>NC_135156.1:0-1477302 GCF_050948215.1 Halictus rubicundus | reverse complement strand
TTTTGATTTATGCATCTCAAAGTTTTGACGCAAATGTTTCACTTCTAATAGGCACTATGTACGTTTGTCTTCGAAAGATATGCTTCATACGAAATCGTAATAGCTACTGATTTACTTGAACAAATGAAGATTAACTGCGGAGTGAATCCATCTGTTTACACATCATACCATCGTCTTTGTTTTGTCTCTCATTGTATGTCAATACAGTACTTACCGACTCGAAATTAGAAGAACCTTTTAGGCACATCCATCTTATTTATTCTGGCGTAGCACTAAATAGTCGAATATGTATTTATGCATTTATGCAAGTAATATGCACTTATGCAAAACATATGCAAAACATATGCAATATGCAAAATAAAAATTATATTTTTAAAATCCTCTAATGACAAAACAAATTTCTGTTTAGGTCTCAGTTTTTTACCTATTTTCGATAAAAATATGCTTTTGCATAAACATCCGCATTCTAGTAATGAACGATGAAAGTTACTTCCCATTACAATTATATTAACGGAAAATTACTTAGTGTAAATAGGATCCGAATTGTATCATGTTTGGTATCATTTTAATCAGAAAAGTTCAACAAATATAGAAGTGAAAGTCTCGTAAAAAAATAATTCATAATAAAAAAGGTTAAGTTTTGATTTAAAGGCCTGAGCTCACGCCAGTCTTTCATCTTTCTTGTATATCATATATAATTTCATTTTAATCAGAAAAATGCCACAAATATGTTGGTGAAAGTCCGTAACAAAATAATGAAGAATAAAGAAGTTCTCGAGCTTCGCTGTCCTTTTCTACGTTCGGCACTGCATCAAACAATAGTGGATTTGTAGCGACCGTAATAACCATTAGAACGGTCCGCTTGCATTCGTCAATGATTAGGCCATAAAACTGTCCCTGGCATCTGCAAGTTCAAAAATGACTTTACTTTTTTATTATTTTCACGTGCGTAACAAACCTGGCCGCCAGAAGCCAGCCGTGCGCCGCTACGGGACCGCTTGGCCACGCGGCCAGCGGGGTCAAGGAAAGTCCCAAAAAGTTTATAGTCGCCCAACTGAGCGACAGAGACTTCCTTTCCCTCGCCGAACAGGGCGGCGTTGATAAAAATAAAAACTACCACTCTGACGTTCTCAGAGTAAGGCGTTACATTTTCCGAAGAAAAATATAGATAGCGACCACCCGAGACAACGTGTCAGATTTTGTACATGTACCTTGTCTACTTCACCAACTAATAAAAGTACTAAGTAAAAACCTTAGGCGCGTCCTTCCACCTGCAATCCAAGTCAGTTACATATTTCTACCTTAAACGACGACAAGACCCGGACTGTTGACATTAAACGCGGAATCACTGTAGTATCTTCTCGGTAATGTGCAAACCTATTGATACGGGTGTCGCCCTAATGCGCTACCCGCTGCTCATATGATGCGCGTCTGAGTTTGGTCGGACACTGTAGCCGTCACGGGGGGGGGGGGGGGGCGTGCCGCAAGAGTCAGAGGGTGGAATCCTCGAAAATCGGCCGAAACGAGCATTTCTTGCCGACCTCTACGTGAGGCAACGAAGACGCGAAGCACTAGCGAACGCGACGAAGGTGCGCACTGCATGAAAGAGAGGTTGGTGGGGGAAGCAAGCGTTTGAGGGGCCCAACCGTGCCCAGCACTGCAATACACTGTTTAAAAAAGTCTCCTAAAGTAAGCACATAGTAGTACAAAAAAAACGAAATTCCTTTTTACAATATAGATTTGTTTGATTTTAGACGGTCTTATAGTATTGTCGCAGAGCATACATAAGTATTGCGAGTCTTAATAATAAACACAAGTTATTATCGCCCATTCAAACAGATTGTCATGTTTTGTTGAAATTTTCATTTCTTCGCCTTCAAGGTCATCCCAAGGTCATGGTATACTAGGTCGTTGAATTCGTCTTGACACGGGCTATAATACTGTTAAGTCAAAAATACAAAGTGCCTTTTAAAAAAATGATGGTGACCTTGACAATACTGTAAAAAAATGTTTTTCGAACTTTTTTTATTGCAATATATAGCCAATCGAAAACTGATCAACTTTTGTTGAAAATATTTTTTGTCAGATTATCGCAAGTACTTAAAAAATCGTGGAAACTGTTACGTGGGACACCCTGTATTATACGGAGTATGAAATTCTAACTAGAACACACAATTGTTACCCACGAACTATTTTGAAATTGACAAGCTTTCTGAGAGTGTGGTATAGATAACAGAAATGTAGAAAAATTGTGTATTATTTTTTACATGTAATAGGTACCAGTAGGAAGTTGTCTGTAGAAATTCCGTATACAACAGTGCGTAATTCTATAAATGTTTGCTGTTGCTGTTTCTTTTATTCTCTGTTTTGAGTACGCTGAAATAATGGAAAAGGAACGTTTATGTTTGGTTGCTATGTTATACATGTTTGCTAGCAAGTAAGCATAAACGTTCCTTGTCCTACAGACCACTTCCTACTGGTACTTATCACATGTAAGAAATAATAAACGATTTATCTATATTTCTGTTACGTATATGCACCGGATTTCTAGCTTCGGATGCCCTTCGGAGAACGGGAACCTGCGATGTGTCTAACGGATCGGCAGAATAAGTTGATAGACTTGTATTAGCCCGAATTCCGACAATCCAGTTAGCTACCCTAACCCTGATCCAGCCTCGTCCTGAATTCAAAGCAATTGACGGGAACTGGAGCACTCTGTGATAAACGTTTCCGATGGGCTTCCTAGCACTGGATCAACGTTTGACACTAGAAAACTGTAAAATGTCGTCAAGAAACACTAATTCTCTTTGTGTCTTTTAAAATGATAGTCCCAGAATTTTTAATCGGTTTATTGCGCTTGAACTAAATCCATTATGAAGGTAATATGAATTTACAGGGTATGTCATTCAACATTTGAACAGAAAATCTCTCCAGTGTTTGTAATGGTAGAAAGAAATGTCTAATGACATTTGTAGATGTTGTCGGTCATCTATATTTTATTATATAGGGTCGCATATTTTCATTAACATAACGTTATACATATGCATGTAGTCAGAAAATAAATTCAACTGTGTATGTTTACCTTCAAATGACCTGCGAAGAAGTTACCCAGGGAATGCATTGTAACTTTTGTAATTTTCTTTGTAAAGAACACCGCACATACTGCGTAATACATTGACACATTTTTTGATAGTTACTTCTTCGGAGGTCACTTTAATATCAATATATTGTACACGATTGAATTTGTCTTTTTATTAGTTATAATGTTACATTGATGAAAATACGTCATCTTATTTTAAAATACGTCGATGATCTTGAAATATCGCAAAATACTGCTCTGAAAAAAATCTTCATCGCAATAATTGCCCTTCTAAAGCAAACATTTTTCCCTTAGACATCGTCCCAAACTATCGAAAACAACGGAGATGTTTTAAGTCTAAAGGCCTTTGCACACTAGACCGCACCGCCGCCTGACCAGCACCGCACCGCCGCCGACGTTTTGACATTCTTCTATGTAATTTAAATGGGAGTGCGCACATATACCGGCAGCAGCACAGCACCGGATCGCCTCCGTATCGCCACCGGAAAATGTGCGCACACTAGACCGCACCGCCGCCGCCGTTTTGACTTTCTTCATAGGCCTCCTTGGGAGTGCGCACACCTACCGGCAACAGCACAGCATGGGATCGCCTCTGTATCGCCTCGACAGAAGGACATTCTCGGCGAGAATGTCCGAAAAAGTCAAAACTAGATTTGGTCGATCTAGTGCGCCGCACTATGGTCTGGAAACTCGCTTTTTGTAGCCAAAAGTATTTTAGCGTTATTTCAAGATTATTAAGGTTATTTGTTTCGACACCAACTATAATATTATGAAGTCAGAAATATATAGTAATATTTAAAAAATCGAGGTGATCCCTATTTTTTATAAAAATCTGTGCGGTGAAACAATTCGTCATTATTTATTTAAAAAGCTGTTAACTAGAACATTTCAGAGTTCCTCGTGGTCACCGTTTTTTAAATTTCTCGGGTGTAGCATTTGTACATTCGTCGAAGAGGTCGGGGTCTACAAATTACTTTACAGTAAACAGATGTTGTTCGACTCTGCCGACTTCCAGCTCAATAGTAATGATCTGTCATAAACCGCTCCATACAGAGCAGCGCCGGGGGACGGTACCTAAACAAACCGAGTCTATCGTAGGTATGCCTATCCCCATCTCTGCCGCGGCTGTTGGCCCAATTTTTGAGGCCGAAGGTCGTCGCGTAACACAATATGTGTGACCGCTGCAGCCAATATTTCGAATTCAGTCGAAAATGCGTGTGAAACAAGGCCTGCCTCTTCCACTCTGAACCAATCGGCCGCGCATTCGTATCTAGATACGTCACCGCAGTCCTGCCGCGGAACCTTCTTCTAAGCTTCGCATCAATACAATGTCACCACTTCGAACCCATACGAAATGGCATCTTGCCACCCCCTACAATCGTGTAGTAGTGGGCGGTAACAGTTTAATATCTTAGCCCACTCCTATAACTCACAGCTTACGTCCTATATCATGGAGTTAATCACACGGGAATTTCTTAGTAAAAATAGTATCTATTGAGTCATTGGGAAACAAGAATGCACAGGTTACCTGAAAGATGGCAACAAGTCCTTACAAATAATGGAAATTATATCATTGAATAATATGAAACACGTATTTTTATAAATTGATTCAAATGTTTTCTTTGAAATACGGCAGAACTTTCCCTCCAATCTAATATATTCTTATAACAGTTTCAAGTACTCAATATTTGCAATTTTTGATGCTCCGCGAATTAAAAAACTGAATTTCAAACAGGAAGAATCGTAGAATACGACCGTATTTTTAAAAATATTTTTACACTTTAACCGGTGGTAGAATTTGCAGAACAAAGATGTTTCCAATATATTTTCATTAAGAAATTACATTTGCGATAACATGATGAATTATTTAAGAAGTATTTTATATGTATAATTTACGTATGATAAAATACATATAAGGATGTGCGATCCTGTTTCAGCGTTTTGCTTAATCTGAATTTCACGATTTTGTCTTCAGAATGATATATCTTAGGACAAAATAATCTGAAATGAATAATAATTTGGATTTAGTAGCTTGGAAGAGTTCTTAGTCTGTTGCAAAAAAAATTTTTTAATATCTCAATCTGGAAAAATCGACTTTTGGCCCTAAAAGGCGGCTTCCCTACATATGCTTGACTTTACGATTCCCTAGTAGCATTTATAGTTGTCATTTTGTTGGGCCTTGATTGCGATATTGGTTGGCCAACCGTTAAAAATGTCGCTTTTTTATGCAAGTGGGCCATCGGTCATGGCCAACGAAGGGCCAACGCCATTATTAACACGAACGGCCAACTGGGCCCGCTGACGTACATTCGGTCATCATGTACGTAGATGCTACGATCTGAGCTACTAGATACGTCAACAAATTCGCTTCGCCCCCTACTCGCTTCGCTCATCAACCCGAGCGACTTCGTCTCTCGGAGTTTTTGCGTGACAGAACTATCCTATACAATAGAGAGATATCTAAAACACGAGATATTCGAGCGTTTAGAAACGCGGTTTCCAGACCGCATAATATCACGTTCATTATCAGTGACATTAAGAACCTTTGATTATCAATTTTTAGAAAATTTCGATGACATTTTGAATTTTGACCACAAGTGAGCATTGTAAAGGGAGCATTGTGAGCCTTAAAATAATTCTACAATAGTTTTGGCAATAGATTTGGTGCGGTGCTGGTCAGGCGGCGGTGCGTTCTAGTGTGCGGCAAACAGCACCAGCGCGGCGTCAACGCGACGCCGCACAGTGGTCCGGATCGAGAAATTCAGTGACATTTTGTTATAACTTTTGAACCATTAGAGATATTGCAATGAAATTTTCACTAAAAATATTTTAAAAATAGTCACTTTTAATTATAGATAATTAAATATTTTTTTCATTTGTTAAACAATATTTATTAATTAATTTTCATTGATACTTTGTTATTGAAAACAAAATTGTTTACATATAAGTTCACAAACTATTTTTTCTAATCATTTATAATTAAAATTTTTTAATCCGTATCGAGAAATTCTGTGACACTTTGTCACAGCTTTTGAATCGTAAAAGTTATTGGGATGAAACTTTCACTGAAAAATATGAAAAAATAGTCACTTTTTAATGATAAATAATTTAATATGTTTAGTGTTTGTTTAATTATTTTGAATAACATTTTACTTACTGTACTGGCTGATTTACTTAAATCTATATAAGTATCAATTCTGCAGCAACTTCATCTAGCGGCTTTTTCTTTTTATTTTGTGATTTTACTCTTATTGTCGATATATAGGGATCGGAAGTTAGGAGCAATCTATTAAGTAAATCCTCGTTTGTGTTGATTCTGGAATTTTTTCTTGTGTTCCTGCTTCTAAATTTCTTAAAATCTTTGTGCTTCGTTTCTTGTGCCTCCTCAGAAAGCTGTCCAATCGGTAGCAAAGCATTTTGCACGATATCCTTGCCGTGGATTAATATCTTGTGCATGGAGGCAGGCATGTAATACCATCCATAACGTTGCACATAATATTTTGCTGTTTGTAGCGTATATTCTCCGAATTTGGTAACATTTATTTCGTATGGGGACGAAATGACTTGCAAGATGACATGCAGCCTTTTAATTAAAGCAACGTCAATTTCCGTTATTTCCGCGGAAATTTCAGCATTCTGAAAAAACCTTCTTGCCGTATTCCCATCGTTTGATGAGCCCCATCCTTGTTTTACGTAGTCGACAACTAGTCCCAATTTTTCTTTAAATTGTTCTTGTATCTTCTTTTTTCTTTCGCTTCGAATGTTTTTTAAATCGGGTGTATTAGCACACCATTTTTGAAAGGGTATATTATACGATACATGCAATATCCATTCAAAGCATCTTATCCAAGCATGCAGCGAAGAAATTCCAAAAGAATAATTATTATTATTAGTGGGTTTTGATTTTACAAATTCTAAATCATTCATCTCCGTTGGTTTTGCATCGCATATATAACAACGCATAGAGGATTTCGTACTCGTAATCGCATTGCAAATTTTATTATCTACCATTGTAAATAGCATGGTATATTCGATAGATGTATTATTTATTTCAAACGACTTCAAATTTCGAATTTCATTATTTATTCTATTAGTTTCTTGCTCTATAATTATTTGAGACTCTTTAACAAATTCGAATTTTATTGGCCGGCAAAACCAAGGAGATGATGGTCGCGTATTTTCCCAAAGGATTTCTGAAGTTAATTTGTTATATAACTTTAACGGGACTATACTAGATATAAAAACAGATTCTTCATCCGTATTATGGTCTGCATGATATACTTGTTTATATCTTTGCTGGCTTGAAGCACCATCGCAACCCCATTTGCATATGAGAATTAGTTGATTATTATTTGGCAATGTATCTAAACTCTTCAATATGCGGGAAATTGTATGGTCTAACAAGCCTTGTAATTCGACTTGTGCATATGTTTCAGTAATCTTCGTACTACTCTTTGCTGGAAAGCACTGTATTTTTTCTTGCGACAGTTTATAATAAGAGGGCCACAGATTGTTCTTGCATTTTATGGCTGAATTTCTAATGGTCATATACTGAAATTTGGAGAGTTCAGCCATAATGAAAATGCTTAAAGCTTTTTCTACTGAAAACGTTTTCTGTTGAAGCATGTGTCCTTTCTTTAAAAAAGTTTCAATATTTTTGTCGTTTTTACTGTCAAATAAATATTGCAGTACGCGTAACTCCCGATGCATGCCTTGTTTTCGCAATTTCATCTTTAGTGCACTCAGTAATTCATCGAGAGAAAAATTATGAATGAGAGACCGAGATCTTCGTATTCTTTCCCTGCTACTGCATTGAGAATATAACTTTCGTCCTTTGTATATGTTTACAGTAGACGATTTTCGTTGTATTGGGGTATTTGTCGAACTTGAAGACGGAATCTCTGCTAATATGGCACTTAGATATGAAAAATCTTTTTCCAACCATGACTTATTACGTTGAAGGAATCTCACTTGTGTATAATATGATTGTTTCCACTTCTGTTTTAATTTACTAGTGAATACTTTTAAACTCTTCGTTAATCCTTCTGATTGTTCCGGAGAAAGATTAATTCGTTCACATATTTCTTTATGCAAGAATGAGTAATCACCCATGTCCTTTGACGAATTTTTTAATCTTATAAATAAGTCTCGATGTTTTCGAAAAGCTTCCATTCTCGACGCTCGATAATTAATATCTGAATAGCAAAGATGAACCGTTACATGCGAAATTACTGAGGCAATAAGTGTTTAGTCGTTGTTGTACTTACCAAATATAAACCAAATAAAAGATGATATAATGTAAAATAAATCAAAACTTATTCTAATTAAACAATAAATGAATATATATAACACGCATTAAAAATAACTTAACTAAATACAGATTAAATATATACATATATACGATACACACTAAATATACACTGTACGAGTCTTTTACAAATCCTTTACTGTGTGTTTTCTCCAACGGTTCTGTTTCATCTGAATGCAAACTAAAAATGAGAAAACAATCGACTCCTCATCTGCAGCATATAATAAACAATTGAGGTACGCTACAATGAAAACAGTCGCTCGCACGCGCGCGAAGAGGTTCTTCGCGTCTCGCACAATCTTGGCGCTCGACGCAGCGATGGATACACTTTAATCACTAATAACTTGCGTCGATGGACGATGTTGGTAGTAAATCGTGCATAACTATATAGGGAAAAGTGTACTGAACATTGTACAATTTGTAATTATGCGGTGCTAGTTGGAACTCAAAAGATATTCCGTATTAAACATGAGGAATTTTGACAATTTCCGTGCCTTCACTGTGCATTATATTTTTAATATTATACATTATTTAAATTAATTTTTAATTGACAGTGTAAATTCTAAAGGAATTCTGTTCATTTTAAAAGAAGAACACAGAAAAAATATTAAACAGGTGGGTCAGGGCATCGAGATAAAGATAAGCATCTTTTTTCTGCGAAACAAGCTGTTTTCAAAATGTCCAACTTTAAGTGTTCGTCACGATTACAATTTTTATTATATTTTATTAATTTCTTTATTTTCGAGGTAGATGGATATTTACGAAGCAATACAAACTTTGTACATGTCAATATGAGAAAGTTCATTTTTCGACAAAATGTCACTGAATTTCTCGATCCGAACCACTGTGCGCCGGCGGTGCGGTGCTGGTCAGGCGGCGGTGCGGTCTAGTGTGCAACGGCCTTAAATGTTAGATGACTCACTCGTATAGCATCTTTAATCTCCTAAAACTTAGCATAGTAATATCTTTAGAACTTGCAAGTCAGTGCATAAAATTGCAAACTGATAAGTGAAGTATTTGTAATTACACGTATAATGTATTATGTTGTTATAAAATATTGTTAGGAGTACGATAAAATACATGTTTACTGTTCAGAACGTATCTGCATTAAACGAAATAAACTCGTGTCGAAATAATGACATTACGGTTAAAAGCAAGATTAACTTTTTTGCACACTTTTTATTAGTAACACATGCAAAAATCAATATCAACAACGGTCTATCTATATAATGTTAATATTTAATGCTGACATGTTTTAATAATTAGTACATGTTAAAGCAGATGGTCAAAACTTTAGGAATAGATTCCTAATGCTTGGAGAAGAAAAAA
Source organism: Halictus rubicundus (assembly GCF_050948215.1). Classification (NCBI taxonomy): domain Eukaryota; kingdom Metazoa; phylum Arthropoda; class Insecta; order Hymenoptera; family Halictidae; genus Halictus; species Halictus rubicundus. The sequence goes on along the minus strand of NC_135156.1, from coordinate 1,467,565 downwards.
AAAGTTATATCATCATAGGTCCAGAAAAGATTAGTTTCCGAGTTATTAAAGTTTTTTTCTGTGGAGTTATGTTTTTAGTGTATTCGTCTGCAATAGATGATGTAGAAACTCTCCGCGACCTAATTGTGGCAGCTTTTCAGACGATACGCGCCACGCCAGTAATTTGGGAGCGTGTTCAGAGCTCAAAAGAAGACTGCAAACCCTTGTCGTCACGGATTTAGTTTAGATTTTGCAGAGTTGTAAAGTTTAGTTCTCCGTCGTGAATTAAATTGCCATTTTACGGTTATGTCGAAGCTTTAATTATAAATATCTCGAAAACTATTGAGCGTCTGCCCCTATAAAGGTCGATGCACATCTCACCGGCCGGCCGACCGGCCGTTTTTTCCCCGTTTATAAGCATTTTGGGGTCCGGGACAGCTATTAGAGAGGGTTCGAGAGGCTCGGAACAAAGGCACAGCGTGTCCTCTGCTACCAGAACCCCAGGGGTTCGCTGCCCAATGCTAGAGCCGGCCGGCTAGCCGGCTAGCATTCTCGACGAGAATGTTCGCAGGCTAGTCGGCCGGCTCGTAGCGTGGCAGTACGAAGACAGAATGAACATGCTGTATTTATTTAAAAAACTATCAACCAGAACTTTTCTGAGTTCCTCGTGGTAATAGATCTTGTTAAGGAATTTGAACGTTGTAACAAACGAAATAACAATTTATTACCACGCTAACGAAAAAGAAAGAATATCATCTGACAATCTGTGCGGTGAAACAATTCGTCATTATTTATTTCAAAAGCTGCTAACTAGAACATTTCAGAGTCCCTCGTGGTAATAGATGGGGAATACTTTGTTAAGGAATTTGAGCGTTATTAGGAAAAAGCTACCAGAATAATTAATAATACGGTACTCCCTTTCGGAGCTATAGGTTCGAGCTACCATTTGTTGGGTTTGAGGGGAACATCTGTCGTATTTTAAATAGGCAGGTAATTTTTCTTGTGAATCAAAAACACATGTTGAATGTGAAAAATTATTAGATCTCGAGATATTTTCAAAAAATGTCATACATTTTCTTGTATTTAGTGAAATACAGCTACACTTTTTCAAAATCTTAGTTTTCGTACTTGAGTTACGATACGTGACTATAGCTACTGAATTATGAAATGCTCACTCGTACAAATCGGTTTCTGTTATGATAGCAATGTCGAAAGGGTGTTTACTTTTACAACATAGTTATGAAGTGTTTGAGTATCTTCTTCAATAAAGACATTTTTTGAAAATATCTCGAGATCTAATAATTTTTTTGCCATGGTACCCTAATCATTTTTTACGTAGAATGAAAGGAAGAATCTATTCTATTTAAAGAAATGATGCAATTGTTAATTGCACATGCACTGCAGCATCTAAAAAAAATTTAAAGGCCTACAGATGTAGTGCTCTTCGAACCATTTATCTTTCTCCTTTATCATTTTTTCGTAAATGCAATAATAACGGAGTTATGACTTGAAACAATTGCGTGGACCACCCTGTATAAGGATGTGCGATGCTGTTTCACTAAGTGCCAGGAACGTTTCCTATTTCCATGGTGTTGTAAAGGAGAGGTACGGATAGATTACCTAAAGAGCTGTGGAGCCCCTAAAAACATTTTTTTTTTGTGCCACGCACAGCAGGGAACTGTCAACGCGCTCTCGAAAGGCCATCTGGAAAGGGTCGAGAGGCCAGAGAAGAAATTCGGTTCCAAAGTCTGACACGGTTGCCGCTAGTAAACGCTAGGGCCAAAACCAGGGTTATAATTTTGAGCCGGCCGGCCGGGCCGGTGAGATGTGCATCGACCTTTATGGGGTATTTTCGTAATCAGGAGAACTAAATCTATAACTCTCCAAAATCTCAACTAAATCGGTGACGATGTGTGCAGTCTCCTTATCAGTGAGGCGATGAGCTGAGGCTTGTATTGAGACAGGAGGTGAACATATTGAACATTTCAATAAAGAAATTTTCTAAGATGATGCGACGAGAATTGAGGCACAAAAACTTTAATAACTGAGAAACTAATCATTTCCGGATCTATGTTAATATAACTTTTTTGTCTTCTTTAAGCATTAGGAATCTATTTCTAAAATTTTGACCACCATTTACGAAACACCCTGTATAGTTGTGATCATTCAAAACTGAAACAACAGATTTGATTTAATTTTGGTACTTCATCATAAACGTTCATGAATTTATAATTTGCCTTTATTTATTTGGTTCCTTGTGAATAACATGTATCTACATTATTTGAATAATATGTCATATATCATACATTAGCGTGGAGATGGGCTATACTTGGTGCAAATTAATCTTGAATTTTTTGTGGGATATTCTAAGGACTATACAATTGGGTCAAGAAATAGTTTGTGCGCAATTTGAAATCAACTAAGAAACAATTAGAAATCGAGGACTTGCTGAGAGGTTGGAAAACAGTTTTCTTTTTATTTCTATTTTGCGTTAACGACCCTGATGCGAGGTCAGGTAGCCATTGGGATATGTAGCTTGGTACCAGATTATGTATGAATAGTGACGGGTTGGGGGGGGGGGGCAGTGGAGTTGGGTTTCGAGATCTTGGCTCCTCTCTACAAGTCTAGGGTGGGTCACCGGGGTGGATTTAGTAGGTTTACCTGGGTTACAGGCCCGCCCCTTCGGGGCGTCCAAGGGCATGGGGGAGCCCCAAATATCCCCCGAGGGGCGGCGAGGACTCCGTAACTTGAATGACCACCTCGCCAAAAGATAAGCAAGAATATGTAATAGTGTAACTATAGTAATATCACTTTTCAATATAATTCGTATATGTATATTATTATACATAAAAGTGTATACAGGGTGTCCCAAAAATGTCGTATAGTCGTTTAAGGGGCGGTTCCTAAGGTCATTTGAAGTGACATTTTCCTTTGCAGAAATGTCCACCTCGGCTTTGTTAACCCCTTGCCTTACGATTGGCACGATTTAACATTTGGCACGGCCGCCCCACCACGTCTCTGACACGTCTTGTTGATGTTTGGCCGGTCAGCACATCACATCTCTGATACGACTTGTTTATGTTTGGCCCGGTAGACTTACCACGTCTTTGACACGTCATTGTAAGCTAAGGGGTTAAGGAGTTGTTAACAAAAAACACGGACCAATCAGAGCGCGATCAGGGCGCGCGATGGCGGGGAGTGTCCGGCTCGGCAGCAGGATCCACTGAGCAGAGCATCGGTGTCGGGACGCGGTAATGCAGTCAACAACAGAAGGAGCAGAAATTTATTTATAATAGTTAGAGCTCGCTTATTCAACCGTAAATGCACTTGCTGCTTTGAAATGTGTTTCACTCGGCTATTGGGAGACGAACTGCACAACTGACTTCAGGTATGGCAGTGCCGAAAGATAGGGGACGTACAGTCAGGTCAACGAACTGCACAGCTGTTGGTAGATAGTAGGTATACAATAACGTAAGGGACGTGCGCGGTCAAGTTAACGATCCTGATTTTCATTTTCACTTTCTTATCGATAAACTAATTGTATTTTTATTTCGCACAGATGCCGTGAAATTTTTCCAAACTTACGATCGCTGTTCAGATTTGCTAACACATAGCTATGTACTAATAACAATTGCAATATCACTTGCATTGTACTACAAATCACAACAATTAGCTACTGTGATCACTAGACTACGGATTTCATGCAGTTATAGCAAAAATGAGTAGATGCATTTTAAAACGGTAGAGGAATTAAAATAATTTACAAACACCAATGTATTATTTTTATCTTGTTAAAATGATTAAAGTAAAAATCAAATATTAAACATTACAGAATCATCAGAATCAGAATTACAGAATCAAATATTAAACATTAAAAACACACATTAGCAACGGTGAGCTTTGAATTGACAAGTTTCTAGAGATGTTCTCTCTATCGCGATTCAAACAACACTGATCTTACGCAAGATTTTTCTGAAAAGTTTAGGGAGGGCGTTACGCATGTTGAAAATGCACGTCGGAAAACAGGGCACGAGAGAGAAGACTAGAATTTACGGCAATCATATGTTTCGGTTTTCCTGCAGATTGGTACACAGAGTCGATGGATAACTGTCTAAAACATCGTATGTCCTTCCTTTAGGAAGTTTCATAAGGGTGGTATAAGGCAATGGAGACCCTTAAACACGCAAACCTGAAATTTCTACCTGCTGGGTAAAAGAACAGACGATGTTTTAGAACAGTTACCTATCGACTCTGCGTACCAATAATTTTTTAACATAATTGCCAGTTTTGAGATTGCTAATTCAAAATACATATGAAAATAGAATCAACATGATACGCGCGAACCAAATAACTGGTACAATTGTATATTTTAAATGTTGAAATACAAGTACAAACATTAAGAAACAATAGGGTGTGCTATTCGGAAAAACTAGTCCGATTTGAAAAAATAAATTCCAATTACCACTAGCAAGCTATAGTACTTAAGGGGGTATTCTGATTTTTCATTTTCACAAAACTGGTTTTCCTTTGCATTTTCTTTCAGTATAAGTGTTGTAGAATATGTGTGCAAGAAGATTTGTTTGCATTTCGTATAATTCATAGTTAGAACGTTGGATGTGTTTTTCTCAAAACCACTTGTTTAGAAATTGTTGCCACAATATCTCAAGTTGCAGTGGGCCAAAAGGAATGATATATTTTTTATTGCATCAGCTTATGCTCCTTCATATTTTTTACAAAAAAGTATTAATCTATTTGTGTAAAAAAATCATTAGTTTAGGAGATATTTTAATTCTAATTTGTTAGGAAATCTCGACTTTCTGGTCAATATTATGAATTCAATGTGATAATGTAGTAGGAGAGCAAGAATTATCACTGTAAATATTTACATTTTCTGTGTTGATAATTCTTGCTCTCCTACTTATTGTGAAATTTAGACTTATTGGTCCATACTTCATTTAAGGATCACTAACCGGACCAAAATATGCACATTTTTACTCTATGGACATTTTTAGATGATTTACCATTGCATACACGACAAAGAATGTGGATTCAACAGGATGGTTTCCCTGCTCATTATTCAAGAATAGCAAGGGATACATTAAATCGAATGTTCCTAAATCCTTGGATAGGGCGAGATGGCCCCATTCATTTTCTGGCAAGATCACCCGATCTAACGCCCCTCGACTTTTTCTTGTGGGGCTACTTAAAAAATAAAGTGTACGCTGAGTCTCCGACCACAATGGCCAATATGAGGGATCGTCTCATCAATGAGTGTAACAAAATAACATCAGATACACTACGCAATGTTAGTGAGTCATTAACTTCTCGATTCAGAAAGTGTTCTGATGCAAATGGTCGCCATATTGAACCTTTTCTGTAAAGAGACATTACAATTAAAATATCTTCTAAACTAATTATTTTTTTACACAAATAGATTAATACTTTTTTGTAAAGAATATGAAGGAGCACAAGCTGATGTAATAAAAAATATATGATTCGATTTAAAAATACGTTAATGACCTTCATATGTCCTCTACATGTCCACCTACAAAAAAAATGTACCACCAGAATGTGCCCCTCTCAAAACCATTCAACTTCATCTGAAACATTGTTTGTTATGCGTAATAATAATGACGTAAATCTAGATGGCAAAATGTGGCGACCCACCCTGTATATGTCGGGGCGTGATGGCAGCGACGCACCCCGTCGGCAACGACGTGTAACGCCTATTTGTTGTATAGGATTAAGTTTACTTGTAAAATAACAATTTCGACATTTAGTAGTTATGCGCGGACTTTGGGATAGTTTGGAGCCCGAAGCTTGGACGTACCCTGGTAATTGCCCTGCGAAGGGGCAATAAAACAGTCCCCATTTACCTGTTTTACCCCTCTTCGCGCGCGGCGCAAAGGGAGATGCGAAATAGGGTCCCTGGAAAATGATGGGCTGTGACCCTGTTGAACGTGACCACGGGCGACAGAATAGTTTCGGCTACGATACAGTAAAGACCAGTCGTGAGAAAAGTGACTTTTCGTGAGGACTAGCGAAAAGGGAAGACCCAAAAGAGACTTGCGCTACGAGATCGGGCATTGCGTTTGCGTAGAGTCCGTTCGAGAATCGCATAAGTGCAAAAGGGGTGAATCGATGGACAACGACGTCGGTCAATATCCGACGGGTCCGAGGATGGAAGACCCCGCCCAGCCTCCGACATATATAGTTTAATTGATACAATCCGAGCGGTAAGATTGTATCGTGTGGGAACGTTCAATTATTAGATTAGGATATTAGGCAATAATTAAGGGTTGTAGATTACGCGAGATAACAAACAAGACAAATATATCCTGAATTGAAATCGTTACAAGTGTTGTTGTTTGTGTCGTCAATGAATATAGTGAGTGTATAATTGAAGAAGTTGTTACCTATGATGCACGGTTTTGACGCACTGGCAATGCGGGGTTAGAGAGCAATTATTGAGTGCCAAATAGAATATATACCGAACTAACGGAATCTATAAGGTTACGATTTGATTCGAAAGGAACTTTAACCCGATCTCACTAGAATTGACTCTGATGCGTGTAACGTGTCGTGACTCTACACGTTATTGAACCGCTACTGAACCAAAGAGGATAAAAATGAAACGGTTTGTGTACCTTGCAAATGAAAGGGGTGCTCTGTTTAAGATTTAATGTCACGTAGGGTCACAATCAGATTTTTTGTCACTTCTAATGAAAACGAGGCCTCAGTTAGATTTTCGTTAAAAGGGGTTAATGCAGGTTATCCGGGCTATTTTCTATCAGAATCTTAATTAACTGATGCCAGAAGGGAGTGTTCTAAAGATTTTCATATAAAGAAGTCATACAGTATCTTCCATTAATAAAAGGGGCATGTTCGGACGCTTTTCGTTCTCAGAAAAGAGATTAGAACTTCTAATCGAAATGAACGTGGAGAAAACGTCTCCATACGTAACATTCATACTGCTTAATATGCTTGCACATTTTTGGATTTTCAATTAGCAAAGGATTTGGAATCATGGCAACACTCAACACATGTTTTTCAAAATGTACTCGATAAAAGAATATATAGCTCATGTAAATTTTATTAGTGTAACTTTAAAAAGATTAACTTATCTACTTCAAATACCCATAAATATGAGCACATAATCCCAATATAAAAACTTTAATAATTTCTAAAAATTGGTGAAAAACGGGCTCGAAAACCAGAAACCCTTAAGAACGAAGATTGATCACATTTTAGTCTCACCAGGAGACGAAATTGAGTATGAACACAAAATTTGAAACACTTTTCCTACATAACATGTATATAATATGTACATGTATACATATAGACAGTTGCTATTGGAATGTAGGCCTGTGCAATACAAGCTCTAGGTATTCGCATGTTTTACGTCGTGCAGAAAAGTTTACTTACTTTTCTTTGTACAATGTTTCTCGAACAACGAAGGTAAAACCAAAATTTAAGAATCAATTTTTTGCAGACGTACAAAATTATGTGCATTGGCAACATACAGTGAATTCTCGATATAAATCCCTTACACGGTTCTGGCGAGGGACTGTATATACATACGTTTGTGATTCACGCCGAACGTTGCATATGAATTACACAGTGCAGGCTGGAATCGTAAATGACCCTACTCGTTGAATGTCCTAAACACGGGACATATTATATTTGGCCAGGGACAAGAAGGCTGAGAAAATGTCTTTCTCTGATACAATGTTGCACGAAGAAAAGAACAGCGAAGCTTGAGAGCCACCGCCGCCGAGGAGTGTAACATAACACGGTCGGATATATCAGAGACCAGAAGACCACTACTAATTCAATTACAAAACTTCTTCATTTTTCATTATTTTTTTATGAGATTTTTACCAGCATATTCGTGGCATTTTTCTGATTAAAGTGAAACCAAATGTGATATAATTCCGATGATATTTACTTGTGTAATGAGCCATGAAAGTTACTTTCCGTTACAATTATATTAATGGAAAATTAGTGTAAATATGATCCGAATTGTATCGTGTTCGGTATCATTTTAATCAGAAAAATTCAACAAGTATATTGGTGAAAGTCTCGTAAAAAAATAATTCATAATAAAGAAGTTTGTTTTTATTTAAAGGCTTGTTTCCCATACGCTGTCCTTCTTTGCGTTCGAAACTTTAATCGTTCATTACTAGACTGCGGATTTTATGCATGTATGACAAAAATGGGTAGGCATATTTTAAAACAGTAAAAACGTTAGAAAAATGTTTAAATACTGTTACATTATTTTCAACCTATTAAACATATTAAGAAAGAAAATAAATTTCTATTTCACTCCAATCTGTTGAAATTCAAGTAGAAAATTTTTATTTTGCATAAAGATCCGCAGTCTATTCATTACATAAGTAAATATCATCGGAATTATATTATATTTGGTATCATTTTCATTATAAAAATGCCACGAATATGTTGGTGAAAGTTCCATAAAAAATAATGAAAAATAAAGAAGTTTTGTTGTTGGATTAGTAGTGGTCTTCTGGTCTCACGCCGATATACCCGACTGTGTTATGTTACACTATTCGGCGGCGGCGGCTCTCGAGTTTCGTGGTTCCTCACGTGGTATACCCCGCAGTGGTATGGGTAGTTCAGGGACCTTTAAACGTTAGGCTTGTAGGGGTTTATATCGAGAATTCACTGTATTTCGTGAATATTCGGTTTGTTGAATTCTGATATTTCATATTTCGTAGGTTCGTTATAAAATACTCTTATCATTTAGCTCATATGCTGTTGAGGAATTAGTATTTGCTAAATAAAGAATATTTCCATAGTCCATTATCATAGTGAAAATCGAAAAAGAGTTTGTCAATGAAAAAAATGAAAATTTATATTGCGAATCTGTAAATATTACACATATGTGTATGTATAAAAGTTATATGACTATATAATATTGTAGAGTTTTATAAAATATAATTTATTAAATTAAATTGCAATAAGTATTGTCGGTTTCACGATCTGCGAGGTATACACTGCAGAGTGTATACTGTCCGAAAGTATTATGTATAGTATTATAGAATGTATACTGAAAATTCTAAAATAGCGTAGAAGTGAATTTATATGAATCTGTCGGGAGACAAGTTGGTTCACATAATAGGAGTTCATCTGTCTCCCACTACTGACTAAGGTTTTTCGTTTATTTAATCGGAGTTCACGTTTATATACGAGAATGTCGCTCAATTTGAGTTCAGTGAATCAGGCACGGCTCAAATTTAATCCATACAGGCAAATGGAGTTCGTATAAACGGAGTCCTACTGTATATGCATTTCAAATTCATGTCCACCTTTAAAATGTGTAGAATGGTTTTCACGACCGTTCTGATATTTTCTTTGTTAACAAAGGTATAAATAATATTTACTATTTTGCTAGAAGCCGTAAGACACATCAAGCTTCCTGCAGTATTTTCTTATTCATAGCTTGACCTTTTGGGTTTGCCATATGCAAGGTTGAGAGTGTTTATTAATCGTTACATCGTTACATTGTTTATCTAATTGTTACATCGTTTAGATCAGAGCTGGTCAACTTGTGGCCCGCGGGCCAAAGGCGATTTCCTCTACTACTTTTCTATTCCTACTAGTGATTCCCACCATGTCTACTGGTAGCGGGTAGGAGTAGGTAGTAGTGGGACGGCGGAAAAGTCGTTGCTCAAGGATGGGATAGTGAAGTGGATCTTTCTCTCTCTTTCTCCTGCCCGGACGCGGTTAATGTATCAGTTAGTGGGGGAGCCGCATGACTAGGAGTAGGATCGTAAAATAGCGACGGGGAACAAGTTGAACAGCTCCGGTTTAGATCTAGAATGGTTACTACAGTGTTCCCACGCAGGACATCTTTACAACAAGCTTTCTTGAAATTATCGTGTATCCTCGAAACGTGTAACATCTCAGAACGCGTTTTCATCATTACCTACACTAGACAAAAACACACAATAATGTTTCACTAATGTCCTTTTTTCTTGAAAAAACATTACTTTACGACGGACAGCCGCGATGAAATTCATACTTTGAGCCTGATGCTACGCAATGCTGCTCATGTATATTATGTTCATTGTTATTAAGTTGCATACACAACGTATCAAACATAGGTGGAGGACAGCTGATTTTTTTAACAATAGATAAGTTAGGTTAATTCAACGAAACAATTTCCGATCTTTAAGTTTGATCATTAGCTGGTTAGCAGATGATCGGCGGAAGATAATCTTAATCCAAAAGTCCAAATCGTGTATAAGTTAGTAATTTGTTAGTTCCTTATATAAACTTAATAAGGGGTATTACCCCTTATAAGGGGTAAATTTCACCCTTGAAGTGAGTGTATCCAAATGAAAATATTTCTTCATATTTCTCAAGTGCTATGATAATCAAACAATATTTTCTGTAATTTTTAGGTATACGAACGAAAAATCTGATGATTTCCCTTTAAAATAAGTTACATTTTAATTTGAATAAATAATTTCTAGCATAGGTATCGACATTTAAAAAAAATGCTCTGTATTCCAAATATTGTGTATATGATACAGACACGTATACATCATAAAATACTCAATCAATCGTAATCTTACTAAATTAACTAGTAAAGTTAATAACGTATTACAGATTTTATCGTGACATTTTAAGAAACCAGAGAATTATCGTCTCCTTGTTCAGTCATCATTTGCAAACCGAAGATGTGTATGTGTCCACAATATGATACACGTTTATATATGTATTTGTTCATATGTCATGTAAAAGTGAAAATATATACTATTCATATTCATATTATCATAGATCTATCTGCTGGGAACAACGCTAAGTTTCATGCGAAAGACAGTGGCTTGAGGATGATAAGGTGCCCCCCGTCTCTGCCCCCGAAACAGTGTAAGTTCTATTTGAAACATTTTTTCAAGCAATCGGAACTAATTGTGTAAATACATTAAGATCAGACACAACAATAAGTACATATCATAAAGGCTGTTATCTACAAGAGTAGATAAGTCTGTTGTCTATTTTGGGGAGATTGCTAAAATAGTCCCTTGTCAATTTAATAATAAAGGATCGATTCTAGGGATGTCGGCTTTGTGGTATAGCGTTTGGTTGTTTATGTAATGTTGCCACTTTGATTTTGGGATCTGTATAGTCTTAGGCAAGCTCTTAAGCATTTATTTCCATATTAGTATGGTTGCAGTTCCACCATATGAGTGCGGCATAGGTGATGAGGGGTCCGATCAGCATTGATCCTATTTGTTAGGTGCATGTTGTAAAAAATTTTAGTTTCAATTTTTTTTGTTTTAAAGTTTTGTTGGATAGGAAGGCTAGCTTGCTGGCTTGCTTTTTCTGCTGGGACGTCTGTGTGTTTATTGCCCCGTAGCATGTAGTCAGTATGAACTCCTAGGTGTTTAACTACTTTTTATGGGGGATGACCTTTTTATCGTTAGTGTCAGGAATCGTAGTGGAGATCTTGAGGTCCTTGCTTCCCACTTTTGCTTTTGATGATAGGCTATCTATTGGTTTTTTAAACAGTATCGTTTCGCATTTGCTGGGACTGAGCCGGAGGTTCCAGGCCATGTAATATTGGCTGACCTTTTCAGTGAGGTCTACTAAATTATCTCGTACATATTGTGTGACTTTGTTGCTGGAGGTATAACCTAGAAGATCGCCGGCAAAGGCTTGGGCGTATGATTTCCCGTCTTCCTTGAAATTGAGTAGTTGTCGTAGGTCGCGTAGGTATACAAGGTGTTTCATTTATCTGAAAACGGAAATATCTCGTGACACACTGAAGTTACGAAAAAAATTTGTGTACAAAAATTGTTCGGTATGAAGGAAACAATTATGTGGTGTAACTTTTTCAGAACTCGATTTGGGGGGGGGGGGGAATTTCAAACTCAAATTAATTTTTTTAAATGTAACCATATATCTTTTTGTCATAACACGATAGAATTTTTCGAGACTAATTCAACGACATATCACATTATCTTATTTACTGTTACGAAACATTAGAAATTATATTATAAATTTGTAACTTCTTAAGTAGGCAATGGTAGTATCTGGTTGCCGACTATTAGCTAGATGTTGTAAACAAAGATCGACCTACTTGTGTCTCCTTAAGCTTCTTAAGTTATCGAACTAAATAAACATAAAATTTACAATTCATGTCATTATCCTCCTGCTAAAGGTATGTTCTGGAATTAAATACCTTCGAAAGCACCAAACAGAACTCAACGAAATTATTACAGTCTCTAGTATTGCACTGTCTTAACTAAAATAAATGAGTCTCGAGACAAATAAGGCAACTCTCCAAAACAAATGACAAAAAGATCGCTCTCTCTGTTTACAGTGGGCAGCTAATAGCCGGCAACCAGATACTATCATTGCCTACTTAAGAAGTTACAAATTTATAATATAATTCCTTATGTTTTGTAACAGTAAATAACATCATGTGATATGTCGTTGAATTCGTCTCAGAAAATGATATCGTATTATGACAAAGAAAAAATATATGGTTCCATTTAAAAAAATTAATTTGACTTCGAAATTTCCCTTCCAATCATTCGGATCTTGAAAAAATGACACCGTATGATTGTTTCCTTCATATCGAACAATTTTTGTAAACAAATTTTTTTCATAATTTCAGCGTGTTACGAGATATTTCCGTTTTCCGATAAACGAAACACCCTGTATGTTAAAAAGGATGGGTGAGTTAACTGTTCCTTGCTGCAAGCTTTCCACGATTCTGAACTTTTGTGACGAAAAAAAAGTTTTCCGTCCAAGGTGATCATGTCACAGATTATAAAAATTAGCCAGGGAGGGTACTTTTCTTGGCTTAGTTTGTACAGAAGTCTGTTGTGCCATACAGAATCGAAAGCTTTTTCTAAATCGAGTAAGGACTTTTAGGTGACGTGGGGTAAATGAAATGTTTATATAGTACGATGGTTTAACGGGTAACAAAAATACAGTTTATTAACAAAAACAATTAATAATCAACAAATAATAACAACAATAAAACAAAACGAGAAAACTCGAGTCCTTGAGAAAACGCGAACAAAATATACGATAACTTAACTTCGCGTATAAAACCGTCGCGATACTCGGACTAAAGTCTCTGGAGCTATCGTTCTCCGCGAGAGTCCAAAGCTTTCTGGCGTTCTCGTTTCTGAGGCGCTTAAATAATGTCCCCGAAAACCGTTAAAATAAGGAGAGGTTCTCCACCCCCACAAGGGCATGGAGAAAGTTTCCTCCCCCACACATTGCATCCGGGGACTTCACTCTTAAGGGTACTGTAACGGTCGAGCCGAGGTTCTGGCAATCGTCACTTAAATGACCAAGCCCTCAACCCGACCTCCCATGGTACGCACTTGAGAAGGATGGAATTTCCGCGTCCGAAAATTCCACGTTCCCACGCACCATGGTCACCACAGGCTGCTCTTACGAATTGACTGTTTGTTATTTTAGAGTTAAAGTTAGAGGGAAGTTTGTGTGTTGCGTGTGTTGTTGTGTGTTCGTGTTTGAATGCGAATTGGCAGTCTGGTATTATGTTGTTGAAGTTGCTTCGAATACCTTACTCAGGCCAGGTGTTAAGCTAATCGGACGGTAACTAGAGGGGTCGTGCGTGTGTTTGTCCTTTTTGAGAATGGGTAGGACTTTGACTTGTTTCCATGATTTGAGTAAGTAGTAGTGATTCAGGGCATTGGTAAATAAGGTGGTTAGATCGAGGATCATGTATCTTGGGAGGTGTTTAAGTGCTATAGGGGTAATATTGTCGAGACCACTTGAATTATTATTCGGAAGATGTTTGAGTATGAGTTCATGTTGCGGGATCACGATGTACAGTGGGTACAGACGTGTTTGAGGAACCAATAATAGACCACCATGTAATATATGAATAACTATTTAATTAAATGAGAATATATAAAATACTGAACTTCTACACTCGGCATGGCTCAGTCCTCTCTCGCACGCTTCGACAACCACCTCGCGTCTCACACACCCCACTCTTTCTCCTATCCTTTATGGTGCATTCACATTGATAGTCACTTCGCTACAAATTCCCCTTTGGCTTTCAATGTGAATTCACCTCTTATATTCAACTTGTCTAGGTTTTTCCTTAACTTATTTGCATTTAACGCTTTTGTCATAATATCGGCTTCCATATCCTCGGAGTTTACATGTTCTATTACAATGTTATTCTTCTGTACCTCGTCTTTTATAAAAAAATATTTTCTGTTAATATGTTTTGTTCTATTAGTAACCCTATCCTTGTGAACCCAATCCATGGCTGCTTTACTATCAGTGTTTATTTTAATTGGCGTTCTATTTCCGATATCTGTGCCTAAGCTTTCTAATAACCCTTGAACCCATTTTAATTCTTGCACTCCCTCACACATTGCCATGAGCTCGGCTTCACACGTAGACAGAGCCACTAAATCCTGCTTCTTACTCCTCCATCCTATTATATTGTTCCCTAATTTAACAGTATATCCACTAAATGACTTGGCATCTTTTGTACTGTTCCAACTCGCATCTGTGCTAACGGTTAATACATTACTCTTGGCATCGTATGTTAATCTATAGTCTTTGGTACCCTTTACATATCTAAATATTCTTTTTAATGCGTTCAAATGAATCTGACGCGGATCTTGACTATATTGCGACATCTTACTTATACTATGTACAATATCAGGTCTCGTTGCAATTCCCAGGTACATTAAAGATCCTAACATCTCTTGATATAATAATGAATCTATCTTTGGCGATTCTTCGTATTGGTCTAAATCTTGTTGTACATCTAACGGTGTATTTTCTAATTTGCACTCTGCCATATCGAACTTACGTACTATCTTATCTATATATTCTCGTTGTGATAGTTCTAATCCTACTTTTGTTTCCGTTATATCTACATTTAAAAAACTTTTCTTCACCGTTTCTACGAGATCGACATTCTTTCTTATCTCATTAATATTACTTTCTATTATCTGATTGTCCGTTCCTACGACTAGGAAATCGTCTACATATACTCCTATCAGTAACAGTCTATTGTTCTCTTTCTTCACATATACGCACGGATCTTCTTTTATCTTTTCTAACCCTACCTTTTCCATTATCTCGTTTAACTTCTTGTTCCAATAAAATCCAGACTGAGGCAGTCCATAGATGCTTTTTATTAATTTACATATTTCATTTTTTTTATTGTTGAATCCTGGCGGTTGTTCCATGTATACATCTTCTTTCAAGTCGCTGTATAAATATGCCGCTTTCACGTCATATTGTTTTATTCTCATTTTGTATGTGCTCGCTATCGATAGTAATGTTCTTATCGTTTGCATTTTAATAACAGGTGCGAATGATTCCTCGTAATTCGTCCCTTGCCGTTGTTGGCATCCCATTGCCACTAATCTGGCTTTGTATCGCACGCTGTTCTCTCCTATATGTTTCTTGTTGTAAATCCACTTTGATTTTATAACCTTCATCTCAGGTCTTCGTGGTACTAGCCTCCACACTTCTCGTTTTCCCATGCAGTCTAATTCTTCCTTCATTGCTTCTTCCCATCTATCAGCCTCTGAAGATTGCAACGCCTCCTGCAGGTTCTTTGGTATTAGTTCACTCACTGCTATGTTGACTTGTTGACACTTGTTCTTGATCCTCTCTGATCTTCTCACTCCTTGTTCTAATAATCTTTCTTCTTGTTGTTGTCTATTTCTTCCGTGTTCTTCTTCTATTTCTTTTGCCTTCCTTCTTGGTTTAGGTACTATTGGTGGTTGCTCTATATTTGTTTCTTTTTCAACCCCTTCTTCAGGACAATCGTCTTGTTCTGTATCCTTCCCTGTTCCTTCATTGCCTTCAATCTGTGTTTCTTCTACCTCTCTTTCTTTCTCTTCGTGTTTGTTCCCCTCAAGTATATCTATATAAGTAATATTACTGAGCCCATTCGACATTTCAATACCTTTTCTATTTTCCATGATTAATACCCCTTTCTCATTTTCATTAAATTTTACATTTCTTGCTTCTACTATCTTCCTTTGTTCAGCGTCATATATTCTATAAGATCTGCTTCCTTCAGAGTATCCTACAAATATTCCCTTCCTTGCCTTCGGCTTTAATTTGTGCCGTAAATTTTTCGGTATATAATAATAGGCGACACTTCCAAATATCTTGATGTATGAAACCGTTGGCTTCCATCCTGACCACAGTTCTATCGGTGTTTTTTCACCCCTCTCTCTACACAAGGTTACGTTCTTTAGAAAAGCGGCTGTCTTTATCGCTTCAGCCCAGAACTCCTCAGGCAACCCTGCATCCAGCAGCATCGTTCTAGCTTTATCCAATAGGGTTCTATTTGTTCTTTCAGCTATCCCGTTGCTCGCTGGATTATATGGCACCGTTGACTGCTGCTGAATTCCCTTGTCTGTACACAACTTGCTAAACTTACTATTAATAAACTCCCTGCCATTGTCCGACCTAATCCTTTTTATTTTTTTATTCAATTGGTTCTCATATTTTGTAAGATATTCAAGAAAACATTGAAATGTTTCCTCCTTGCTTTTGAGTAAATATATACATATATATCTAGAGTAATCGTCTACCAATACATAAATATATCTGTTGCCACCTATTGAATCCACGCGCATCGGCCCACACAAATCCATGTGGATCAGTTCTAACGGCTCTCTTGTCACAATATTTTTTACAGGATAAAACGGTTTTTGTGCCATCTTTCCCATCACACATGCTTCACACCAGCTTAAAGATTCAGGACGATACTCAAGGTCCCTGACGATTTCTTTCCTTTTCATATAGTCTAAATAATTTTCACATACATGCCCAAGCCTTCTATGCCATAACATTTTTCCATGATGCGCTAACCTACTGCATTTACCTATGCCAGTATCTATATCTACACCTGATCTATTCTGCTTACACATACTCTCATTCTGTGTACATTCCTTAACACTCGCATCTGCCAACATTGCGTTCCCTTCCTGTACAGCAGTTTCTAATATAAAAATACCATCCTGTTCAAAAGCTTCTGCAATTTGTTCACCATATATCCCAATTATTTTTGCAACACCCTCAGCAAATACTACTTTATGTCCATATTCATTTAACTGACTAACAGATAATAGGTTAGAACGCAATGTAGGCACGTATAGCACGTTTCTAATACAAATAGTGTTTTCTTTGTCACCGCTACATACTTTCACCTTTACATCTCCTTTCGCTAGAGATTCTATGCTTCTACTTTCATCTGCTAACCATATCTTAACCTTATATTCTATCACATTTATCATATTCTCTTTACATGCTGACATATGCGCAGTCGAACCGGAGTCTATTGTCCATATTTGTCTATTATCACTCTTTCGCACACCTTTTCCACTTGTCACTAGGAAATTATATTCACTTTTGTCGCACTTCACCATACTGCTTTGTTCTTCCCTCTGCTGCGGTCTTCTGTAACTATTTTGATAGCTGTTGTGTCCCTGGTAGTGATGATTTCCTGGCCTTCTATTTGGTGGTTTTGCTGACGTCATATCTTTCCTATGATAGCAATCTCTCGCTATGTGGTTACTCCTCCCACATATATAGCACGCCCCGCGCTTTCCTCTGTTGACTGGATGTCGTGTTACCTTGTAAGCGTTCTCCGTCTTCCATGCTTCGTTTCTACCATGTGTACCGTTCTGATTCTGTCGGCTTTCTTCTTCCGTTAGTATACGTTTAATATCATCTATATTGACATCCTTTTGTGTTCTCAACACTGCTGCAGTTCTCTCGTACCTAGGATGGATTCCTCTAATCATATGGTAGCTTACCTCACGTGGGTCAAATGGAGAACCTATTTTGGCGCTTTTGGATGCGATATTCCTCGTTCTTGTAACATATTCCATAATAGATTCGTTCGCATCCATTCGTATATTCTTTAATTCCAGTCCAATTTCAATTTTCTTGTCTTGTATATTACCTTCGTGTAGTCTTCTTAGTTCATCCCAAACATTTTTTGCCTTGGATTCCTCTAAAAATTGACCTGCTTGCTCGTCCGACAGTGTAACAATTATCAGTCCAAATGCTTCGTCATTTTTAGATTCCCATATCTGTCTTGCTTTCCCTTGAGCCGATTCCAGATCGTTCGACACTGGTGGTTCGTTACCTTCGATTACTTCTTTAAATAATTTTCTCGCTCGTAAAACTGCACGTACTTTTAACGCCCATACATGGTAGTTCTTTTCAGTTAATTTGTCTATATTTTTGCTTGATACGCTTAACTCAGCCATGGTTATTTCTATGGTTCTCGACACGTGCTTATTCTAACCTCTAATCCACACGTGTACACCGACGAACCACGCTCTGCTACCATAAGTGTTGCGGGATCACGATGTACAGTGGGTACAGACGTGTTTGAGGAACCAATAATAGACCACCATGTAATATATGAATAACTATTTAATTAAATGAGAATATATAAAATACTGAACTTCTACACTCGGCATGGCTCAGTCCTCTCTCGCACGCTTCGACAACCACCTCGCGTCTCACACACCCCACTCTTTCTCCTATCCTTTATGGTGCATTCACATTGATAGTCACTTCGCTACAGTTCAACAGACCGTGGGTGGCAGAATGTATAGTCTAGGTTATCACAGGGTGTGGGGTTACTGTCTTGGTTAGTATCATTGAATTGTGTAAATGTGTTTCTTGTAGACCTGGTTGTGTTGAAGTTGTTTTTGATGGTTTTGGCTGTGTTCTCTACTAGTTGTTTGAGTAGTGCGTTTGAAATAAGATGTCGGGGGGGGGGGGGGGGGGTGATTGACTCATAGAAAGCTCCTAGTATGTTGAGTTTGTCTAGTGGGGTTAAAAATATATAGTTATCATCGATTTTTTGCGTGTTGGTCCGATTTAGTTGCGTAGATCGGACGCGGCTTCATTATTTTCCTTGGTTTTTTCTTCTGATACAAATCCATGTCTTCATTATTATATAACGGTAGCAAACGGTTGTTGTTTGTGTTTGGGTCGTTGTCTGGTGGGGTAGTAGGCGTGCTGGTTATTTTGCACGTTTCGGGGAAGGGGGGAGTGGTTCCCCATTTCGCTGTCGGTAATGCAGGATCGTCGCTGCTAGTAGTAGTTGCGGTTTCCCGGCTGGCGACGGTTGCGCTTCGGGCTTACGGACAGTTCGGAGGCTAGGACTGACCTTACTTTTGATACTGCTAGTGTTGTTTTGTTTTATGAACTGTTTATATAGTCTGTCGAGTTGAAGGGAGTGCAGCTTAGGGACCTTCTGTTCGCTTGGTCTGATATGGACATCAGCCGTTTCATTTTCCTTATCAGAAAGCTCTGGTGAGAGCATCGCTTGGAGACACGTGCGTTGGACGTCTCCGTTGGCTTCATTGCAGAAATAAATAAAAAAACTTGAACTCGCGGTGGATCAGGATAGATAAAACTGTGCATTACATCATTAGACACTGTGGTTAACACTAGAACTGGATGCCGTTTGATTTAAGCTGGTGTGGTTGGGTTACCACAAAACAGAGTTGTTTTAACAAGAACTTTATTTTATAAGCGTGTTCGAAATACAGCAAGACCGACAGACAAAGTACGTAGACCGCTTAGCAAGAAACGTGAGAAGTGCAAGAGGTACAAGAAGTACAAGAAGTACAAGGAGAAGGTTTTGTGGATTTCCTCCCTTTATATCCTGATCTTCGGAAAGGCGTTACCTTTCCGAAGATAAGAAGGCGGAGCTATGCTTTGCGGGGATAGGAAATCCCGCATCTGTTGTTTTATGGTCACTGGCAAAGGTGGTCGCCAAATGTTTGGAAAAAAGTTCTTGTCGAGCCCCAGCGGTACTCGGCTGGCAACGTTTATGATGGGGTAGTTAAATTTTCTACACCTGTACAGTCATTTCGGAAATAAAATAATTTTGCCATCCTGCAAACGTCAGGGTAGGTTTTATTACCTTAGACCCTAACATCTGCAGGCGGTCAACTCTAACATCTTGCGATGCGAATCGCGTACCGCTACAGCTGGGAACACTATAAAGACTCACTGAACCGAGACCGAGACTCAGACGCGTCTCCCTATTCTTGGGAATAGGTGGTATGATGGGTTACTAGATTCCTCAAAAACTTTAAATTAAAATATCTCGAAAACAAAGATCCATTCTGAAGAAACCCAAAAGAGTTTTGTTATACTATATAACCACTATGACCTCTAATGTCCCTGCCTCAGAAGTTCTTCGAAACGGCACAGGGGCAAGATGAGTCCTCGCTTGCACCCAATGGTTAGGTTTTGACGTCACACTTTAACCAATAATTCGGCTAGAACCGAAAATGCGTTTGAAATGACCCAATCGGACGGCTTACAACCGCATTCCTGCCCAATTCCTGCCAGGGTATTTCTTGTGAAGCACGTAAAATACATACTATAGCTCTGAAAGCGAGAGCAGCACCCGTGCCTTTCCTCCTTTAAGTTCCAAGCTAAACCAAGTTCATTTACGTGGTATTATAACTAACACTAAAACAAATTTTCAAAACATTGATAAATCTACTGCTAATCTTACAGCAAAAGCATTAAGATTACTATTTAACGTCGGAATTCGTTCGAACATAACATTTTTGATTCAGGGTCAGCTCGAAGTCATGCTTCATAGCATGTTCAATTTGTCCTACGGTTAGTTATAAAATATTAAATATAATAATAATAATAATAATAATAATAGTTACAAAATATTATAAAAGCAACAATGATTTGGAAATCTCCGAAAAAACAAACTAGACGCGACTGTTTAGACTTAGACCTTAGACAAACGTGCCATTTTGTCCCTTTAAATCGAATAAATTTGATTTGAAGGATTTTTTGTGTCATCAATATCAAGAATAACCAACATATTTAAAGTATTTACCTTGAATAGTAACATTCCAAATTCATTTCCAGTTTAAAATAAATATTTGCATGTGTTGCTATCAGGAAGCACCTTTTATATGATTAAAAAAAACTATATTTGCCAAGAATTTTCTGATTGTGTCGACGGGGCAAGAGCAACACCGATGTTTCTGCAGATTAAGTTTCGCGGATCAGCAATGAGCGTGCCAACACGAAGCGAATGTAGAACGATGGTGTTGGGTTATTCTATCCAGGCAAACTATTAGATTATTGACGTTCTTGTTCCATTTCATTTCCGAACCGCTTCCCAATTAATTACATAGAATACGTTTCATTAGATTCTTGGAATTGCACCTACACATATGGACTCTCGTATAACTAAATTGTCAAGCGAGGTCACTAATAAATAATACTTGTCACATCGTCGAGACACAGATGTCAAATAGATATTTCCAATTATTTGATTCCTCTTCATGTTTCCTATGGCTTTCGAGATCAATGCGTGTGATAGATATCGACCGATACATTTTCTGTTAAATTGAACGAAATAAGGCATTTTTATATTACATATCTACAAATATATTATTATACATCTTCGTTAAATAAGTTACTATAAGTTAATTTTATATATTTCTAATTTGTAACAATTTATCTGGTTGTATTGATAAACCTGCAATGGTGAAAATCAGTGAAACCTGGGATGCTCAGGTGTTCAGAAATAATTGCCGATCAATATTTTTAATGAAATTATTGAACACCTTAAGAAGGATGAAGAAGAAACTTTGTTAGACAAACTATTGGAAAACTCACAAGCTTGATTGGTAGCTATTAGAATTAATTGAGACACATCGCACTTTAAGTTTCACTATGTGTATTATAATGTAAATATAGCTGAAGTTCCTCTAGTATTGGACACGTACGGTTTTCTTCGGATAAATGCAAAACATAATATTTTATTTTGTTTATTCTGCATTGATTAGAAGCTGACAAAAATACGGATCAAAGTATAGAAATACTTTGAATAAATAATAAAAGAAGGAATAAATTCAATTTAAATCACCAATTAACTTTTATACGTGACTTTAAAGGTAAGTAACCTAAGACGGGACAGCTTTAACACTAAACCTACCGACATTTCATGTATACCTAATCCTACCATGAGCGGTCAAATGACCGCTTCAAAAAAAAAGTATGTAATTAAAAAAAATAAATCTTAATATAGAAAGACATGCTATGAAATTTTTTCGGAAAGTAAACAATAAAGAAAGTTGTGAATATTGAAAAATGGGTTGTATGTATATTACAGGAAAAGTCAATAAGTTACATGGCGATACAGTAACGTTGTATACAAGAAATTCTACACGAAATTTCAAAAACGGTCATTTGACCGCGCGTGGTAGGTTTAGTGTTAAAATGTACTTTGCAACATTCGTCAGGACATTCTGTAATATCGACATAAGCCTCGTGAGCCCATTTCCGACAGCTTAAAGCAGTGCTGAGCACGGTGGGGTCCCTCAAACGCTTGCTTCCCCCACCAAACTTTCTTTTATGGCGCGCAATTGGTATCTAGTGTCTTTGTTGCCCCACCATACATACGTCGTAGCGACTCGCGACAGGCGAAGCGCGTCCTTTCTCCATGGTAACGACGGTTACTGGAAGGAGACAGCGGACACTACGGTGGGGACGGTTGTGCCTCAATTTAGGCCAGAATCGCCAGATCAAGACTTATTTCCCCACGCTCATTTCCCCTTCTCCCGCGCTATTCCCCCATGCTTCCGCCACGGCCCGGTCACGTGACGTGTTTCGTGTCTGTTGTGCATACTCCGGTACTGGCAGAGAGGGAGTAGCTTTTTCCCCTCAATTTGTGCTCCCACCCCTCATCTGGCGACACTGATTGAGGCAAATGTGCCCAGCACTGGCTTAAACAGTCTTCATAAGTGCACTGGCTATTTTCATCTTCGTGAACATATTTCTTAACATCTCCTCTTGTTCTTTCATTCTTTTTTAATTTTTTTTTCTTTTCGAGCGATATTTTATACGGATATGAAATAAAATCTGGCTGTCTTCAACATTTTTCTTTCTCTACCTGATTTAGGCTGTAACGTTGAGACGTTAATTTATCAAATAAAGTGCATTTTGGAATCTCATATCTTGTTTCAAGTTAATTTCATTCACCAAAATTTTGTTTAGTACTGTTTTCAAGCTTTCCTGACTCCATAAAATCTCGCCTTTTAATATACCGCTTGCTGCCGACGTGTACTTTCTGAACACTGAAATCAAAATAATAATCATCCATACAAACACGTTATACTTGTATAATAATTGTAAAAATTTCTAAAAACATCCGACTGAAGGAACGTGCAAAAGTTTACGAGTCGTCCGTTCTATTCTTTTCCTTGCTTTCATGGATATAACGATTTGATCGTATTTCAGTTTTGAAGTGTGTAGTTAACCCCTTCCCGTGCCATTTAGTTCGACGAAATCCGGGCCCAAACGGTAGGGGTCAATGCGCGGTAAACAGGCCATAGTGATGCTCGAAAACAATACTAGTCGAAATGTAAATACCTGTGATACAGTCTGTTTACATTTGGCAGATTTTCAGTCCACGAGTCGTACCCGTGATGTTTACGTTTGTGCCAAAATCTTCATCACGCGTCAGACTCGTTAAAGTACGGGAAGAGGTTAATGTCCAATACTAGATGCTGTCTGAGGCTAGGGGAACATCTGTTATATGCCTTTGTTAAATATTCTGCGATATTAAACAAAATTGAGTATACTTTAGAAAATCTATTACATCGTGATTGATTACGTACATTACATACATACTACACCTAAAAAAAATTATTCGATGAGACAAATCAAGTGTATATCAATGTAGTTATTTATATGTGGAAAATACTTTTCAATGTGGAAAATATTTCAATGAACGATGAAAGTAAATGCAATGATAAAACTTGCCGTATGTAAAGAAAATATTAATATGGAAATGAATAAGTTTGTTTTTTCATAATGTACTGAATAAGCAAATTGGACATTAATATAACATCTTTACTGTGAGAAATATTAAAAAATGTTCTCTTGGTTTGTTACGTTATATTTGATAAAGATTAAAACAATTCATTGTATTATCAATATTTTTCTAAAATGTCATTTCCTCTTATACCATATTTGTCTAATATATGTGTCTACTGTACTATTATTCATATTTAACAATCATATTCACGATTTTGATCGAATATTTTATGTTAGGCGTAGTATTTGATAAATATACCCCTTATAGAATATTTACGTAATTATCCATGTGAATTTGAAATGATAAAGTACACTTTCGAAGACTCGGTAAGTGTGCTTTACATGAAATTAACGATACAATTACTTTTAACCTTTTTTTTTATGTGTTACAATATTCAGTAAATGATATTCATTGATTTTCGTACACTTAGTATGAATCTGAAAATTATTTTCTCGGATTAGCGAAATGTTTTTGAGCAATTTGATATTAAAAATTTTATCAAATGATTCTGTAGTCTTTTGAAAATAAGATGCTGTACGTTTATGACATTATAAATATTTAAACCTACTGTAATAGTGTTTGAATCAATCAAGACGCGTGTCATACAAAGTTAAGGTAAAGATCTAAGACGGCGTGGAACAGAACAGATTTTTTATCAGTAGATAAACCATTAAAGAAAACTATAATACTTTCGTTTTCAGTGTCAACAGTTCTTTCACGTCTCCTACAGCGCAGTGTTAACAAAGTAAAATTCTCGTTCGCTCTAGCTACTGAACAGGTACTCTTATTAGGTTTCCCCTAATAATCTTCGAAGTGGACGAGAGATGCAATCCAGTATATCTGGGGTTTCTTACGATAGCATTGTGAAGCCAATCTTATCACGTATCCGACGCATAGAGTAAACTGCTCCTTGGGTCACCGTACGCGTCATCTCTTCCTGACGCATAGAACAATTACTAAGATGCCCTTTGGATTTCAAGACTCATCATCGAAGATAACGTGCCCTTTCGGACCCCCAGAACTGTATATAAAGCCCACCCCAGCTCAATAAACCAGTCCAGTTGTGAATACCTTACGCCACGCTCTGTTATTCCACCCTGCCGACTCCGTATCTCGTACTACGGTTCAGAATACGTATTTCCGAAGTATTAATACGCGAAATCGCGAAGTAACCATTGTCGATTCCCGGATTACGACAATTGTCCCGTGACAGTATCGACAATCACGTACCTTATTCATTTGAAACTTCTTCCAAAACCTTGGTAAAAGCGAGTTTGTGTTTTTGTCTTTGAATTTTAAAGCTGTATATTTAATCGACCACTTTACGCCTTCACTTACCTGAAATGAATTTCGATCGTAATTATACGAAGAGCCTCGTTAGGAAACGACTTTCTTTGGTTTACTCTCCACCAGTCTAACTCTAAACTAAGATGTTTGGGGATTATCATCAGCCCACCGTAATTGCCATTAATAACCAACGATAACATCTTTTCTCTTTCTAACATCTTCGTATATGTATTACAGGAAACCATATTCTATAGTGGGACATGTCGCAATCAGACTTCCGATCAACTGTGCAAAATCTCTAATTGTACATGTTTTATTAATGTTAAATTTACTGATTTCCCTTAACAAGTTCTCTTTCTACCGTGTACTTTGTAGAGTCAAGTATGAAACCTAGCTTACACCTTATGGAAGGTTTTACACAACTTTCCTTCTCGTTAACTATGAAGCCAATGTGAACTAATTATTTTCTAGTTTCCTTAATATTCTTTTCTAGAGTCCTTGTCTAAGTACACAACTGAACAAAAACCTCTTCTTCTTAGACACCTTATCACGGGTTTTAAGATTTTAGTAAAAATAAATGGACTCGTACAGATTTCAATTTTAAATACTTCCGGCTGCTTTTGCGAATCGGAATAGCATAATACGCGTCTTGTAAATCTACTAATAATTTGGAAAGATTAACTTTATCCCTGTACGTAGATCTTCTAAGAAATTATTTGTCACCCTTTCTCACTCATGTACAAAATCTCTTGACCTGCCGACTACACCTACACTTAATAATTCTTGACTTTCTGTTCGACACCCTTCTTGGGATTGGACGTATAATTGTTTGTGAAGGGAATCCGTGGACGGTTTTGGCCTTGTCTGTTTTGAAGATTCGCCTGACTGGAAAACGGCCCCTTCCCCTCAGGCTGTTGAAGTTTAAATGACATCTTGCAAGAGGTGGTTGGACGGGAAAGTTGGTCACGAAGGTCCTTGGCCTTTAAAATGTTGTACCAGTTTCTTTACATTTTTGGACTCCTTGATACGTTCTGACAAATTTTCTCTGAATAGAAAACCCTCTGTCTTAGCATTCTTCAAAATTTGTTCAGTTACTTTGTTACTCCTGAATAAATAAACGCCTTTCTGGACTCATTTTGATTATAATAAATGTGCATAATCAATTTTGCCGCATCACTCAATCTTTGGATGAAGGTATATTTATCGACACCTTTATCATCGTTAATTAATACTAAACCTACTGACACTTCTTGTATACCTATTTCTACCGTGCGCGGTCAAAATGACCGGTCCTTAGAAAAAGTTATTGTTAATATACTTAAACGTAGGTAATAGTCAATTTGTTACTGAATGAATTTAATAGGTGAGCAACTTCCATAAAATGACGATACAAATTTATTTTTATATAATTTCAATTATATAAAAAATACTGCTCTCTCCTCGATTTACAAAATTATACTGTGTCGTCCACCTTTGCGGTTTGGATGTATTTGCCATGAAACGTGCATAACTTGATCAATAAGGCGGCTCATTTATTTTGAGTTGGCCATTCCACATTGAGAATAGCCTTTTTTTATCTCGTGCGGTTGTTACGGTGAAATGGTTGGTTTCGTGAAACAACGCCGTGTTTCACTTCCGCGATTCGATACTTAAAGATTTCGGGAATACGAACTTACTTTTATTTGAAAACTTGGATCGGCGAGACGTGCCGTAGCAGAGGTAATCGTCGACTGCTGGATACATGAGTTTGGGGTCTTATATATTAACAGGTAATCTTGTTTGAGGTACAAAGGTTTGGGACTGTTTAATGGTTCAAAGTGTTGGGCGTTGAGTCAGTCGTGAACTTGAGCCTGGTGACGTGTTGCGAGGGTTGTTGTCTTTGTGAAGTCAATCTTATCACCCGTCCGACACATAGAATAAACTGCTCCTTGGCTCACCGTACGCGTCATCTCCTCCTGACGCATAGAACAATCAGTAAGATGCTCTTTGTATCTCAAGACTCATCATCGAAGATAACTTGCCCTTTCGGACCCCCAAAAATGTATATAAAGCCTACGCCAGCACAATAAAGCAGTCCAGTTGCGAATACCTTACGCCACGCGCTGTTATTCTACCCTGCCGACTCCGTATCCCGTACTACGGTTCAGAATACGTTATTTCCAAAGTATTAATACGCGAAATCGCGAAGTAATCATTGTCGTTTCCCGGATACGACAATTGTCCCGTGACATCTTGGTCTTATCGGACCGTGACACGGTCAACTTGACCGGCTGCGTAGGTATGACAGGCTACATATATTTCTTGGAAAAATAAATAAAACGAGAAATAAATACTGAAATATACATTGTATACATACTTTAAGAAAAGTCGTAAAGATAAATAGCGACGTGATCATGTTGTATGTACGAAATTGTACGCAGAAGTTTGAAAGGTCAATTTGACCGTCCGTAGTAGGTTTACTGTTAATCGCAGATTCTGATGATAATTGTCTGATGACAGGATTCAATTTTGTTGTTAGTTCTCTAGCTCTAGCATATCTCGTTAATACAGCCGTCCAATAATTCGCAATCTCGAAGACTTCGTAATAACTGTGATACGGAAATTCTTTAAACCAAACGATGCTTCCCGCACGAAAAGATGCCTTCGTTGTTCATTCGACCTGTCATTAATTTCTTTTGCGAGCAGTTTAATTAATAGTTACGTTTGCCTTGCCTCCGTAACGCGGTAGTCCTGCGTTAACGAGATCTCTCGCCACTTCTTGGAAAACAAATCAGTTAGACGCTGAACAGCTCTGTCATAGGGTATAAAGTTAAATAACTAGAGCAAAAGTATTCATTAGCTTAATGGTGAATTTCACACACATTGACAAGACAAATTATTATGCGATACAAAATAAAGATTTCTGTTTCTAAAAGAAACAAGCTCTTACGTGCTTATTTAGACGTGTTTGAAAATATAGTTTAGACGTGTTTGAAAATACTGCACCCGTTAATAAACTATTCTACTATAAAAATGAGCAAGTGCATTTCGATAAAGCCTTGCAGTAAACGTGTTAACGTATCCACGGCTGATATGATCCAGCCAGGTTATTCGTCTTTCGTAGTCATGTTTGAATTGTCGATCAATAAAACGGCTGCTTAAAGCATTGTTCCGCGTTCGCTCTCGTCCTTCCACTGTACTCGTCTGAGACCAGGATCAGAATTAATAATCCCTGATTTCGTCTCGCTGCCGGCACACATTCAATTCTAGCCAACAAAGTTGTATGCTATTACTCGTAATTTGACTGAAATTACGGTTCTCTAGTGAACCGATTCGAATGCGGCAAGTTGAATAGCGCAGGCATCGTGGAACGACTTGCGATTATACTATCAGACGCCGCGATTAAAAGATACATACCTATCTAAATACTTGCATTTTCGGTAACCCATACCGACTCGTTATACAGAATAGGTCAGTAAGAATTACTATCTAAAATAACTCGATATGTATTGGTTGTATCAAAAAATGCTTCCAATGAATTATGTAGCATTTCAAGGGACGCGTCGAACGAGTACAATCTGATTTTTTCATATCTCATCTATTCTGAGATATCAGAACGACTTTGTGTTTTTTCAAAGTCAACGTATCTTTTTTAATACCACGTTGTTGCTTATGGAAGGACGAATTTAGCGACCTACAATGTGATGGCCGTGAGTTGATCTTGAGTTGACCTTCGAAAAACTCACGGTCATTTTGATATCTCAGAAGAAAATGACACGTAAAAGATTAAATTGCACTTATTCGACGAATCACACAGTGGTCCAAAACGTGGCCAAAATAGGAAGGAGTAGTTCAATTTAGTTCAAAATTGATACTCATAGGTTTCTCGAGTTGCTGATTATAAATCTGATGACAAAATTACAAAAAACAAAATGGCGGATGCGTAACCAAAAAAATTATTAGACTTTCTTGAAAATTAGTATTCCCATATTTTTCGGGCCGGCGAATATGAATCTGATGTCAAAATTACAAAAAACAAAAATTAAATTTTTTTAACAATAAAAAAATTGTTGTATCAGAAAATTCTATAAGTGGAACCATACAATGCTTATTTAACAAATTTGATTATAACTCCTAAATTTCTCGAGAAAACATGCTTGTAACTAGTACCATGACTACCTCTGCGTCACAAAAATGGATCGCATTACGAAAGGGACAGTTTTGGACAGCTACTTTTTCAAAATAATGTTAAATAACAGCATCTACTACAAGACTCGACAAGAATCTCCGTGGAACATTGCGGAATATACAACTTTTAGTATACATTTGTAAAATCTGTGCACTAAGTTTTATCGTTCACGTCATACATTCCAAACATTAATTAATATGAATCCAATGTTATTATTATGCATAGTAATTACTTCCAGGAACAGTATCCATCGTACACGCACAAAAAAATTCAATTTCCGTAAAATTGTAAGTGTGACACCTTTTTTTTCACAACGTAGTTCACTGCACGAAAACTGCGAGACGACTGTATGGGATATTTGTACTCCCACCATTCAGCAGGTATAAATAGAAAAATCTTTTTACCTTCGGTTTCTTATACAGTCATTACCTGAGTATCCAATACGGCAAGAGCCATACCCCGAACGTAAAATTCATTTTTTGCATTTTGGCCGCTTGGAACGTTTTGGCGCTTTTGGACCACTGTGAATAGTTTAGAATGCTGCATAATTCATTAAGAAGTTTTTGATACAACCAAGAGATACACACCGAGTTATTTTAAGTAGTAGTTCTTGTTAACGCAAGCTGCATACTGGTATAATTATGACGAAATTTATGAAAATTCACGATATTAGTATTCGCACGGTGTTCTATTTATACATGCCACTCAAATTAAAGAACTGATTTGCTTGTAGAATAGAACACTATGCGAAACTATGTTAGATAAGACTGCGGGATTCAACAAAGTCACATTGAAATCAGAAATGATTGAATGGAATCTGCGCAAGAGAATAGATTCTCTACGGACGAGACCGCTGTAGCTGGCTCTACGTGTCTGATAAACTAGGACATGCGCCGCCGCGCCGCACCGTTGCGTTGGGGTCCATAACATCTGTTGCCCTCAATCTTACGATATCTCGCTACGATTCCTAGAAATCTATCGTTTCCTTTACTTTTTCCTGTACTATTTTCCACCCTCTCCATCCTCAGTACGATGAAAACACATAAGAGATGCAGCATAGCAATCGATGAAAATACGTTAAAAAGGGAACAACTGCAT
Source organism: Halictus rubicundus (assembly GCF_050948215.1). NCBI lineage: Eukaryota > Metazoa > Arthropoda > Insecta > Hymenoptera > Halictidae > Halictus > Halictus rubicundus. Next base: position 1,437,140 of record NC_135156.1, on the reverse strand, counting down.
ATGTACTTATGTACCTACTTATACATTGCTGGCCAAAATTATAATTATAAATGGTTCTTTATAACTGAACTTATACTTTTGCCCAGCCCACAAACAACAACTTTCTTAAAAAGATTAATAATACAGATGCACATACAACACTGCTCCTAAAAGTTAATAGTTTGCATGTGAATTATAAAACAAATCGGTTTCGAAAAAAATGTTTATTGATTTATTCAAGTAAGATGTCAATGTTGCAATCTGTTTCCTGTGAAAATATTCTATTTTTAATCTATATTCTCGTAGGTGAAAATTAAATACATGGAATAACATTGAAATAGGAGTATACGTGTAAAGTTAATTGTAATACATGTAGTAAACACGAGTAGGTATAATAGAAGAGCTCAGGGCAACAAACGGTCAGCTCGATTTCGACATGACTGCCCACTTTTTGAATAGTTCGAAGCAACAATTGTCAGTCATCTATAAGATGTGTTGGTGAAAAATGGAAAACGACAGAGAATGTGTTGATAACAGTGCCAAAAGAAAGAAAGCAAAGGGCCTAGCCGATTAAGACGGTCAAAACTGCCCTTAGAGGTTTTTCAATGACTATTGAACCATTTGAAAGCTGACCAAGAAAAAACCGTCTGACAAGGAGAGGCCACGACCTTCGGGTCACCGATTCGGTTGAAACTTTGCACACTTATAGATCTCGTTCTCCTGTTCACGAATATATACCATTATAGGGGCAGATACCCAATAGTTTTCGAGATATTGACGATTAAACTTTCATTATTTCCTATGTAATGCCGTAATTTTTGTGGCCTATACCAAGAGTCGGTGTGGCACGACGGTAGCGTGCCAAGTTTTCAGCCAGACGACCAGGGCTCGAGTCCTGTCGACTAACGCATTTTTTTTAATTTCATTATGTTTTATCATTGCATATTTATATTATTAATTTCAATCGATTAAATTTCACGCATAAAATTGCATTTTGAATTACAAATAACATGTATTTATTTACTAATTACAGGATTATTTACTATTATTATATATTAAATGATAATTAATAGTAATTAAATAGTAATAGTAATTTATATATTAGATATATATATATTAAATTTTAAGAAGTCTTCATAAATATCTTGTGTTAACTTTCCGGACTTCGAACAAGTTACTATTACGTTTGTGTGATGTGACATAAGTTCATCTACCTTTTTTTGAACAAGTGCGGTCTTTTCTCCCTTATATGTTATTGTCCTTTCGAACGTTGATTGATACTGACTTCCTGTCTGACCCGTGGTGATTATATAATTTAAATGGAATTGCGAGGTGATATATTTTACTGCTTTCCAATCATTTTCGACGGCCTGCTATATTTTATCAAAATGAAACCGGTACTTATCATTATATGCATTGAAGAAAAAGAATTTAAAACTAATCATTAGAGGAAAATTAAAACTTTATCACTGCGAGGACGAATGGTAAGTAATGTGACCCGCCGTTTTCAAACTGCGTCGCGTTCTCAAGAGTTTCCTCCATCTCAAGAGCGTCTCCAATGTCACTGTTTATTGACAGTTTACATTGGGGATGATAATGCAACCAACGAAGTTCCGAACTGCATTTTCGATTGAAATTAATAATATAAATATGCAATGATAAAACATAATGAAATTTTTAAAAAATGCGTTAGTCGACAGGATTTGAACCCTGGTCGTCCGGCTGAAAACTTGGCACGCTACCGTCGTGCCACACCGACTCATGGTATAGGCCAGAAAAAATACGGCATTACATAGGAAATAATGAAAGTTTAATCGTCAATATCTCGAAAACTATTGTGTATCTGCCCCTATACTGGTATATATTCGTGAACAGGAGAACGAGATCTATAAGTGTGCAAAGTTTCAACCGAATCGGTGACCCGAAGGTCGTGGCCTCTCCTTGTGAGTAAAATTTCAGCCCTCTAGCTTGCCCGTGAGGGTAGTTACAGGGTAAATTAGATTTCGCGCTTTTCCGCGCATTTTTGGCTTTCTGATGCTTCCTAAAATCCTGAAAAAATGTGGCATATTTTGGATCCTAAGGCGCATTTTAAAGAATTTTTTCAGATTTTTTTGTTGCAAACTGTGGGCGTAAAAAATGAAAAGTCCCCAAATAATCGGGAATATGTACATTTCTCACAAATATGAAAACATGCTATTCTACTGTTTAGTTCCCTGATAAAGTACGATAACAGGCAGTGTCGGTAATTTTTTCAGATTTTTTGTTGTGGGAAATCATTGTCAAACACAATAAATACCGAATTTTTGCGACTTTTTGCTGTGAGAACAAAAGTTATACTTGTTGGTTTTACCATGGTTATATATTAACTAATTTTTACCGTTATTATATTCAAACAAGTAATTGTTTGACCTAAAAAATGTGATTTAAGAGAAAGAATAAATTGTATTTTGTGCAATATATACCAGAATGTTCGTGATGCTTACAACATCGCCGGTTGACAGAGCAGTTAAGGCGTCGGGCTACGGAGCGGCGGATACACTGGGGTTCAAATCCCGTCGGTGGCAAAGTTTTTTTTTCCATACATCATCTTTATTTTTTCAATTTCTTATTTATAATAAGGTGTAAGAGTGTCTCATGTCATTTTAACAATATTTTTTCAATATTTTAAAGATATTTAAGTAATATTTTTAGGTAAAATACTAATATGTATATGTTCATCATTATGGTCATATATATGTGTACAGCACTTATTGCGACTTTTAACCCTTAGACTACGTACGATTTAACTTAGTTAGGGATATGTGTATATACATATGTGCAGAAAGGCACGGGTTGGGAAAACTGTACAATCTTTGGTATTAGGAGGTTGGTTTGAGGGTAGTTATTGGGTAATATCTACGACCATGCTTATAATATAATCTAATGAAATGTACTTAACGGTAGATATTGCGGGTGTATGCTACATTCTTGCTGCTATTAGTTATTGCACTTAAAGGTTTAATATCATAGACGGTTTGTTAAATGTACATCTTTGGTCGGAGATTATTTGTACATTGTTGGTATTTGGTATGATTACATTCTAGGTTTGTACACAACTTTCGTTTATAAAATTATCGGGAGGTGACGGTTGAGCTTCTTATTACTAAAATACTATATAAAAAGGTGTACTAAAAATGTAATCGGAGATAATAATATATAATTGAAAATATAGCTAAAAATATAATTTCTTTTTTTATGTTTTTATTTGCTTAATATTTACAGTATTTACAGAAGGCGTAAATAAAAGTACTAAAAACTACCTTATGCTATTGGGGTTATATTAAGTTAGAGCTATGTTGGGTTCGTCGCTTCATATCAGAATTCTTGATTAAATTGCATTAAGAGTTATTCGACGCAAGTATTAATATCATTCTTGTCGCATGATTATGTTTGGTAATAGGTAAAAAAAGTCAAAAAAGACCCGGTTGAACATTTATTGTGAACGGAGGGAGTGTGCGTGCGTGTATGTGTGGGCGCGTAAGTGTGTAAGTGGATGAGGAGACGGGCTACTCCTGTGGTATTATTATTAATGATATGAAATTTATGCCTTCACTTTGACTCTCTCTTTTGCATACATAGTTATCAGATAACAATGAACATTTTGCACTAAAAACTATGCAATCTACCTCCACAAACAGCATCCATAATACACACTTAAAATTCGCAATGGGCTTCACAAGCTTGAGAAGGTACGGTCTAATGAACTCGAAGTTCGGATTGTGACTTTTGGTCAGGTATAAAAAGACGACCTTTCTGCTGTTTACCCCCACTTAGAAATACTCTTAGAGTAACCAACCCCATACTTAAAACTTACCTAGCTGAAAGTTCATATTTTAGGTTTTGGCCACGTTCTCCGGCTTTGGGACCACTTTGCGACGCACTCATTCTATATATGTATATCTGTGTATTGTACAGGTTATTGCACTTAAGACTATAATGCTGCACTATTTGTACAAATGATTTAACTGTTACTTCCGCGCGAGTTTTTCAGTCTTTTGCGTGTCCTTAACTCGTCTATGAATTTGACATCATCGGTTAGTCACCAGTATTTCCCGTCTAGTCGGCGGAAGTCGTTTCGATCTCTGTATGGTATGGTGGTGGAATATTTTAATGTTGGGGGGTTTATGGGATAGTTGTACTTGATCGTTTTATCTACTCTGTGTCTGGCTACATGGTAGATTATTAGTCGGTTTGTGTCGTCTTGTATTAGTCCTAGTTTATCAAGATGTAAAAATGCTTGTGGCGCTGTGTATCCTGATATTAGGCTAGGTTCTATATTGTTTGGGCTCGCGTTTACTAGGTCTCTCATTAAGCTGTTTCCAGTATTCGGGATATTGGCAAAATAGTCACGAGTCAATTTAATTAGGTGGTTGTCAATGCGGGGAGCGTTAGCCTTGTTGTAGAGTGTTTTGTTGTTTATGTAGTGATTGTTCTGCGTATTTCTCTATATGTTAAGGGCGCCTCACAGGCAATTCCTCAATTTATGCATCTTTTCCATTGTGGCCGCATTTACGCTCCACCAGATAGGGGCGGCATATGTTATTATAGGTCGAATAAGCAATAGATATCAGATTACTTTGGCTTTGTGCGGTAGGGATCTATAGTAAAATGGTCTACCGTATCTTCTGAATAGGTTAGTTGCTTTCTGGAGTTGCGCTATAACGTGGGTGTTGAGTCTCGGCAGGTAGTCTAGGTGTAATCCTAAATATTTGACGCTTTTCTTGTGTTGTATTGAGTGGTTACTATTGTTGTTGTGTATCGCTATTTGAAAGTTGCGGATATGGAATGTTTTGGAGTTGTTTATGTGGCTTAATGGTTTATGGAATAGTATAGTCTCGCATTTGGATGGGTTAATTCTAAGGTTCCAGTTTAGGTAATGTTGATTTGTTTCAACTAGTATGTGTGTTACTAGTATGATGTAATCGTCAGCGTATGCGGCGGAGTATGTGTTGTTGTTGGAGTTGAGTAGGGACACGTTGGTTATGTTGTGCGTGAAAATACTAAAAAGAATAGAGGAGTTGACCGTGCCTTGCACAAGTCCTTCTTTAATTGAGTACGTCGTAAAGGTTTGCTTGCCGTTCCATGTGATGAAATGTCGGTCGCGAATTAGGTCGGGAGCGAAGTTGTGTTTGCTGAGTGTGTATAGTAATCCGTTTAATCAGAACGTCGAAGGCTTTTTCTATATCAATAAGGCATGCTCCAACCATTTCATTATTTTGTAGGTGTGTTGTGATGTCGTTCATTATTTTATGTATTGCGTGTACCGTGGAGTGTCTGTGCTTGAAACCGAATTGATTGTTGAGAATGATTTTATTGCGTGCGGTGTGTTGTATGATTGCGTTGTAAATTAAGGGTCCGAAGATTTTACTGATCGTTGGGGTGATACTTATGGGCCTATAGCTGGACACATCGTCAGCTGGTTTATCCTTTTTTGGGACTGACAGTACTTTCGCCGCTTTCCAGCTTTGAGGGAAGTGTTAATGGTTTATGCAATTGTTGAATAGTATTGTGTAAGCTGTGATGATTTTCGGGGGTAGGTGTTTGAGAACAATTGTCGGTGTATTGTCTAGACCTGAGGAGGATTTGTTTGGCAAGTGTTTGAGAATGTAGTTGGTGGTGAGGGGGCTACAGAAGGATGAGTTATCAGTTTTATTAGGGTTTAAGGCCGAGTTGTTATCTGTGAATGTAGTTGTTGTTGTTTTATTAATGCGGTTCTTGCTATGTACATGTGTTTATGAGTTTGAAGGCTTTTTTGTCTACTATAGTTTTTAATGTTGTGGCCGTGTTTGTGTACCGTGGGGAATTGATTTTTTCGTAATGTGCGCCTATTATGTTAAGGATGTCAAATGGGATTTGTATGATATATTTGTCGTCGTGGTGGATGAGTTCCTTTCTGTGGCAGTTGCTTTTGTTTATGAGGTTTTTCTTTTCTATGGTGATGTGGTCTACTTTCAGTTGAGGTTTTGGTCTGAAGAATATATTTATTTTGGGAAAGAAGGTGTCTGATTTTCTGTAGTCTATTCAATTAATTAGTGAGTCCCAGTATTTCGTGTAGGATTTAGAATATTCTGGTTTTAGTGAGTAGTTAATGTTTGATAGTAAATATTTGAGGCATACTACTCTGCAAGGATGTGAGTTGTTGTGCTTGTGTTTGTATAGTCTGTGTAAAGAGTATGTAGGATTTGTATTTATGGAGCTTTTTGATTTTAGTATTCGTATAATTGTGTATATTGTCTTTGGGCTTATATTTAGGGACTACCTCTGGCACGGTGTGCTTGATTGCTGATCCTATCACTGTGAGGTGGGCTTCTATTTCTTCAATTGCTTTTCTGTTATGTGATATGTCCTGGTTGTAATTCCTATGCAGTTTTTCCGCGAAGTGTTTCCATTTCATCTTCTTGTAGATGTATCTGTATGTTTTTTCAGAGGTGATCGCTTCTGCGGTGTTGAATAAGTTTAAGGTGAGCATCAGGACACAATGATCGTTATTGTAGTGTGTTGTGGAGATTCTGTTGTTGATGAGGTCTGGGATGACAATTCTTCCGTCGATAATGCCGAGGTCTAGGTATGTGTTGGCGCTTTTTATTAGTGGCTCTGTCACCCTATAAAATATGTCTTGAGTTGAGGTTACAAGCTATGACATAGTAGTGGTTGGGTTGGCTAAGCTTCAGCTTTTCAAAGAGGTAGTTTAGTTCATTGATATATCATACAAGAATTTATCTTTGTTATTAGAATATATTGCAATTATATAGAGGTGTAGGTTATATCTTAGTTTGATTTTGATGATGGTATATTCCACTATTTGATTATCTCTGAAGGGCGGGGTAAATATTGTGGGTAATAATATTATAGTTTGACATTTTTTACATTCGTGAATGTCTTTTTTCTTTAAGGATTCCCACCTCACCGATTTGTATAGAAGGGCTTTAATGTGGGTTAATTCACTGGTGGCGCTATCATTTGATAGTTGAAGTAGAAAGTTACACCGATCCGGGTTGCTCTCATTAAATTTGATTTTTGCAATTTTCACGATGTTGACGTGTGGGATTCTGAGCTCTGTTATTTCTTTTAGAATGTCTGTCTCTGTATAGTTGTCGTTGATCCCTCTAAGTATCAAGTTTCTTGGTTTGAGGTGCTTTGACATGTATGTGAAAAATTCCAGGTTGTTGTTTTTAAGTACTAATTTGATTTTGTCGAAGGTGTCTATACCGTTTATGTGCATAGTGTGTTTTTACCGAGAAATCGTTTTTGATAGGTTCGACTTTTTAAGAACATTTATTAATTTGGTGATTAAGATATTGCTTACGTGTATCGGTGGTGGTTTTATAGTACTGTTGGGCTTGATTATTGGCGTAGAGTGCTGCTGTGTTTCTGGTGTTGTGGTGATGTCCGTTTTATGGTGTGTTTCCGCAGTGCTTGTGGTTACGTCTTCTAAGGGTAGGTGATTAAATCTGTTGTTGATGGGTGGCTCTCTGTTGGATTCCTTTGGTTGGTTCGGTTGAGCTTTGTGTGATTTTTTGGGGAAGGTCCATTCGTTATTTCTGATATTTTCCTGCGATTGCGCTAATGGCCTTTTCTTGTTCAGATTTGGTGCGATTGGGGACGGGCATTTGTTGAATTCCTTTAGGGTCGATCTGTACAATTTTCCAAAATAGAGGGTTTGGCGATCCATAACCTTGTGTAGGATCTTGGAGCATTCCATTGCGAGGACTCTGGATTTCGGTTTTCCTTGTTAGTACTACTATTGCCTGGGTTGGTGACCGTTGTCGTGCTATTGGTATCGGTTTCGCGCTCCGTTTTGTCTCGGTCCATGACGGTGCGGCCGCTTATCCCCACAGCCCGTGCGGCCGTACTAGGCCGTGGGTAGGGGGAGTTGTATGGTGGTGGCAACGGGCCCCCATGGTTTAGCGCCTGCGCCTTTCTGAGGGGAGATTAGGAAATATGGCCGGGCCTAACCTAGCCGGATTCACAGGCTCCACTCTGCGGTGCTAGTACGGTGGAACGCTGGAGTATCCGAACTTATTAATTCAATATAAGCCGATTGGAGCCAGTTACGCGGCCTTACACTTGCACGCGCGTTGCGGTGTCGTTTGCACTGGTTTTAATCACCATTTTTTCACACTCGCGTACCGCTGACGTGGGTTGCGTTCGACGATCGCGCCCTCTCTCCAAGGGGAATCGAACCCCGGTCTCCCCCGTGACAGACGGGGATACTGACCACTATTGTATCGAGGGCCGGGCGTTGTTTTAACATTTTTTATCAGTACCAATAGTTGTTCCTTTTATTTTTGGAATCACCAGAACTTCTCTGAGTTTTCCATCGTAATGATCTCTTTGTGGTTTTTTTTATTAATCTATGTTTGAAGCGGATTTCTGGGTGGTCAAAGTTGATGTTGCTGTTGTAGAGTAGTCTTTTATTGTATGTTTTTCTATTATAATGGTATATAATTGGTTGTTTGTGATCGTCTTGTATGAGTTCGTTACTGTCGAAGTGCACGTATTATTCTGAGGGTGTATATCCTGTATGTCTGGTTGTTTCGTGGTATTGTGGGTGGGCGTAAGCTGGTGGGTATATCTGATTGTTTTCTTGTATATTGGAAACGTTTACCCAATGGTTACGGCTGAGTTTGAGTGTGAATATATCTATTTTAGGTATTTTTGCCATTTCGTAAAGTCTGTGGTTGCTGTACAGTTTTTCGTAATTGGATTCGGGTGTTCTGTATTTGTTTAGTCATGCTCTTAAAAATGCTTAAGCATTTACGTTCTAGGAGTCTCAGTATCTCCATTGTACTTGCGCTTATATTGAACCACATTGGTGCTCCGTATGTTAGTATCGGTTGTATTAGAAGCTTGTAGCACAAGATTTTTACACTGGTGTTTAGGTCTTTACAATAAGAGTCTCTTATTTGCTAGGAAGACTTTCAGTGCTTTATCTATTTGTATTTCTATGGGGTTGGTGTAATTTAATTTGAAGGTATACGCCTAAGTAGCGAACTACGTTTTTATGAGGGATTTTTTCTAATTTATTGTTGGAGTCGTCCAAGCAAAAATCATTGGAATGCTTTCTTACGTCATAATTGGCATCGGAGATTGTGGAGATATATGGTCGAAAGAGTGTTGTTTCGCATTTGTTAACGTTTATCTTGAGTTTCCATGTGTAAAAATAATCTTGAATGCTTGTTGTTGTTGACGTATATTAATAAATCATCTGCAAAAGTGTTCGGTTTCGAGACGTGACCGTAGCTTTGTAACAGCATTCGTTACGCCCGGCCCTCACGCCCTGTCATCTTCAAGGTCCGTGAGGGTCTGAGACACGCGTCGTAGCCCCTTGGGCCATCTGGTTCAGAGCAAACACGGGTCCCACTGTTTTAGAAATACGAAATTTCGAAGAGGTACCGGACGTACAGCACTCAGGAGTCTCGTGTTCAAGGTCTGAACCCGATGATCGTCCATCCACTCGGGACAAGGGGCCATAAATTTATACCACCATGTGCAGGCCACTCGGGTCTCTTCGTCACGCTGCACCGGGGTCCCGTCGTTCGAGAATTTTCCGAAGTTTCGGTGATTGACCAGAGGGTAAGGACTTCCACCTCTACCGTGGAGGACTGTCCGGAAGATCCGCCTCCCTCGGGTCAATCAACGAATGGGGACGAGTCTTTCGGGATTTTCGGGCCCATCCCTTGGAAAAGTTGGACACCAACGAGGTGGCCAGCAAACGGACCCCGGGGCAGTCAGTCTGAGTCTTCCATTCGCAACAAACGCTCTCATAGAAAAACGTAGCAGTCATCGCGTTCTCATCAGACACTTGCAAGTCGCACACAACCACAGAACAATCAATCGGATCCCGTTACCCAATATTAAATTGGCGGGTAACTTTTCGGCGACACGGGTACGCGACGCGTTCACATCGGTGAATCCGAGCTTTACGCCCTCGGGTGGATGTACGGTCGAGATCCGCGCGGCAGTATTCGCAGTCGCATCGCAAAACAAAAGTTATTGCTTTGTTGTCTGGATCGCTATTTAGGCCGTACATTTGTAAGAGGTTGCTTATATATATATATATATACTAAATAAGATGGGGGAATTGACAGTTCCTTATTGCAGACCGTTTTTTATCTTAAATATTTTTGCGGAGGTGTTGTTCCCCTCTATTACGCGGAACGATTTTCCGTGTAACATGTTTTTATCATTTTGAAAAAGAGTCCGTCCAGCCAGACTATGTCGAAAGATTTTCCAAGGTCGACGAATACTGCCCCGACACAGTCACCTGCGTTTCTTGCCTAACATACGTTTCTTTACTCCCATAAATATTCGGACACTAGGTATAACTAACTTTATGATTTAATAATTCGTTTGTTGATAAAGCAATCGCCCTGGAAATTGTTTCTAGCAATAAAACATTTATTAAGGATGATAAACATATATAATTTATTTGAAAAATATATATACGTTTCATAATAAAAATTATTAAACGAAATAATGGACCATTTGTGGCTCACAAAAATATTCGGACACGTATTATATTTCTCTGGCAATCGCCTTCTGGGGACGCGATATTCCAAGAACGGGAAAACGTTTGTTTACAAACAGAATCTCGTGGACCATTAGATGTCCATGCCACCTCACTACTGTCAGTAGTAAACGTGAATTCGTTCAAAATGGGTCGCAAAGGAAAGAATACGAGTTTCGATGTGTGGCAGCTTGTAATTTTTCATCGAGAAAAAGGAAAAACCTATCGCGAAATTAGTGCAATGCTTCGTATAAGTAAGAGTACTGCTGCAGATATCTGTCGACGATTTTATATTGAGAATCGCATTGATTCTATTCCTCAAACTGGAAGACCAAGTCTCTTATGTACGAGGGAGAAAAGCAAAATTATTCGGAAAGTGAAAAAAAAACCGCGCTTAAGTGCTCCAAAACTAGTTAGTGAGGTATTAGGAGAAAGCTCCAAAAATGTTTCAGCCGAAACAGTTCGGAGAGTGCTGAGGCAAGCTGGTTACAATGGAAGAGTAGCTAGAAAGAAACCATTTATCAACGAAAAGAATATTGATAAACGAAAAACCCTTGCAAGAGAGCTAATTTCTAAGGATGAGACATGGTGGAAGGATGTCATATTTGCTGATGAAAGCAAATTCAATCTGTACAATTCCGACGGAAGAACTATGGTGTGGCGGAAAGCGAATAAAAAGTTTAATTTTGAAAATACAAGAGGTACAGTGAAACACGGCGGAGGCAGCGTAATGGTCTGGGGTTGCATTTGGTCATATGGAGTCGGTAACCTAGTTTTTATTGACGGTATCATGGACAAAAATCATTATTTAAATATACTCAAAAATAATTTAATTCAAAGTGCTGAAAAAATGGGGCTTAATAATACTTTTAAGTTTTACCAAGACAACGACCCCAAGCACAAGTCACGTATTGTGCAAGAATTTTTATTATACCGCTGCCCCAAAATTCTTCATTCGCCGCTCCAATCACCGGACCTTAATCCTATCGAGAATTTATGGGATGAATTGGATAGAAAAATTCGAAAAACCCCAATTACATCGATAGCTAAATTAAAACAAAGACTTGCAACTGAGTGGTCGAATATAACTGTTGAATATTTAAAAAAAATTACAAACAGTATGCCAAACAGATTAAGACATGTTCTTAAACAAACTGGTTATGCCACGAAGTATTAAACAAATTTTGTAATGCTAAATTACATTATCTAAATTGAAAAATTAATATTGTCCGAATATTTTTGTGAGCCAAAAATGGTACATTATTTCTTTTACTAATTTTTATTATGGAATTTATGTACATTTTTCAAATAAATTATTTATGTTTATCAACATTAATAGATCTTTTATTGCTAGAAACAATTCCCGGGACGATTGCTTTATTAACAAAGGAATTATCAAGTCGTAAAGGTAGTTATAGCTAGTGTCCGAATATTTTTGGGAGTCACTGTACATCGGAGGTAAATTTAGTTATAGCGTGGATAGTGGAGTGTTTAAACCTGAAGCCAAATTGTGTTTATGGGATGATGCTATAGTCAAAAACAGAGTAGAGTATAGAGTAAGAGTATGGTTGTGTTTTTGTCTGTGCAAAATGTGTTTATTGCGTCATTTATGGTGGTTTCGAATATTTTGGTTATGTTGGGCAAGAGACTGATAGGTCGGTAGCTGATCGGCTCGGCACCATCGTTACCTTTTTTCTTTAAAGTTACCACTTTTGCTGTTTCCCAGGCTGTAGGAAAGTATGTGAGGTTTAGACAATTATTAAATAATACTGTGTAGAAGGAAATGTACCGGAGGGTAGCCTTTTTAGTGCTATGTTTAGTATGTTATGAAAGTTGATTTTTTATGTTTCACACGTTTGAATGTATCTCGTAGATTGAGGTAAGAGGTGAAAACATTTTTTGGGACTATGTATGTGTTCGGGTTTGATGCGGTATGTTCGTCATGGAAGATGCATACAGTTTTGTTGTTACGTACGTCTTCGTCCAGTTCGGTTTGTATCTTTTGTAGTTGAATTATGTTTGTTAGTTCATGTTTGCCTATGTGCGAGTTCTGTGTATGAGCTGTGTTTTGCGATGCGACTATCGAGTTTGCCGCGCGGATCTCGACCGTAAATCCACCCGAGGTTGTTAGGCTCGGATTCACCGTTGTGAACGCGTCGCGTACCCGTGTCGCCGAAAAGTTGCCCGCCAATTTAATATTGGGTAACGGGATCCGATTGAAAGTGCTGTGGTTGCGTACGATTGCGAAAGTCTGATAATAACGGAATGACTGCTGCGTTTGCTGTGCGAGCGTTTGATACGAACGGAAGACTCTGACAGACTGACCCGGGGTCCGTTTGCTGGCCATCTCGTTGGTGTACAACTCTTCCAAGGGATGGGCCCGAAAATCCCGAAAGACTCATCCCTATTCGTTGATTGACCTGAGGGAGGCGGATCTTCCGGACAGTCCTCCACGGTGGAGGTGGAAGTCCTTACCCTCTGGTCAATCACAGAAACTTCGGAAAATTCTCGAACGACGGGACCCCGGTGCAGCGTGACGAAGAGATCCGAGTGGCCTGCACATGGTGGTGCAAACTTATGGCCCCTTGTCCCGAGTGGCTGGACGACCATCGGGTTCAGACCTTGAACACGAGACTCCTAAGTACTCTATGTCCGGTACCTCTTAGAAATTTCGTATTTCTGAAACAGTGGGACCCGTGTTTGGTCTGAACCAGACGGCCCAAGGGGCTGCGAACGCCTGTCTCAGTCCCGCACGCCTCGAAACCGAACAAGCTGCTTCGTACCCCTAATACAATTAGTTTGTCTTGTGTGCCTGTGATTAGGAGGTGATTCTTTTCGTCTGACTGTATATTACTTCCGTCTCTATTGGCGTTTATTGATATATTTGTTTTCGTGTTAGGAATTTTTAGAGCGTCTATGTTGTTTTTGTATTGCGGTCGGAAGATGTTGTTGATGGATAGGAAGAGTTTGTAGTGGCTGCCTGGGCGCCGGAAGAAAAATCTTTGGCGCATAAGCGTTAAGCAAGATTTGCACGGCGTAAGACGCTATTTTTTAGAAAATGTCTTCAACGATTTTGGCCACTTGGCGGACAGATGTGTCCTTGTAGTCCCTAGCGACGAACTCAATAGTGTAAGTGGACGCCATAAATTGTGGGTAGTCGAAGGGTCTCCAGCTTAGAGTGTCCCAGCGACGTATGCTGCTTTCTATCAACCGGGAAAAGCTGGGCCGGGTTCACGTAAGCCAGCGGTCACGTACCGCACTTAGCGCTGAGCCCGGAAGACATCCCGCGGCATCACCAAAATTATATTTTTAAGAAAAACTATGCGATCACCCTTCTCACGCACGAGGGGCGTGGAACGTGGGCGTGTTAGGCTAAATTCACTGATTGGTGGAAGTTCCTCGAAAAGACTTCCACCAATCAGTTGACAGGCGTTCTTCGGGACATAAGCAAGCGAACTATCGACGCAACAGGAGTTGAACTTAGTAGTACGCTTCTATCCCGGACGTATCAGCGACATTTTTGTACATCTACAAATAAACGTCTTAAGGTCAATGCATATCTCGCAGGCCCGGCCGGCCGGCTCAACATTACAACCCTGGTTTTGGTCCTAGCGTTTACTAGCAGCAACCGTGTCAGACTTTGGAACCGAATTTCTTCTCTGGCCTCTCGGCCTTTTCCAGATGGCCTTTCGAGAGCGCGTTGACAGTTCCCTGCTGTGCGTGGCACAAAAAAATGTTTTTAGGGGCTCCACAGCTCCTTAGGTAAACTATCCGTATTTCTCCTTTACAACACCATGGAAATAGGAAACGTTCCTGGCACTTAGTGAAACAGCATCGCACATCCTTATATGTATTTTATCATACGTAAATTATACATATAAAATTCTTCTTAAATAATTTATCATACGCAAATTGCGTATTATTTGTTATACGCAAATGTAATTTCTTAATGAAAATATATTAGAAACATCTTTGTTCTGGAAATTCTCCCACCGGTTATAAAATGTAAAAAAATTTTTAAAATACGGTCGTATTCTACGATTTTTCCTGTTTGAAATTCCGTTTTTTAATTCGCGGAGCATCAAAAATTGCAAATATTGGGTACTTGAAACTGTTATAAAAATATATTAGATTGGAGGGAAAGTTCTGCCGTATTTTAAATGTTGGAACGAGCGTGTACCAAAACAAGCGAACGCGAACGAACACGAGCGAACACAAGCGAAGACGAGCGTATCCGTATGTTTACAACGGACAAGCAGTTCAGCAAAAGTCCTTGCGAATATCGGTCGCGTTAATACATTGCAATCACTACAGAGCACATTGTCAGTTTATTCGGCCTCATCCATCTATCCACTGCAACCATACCCTTCAACATTAAAGAAAACATTTGAATCAATTTATAAAAATACGTGTTTAATATTATTCAATGATATAATTTCCATTATTTGTAAGGACTTGTTGCCATCTTTCAGGTAACCTGTGCATTCTTGTTTCCCAATGACTCAATAGATACTATTTTTACTAAGAAATTCCCGTGTGATTAACTCCATGATATTGGACGTAAGCTGTGGGTTATAGCAGCGGGCTAAGATATTAAACTGTTACCGCCCACTACTACACGTTTGTAGGGAGTGACAAGATGCCATTTCGTATGGGTTCGAAGTGGTGACATTGTATTGATGCGAAGCTTAGAAGAAGGTTCCGCGGCAGGACTGCGGTGACGTATCTAGATACGAATGCGCGGCCGATTGGTTCAGGGTGGAAGAGGCAGGCCTTGTTTCACACGCATTTTGGGCTAAATTCGAAATATTGGCTACAGCGGTCACACATACTGTGTAGCGTGACGGCCTTCGGCCTCAAAAATTGGGCCAACAGCCGCGGCAGAGATGGGGATAGGCATACCTACGATAGACTCGGTTTGTTTAGGTACCGTCCCCTGGCGCTGCTCTGTATGGAGCGGTTTATGACAGATTATTACTATTCAGCTGGAAGTCGACACAGTCGGACAACATCTGTTTACTGTAAAGTAATTTGTAGACCCCGACCTCTTCGACGAATGTAAAAATGCTACACCCGAGCAATTAAAAAAACGGTGACACTTCCAAAATGGCGAAATTAAAATTATTTCAAGGCCAGGTTGTACCTGTCCCCACAGCGACCCTCGTCTCTTACCCGAAAATAATATTTCGGATCGCGCTTTTTACCCCCACGTGAAGGACAATTCCGAGGTTTCTTCGTGATAGAAGTTCGCCGCAGGAGACATAACTAGAATTTCCTACTTGGCGGTAATGAGGCACCCCATGTATCCTTGCATGTATGTGAACCGTTAGAAATGTCAGATTTGTAGTCCATCAATTTTATGACGAGCAAAGTCAGATGAGGCGAGCGTAAAAATTAGTTTCTGCGACGTGTTTTTTAATTACCTTATGATCACCGTCCGACGAAATCATTACTATGTTTGCGTAGTTGGGTCTAGTTGGGCCTACAGGCGCGCCTGAGGTGGGAATAGGTTTGTTAGGATAGTAATAAATTGTTATTTTGTTTGTTATAACGTTTAGATTCCTTAACAAGGTATTCCCCATCTATTACCACGAGGAACTCAGAAAAGTTCTGGTTGATAGCTTTTTAAATAAATACAACATGTTCATTCTGTCTTCGTACGGCTCTAGCATTGGGCAGCGAACCCCTGTGGTTCTGGTAGCAGAGGACACGCTGTGCCTTTGTTCCGAGCCACTCGAACCATCTCTAATGGCTGTCCCGGACCCCAAAATGCTTATAAACTGAGAAAAAGCGGCCGGCCGGCCTGTGAGATATGCATTAACCTTTAGTCAGCAAAACCTGATTTTGAACATCATTCGAAGGCATTCGCCTGCGATAATCACATCCTACAAGTTCATTGGATATTTGTGTGGATATTCGTGAGATTCTGTGTTTCCAGTAGTTACTTGTTGAATTTTGTTGGGTTCTTGCATGAACCATTAGTTTATATTTTGAATTTATTTAAGACGTTCTCTACTTCATTGTATCTTTCTCTGCACAAATCCCGGGAAAATCCTGTTAACCATTACGTGCGTCCGATGACGTTCCGGTAATTATGAGGGTCAGTGTCATAAAAATCTTTTTTTACCCTCCAACGTCAGTTACCCAAGTAACGGGTGGTTTTTCTCAACAAGCTTGCAGGTATAATTTCTCCGATACAGACTTCTGCCGGACAGAAGTGCGTAGCTCAATTCTGTACGAGCACTGTGACCTGAGTTTTAGTGTGGCTATAAGAATGTCGTGTACATTTGCGTAATTTGAGATTCTTGTTAGTCTGTTTAACAGTGTTCATAAGTGGCTTTTTCGTTTTCTTAGATTTATTATTTCTGTCGTCATGTATCTGTCTGTCGAGTCGAAGTTGGTGTTGGTTTGCGGTACTGCTATGTCTATTGCTTGTGTGATATTTGTGTTGAGTTGTTCTATGTATTTGTCGATTTCGTCTGTTGTAAGATTTCTATTATTCGGTATGTCTATGTTATCGTTGTGTTCTAATTGTGATGTGAATTTCATTCAGTCGGCTTTATGGTAATTGTATTTTATATTAGGGGTTGCTTCGTCTATTTCTACGTACTCTATTCTAGGTGAGAACGTATTGATATCGTCATGTTCTCTGTTTTGTGGTCGTTGTCGTAGTCGGTGGAATCGAGTCTATCGTGTGCGGGTGTATCGTGGAATTATAGCCTGTTGTCGGCACTGTAGATGTCTATAAAGGATGCACATTTGGGGAAGGATGGTGTCAGTATCTGAAGCAGGGACATTAGGGTGGACCTTAGTTGCTCTTGTGCAAAATTTTTTTTTAAATTCATTTGATGCGACCCTTGCAATCTGTTCTACTCGGTAAAAAACTAATTCCCTCCAAATTTCAAATCGATCGGACAAAGGGAAGACGTGTCGCAACGAGTTTGTTTATGCAAAAAATTTTAATTTTGCGAAAAATGAAAAAGTACACATTTTTTCAATCCCACTGGTCATTAAACACTATTTTAATGTAATATTCTTATTATATCAAAGCAAAAATTAAATTGTTTAATGAATTTGTTTAAGCAAAATTTTTAATATTTATTTTTTAAATATAAAATTTGATCTCACATTAATATAAGGAAACGTAGAAAAAGACAGTTAAATACTTATATTTAAATATTTTATTTATAGGCCTAATTATAATAAGAGTATAAATAATTTTAAAAAATCTGTACCTAATGTTGTTTTATCAATTTTTGGGTATTTTTCCCTATAATCGGTTACAATTTGTAATATGAATTGTTTTTCTTCTTCGTTTTTGCATAACGTTAAATTATAATCTTTCATTAATTTTACTGCTCTTTCTGCAACGTCATTCACAACTTCTAATTTTGTTATAATACCTATCGCTTCGGTATAATTATTATTAGTTTCCCATAGTGCTGGATCAATTAAAAGAAAATCTGAATTTATATTGAACCGTTTGAAAAAATTATTTGATTCAGATGATACGAAATGTTGTATTTCCAAATTCGCAAGATTTTTCATTTCTATAGTCGTTGTCATGTATCTCTTATAATTATTATTATTGTTTACATTTTGTAGTGCTTGCACCATCGATCTTTTTGTTTCTACTGAAACTTTTTTATCAAAAAACGATAGCGCCGCATTCTCCGGTGACAAGTACCATAAATGGTTCACAATTTTTTTTAATGCCACATCGCTTATTTCTTCATTAACATTTTTGTAATGAATTATATTTTTGATGAATTCTAGATCTACACGTGGCGCCATAGCAGCCATTGGGGTCAAAATCCACGGCTCAATATAAATGTTAATTAGAAATACACATGTATCTCTAATGCTACTATACTCTTCCTGGTTGAGAGGAAATTCGTTTCGAAAAATAAATATTTTTAAAGTGGATATTATTTTAGCCATCCACCTCGCATGGTGAAATGCGCCAGGCATTTTGAATGAAATGCCACCCAAAGGAATCCCCCCAAGAAAAATTATTGCTAATTCTAAAAGTTCTTTGTAGTCATCTCTTGGGTGACTCATTTTTGTGTAATTTTTAAAAATTTCGATTTTTTTTTGTTTCAGAACGTAATCGTCGTGCGTTCCCGGGATGTAATTATTTTTATTAATTTCAGGCCAACTATTTTGAAATTTTTTAAAAAGTTGAATATTCGGGCCTGTTGTTTTCGGCATTTTTAATTCAAAGACCCCACGCAACACAATTTCGTATATGTGATGGCGACAAGGAAAATACAAAAGATCTCTTTCAATTCTTTGTTCTAGCAACACACATGCGCCCTGTAATCGTCCCGTATTTGACGAAGTCGTGTCACAGCATAAAGCTTCTACGTGGTCCGTTAAATTCCATTCTTCTAAGGTTGCAAATATCGCCAAGGCCTGATCGCTTCCACTACTGGAAGAAATCGCAGGTATCCCCAATAATTTTCATACACCGTTGCACGAAATTACCACTGGAAGTCGCTCCACAGTTTTCTTGTCCAAAGTAGGCAACATCGCGCCATTCCAATGTACAGTTATCCCCCTGAGATTAATTTCTCCGAACATTTTCCGCAGATGTTTGGCGTGATCTGCGCGAAAATTATGGCGAAATCGCCGAAGAGAAGTGCGATTAATAATTAATTCATTTGTATTGCGACCTAAGCTCTCTGCTGTTGCCATAATAATACGAACAGCATCGCGATCGCTGATTTTGCACGCATCTAAAGCTGCAACTAACTTTGAAGAAAATACTTGGACTTTTCCTCTTCTCCTTTTTCGGTCACTCGGCCCAGGTATATTCGAATCACCTTCAACTTCTGAGTCACTGGATACCTGCAACCCCTCAGGAACATTCCCAATGCTCGAATCTAACGGAAAATCTCCAATGCCCGAACCTAACGGTATATTCATTGTCATTTCGTCGCTGGATGACGACGAAGATTGTAGCTGCACTGTTTCTGTAATGTCAAAATAAATATACTGAATTTATTTCTAAAACGTTAGAAATATACTTAAAAGAGTTAAATTTTAAAAATATATGTTACCTTGTACAAGTGATTGTTGACCTTGTTCTTGTAGTGTTTTCGTCCGTTCTTCTCGAAGAGTTTTCCGCTTTTCTTTTTCTGCTAAAGCACGATCACTGGCACCCATTAGTCCAACTCGCCCTTTTCCCTCTGTTTCAATAGAAATAATTTATCTTCTTCGATTTTTATCATTTCTAAAGCATTCGCATAGGCGATGTCAAATAAATCGTCCAACGAATCTTTGAATTCTTGTTCCCGCTGTATTTGGATTGCAGTTCGACGATTGACAGATTTATATAATGTTCTCCATTTCTGATAAAGAGACTTCAACTTGTCAATGCTATCCGACGTCTTCTTCACTGGTATTCGTGCTTTCTCCCAAAATATTTCAGTTTCTTTTATAACTAGAGTAGCACTTGTTTTAAGGTCCAGCTTTACTTTTCTCATATTATAGAAAAGAACTCGTAACACTTGTCCGTTACTCGGTAATTTTGCACCAACAATTTGTTGTTCGTAGTAGTCCAATATAAACAATTTATCACTACTTCTTGTCTCCATTTTTTATCACTGTCACACTAACAAATTTCGATACTTGGTGATGCGAATACCTCGAACTCTCGACGTAAAATGAGGTTTCTTTTACTAAGGGACTAAGGGACTAGGAAGCAGGTATAAAACTGGAAATAGAAGGATAGCTCTTTGGAAGGGGTACTGGTTATACCGTTGGCAGCTGCAGCGGCCAGAGCCGAGCGGTTCCCGAGCGTAGACAATACAACGACGCAACCGTTTGGCGCGCTCATAGCTCTACTCCGTAATGTAATAAACCAAAATATTGACAATATTGTTGAAACTTTCAAGTAAAATTTCTTATTATACAACCAAAAGATGATATTTTTATGTTATAACAGTAACTCTTATCATTAAAACATAAAATTTGAGTTGCATGTAAAATTAAAGGGAAATTACTGAAATTTTCAAACTTCAAACCGATTGCGACACCCTTTCCTGTTGTCCAATTGAGTTCTTCTTTTGCAGAACTTATTTTTTTTTGGATCTGGAACATATCTAGGGGGTCGCATAAAAAAAATCAGATGGTCGAAAAATAAGGTCCACCCTATTGTGTATCGCAAAAAAAATCCGTTCGAGGATTTCATCGAGTTTCAATTCAGTGGTTTTCCAATATGCGAATTTCAACGTATTTGTTTGGCTCTTATTCGCGTCCAATCCGTCCCAATGGTGCAACATCGATTTACTTCCTGGGTAGTTTATTCTGTTTCTTTTCTGTTTATGTACTCGCAAACTTTTAGCGACTTGCTAGTCTGTTCTATCGCGTGTTGTAGTTAGATTTTGCCTCAGACCCTTAATTTTCGAAACGATTTGAGAAACGTCCGCAAAATTGATGCGTTAAAGACGTCTCGTTCTCGTTAAATATTTTTTAAACATGTTTAAATGTTGATAATGCTATAAAGAAATATACCATCATATTTGGGAGAGTCTAAAAAATCGTTTTACGTAAGAATCGCTGGTACAGCTACTACGGTGAATTCCAGGACAACTTTTTAAAGTGAAAAGTTCGACTATTTGATGACGCATTAAAATGTACAACAATCTCGTACTGGTTATTGAAATGCAAAATTGGTGTTGAACAGTATTATTGAAGATTATTTTATTTTATATTTTTCTTATTTGTTGATAATGTAAAAGGTGATTATATCAGAATCGTATTCACATTTCTTGTATAGTTTTCGTGGACGCACACAATGCGAAACTGGGGAGCCACTAGGTTGGAGAAATCTTTGTGGGACAAAGGTTTGTCGCGGGCGAACCTGATGCGAAAGCAGGGACCCGCTAGGATAGTTAGTAAGCCTCTTAACTTATATAATTTAATTCATGCAATCCGAGCAGTAAGATTGTATCGTGTGGGAACGTTCAATTACTAAATTAGGATATTGGGCAATAATTAAGGGTTTATAGATTACGCGAGTTAACAAACTAGACAAATATATTCTGAATTGAAAGTTACAAGTGTTGTTGTTGGTGTCACGAATGAATTTATAGTAAGTATAACATTGAAGAAATTGTTACCTATGATGCACGGTTTTGACGAAACTGGCAATGCGGGGTCAGAGAGCAATTATTGAATGCCAAATAGACAGCTGCATGAAATGCAGTAAAAAAAAATTTCCTTGATTTAAATTTTAACTGTAAGCTACGAAAAGGCCGATAGTGATAAACTGTAGTGCTCACTAACGAAGAGCACTTATGTAGTTACGGTATACTCTATACTTTGTTCATATAAATTCTAGGATTATGATTTTTTTAAAAGAATTTCGAAATGTCTAAAGAATGTGACTTTGAACCGAAGCACAAACAAAAAATAATTGTTAATTATAATTATGAAATATAATTATAATTATTAATTAAAAACATTAAAACATTTTGAAAGATTTACAGAACCGTGGTGTGAAGCTGTCAACAAATTATAGTCAGCAGCCCGGATCTTAACGTCGTCGGGGTACTATTCTTTGATGAAGTGCCGACCGTAGAAAAGGACAGCGTTAGTTTACCATTTACAGTTCGCCGCGGTCGGTAAACACATCGTAATTCGTGTGTCCTATGAATTATCTGTCGAAGTAACAGCGGGGAAATGCTGCCGACGAGACCCTACTATTCTTTGATGCAGTGCCGAACGTAGAAAAAGGCAGCGAAGCTCGAGAACTTTTTTATTTTTCATTATTTTTTATGGGACTTTCACCAACATATTCATGGCATTTTTCTGATTAAAATGAAACGAAATATGATATGATTCCGATGATAATTACTCGTGTAATGAACGATTAAAGTTTCGGACGCATGGGAACAGGGATGGGAAAGAAAGAGACGCGGAAGATCGAAGCGTTGGGTGTGAGCTCAGGCCTTTAAATCAAAACTAAAACTTTTTTATTATGAATTATTTTTTTACGAGACTTTCACCAATATATTTGTTGAATTTTTCTGATTAAAATGATACCAAACACGATACAATTCTAAGTAATGGAAAGTAACTTTCATAGTTCATTACACAAGTGAATATCATCGAAAGTCCCTTTAAAAGATAATGAAAAATAAGGATGTTTTGTTATTGGATTAGTAGTAATCTCCTGGTCTCATACCGACATATCTGACCCGTAGCATGTTCACAGTCCTCGGCGGCGGCGGCTCTCGAGCTTCTTGGTCCCTCACGCGGTATACCCCACGGTAGTAGGGATAATTCCGCGACGGCTAACTCAGAATTCTTGGCGACGTATATCTCGGATTCACTGTATTTTAGAATGAATCCTTAAGGGGGCCGGCAGGCATTTGGCCTTGACTGTCACGCTATGTTATGTTCTGCCTTTTTTTCTAGACATTTTACGTCTTAAATAAGTAAGTAATCAATTAAAAATGCATACCACCGTGTTTGTACATGTCTTTGCTACGTCTGTATAGAGACTTTTTTTCGATACGAACACTAAATCTCTCGAAATTAAGAGAATCTCTCAGCGGCAGCCATCTTCTGACGTCATACTTGCTTCAGAATTCGAATTTTCTGCCGAATATTACAAATTACTCCACGATGAGGTAGAAATTCCCAATTTGGGCTCTATACGTAGATTGGACTTTTAAGAAACACAATTGACCACTTATAAACTGCTCATTGCAATATTGAAGCGGCAATTTGTCTAGATTTTGACCCTTGCATACGTATATGGATTTCAAACCATGCCGGCCCCCTTAAAAGTGATACCTATTCTAGCAAACACGTGGGTGTCCGGACTTTTACTCTGAATTGCCATTACCACATTACAAACTTCGAGCCACATAAGTATTTATTAGCTAATGGAACTGTTTGTCCTGCAGACACTTTTGGACTCAGATATTCTCCGATCGCACGATTGCGATCTCGAGCACGAGTTCGATCCAATCGAACGATCCGCAGCTTTGCGTCAAGAGTGGGGACTCGCCGTTCCCCCTGCACCCCACTGACGAAATTCTGTGCCAACTCTCGCCGAGCGTACAATACAGGAAAGCGACATCCCCACTCTAGAAGTTTCCTTGTTTGAAGCAAATTTCTGGGGACACGGGGATAGATATAAGTGCGCATTCTGACGGATGACAGGGTTAGTTGTTTGTAGTCGTCTATCCGCAGTATAGCACGTTCCGTATCGTTGACGTTTCGTCTCGTCGTTATTTCGTTCTTTTGTTCTTGTTACGTTGTTGTGTTTTTGTTTTGTTAATAAACTGTTATTGTTGCATTGGATGAACTTTCACTCATACTCGAACACTAACTCCAAAACGTTCACACTTATGTCTTTCAACGTCACCTTAGCATTCTCTTGTATGTACACTTTTTTAAGTGTTACATAACGAATCAAGAGATACTCTACAGGTACAGTAGAATCTTTTTACCGACTATAGTCGTTGCGTGGATACCGACTATAGTCGGTGCTCGTATACACAGGTCGTCGCGCCGACGCCGACTATAGTCAGCACTAGTAACGAAAGGGTTAAGTACGTGTATTCGACTTGTTGGCAACAAATCGTTTCTGTTAATTACATTTTAAGGTGAACATTTAGAAAGCTGGCGTGCTCTTAGAGTTCGACGATTTTTTTATACGTTGTAGAATTCGGAATTTTGAACATGTTCTTCAAAACGTCGAAGGCTGCGCTTTCCCCGTACTTGGGAATTTAATAAGTATTAGGATAAGAACCTAACCTTCTTAGTACATGATCATCATAACCAGGTTAGGTGTACGCTTCTAAAAGACTTAACAATCAGATGGTAAAATCTTTAAAATGTTTACATTACTAATTCGCTATAAATTAATACGTGTACATATTGCATCGTATTAGGTATATCTTGACGTTTGAAACTTCATTCTTCAACGAGCATCTTTTAAGAGCACTGAAATGAATTAATCGATGATCTAATTCTACTGATCAACTATTACACATATTTTACAAAGATTTTTACGTAGGGATGGCCTTAAAACACGGTTTGCTCTTTAGTATTCCACGAAAAGCTGGGTCACAGGCTTTGTGTCGGACAAGTGGAGTTTCCGTGGGCGAAGAAAAGAACCACTCTTGTTATCGTTCACCACGATGATCCAGCATTTCACATTTCGCAACACGAAAATCTTCAATTGTCTATGGTCAAGGTCGTTCTCCTTGTGTTAAAAAATTATCCACCCCTGACATTAAACAAATTGTATTTCGCCAATAGCTTTAACAAACATTCCACATGTCTCCAATATCATTAAAAATTTGTTTTCAATTATAACACAACACGACTTCAACGATTATAAGCATAGAAATGTAACGTATATCTAAATGCAATAGGTATAATATCAATTCTTATATCATTTTATATCATTTAGAACTTGAAAATGAAACGGAAATAATTTCTTAACTTTACCTACTTAAGAATCTATTGTTATCCATTAACAAATTATGGACACGTAAATAACATAAATCAAGAATATTAGTCACGGAAAAAAGGACTTTTAACATCTGAATTATCCGCTCTATGGTAACAGTCTACGTTAGTTCTGCAATGCTAACATAATATAATAATTGCATAGAAACGAAATAGGACATATATTAAATATTTAATAGTGACGAAATAATACCGAGAACTATGTAATTTGAGCACTTATTGAATCCATTTCATCTCGTTTTCGTTTAATCAGTGTGACAATAAAATAAATATCTTTTATGTCAAGATTACGACAGAATTTTATATTTGGAAACGTACCGCGGTTGACATTTACTGATACTGATTTTAATGAATATTTTGAACTGTTCTAACACAAATATTTTATATGTATGCATATAACAATGAAAATTTATAAAGCGTGATTCTTACAAAGTAACTGATTGAGTTTTCTCCGAAATGGATAGACATACGAAAAAATCTATTCAACGAAAAATGTTCTGTTCGAAGGAGGACATCTCCTGATGTATCAATTTAATTTTTATAATCGTAACCCCATATTTTTGCCATATAGTCTGATAGTGCCTTGTGTGACGAGTTCGTTAATCATGGCATAAGGTCATCCAAGGTCATCCTAGGTCAACAATTTTTCACTAAATTGCAAATTGAGTACTATGATTTTTCTCCTTGAGGACGGGTTCGACACGCTTCTGGGTTAAATTTTACCTTGGCAACCCAGAAATTTTTAACGTTTTTTATGCAATCCTATAGATTTTGACGAGAAAATGCCAAACATCGAAGTTTTAATGCGATGAATTCACTGGTTCAAAAGTTATTCGTGTTTAAAGTTGAGCAATTTTAACACGTCAAACGTGGAGCTTGTATCTATGGACTTTCCGTTCACGCTGTGAGTAGCCGTACGCGCGTGACGACTAGTGCATGCCAACATGGCGGCGCCTTACCTGTTAAAAAAGATTAAAATCGCACAACTTTAAAAACGCATAACTTTTGAACCAGTAAATTCCTCGCATTAAAACTTCGACTTTTGGCATTTTGGATTGTATAAAAAAAGTTAAAAACATCTGGGTTGCTAAGGTGAAGTTCAGCCCGCTTCTATTCTAATGACACATGGGTTTGGGATTTGATCGAACGATGCAAACATGAAATCTTAATCGCAATCGTATCGTAACGAATTAATATACTCGTAACGCTTCTCCGCAGGTATGACGGGCAAGGATGTTAGCGGATGGTCTAAAATTCCCTGCCTGAAGGGACGTTCCTCAAGTAAAAGTGGAAGCGCATCTGGCGGCACACACGTTGGTCCACCTCAATGTCCACATTCTGTATTAAGTAGTACCCGAAGTTCAGTGAGCAGTTCACCTCTCAGTCCGTGCCCAACACCCATGCCGTTTTTGGTCCCTTCGGGTTCAGTCAGGTGAGATTGCTATACAAAATCTTCACATTACTTGATACTTATGCAATAGCTCCAGTCGAACCCTATATTAAATATATCTTTACTGTTCAATTTTTACTCATGCAACAAGTTCAAATAGCAAGGTACATCCTCAAAGTTAAGGAAAGCATTTTATTCTAATGCTACAATATATAGAACTTAAATTCCTATTAAATATAGAATAAGAATTATGACATTAAATATCAGTTACTTTATTACTATTTGTTGAACATTTGCATCTCCTACTGTTCTTTTCTTTAAATTTGCTACTAAGGACGAAACTGTAATTTAAAATAATGTTACAACCGTCAACTATTTGCATAGTATTGTTTAAACATTTTAAGACATAATCATTTTCTTCATAACATTTGAATATGATTGTGCGCAAAGATGAATCGTATCAGTAAAAATGAATTGGTATTTTAAGTGCTCCTGTAAAAAATTAAAAAACTGGAGAAAGAATTTCCATACGTACTATGTATACGCAAATTTGAGCCATGAAGGAGATTGTATTTCCTACATGATGCAGAATTCGGGGTTTTAGGAAAATTGAAATCTGATATGTACAGGGTGTAAAGAAATGTTTGGTCTTGGCCGCCATAGGCGTATTCTACATCTACGGATCGATGAAGATCCGTAAAAAAGAGTTGCCGCAAAATTGTCCTTGACCTTGAATTTCAAGGTCAAATTTCTTTTTATTGCATTATATACTACGCGTCATGACAATAAACAAAATTTTGACCTTGAAATTTATGGTCAAGGACAATTTTGTGTCAACTTTTTTTACAGATCTTCATCGATCTGAAGATGTATAATACGCCTATGGCAGCCAAGACCAAACATTTCTTTACATCCTGTACATACTTCGCGTGGATAATGTGAAATTAGTCCACACACAATGCAAACGTATATATAGCTCGTGACTTCAGGAGTATTGATGAAAACCACGAACCAATTAGAGCGCGGCTATAGCGGGCGAGTTCCGGCTTGGCGACAGGTCTCACTGAGTGTGACGTTGGCATTGGCCGAGGCGGAATCCGTCTGCTGTAGCCCCGCTCTGATGGTCCGCGTTTTCCGTTAATAACTCCTTAACGAAGCTGCGGGGAACATTTTCGTAAATGAAAAAGTTATTTCAAATGATCTTAGGTATCACCCTTTTCAAAGAAATACAACATTTTTGAGACACCCTGTATCGATGAGTTCTGAAACATGTTTTCAATCATATGTAAATCATCGATAACTACTTATCGTTATGCAAAACTATCATCAGAAGATTGAACAAGTTTATTTCCTTTTCATTTACCCACTCTCCGTATACGAATAATAACAATTTTAAAATATGTAATCAAAGTGACGTTTCTTAAATTCATTACAATCTTGATATCATATTTGAAAACTAACTAGCTAATATGAAATGCTACATAAGTAAAATTCTCTTCTAAGACCCTAGATATTAATTTTTTATTACATGTTTCTAACACAAAAACTGCACTTCTAATGTTGATCTTTTACTAGCACAATAGTGATTAACGTGTTAGAATTCTCAAGATTTAAGCCCCTCCACCTGGATCAAATTTTTGTGAACAGTCTCGCTATGTATTGAGACAGTGCGTAATATGAAAGTTAGCCAATAATAGACGTTCACAAACATATTTTCGTGAGATATATATTTTTGCGCATATCTCGGAAACTAAGGCCGAGGGACGGGTGCATGTATAAGGAAAAGTTGTTCTGAATGTTGACCCTAACAACATATTTTAAGGTCAAAGTTATTTAAGCAGGGTCCCCTTTTGTCAACATTTACCCGATACGTACCCCATGCAAAGGATGAAACGAATAAATTCTATGTTCCACAAGTATAACACCAGAGTTTTCAAGAAACTTAAAACTTAACTTAACTTAACTTAATTAGTTGTATGTTACCATTTGTTACACTCTCCATAAATTTTACGTGAAGAAAAAACATAGCTAATGTATGATAAATGAATTTGATAACGGCCTACGACAAACTTAGTATAGGACACATTGAAAAACATGTGTATTATTGCAAATGGTTATTAGTGGGATATTATTGTAACTGAACGTTTAAAATTCCTTTTCTATTCATATCTGACCAGAATGATCAAAAGAGTCTGCCATGTACATATAATAGAGTTAGGTAGTATAGGCGGTCCTAAAAATCATTATTGCTAAAAATACATTTTCTGTTTCATTCATATTGAATGCCGTGCTATATTCAGCGATGGGACAGACATAGCTTGATAAAAAGATACCATCTATATCTTCTGCTTAAGTCTGCTAATCGTAGGTATACTCCGGTAATTCGTTAGTCCCTGGCCGATTCTATTCTTAGTCTTACGTAAATCCTCATCGATCGTTGATTCTTCTGTTGCTTTCTGAAATAACCTTACAAGATTTTTCAAGGTGAAACATTTAATGCGAACAGCAAAACGTTATTTGCAACACACTACAATATCTATCGTTTAATAATGTTTCACTTATTGTTTTGAGAACGGTTCGATATCAACTATAAGAACGTGTAATCAAACATGTACAGCTCCGTTGACAGATTTGAATGTGACTGTGAATGTCAAATAATTATAATAACATAACATCCATCTGAAACATTTCTTTCCAATTTTTAATATTTGGGTAAGGAATCGCGTATATACATACATACGTATGCATACAGCCGGGGATAAAAATAAGTGGACAGTTAGTGGAAATAGATAAAAATGAAGTTTAATCGAATTAACATGACTGTTATAAACTTAAGTTTTATTTATCTTTATAGTGTATACATTATTTAGTGAATAATTGAAGTTTATATTTACATCTTTGTGTAAACACGCCGTACCATAACGGAAGTGCGGCTTGAAGGGCGGCTTACTTTCGTTTAGGTGTAAGGGGCTTTTAAGGAAAAAACTCACTTTGTCATACTTTCAGTTGAGTTATACGGTTATGTGTACATTACTATTGATATCTTCAGCACTGTGCACGCAATCTTGTATCATTCCTTTGCATTAATAAAGTCTAACAAAAAAACTAAAAATAATACAATAGTATGACTAAATTTTTTAAATGCTTTTACTGTTTTGCACGTGAATATACTCATTCTTGTCAGAAATGCATAAAATCGCAGTCTAGTTATGATTAATACAGCTATGCTTTTATAACGTCGATTAAACTGAAGCACAGAAAGTTACATTTCCATTATTTTCCACACGATTCTCATAATAAAAATTGAGTTATTTTATTATTAGGAGCAGGTTCATTTTTTACTGCATATTTACAATATGAACATCATAAAATCTATTATTTCAATGTGTTCGTAAATATATTAACTTGCTGTTCTTTATTTTTTGTTATTCCAAATGCTTTTAACTTTAGACTTTAATATATTTTGGGAAATGAAAAAAAGAAGATGAAGAACTGCAGAAAAAGCCAATATGTTGTAGTATATCATCAGGTACTGTAAGTAGGTTTCGGGAAACATTATCGATTTCTATAACCACACGGAAAGAAATAAATAGTGGTATTTCTAGAGATTGTGCAGGTCATCAAAGAGATTCATCTTGACTATTCCAAGAACTTTCGCGTTCCTGGTTTCTTTAGCCTTGATGCAGTATGTGTGCTGGACGTCCGTTATCTCAATATTACAATAATTGTCTAGTAATTCAAAGGTAACTTTTCACACCTGACGTTATTAAAAAATCATGAAAGTTATAGGTCGCAAATTTATCAGAATATACGAGTACTTCATAATACAGTTCTCCCTCCGAGAGTGATAAAATCGCCTACTCCGAGGGTGATAAAACTTCATCCCCACAGTAGGGGGTTCTACCTTGGACGCCCAGTCGCGCTACGGTGTAACACGATCCGAGGCAGGATATCGGTGAGGCAATACCAACCAACGTAATAAGGCAAACCTTTACCAACGTATTGGTGAAACTTTTCTGATTAAAATGAGCCCAAATAGGGCAGAATTTGATTATATACAGGGTGTCTCACCTAACTGGAGCATCTAAAATATCTCGCTTATTTTTTATGATAGAAAAAAATTTCAGAGGAAAATATTAGTTGGTTCAGAAGGACAAATACTATGATAGACAAAAGAATTTGTTCAAGGTTATATTTTTTGAGATTTCAAAGTCATCGAGGTTTTTTTTAATGGAGTGATATATTTTTATTATAGCTACATGATAGCCCAGGTCGAGACGAATCCAACGATCTGTAATATTATGACCTTCACATGACCTTGAGTATGAAAAATTCATAAAAGTAGGGCACTTAAAGTAAATAGTGAATTAACGATGACAGAATACATAATGAAGGAAAAATTTCAGCAAGTGTTCAAAATGATGTCCATTAACTTCAACACATTTATGTAACCGATTAATGAACGATTCTCTGACCCTCCTCATAACTTGATCACTGATATTAGCACATGCAGCTCTAATCCGTTCTCTCATATTTTCCGGTGCTGTGGGAATGTCGTTATAAACTTCTGATTTTATTCGTGGTGATATTTTATTGAGGTGTATATCCGGCGAACGTGCAGGCCATCGAATATCTGCACCACGACCGATCCAGCGTTGCGGAAATTTTTGGTCTAATACTTGGCGAGCTATTAATGCATTGTGTGCCGGACAGCCGTCATGTTGAAAAAACATTTGATTTTAGTTAAAAAACTAACATATTTTAGACCATTCAAAGTGCCATCGATGAAATATGGTTCATGACACATTTGCTTTGGCAATACCTAGAGAACGTCCAATTTTTCGACAACTTGTAGAAGGACTAATATTGACTGTAGCTAATACAAAAGTTTCGGCATCTTCTCCAGTAGCAGGCTTTGATCGTTTTCTGATCATTGATTTAACACTCCCTGTTTTACAAAACAATTGAACTATACGGTCAAAACTTTGTCGAGAAAGAAGATTTCTCACAGGGTATCTTTCTGCGTTCTGAGTTGAGATGCTTCTACTGAGATATTTTTAGCCTCACCATAAACTAAAATCATTTCTACCTTTTCTGCATCACTGTACACGTACACCATCGTTTCAGAGAAGTAATAATATCTTTCACAATCGAATAAAAATCGATGAATTTCTTAAACGTACTGATTAGAGTCACCGAAAGGACAAAATTTGTATCAGTGTTTACAATTTACTGTGAAAGGATGTCGAGGATCTTAGAATGCGATTTCATAAACACGTTTATTCCGGAAAAAGACAAGGACTAGAGGTTACCCTCGTGCGCGCTACGACCACGTTGGCTTCTTCTCCGCTCTACTCTTTTAACTGTTTTTGCAGTGTAGGCGGTTACATTTCGGAAGCCAATCACGGGTGTCTTAATTCTAAAGTACGCCCTCCGAGAGGCGACAGGGTGAGGGAAACCGACCAGTTTATTAGGGTACCCTCGCCCCGAATCCTCGTCGCCTACCTAGGGCCCTTAACATTACGCATTTGGTCCGCAGATGTCTTACGGTACGTCAACGGCTATTGAGACCTTTAGGTAAAATACGAAGTCTCTAATAAATCATCACAAAACATAAAGTTCCGCTAAATCTCAAAAATAGCCTGAAGTCACGTCCGCACCGTAATCATAAACTGCGCCCTTGGCCGGCCTATGGTTGCGGCCCGCATGGGTCGCGGTCGCTCGAATTCCTTACAACTGTAAGCGTATTTACAGTCATTAGTCAAAGTTCAAGAACATTTCTTGAAACCCTAGGGGGATCATGTCATCGTTACTTCACTATTTACATCAAGTGCCCTACTATTATGAATTTTTCATACTCAAGGTCACGTGAAAGTCATAATATTAAAGGTTGTTGGATTCGTCTTGACCTCGGCTATCATGTAGCTATAATAAAAATATATCATTCCATTTAAAAAAACTTCAATGACCTTGAAATCTCAAAAAATATAACCTTGAACAAATTTTTTTGCCTATCATAATATTTGCCCCTTTGAACCACATAATGTGTTCCTGTGACATTTTTTCTATCATAAAAAACAAGCGAGATATTTAAGACGCAGTACCGAATTTGCTTCCACTATCCCGACAGTGATCACTGTAAACATTCGAATTCGCTTCGACTATTCCGAGAGTAATCAATGAACAAGATCATTGTAATTTCTTCATTTTTAGTTCTATTTGCACAAAACTTTCATCAACAGATTTGTGAGATTTTTCAGGTTAAAAAGAGACCAAACTCGACAGAGTTTCAATCATATTTACCTATGTCATAGCGAGTTATGAGCACACTTTAAATAAGTAAATATGGTCCGAAATTATGCCGTGTTTTCGACTCATCTTAATTAGAAAAACATCACAAATACGTTGGCAAAAGTTTGGTAGAAAAAGAAGCAAAAATAAAAAACTTGCTATTTGCATTGACATCGTAATCGATATGCAATCTTTTAGACTGTGCCAGCTGCCTCGACCTACAGTCCCCCTGTGTCGTTTGCGCGCTGTCCTTCTGTATGTTCGGCAAACTGCAAATAACGTAGTACATACTTCCACGATCATTGATACTCCATAGCCCCGAGTTTTGATCGTTCGCGCTGAGAATACATACTGCACTATGTGAAATGTAGAATACTAAACATCACCGGGGCAATGCACCTTTTTGCACAGCAAATCTATCATCTATTTTTAACCGCATTTTGCCGTACGGTTCGAAGAAATTAAAGATCGATAATGACTTCAGCAGATTTCCACGAAGGGCAGTGTCATTGAACCCTGGTGGTCTTCTTAATTCGTTACACGAGACCAGACCAGACCATTGTATATATATATATATATATATATATATATATATATATATATATATATATATATATATATATATATATATATATATATGATATATACAATGATAAAATAAAAATAAAATAAAATAAAAAGGCAAGAATGAGCTGACAATTGTGAAAAACAGTAATTTTCAATCGTTTTGAATCATTTATAACTCACAAACCAATTAAACAATTTCCATGAAAATTTTCAGCTTGTATATCATTTCTATGAATCTACTAAACACATTTTTTAAATTTTCATTACAGGCGCAAATAAGAAAGTTGTAAAAAGCAACTTTTATTATTTTTTTCGGAATTTCGGGTAAATGCAATTTGTCTAAAATTTTCATTAGACGTCATCTACTAAATTAATTCTACACTCTTCAGAAAAATTAAAGGAGCACCTCTTCAAACCCGAGAAATTGGGTCAATTGTAAGGGTCGGTTTATTGGGTCGGTTTTAAGTGATTATAACTCCGGCAAAAATTGTTGTATCGATATCGTTAAAAACCGTTTGAAAGCTTGAAGTCTCCACTTTCAGATGCTTTTTCAAATTTTCGGCTACGTCGTTTTTTACCATAATTACAGCATTATAAATAAGACTTTGATAGATTTTTGTTCAACTTCCATCACATCACATGGGGACAGATACAATTTTTTGATAAATTGCAAAAAATTGCAAAAAATTTCCTGTGCAAAAAACCTGTTTGTCGAACATAGTGTGATTTTTTTTTGTTCGAGGTATGCAGCATTGAAGCAAAAATGGTCTTTTCAACTTTAACTGGCTCTAGAAAGCGAACAAATCATCGTAGAATTTTGTGCCAAAAAGCAACAGAAAGAGCATTTCTTTCTCATGGAGGCACTTCTTTTATTTTTTCAATTTAATTAACATTTCGATATATCAATTTTTCTGAAAATATGCTTAAAATGTGCATAAATTCCATTTTTCATTCAACCCGCTATACCTCGGCGACAAATGAGCGTAATATCCATATCTTAAGGTCAGATTGAAACTGAGATTCTGCCGATTCGATTGAGCACCTGATGAACTCACTGCGACAATGTTTCACCTATGGCTAATGTGTTTAAAGTTATCGGTTAAAGTTGGCGTTAGATTCAAACGTGCTTTCTTATTCGCATCCGCACCTACCGAAGCAAGTGAGGAGAACTCTGACATTCTGTATAACGGTATAACTGTGTTAAAAAGCAACGTAGCAGAAATTTTGAAAATGCATTTGAAAGTAGAGACTTCAAGCTTTCAAATGGTTTGTTAACGATATCGATTAACAATTGTGCCGTTATTTTTTAGTTATGATCACTTAAAATTAACGCAATTTCTCAGGTTTGCACAGGTCATCCGTTAATTTCTTTAGCGTAGTATGTAGTATAATAAAAGGTCTTTTATTCTATGTACAAATATGAACATTAAACTCGTGTTTACAATATCAAAGTTAGTTCTTATGTCCTGCATAATGTATTACTTTTTTATGGAAAACTCATACCCAAGTTTGCAGAAAACTGAACAGAATTAAAAGGCAGGGCCCGCTAAATAGCCTTACCGACGAACCTAGAACGAAACGCTCCCTTTCCTTTCCCTCCTCTTTCTCTCACACAATATGAGCCGCAAACATGTGACAATCTTCATATAATTTTTCACAGTTTAGTGATATTATTTTCGTAGGGTACGGTTAGTTTACGTCATTGTAACTTGCCTGACATGTTTGTGGCGCTTCGCTCGCGTAAAGTCTATTCCATTCCTGGCATCTCGACCAACATCTTTTGGCAATCTGTCCAAATCGACCATGGGTTGATGTACAATATATTTTACTTGATGCAGTCTTTTTGCTAATGCAAAGTTCTTGTATATTTCCTTTCTTAACTGCTTCGTTTAGTTTTTCTTTTTGGATAATGGCTATTTATTAATCACTATTTCTTATTACTATATGGTTTACTTTGTCTTTGTGTAAAATGTCTCATTTGTTACGTAAATCTTACAAAAGAGTTATTTTACAAAAAACGTTTGGATTGTTTCAAATTTGTTAAATAGATACAAAGCTTTAGAGTTTGCGACTGTACTTAATTGACATCTAAAAATACTGTACTAAATGATTTACATCTGGTCTAGCCCGTGTCGTAATTACATTTTATCCGAGGAAATTGTGCGCAATTGCGCAGAAGCTCGCTTTAAGCACTGCTTAAGCACATCTAAACGTCTCTGATGTATATCATAAAAAATATATATATAAGTAATTTTGTTCCAAAAGTCTATAAAATCGTTTCTTGAAAGTAACATTCGTTTAACATTTATAGTTAAGCACAAAAATATTGGTAAATGTTGACAAGAGAGGATCCATCTCCAATGACCTTGGCAGTGACAAATGTCAGGCCACGGCCTTGGATGTTGTCGAGCTCAACATTCTGAGCAACTTTTTCCTACACATGTACCCGTCGCTCGGTGTTAGTTTCCCAAATATTTGCAAAAAACTTTAGTTAAACTTATATTACAAGTACATTTTATTCTGGCACAAGCTGACACTGAACGGTAATTAAAATACTGGGTGTTCCAAAAATATCGGAAAATCTTACAAGGGGTGGTTCCTGAGGTCAGTTAAAGTAACTTTTTCTTTAGTGATAATTTTCACTTCAGCCTTGTTAAGGAGTTATTAATGAAAAACATGAACCAATCACAGCGCAGCTACAGCGGACGGACTCTGGCTCGGCCAACTGCAACGCCACGCTCAGAGGGACCTGTCGCCGAGCCGTATTTCGTTCGTTATAGCGGCGTTCTAATTCGTCCGTATTTTCCGTTAATAAATCCTTAACAAAGCCGAAACGGAAATTTTCGCTAAGGAAGAAGTTACTTCAAATGATCTCAGAAACCGCTTCTTTCAAGGTTTTCCGACATTGTTGGGATCATATACAGGATCTCAAAGAACAGGCATAGTAGAAGTTGATTGGTGTTATTGTGGCGAGGGGGCGGAGAGGATGGATTTTTGTATGTATGGTCGGGCCGAGGCGTTCACGAACGTAACCTTAACCCCAACCAACTCCGAATCGGCCGTAACTTTCGACAATTTCATAAAAAATTATATTTAATTTCATGTATTTTTTGAAATAATGAGCAGAATCTATCCAATAAACAAATAAAAAAATAAATTAAATTAATTAATTTTAGATATTAATGTTTTATTTTTTACCATCCTGCATTAAAACTTGCAGAATTAACCATACTCATAATCTCGATTTATTTAAAGTTTTTTTAAGACCGAGCGACGGGTACATATGTAGAGAAAAGTTGTTCAGAATATTGACGTTGATAACATATGTCAAGGCCAAGGTCATTGGAGCTGTGTCCACTAAATTTAATATTTACCAAATATAAACAAAATCCGAAACACTACCACGATAAGTGTCCGATTCCGTGTCGAGTGTCCCCTCTACAACATAAATTTTCGTGTGAAATAATCACAGCAAATATTCCAATTACGAACATGCATATTTATTTTTACGAGAACCTAAATAATTATTTTGTTGGCATTAATTCATTTATTTTGCTGGAAGTTTCTTTCTTACGGAAAGAATGTTGTCGATTCTGTTTTAACGATAGTAGAATTAATTGTAATGTTTGAATATTTTATCTGCGCAGATATGAAATAGTAGAATAAACTTGGGTTATTCTATGGTGCTGTTCCATTCGTTTCAAAGTCAGCATGTTATGATAAGAAATTCATTTGGGCAAAATTAATTGAAGTGAGGCAATGTTGTCTGGGTGATTGCGTATTTATATTTGATGAGCTGGTCGAAGATGAGTAGAATATTCGAAATGAAGATTATTTTCACGCTTTCGCGAGGCCAAAACAAATGATCGGTTGACACGGTTGGTCAAACCGTTTTATGAGCACCCTAATGTGTCGTTCTTTACTTACTATTAGTTAAATACGTTGATATGACGTATGACAGATTCACCGAAAAAATGACTTTCGGTTAAACTTTACCTCAGGAAACCAAAAATTTTTAACTTTCTTTAAGCAATCCTGTAGATTTTGGCGAGAAAATGCTGAAAATCCAAGTTATAATATGAGGAATTCACTGGTTCAAAAGTTATGCGTGTTTAAAATTGAGCGATTTTAAGCGCTTTTGACAGGTAAGGGTGCTGTCATGTTGTTATGTACTCAGCGTCGCCTAACGAGCGGAGAGCAGAAGAGTTTTCACTTTGTTGGAATTCAACGATACCATAGCGTGTTAGGTATAAGTATTTTGCATTTAGGGTAAAAGCAGTTAGCCTGTGTGCACCGCAGCATCGTGCATTCCCACGTAAAGTTGTCGGTCATCTTAGATTCACTATTCTTATTTGCACGTCGAACACAAGTCATATAAGTCATTTCCAACACACTTTGCATGAACAGTACCGGCCAACTTGGAAAGTAACTACCTATCTCAGGCTTGGCAATTAACTAGCACGATCTGAAGCTTTCAGAGCCACCTCTGGCCTGCACCTTATCAACATTATCCATGAGGTACTATTGACAATGCGTTTTTTTTGTCGGTGGTATCCCCTGTAAGCCTATTCCACTGCATCGCATTGCAATTTCGAGAAAATAAATTTGGAAAATAGTTTTACTTATTTATATATTTAAGAAAACTAGATTTTCGCGCCCGTTTAGACCTGCTTGGCGAGAAAGAAGACTTGAAATTGTGAAGACTGAAAATTATCATGCGACGCAGTGGAATAGGTTTACGGGAGATTCCACTGACAAAAAACGTATTGACAACAATACGTCATGGGTGATGTGGAAATCTATTGATAAGAGAGTCGCCCTAAAGCACCACGGGCAGTTGATATGGTACGGGCCTGAGGTGCTCGAGAACTTGGACCGTCACGGGGAGCGAAACGCGCGGCAGGGTCAAGGGGCGTAGCCTTTGAGAAAGCCTCGTATCGTGCCCGTTAATTGCCAAGCCTGACCTATCTGCACCAATCGTTTCGGTTTTCTTCATAATCGTTAATAATGGCGAAACTTAGCTTTGCATATAATGATTACGTTCGCCTGCTCGTGCATGTAAGGAAAAAGAAACACCAATTACACTGTCCAATTTGGAGAGAAGGATTCGTTTACAGCCTAGGTAGCTTAATTTTATATGACTAATACAAGATCATATTGTCCCAACTATAGATGCACACCAAATTCCATTCTCAACTCCCCCTAAAAACCTTTGTAGTATATACAATGGAAGTCTTACTGTCGATTAAAATAACTCTATAGAAAGAAGAGTCTACAAAATTAAAATAAACTCTATATTAGTAACACTTTAATAGAATTCTATATTGATGTGATTCATTGGATTGTAAATATGCAAAAGACTCGTGTTGCGTCAAGACACCTGTAAATATAGTACAGCATTCTCGGCTACATATGTATGTATTTAGATATGTTGTTGTCTTTTTTAGGAAGTATGATTGCCCAGGTCAAAGTAAGACAAAATTCAAGAGTGACAAAATTACACCAAAAACTTCGTTTTCAAAATTAATTATTGAAAATTTGCCTGCAGCTGTACGCAAATCAAGTTTTCATTCGTTTGATGTATGTACTCAATTGAAATACGACAGGTGATTTTATATGATGTAAAAGTCATTATTCTTGACCTTTATTTTATTTTGACGTATAAAAGCACCTTCTAAAAGGATGATGAGATGTAGTCGAACACGCTGTACATGTCATTTTCATTATGTCGATCATAATGCAAAGCCACACACAATGAAATATACGTAATTAAGTTGGTATTGCTCAATTGCAAAATCAAAATTACAAAAAGACGACTGTATATGCGTCGACCAGGATGACATGGAAGGCTCGGATCAATACCCTTCCCAGAGCAGGTAGAAGCTTCTATAGCGATTCTCGTCTGGTCTCGATGGAAGGGAAAATACTTGGGCGAGATGTATAGTTATCGATATACAGGGTGATCTGCCAGAACTAGAACACAAAAATATCTCCATTCTCTTTATCATACGAGAAAATGATTAGAATAAACAGTATTTTAAAAAACTCATCTCCAAAGCCATTAATCTCGAGTTGTTTAGTTATTAAAATTGTCGACAAGTTTTATGAGAAAGTATACATCGTTTTGATTGCTTTTTATAGAGCGTTTTAAAGTGCATGCTCAAATAGATCAATCACTTATAGTGGTTAGTTATAAAACTAATTGCAAGCCAAAGTTAGGATAGCGTTAGATGCTGAAATTTATTTTAGCATGCCAGAAAGTGTATTCTTCTTTAGTAAACGTCGAGCGTTACTATAGTGACTATAAGCACCGGTTATAATTATTAGATTCATCTTGCCTTTCAAAATGACAAGTCACTAATGGTCCAACACTATCAGTAGGTACTGACAATGAGTTACATTAATCAGCATGCTGCCTCTTTTTTTGTTCAGATTCTAATGAGTCGCTCTATATAGCAGCGCAACCAAACATTTTGAGATGCCGACTTATGAATTATTCAATAAGAGGTTGCATGGCAGAATGTCGAAGTTGCAGCCGACAAACCGGCTTCCCATACGTCACTAATGCATTTTCCTTCACTAATGAAGTTCCCGTTTATGCATTTCCCGTTTGCCTAATGTTATCTCTATATTTGCTCCAATTGAGAAAAATGTTTTTAATTGTCACTATACAAATAGAAGCATGCATTAACGGATCATAAGAATCATTCAAGTTCTGAAAATCTCAATTTTCTAATCGTATAAAATTTGTTTAACTATAACGTATAACATATGACGTATAACATTTGTTTAACTGGCGCTCAAATTTGTTAATTAACGCTCCGGTTATTTTTTAAACAAATGGTAGATGTCATCGGAGTCAGACCATTAAGGACTAATTTACTTCAACCTTTCAATGATTCATATACATAATATAATACTTGACGTTTATTATATGACAAAAAGAGCCGAATGAACTAGAAACACTTATTATCACTTCACTTTCTTAATTTAGCTTATTATTTTTTTTAATAAACCTTTTCCATTAAACAAAGAATTAACTTTTAAGAAAGAAATAAACCATACGTATTCATTTAAAATAAAGAGATCGAAAAATATAAAAAGATGTGATATTACTTTCCCAATATATCTACATATTCCTATATAGGGTGGCCCTTTTAAATAAGGCCATCTAATTATCTCTTCAGGATATTGTGATTCAAAGAATATTTGTTACGTAATGTGCATGGTGTCAATCGACCAAATATCTGGTAAGAATATTTTTTATTATCGGTGTTTTTTCATACATAACTACATTTTTTTATTGCATCGTGTAAGTGATCGAAAAATACATTCAGATAAGTATAATAACTTTTATAATTGATCTTCGAAAATTAAAGTTGTAGCTAGAACTGATGTCGAATATCTTCGGCTAGGAGTCCTAAACCTGTGAACGAAAGAAAATATTTTTTATCACACTAAACATATCGATCAGCAGATGTGTGTATGTGTGAACTGTTAAAACAACATTCACTTTCTCTTCAGTTATTATCAGAGATGTTCAAAATGGTGTCCTTCTACGATGATACATTTCCTGAAACGTGCAGTGACCGACTGTACAGATCTTTCAATTGTTTCAGAATTAATATCAGCACGAGCTCTAATTATTCGGTTCTTCATGTCCTCTGGTATAGTTGGTTGTTCATTATAAACTGTTTGTTTCAATTTTCCCCACAAAAAATGTCTATTCGTGTGAGGTCTGGTGAACCCGGTGGCCATCCTACGACTCCAGTACGACATTTGTTTGACAAGGCGTGTCGAATGAGGTTGACAACCGTCATGCTGATACCAAATTCTTAAACGGATGTCTAGCGGTACATCGTATACAAGCATTTATAGCTCATTTTGCAAGAATGTTGCATACTTTTCTCCGTTTAATGTACCGTTTATGAAATAAGGACTAATTATTTGATTATTTAAAATGCCACACCAGACGTTTACACTCATACGATTAATTCATACAATTTAAAAAATCTGTTCCATGAAGGTCCTGGTGTAACGATAAATATAGGGATGAAGTTTTTTTTCTTGAAGTATTCGTATTAGGCTTGTTTTAGAAATGCCAGTTTCACGCTTAAATTGTCGTAAACTCACATGTGGATTTTCGTTAACTTTATCTACAATAGTTATTTTGCTTCTTTCGTTCCCAAGTGTTCTCATTCTTACACGTTTTTTCACAACACTACCAGTTTCACGGAAATTATTGATCACATTTGCATAAGTACAACGTGATGGAAAATTACGGTCTGGAAATTTATCTTTGTACATTCGAACTGCTTCCATTAAACAATGATTACAGCTTTACTGTAAATGAATACTATATCAACTTTCTCTTGCATTGAGTAATTCATTTCATACAGTATGTCGATACACTGATAGATAAATTGGAACTGATAAGGATTTCAAACCGTTAGGTATCATCAGTATTGAGATAGTAAACATGTTCATTTACATTCACTCTCTTGATTGTAGAGTCTTGGTCAAAGCCTACGATCTCGATAGACATCAGTTCTAGGTAAAATTTTAATTTTCGAAGATCAAGGTCATTTCAAGGTCATGTTAATATACATATCTGAAGGTATTTTTTGATCAGTTACACAATGCAATAAAAAAATGTAGTTATGTATAAAAAAACATCGATGACCTTGATAACTCCGAAAAAAATGACCTTCGGAAAAAATATTCTTGCCAGATATTTGGTCCATTGGCACCATGCACATTACGTAACAATTATTTTTTGCATCACAATAACCTGAAGATCTCCATCATTAGACTCCATCATAGAAATCCAGGGTCCGTGAAGCAAAATATGACTGAAGGTGCCTCCTTACATCTTCTACAGAAGTGAATGTAGTTCTGACTTCACCAAATGCACAGTAACACCTTCCTAAGTGATAAGCTAGGTTTAGGGGTTGATATTGCGGTTTGATTTGAAATAAGCCATTGCTTGGAACGCTTTATGTTATCATAAAGAATCCATTTTTCGTCTCCGGTAACGATTCTGCTAAGAGATGGATCTCTACGAAATCTGGATAGCAATGAAGTGCAAATTGATCGACGAATATTCTCGTTGGTCTCAGATAATTGATGCGGTACCCATATTCTTTGCCTATATGCCTTTCCCATTTCGTGTAGGCGCCTTTGT
This sequence comes from Halictus rubicundus, assembly GCF_050948215.1. NCBI lineage: Eukaryota > Metazoa > Arthropoda > Insecta > Hymenoptera > Halictidae > Halictus > Halictus rubicundus. The sequence goes on along the minus strand of NC_135156.1, from coordinate 1,394,684 downwards.
ATAGTTGACCATGTGGACCCAAGGATTCTCGATAATTCTTGTATACTTAATTTTGGATCAGCTTCCACTAGAGATTTTAGGGTGTCATTATCAAATTCAACTGGTCGTCCACTTCGAGGCCTGTCAAAGAGATCATAATCACCAGCAGCAAACCTTCTGAAACCTTCTGAACCAACGTTGACACTTGTTGACCATCAATACACCTCCATAAACATCGCAAATTTTCTTTGTTGTTACTGTTGCATTAAATCCCGCATGAAAATGAAAAAGTATGCAATGACGAATATGATCCTCAGAAGGTACGGACGCCGCCATTTTATTACAGGGTTATAAAAAAATATTATACTTTTTAGAATATCTTGAACACAGGCTGCTTTACCGAAAACTGTAAAAGAATTCGTGTTTCCTCTTGAACGATCGGTACAGAACTAAAGACAAAACAAATTCTTTGCAAATAATTGATTACTTACGTAATCAATGATATTAAGCTCATTTGTCGCCGAGGCGTAGCGAGTTGAATGAATATCGAAATGTTAATTAAATTGAAAAAATAAAAGAAGTGCCTTCAAGAGAAAGAAATGCTCTTTCTATTGCTTTTTCGCATAAAATTCTACGATGATTTGTTCGCTTTCTAGAGCCAGTTAAAGTTGAAAAGACCATTTTTGCTTCAATGCTGCATAACTCGAACAAAAAGAAATCATACTATGTTCGACAACCAGGTTTTTTGCACAGGTAAGCAGGCGCTTTCAATTGATGGTAACGCAATTTATCAAAAAAATTTATTTGTCCCCATGTGATGTCTGAAAGTTGAACAAAATTTGTTGTATCTATCAAAGTCTTATTTATAACGCTGTAACTATGGTAAAAAACAATGTAGCGGAAAATTTGAAAAAGCATCTGAAAGTGGAGACTTCAAGCTTTCAAACGGTTTTTAACGATATCGATACAACAATTTTTGCCGGAGTTATGATCACTTCAAATTGACCCAATTTCTCGGGTTTGCAGAGGTGCCCCTTTAATTTTTCTGAGGAGTGTATGTCTGTTTTTGAAATATTACTAACATAACCTTGACATTATAAAATATAAATACAACTCAAAATCAAAATACCGACAACTATTGTGAAATAGCAATTTTATTGTAAAGATGAAATTATGAACGATCGTTGTACAGCTTCATTTTATTTACTTGTAGTAACCAATAAAAATTAGAGAAAGCATAATTTTTGGCATTTCACATTGCATGTATAGTAGTTGACATAAATCAATTTATCTGTTTCAGTAGCGGGATGGTGCAAAGCGTTGGTGCTAATTTATCCCCGGACCAAACATTCGGATCGATTCGCTCGCTATCAGTGACAAGAGAAGTCGCCAGTTTCCCTTTATCAAGAACGCCTACGCCACCTCCACAACACAGGTGGGTAATTTTTCTTGTGAAAAATAATAAAATATGTAAATTTTATGAAAGAATTATGTCTGGTTTGAATGTATATACGTATTTACCTGTCTAGGTATCTGAAATATAACATGATTGTTCATAGGGTAGAGTAGGGCTAAAAATCCGGTGGGTAAGAAGTCCCGAATTGAATACCTTTGTTTGTTTATGGTCGATTAAAGTTTAGCATACAGGGTGTCCCAAAAATGTTTCAAATCCTTTTCTTTTACAAAAACGTTCGCTTCAACTTTGTTAAGGGCGCGCGATAGCGGGGAGAGTCTGGCTCGGCAGCAAGATCCATTGAGCAAAAGCGTTGTTGCCGCGCTGCGATGATGAACAAGAGAAAGAGCAGGAATTTATTTAATTAAAACTCGCTTGCTCAGCCGTAAATACGCTTGCTGCTTCCAAATGTGTGTCACTGTGCCATTCGGAGACGAACTGCACAGCTGACTTCAGGTATACGGCAAAGCCGAAAACTAAGGGACGTATGGTCAGGTCAACGAACTGCATACCTGTTGGTGGACAGTAGGTGTGCGACAACCTAAGGGATGTATGGTCAAGTCAACGACCCGGACTTTCACTTTCACTTTCTTGTTGATAAATTAATCGTATGTTTATTTCACATAGATGCCTTGAAATTTCGTTTGTTTTGACTCGCTTTCTTGAAAAGGAGGTACACCGCGTCCTTCGCCAGCTTATTGTGACGTCAATTTTCAAGTCTCCATCTTTTTGATGAGCTCATTTTGATGGGCAAATTTCAAGGAGTCTGATAAAATTTTTTTCAAAATTTGAAAAACCTTGGCCACTCATCGAAAAAAAAACGCAAAATAAGAATTTGTTTACGTTTTTCGATATTATAAAATTAATTATCGAGGTTGTAAAAATTATTTTACAATAGCCCAATACTTTCTGAACAAAACAAAGAAAAAGCTCGTTCAGACTGTGGGATACGGGGATTCTAAACTAAATCACCCATCGCGTTCTATCCTGTGCTGGAAAGTTTTTATTATGGTTCTGAGTTTACAAAGATTGTGCTTGCTCAGCCTAGACTACGGCTCGACTACGGCTCGACTCGTGCTCGACTCGTGCTCGACTCGGACTCAACTCTGCGTTTTCCGCTACCGTACAGGAAAATTTCGCAGGGCGTGTCCTCTGCGGAAAAATTCGCTAATTAGACACCGTCGATGACAATCGCTGTCCAATCAAGTATTTTTCTTGGGCCTGATTTCCTCTACCATTCCTTGCGCTCAAGGCACACTTTTTCGGGAATGCTAGATGTGACCATGGAGGTTTTATGATAATGGCGGGTTTTCCTTCGAGTCTGCGAGGCGCATACCGCGGCCAGCTGTGGGCCTTCGGACTTTGGTCGGCGCGACCCTTCAGAAACTCGGGTGTTTATGATGCGAACATTTGCTATTGAGGCCGGAAACGAAAGATTTCTCAAGGACGAAACATGCGTTACCTAAAACATTCTAATTGTGCGTGCTGAAAACGGCTTTCTCAAAAATAGCTCCGCTGACGCTCGCTTCATAAACCGATCCGACCATTTGCACGCCAACTGTTTTATTGTACGTGCCGATGGCCGCTGCAAGACAAATAGTACCTGAGATAAAAATTCGTAAATGAAGCCCATTTTCGCCAAAAGAGCAAAAATTGCAAACCTCGAAGGCCTGTCAAATTCTGAACCGGAAAAATGATGACTTAAACCCCCCCCCCCCCTAATTTCACATAGACTATAACATGTTTCATTTAGAACAAAATCGCCGATGATGTCAAAAAATGATCGATTTGGCATGGCATGACCCACACGTGACGTCACAAATTCCACCCACGGACCATAAAGACAGTGCCAACGCTTGACTGGGGTGGGGGTGGGGGCGTCATGTACACAGTACACGATAGAAGGAGTTTTGCATCACTTGAGGAAAATATGCCCAGTACTGATGTAGGTAGCGTCGGGGATACTGAAAGAAACCGTAGCAATGTTAGTTGTTTTGCAGCATTTGTTTGGATCGCACAACATATTTGTGCTTATCCACACAAAAGAAGAAGTAAAAAGAATATATAGTTTTGTTTTTCTTCTGCGAAATTCGCTCCTCAGAAATTCCTCAATACCCACTCCATTGGCAAAATCGATTGGAAACAAAATTATAAACAAATGCCGAGAAATCTTGTTGTCTCATTTTTCCGCGTTTTGTTTCGTTCGCTTTCTTCGTTGCGTCCAATTCCCTCCAGCAACGTCCATCGCGTAGAGAGGAACGTGAGTGAAACGGAGCGCGGCAGAATGAGATACAGTTACGACTCTTCTTCTCCTGCAACTGCCTAGCTTGTTGGTATACATCGTACGCAGTGGGGGTTTCTTGTCGAAGGAGGGATGTAGGGGAAAGAGTCACAAGTGGCTTACGAGCTACCAGTTAAGCAGCCCTGTTTTAGAGGGTTTTTCGAAACGTAGTTCTCTTTACAAGACCTTCACTCTTGATAAAGTGGAACCTGAAAATTTCTTTGATCTCTAAGTAAGGAAATGCAGTCTTTTCTTCGTATATGTATGTCCCAAATATGTAGCCTATGAAAGTCCTAAAACTATCCCCACTGCTGTATACCCCGTGAACTTTCATCAGCATGTTCGTGGCATTTTTCTAATGAAAATGATACCAAATGAACGGTTAAAGTTACTTCCCATTACAATTATATTAACGGAAAATTAGCTATGCCACGGCCTTGCAGGCGAGAGGATGGTCCGGGATCCGGATGGGAGGCTTGGTAGGTTACGGACAAAGATCGAGACTTTCGGGCGGACACGTGTATTTGTTTTCTTATAGTTGATGTTACAAGGCGGCTCGACTCGACAGAAAAGCGGCCCAGTTGTGGTCGCGTGTGTATTTTATACTTCGCGATCGACAGTGGGTAGGGTACCGAATTTCATGGGTCATGGAATTCCTCATCGGTCAACATGGGGTTGCGGGGGGCATTGAGCCACCTCTGCCTGACCCAGCTGTTGTAAGACTGATTATTCAGCAACGTGTCTTCCAGGGCCGTACGTAACAGCACAATGAAAAGCGGAAAATTCGTCATACGCATGCATAGCTTATTGTAATACACGTGAGACAAATTTTAATCAAACCGACATTTCAGTTGCTTGCTGTAGTCCATCTATTTGTCGAATGTCAATGTTATGCATTAATGTAAGAATGACTCGATTAAAAGTGGTAATCATTGAAAACTACATACAGGAAAGCAGTCCTGTTCAGCAAGTCTTGCGGTGACAAGGGCGGACGCCGATGGCCGCGGGCATATCTGAAGACAATGTGACGTTAGGGGGAAGAATATTGTCATAGACTGAACCATCGAAAGGAGGCGTGATTCATTGACCGCCAAGTCACGTATGCCCAGGGAACCAAATTCTCTGCCCGTACGGGCGATAGCTAAACGGGACATCAGTAATGGTTCGATCTAACGACGTAGAAGAGGGTAGCGAGTGAAAAAGAAAGAGAAACATATTTTTGAGATGTTAAGCTGTTTATGTAAACAAAAAATACTTATTTCTCATTTTTTAAACTTGTTACGATATAAAGGGACACTATTATTATTATGATGAACTATATATAAACGATGCAGCTGTCTTTGTATAATTACAGATTTGTGTCTTTGATTCATACATATGAATTACACAAATAGTACTATGTAGGTTGTTCGTCTTGTTGTATCAAATATTTTAAGGAGCAATTCTACAAGCCAATCGTAAGAGGAAGATGAAGAATATCGATTTTGCTTTGACGACTTTATTATTAAGGTATTCACGATTAAAGTCGACCAGTAGCAGTGCTTCCCTGCGGGAAGCCGGGGTTATGTGGGACTATCCCCGGGGGAGTGTCTCCGGAGACTACCCACTAAAAAATTCACGCCCACCTGGAGCCTTCGGATTGGGCTTCCCGAGCCCCAGCTCGGTCCACCCACAGCTCCCGGTGTCTTCGTGCCTCGCTCGGAGCTGGTGTTCCGAAGGAACCAGCCCTGGGAAAGGTAAGAAGACGCGCCCACCGATAAGAAAGGGTCGTCGGAAGCGCGATCCGGTACGCCCCTTGCCACCCAACCCCCCACGAATCCCCCTCCCCTTATAGGGGAGAGACGGACCAACATCCCCCCACACCGAGATTTCTCCCGGGGGGTGCTGACCCAACTCGGGGAGAGCTATGCTCTCCCCTGGAGGCCGTGGTCAGCTCACACCCCGAGCCCCCGAATCTGCCACCCCCCCTCCCCCCAGGTGGGGGCACAGTGCGACGCGGGGAACCCCCCGCGCGGAACCCTCTCCGCCCCACACTACATATTGTCTTTTTTCCGTGGGGAAAATGCTTTTCGCATACCCCGACACCCTGGGGAGAGCCGAGGTTATGTGGGACTACCCCTGGAGAAAATCCCCAAAAGGCTACCCAATAAAAAACCCACGCCCACCTGAGCTAAAGGGGGAGGTGCCTGGATCACGCGAGTACTCAACAGGACACCTTCCATCTATCATCATACCCCGGGGGAGGGGTTAACCTCCCAAATTGCCTACGCTACAAGACCCCGGGCGGAGGGACCCGCCCGTTGTCCCCATCCCTGGAGCTCCAGCTCGGTCCACCCACAGCTCCCGGAGTCTTCGTGCCCCGCTCAGGGCCGGTATCCCGAAGGAACCTTGCCCCGGCCGAGGCAAGAATACTACGTATTGTCTGCGCTCTTGCTAACCCTAAGGTTAAACGCGACTAAACGCGACACTGTTGGCGGATTAGATTAGATTACATCCTATTTAATCGTTAATAACGAAGTCGTTAGAGCAAAGTCGTGATTCTTGATTTTCGTCTTCTAAAAAAATTTTTAACCATATTACAGAACATGTATAGTTTTAGTAAGCAGTTTAAATTAATTGTTTTAAACTGTAAATAATGAGATAAGACGAAGATATTGAAAAATTTAATTAATAACACCTTTTATAAGCACTTGTAACTATTGTGTAATCGAATATTTGAAATTTCAGAGCTTCCGTATTGGCGAACGGAGAGGACCTAGCAAACGTAGGCAGCCCGTTGAGGGAAGCGTCCCCTAGACCGGAAGTACGTGTGGTCGCGCCATCACATCGACCTCCATCAGCACTCGCGGCAACCAGCGTGATTACCAACGGATCAGCGAATCGTAAATCGGTTAGCATATTGCTTCCCGAGCACTCGAGTGGATGACCCCAACAGCAACATGGATTTGTGCATCGTTGCGATAAAGAACCCCCATCAATTTAACCATGGGAAAGACATCGGTTGCTTGACGAAAACGAAGGGTTCGAACAATTTTTATCGGGCAATCGATTCTTCAGTTTTTAAAGGAAACAGTCATGGCATACTTGCCAAGAAAAACTAGTTCTTAAGAAACCCACACAGTCTGGTTCGAGTTTCAGTGACGGATAATTGTATGCGATATTGGCAACCAGACCTCGGGTTAGGTGATATCATAGCCAGTGACTGTAAGATCAGGATTAAACGGAGTAGAGAGGTCAACGGTCTGTTAACTCATTATTGATAGTGACAGAGATTCAATTATCGACTCTGCTTCGAAATACCCAAATTAGTGTATAATTCACGACAAGGACAATTTGTCAAATAATTGCCTTACAATTAGACCCTCGACTAGTCCGTGTCATCTCATAGAATTTTTTCTTTATTTCGACTGATAGTTTGTTTACCATCATCGAGTGAAGGTGAAGGATGAGACAGCATGCCGCGATCTTTATATTGGAAATATCGGCGAAGATATCTGCAAGACATATTTTTTCCGAAAGAACATTTCAGGATGATACCATCGGTTTTGATGTCAAAGTATTCGTAGTTGTTGCCCCTGTGTCGAACAATATTCTAGAATTCATTCATTATGAGAGTTTGTAATTTTGTAAAAACTAGGAAAGAATAGAAACAGGTCTATTAAACTCATGCGAACGTACGCTTATAAAAGACATTTTTTTAATTACTAACATTCTAACACTGAATGTCCACTCATGGCCACTTTGTTTTACCGTGTATAATACTTACTTTTTCCGTTATGTTCGAGACGGTTGTTGTCATTCTCAACGCTGGCAAACATTTCAACTCGCAAATATCAAGCGTGAGCTCAAAAATTTAAAACGTCAAAACAAGCGCTGTGACATCAATCGATACCAGTATCGCCACAAAATTGCGGGGAAAAAGTTACCTCCTCTCTGCCAGTACCGGAGTATGCACGAGAGAGATGGAACGCGTCACGTAGCTGGCCGCAGCGGAAGCGTGGGGAATAGCGCGGTAGAAGAGGAAATTAGAGAAACGGAAACGAGACACGGATTAGGGAAACGTCTTGATCTGGCGACTCTGAACGATATCGATTCTTCACATTTTATTCGCAACTTTCCTTTATCGACACACAGTTTTAGTGAGCTGGTAGAACCGACCCGCGAGTGTTAATACTTTCCGTGTTAAGCATTCATTAAATTTTTCTTCCAACTGGAAATAATAAAGACTAACTTGATATTTTTTCAACATACTCCTACGCTTTAAACATGTTTTTTTGGAATATGTTCAGCAAATATTTTTAAATTGAGTCTCCATGGGAGGGCATTTCATATTTATGTGTGATCTATGTATATATGTAATAAGTAATGTATATAATTGATCATAACTTCAAGATCACTTTTCTTAGGTTAATAGGAAATAAGTAACCGTTCGAAACACCATTATCATGACGAAATATCCTCTGTTTCTTCAGTTCTATTTACTATTGAAACGAATGATAATAAATAGTATTTTGATTAAAATGTGTATGAGAAAATGCATGGAATTATAACCTACGAATCTATGTGCGTTTTTTTATATGTAAAAATTGATGTAGATCTTTCTCTCATCAGTAAATAGTGAATTCAGATTGTTCGATACTATTGGCAAATATACAGTACGCAAACCGAAATAAATCCTCATTGCGAAAGAATAATTTTGATTTGCCGGATTGCGAATCTTAAACTAATTTTGCGTCGGTGAAAAATAAGCGTTTGTGACATTTTCGAACTGATTTTCGAGTGTCCTGGTTTAAGAAACCAATTACGTTTTGCCATCATCCTGGGCGATATTAATAGTTGGCCCAGATTTGTACGGAGCTGGCCTCGCAAAAGTTCGTCGACGCTTAAAGACGCTAGTCTTGAGAACAAGACTGTGAATCTTGACGATTGGATTTGAATGGAGAACTGCAACCACGCGAAAGATTTATGACACAAACACATTTCTACCGCGTGTCGTGAACTTGCGCCTTTATCAGTAGACTACGGATGTTTATACATTTATAATCTACGTAAATATACGACATGAAATGGAATATATATTTTCATGAAGTTTAATAGAGCTTTCCTTTAGAATCAACTCTTGTAATAGAATTACTGATGTAAAATGTAAATACTTGTTTAATTTCTGACCGTACAGGTTAAATTGCAAATGTGCAAACGATTGCAGTTAAATAAGAACGACGTGCATTATATGACAACATTATGACTTCGAATAATTGAAATCTTCGTGTTTATTTGTACTTCAATATTGAAACTTAAACCATTAAAATAAGAAAAGTATCCATCGTAGGGCTCATAAAATTCCTTCGATGTTGAAATTGATAAAACAAGAATCGTTGCTAACGAGAAAACAGATTTTAATAATATTAAGTTTACCTATTGCGAGGGTAATTGTTTGCTGCTGATCAACTTTGTACCGTTATTGTACATTACAGCGTTGTACCATCGATAAATTTTTGCATTCCCATAAGGATTCAGTCATTCAAATGCTGTACTATTTATCACGAATCTATGAAAAAGCAACAGACCTATGCTACAATCAGTGATTGATACTCGTAAAATGACTATAACTAGTGATCAGGTGAAAATTACTACAATTCATACGCGTAAATATTAGTATTTTATTGTATATAATTCATGAATATTGACGGGTGTAATAGTTTTAATTAAGTTTATAGCTTAGGATTGTAACTTTAATTTCTCTTAATTTATTTTTTAATCACATAATGTGACTTACTGAGCTATTGTGAATTACGAACACGAACGAGTTGTTACTCAATTACTTCTTATTTCATTAAATCTTTTTTCCTATTGATAATAATTATAAAAGTACTAATGTGATTATACAGCAGGCTCCTAATGTTTGGTGAGTCACCGATGACTCATGATATAATTTCGCGTTGTAAATAACATTCTCATTAGTTCAGCACTCAGATGTTCAGCACCAAAAATTTTAACACAAACAAGTGTATATTATTTAATACGATTTAGATAATACTTGAATTAATGATGGATCACGAAATATTTTTTGTGGGTGATCCTTACTTGAAAGAAGTAATACTTCGAAACATCTCTTTCTAAAACTTATTTAAGTAAAGATGAAATTCAAGTAAAGATAAATAAAGTATGACTACATTTTGCATTCTATCCAATGTTTCTGTATTATAGACGGTAATGATGTTCCTTACAAGTAAATGTATATTGGATATAGTAATGCTAATTTCTGTAATTTTTTCATGTTCACTAGTTTTAGTAGTAAAGTATTTCACTGCCAATGGCAAGCGAATATAAAACTAACGAAAATATAGTGTAATCACGTCCTCAAATTTGATGACCCATACGGATCGTTACACTATGTTTAACATTGAACAGGGCAAGAAGAATCCTCAAAATACTGAATGGATAACATGATTTTTAAGTTAATTCTTTTATCGAATCCATTATAAAATATTCATCAGACCGTCGAACAACAAGCGGCTAAAGTTCCAAAAATCGGGCAAATCCGATTGAGCTGAAATTCAGTAAATAGGTTCATTTTGCATTAAAAACATGTTTCCTAAAAGGATTTTTGACGACTCGAAAAAAATTTTTTATCGTACTAATATTATTTCCTAACTGAACACTCGCTACAGTGAATTCTGCCCTTTTTAATTGACGGAACACTTGTTTTAGGATGGAGCCCCTCCCCCTGTATCTGCCCCCACTTCAAACCTAACCCAGACCTAACCAAAATTCGTCGGTAAGGTAAAGAATGATACTAATAGGACAACAAATTTTTTTCGAGTCGCCAGAAATCCTTTTGGAAAATATGTTTTTAATGCAAAATGAGGCTATGTGTAAAATTTGAGCTCAATCCGATTTGACCGATTTTCGAAACTTCAGCCCAACAGGCAGATAAAGCAGATTTCTCCATTCAATTCAAGCGGTTTTAAAGATATCACCGTATTATCCTTTTAATTATCATCGCCGTAAAACGACGAATGTCGATATCCCTAAATGCGTTCAATGTTCCACACCAGAATCTTAGACACGACAATCAATGTACTCCGAAGAATTATGTAAACGAGTTGCGAAGAGAACGCTGGATTCTACGTTGAAAGATTCTTTCCATTTAATGTGAAGAACAATAGGAAACTTGATAAAGATAACTAAAGGAAAATATGAAAAAAGCTAAGGATCTATGCCTGTGCATTCACGGAAACATCGACTGCTATTTGATTATGTGTACATTTATAAACCTCATTCCATTGTTATTGCTCCGTACTATCGATTTTACAGAGCGCAATCATAATTTTCTTAGAATAATCGAACTTTATGGCGACAGCGAAGAAAGAATTTCATGCATTGAAATTGGTACAATAATATTTTAACGTTTAAGGATAGTTCAATTACGAATATTCACGCGAAAATCATTCTTAGGGGATATTGTAGTAAAATGAGGGGAGTGACAGGTGACGTTCGGCTGCCCATTACAACTGTTGCTTCCGTACAGAGTATTTAAAAACGAAAAATAATCATTAATAGAATAAATTTATTCGCAAAATGACTGGCAAAACTTGTAAAAACGATTAACGTGAAAATCCATGTCCATCTAGATTTTTTCATCGCGAGGTCTAATCAAACAGTTGAAACACCCTGTATAAATCATGCATAAAACATCGGTAAAACTTCAAAATCGAAGGAAGCATTTCTCAAGAAAGCGGACGATTCGTTTCTTTTTTGTTGATCACGTTAGAGGATTTAACAAATTCCAGTCTCTGATCAGACCTAGCTACGATCTTTACTCACAATATTTAAACAAACTATTGTCGAAGTGGGATCAGTAAAGAAAATAAGACTCTCAGGATTCATTGTAAATCGATGTTCCAAGAAATAGTACTCGATCGATGTACGAAAATGAAACTCCAAATTAACCATGCCGATTACCGTGGCCGTGAATTAGACATAGTCTTTAAGATTCTAGACTTAAGGCAACACATATAATGCTCAGAATTCATTGCCTGCTCGGTGACCACGTAATGTTAAATTGTGTTCTGTACTTCGTTGTCTTGTTTCAATTCATTTCGGTTGATGATGTCATTGATCAAACAAGTATAGTGACATTTAAAGTTAAGAATCTCCTCAAATTGACTATTGACGCAGTCAGAACGGAATAGCGTAATCACCGTTAAACTTAATAATGCAATGTGTGTGTGTGTGCGTGTGTATCCGATGATTCTAGTACGATAAGTATTAGAATTCATGGTACATATGTTTAATAATGCCTCTTGTATCATACGATAATTACTGGAACTACCTACTAGTGCAGTGATGGGCACGGTAGGGGCCCCTCAAACGCTTCGTTCTCCCACCACCTCTCTTTTATGCATCGCGCGCTTTCGCTGCGTTCGCTACTGTCTTGCGTCTTCGTCGCCCCACGGTAACGGCGCTTATTAGAATGGGAGAGTGGGCACTATGGTGGGGACGGTTTTGCCTCAATTGAGGCAAAAGTGCCCATCCCTATACTAGTGGATATTACCGACATAACTGCGACATTGCATTAACGACTGCGTTTCACCTGTGATCCATTTATCGATTAGATTTACCGATAACATATTTGAAAAGCGAGTTATTTCCTCAATGTTAATAATAGTATATGGAAGACAGTTGTAACAAAAAGTATGACTTGCATATATGTCATTATACTATGGATTTATTTTGCAACTATAAACAAACTTAACAATATGTTAGCGATGAGATAGAGTTAAAATAATTTCGAATTGGTTTGTGCTCAAAGAATATAGATCCATATCATCTATATAGATCCATAGATCATTCTTTTTTCTTGTGAAAAATTTCAATATATTCGAAACAGTATAGAAACTGTAATTATAAGAAATTTTATTTTACTATGTTATACGTATCTCATTAAATTTCGTAACGGCAAATATGCTATGAATGCATGAATACCTGCAGTCTAGTTGTCACTGTCGAGGTTTCTGACTGTAATATGTATAATTTTTTTAAAATTAACACATTTGTTAACTTATGACATTATACCAGTATGCCATTTGACCTTTGATAAAGCTTGTTGCACCACTAACAAAACATTGAAGTAATTCTTCCAAAGGGTCAGAACTTACATTTAAAAGTGTTCATTCAAAATATCGATCCAGATGTTAATCTGGATTGATACTCGATTAGCACGAATCTTTATAACTCGCGAGCTTTAAGAAGTCACTATACTTGTTTCATTAAGTAAGACATAAATAAAATTTTCTGTGAACGATAAGTACTGGACAAACACAATATGTATGCAACTTATTCCAAATATGCACGCGGTTGAATCGTTATTTATATATAACAATTCTCTATTATTTACAATTAAAATGTCTAATTATGCTGTAACTACAATTGTTTTCGGTCAGCGAACAACAATTACGATTTATTGTACAACACACGCGTTTAGTGTTTTTGCAATTTTTCGTGAAAATACAAATGTTTATGTTCTTACAATTGTCCAACTGAAATACAGCGTTAAGTTAGACTGGTAACGCAAACATTGGAACGCGAACAGGCACACAGAATATAAAGTAAGACTCTAGTCCTGTATATACGTAGCTAGGCGAAATGTTGAATGACAAAACGATCATCGGAACTATGTCGCGAGATAGTCTTGTGCTACCAACGTAAAATGTTTGTGGTTCGCGAGGAAAGAATTACAATTGTGATTATTTTGTGGTGCCAGACCACGTTTAGTCCTTAGTAATTACATTATGAGCTGCACTAGAATTATTAAATCAGTTGTATTCGTTTTTTTAAGTTATGATTAACAATTAAATTTATGAAATTCATTACTTATTTCGTTAAATATTGAAACATAGTTTAAATATTATTCCAAACAATTATAAATAAACACTCCATATTATTATATACATATGTATATATACACACCAATTTTTTATCATTGAAATCAGTATGTGAAAGACTAAAATTTATATATATATGTACATTGCAAAGTGCTGCATTTTATACGAATAAAGTAATTCAGCGCGTAACGTAATTTTATGTTGGTTATGTGACATTGTTTTATGTTAATTTAATAATTGTCATAAAATATGAGAACTTCTCAAAGAAGCCTTTGAAGCTACTACAAACTGCTATATACTAATTGTTAATGTTTTCTCTCAATTATGTTGTGTTTCGAGCACTTCGCGTATACAAACGCAAGAGTGGTTAAAGAATTGGTATTTTTGAGATGATAGAAAGTTATGTAGTGTTAGTTTTTAATTAGTTATCGGTAGGTGCTTTGCTATACAGTTTTATTATGGTTAATTTAGAAAGAGAAGGAATTTTCAGTAGTAGAGAAACTAAATAATTAAATATTTACAATTTCGTGATTAAATGTATATATACATAAAAAGATTTCCAAAACCACGTTGCAGGTAGTTAGCTAATGCATTGTGGCGCCACTTTTTATGAAATTATGCGTTATCCCAAGGTTGCTTTTAAGGGTGTTGCTTAGAATGTCGTTCTTAATTCGACAAGAGTACATCAATATATAACCTAATAGATAACAAAATAGTAGACGGCATTTATAGGTATAATGTTATCTAATAGTTGACCTCAGGTATTCATTTAGAGGTTCGTGTAGATTTCGTAATCTGAAAGAGCATAACATTCAAGTCCTCCGCAGCGACTCAATATTAGCCTACAAATTCTTTACTTAAATGTTCAATTTAGGGTTAGTAGATTCAAAAGTTGTCGTGTCATCTGTACCAGAGGGAAGTTATCTTCTGTTTCGAACTTAAATCAAATATATAGTTATGCATTTGTAAATCTCCGCTACATATCGGTTTACGATTGGTGCAAAATATACATAGAACTTTCCCTCGATCTTTATAAAATCGTTTTATGAGAACAACTCTTATGGTAGTCTCCATCGTGTCTGTGATATAATTTCCAACTATTCCTACAATAATTCTGCCTTCTATGGATAAAATAATAGCTTCTTCAAAAGTAGCAAAATAAAGTTTCTAAGAAAATTGTAAATTTTATTTTCAATTATTGTAATACTAGAAGATTTTGTTCATTACTAATTAGATCCTCAGTCGCCCTTTTGCTATGGTAACGGCACTTACTGAAAGAAGACAGCGGGCGCTGCGGTGGGAACGGTTTTGCCTCAATTGAGGCAAACGTGCCCGGCACTGGCCTAAGACTACAATGTCAAATTCTACCTCCACATCTTTTCCCGTTAACATTTAAAACTTTTCGAATTGGCCGAGGGCTCTGTTGGAATCGAGAAATTCGCCGACAAAACTAATCTTTGCATCGCCCTTTCGACGGAAAATTCTTCCTGTCGTAAATTTTTGAATTCTTCCTGAGCGTGAATTCTTTTATTCTACAATGCCTTAGGGCCTCATTTAATGGCTGTTAGTGCCCGTGATCGATCAGACCTCGATGAATTTACGCATAGTGTACCGACTTATTTGAAATTAATTTTTTTGAATTATCACTGATAACGTTCGTGTTAGATTTGTGAGCGGAGCACTATTATCAGCTGTCTGAAATATTGAATCTAAGGAAGAACTCTTGATAGTATTGATTGAGCTGTAATGTTTTATCTGAGGACAATCTTATTCTAGGACGATCGTCACAGAAATCGCTCGGTACAGCCTGGAAAGTCTGGAAATAATTAGGAATTAGCAATAGAACACAATAGAGTTCAATAGAAGGGTGGCCTACGCATTGGAAGCGGATGCGTTTTGGTTTTGGTTCGAACAATAGGTGTATACAGGACGTAAGACAGTGAACTGTACTACTGTTCGCTTCGTGCGACGGGTTGAATGATCTTCGAAATATGTTCCCTGGCGTGCGTCTAGCATTCAAGCGTAGGTTCGCGTAATCAAGTCTCGTATCCGTACGCTCGTTAACAACGACTTATGGATGTGTCTAATTTCTTCACTAGGATCAACGAGTATAGCCCTTTAACTGTTAGCCGATTATTTACTGTTGTTCAATTGTAAATTGATCTTTAATCTGGTAAAAGTAACATTTGTATGCGTGTATTCTTGATTCGTGCAATATTATGTTATTTTGTTTTTTTCGTAGAGTAACAATGAATAATTCATTATTTGAAACTAAACAAGCGGCGCAAACCTTATAACTATTCTGTAGCGTTTTTTTTACAGAACAAAAGTTTCGATCTTAAATCACTGAAATACTGCGGAACTCCTCCTTTTCCGAATGGTTGAGGAAAGAAATGTTAAGGTAGTCTTATGATTGCATTTTTTTTTGTATAAAGGAGAACTAGTTATTTTATAATGTTTCAGTAATATACAAAAGGACCGTTCAGTTAAAAAATATCTATATTCTGTTACTCTCCGTCTTTGTCTTCCAATAATATTGAGTCGCTACTTAATACGCTCTTAGTGCCGATATTCTGATAGCCACTCTATCGTTTTTCATGACTGTGTAGCGTTTAAAATTATTTATTTTGTAGTAATACACAAAATCATTTTCTTTTCCTCTCCACCGTCATTTATTCTGTGTAGGTTTTCACTGCTGAGTATTTATACATCATAATTTCTACAATAGAATCGCATATTCGTTATCCTTTAGTTGTACGTTAGACTGTATTACCGGTACTTTATTATAGAATTAATTAAATAGCTCGTTACAGATGCTTATCCGCTAGAGACATGGAAATGAATTGCATCGAAGTATAATAGCGTTTCGCGCTACATACCATAAAAAAGGTTGCGTATGTTGAATTTCGATCTTAATTTTTACCATATAATACAAGGACTTAATGTGTTGCTTGATATCCGAGTCAAGTAATTTCGTAAACTATTAAATTGGCTCGCCAACCACAAATGTACTACGAAAAAACAAATACCGATTTCTGATATATCCGACAATATATTTACATTAATCGTAACGGTCTAGTATGCATACTGGTATGTAGTTCATTCATCAGCGATGGCTCGCGCCTCGTTACAAATAAAGATCAAAAAAGAAAAAAGGAACCTACGAAATGTGAGAGGTGTGAGAGCGGAAGTGACTCTGACATGAAAAATCATTAAAGTCACCGATCATATTATGCATTCTGTTGATTATTCAATACCAACGATAAAGAATGGAAGATTTCGATAACAGGGATGGTCAAAATTTTTATCCAACAGAAAGACAGGCGTAGAACATCTTTCTAAAATCTGTAAGGTTGAGTAAGTTACACGAGTAAGTTACACGAGTAAGATACATACACATTGTTTACATATATCAATGAATTTCTGTCCACTGGCGGGCCACTTTATTCTATCCGATAAAATATTATACTAGTCAGATTCTTTCGTTGATGGTCATTCCGTCGAAAATACTAACGCGTTATGATAAATATTTCGATTAACATAGTTATCGGCTAAAATTCCGAAAATCGATCAAGTCGGACTAAGCTCAAATTTTACACGTAGCTTCATTTTGTATTAAAAATATGTTTGCCAAAATGATTTTCGGCGACTTGAAAAAGAGTTTATCATTTTATCGTAATTTTCTACCATGCCAACATAACATTTAACACAGACTTAAGATTAATACAGACATTGCATGCAATGCATTTTTCTATCCACGGTTCTGAATTACCGACTCTGTAGAAAATGCTCTGGTACGATAGCGGACTCTATCGAAATGGATCAGTCAGCTAGCGAACTACATGATGTTACAACACAACGGCGTGTGTCTGAGGAAGCAAGATTTTACAGCGTTGTCAGCTTTAAAAGTGCAATGTTGCCGTATTATACAAGGTGTAACCACCTTAACTCTACCATCTAAAATATCTCGCTTGTTTTTCATATTCGAAGAAAATTTCAGAGGAAAACACTAGTTGATTCAAAGGAGCAAATATTATGATGGGCAAAACAATTTGTTCAAGGTTATAATTTTTGAAATTGCAAGGTCATCGAAGTTTTTTTTTAATGGAATAATATGTTTTTATTATCGTTATACGATAGCCGAGGTCAAGACGAATCCAACGACCTGTAATATTATGACCTTCTCGTGACCATGAGTACGAAAAATTCATATGTTATTACCAACGATTCCACACCATACATTTACACTACAACTTGTCGCAGCCATTTCGGGTTTTCAGTGTACCAATAATGCATGTTATGTGTATTCAGGTGTCCATGGTTAGAAAAACTAGCTTCGTCAGTAAAGAGAACGTCATAAAAGAAATGTTCATTTCTTTGTATTTACTGTTATGCCCATGACACCATATTTCATGGTAACGACTTTGAGAATCGTGTTGCTTTTTGCACATGGGCATGACAGCAAATGCAAAGAAATGAACATTTCAAAGAACAGCGAAGTTCGAAAACTTCTTTGTTTTTCATTATTTTTTATGGGATTTTCACCAACATATTCGTGGCATTTTTCTGATTAAAAGGAAACCAAATATGATATGATTCCAATGATATTTACTTGTGTAATGAACGATTGATGTTTCAGAAAGAAAGAGACGCGGAAAGTCGAGTATTCGGAAAAGACGAAAGACTGGCGTGAGCTCAGGCCTTTAAATCAAAACTCAAACTTTTTATTATGAATTATTTTTTTACGAGACTTTCATCAATATATTTGTTGAATTTTTCTCATTAAAACGATACCACACACGATACAATTCGGATCATATTTACACTAATTTTCCGGTAATATAATTGTAATGGGAAGTAACTTTTATTGTTCTTTACACAAGTAAATATCACCGGAATTATATCATATCTGATATCATTTTCATTCGAAAAATGCCACGAATATGTTGGTCAAAGTCCCATATAAAAATAATGGAAAACAAAGAAGTTTTCTTATTGGATTAGTGTGGTTTCCTGGTCTCACACCGATATACCCGACCCGTGTTATGTTACACTCCTCGCCGGCAGCGGCAGCTTCTTGGTTCCTTACTGGGTATATATTGCGCGGTAGTGAGGATAATTCCGCGACTGCTAACTTAGAAGCCTCGGTGACGTATATCCCGGATTCACTGTATAGCCAGGTTGTACTAAAAAATATCATGCGAAACATTTCCGCCAACAAAATCTGTCTATGGGACCGACAAATCTGAAAAGTGTCGAGCTCGATGAATGCGGTAGTGCTTGTTCGTGGCAACTGTTGCTTACGGCATTTGTTTTCGCACACAAGAATCATCGTAGCTAGATATATGTATAGATAATCGAAGAATACTGGGAATTGAATGGTGTGTTCACGTTAATAAAATTTTAATAAGAATTAATAACACACGAGTAAAAACAAAATTTATATCTTTTCAATCAAATAATGAATTGTACTAGAAGAATATACTTAATACTTAAAAGATTACTGTTGTAATGAATTGTACAATAGAAAATATGCGTTAGCTTAACATTTTGATTAAAAATATTATAACAAAAATTAACACAATTAACTTCAACTTAAATTGTTAAAATTGAGTGAATTCTTATTTGTATAGACATAAAAAAAAGCAAGCACAATCACTTTTGATTTGATTAAACTTGCAAGTACTTATTTTAAAAGAAACAAAAGAGAAGGATATTAAATATGTATTTACACGTTCAAAAATGGCAAAAAAAGTAGAGCATTGGTTTAAAGTATGTAAAACTATATACAACATACTTTCTAACCAAAATTGATTTTGCTATATTTTCTATTTTTGTAATACCACAAACACTACACTTCATAAACACTATTTGCACCGTTCAGAAATACGCGCCATATACACGTGTAGCCTCCAAACCATATTAAGCATTCCTAGTAAAAATGAAGTACATGGAATGTTCAGTTCATGCTAATACGCTTAAATCCGCAAACTATCAGTAACATGCGACACCGAAATGGTACGGGGGCTCCTAGAGCCTCCGAAGCCTAGACAGAAAAGCCCATAAGCTGCAATGTCTGTACTAATCTTAAGTCTGTGTTTTGTACCTTACCGGCTTGTCCGAACTAAGCTCAACATGTTTTTGAATCAAACCGATATACGATATCTACCGCCACGATCAACCTTGCCTATAAACATTAAAACTTAAACATAATCATATCCAAACCTTTTTTTGGCGGACACCCGAAGACCGGCCGACGAGGGCCAAGGTATACCGCATCAAATTCTCAACGTCCGTCCCTAAGCTTCTGGGGGTACCCGTGATCCGCGCGCACATTTCAAACCGGGTATCCCCGCTATTCCATTCCAGACCTCGGAGAGGGGCTTCCCTTCTGTTCTCCCAACCTACTCTACTTGAGGCCGTCCCACAACGGACATGGAGGTGGCAACCCCCCCTCCCCATTGGGGCTGTCCGATGGGCGACTAAACTTTCGTCCAGCCGACCACCCTGGCGGGCGGGATCGAGATTCCGCTCTCGATCCCGTTCCACCTCCTCCTTCTGCAGCATTACTTGCTTGCAGAAGGAGGTGAACGCCTGCCAGGCCCTCTCGTCGTCAACGATCGCCGGCAACGAGAGGTCCTGGCCTGCGGCGCACCCTTGCCCATGCAGGGCATTTCGCCACTGTATGCTGCGCCGTGCCTTGCGGCTCGCCGCAGTGGTCACACCGCGTAGGTTATTCTACGTTTCGCCCTGCGTCTCCATCGGTGGAAGTTCCGCAGGGCGGCCTGAACGGCTTGCCCCCGTTCACCTCTGACCCGGGGTGAGACGTTCCTTCTACACCCGGTATCTGCGCCCCCAGACGTGGCTCCTTTCGTCCTCCATCTCGTCCTCCCATACCTCGGGATCCACCCCCTCTCGACGGAGGCTCCGGACGCTATCAAACACGTCCGAAAGAGTGGGAGCAATCATATCCAAACCTAACACAGATCTTTTTTTTTGGTTCGGGAAGGTAATCACAATACGGATACTCCCTCCCCCCTCCCCGGGGAAGGAGGACCGGGTTATGTGGGTCTCCTCGGTAGGATGTGCAATATGAAGTATACCCACTAACTCCTCCACGTCCATCTCTAGGCCCCTGAGGGTTCCTGTGACCGCGCGCTCATTTCTATCCAGTATGCCCCCGCCTCTGCATACCTCCCTGGACGGAGACGTGGCCTACTCCCGTACCTACTCTGTCCCAAGACATCGCGCAACGGACGACGCGGTGCCTCCCCCCTGTTAGGACGCCCACTGGATATCCGGGCTGCCGCCCAAGATGCTCGACGGACTCCGGGGACGCCATTGGCGACCAAGTATAAGGGGACCCCCGGTCTCTCGCCTTGGGATTACCAAGAGCGCCCCCGCGTGTCCTGAGCAGCCACACTCTCTTCCCTGTGGCCGGAATCGTTTTGCTGCCTCCTTCTGGAGCATGACCTGCTCACAAAAGGAGGCGAACTCTCCCATACCCCCTCGCCTCCAACTATGGCCTCGACAATAACCGTGAGCGAGACGTCGTGGCCCGCAGGAAACTTCTGTAGGGTGTGCTGCGCGTGCCCCGCAGATCGCCGCAGTAGTGACACGCCGCCTCGGTCTCCTTCCCGATCCGACACAGGCAAGCCCCGAAGCACCCGTGCTCAGTGATAACCCGCGTCACCTGGTAGGAGACCCATCCATCCCTTATGCCACCGGTGGAATACAGTGAGCATGGCCCGGACAGCACGCCTACCGCCCTCCTCCGTATTTATATACCCTGAGCTGCAAAAACCTAACCTAAACCTAACCCAGATCTGATCCAACCCGAGTGCAGCAATAACAGGTTCAGTAATGGCACCTAATCCCAGCGTTGTGCCGGTAAGATGGAAAATGTTATATCGATAAGGTAGAAAATGATGTTACTTCGATAAAAAAATTTTCGAGTTGTCAAAAATCCTTTTGGGAAACATACTTTTAATGAAGTAAAACATACGATATGTGCAAAATTTGATCTCAGTCCGATTTGACCGATTTTCGGAACTTCAGCCTTGTTATCATATCTATTGGACACCAAATGATGAAATAAACATGGTGATCAGCTGATTATAATCAAAGAAATATCCTATTGTAATTGTGATTCGTAATGTTTCTATTTATGTTTGATTATAGCCAGAAAATTTTGCCCATCTCTGATAGCGTTGTTCAGTGAGTACACACTTGTGTACGCGTAAAAGACGTGTGTGCCAAAAGACGTGTCGAATACATCTTTAATGATATGCAAAGCTCACGATACGAAATGTTTACAGTCTACGGTACGCTTCGAGTACGAACTGGATAAGGATTAAAACGAGATTGTAGTTATGGTGCAAACATATTTGTTTGTAACAATGATATATTCTTAATCGTTCAGAATGAAAACTAAACGTATATAACTTACGAATAATTGACACGATATAAAACAAGTTTTTCCGGGTTAATGATTTCCGATTGTAACGGAATGATGACTGAATTTTTATCAATTTAAAACGCAAACTCGAAAAATATTTAGCGCCCTATGATTAACTTAAAACTTTCCATAATAGTACAGCAATATTTACTTCCAATTTAAACTTTGATTTCTTAATTTTTTCAGTAGTCATTAGTATAATATACTTACTGGAACATAATTCAATTTCCTTCAAACAGATAAAGAAGAACGGGTACTTAATAATTACTAGTATAGGTATAGGTAGATCTGGGCTTGGAATTGTTGACTCGCGACGGCCGATTTTCGAAGGCTGCGCCCCTCGACCCGGTCACGGGTCTCGCTCTCCGTGGCGGTCCTGGATCTCGAGCCAGCTCAGGTGCGTACCATAGGCGCTATTCGTGGCGCGTTAGGGCGACACTCGTATCAATAGTTTTCCACATTACTGTCGACGAACTATTGTCAATGCGGTTTTTTTTTGTCAGTGGTACCCCCTGTAGGCCTATTCCACTATGTCGCACGACAATTTCGGACAACAGAAAAAAAAGAAAAAAAGAAAATAAAGTAGAAAATAAATTCGCAAGATAAATTTAAAACATAATTTTTAATTGTATTGTCCAAATTTTATCAACTTCCGGAATAACTTCATCTACGCCACGTTTAGACCTACTTGATAAATTGGTAAGATCTACAGGAAGTTTGGATGTAGCGGTTCGCATCGCTGGGTGTCGCTCTAACGCGCCAGGAGTAGCGCCGATGGTACGCGCTTGAACTGGCTCGAGAACTAGCACCGCTACGAGGAGCGAGACGCGCGGCCTGGTAGAGGGGGCAGAGCCTTCAAAAATCGGCCGTCGCAAGTCAATAATTCCGAGCCCTGAGGTAGATTAATTGAAATTCTCAAACTGATCAACGATGAATAACGAAATTGCTCACAATTCGCTGAGACAAGGGACAACTTGTATGTACGCGCATTCCTTTAGCGAAACCTTAAATTTGTGCCAGTACGCTTTCATTGTAATCGTTATTCGAACGAAGAAAACGTCTTCTTATTAATTGTTTAAGAGTTTTTTCCTCGTTGACAATGCATCGCATTGGGTGCTGTAAAATGACATTGTTACTTTTAAATGTAGTAGCTAACGAAACGATCCACTTTACCATCAGGAAACCATCTAAACGTCTTTAAATCGTCTGCACAACAGACCGAACAAATACTATGCTTGGATGTATGAGCCCACGATTGATAAGTGGCCTAAGTTCAACATTTTTAGGAACCTTGAAAGATTGATTAGTACATAATTAATGTTAATTAATAAACAATATTATTAATAGAGAAAAAGTATCTATTTGTTTCACGTTTCTGTAAATTAGTCCAAAAATATTAAAAACCATATAAATACCCATTATTATTATAATTACAATTAATAATTATAATTATTGTTATAATTACGAGTTATCGTATAGTCGTAACTGATAAAACACCATGTTGCGACTTACCGTACAATAATGATCAAAAGTCTGCACGAATAACATCTCCTATCGACATTTATTCATTTTGATACTGAAGGAACTGGGTTGTCGGAGACGGGTGCCTTCGAATAATATTCTAATCAGGTTTTGTGACTGAATCGTTTATTTATTCAGGGTTGTCGCGGCGGCGTCCGGAGGAGTTCAACTAGCGCGATTGAACTCTGACTCGGCTGTGACTAGCTAGACTCGACTGACTTTTTAACTCGATTGAGATTCGGCTGTGACTAGACTCGTCTCTCGCGTCGGTAGTCTCTGCCTTATATCTCCAAAAACGCTTGTCGACTGATTGGTGGAAGTCCTTTCGAGGAACTTCCACCAATCAGTGAATTTTGCATCACACGCCCACGTTCCACGCCCCTCGTGCGTGAGAAGGGTGAGCGAGTCACTTTGTTAAAAACTAATTTTGGTGAAGGCAGCGGGGTGTCTTCCGGGCCCAGTGCTAAGTACGGTACGTGGCTGCTGGCTTACGTCAACGGGCCCAGCTTTCCCGGTTGATAGAAAACAGGCACGCGTCGCTGGGACACTCTAAGCTGGAGACCCTTCGACTACCCATAATTTATGGCGTCCACTTGCGCTATTGAGTTCGTCGCTAGGAACTACAAGGACACATCTGTCCGCTAAGTGGCCAAAATCGTTAAAGACGTTTTCTCACAAATAGCATCTTATGGGGGCCGGCATGGTTTGAAATCCATATATGTATGCAAGGCTGAAAATCCAGACAAACTGTCGCTTCAATATTGCAATGAGCAGTTTAGAAGTGGTCAATTGTGTTTCCTAAAAGTCCAATCTACGTCTGTATAGAGCCCAAATTGCGAATTTCTACCTCATCATGGAGTAATTTGTAATATTCGGCAGAAAATTCGAATTCTGAAGCAAGTATGACGTCACAAGATGGCTGCCGCTGTGAGATTCTCTTAATTTCGAGAGATTTAGTGTTCGTATCGAAAAAAGAGCTCTATACAGACGTAGCAAAGACATGTACAAACACGGTGGTATGCATTTTTAATTGATTACTTACTTATTTAAGACGTAAAATGTCTAGAAAAAAAGGCACAGTGTAACATAGCGTGACAGTCAAGGCCAAATGCCTGCCGGCCCCCTTATGCTGTGGAAACCATAAATCTTTCTTGGTGCTGGTGCACCGAAGATTTCTCTTCCGGCACCCAGCTAGCCGCTACAATACAATTGATAAAGTGTGTGTGAAAGAATTCCAATAAGCATAACAACTAATAATTGTTTTGTTTCACCTCAATTATAAGATGTGAACAGCATAATCCATTAATGGCTACTTAATAATAATAGCAATTGATAGAAATAATTATGCAGAACATCTTCTGTTCCTGGCCTATTGAAACGAAAATATAATATATCGCTATATTTTACTATAATTAAGAAAATCGTCAATATACACTGATAGGTAATTTCCATTTTTTTTTCTTCGCGAGAAATTCGGGAGCAATCAAGAAATAGATTTAAAGCAAAAAAAGTGAATTCTAATTATCGGAAAATTTTAACGATCTTTATACATTACACAAAGCAATGGAAGAGGATTTACTTCAATCATCGCTTGTCGATTACACGGTGCGTGTTCGCGAGGAACAAAAGCGAGTTCGATTTTACTCTTTGCAATTGTAAAAGGTTTTGGGAGAATCGAGATGATGTATCGCGCGCGTGTGTCGAACGTTATCATTAATAAACCACTTTCACAGTTTACAATCACTTTTCGTTAGTTTTCTCCTAAGAGATTCGTCACCTTTACAAGTAATCGTGCAGGTATATTAATGCGGTGAAGCGCTTGTTTGAATTGAAGCGATAAATTTGCTCAGAGTCACGAAAAGAGGAATCCCCTCGTGACCGTTTGAATAAAGCACAAAAAAGGGTTCGATCGCGTTTCAGAGAAAAACAAGTGCTAAGAGAGAGAGAGAGAGAGAGGGGGGGGAGAGGGAGAGGGGGAGGGAGAGGGAGAGGTAGAGGGAGAGGGAGAGAGAGAGAGAGAGAGAAAACACATGCGGTTGCCCTATTTCTTGTCTGATCGCTAAAAAAACGACGGTTTCCTGTTTTAACGAACAGATCCTTCCAGAAGGATCTAGATGTTCGATCAGCCAATGACTTGTTCGATTGGCGGATGCTTGTTCGTCGAGCAGTCCGATTGGCTCATTGAACGTAATAACGGCGCCTCGCTCGCTAATGGTAGGCGTGCGGCGGCAAGAGTCGTAATTAATTCAAGACGCGCGCATATTGAACATTGCCGCCCGCCTTGACTAACACAATTAGTCAATGAAACCAGTCATTTACGGTCGATGGAGTGTATATATCTATAAGTGTTAAAGTATACTACAAGTTCCTGGGATCAACGATGATTTTACCCGGCGCGAGGATATATTTTGTGTCAAAGCATACCTGAGTGACATCATGCTATTACGCATTCCGACGCGGTGTTTGTGTCGCGAGGGTCCGTGTGTTTATATTCTTGCATCTGATGTCGCAGGTGACGTCGTCGGTAAGTGAGCGCGATCACATTAAAATTTCGGATTCCGCTTTTCTAAAATTTTTGATTGACGTTGATTTTATAGTTTATCCGCTCCCAGACAATTCGGGCGAGGATTGTGAGTTGGCAGAGATCGCGGATGGTGAGCAACTGATGATGATGATGAAGATGAACGAGCTTGTGGATTGGTTTCACCAAGGTCGTTGAAGCAGTTTTGAGCGTGCAGACTCGAATTTTGATATCTACACCTCGATGGACGGTTTAAATCCTCGCGAGTGGCCAGTGGTATGGTGACGTGTTCTCCGCGGTGATAAGATAGAGCCGTCCAGTTTGGTAGCTGTCATCGGGCTATTTCCATTTGGGTTGCGTGAGGAAGCCGTGGAGATACTCCCTTACCCATCGTTGCTAGAATTGATCTCGCATCTAAACGAGTAGCTGCCAACGAGACAGCCGAGACGGTTTCAGGTCCAGTAGCGCGGGATCCGGCAAGGCTTTGACGGCGGATCCGATCAAAAAATGCCCAGGAGTGAGCGTTGCCAAATCTTGGGGGTCATCGAAGAGGGCGGACAGCGGCCACGAGTTAAGACAATCTCCTGTTTGGCTGAGGAAGGTGGCCGTATCCTCGTACGTCAGCTTACTCTCCCCCAGGACTCGCCGAATGTCGTGCTTTGTGGACATCACTGCTGCTTTCCACAGGCCCCCGAAGTAAGGTGACGCGGGGGGTTGAAGTGTCACGGAACCCTGTGCTTGGTTCAGTGGGCTGCTCGGGCCGAGAAGAGGCGACGCAGCTCGTTTTCGGCATCCTGGAAATTAGTGCCGCAGTCGGTGTAGTTGTTCGAGCACAGACCTCGCCGAGAAATGACACGCCGGGAGGTTGCCAGGAACGCTTTGGTGCTGTAATCTGAAACAGCGTGAAGATGGACGGCCTTCGTGGTCATAGAGACGAAGACCACGAAGAATCCTTTGCATGCCTTTTGACCCCGCCCTGGTGCTGTTCAAAGCCAGATTGGACCGGCGTAATCTATTCCGACGTGGAGGAACAGCCGCTGCTGCTGTCACTCGCTGTGGAGGAAGGTCAGCCATGATTTTTTTGGAATGTCCAGCGTGGTCGGCGCGGCGGCGTGTCCTCAGGGGCATTATCGGGGCGGACCTCTCGCTGCCGGCCGTGATCGACTACATGGTTGGCGGAGAGGGGCCATGGAATGCGGTCGCTTCCTTCTGCGAACAAGTAATGTCGCAGAAGGAGGCAGCGGAGAGGGAGAGGGAGGCCGACCCCCTCTCCGCCAGGAGAGTGGCCTCTAGGGGACGTCCCACTAGAGGTCGGTGGCCCCCGGTTAGGGGTCGCAGACGTGATGGCGGCGGTAGGACTAACTAATACTTCCATCACCGCCATAGAGGGGACTACCAGAAGGCTTCCCCACAGGGGTGGGCCGGCCCCAGGGGTGGGGTCGGGGCCGGGAGAGCGTATCGCCCCGTCCCGCCAATTCGACAGGCCGCCCTCCGTACCGGGCGTCACGGGCTTGACTGGGTCAGCCGGAATTCGTCTTGACCGCTCCTTATGTACCGCGTGCGGAGACCTCATCCCTCGGTCGGGTGAGGAGCCACTTGGGGTTACTCCTCCCTCGAGTGAGGGAGGGGTTCTCCGGAGCCGCGGGCGACATGAGCTGTGACTCGTGTCGCCCAGCCGAGCGTCTCTCGGGTGGGGAGACTCCGTGTGGGTGGCCCGCGCAGGGTCCTACTAGAGTAGAATCACATTGGGCTGGCTTCTCTCCCCCCGGGATGGGGCCGAAGTTGTCAGGGGTAGGGGTTGGTCGGTTGCATTCCATTTCGAGATTCCGATCGCCTCCCAATTAGCTCAGGGAGGCCACCGTGGGGTTTTCTAGGTATACCAGGCATTGCATACACCGCCGCGGAGTCCCACATACCCCCGTTCCCCTCCCAGGGGGTTCGGGGGATGCGTGATATATTTCCCTCACGATAAAAGAAAGGTCAGCCATCATTTAATTAGCCGGTGTTGACCGCCAGCGAATACACTTCACGTATTGTCTGATACTTCTTTTTATCAGGTTGCGTCCAGGTGGTATCCAGAAGCGAAGGCGCAGTGCTCCGGGGGTGGCTTGGACTCCCCCGTGCAGAAACTCCCTGTGAACATGCTCAATTGGCAAGATGGTGAATCGGAGCTTTTGGAGATAGCCCCCGGGATGCAGCGTCCGCTAGATTGTAGGTTCCTTCCACGTGATGCCAATGAGCTTCTAGAGTGAGCCGTTGAATATCAGAGACTCTGCTGGCCATGTAGGTTTTCCACTTAGATGGATGTCCTCGAACCCAACCGAGCGTAACTGTCGAATCGGTTCGTTGGTGAAGGAACACCCGCCAAGTTTGAGCGCCGAGATGACGTGGTTAGCTGTCCGAGCTAGCGGATGCGCTTCGCAGAGTTCCAACGTGGCAGGTAGATCTACTTGATCGGGCAGTCTTGGTTTTGGCTGAAATCAGAGAGACTTTGTAGTTTTTGCCTGTGGTCTGGTAGCGGATATAGAGTACCGCGGCAAAGGCCTTCTCTGAAACGTCTGAGAACCCGTGCAGCTCCCAGCTCGTTCGATCACAACCACCCACCATGTGCCTGGGAATGCAGGTGGAGCGTAAGAGAGTGAGTTCACTGGTGAACTCCCACCAAGTCGTTGCCTCGTCTTCCAGCAACGGTCGTCCCATCCTAGCCCGAGCTGCCACGTCGATTGGAAAAGGATCTTGGCTCTCACGATGGTTAGAACTAACCAACCGACCGGATCGACGAGCTAAGCGTATTGTGAGAGTACCGCTCGTCCGGTCACCACGGCGTCGCATAAGGGCTCGTGAACGGCGAAGGTGAGTAATCTTCACTCGGGTGCCACAGCAATCCCAACGTCGAGTGCGTGAGATCCGAGACTGCTCCAGTTTTGACCTTGACGGCAATGGCGCTCGTTTGGTTCGCTCCATTTGGTAGGTCTGGGCTGTTGAAAGCCTCAAATTAATGAGTTTTGAGGTTATCTTTGCCAAGTCTTGAACATCGGTGGCTCCAGTGACAACATCGGCTATGTGTTGTGTCCTGCAGCTGCGCCCTTAGGTTACCTCTCTTTCTCGTCGGCAGCTAACTGGTTCAGTGTTCTGATTGCGAGGAACGTCACGGTACTCATGGACCTCTTCTCCATTCGTTCTCCGCCACAGGATCCGCTGATAGTCGCGGTCTTCAGAGTGAACAATGATTTGGCGGTACATTTTCTCAATGTCCGCTACCAGGACGACCGCATGTATTCGCCAACGGAGAAGAACATCGCTGAGGTTTGGCAGTAGGTTCTGTCCAGCATGCAGGTGCTGGTTGAGTGATGTCGTGGTGGAGGAACTCCAGGAGCCGTTGAAGACGACCCTCAAGCGCGTGGTTGAACTGGAGGCCCTGAAAACTCCATGATGCGGTAAGAAAAATGCATTCTTACCTTGAATCGGATTTGATATACGGCTCATATGCCCAAGATCCTCGTACGCGTCTATGAAATCGACGTACGATTCCTTGAGCGCTTCATTTGATAGGAAACTTTTTTCCATTCTGTGTAGAGCAGCGGCTGCGGCGTTGCGAGAGGCGCTGAAATCAGGCACAGGTTTGGAGAAAGGAAGTCTGACGATGAATCTTCCTTCGTGGTTCCGAACGTGAGTAGCTTGGAAGAAGTTCTCGCACTCTTGTTTCTCATGAGTGAGTGGATTGGAACCAGAGGGTACTTCTTCCTGCTCCCAGAGTTGCCGCACCAGAGATGCGAGTGAATCTGCCACTGTGATGTGATGAGCGTGGGTAGATTTTGACGGCTGGTTGGAACCAGTGCGACCAGAGAGTATCCACTCGAATACTCTATTCTGGGTGGCTGGTTGCTGATGTTTTCCCTTTCTGAGTTCGTCTTTAATTATGGATGCGTAGACGCTGAAGCGAAGTCTGGATCTGCCAACTCGAGATTGTGTAAGTGAGGCCTTTACCGATCAGTTGCTGGCATACGACGTTAGTTTAGGTAATATTAGAGCTGACACTAATGCCTTGTCGTTGCTCAGGCTAGACCAAGTGACTAAGGAGGCACTTCCACGTGAAGTCGCGACCTGTTGACCTCCGATTCTGAAGACGGCTAACGAGGAATGGACTCGAGGCAACCGCAGACGTTGAACGAGACTTTCGGTCATCGTGGATACTTCGGATCCCTGATCGACCAGAGCTCTTACAGCGAGTCTGATGCACTTGGATGCGAGCCGTACGATGTTGACCTCTGCAGTCGTACGTCAAGAGCGAATTGATGTAGCTACCTGCGCATGAGACGTGAGCTTTAAAGGCTTTGTGCAGAGACGAATGACGACGCTCCCCGCACACAAAGCATCCGCGTTTCGACTGGCACTCACTGAGTCTATGATTGCCTAGGCAATTTATGCACACGCCCGTTGACTGGACCGTGAGCTTTCGGACTAGCGCGGTTTCAACTCTGTATTGCTCGAAACGCATAATGAAATGTTCTTTGTGGCTCAACGCGCACTTGATTTTGATGGCGCCCTTCTCCGCGTGATTTGCACCAACGGAGCGGGATACTGGCGGTTGACTCTTTTCGTTTGAAGACGATTTCAGCTGATTCGCGTCGACTGGTGTCCAGGACTTCCAGTGTCTGAAGTCTTTGTGACAGGAATTCCGATAAAGTAGCGTACAATGGAGGTTCGTTGCTGGCCGTGATCGCTTCTTCCCATTTGGAGCGGGTTCGATCGTCGAGTCACTCGTTGACACAATACACGAACCAGTCTTCGGAACTTCGAATTGAACGACCGAGATTTTCAAGGGAACTGACTGTGCTCGATACGCAATTGATTAGCTTTTCGAGTTGAGCACGTGGTTCGCGTTTAGGCTTCTTCCAGGAAGCAAACTTGGACAGACAGGAGCGGACCAAAACTCTCTTGTTCTCGTATTGATCCGTCAGAATTTTCCAAACTTGAGTATTGTTGTCGTTCGTGGTCGGTAATTCTTTGATCAGAGCTGCCACGTTTCAACAACTCGACGGACTTCAACAACTCCTTGTGCCGAAAGGTAAGAGCATCTTTATTGGCGTTAAATTCTTGCCAGAGCTTGTCGAGCATTTGAATCCTCGTATTTATAATGGCCTGAGTTATGTTTGCTTGCCCCTTCTTATTCATGTTTTCAACTGTTCTATTGATTGTTCACCGCAGCTCGCACTGCATCTGGATTAGTTCGTCGCCAGAGAACTCCATTTCGACGAAGGAGAAGTTATGAGACAGCGGATCTAGAATAGCTTCCACGTGGTTGAAGCAGGTTGCAGGCGCGTTTACGCGGATCCGCCTCGAAGGACCAGAAAATTTTTGCGAGGAACAAAAGCGAGTTCTATTTTCCTCGTTGCGCAGCGGACGGGTGCACGTTCAATTGTAAAACGGTTTAGGAGTCGAACGTTATCTTTAATAAACAACTTTCACAGTTTACAATCACTTTTCGTTAGTTTTCTCCTAAAAGATTCGTCACCTTTACAAGTAATCACGCAGGTATATTAATACGGTAAAGCGCTTGTTTGGATTAAAGCGGTAAATTCGCTCAGAGTTGCGAAAAGGGGAATCTCCTCGTGGCCGTTTGAATAAAGCACAAAAAAAGGTTCGATCGCGTTTCAAAGAAGAACAAGTGCTAAGAGAGAGAAAAGGCATGCGGTTGCTCTATTTCTTGTCTGATCATTTAAAATTAAAACAGACGGTTTCCTGTTGTAAAGAACAGATCCTTCTAGAATGATCTAGATGTTCGATCAGCCAATGATTTGGTCGATTGGCCGGATGACTATATTAGTTGCCGTAATTGCAGTAATTAGCTCAAGACGCGCGCATCTTGAACAGTGCGTATCTAACTTAAGGGGGCCGGCAGGCATTTGGCCTTGACTATCACGCTATGTTACACTGTGCCTTTTTTTCTAGACATTTTACGTCTTAAATAAGTAAGTAATCAATTAAAAATGCATACCACCGTGTTTGTACATGTCTTTGCTACGTCTTTATAGAACCTTTTTTTCGATACGAACACTAAAGCTCTCGAAATTAAGAGAATCTCACAGCGGCAGCCATCTTGTGACGTCATACTTGCTTCAGAATTCGAATTTTCTGCCGAATATATCAAATTACTCCACGATGAGGTAGAAATTCGCAATATGGCCTCTATACAGACGTAGATTGGACTTTTAGGAAACACAATTGACCACTTCTAAACTGCTCATTGCAATATTGAAGCGGCAGTTTGACTAGATTTTGACCCTTGCATACGTATGTGGATTTCAAACCATGCCGGCCGCCTTAAACTAAATAAACTTAAATTCAATATTGTACAGTCGGAAGTTTCTGATAACACTGTCCAACAAAATTAAACTTTTTTCGACTTTTGCAATACCTGTTGGGTGATTCTTATACACTTTGTCATCCTAAAACCGAATCTGAAAGTAGAATTGCTCCATCACGCAACGTTTTCGAAAAATTTTGGTTTTTGTAAAAATGCCCGATTTTGATACGAAACGACGTGTTACGCAAAAACTAAACACGCGAGAAAGTTCAAATTTGAGTCAAGAGATAGAGGGGACTCTCCTCTACATATTCATATAGTCAATTATATTTTTATGTACTTCCTAATAGTTGTAAATGGTTGTTAAAGTTTGAAAATGTGCCGACGCGGGTACTTTGTACGCTCTATTTTTGCATTTATGTGAAAAATCCTTTATCTAGCAGGAATTTACTATACAGGAATGCATTCTACAGACATTTCTGGTAAAGAAACCATTCACGAAAAGTATTTGGTTCCCTTAATGTACGAGAAGCATCAGAAAATGTTAATTGACAGCGTGTGCGCGACGCGTTCGCGCCAGACGGCCATTGCAGCCTTTTCGCGACTCGCCAGGGCCGTCGCTATGCGTAGTCGACGTTGGTACCACTCAAGTATGTCTTTGCTTACTATGCTTAATTAAATACATTTTTTTTGTCTTTTTGGGTGCCAATCATTACAAAAGATTATAAAAATACGAGTTATATTCACATTTCATTGTGGAAATGCTTAATAAAGAAAATTGACCGCAGCAATGCGGTGACTGGAAAATTTTATTTTCAGTAATTGTTGTCTTATTTTTGTAATTGTAATACCAATGGACATTCAAGATTCTTCCGATTAAAATAAGTCCAAACACTATGTAAATGGGACTATTTTTATCGATTTTATTGATCGAAGTACATAATTAAGACATAGATCGCTCTATATTAAATCGATAAAATCTCGCGGAAGTGTATAAATCAGCCGGACTGTTTTTGTTATATTCATGACGAAATTATTTTAAAATCAAAACAAGGAATACAATTCCAGCATTAATCTTTCATCAAGATATTTCAACAATGAAAAACGTTACAAAGGAAAAGACTTATGTGCGGATGCTTGCTGATTACTGCTGGACACTTATTATTGAAAATCGGGATACCAGGAACAAACGTCAAGCAAGGCGGAAACATTTTTAATTTGTTTACATCAGAAATAGGTAAGTTTTTGTATTCAATTTTCGTTATTAAGCATTTCCACAATGAAATGTGAATATAACTCGTATTTTTATAATCTTTTGTAATGATTGGCACCCAAAAAGACAAAAAAATGTATTTAATTAAGCATAGTAAGCAAAGACATACTTGAGTGGTACCAACGTCGACTACGCATAGCGACGGCCCTGGCGAGTCGCGAAAAGGCTGCAATGGCCGTCTGGCGCGAACGCGTCGCGCACACGCTGTCAATTAACATTTTCTGATCCTTCTCGTACATTAAGGGAACCAAATACTTTTCGTGAATGGTTTCTTTACCAGAAATGTCTGTAGAATGCATTCCTGTATAGTAAATTCCTGCTAGATAAAGGATTTTTCACATAAATGCAAAAATAGAGCGTACAAAGTACCCGCGTCGGCACATTTTCAAACTTTAACAACCATTTACAACTATTAGGAAGTACATAAAAATATAATTGACTATATGAATATGTAGAGGAGAGTCCCCTCTATCTCTTGACTCAAATTTGAACTTTCTCGCGTGTTTAGTTTTTGCGTAACACGTCGTTTCGTATCAAAATCGGGCATTTTTACAAAAACCAAAATTTTTCGAAAACGTTGCGTGATGGAGCAATTCTACTTTCAGATTCGGTTTTAGGATGACAAAGTGTATAAGAATCACCCAACAGGTATTGCAAAATTTTTTTGGTGTTGGACAGTGTAATTCAGTGCGTTCGTTTTATCCGTAATCAACAACGCAATCGAAACTCCTTTCGAAGAAAATTTCATTTTTACAGAGAATCGCGATTACTGTTCGTTTCTACTTTTTTTGTTTTCGGATAATGAATAATTGTGATAGAAACCTTTTAGAAACATAAGACAATTTTTGAGGGCTACGGTTTAATTAAGCTATTGCTTATAAATTCCTACGAAAATACAGATTGTTATAAAAGTACGGTATTCTCTCCGAGAGAGGCTCCTTATGTTATAATATACGATAGCAATAGGTCCGCGATAGAAACAAATGCCATGCGTGATGCGGAATACATCGCGACCGTTTTGCCGAATGTTCGTTCGAATGACCACCCACACCGATGTGGGAAAAAATGTAGTTGGTTGGAGACCACAGAGTTTATTTGAACTGACTAGCTGTAGAATACTTAGAACTACTTCGTAGCAAGTCCTGTGACTTGGTGAGACTCCGTTGGTCTTGAGCTTGTAGTCAAGTAACAGCGAGAAACTTCAAAGATGTTCTGCTGTCGCAGACCCATTTCAAATTCGGCTTGGTCCCGATACCCTTTCCCTCGCATCCTTATCTGCGTGCAGGATGGTAGTGAGAAAAGTCCTCTTTTTCACCCGAGGTGAATGGCAAATTTGACAACCGTGCCGAGTGACTCCAGGTCGGAGGTCCGTCCGTGTCCGTAAACCGGTACCTTCTTCTTGGACATCACCGGTCGAGGCTACGGTTTATGACACGTCCAAAATACTGGAAAACCCTTAAAACGTGCTGCAAGATAACCCAAATATCTGCGTGCCAACTGTTGACCGGTTCGACAAACCCAAAAGGTAAATCCGCGTTCGTATCATAAACCTTCCCTAATTGCTAGCCTCGACAATGCGTTTCTGGCGATACGATATTGTCAAATAGTAGGGGAACGTCACTTCCCACCTGAGCGAAATGAAGAAGTGAGAGAACGGGCCAAATGTGGATCCGCGGATTGGACAGGCCTGGTGTAGGTCATTCATTAAGTCTTTAAAAAGTTACCTTCACATCGATCACTCCTGGAGCAATGAAAGAGTCACCGCATTCATTGAGTTGATGATTTAATGAAACATGGTGCATTACTAACTGATCATCCTGTGATACACAGTTTTACTGTTGTCACAAAACAAATGTAAGGATCGACAAAGAACTGGATTTTCTCTTATAACATCGACATTTCAAGAATCTGCTACCTTTGGTTTGCGACGCCGATACTTCACCGATAGCAACCAAAATGAAAACAGGGATGTAGATCAGGGAGAAGCTAACGAATTTAAAACATCAGTACAGCAAGGTATCAATGTTAATGAAAAACAAAGAGAAGAATTACAAGATATATTCCGAAAACTCGAAGATGATAAGAATTTTTTACTTGGGAGAACCAACGGAATAATATTAAAATCTCTACGGAATCATGTATTTCATCTGTCCAAAATTGAAGAACACGAAGGCGTCTACTACGATAACTGAGCGATGAAAAACTACAGATAAGAATATTATAACGATAAAATATAAGCCACAATAAATTACTAGATAAGTAAAAATAATCCAAATTATGCCGTGGTTAGGCTCATTTTAATCAGGAAAATCTCACAAATGTGTTAGTAGAAGTTCTGTAAAAAAGGAATAAAATATAAAAAAGTTTTGTACTTGCGTTACCATTTTGCGTTCCCTTCCTTCTACACGCTATCCTTCTCTGCGTTCAAAAATTTCATCGCTTGTTAAATAAGTAAATATAATCGAAATTCTATTCTAACCGAAAAATTTCACCAATAACAGATATTAATAAAGTTACATCATTGTATTAGTATTGCCTCGTGTTACACTATAGCGCAACAGAGCGTCCCGTAGTAGTGAGGATAAAATTTCATCACTCTCGGAGTAGACGATTGAGGGGCCTCTCCAACGCTTGCTTCCCCCACCAACCTCTCCTTCGTGCGTGCTTTCGTCATGTTCGCTGATGTCTCGTGTTTTCGTTGCCCCACCGTACGTACTTTTGTAACTACTCGCGACAGACGAAGCGCGTCCTTTCTCCATGGTAACGGCGCTTACTGGAAGGGGACAGTGGACGCTACGATGGGAACGGTTTTGCCTCAATTCAGGCAAACGTGCCCAGCCCTGTTGTATAGAATTATTAATTTGGCCGTATCTGCGACGATTCATCTGTCGATATAAATTTTGAGGTTCTCGTAAATTGGTCGATCATAATGCGGAAAATTGTATCGCCATCGAATCATACGCGATAGCAATGTGTGAGAAAAGCTGGAACCGTAGAAAGAGCTTGAGCGGTCCTCCCTGATTTTACGCTTCTTCTCTTAGCTGTAATCCGTCATTCCTCACTATTCCCGGGCCTATGAGCCGCTTCAGCCTTCTGTGAATCAATGCGGCTTCACGGCATAAGCCGATCGGATTGGGTTTGACCTTAGCGGAGTTAATCGTCACGCTATAGTCATGCGAACGGTCAGTAGACAAAGCTGATTAGTAAGGCTTTCGACCGATAGGTGGTGTAATTATAATTTTCTGTGTAGGAAGTTAGTACGGAATACTCGTGGAGAATATTCCAAGCCTCGCGGAGGGCGAACGAGGCACGTAGCCTACTCTACGTATACTGCGCGGTTAAGGAGCCACGTGGTCGGGTATGAGAAACGACACTCGCGTTTGCGGTTCTGCGTGAACCAAAGAGCAGAATTTTATTAACGTCCGAGATGGCCTCGGAGAATACAGAGAGACTAGAACGACTGTGTAAATTAGCGCGTCCGATCACGACGAAAGATAACGGTGGAAAGAGAACGAGTTTCGCCCCGCTCGCGCGAAGTCCGCATGGCGGACATAGAGAGGAAACTCTGGCGATCGGAGCGGCCTAGGGGAATGGCGACGGTGGCGCCATCCACCCTACATCTGTGATGAGCTACATTGCACACGACGTATCGGTAAAAAAGAATATATGTATGAAATACCGCCTGAGGAAGGTAAAAAAAATGAACAGTAGCGGAAAAGAGAAAAGAAAACTGAGGGAGAAGGCTTGACATGGTTGCAACATTTAATTTTTCGCCTCACTGTTGCCATGTCATTAAAACCGTTTTATGTACTTTACAAGGGAACGTATTCAGTTGATACAAGTCGATTTCGATAAAACTTATAGGAGATATGGTTCTTCAAAAAATATTTGACACGTGTTTTTTTTAATCGACAACCATCCACTTTGAAAACAGCCCTCAACGTTGGAACTTACGCTTACTGTTCGTAATCATTAATTTCTTCATTATTCCTCATTGTTCCTCATTATTCCTTTACTTTATGCGATGTAACTCGCAATTTTGTTTTGATGTCGTTAATATAGAACATACTCTTTTGTTATGCTCTTCGCCAATCAGAAACGATCACAAAAATCACGAATCACTGTGAAAAATCACTGTAATCGGGAACGAACATGATTGAATCACGAGTGATCCAAAAGTAACAGTTCACGCCATCCCTAATTGTCAGATTATGAGTTTTCAATACATCCAAAATCATCGGAGAGCGCGATCGTGAAGAAGTTCTCTTCTGCCCTTCTGCATTGAGATCCCATGTAATTTCCGCGCGTCGCTGACTGGTCGGTTTTTCGGTAGGATCGCGTTACCTATTTGGCGGGATTGCGCGGTGTTGCTGTGGCAATATGGCGCTCGCGCACCAATCTTGAACACACAATAAATAAAGTTATTGTAAATAACTGGTATAAAAATTTATTAAATGACAGATGATTATTATGATGGCGTATTATTTATATCTGTTTATTACATTTTGATGTAATTATATAGCTATGTATGCATTACTATATAGAAATGTAATAAAAAAAGCTATAAAATATGTATATTGTAACCGTTTATTTTGACTTTCGGTCTACCGCCAGTATTTTTGTTCGCGATCGTCCCGATGCGTCCGAACTATTCCGTCCGCGCTATCAAGAACCGTCGCAACACACGTACACGCAACCGATTTCTTGGGGGCGCGCACGTATGCCGACTCGTGCAAGGCAACGATCGCTCAGCCAACCCTGAGGAGAACATCCGTGATCACTTGGCTGAGGGCGTTAGAAAACACCGCGTGTAGGGATCTTAGCGTCACACGATAAAATTCTAGGGCGATACGGCCGCACGGTCGCGAAGCGAACGGTCGCACTTTTGAATTAGATCGTCTTCCTGTAGCGACTGCAGGGTCGCGGGGAGCTTCCGAGTTCGAGTCGCGATCTGCGTACGCGGGCTTGACATTCTCGACAGATATCAAACGCGGTTTACAATTTACCTCGATTTCGATAACGCTGTCATTGACGCGTTTCACGATTCTGTGAGGACCAGTGTATGTGATCGCCAAACTCTTCGATGAATATGTGCGGGTCGGAGGGACTGTCGTCAAAGAGAACAAACTCTCCCGGAATACGCAATGTCGTGCCGTACAGGTATTCGGCGAGTGAGGACCCGGTGTCCATCACGTTGTTCCGCAACTCTAGCATCACGGTAGACAAAACTCGTGACCATTGCGTGTTCACGTGATACATTATCGCAATTTTAATGCAACGCTCCCCCTGCGTAGCAGATGACACTGGCACCGGGGGAAGCGAGGCCCGCAGCACCGCGTCATACGCCTGGTCCCACAGCAGCGGCCCCAGAACCGACCCCTGCGGGACCCCGCGGTGCATCGCTCCCTCCGCATCATGCCGTACTGGCCCGGAAACTCAAACCACCTGTCCGACAGTTAGTCCCGAATCACTACCCGGAGGTAGGAAGGTACTCGCAAATAGACCAGGGCCCTCACCACCTCGTGCCGGGGTAGGGCATTGAAGGCATTGGTTATATCCAATCCCACAGCCAACAACACCCTGCCCCAAGCGACAACCGCTGTCCGGAGCGAGGCAAGACGCATGACCGCGTCCACCATCGGTCGCCCCTTCCCCCGAAACCCGAATTGGCTGTCGCTCAAGTCGGGACCACCACGAGAGAGATGCTCGACAAGGCGATCCGCGAGAATTTTCTTGTAGATCTTGCACGCCTCGTCGAGGAGACAAATGGGCCGGTACGCAGAGGGAAAATCTGCGGGCCTGCCTCCCTTGCGGAGGAGGACCAACCTTGCCGACTTCTACACGTCCGGGAAGACCCCCCGACACAGGCGGGCGTTCAGCACCCGGGACCAGGACGTCCAGCGCCGTGGCGAGAACAC
This sequence comes from Halictus rubicundus, assembly GCF_050948215.1. Classification (NCBI taxonomy): domain Eukaryota; kingdom Metazoa; phylum Arthropoda; class Insecta; order Hymenoptera; family Halictidae; genus Halictus; species Halictus rubicundus. The sequence continues at coordinate 1,355,086 of NC_135156.1, read as the reverse complement.
GTCCAGGGACTCCATCGGAGCCAGGTTCCGTGCACCTTGCCCGAAGTCGCTGGACAGCCTGGAAGAGCTCATAATCCGTCACCCCGAACTGCTCCGTCAAAGGAGGCGCCCAGGGGCGGAGCTTCCCCAGCACCCCGTTATACCCTATGAAGGGTATCCAGGAGCTCATCCCAGCCCTTGGCTTTGGCGGCAGCGATTGCTCGCTGCGGAGCCATACGGGCGGACCTGTACTTAATGTACCTTCTCGAGAGGCAGCGTCGAGCACGGGTGTATTGGTGTCGAGCGCGGACACACGTCCTCCGCATGACCGCGATCTCGTCCGACCACCAATGCACGGACCTTTCCAGGGTGTGGACTTTGACCTGAGGCATGGAGGCGTCGCACGGCGACTCCATAACGCCTCGGAATCACTTCACCCCCTCGCCCGCCCCGCGCTCCATGGCTCCCAGCCACGAGTAGACGAGAGCTACGGCTCTCAAGACATCCCTGTCCAGCTGTTTCCGCACCCATTTCTTGGGCGCGGACCGGATGCTTCTCGCCCGGAGGAGCCTATCCGTCCGCGTGGTGGCCTCGACCTCCATAGTGACATAGAGGTGGTCCGATAAAGACTAAAACACTTCGGCCACCCGCCAGGCAAACACACAGCGCATGGCTGCGGGTGTGGCCCATGTCTGGTCGACGATAGACCACCCATTTCACCGCATGTACGAGGCCACGGAGCCCCGGTGCATCAGCCGGAGCTCCAATCCCTCCGCCCATTCCTCCATGGACCTGCCGCAGGAGTCGGTCCTGGTGTTCCCCCACATCGCAGACTTTGCATTAAAGTCTCCCAGGACCAGCATTAGACGGGTCAGGTGAGGAGCGATAACTGCCGTCAGCCCGTCCAAGAATCTCTCGAACTCGGCAAAGCCATTGTTGGGGAGATGTAGCATCCTCCAACGAAAAGCCTTCCCAGGCACACCATCACGAACCCCCTGCCCCGCGCGACCACGGTGCAGGATGGCACAACACCGCCTTGACGGTGCCAAATCGTCACGGAGCCCCCCACGTCCCTCGCCTACGCAGCGTGGTCTGGGACTCCCTTACAACGACCAGCCCGATCCGCCACTCGGGCAGGCCCTGCACCAGGAAATTCTGGGCCCGGCGCGAGTGGTTCACATTCGCGAGGAGGACTGGGGTCTTTCTATGCATTATTAGGCCTCAGACCTCTCTCCTGCCGCCGCCACCGAAGGGGCTGGGCCTGGCGTAGTTACCTCCGTCATAACTACCTCCTCGGGGGGGGGGGAGGAGAGGCTTCCGGCCACTGACTCTCCCTCCGCAGTCGCTATATGGCTTGGGGGCTCCACTCTCCGGCCGTTCGGTCCTTCCACGATAGCGGGGGACAAACCCCCTTGCTCCCCGCCTTGTGTCCAGCAGGCCTCCCCAGCTCGGTGCAGACGGGGCACCGGGGAGCTGCCGAGTTCACATTTGCTCGGTGGGTGGTTTCACCACACTTGTAGCACTGGCCGTGACCTACAGCCAGGCAGCGGAAACACTGGAGCTGTCGGGCAACCAGCACCTCAACTCTTGGCTACCGCCCTTTTGGCCCTCTGGTCCACCAGTTCAGCCCAGACCTCCCCGGCGGGTGAGGGGGCCGGTTGGTCATTGGAGGGGCGGCGGGACGAGGCCGTAAGAGCCTTCGGCGCCCCCTGGGCGATCTAGGTAGGAGGAGGGACCGCCTTCGCAGCAGCAACCTTCTTCTTCCGTTTCCTCTTCTTCCCCTTTCACATGCCAATTTTCAGTAAGTTTTTCATACTCTCTCTATATTCCTTTTCCTTTGTTTTGTATTTCCGCTCCGCGCTAGTCTGGTCAGTCCTAACCACTGCTGTTTTATGTTTCCCAGGTCTCGTTTGGGCCTGTTCAAGGTCTACGGTCAGGCCCTCACGAACCTTTCCGCTTTCTCCGTTTTTTATGACATCCTTCCGCGATTGCCTTTTTCCGCGCGTGCTTACTTTCCTCTCCTAACTTTCCTCTCCTACTCTTCCATCTTGGCTTGTTCCTGAAGCCTTTTCCAGATAATCTTGCCCTAGCAGTCTTTCCGAGAGGACGACAGAGAGTGAGAGAGAGAGAGAGAGAGAGAGAGAGAGAGAGAGAGGGGGAGATTCACAAGTCGTCTACGAGACAACAGGTCTCCTGCACACACGAACACGCTGAAATATATTTGTGTTGAGGAAAGTAACTATGGAGTTCATACATTCATTTTCTCCCAATTTCTCCGCAGTCCGAATCCCCGCCCCCCACGCCACCCCGCATAGCCGACACCGCCTGGCTTAGGGAGATGAAACGGCATGTGCCGGAACACGCCACCTCTTACCGTGAGTGGTGACTTCCTCCGTCGGCAGTGGTGAGGACCTACGGGACCCCTTTCCCCTTGGCGAGGTAGGAAGTCGCCGAAGCCAGCGGGGTGTCGCGATCTGTGGTTCGTGGCGCCTAGCCGAGTTGCCCTCCGGGATGGACGCCGGTTGAGTGACCCGCGCAGTGTGCTATTAGATTAGGCATGGGCGCGAAGCTTTATTTCCCCCGGGGTGTCATTGTTGGGGAGGGGGGCGACGAGTTGTTTTCAACAAGAGTTCCGCGCCGTCTTCCGTTAACTCAGGGAGGTCACCGTAATGGAGTTAGTGGGTATACCACCCCTTCGGGACATATCCCACATATCCCCGTCTCTTTCCCCGGGAGAGCGGGGAATCCGCAATGCGATTACCGCCACGTAAAAAAAGGATGGGACGCGGTAGTACGTATCCAGTAAAATCCGGATAGTTGCAACAGCGCTGTAAACAGTTTCGATTCGAACTGACTATCTTGCTCAACCGTCGGGGACGACCCCCGCGCCGTCGTGTGCTCCCCACGAGGGAGGTGGCGAGGGGAGGGAGGGCGCGGGGTTCTACCCCGCGTCAACCGGTGCCCCCGGGAGTGGGGGGCGGAGTGGGGTTGGCGCGGGGAGCCTCCCCGCGCCCTGTTGTGCCCCCACCATTGGGGGCGGTGAATTTGGGGGCCCGGGGTGCGAGCTGACCCGGGCCTCCGGGGGGGAGCATAGCTCCCCCCGTGATAAGCCGGCACCGCCCCGGGTTAGTTTCACGGTGTGGGAGGGTGTCGGTCCGTCCCTCCCCAATAGGGGAGGGGGATCCGTGGGGGGTTTGGGGTAAGGAAGGGTTGGGGCGTGCCGGTTCACGCCTCCGACGGCCCTTCCTTCCGGTGGCGGCGTCTTCTTGCCTCGGCCGGAGCTGGTTCCTTCGGGATACCGGGTCCGAGCGGGGCACGAAAACTCCGGGAGCTGTGGGTGGAGCGAGCTGGGGCTCGGGAAGCCCAATCCGAAGGCTCTAGGGATGGGGACACCGGGCGGGTCCTTCCGCCCGGGGTCTTGTAGCGTAGGCAGTGGGGGAGGTTAACCCCTCCCCCGGGGTATGATGATAGCTGGAAGGTGTCCTGTTGAGTACTCGCGTGATCTAGGCACCTCCGCTTTAGCTTAGGTGGGCGTGGGTTTTTTAGTGGGTAGCCTCTTGGAGATTTTTCCCCAGGGGTAGTCCCACATAACCCCGACTCCCCCCAGGGAGTCGGCGTATGCGTAAAGTCATTTTCCCCACGAAAAAAAAAGGTTTTCGGAGCGCCGTATCGCGAGATCTAGTGATCTACGAAAGCTCTGCACACGAGGGTCTGTTCGATGTACCGAAACGGAATGGCCTCGAGCCATCGCGAGAAATGATCAATGATAGTGAGGTAAAAACGATTGCCGTCGGAAACCGGTAAAGGATCGATAATGTTCATTTGGATATGTTTAAAGGTCAGACTACACAAGACGGGGAATAGACCGTGCACGTTTGGTCGCTAGATTCGAAACCAGTGCGTAAGGTTCAAGTCGACGGAGCATCTGTGTTCTCAACTATATTTCTGCTCGCCCCGGCTGTGTCATTATCTCGAACGTTTGACCATTTCCAGATGGCATTGCGGGAGCGCGTTGACAGTTCCCTGCTGTGCATGGCACAAAAAAAAATGTTTTTGGGGCCTTCACGGTTCCTTAGGTTAACTATCGGTATCTATACTCCAGAACATGGAGATAGGAAACGTTCCTGTCTCTTGGTGAAAGAGCATCATACATCCTTATATTATATGTAAATTATTCGTACTGTAGCGGTCATCGGCACGTACAATTGTCAACATTTGGCGTGCAAATGGTCGAGCGAGTTTATGGAACCCGTTGCCCCACAGCTGTTTTTGAGAAAGCCGTTACTCGTTTTAGATGTTTTTGTTATGGCACGTTTTGGCCATTAGATTTTTACCTTCGGCCTCAACAGCTCGTGCAGGTACCATAAACCCCGGGTTTTCCGATGGGACCCGGAAGCTAGGCAGGTAGGCGCCAGCCGGCCACGTCATGCACCGCGGGCCCGTAGGAAATCCCGCTGCATCACCAAATTTACGACACCGCCCCCGCGTTTAGGGAAAGCGCGCCAAGGGCGCAGGAGTCCCCGAAGAAGTGCCCGATTGGCCAAAAAGGCTAATTCAGCCCCGGCCAATCAGGACGATTCGGGGAATAGGTAAAAAGCCTCCGTAAGACCGGAGACAGGAGACAGCGAGATACTTGACACAGTCGTTCGAGTAAAAGCTTCGGCGACGCGTCGTAGCAAAGTCTCCAGTAATAAAGTACTCTGACCCTAAAACTACTACGTACTATTTATTCTGAACACGCGAACCCATAGACGCTTCAGTACATATATTGTCAAAACGAGAATAGTTGTTATTTTTTTTTTAAAGGAAATATCCACATTAGGAAGGGGACCATTCCATGTGGATTCGATCATTTTTTGGGGACTATGTGTTCAAAATCGTTGCAGGCGTTACCGGTAACTTCGGTAACGCAAAAACCATTTCGGCAATATATAGAGGCCATAAAGTTTTTGCGCTAATCCGCAGACCAGCGGCCTCGGTGCTCGGTTGACAATAGCCAGCTGATCGAGCTCGGCGCCGAAACCTTATGTTTACGTCTGATGGATTACTTGTCGCGCGGGCCATCGTTTCCCATATTCCAAAATATCAAATCCGTTACCCACCGTCCTTGTCTCCTGTACAGCACCGGCCGTTAGGGCATTGCCCTCGTGCGCTAACTAACGTTCGACACTGCCAAATCCTTTGTCATTTTCAAAAACCCCACTCCTTATTCCTTCCGCTGTCGCTGGCCCCGCACAGTATAAATAACCCGCGACAACCGCTGCGCGGGGTCGTTTGATAACTTCTCTGATCCACTGATCACCGTAGTTCACACGCCTTTCTTTCGATCGACTGATCGCCGTCTTCTTCTACTTGTATTCGCGCGCTTCGCGCATCTCAAGTGTAATCGTGACGACATCTCGGCACACTGTTCCGTTTTATAGTCAACCACTATTTTGTTAATATATTTAATCCTCAGTTACACCCGTATTTTGATCTACCATCGCATTACCCGTATCCATTTTCCAGTCACTTCTCCTATATCTCTTTCCTCCGTTCCTGAGTCACTCCGTGCCTCAATCACATCGACTAGATCCTCAACACTATGTCTCGAATTTTGATGACATTGAAATATGTTGTAGTCCAAGAGAAAGTGGGAGGCGGGGGTTGAGCCGGGTTTATCTTCGAAATTGTTTGAAAGATACAAATCATCAAAGTTTGCCATTTTGGACGAGTTCTACGAAAACTGCCTTGACAACACAATTTATAACACAGTTATTATTAAAGTTGGAAACATTTTCTTTTTTTTTATCATTATCACAAAAGACTGCTGTTCTTAAATAATTTATTTTTTCCTTCGCGAATATCATTTCTTCATTAAAAAATATTAGAAATATTATTGAACAATTGGTTGTAAGGGACAACTGACGGGTAACGGATAACGGTTGACGAACGACTGGGAGGAAAACATACACGTACGAAAAAACAAAAAAAAAGTAACAGCAGCATTCGCATCAAGGCGGACACACACCGCGCGGATTCCACGCGCACGCACGACGCACCCGCGACTCGCTCACATACAAACATGCCGAGCTGCTTCGAGCACAATTTCGCTTCGAAATTTATCAACAAATATCTTTGTTTTACAAGTTTTACCACTGGTTCATGTGTGAAAAAACTTGAATAAATATGGCTGTATTTTACGTTTCTTCATCTTCCTCTTTGAAATTTCGTTTTGTAATTCACGGAGCCGCAAAAATATTTATTACACTATTCATTATTTTAGGTTCATAAAATTGCTGGATATTCTTCAGACATTCTGAAGTAAGGGTCGATAGCGAAAAAATGTATGTATATGGAAAACTTCTGAATTCTTGTCCATAATGACCTAAAAATGGTTAGATGGAAGGTTCCCTGATAGAAATGCGATGACGTATCTATATCTTGTCCAATGAGACGAGGCAGTAAACGTAAACATAGCCAGTCGAGTGGGACAGAGTTGAAGTTATCCTTCCAAGATACTTCACTGCCTCGTCTCGTTGGACAGAGTAGAGGTACGAATGCGCGGCCGATTGGTTCAGACTGGAAGAGGCAGGCCTCGTTCCACACGCATTTTCGGCTGCAGTCCAAATATTGATTACAGCGGTCACACATACTATGTATGACCGGGTGACGTCGAAGCCAAAACATTGGGACTACGGGCGCAGCTGAGGTGGGGATAGGCAGACCTAACGATAGACTTCTCAAGAATGGTGACACTTCAAAATTGACGAAATTAAAGTTATTTTAAGTGAACGCTACACCGCGATACACAGCCTTGCACGGTTGGAGCACGGTAGAAGCAGCGCCCGGGAAGCTGTTAGGCCGACTGTGCGCCTATAGCCTTCCGGGAGCTGCTTCTACCGTGCTCCAACCGTGCAAGGCTGTGTATCGCGGTGTAGCGTTCACTTAAAATAACTTTAATTTCGTCAATTTTGAAGTGTCCGCTTTTTTAGAAACAGATCCGTAAGGGAGACACTTGGGGCTATAACCTCAATTTTTTTGAAATTTTTAAAAAGGTACCTGCTACGAAAACTTAGCATTTGTAACATCGAAAAATCCATTGAGATTCGATTGATAGGTCATCATCATCGGTGAAGTAGTTTTTTAAATAATACAACATATATACAACATATGTTTTTCTCTCTTTGTGCGGCCGCGCCACGGCGCACAGTGGTGCCAAACGGCCAAAAAGCGGAAAAAAGTCTGTAAAAACGAAACTATCCAATGAATTTGTTTGAAAATTTGTGGAGAGATTGCCACAGGTGCAACGCTTATTAAACAAAAAAATTTTTGTAAAAAGTTGTTAACGTTAAGTAATATGGGCTAATCGAAAATCTCTGTTTTCTGCCCATTTTTTATTTATGGAAGCAACAATTATTTATGCATACAACAAATCCTTTAATAGATTTTGCTCTGGAACTAATAGTTTTGGCAAGGTGTAATATAGATCTAACTTTGTGCAAAAAATCATGAGACCCTTCGAGACCCTTTCGCCACAATTTAAGTTTAAATTAATTTCAGAATTTCCAAGAGTGAATCGTGCGGAAGTTACGATTATTTGATGTTCCAGGTGAAATTTTTTAGGAATATTTCTAAATAATAAAGAAAAATGTGAAGTGCATATGATTTATTAATTTTTTATGCATAAAAAAATATTTAATAACAATTTTTTTTATCTTACATAAATTATTTTTATAGCGTTCATTGGAGCACTACCAAAAAATACCTGTTGCATTTTTGCGACAGTGGTCCAGTGAACGAAAACTTTGTTTATTTAACATAAAAAATTGTTATTAAATATATTTTTATATGTATGAATGTCACATTTTTTTTTATTATCTAATATGTATCCCTTAAAAATTTCACCTGAAACATCCAATAATGGTGACTTCCGCGCGATTCATTTTTGGAAATTCCGAAAGTTGATATTTACACTTAAATTGTGGCGAAAGCATCTCGAAGTATCTCATGAAATTTTGCACAAAGCTAAATAAATATTATAACTTGCCAAAACGATTAGTTCCAGATCGAAGCTATTCAAAGGATTTTGTATATTCCTCCATATATAAAAAATGACCGTAACGCAAAGGAGCTTCAAGTTAGTCCATATTACTTAATGTTAAACAACTTTTTATTGAAAAATTTTTTTGTCAGTTAATAGTTGAAGCCATTTACAATAACCCATATGATTTGTAGACCCCTAAGTATTCAATTATAGGCGGAGTAATTACATAACTATCGCACTGAAAACTGATGAATTCCCAGGAGCGAAGAAATGATTATTTACCATGCGTATATCTCCGTAAAAAAATTTTTTTACAAAAATCTGACTTTGGCACATCATGCACGCACTATTAGGCTATACAAAAATAATTTTTTTTTACAAAAGTCGAAAATTTATAAAATGGATTTTTTGCCGCCTTGGCACCACTGTACGGCGTTCCACTGAGGATAACGACGGACCAGGGTCGACAGTTCGAGTCCGTGCTGTTTAAAGCACGGGCACGAGCGTTGGGAGCGGAGCACCTTAGAACGACCGCGTACCACCCACAGGCCAACGGGGCCGTTGAACGACTACACCGGCAGCTGAAGGCGGCCATCATGTGTCGTCAGGTTTTCGGGGACAGTCTGCGTCTACCCGGCGACCTGATTGCGGGCAACGACCAGGCGGAGTTATCCATGTTCGTAGAGCAGCTGCGAGATCACATGAGATCGCTGAAGCCGGTTCCGAAAGCGCACCACAGTCACCGACGAGTGTTTGTCTTCAAAGAACTCGATACGGCATCGCACGTATTGGTGCGTCGCAAAGCGGTTAAAAAACCGCTACAACCACCGCACGAGGGACCGTATTTAGTTTTAAGCCGTAATAATAAGAACTTTATACTTAGAATAGGATAACGCCACGTAAATATAAGCAAAGACGGACTTAAGCCAGCGTTTCTGGTCAGTGAGAGCTAGTGATAGCGAGCAAACACAGTGCAATATCAGCTAGAACCTTCCAAAGACCGAACAAATCCTATTACCCACAAATGTTGCAAATGTTATGTTATGTTCCTATTCCTGCGAAGTTATATTTATAGACATATGTATTGTCACGTCCGGTGGTTCGACCGTCAATGAATAAACCCTCAGATAAAGAATTATTATGAATTATTATAGGAATCCGATGATGTCACGCGAGGAGAAATAAAATAGGATTAAGATATACGTTAAGAATTCTACGCAGTTAGGTAGCGCGGAGAAGGGCTCCAACTTATCTTCCTGCAAGATACGCAGATGAAGATCAGTTTACACCTTGGGAACAAACAGGAAGGGTATCCAATTATGCCGAATTATAAGAGAAGACGCCGATTTCATAAGTAAAAGGATCCTGTCGACACACACCTGACTAGTCAGGAGACATCAAGAAGATTAAAAGATGCAAACTCCTGAGCTAGCACCTTTGAGAAACAAAGGACTGTCCACCTTATAAAAAGGGAACCAACTCCTCAAAACCAGTTCAGTCAGTTAAACAGTTCGTTCCATTAGATACGTCGCGCCATTATTAACAGTTACTCGCTAAAAATTACAGGTTACTCGTTAAAAATCCACGTTAGTTCAGTTTTCGATTCTTAAAGTTCCGGGAAGTTGTGTAGTGCCCAACTTGGCGAACAAATACGAAGCCCGGCGATTCCGATACCTGCGAACAAATACGAAGCCCGGCGATCCGATACCTGCAAGCAAATACGAAGCCCGGCGACGCTTACCTTTGCGAGCGATTCTTGTAAGCCCTCTAGTATATGCGCTATACCAACTCTGTACGTGCGTAGATAGAAAAGATTAGTTAAGTCGACTTTTCTCACATCTATCACTCCTGCTTGGTTAATTAAAACCGTGCTAGGTAGTTCTTTTTAAAGGGTGAGGTGTTTTGAGCGGTAGAATGAATTGTAGAACTTGTTGGTAACAATAACTCTGAATTTAATGATAACAACTGTACAAAGATGTGGTGTAAATGCGGACTAGCTGAGGACCGACTGAAGACAAACTGAAGACTGCCTGCTCGCACGCAGAGATGGGTTTTTAAGTGATGTGAAATTGGTGGTGGAGGTGATAAATAGTAGTGGGAGAAAATTGGGGGTGAGTGTTTAGAGGTTGTCCAGACACTGCCTTAAATTGTTAATGTAATGGTGCCGGAAACTCGCAGAAAATATGGGACGAGTTCCGTCGCTTGGCTCTCAAGAGTCTTCGACTCTTAGGCTAATTTATTGCCTCTAGTAAGGGTGGTCGAAGTGATTGGGACTCGGTGTCAAATTCGAGAGACCCTTTCGTGGGTCTCGCATTGCGTTGCATCTCAACAAACTCTATTTGTAAAATCGAACTTTAAATCTCTGATTCAGAACCTAACTTTGAATGAACCAATAATTTTGTTGTTTCTAAAATACGGGTACAAAATTATTTAAACAATCCTCAATTTCCCGAACCGTAGCCGATGTATGCAGGTAGGTTCGAAACTGCGTCCTATCCCCTAAAAAATCATAATCCGTCCCACCTGGGACGTAACAGTATATATTTTTTATGTTATAGCACCATGTAGTTATGTATATATTTTTCTGGCGCGTTCATTGTTATTGTTGAAATACCGAAAAAGTAGAATTGGGATGTTAAGATTGTGTTTCACCCGCCATTACTGTGGGTGTGGTGTAGGGAGCATCAGTGACTCCCTAGTGCATCGGCTAGCGCAGCGGGCGCCAGAGGTGCCAACACAGAATATCAGGACTCCAGGTGTTTTTGGGATTTCCCCCGAGACGCTCTCGGCGTCCTCCCTAAGCAGACAGTCTCTCTGAATCTGCCGCCAAGAGCAGATACAAATAAAAGTACTTCTATCAGCAAGCAAGAGCCTAGTTATTTTCCTTAAGCGTAGGTCCAATACCTACAGTAAGATACAGCTGCAGCGTGGCCAGTTGACCACGCGAACATAGCTAGATATATATAGTATCGATTAATGGCGCGGAGAGGCAAATTTAAATATAAGATGTAATCGCGTATTTCATACATACGTATTTTATTTGGGCGCGATAGTTTAGAGTAGGTAAAGAAAGACCGGGAGAGTTCCATAGAGATCCTTGACGAAATTCGAGTCGGCGAGACTAATTGCGGAATTTAGAGAAAGTCACGCAGCCTCTTAGAGTAGCTTCTCCAATTCTACATAAATTAGGGATAGTCGAAATCCGGAATCAGTTAAGGACAAGAGGTCATAAATTCTCAGTCAAGGACCTCTTGGAACTCCCTCGGACCTCTCTCTTGTTCGGTCCCACATGGCCCCACGTCCCTTGTTTTGGCGGGGCTTCACCCTCATGCGTACCCCACTCCCGTGCGTGCGCTATTAAGATCCATCCACTACCAATCACCATCAAGCAGCAACCGGAAGACGAGTGATCCGACGAATCAACGCCTAGCCAGAAGATCCCAATTTTCCTATTGGCTAAGGAAGCGAGACGAGAAGGAAGAAGCTAGAAAAAGGATTCGAAGCTCCAGGATGAGACAGAACTCATTGTAGAACTGAGGGAGTTACATCTCCAAGTACTTCTAATAAAATCTACAACAGTTTTTCGCCTTTAAACTCTGTGTACAAAGTTTATTTCTTAACTTCCACGAGCAGAGCGCTTCAGCGCTCCACGGGCACTCGAACCCACAACCAAAATCCCTATTCCACCACACTGCGACGCAACACAGCTGATGATTTTCAGAGTATCTTTGACGATTACTTGAGATATAGGGGCTACATGCATTTCCGCACCTTGCTGTGGCGCTAGCGTCCGCAAGAGTGAGTCGCCTCTCTAGACTCTGCGTGTAAGAAGAATCGCGGCGGATTTCCCGCCGTTGATCACTCTCGATAAGTACTCCTGTATCAGCCTCGGTTGTAACAACACGTAAAATAAAGTTTCTGTACGTATACGCGCAGCGGTGATTTTCCACCCAGTTTCTGGTTTCCCGGCGGTTGTAGGCCGCAGTCCAGTTATTCACTAGACCGTAATCTATAATAGATAATATTTAGATAATATTTTAAATATTGAATATTTAAAGGAAACTAGCAATATTATAAGGGTGAAAGTTCATTCGAGGCATATTAATCGATGCTACATTGAAACAATGCTACATTGAATATGTACCACATTCGATTAGTTATACCGCTATTACGCGATATACACGTGACTGTGCTAATGGCAACAGAACAGTAGGTTGCTGTTCTCATGTCACTATGATTATTTACTATTTATCTCATGGGCGATTTAAATCGAAAATTATAAAACCATCGGAGATATTAACCAAGATATTTGATGTAACACATACTGTACCAGTAATTGAGGAAAATAGTGACGAAGATTGAAAAAATCTATATTATGATTCCTAAAATTCTCTTTCACACCTACGTAATGTCTATTTATAAATTCGGGAAGATAAGAATAGAATATGTTAATAAAAGTCCAAAGCGAACGCCTTCATTATTGCACACGAAAACACCTTTATTATTATAAAGAACTATCTTATAAACGTATAAAATGTACTGTACATGAGACCATCTTGAAAAGAAAAAACGTGGAGAGAGAAAAGGATCATGAAGATCAGGTACAAGAGAAAGGAACTATGTTACTTCGACGCGTACGCCGATAGATGGCGCTGTGTAGCGGAATCTTGTAGGGATATTGGCGCTGCCGCGCCATTCCCCTAGGCACGCGCCTAGAGAATATGCTCCGACGAGGTTGGCACTCTCAACCTCGGGCAATGCAGGCGAGAGAACCGCCCGATGTACTCTCTCGCTGCCGGACTCTCGATCGAGACAGACGTCTCGATCCTACGCTCTCGAAGTAAAGTCGAATAAAGTTGTTTTGTTGTATACACGAGTGAATCACTAGCGATAAAAGGTCTCCCAGCGGTTCTGTGCAGAGTAGGCTGCATCTTGGTTCCGCACTTATCCGCGGGACCCTTAAACCTACAATCTGTAGCGGCTACGTATGTTGCCGTACCTTGCCGCAGCGCTAGCGTCGCCGGCATCAGCCGCGTGCAAGCGGCAAGAGCGAGTCGCCGCTCTCGACTCTGCGTGTCCGACGACCCAAGGCGGATTTGCCGCCGCCGAGATGAACATTACAAGACAAATGTTTTAATAACTTACTAAAAACTACAAAGCCAAGCTTTGAACGTAACTTGGTTATATATAAATAACCTTTTGTAATTTTACAATATTTGTTAACAATAAATAAAAGATTCGTCTTAACATCAGCTACAACAATATGTAATAAAAAATACTTAGTTTTATATTTACTTAAAAAATTAAGATGACCATAATTTTTTATCAAAAAAATTTTTTTCTATTGGGATTTATAGATAACTGAGTATCGATTAACTTTTGTTGGAAACATTATTCTGCCAGATTATCCGAAATGTTTAAAACATCCCCAGATGGCTTCTTTTGGGTCACTGAGATCTTGGTTGGTGGCCCGTCGAGAAATGTTCCGAGTGTGGTACTCGCAAAATGATCGTAATTCCTTATGCGTTGCTTCCTGGGTATCTTCTGAAAGATTTCCGATTGATAATAGGATGCTTTCTACCACATCAGCACCTTGTATGAGCACTTTGTGTACAGTTACCAATATATAATACCATGGATATAAATTCATTCCCCGATGCTCTGTGTGCAACTCGTGCTATGTATTCCAACTCTTCCGGGGTGTACTGCGTCAACAGGCTTTCTATTTGCCTGCGATTTATCATGTCACTTGCCTCAGAAAACCCTTTTTTTGGTCGTCCACCTTCACTGCGTCCTTTAAATTCAAACAGTGGTTGTTCAAACCAATCGGGCCATTTTAAAAGAAATCTATCAACATCGCGTTCGTTGTTCTTCCATTTTTTTTACTAAATTGATAGAAAATTGTTTAATTATTTTTCTAACAAAATCTTCTGACGTCTATCAAAATTTTCAAAATTACATGTCTGAGCCACATATTCATAAATTGAATTTCGGACACCAACACTACTAGACGCACAGACGTTATTTCTATCTCGAAGAAATTGAAAGATGTCCCTCCCTACAAACAATCAAGATTAATGTAGAATACTTTGCACAAGTGTTCATTAGATTTATCTAAGAATTTTGCAGTATTTCATCCGTAAACAAATTTATTTGAAGAGAGAAGTCAACCTTTTGTCCGAACTGACCGTTCTATGTAAGTGCTTATGAATCAACGGCTATCGCCATTGTATATTGTTTTGAGAGAAGTCAAAGGGCAGTTAGGACCTCGTGTACGAAGAAGTGTGTTCACGGCAGCTAATGTCCACATTGAAGCTTCCACATCGGGTAAACTAACGAAAGAATTATTTAGAACGTGGTTGACTGAAGTATTTCTCCCATCTGCTCCAGAAAATTCTGTTTTACTTCTTGATTCATGGAATGGATATAACGACGAGATCATACGTAACGCCCTGCCAGAGGGCCGATCTTCCGATCTTGCAATATTATTAAATATTGATATCAATCTACACGCAAGAGATAATATTATTAAACTACACACATTAATCCACAACCAATTATCAGCTGCGCGTTATAAACGGCTGTTTCAATATGCTTGGTTCCGCAGTGGATATATAGAAGAGCGGCCAGGAGAATTTGAAAATCCCGTAGAGTTCTGCTTTACAAAATTAGATGGTCTAACGTGTTTCCATTGCTCAAATGTAGTTGTACTTAAATGTTCTTGGTGCAAAGAACATTTATGTTTTTCTCATTTTATCCTTGAGTATCATTATTGCCAGAATTATGTAGAATAATCTTTGCGGATAGCTCTTCTTTCAAAATCAGCTCTTTTCAGAGCTACCACAAACGACGAGGGAAACTCTAGCTTTTTTTTTTTTTTTTTTATCGTGAGGAAATGTTTTATACATACCCCGACTCCCTGGGGGAAGCCGGGGTTATGTGGGATTCTCCCCAGAGGACGAACCCCCGGGGACTACCCACTAAAACCTCATGCCCACCTAAGCTACACGGGAGGTGCCTGGATCACGCGAGTACTCAACAGGACACCTCCCAGCTATCATCATGCCCCGGGGGAGGGGTTAACCTCCCCCACTGCCTACGCTATAAGACCCCGGGCGGAGGGACCCGCCCGGTGTCCCCATCCCTGGAGCCTTCAGATTGGGCTTCCCGAGCCCCAGCTCGGTCCACCCACAGCTCCCGGAGTCTTCGTGCCCCGCTCGGAGCCGGTATCCCGAAGGAACCGGCCCCGGCCGAGGCAAGAAGACGCCGCCACCGGAAGGAAGGGCCGTCGGAGACGTGATCCGGCACGCCCCGACCCTTCCTTTCCCCACAACCCCCCACGTATCCCCCTCCCCAATCGGGGAGGGACGGACCGACACCCCCCTACACCGGGAAACTAACCCGGGGGGTGTCGGCGTATCACGGGGGGAGCTACGCTCCCCCCCGGGGGCCCGGGTCAGCTCACACCCCGAGCCCCCAAGTTCACCGCCCCCAGTTGTGTGGGCATAACAGGGCGCGGGGAAACTCCCCGCGCCAGACCCACTCCGCCCCCCACCACCGGGGGCACACGTTGGCGCGGGGGAGACCCCCGCGTCCTCCCTGTCCTCTCCGCCCCCCTCCTGTGGGGTACACGTCGGCGCGGGGGTCGTCCCCGCGCCCACACCCTCCTCGCGGAGCCCGGGTCCCGTTCCCGGGCCCGCTCGGCGGCCTCCTTCTGGGTCATTACTACCTCACAGAAGGAGGCCACCGCATTCCACGACCCCACGCTGCCGACCATGTGGTCGACCACGGTCGACAGCGCGAGGTCCCACCCGCCCACTGCGGCTCTCAGGACACGGCGCGGCCCGGCCTAAGCAGGGCACTCCTCCAGAGTGTGCCGCGCCGTGTCGACATCTTCGCCGCAGTGGTGGCACTGCGCAGTCGGCTCCCGCCCCATTCTATGCAGGTACTCTCCGAAGCAACCGTGGCCGGAGAGCACCTGCGTGAGGCGGAAGGTCAACCTTCCCCGCCTCCTGCACCATATATAAAATATGGGCAGGAAGGCCCGGACAATCGGACGTGTGGAGGGCGTTAGCAGCGCCCTCCACTCCGATAAACTTTCCGTCCGGGCCTGGCGATTCTGGCCCTCGAGCTCCAACTCCTCCTCGCGCGTGTGAGTTCCACCCCCGGCGGGCGGCGGAAGGAGCGGGCGATGTGGTATAGCTTCGCCCGCTCCGCCGCCACCACAGTGAAGGGTGGAATCACGGCGAGGAGTCCCGCCGCCTCGGTGGAGATGGTGCGGTACCCCCGTATGACCCGCAAGGCCAGCCGCCGCCGCACTCTTTCAAAGAGCTTGCGGCTGGGCGTGCTGGCCTCGAGCGAGCGGTGCCATACGGGGGCCCCATACAGGGCTATAGACCGCACCACAGGGAAAACTCTAGCTTAGATTACTTTAAGGATCCACAGTTTAGAAAGGCTGCAGGTATATTTTGACCGAAGGCCCAACGATTGCGGAATTTCACAGGCGAATTGGCTATAAAAGTCGGTACCCTTACCCCGCCGCACAGTGGTCTGAGAGCGGCTAAAACTCCATATTTTCAAGTGTCTTATAAAATGAAATTTGTTATATTTTTTACTAGTAGAGGATTAAATTAAAACGTTTCAAGGATGAATCAAATTCGGCAATTCCATAAAAATGAATTAAATTCGGCCATGCTAAGCATACCTAGGTTTCAGAATGAACTCAAGCGCATGTTTGAAGAAACCGTATGCGCCTGTAAAAATAGAAATACGAAAAATATTTTTTTTTCCTGGCTTACTTCGAGTACTATGACTCGGAAACAATCGTGGAAACTATTTATTTTTAATTTCTTCGAGTAGTTTTACATGTAATGCCATTAAACGTGGAAAAGAGTGTTAATGAAGTTTAAAAAGTGATATCTCTCTTGCGCCAACGTGTGCCAACGTGCGCATGCTAAAAACACGTTTGTAGATGTCTAAGTAAATAATAAATCCAAAATTATACTGCGGCAACCTGCAGCTTCGCGTTTTATCTCATGAAATGTCGGTGAAAAACGTGGTGTCCCGGGTGAGGTCAGGTTTTTAGTGGGTCTAGGTACGCCAAAAATCTGTTACCTGAGCCCCACACTACCCCATTCTGGGATGTGCGTAAGTCATTTTCCTCCTCTTACTTAAAGAAAAAAAAGTATACCTTTTTCGTGTAAATAATAAGCTTAATTAAAATGTAAATAACCGTTACCTCTATATCATAAATTTTCATTGAATCTTGTACATAAGCGTATTCTTCTCATTTCATTTTATTTTAAATTACATAAAATTATTATTATTTAAATTAAGTAGTATTTTTTTATGGAGAGGAATTATTTTTTATTATTTTTAATTAAAATTGAATTATATTTCATTTAAAATTTATTTTATATTCAATCTATGTGTAAAATTTATTATTTATTATTTATTATTAATGTATTATTTATTTTTTAATTTATTTATTTATTTCTATCGTGCCCAAGAACAATTAAAAACACTTTCTATCGAAAATTTTTTCGAAATACAGCTTTCCTAGGGTTTTACCCGTTTTCGGCCTTTTCAGACCACTGTGCGCCGCGGTAATTAGCACCGCGTCACGCTGGTACCTGCACCACCTTCTTTAGCTACTAATAAAGCAATAAACGACACATAACCCAGTGGTAGTGTTTAGTGAGAACGAACAGGTCGATATACACATATAATATGTATCAATATACCATTTCTTTTCTTGAGACTGTCTCTACTTTCTGAATCCTATATGTATTGTATATTACTTTTTAATAAATATATTAAATACATAAAATGGTACTATTTATTACATCCTGTGTTTCATATTAGGTACTGATCTTTTAATTGCAAACAATTAATAAAAATGTGATTATTAATAATCACTGTATTATTTTGTGGAATTAGCTATTACTTCAAACAGAATATTTTATCTCTGTTTAAATACAATGCTTTCTGTTTCTATACTCATTTTAAGCAGAATAAATGCTTTTTCAATTTATATAAATAAACTTTTATTTATTGATAGTAAACAAAATAATAATTGTTGTTGAAAATTTAAATACCTATTTAGCGCTATTTATATCTTGAAATTGATTCATATAAACTGTTGTTGGCTTCTTTGAACCTTTTGTTATCAAATACAATTTTCAAAAAGGACGGAAAAATATTCAAAAGATTGTCAAAAAATATTTTAATGACCGTTGTTATGCGAGGTTCTATATTCGTTACAAGTTGCGGCATGTCTGTTATTATCGATAATTATTATCGATATTGTTATAATTGATAAACAATTACTTCAAAACTGATAACAATAATGGTAAGAGATCAACTAAATCTGAACTCCTGTGTGCTTTTACGATTAAACGATAAGTCAGATCAGCAATAAACAGAATTTTATACAGATTTATTGTTTATAATTAATAAGTTCTTGCACAACTTATGAAAATATTTGGAAAAAAGAACTAATAATTGTATATGTAATGTTAACATATAATAACAGACACGCTGCAACTTGTAACGAATATGGAACCTCGCATAACAGCTGACATTAAAATTTTTGTTGACAATCCTTTGAATATTTTTCCGTTCTTTTGAAAATTGTATTGGATAAAAAGAACGTTCAAAGGAGCCAACAACAGTTCATATATATCAATTTCAAGATAAAAATAGCGCTAAATAGGTATTTCAATTTTTAACAACAATTATTATTATATTTACTATCAATAAATAAAAGTTTATTTATATAAATTGAAAAAGCATTTATTTAGCTTTAAAATGGGTATAGAAACAGAAAGCATTGTACTTAAACAGAGATGAAATATTCAGGTTGAATTAATCATGTAATATCTCGTTTCGTTTACTTTTCCAGAATTGCGACTGTAACTTGGAAAATAGCCGAAATACGCGCTGTGCATTACACGGCAGTAACAGTAAATTGGCAACTATGCGACGAATATTCTCCGATGTGGTTTGGCAACTACGCCTTCGATACCTGTGATTCAATATAATTCCTAAACTCACCACTCTAAATCGTAGAGGGCATACCAAAACCTCTGATTTTTTGAACGGTCGATATTTCAAAACATCGGACACGAAGTCCCATAAGATGATAGGTCTATCCTTATACCTCGTCTGTGCTCGCAGTTTAACACGGGGGCTGGCAGTCTTTATATATATCTCGTCGGTGCCCCAACCACCGACGAGATATACAGGGTGGCCCACATAACTCTGAACAGCTCAATATCTCGAAAACTATGCCATCGATTTTAAAGTTCTTAGTCTTAAATTGCATGGAACTGAAGGGCCTTTCTGACTACATAAACGTGAAGTGGCCTACCTTCCCCTTTAACGGGGGAGGGGAGGTACCTTTGTAATTTTAAATGGAACCCCCTATAAAATGTTACATATTTAGATTCTACCGGAAAGAACACGTCAATTTTGTCTGAAACATTTTTTCGTCAAATACTTCCATGATGAGATATAACAGTTTGAAGTTTCGAGTTGTAGGTACTTGAAGCGCTCGGAAATAGCGTTATGGAATTATACGCGCTTGAGTCCTTTGCTTATTCATGAAGAAACACAAACAATAATATTTACAATTCTTGAGTTTGACTCACTTATCTATGAAAACGTTTTCAGTTTAGAGCTGTTATTCAAGCAGTAACATTGTGATTATGGCTACATTTGACACAGAAGTGAATATGTTATTAACGTTAGGTGAATGCCAAAAAAATTATCGGCGTGCAGCAGTGATGTTTTTTGAACGTTATGGGATCAAAAAATGTCATGCAACATTTCATAATTTAGAAAAGCGGCTTAGTAAAGCTGTCACTAATGAAAATA
Source organism: Halictus rubicundus (assembly GCF_050948215.1). Lineage (NCBI taxonomy): Eukaryota > Metazoa > Arthropoda > Insecta > Hymenoptera > Halictidae > Halictus > Halictus rubicundus. Next base: position 1,335,204 of record NC_135156.1, on the reverse strand, counting down.
ATAGTGCCAGTATTCTTGCTGCAATTACATTAAATCCTCATATTAGTCAACGTACACTTGCACAAACATCACATATTAGTCGTTCATCAATTCAACGAATTTTGAAACGGCAAAAGTATCATCCATATCACATGGTTTTATCACAAGAGCTTTCGATAGCAGATTACGATCACCGCGTAAGATTTTGTGAGTGGCTGCAGGGTGTTGTGGAAAATGACTTTTTGTGCAAAATACTTTTTTCCGATGAGGCCACTTTTATGAATTCAGGACATGTAAATAGACATAATCTGCATTATTGGGCCGTGGAAAACCCAAATTGGATGCGATCTGTTCCCTTTCAACATCGATGGTCTTTAAATGTTTGGTGTGGCCTAATAGGAGATTTTGTAATTGGACCTTATTTTTTTCAAGAAACTGTAACATCTGCAAGTTATTGTGATTTCTTAAAAAATCATTTGCCTGCGCTTTTGGAAGATGTGCCACTGCACGTTAGAAGAGAAATGTGGTTCCAACAAGACGGCGCTCCTCCACATTTTGCAATCATCACCAGGCAATTTTTGAACGAAAAATTTGGGAACAAATGGATAAGTCGTGGGGGACCTCGTCAATGGCCTCCTCGATCCCCCGATCTAACACCATTCGATTTTTTCTTATGGGGATATGTAAAGGACAAAGTTATGTTTGAACCACCGACGACAAAAGAGGTTATGAAACAAAGAATACGTGACGCTTGCGCTTCAGTGACTCCCGAAATGTTAAAAAATGTTAGATCAACTTTGATGTTTCGAGTAAATAAATGTTTACAAGCCCGTGGTGGACATTTTGAACATTTAATTTAAAGTACATTTTATTTCTTCACGAATAAGCAAAGGACTCGAGCGCGTATAATTCCATAACGCTATTTCCGAGCGCTTCAAGTACCTACAACTCGAAACTTCAAACTGTTATATCTCATCATGGAAGTATCTGACAAAAAAATGTTTCAGACAAAATTGACTTGTTTTTTCCGGTAGAATCTAAATATGTAACATTTTATAGGGGGTTCCATTTAAAATTACAAAGGTACCTCCCCTCCCCCGCTAAAGGGGAAGGGGGGCCACTTCACGTTTATGTAGTCAGAAAGGCCCTTCAGTTCCATGCAATTTAAGGCTAAGAACTTTAAAATCGATGGCATAGTTTTCGAGATATTGAGCTGTTCAGAGTTATGTGGGCCACCCTGTATACAGGGTGAGTCACCAAACGTTAGCACCTCAAATATCTCTGTTGTTTCTAAAGATACGTAAAATATGGTAAGGACAAAGTTGAAGGGTACAATGGGGCTGACACGATGCAAAAAAAAATTTTGTTTTTATGTCATTTTTTTTTTTTGAGATATCAAGGTCACCTTGACTTTTTTAAATGGACCCACCCTTTTTTAAACACCTAAAATGATAGTCCCTTTCATTAGGAATTCAGTGACTATAATTAGTCCAAGGTCATTCAAGGTCAAGGACAGAAAAAACGTATAAAACTAAAATATGGAAGCAGAATACCTGTATTTTATAAATGTTCGAAATGATGGCCGTCTGCGTCGATACATTGTTGTAAACGAGCTCTGAAGGAATGTTGAACTCTGATAAGTGTATCCGACGTGATATTCGTACATGCTGTGATGATACGCTGACGCATATCTTCAACTGTTGTTGGAGCATCCGTGTACACGGTCTCTTTTAGCAGACCCTATAAAAAGAAATCCAGTGGATTTAAATCATGCGAACTTGCTGGCCATGAAACTGTTCCGCCTCGTCCAATCCATCGGTTTGGATATCGAGAATCCAACGTTTCTCTTGCTACTCGTGCATAATGAGCAGGAAAACCGTCATGTTGGTAGCACATATCGTAGCGATTTTGTAAAGGGACATCTTCTAACAAAATTGGCAGTTCTTCTTGCAAAAATTGAGCGTATTTCTGTCCCGTCATCATTCCGTTAACGAAATATGGTCGAATTACTTTGTCGTTCAAAATACCACACCACACGTTTACGCTCCATTGTCTTTGATGATCAATTTCTCGCAGCCAGTGCGGATTATCCACAGACCAATAATGGGCGTTCCGTAGATTAATTGAGCCATGATTAGTAAATGTTGCTTCGCCCGTAAACAAGACATTAGAAAAAAATGAATGATTTTGAAGCAATCCCCATTGACAAAAGTTAATTCTATTTTGAAAATCATTCCCGTGCAATTCTTGATGGAGCGATATGTGGAGCGGATGAAATTTATGTCGGGCCAGAATTCGTATTACGCTACTTTGACTTATGCCTGCTTCCCGGGAAATTTTTCTCGTACTCACGTGAGGATTGACAGCTATAGCTGCTAAAATATTAATTTCATTGTCTTCATTAGTCGTGGGATTCTTCCGTTTGTACTGTCTTGCATGTACACTTCCAGTACTTCGAAACAACCTGTACGTATTAGTGAAAGTATGTCTAGAAGGAGTGTTTCGCGAGGGGTACCTTTCTTCATAAAGTAGTCGGGCCTGCACTGCATTTTGTCTCCATTCACAGTAAATCGTGATCATATCACACTTTTCAGTCATCGAATATAACATAGCGGAAGCGCGTTTGGAAACATACTGATAGTAAATAAGAATGCTGAATAACATTGAAGGACCTTAGTATGTTTACTTTAACTACGACCATAGTATGTTTACTATTTCCTACAAGTCTCAACCGTGATAAACGTATTCTGCTTCCATATTTTAGTTTTATACGTTTTTTCTGTCCTCGACCTTGAATGACCTTGGACTAATTATAGTCACAGAATTCCTAATGAAAGGGACTATCATTGTAGGTGTTTAAAAAAGGGTGGTTCCATTTAAAAAAGTCAAGGTGACCTTGATATCTCCAAAACAATGACATAAAAACAAAATTTTTTTTTGCATCGTGTCAGCCCCATTGTACCATTCAACTTTGTCCTTACCATATTTTACGTATCTTTAGAAACAACAAAGATATTTGAGGTGCTAACGTTTGGTGACTCACCCTGTATATCTCGTCGGTCACCGGGCCGTCTTTTAGCATAAAAACGAACGCACATTATTTTTTTAACCAGGATTAGAACGTATAGCTTAATTGTTTTATATGAAATATGTAACTAACATGTAAATCTTGTGTACAAAATCTCTAATTAATATAAATTGAGAATAATATTAATTGTAATGATACGTATTTTATTTTTTTCCAATTTTGTAGTTGCAGACTCTAGTTGTAAAAAATGGAAAACCCGGAAAAATTCGAACAAATACAGATCTCATATCGAAGTTTAAAAGCGAACAACCTGAATATTAATCTAATAATGAGCTATTGTCATCAACACTATCTTAAATTTTTTCATATATTTAGCTACTGTTATTATTAATTAAAAAAAATTTTCTTTCATGAATAAATATTTTTTCCACCTCAGCACTATAAGATTTTTACTAGATGACTTTAAAAACACATTAGAACTATTTTCAAATAATTTTACTCGAAAACATCCTAGTTTACTCTTTATTTCACCGTTCTACTAATTTTTTATGGGCTACATTGCAGCTCTGTTTAACACCCCTTTACAACCCAATACCATGGTACCATCCATATTCAAGGAAGAACAATTTTTTGCGACGATCATTGAAAAAACAAAAATGTTTCCTTCATTTCAGTCCTTTAGTGCGTTGGTGACGTAGCGTCCAGCACACCTACCTGTGTTCTATGTCACATCTGGAGTTTTATGGTACGCTAACAATTGCTATTGACTCGCAAGCCAGACCAAGCGAATGCATCCACAACTTCCAGAGACCTGCCTCCAAAACTAATTAAGAGAATAATGAAAGATATAGATCTAAATAGGAAGAAGAACAAGAGGAGCAGGGCGGCGAGAGGAAACGGAAGTAGGAGAGGATGCAAGAAAATAGGAAATAGGGAACAAACATAAAACACATAATTAGAATAATTAGAACAAGTGTTTATGCTATGTATGTATCCTTAAGGAAAAAAAAAGAAAAAATCAACGATATATCGTAACGTATCATACATTTATGTCAAGATTTAAAAAATTCAAAATCTTCATATCTAATGCGCTTCGGGTGCGTCATGATCCAATCGACTCCAAATTTTTTCCAGATCATTTTCTCAAGTTTCACAATTCTGAGGGGTGAACCAAAAAAAATTTTTTGGTAAAATGATAAGGTCCACCCTAATACACAATACGATAAATAAAACGTTTTGTAAAATAATATCACCGACTTGTACTTGTTGCCTTTTTATTGCTTTCACTACAACAAAGATAAATAAAATTAATCAAAGCAAAAATGTATAAAATCACAATATATCATAAATCATATTTTCAATAGCCACTAACCTATTAAATGCATATCTACAAATATGAAATTGGGAGTAAACATTATTTTATTTTTCCTACTATTTTTCAATAGTGATACATGTAAATTACTAATTTATATCAATTATTCCAATATTTCTTTTGAGTTACAAAAGAAGTATCTCATATCGGTGTACGCTCAATTCAGTAAGTATCGGTATGTGTAGTAGCGTTTAATACTCCTTTTAATGTACCAGCTAATTTTTTAATACGCATCACAGACATGTCGTTGTTTATAGAAAATAAAAATACATTCAAGTGAGTAGATTATAAAATCTGGCTTTTAACTACTAATTCCAATAAGCTGGTACACATAACGCTTCATTTATTCTTCTTATAATGTGAAAACATACCAGATGTTTAACAATGTTTAATTGTCTATCGGCACCATGTGAAAGAGAAAAATAGTGTAGTAATAAATCTATTTAAAATGAATTGTGGCAATCATAAAGCCTATTTAGTTAAAGCTAAAATTGTTATACAAATTATATAAAATTTGGTTGAAGACGCATAAAAAATACAATATTTTACTAAAATTAAATTATAGTAACTTTGAAAGCTAATCATAGATTTTAACAACACTTTTCAATAATTATAGTTACAATTTAAAATTTTGTTCTTACAATTACATAAGTTTATATTAAAAATTTCATTTTGTGTATCTGTATTTTATAACATTGTTAGCCAATATGTTTAATTTCTTAAGTTTTCAGTTCTTCATAATCTTAGTTTTACAATACCTTTTTATGGTTTCAATTTAATATTGTATTGGCAAATCTGGAATGTATCATTTAAAAAATTAATTTTTTACGTCCCTCAGTAATTATCGTTTAAAAAATCATATAGGCAACTATATTAACATTAGAAAATTTGTTAAATATACTTGAATAACTGCTATAATTGTTAATTATATAACTGATAATATTGTAGATTAACACAGTGAGATCAACAAGTGTGCATACTACTGATTTTTATATGATATCTCTCTGTAACTTGTTTGACATAATATTTTAAATGCAAGAACATATTACAATTTGTGAATTTCATTTTTATATAATTGAAACGATTATGCCTATATGTCCAAGAAAAAAACACATGTAGCTATTTTGTATATATTACTTTATATTCATATTAATGTAAAGATAATTTTAACTCTGCAAATTTTATTATCCTTAAATTACGTATTTGTATTTATCATTTTTTAAGCTGTTCTCAGAGTATTGAAATCGATTCGTGAGCTTGAACTTTACATAAAAAATCCATATCATAATTAACTATATAGTAGTTTGTATCAGAATTAGAAATTCGTAGATTAAACATTATTGAATGAATTAACCACGACTATAATTGATAAAAACTTAAACGTTCCCTCTAAATATTACATTAATAAATATTTCGAGATCATATAACTTATTTGACAAAACATTTATCATACAGAGGGCAGTATAAGCGTACATTTATGTTGAAGCTACGATAAAAATTATTAGAGCTTCGTTCAGAGCAGCAATAAAAAACCATCTGCAAAAAATATCTTTGGTGGGTTTATAGTGAAGCTACGATAATAGTACAATTTCAATTGCTTAAAATTTCACAAAATGAGTGATTTTGAAGAATTACGATTATCCGAACTTAAAGGTAATATGTTATATTTGAAAAAGTTGACACGTTGCTTTGCTTGCTGCTCGAACGTATGTAAACATGCGCATTATAAAATAATAGAAAGTATTTTGATGCTTCGTTTTTATCGTTGCTCTGCTTGTTTGTCGCAGTTTCAAGCTAAACAGTTCCCTTACTCGAAGATAATTGATCATGCTTGTTGTTAAGACTCAACTAAGAAGACACTCTATCCTATTATTATTTATAGAATACATTACCGATAATGTCTCTCAGTAAAAAATCTCTGTGAACAAGTATGATCAAATCTTATATGTATATGGCTTCCAGGTACAAAATACTTAATGAAGAATACGGAAAAGTGACTAATAAAGGATTACAAGATCTCAAAATATTTGGATTATATTACAGTTATGAATAAAATATGGTCACCGGTGTGTTATGCAAGAAATTTCTGAAGAAACTAGAAACAGAAAAAAAATTAATGATCATGAAAATGTTTCAATAAAATTATTGTTTGCATTTAATATAAAATGTTAAATTCTAAAAATTTTCATTCTAAAAATCTTAAGAAAAAATGTGGGTATAAACACGCATTTTTTTTTTCATTTTGAAAATTCTCATTAACTTGTTAACTGTTTCGTTTCATTTTAAGAACCAACACTTGTGTGCTTAATTATTTTTAAGCTAGCATTATTTGTCATACTACACCGTACAGTGTCTTAAATTTTATTTAATGGCAAATGCAATTTCATTTCCTACATGACGAGTATATTCATCATTAAATAAAAAAATGCCATCTTTTCATGACGAGTTACTCAACATAAACAGTTAACAGGTTAATAATTATCGGTTAACCATTTTTACTCAATATGTGTATAGTATGAGCTGGTATGAGTCAATTCAATTACAAGTTTTCACTTTTTATTGCAATTAGAATTCATAGTTTATTCTTTTCAATTACCGGTCACTGCTAACACTGATAATATTTTTTAATTGTTAATTATTCGTTAGAGTCAATTTTATTTAACTTTTTCTACATATCATTTAAAGAACACATTCAATGAATATATTTCAAACAGATTCGATTTCATACTCTACGAATATTTTTAACAGAGGTATTTAACTCGGCGTTCAACAACTTTGGTGAAGATGTATAGTACAAGTGTATAACATTACTATAACAGCTACTCTATAATAAACATGGTACAACACTGGAATCGGTAGTCACAAAAATATAATGGATATACTGAAGAACCATTGTGTGGTACTTCAAGGCTGAACTATGAATATAACACCAACAACATTTCATTAACAATTAGAGTGATTTCTTAGTCAACGTTGTGTAGCAAACATGAAACTGGCAATTGTGCGTTCCGCATATTAAAGTATATAATATGATAAACATCAATATTCAAGCTTTTTCAATTAAAATGCATATGGTATCAACATAAAACAGATTAGACAATACTTACAATCATTGTTAGATCATTACAATTTTAGTAATCGCATTTGTAAAAATGATTCATAAAAGGATATAATGAATTTCTTTATTCATAGAAGAAAATTGAATCTTTTAGATCTAGTCAAATGAACTTGACTTAAAATACAAGGACCAACATAGATAATATGTTCATCATAAGGTTGATTATATCCTGTGATATTAATTTTTGATAACTATACAGAGATTCAAGTAAAATTTAATAACACTTTTTATTAGTTTAGGAAAATAAGTATCTTGTCATTGGTAGTGTAGAACATAGAATATCTACATATCCTTTACTACATATTCCCACAAGTTAGCCAGATGTTATTTCGAGCAAATTTTGTGCAATGTTTGTGTCACACTTTGCGAGCAAAAGGCTTGTCCATTTGGTACCAAACCCTGCTTGGAGCAGAATTTGGACCCTATTTTTTATGAATTCGGTACCAAAACTTGTCGACAAATTTCGAGCCAAATGTGGAAACAGATGGATCGGAATTTGTAGACAAATTTTGATGGCAAATTCAAATTGCTTACTAGATAAGTACAGAAATGTAAGCCAAGATTTAGTTCTATCCCATTAAGACATACTATGCTTGCAGAATAACTTTTTTCCTTTTCTGTAATATTTTACAGAATTATCTGCAATATCTTTGTTTTCAAAATGTTTAGTTATTAATAATTAGTTTGTTATATCTCAAGAACATATTTTGGTATTATAGCATACACATATTTGAACAATATTGAAGTGTATTTAGTTATATTTACAGTAAACTTTGATATTCTTTTATCTGTGAAAATAATATTCAAACTCTATATTAACACATTGATTGAGTCTAGGAAATACTATTTTTCTGTCAATACTATTCCTCTAACCAAATTACAAATAGCCAAAATATGCCTAATGTCATACGTAAGAATTTTTAAATATAGAATTTCAGAATTAATGCAATTTATATTTCATAATTGATTGTATTAAAAAATTGTTTCTTAATTTCTTGTCCAAACACAATGTGTATTATTTTTGTATACCTTTCTCATGAATGTAATCGTTTTCAAAGACTTTTTTTAGTATAAAACAAGCCATTGATAATTGATATAGTAAACATAAAATTTTTTTAATTACATGATATATTTCGTTCTCCAAATATCTTTTAATTATAAAATACAATTTCTTTTTTAAATATTTCCAATAATTAAAAGAAAACTCTTAAATAAATAACATTTTAAATAAAAAGCAGTGTTGTTTTAACATTAACTATAATAAGAAACAACAAGAAGATTACAATTCCAACAACAGGAAACAAATGTAAATATTTGAAGCCATTTTTATTACTAAAATTTACATAATTTTTACCACATAATATTTTATTTTTCTAGACCTATTATCAATTAAAATTTTTCATAGAATTTATAGAATTAATCGGTCCTTCTGTTTTAAGCTTGGTTTCTCTGAAAACTGTTAGTCCAAAGTACCACCTGCCATTTATAATGGCAATAGTGAATAAAATTTGCCTACAAATTAATAGGATAAATATAATATTTATTAATCAGCAGAAATAATCTCACATTCAATTTTTAATACATTTAGCGTTCTATATTCTGTTTTGCATAAAAAAATTCATATAACTTTTCGAAACAGTAGCAGTGTCAAAGGAATGTTTCTTGAATCTTCTTGACATACTTAAGGCTAGTTTATTAGACGAGCGCTTATCGTTGAACACATTTACAGAGTACAATATTTTGAAGAACATAATTAAATGATTTTTCAAAGTACATATGTTAACTGGTGACATGTTAATGCCTTGCATTTGCTGTTCCATTACTTTAATTATTATCAGCCAATTCTTTCCAATAAATAGTACAACTAAAGTTTACAATACATATACATGTGTAATTAATAAAAAATATATAACACTATTCGAACATTATGTCAAACTCTTGTTTTCGAAGGTACGTAAGATTTTTTCTCTTATTTCAAATCTGAAGTAACTGCCAATTCTTCCATCCCTGTGTTCTGTCATCCCTGAACATTTCATAATTATCTAACCTTACTTTCATTTGACAACAAGAGTGAACATTTAGTTTCATCACGAAATAATATATGTTTTAGTATACAAAAACATATGACTTAAAAATATATATGTGACATAGAATTCTTAAGGATAAAGCCCAAAACCATAAGTACAATAACGTTATCTATCCCAATTTCTCTACTTAAATTTCTTACAAAGTATCACGTCCAGTTTTACATTTTGTGTGAAGAGTTTGTGTGACCAATATATACTGTCTGATCATAAAATATTTAAACTTGTACATGTATGAGTTAGGATTGAAGGCTGTTTACTACATTGGGTTGCTTCATTTTCTAACATTGTTTTTGGCGCTAAAAACAGAATCCTAGTACAGTGAATGATTGCAAACAAATCACACTGAATTGTTTTTCATTGTGGTTTTGAAAATTTCCAGTCTCAATCAATATTGAATATGAATATGTATATACAAAGTTTACCATTAAATCGATCTCTCTAAGGACACCTTCAGAATATTTATGATATTGATTGTAAAAAAAACTATTTTGGATAAAACTGAACTTGTCTTGATTCTTGTTGTAAGTAATAATTTAATGTTGATACTTCTTTTTCAAATTGATGATGTATCAAGCACAGATGAGGATCGGTTTTGCCATATTATCAATGGAATAATACATTCGTTGTAAATTTGTTAATGAAATTTCTCTGTAAACAATCCTTTTAATGGAATCTTTCTCTACAAACAAACATTACATTATTTACACAAACGAGCTATTAGTTTGGCAAATATCTTAATTTTAACATTAAGTCTCTGTATTCATGTTGAAAGATATAATTGTGAATATCAATTTTAAAAACATAAATGTCATAAATGTGTGTGTGTGTGTGTTAGCAGAACCAATTTTGAATATTTCAGTTAGAATATCACTTAAATTAATGACATTAATGATAGTGTAATACTTATTTTTATAAAGAATAAGGATGAGCTGCATCAACGATTTTACAAAAAACCATGATTTAAACTGTGATGTTTAAAATAAAATCATAGCTTCTTGTAAAATCGTTGATGCAGCTCTATATAATAATGTAGGTAAGATATAGATATTATTAAATTCTGGTTTGAAATATTTTTCAGCAACATTAATAGCTTCGGATACATTCGCAGAATCGATTTAAATGAAAAACTCTGCATATGTATATATTATACTTGTCTATACAATTTCAATTACTCCACAAATAAAAACTGGTTGAAGGGCATATACTATTTCTAAACTATTTGGAATGTGATATTAAACAGCTACTCAATTACTAGCACATAGAATATTAACATTATAGAGTAAGTAGTTCATAAGCCCTTGAAACATAGTTCAATAGTATTATAGTTTCACAAATTTAAAAGTGTTGTGAACATCATGGACATAAAATAAATAGTTCATAATATTCATGTAAAACCTCAATGTTCACATACACAATTGTTTTTGAAAATATAGACGATATATTCATCATTTTAAATAGCAGGTATTTGGTCAATGAATATATGTACGCCTTGCATTAATTGTTATTAATATTTAAAATAAAATTTTCCAGAAATACAATGGATAATAGACATGTGACCAAGTGGTCATTAAAAATATACAATAACATGTACTTTGGTAATTGCATTGTGAAATACTATATTGAGTAATAAATTCATTCGCATCTTATAAATGTTACATGTTAAGTGTTTTTTATGACATAAATTGTACAAATTAAAATTCAATTTTAAGAAAATTAGATGTGAATTAGTGGTTACTCACTATTATACATTTGTTAACATCTTTTACGTTGCAGAGCCTTTTAGATTTTTATCAACAATTTGGATAGTGATTAAAAGCTTAGAATACAATATTTATGACTATGAAGAGCCAGTTATGGTGGTGCATTTCTTAATATATTGATTATGTAATTTATAATATTAAGTTGACGAATGAGGTCATATCTAATTAATCAGATTTATTCTTTTGATATGTAGTAGTCATAAGTCATTATTGATTACATGAGATCAGACGCGTTAATAAAATTTTGTTACAACTCATTGTTGATCCAGGGGTTACTTAATGTATCTAAGGTTACCAGATGTTCAGATGTTGGGCAGACAGTCAAGAATTCTTAAGTACATCCGAAATTTTTACATGTGTAGGTAAAACAGTTAAGAAAAAACACATTACTAATTTTTAAAAGCAAAAGACAAACTAAGTAAATACATATAAACTCTTAGTAATGGTTTTAATAAGATGGAGGGTGTTTTGTGGTAAAATAGGCTTTTTTAACTTTTTGATACTATTTCTTCATAAAGTGATCTGAATTGTTTTTTCTAAAATATGGCACCTAGATATGTATCAAAAACTTTTTAAGATAAAAATCATGAACCATATCTCAGCAGTACCAACAATTAAAATGCAACATCTATCATGAGTTATAAATGATCTGCATGGTACTCAATATGCTATAAGACTTGCTATAATGTATAAGATTGTTTTTTTTTTCGAGGAGAAAATATAAATTCAGGCAAAAAAACCAAGTTTCGACTATTTGCTACTCATGTTGACAAAATATATTATGGTTTCTTTCAGGTTAAAAATTAGCATCTATGCTAGCAAACTAACACTATCACCACAGTAATGGGGATATTCTACATACAGTTCTAGTAAATGGAAAGTTAACTATTATATATTGTATAATAGATTATCAGTTAAATTAACTAAGTTATTATTTACTAACATGTAGCCATTTTCAAATATCGAACGAACTTTTTGCTCAAATTAATACATTGCCTGCTTTGTACTTGTGTTATCGCATAATTGCGATAATGCTAATGGAATTAGCGATTCTCTGAGCTTCTTTTTGCAAACATTATAAAACTTAGAGGAACTTCAATAACTTCATAGTAAATACTATTATGATACATACTATAGATAATAGATAAGCATCAAGAATCTACATAAAATTATATAAAGCATCCTCTCTACTCTATGCTATAATCAAAAGATGACATATGTTGGTTATAAATTTGGTACTAAATTCCGTGCACAAATACTTTTGCATAAACATTACTTGTGTAAGTCTTTCAATGTGCTTAAATATTACATAATAAATTAGATTTCATTTTTCTGAAAAAAACTAATTTGTACTCGTACATTCACATAAAACATTAAAATGATAAAATGTTTCGTAAAAGAAGAAAATTTTACATTTCTTATAAATTTCAGATTTCTTTGTGGAAATCGTAATATTTTTTTCGTAAATACATAAATCAAAGTATATATTATTAGTTGAATATGTGTAACACCCAACGAATCTACACGCTTTTATCGATCATTGTACTATGACATTGCGTTTCACTGTTATCAGCATCATTAGAGGTTTCCTTGGAAATTTGTGATACATCATTAATTTAATCGTAGTTTTCCGATTCCTGTTGCACCAATTTGAATCGACGCGGACTCTTGACACACATCGATCCATGACCTTCGAGAGAAAGGCGACCTTTTCGTTGAAGGTATCTAGTTATGTAACGCGAGATCAACTGTTGCGGTCGTATTTGCCATTCATCTAGGACTTCCTTCGGTGCCAGTACCTAAGTAACAGTAATTATATCGTTAGCAATATAATATCATATAAATATTCGAATATTAACTACTTAATATAGATTAACCATTTTCTGTATTTGTCTTCGTGGAAGTTAATTACAGTGAATTCTCGTTATAAGTCAGTGCAAGCCTCCCGTTTAAAAGTCATTGCAACTACCCACACCACCGCGGGTATACCTCGTGAGGGGTCGAAGGTCGAGAGCTCCCGCCGCTGAGGAGTGTAACATAACACGGTCGGGTATATCGGTGTGAGACCAAAATGCCACTACTAATCCAATGACAAAACTTCTTTATTTTTCATTACTTTTTTATGGGACTTTCACCAACATATTCGTGGCAAATGCAACGTTCGGCGAGAACCTCAGATTTCGTCTAAATGTCTCTCGCCAGAACTGCGCAACCGACTTATGGTGGGAATTCACTGTAATTGTTACTAATTTGTCAAAAATATACATTTTATTTCTCTATTCATCATGATGTCAAATCGTTGGGGATAGGCATGGAAAGTGCCCAGTAATCAATCTGCTTTTGAATTGCTAGGAATTTGCTACTAAAACTTGTCTACAAATTACGACCGATCTGGTTCGGCATGTGGATTTGATTTGCGTGTAAAGTTTGCAGGCGGAATTCGAGGGAAAATCGAAAGCAAAACGAGAGCAGACTCTAGTGCGACCGACCTGCCATCTACACGAGGGCGGATTCTGCCCCCGTTTTTCCTTCGATTTGCCCTGGAATTCCGCTTGGAAACTGCACTCAAATAGCGACCAAATGCCATAGGCTCTTCATTTGTCGATAATTTTTGGAAGGCAAATTCATGGCAAATGGGGACCAAGTTCTGCTCTAAGCATGGTCTTTGTACCAAAATGACCGCCTTTTGTTCGCAAATTACAATTATAAACATTAATTTTTACGTCCATTTTAGGTCTGAAAGTCTTACGTCCTAAAAAGACGTCTTTCTCGAGACGTCGTTTTTACGTCTGAAATAAAATGTAGACGTTTTATTTCAGAGGTCTAAAAGATGCCTTCTTCGAGGTTAAATAACTTGAATTTCTTGGAGATGTGATAGGCATTAGTTTACTGTACAATGACTAAAATACTGTTTCTTAATTTTGCTATTACTTGGAATGACAGAAAAAAAAAGAAATTTCATTTATTACAAACACGTGGATTAGGTACATAGTACACAATACAATTGTATATACGCACTAATATATACAGTATCGTATATATAAATTATATTTGTGCTGAAAATGTGCTGAATATATGTATATACAGACGATTACAAAGTTGTACCCAGAACCGACGGGCGCATTCGTTGACTCCTGCTTCGAATGTTATGGATCTTTTCTATGGCCTATACCTATGTAAGATTGTGCCTCTCTCAAAAGAATAAGGACCACATGTTCTTAAGGGACCTGGTCACAGAGTGGAGGAGGACTTCTCGTCAGTTACTGTCAGTTACCCTAGAACCGTTCAGGGCCGTGTCGAACGATTTCGTTAGGTCTAGTTCAGACACGGTGAAAACTGCGCGGATTAACCGCGCGGTGTTTATTTACATTAACGTGTTCATATTCGATCAAATGCGCTGTTTTCGCCGTGTCTGAACCAGTCTGAACTATCCCTTAGTGTTGTGAGTGGTCGAGTGAACTGGGGACTTTGGACAGCATTATTCCACATCGTTATTGCACGTCGTTATTTACATATTATTTAGACAAGTATTTTCATTGCTATTATTTGTACCGTTGTTGTTTTTGCTTATGCCATTCTGCTATATTTAATTCAGTGTTGTTTTATAACTTTTCTTAATTTTCGTTCATTTTTTTTAGGTTACACTTTGCCTGATTGGTACTTGAAGTGTTGCTGTAGGCTAAAGTGCCTAAAGTGCACAAGAGGCGAAAATGCTTGGAAGCCAAAAGGACACCTAGGCAGCTATACAAATGTGGCTGAAGAGGGCGGCCGATTGTATTAATTATTAATTGTTAACAACATATCTTAGAATTATTAACAACATTGTATTAATATTTAGGTACCCATAGTTACGATAGTTTTAATTGTAATGTTTAATTTTAATTTTAATTTTAATTTTAATGTATACTTTGAATATTATAATAAGTAGTAACTATAACAATAAAATATTGCTTTATTCATTTAAATTTATTTATTGATTAATTTATTAATTAACATTTATTACGTCTCTAAGACGTCTAAAAACGTCTCTAAGACGTCAAACAGACGTCTGAAAGACGCCTTTAAAACGTGCCGTTGTCTAACAAAAGACGTTCAGGAGACGTTCGGAAGACGTTCGTAGGACGTCCCTGTGCTATCTGGTTCAAAATTTGCACGAAGCGGGTTTGGCTGACTGGGTGAAGTAACGAGAAGGAAAACCTGACAAACTAATAGCGATGTTCGATTGTTTATTTAGTTGGATTAGTCAAAACTGTAGAAATCTGGCTAGCTGACGCGATATGATTGAAAAACAAATGTAAGATAGTGAGTGTACATTATTCGCATATAATGAATAGATCTTTTTTATTCATCTTATTTCTATTGGTTATCTGAAGACAACGCAATGAAATTAGAAGAGTGACAAAATCGTAATGCCAGTGTGACGTTAACGTTTACTTTTTTCGTTATGAACCGATTCATAGACAATCTCATGAATTATAAATTATAATAAAGTTTTATCATGTTGATATTAATATAATAGCGTCGATGTAATACAAATAATTACAAATATAAAGCGGTTGGTTTGTGGGAATCTTAATACCGTCGATGACTGAAATCTATGTATGTAGTATATAATTGGATAAAGAATCAAAAGTACCTGTAAACCAAATTAAAGTTGCGGCGTACCATTTTATAGAATACGTTAGACTTTATATTATGATCGTGAAAATAGGAAATGGAAAAGCCCACACTATCCGTTTTGATTTCATTTTTTCTATCTATCGAATTATTACATTATAGTTACAAAAGCATAGTTAGAAATTTTTGTACGATATTATTTACGCGGATGAACCTGATGTAAAAGCAGGGAGCCGCTAGGATTATAGACGTCGAGGACAAACCTGACGCAAGGTCAGGAAGCTTCTGGAATGGAGTCACGAGCAGACGAACCTGATGCGAGATCAGGGAGTCGTTAAGATTATTAGGGGGTCTCATAACTAGTATAATTTCATTGATACAATCCGAGAGGGTAAGATTGTATCATGTGGGAACATTCAATTGCTTAATTGTGTGATACAAGTGTTGGTGTCACGACTGAATTGAATTGAATTGAAAGTGTATAATAAAAGTATTATTACGTAAAATAGTAATGCAATGCGGGGTCTAAGAGCAATTGATAAATACCGAATAGAACTTTTACCGAACCTACACGGACTCTATATGGTTACCTTGATTCTACAGAGAACTTTAGTGTGATCTCACTGTAATTGCCTCTTACGAATGTGACACGACTTGACTTTATGCGTGACTACACGATTCCAAACTGACGAGAGTAAAAATGAATGGGTTTATATACCCTCGAAGTACTTGGGTCACGTAGGCTCGCATTCTTAGATCATATATGTATACTTATAGACCTGGCCTCAAATAACAAGCCCTGTTCCAAGATTATACTATCTACCAGATGACAGTTGCAGGCAAAGTTCCATTGTCTGTCGCAGTACCACGAAGCTAAAGTGTTAGAGGGGAAAGGGGAATCGTCGCCGTATCTCATTCTATGTAAACATTTTGTTTTATTACTTGTTCAATTTTATTTTATTTCTATTATTTTAAATACAGTGAATCCGCGTTTTATGCCAGTAGCACGGGTCTTATCGTCCTTTAAGTTAGAAAGCCTCTATTCTTTGATGCAGTGCCGAACGTAGAAAAGGACAATGATACTCGCCGCCAGTTACCGCTCGCCGAGGTAAAATCGTCCTCATTCGTTCGTCTTACACGTTATATGTCAAAGTTGCAGCGGGGAAATGCTGCCGACGAGATCCTACTATTTGCTTCTCGAGCGAAGCTCAAGAACTTCTTTATTTTTTATTATTTTTTTATGGGTCTTTCACCAATGTATTCGAGGCATTTTTCTAATTAAATAATACCAAATATAATTTAGATGATGTTTACTAGTATAATGGAACTTGTGTGATGATTAAAGTTTCGGACGCAAAGAAGAACAGCGTATGGGAAAGAAAGAGATAAGGAGAGTCGAAGCGTTCGGGAAAAATGAAAGACTAGCGTGAGCTCAGGCCTTTAAATCAAAATATAAACTTTTTTGTTATGAATTATTTTTTACGAGATTTTCACCAATATATTTGTGGAATTTTTCTGATTAAAATGATATCAAACACGATACAATTCCGATCATATTTACACTCATTTTCTGTTAATATAATTGTAATGGGAAGTAACTTTTATCGTTCATTACACTGTCACGTATGGAGAAGCTCTCTCCGCGTTTATTTCGATTAGAATTTTCTAATTTCTTTTCCTGGGAACGAAAAGCTTCCCAACAGACCCCTTTTGTTCATAGAAGAGATACCGTACGATTTCTTAATATGAAAATCTTGAGAATATTCCCTTCTGGAATCTATGAAGATAGTTTCTGATAGGAAATAGCCTAGATAACCTCTCATTAATCTTTTTTAACGAAGATCTAACTGAGGCCCGACTTAATTAGATATGACAAAAACGAGAATGTCACCCTACGTGACAACAAATTATAAACAGAGCACCGTATTCATTTTTAGGGTATACAAACCCTTCCATTTTCATCCTCTTCGGTTAGTAATCGTGCAGTCACGTGTAGAGTCACGTAAGGTCATATTCTTAACAGTCAATTCTAGTGAGACTGGGTCCCCTTCGAATCAAGTTAACCTTATAGATTCCGGTATTTCGGTAATATTTCTATTTGGCATTTAACAGTTACTCATAAACCCCGTATTGCCAGTGCGTCAATACCGTGCACCTTAGGTAACATTTCTTTTATTGTACATTTACTTTCAATTCAATCGCGACACCAACACTTGTAATACACATTTGAACCAGAATATATCTGTGTTGTTTGGTAAATCGTGCAATCTCTAAAACTCTCTAATCTAGTAATTGAACGTTCCCACAAGATACAGTCTTACCGCTCGGATTGTATGAACTAAATTATATTAGTTACGAGGTCTACTAACTTTCCTAGCGGCTCCCTTTCCTTTCGGTTTCGCATCAGGTTCGTCCGCCACATACCTACCATAGTGCCCGCAGCCCTGGCTCGTAACAACACAAGTAAATATTATCGGAATTATATCATGTTTGGTATCATTTTAATTAGAAAAATTCCACAAATATATTGGTGAAAGTCTAAAAAAAATAATTAATAATAAAAAAGTTCAAGTTTCGATTTAAAAGCCTGAATTCGCGCCAGTCTTTCATCTTTCCCGAACGCTTCGACTCTCCCTATCTCTTTCTTTCCCATACGTTGTTCTTCTTTGCGTCCAAAACTTTAATTGTTCATTACACAAGTTAATATCATCGGAATTATATGTGGTATAATTTTCATTAGAAGTATGCCACGAATATGTTGGTGAAAATCCCATAAAAAAATAATGAAAAATAAAGAAGTTTTGTTATAGGATTAGTAGTGGTCTCCTGTGTTATGTTTACACTACTCGGCGGCGGCGCACAGTGGGCCAAAAGCGCCAAAACGTGGCCAAAATGCAAAAAATGAATTTCACGTTAGGGGTATGGCTCTTACCGTATTAGATACTCAGGTAATGACTGTATAAGAAGCCGAAGGTAAAAAGGTCTTACTACCTATACCTGCTAAATGGTAGGAGTACAAATATCCCATACAGTCGTCTCGTAGTTTTCGTGCAGTGATCTACGTTGTGAAGAAAAGGTGTCAAGCTTACAATTTTACGGAAATTGAATTTTTTGTGCGTGTACGATGGATATTGTTCCTAGAAGTAAGTACTATACATAATAATAACATTGGATTTATATTAATTAATGTTTGGAATGTATGAAGCGAACGATAAAACTTAGTGCACAAATTTTACAAATGTGTACTAAAAGTTGTATATTCCACAATATTCCACGGAGATTCTTGTCGAGTCTTATAGTAGATACTATTATTTAACATTATTTTGAAAAAGTAGCTGCCCAAAACTGCCCCTTTAGTAATGCGATCCATTTGTGTGACGCAGAGGTAGTCATGGTACTAGTTACAAGCATGTTTTCTCGAGAAATTTAGAAGTTATAATAAAATTGGTTAAATAAGCATCGTATGGTTCCACTTATAGAATTTTCTGATACAACAATTTTTTTATTGTTTAAAAAAAAATTTATTTTTGTTTTTTGTAATTTTGATATCAGATTCATATTCGTCGGTCCGAAAAATATAGGAATACTAATTCTCAAGAAAGTCCAATAATTTCTTTGGTTACGCATCCGCCATTTTGTTTTTTGTAATTTTGACATCAGATTTGTAATCAGCGACCTGAGAAACCTATGAGTATCAATTTTGAACTAAATTGAAGTACTCCTTCCTATTTTGGCCACGTTCCGAGCCCCTTACGGGGTATACCCCGCGGTAGTGGGGATAACTCCGAGACCGTAAACTTAGAAGCCTCGGAGACTTATATCCCGGATTCACTGTAGTGCTAATTGATTTTGTCAATTATAATTTGAAAAAAGTTAAAATTTAATGTAGATGTCTAATGTTTAATGTTCTTCCGTAACACGTGTTCCGTCTCATACACTATCCACCATTTTGAATTATCTTGTGACGTCAGTTGAGGGCGTCAGATCACCGTTATCTTGGAACACTGCGTCCTGTGCATATCCTATACCTCTGTCGGGTCTATAAGTAAGCAATATGGTGTAAAGTCGCATCCTAATTTTTTTTCATTTCCGATGAATCCAGACCGCAAATCAGTTTTTATATGAAGAGTTAAGCTGCGCTTATCTGGGGCGTTTGCTACCAGAGACGATCTTGAAAGGTGCTTGAGAGAAAGTCGAGCGGAAAATATTCTCCTTACGTAACATGAGAAAAATTCATTAAAAATTTTACACTGATACCGTTACTTCGAAGCAATGGCCTCATGAAATCGTCACAACTTTGTTACTTTAATGAATTTGAGCATAAAATTTTGAAAACGCGTTTCCAAGGTGCTATACTTTTAAAAAATACAATAAAAAATCGATTTTCTTACCCGTCCATGTGATAATGCCCTCTAAATATTACATATACGCGAATGGGTTCAATACCTTGTTCATTGTATTTCGTCCTATCTCGATGCGTTTCTTTCGTGTCTTTTGCCACGCCATAAACTTGTAGATTCAACCAATTCTATTACAATTATAACTACTTCCATACCACGCAGAATAGGCATATTTGCTTTTAACCCTGTCGGAACGAGCGCCGGATATCTTATCCGGCATCCATGTGATGATCTGTGTGTACGAGCGCCAGATATATCCGGCATCCATGTGACAGCTTGTATGCACGAGCGCTAGCTACAGTGGCGAATATTATATAAATGTCTTTTAATATTAAAACTATAAACGACACTTGTTAGAAGAAACATTGTTGTTTTATTTAACGCTTAAGAAACTCTTCATACAAAAAAGGACTGACCACGCGCTATGTGTGCATTTTCGGAGCGGCGCCTCGTGTAGCGAGGGTGTCACGACGGACAGAGCGCTCGTACCGAAATGGTTAACACACTACAGTCAAAGAGTTAACGTGCCTCGATACGAGAGACTCCACGAGGCCTGAGAGCAATGGAAGCTACTACAAAAGTGCACAGATAATTGTCGCAGTCCCAGAATTTTTCGTGACGATTACATTTTTAATGGAAACTTTTTCACGTTCGTGCGTTTTTTGGGAGATTTTAATGATATAGTGAGAAATGTTGAAACGATAGCCTCTGTTCTATTTATAATATTCATCTGGACACACAAATATCGTTCTGCGATATTTTCGCTACCGTTAAGCAGTGGTGGGAATAAAAAGCGATAGTTAATTAAGAAAAATATAACAGATAAACGTGCAGTGGTGCGGTACGGTACGAGGATAAATTCTTATGCTTATGCTTATGCTTATGTGACTGACCACACGGTCATGGGTCACATGCAATTTTCCTTGTAACATCGTGTTTTTATCCGTAGCATATTATCAGTGTGTATTTTATGTTACTCCTCTTAGTTTTTAGTCACAACACGTCATCGAGTCACTAACCAATAGAAAACAATATCCACTACAGCAAGTACAGTATAGTTTCCATAAGGATAGAAAACTGTACGTATAATTGTACTGTGTCGAAATCGTAACTTGTCATAAGAGCAAGAAGACTAGGTTGCTAGCTCGACCTAATCCTAATAAGGGAACCTTATCGACTAGCACTAGATGATAGATGTTCAGTTTGGGGGTACTTGGCAACTCACGATCTCTGAAGGACACGTGCTCTATAAGGCTCTATAAAGAGCCTCTATGCCAAAAACATTTGAAATGATGAAGTTATTTCCCAATCATATAAATCTATCGATATAATGTGTAAAAGATATGTATAAATATATATATACCTGGTCACCCTTCAGACGATCCAATAACGTCACGCAAACCACAGCAGCCTGGATACCAGCGTGATGCGTGAGAGCTGCGAAAGCAAGACTCTCCATTTCTATATTCACTACATCGGCTTTATGCAGTTTGCATAAATATTCCATTTTGTCGTTTTCTGTGAACTCGCAAAATGCACCATCCAGTCGTCCTTGTCCTTCGTAAAAGTCGTAAGTGCACATCGTTTTACCGACAACAGTCTCGTAGGGATCATCGTGATGCGTAAGCGCCTTTAACTCCCGAGCCAATTGTCGGTCCAACTTAGCAGGTCTTCGTACCATTTTACCTAATACAGGCTGTGAAATCAAATTTATTATTAATCATTGTCCCATTACGTGCATATTGTTCGCAAATATTAAATTACAGTAAACTTTTATAACTTGAATAAATCTATATTGAAAATATTATTATTATTAGGAACATAAAAACGAAATTAATTTTTCACATTGCATTATGTTTTAATAGGTACAATGATATAATTGAAAAAAGAAGCATTATAAAATATGGAATCAAATTGTTTCGTTTAAAATTGTATGAATAAATAGAAATACAGAAATTGGTTAGTAACATTATTTATAATAACAGTACTGTAGATAGTATTTCAATAGACGCCCATTTAATAATTGGCATTGCCATTTTGAAGTGTTTGTATAACATTATTCCTAGTGTTTAAGAGGTCGAACCCTAATAACACGATCAAAATCCTATAGCTATGCGATGATACCTTCAGGTTGCACATTGAGGCCAAAAGGGAAAATATCGACTTTTTGAGAATATCAAAATGGAAGTATTTTCTGTTATAGACGGTGTAAAAGCAACCAATAAGTATAATTAAACATGATTAAACATATTTTATGCGTATGGTCGGTTTACGTACCTCAGAGACAACGAGCGAAAATGCTGAAATTACACATTTTAGCGAAAAATTTTGTGATTTATTGTAGGCGAAGCCATTATTTTGCAATACGATCATTCACCACGAAGAGGTAGTTGCAGTTTGAGTGCCGAAAGATGGTCTTTCTGCTCTTTGGATTGTTAACCGGAATATCAAAGTACGGAATATGTAATAGTAAAATTTGCGAACATTTCTTTTTTGGCGTGGTACTAGATGACTATGTTATTATGAATGTTTATATTAGGCCAAATTGTACTAAATTACAGTTTCTTCAATATTTAGAAGAAATTAAATTCTTTAAAACTTCTTTGGCTAAACCACTTATATTGCTTGGTGATTTTAATGCTAGGTCTCAGTTTTGGGGACACTGCATTCAGACATATAGAGGTAGTAATCTTACTAATTATATTACTGACATGGGATTGATCCCATTTGTTCCTAAAGGAGGTTTTACTTTTGTTAAGGGTAATAAGAGATCCAAAGTCGATATTAGTAATTGTGATAGAAGTCTTGGTGGTTTCATAAGGAGCAAGGTTCTTGATGCTTTTACTGCTTCAGATCACTAGAAATCTATTAGTAATTCACATAAAATTAAATGATATAATAAGAGTCTTACATGGTCATCGCTTGTAAAAACAGTATGAGGAAAAAGTCTTATAATTTTGGTCATAAAGACAATTATTGGTGAAATGACAATATAAAAGATTTGAGAAGTAAAACTAATAGATCAAGGAGGATTATGCAACGCAAATTGAAGAAAGGATTAGATGCCACTTCAGAGATTGAGGCTTATAAAAATAGGAAAATGTTACATATTAAAATTGATGATGCAAAAAGAGATACTTGGACACGTGGGATAAACCTTATAAGGTCATTCAAAGGAAACTTAAAGTTAAATTAGAGTTAAGTTAAGTTAAGTTAGTTATTGTTGTAAAGTGATCAAAACAAGAGGGGGGTCGAAAGAAAACTCCTGAGAAACGCAGGAACTCTTTATTTAGTAATTGTTCTATACGGGACTGCTCGGGAAAAGGCGCTCAGACCAGACTGCTCGAAATCGTGCATTTTGCCAAATTTAGTCGCTCCCCTCTCCAGGATCCGGTCCCCTCCGAAAAGGGAGGGGCCCTCGCATTTGCTTTGTAAGGCCAACGCTGCTGGTTTATTGCCGGTAGCCTACGCGTCCCGGGAAGACCTTTTCTTCCCGCACACGTTTTGACCTTATTAATCTCAGGAGCCTATCTCCTGAACGGTCTACAACGGCCTCAAGTCGACCCTGTGTCGACACTAGCACGTGTATGGCTTGACGGCCACAAACAACACCTGTTGTTGTTTGCGCACGTTGGGCTATACCATTGAACGTTGGCACTCACCAAATAGCATAGACGGAAATAATCAATTTGTCTCTCGCCATGCCCGAAACAGCCTTACATATCTTTAAATTCCTTAATATTATAATTCTCGCGATCGCAACAAACATCAACAATCTGAAACTTATCAATTACAATACATATACATTACACATCGGAAAACAAAGAAGGATGTAACAGAAACGATACAGTCGCAGGTCGCATACCACCAACTAACCTGTGGTTAACACTCCTCCTGTTCTTAGTAAAATTGATGCTCAAGATATCCATGGTACTCTGTTTTCTAGGTCTAATGATGTTATTAATTACGATGGTTTCCGTGATTTTCCATGTAATGATTCGTTTCTTACCAATCGTCATGAAATTTTAAAGATTGCTGATAATTTCAGACTTCGAAAGGCTTCGGGCTTGGATACTGTCCCACCAGAGACTATCAGGTGTCTTATGCGTTATGATCCTGATAGTTTCGTTAAGATGATTTTCTGTCTGACTTCTGGTATTTTTCCTATTAAATGGAAAACCAGTCGGGTTATTCTTTTGCAGAAAAATAATAATAACACCTTCTTACCAAGTGATTTTAGGCCTTCATGTATCAGCGACTCTATTAGCAAAGTTCTGGAAACTGTTTTCAAAAATAGAATTTTTGATACATTAGGTGCAGTTCGACGAAAAAAAAAAATGAATCTTTGGACGCTGTTGATATTGTTTACGAATTCATTGAGGATACTATCTCTAAGCGGCGTTTTTGTATACTGGTTAGTCTAGATGTTAAAAATGCATTTAATAGTGTTAACTGGAACACTATCATTGAAAACATGAAAAGACGTAATTTTCCGGTACCACTACAAAGGATTTTACAAAGTCACCTTAAAAATATATTTGTTTATTTTAAATCACTTGATGGGTGGACGAGAGTCGGGATGGCGCGTGGTTCAATCATCGTTCCTATCATTTGGAATATGGTTTACGTTGAAATTGTTCAAATTGTTACCCCTCCAAGCATCAAGTTAATCGCATATGTCGATGATATTGCTGTTCTAGGTTCTGGGCACAATTTATGTACAGTTAGGAGCGATGTTTGTGCTCTCATCAACGATAAAATTGGTGTTGGCTTAGATAGGCTTAGTTTGGAGTTATCTCCCTCCAAAACTAAATATATTTTCATTAATAGGAAAAGGATTCCTTTAAATTTCACGCTAAATATTTATGGCCATCGTTTGACTCCTGCTCCGTGCATTAAGTATTTAGGTGTTACTTTTAATCAAAAGAGAAATTTCTCTCAACACATTGATTTGATTTCTGCGTCCTCTGTTAGAATCATGTCGCAGATTATGAGAATTGCGGCTAACATTGGTGGCCCTCGTACCATTAGTAGAAAGCTTTATTATTATGTAATGGAATTGGTTATTTCGTATGCGTATCCTATTTGGGATACTAAAGCTGTTGACTATGTCAGAAATAGGGTTATTTTGGAAAGAGTGCAGAGGTAAGGTCTCGGGCGGGTGGCGAGAGGCTACTGTACCGTGAGTCGTGATGCTTTGTGCATTATTGCAGGCATTAAGCCTCTGAAACTTTCAATTGAGGATAAAATTGATATTTATAAAATTAGAAATATGTATAAAGCTTTGCCGGATGATAGTGATGTACAACTTTTGGGAAAGAAGAAAAAAATTGAACAAGAGTCTAAAGTCGATATTGCTACTACAAACCGTTGGATTGAGGAATGGAGGGGTGGTGTTAAGGCTGCCTGGACCCATCGCCTCATTAATAATGAGGAAAATTGGATCTCTAGGAAACATGGTGAGCTAAATTATTATCTTACGCGAGTGCTAACTGGTCATGGTATAGTATATAAGCGCGACTTTAAGTCGAAAATCGTGAACAATGGCAATTTTCCCACTTTTAATCGTTTATAACTGGTAAACGAAGTAACCAATATCGGTGAAATTTTCAGCATGGATATAATTTATTCGAGCGAATCAAACACATTCTTTAAATTTTCAATACAGGCTCAGATGAAAAAGCGGAAAAAGCAACTTTTACTATTTCTTTCACGATTCCGAACAATTCAAATTTTTGTCAAAAATTTTTTACATCTCGTTTAATAAACTAATCCTGCTAACTTCTTAAAAACACTAAAGTTATTTGGACTAATTTGAAAAAAGTTATGCTGTTTCAAATAGTGTGTAATCAGTTTTGCTCCTTACTGTATATGTTACATTTTACGTATTTTTTTAAAAGTACAAATTCTTTTGGTTGTACCCTTATGTGAAGACTCTAGCCGTTGTAAATGAGTTACGGGGTGTCTCGGAGGTAGACAATGGAAGGAAGACGTGAAAAGGATGGTTGTAGAAAAGCTGAGAGGTATAAAACAGAATATATTACAACACTGAGGAATACAAATGATGAAAGAACAATGTGATGAGGCGTCGATAGAGATCGAGTACAATATAGTCGCGAAGCCCGTGAAAAAGACAGTAGAATTAGCGTGATCAGTCGATAGCGAAGATGAGTACTGACCCAGTACCAGTCTACTGAGCACCCGGAGTATCCTGTTCCACGAGACGAGCAGCCTACTCAACGTCGGGGCCTGAACGACGGATCTCCTGCGAGCCCAGGCAATGCTGCCGAATGATAAACGATAAAGGGGTCTAGTCCGGTGAGTGTCAGCCATAGACCGCGCGTCCGAAAGCCTCGTGACCCGAGTTAGACACGGTCATACTCGCCGTGTGGACTCAAAAGCTGAATCGATTATTAACGTCTTGTCTGCGAACTCGTGATTTGTATTATCGTCCAAATCAAACCGCGGGACGTAACAATTGCGAAACTAGCAAAGAGCTGCAAATCATAATTGTTATCCCGGTGGACAACAGGGATAGCCCAATCTATTGCAAAACAACGGCTTCGCCTACAGTAAAACCAAATTTTTCGCGAAAACGTGTAATTTCAGCATTTGCGCTCGTTGTCTGTAAGGTACGTAAACTGGCCATACGCATAAAATATGTGTTTAATCATGTTTAATTGTACTTTTTAAGTCGTATATAGTAGGGTATACTTCCATTTTGATATTCTTGAAAAAGTCGATACTTTGCTTATATTTTCAAACTTTATGTATCGCACAGATTTGGGATTTTAACACATTCACGCTGACGTGCATCACCGGTGAGTCGCACTCAACTGTCCCATCGAGTGGCGTGCATCACCGGTGGGTCGCACACGACTGTCTCATCTGGCGGCGTGTACCACCGGTTAGTCACACTTGAATATTCGATCAGACGCTGCGTACCGTTAAAAATTTAGTTCGTTTAGTAACTAGGAAGAATTGCCATATAGTTGAAAATCTAAATAATGGAAATTGTACGTATATTAAATTGAAAAAAGTAGGATTTACTTTATTTTATCTCAACGTTATAAACATAATTTATAAAACAAAAATTCAGTAGGAAAAACATAATAATTCAATATTATAAACTTAATGTGTAATTGTTTCGATGCAATTTTTGAAAGCATTGTCAACAGAGTGCTGGCTGGCCCTTACAATCGTTACAATATGTCGTTACTTTTTTGGTTTTCTTCTTGGCATACTGCCTACCATTTCTTTTACATAAACATTTGTAACATTCTTCACATCTTTGTCTTGTTTTTCTTGCAGGTCCTTTGTACGAATGAAGAAAATGTGACCCTTTTTTTGACGGTATTTGGTTTTCAGTTGTCATTTCTTCACAGTGATGATTATTGATCAGAAGGTGATGAATAATTTGTAAAAAAGGGTGACAAAAGGGTGGTAAAAGGGTTCCTTTTGTTAAAAAGTAAAACTGCTAACGACCTTCATAGTTCTACTTACTGGAAAAAATATGTGGTCAGGATGAAAAACGGCACGAGTTACACTATTTGCAAAATAAACGCACGCACTTTGTTACTGGACGAACAGTTGAAACTGCAACTGAATAAGCAATAATACTGCGCCGCGAGATAAGGCGAAGCATGAATTCGAGCGCCGCGCCGTCTCATAGCGAAAAATATGAAAATCGGTGGCGGCGTGACCGTGTTAAACCTGACATTACGGCGTCGAACCACAATTTTTCCCATGTGGGGCGTTTTAGATATCGAATAAAATGTTTTTGCAATCCGGTCTAGTGTCCAGGCTATGATACGAACATATGCTTCAGATAAAAGTTGTATGATGCGAGAGAGATATAACATGTTCTTATTTATTTAACATTGCAATAACCTTGAAACATCCTATGGTGGTCGCATTAAAATTTTTAAATATTCTCGTAGTTGCAATCTAGATGTCTTCCAATTTTACTTACAATAAGACATACGTACGGACATATGTACAGTGTACATACATACATTTGCGTAATTGATCACACTCATATTAAATTAGAACTAGTTTTTTAAAAATGGACCAAGTGACTTCAGTTTTTTGCAATGCTGATGCTGCAGTATAAAGGGTACTATCATCTTTCAATATCACTGTCCATCACTAGAGTAATAAAAAATAAAATGATTTGATCTGTCGTTGAAAATGGTATATTAAGAATTTCATAAATAAAACATTTCAATGCGTTATTGAATTTTCATAATCATTCGTTTCTCTACTGCATGTTCTAGTATTAAGTACCTAACGTCAGCGAAAAGCACAAGTATGTAGTATTTTAAAAACATTATTATTGCAAGCAAACAAGAGTGTCATATTTGTCCAAATATCTTTCGCCTAAAATATTCGCGATATTTTTTATGTATATGAGTATTTTGAGTTAAACCGGATATCTCGTGAGTTATCCACTATGATCTATTATATTACTTAATTTAGAGAAGACAGTCAAAAGCTTTCAACCTAAGTAAGATGCGGAAAAGCAGAAAATTGGAATAAACGGTGGCTCGAGGACGAAGCGAGTGGATGCAACCTGTGTGGGGACAGGTATGGAAGTTTGATTATATTGGATCAGGATGGAGGATATAGTGAGAGGGAAGATATATAACAATGTCGAAGCGTGGTTTGAGAAGTTGAGAAAAAAGAGAGAAAAGAAGTAACGGAGTTGGAAATGGTGCAATAACTAGGATAAGAATAGAGTAGGAGAGAGAGAGAGAGAGAGAGAGAGAGACCCAGATATCATTACCATTGATATCACTTACCAGTTCTAAATGAGCCTTTAGCATTCCATCGACCGCTTCTTCAGAAATTACAACGGTACCACCTTCAAGGCCGATTCCACCGCAAGTACCGATCCTAAAGAATATTGGATCTTTCACTTTTGCGTGGTACATTAACTTGATCACTTCGTGCAGGAGAATTCCGACTGATGGGATACCCATTCCATGCTAAACAAAAAACTTTGATATTCTATACATCTTTCATAGACATTGTTAAACAACTTCAAATATTTAAAAATTTGTATAATTATTCAACATTTGTACAAAATCCTATAATGATACGTTTGAAAACAAATTCATCAATGTATTCTTGATTTTAATCAATTTGTGAAATATTGTGATCAAGTGTCACGCGTGAAACATAACTACACATGTACCTTTAAATAGTTACATTTTCTATTTAGACAACATTATTTATTACGCGTATACCTTATGGATTAGAGTTTTTCAAACGTATTATTATTAAATGATTTATAAGAAAACGTAAAATTCCACTTAAAAAGTACAATTGTATGGTTTTTTTGGGTTATTGTATAGGTATTACATAAATTGCCACTTATGCATACAAAATTTGCCATCTCGTGCCATTTCGTTCTTTTCAAAGAACTTTTTCGTATCTCTAATAGTTGCTGAGATAGTTAACGTTATATGCAGTTACATCAATTACTAGGTCTACAGAAGTTTTTACAAAATGTTGTAAATTCTTGTTCTGATTAACGAACAATTTAAAAAATGAAATAATTTCTTAGTATTTGGTAATTATTTTTAATTTGTTCGCAATTTTTCAACACTTGTCAAGAATCTGCGTAAAATTGTTAATGAAATATTAATACCATATTGAACACACCTTAATATGAATTGTTTTAGGCTAATTTTTGATATACGAACATTGAATTTTATTATCGTTCTGGATATATGTTGCCAAGGTCATCGTCTTGAGTGGCCCCAATTTTGAAAAAATTAGCGGCAACGATCCGTTCAAAAGTTATGAAGTATTAAAGTTTCCGTTTTGAACAATATGAAGGCACAATAAGATGCCGATATCATTCGATCATTGTTTTGTTTATATTATAGTATAGGGATTCATTGTAATAGGGCTCAATAGATATTATTGTAGTAGTCTCTTGCTTAAGAGATGTAATTATTTTCCTTCTGTGTTCCGCGGGTTGGAAGCATTTATTTATTGATTGTTTGTACTCACAAGAATTTTACAAACCTGCGATTGAATGATATTGGCATGTGTCGTGCTCTCGTATGGTACAAAATGGAAACTTTAATGCTTCATGGCACTGTATGTTTCATCAACTGTTCAACGGATCGTTGCCGCTAATTTGATTAAAGTCGGGAACGGGTTACGGTCAAGGTCCAAGTTCGATGTTGACATATTAAATATACCTCTTATATTAAATGATTGATTTATTAAACGGTGTTGCTTACAAGCATCGAAGCAAACTTAACATTGGCCGCTAATAACCTGAGATGTTGATGCGATCTTAAATAAACTAACAATAACAAAAAAAAAAGAACTTAATATTTTCATTGCTATTACAATATTTGAGGGGAATACTAAGACCTCATTAGCGATGTTTTGAAATTTTCATTGTATCGAATAGTATAATTTAATGCTTAAAAAATGTTGTATTCGCAGCATTCTCATTTTGTTATGCGCATTCAGCAGGGATGTGCATTTCTGTCTCAATTGAGTCAAAACCGTCCCCATCATAGCGCCCATTGTTCCCTTCCAGTAAGCGTCGTTACCGTGGTGCAGAAGTCGGCAAGAAGAGCACATTTCGGCCGATTTTCGAGGACTACATACACCCCCTTATCGGCCGCGCATCTCGGTTCCCGTGACGATCCTAGTTCTTGAGACACCTCAGGTAGGTACCGTTTGAACTGCGCGTGGCGCATTAGGGCGACAGCCATATCAATAAGTTTCCACATTACCGTGAAGGTACTATTGTCAATGAACTTTTTTTGTCAGTGATATCCCCTGTAGGCCTATTTTACTATGTCGCATGGTAATTTCGAAAAATAAATTTGGAAAATAAATGAAGAGGATAAATTTGGAAAATAGCTTTTAATTTCATCGCCAAAATTTTATTTAGACGTGCAAAAACATTTTCGCGTACGTTTAGACTTTAAACGTGCTGGGTAGATCTGAAATGTCGAATAGAAGGCTGGATGTCGCTCGCTGTTCGCACTGCAAACGATAGAGAAGAATCGTTCAACTTTGTGCGCTTTTCTGTTTTAATTAAATCTTCCGACTTTATTTTTCAAATTTATTTTCTATATTTCTCTTCCGAAATTATCATGCGACATAGTGGAGTAGGCTTACAGGGGACACCACTGACGAAAAAACGTATTGATAATAGTACAGACAAGATATAGGAATAGATCTGACACCGAGCGTGACAGTCAAGGCCAAATGCCTGCCGGCCCCCTTAATGGATATTTGAGAGAATCTGTGAATCGTTTCAGCGAACCGGAAATTTTAATGTTACTAAAGAACGTAACGAAAACTGCCATTTCGGATGTAAATACAATTGCGGTCCTAGCGGTAGCAGAAAATCCCCATATTAGTACACGACAGATTTCATGAGGTTCTGGCATGAGTAAACCAAGTGTACTACGAATTCGTCATAACGAAAAACATCATGCTTATCATCTATCACTTCATCAGGAGGTCCATGGAACGGATTATGAAAACCGCGTTCGATTATGTCAGTGGTTTTTGCATCAAATGAGCAATAATAATTTTTTTTTACAAAAAGTTTTATTCACATTTTTGCAAATTAATTTGAGAAACATGCACTACTAGGCATCAGAAAATCCTCATTGGAAGAGAGAAGTTGACCATCAACGTCAAAGGAGCGTTAATGTGTGGAATTTTCGGCAACAAATTGATTGGACCATATTTTATTGATGGTCGACTGACGGGACAAAAATATGCAAACTTCTTGTGAGTAATTTTACCATCTTTATTAGAAAATTTACCATTAAATATTCGTACACAAATCTGGTATCAACATGATGGTTGCCCTGCACATTACGCACGTCATGTAAGGCAAGTACTCGATAGAAAATTTCCCAATCGATGGATTGGTCGTGGTGGACAATTTCTGTGGCCTCCACGCTCACCAAGCCGTACTCCTTTAGACTATTTTTTGTAGGGCAAATTAAAAGATACAGTGTATCGTGAACCATCGAAAACCCCTGAGAATATGAAACATTGTATTCGTGAAGCATGCATTACGCTCGGTGCGGATATGATTCAGAGTCCAGTTTTTTCATTACTTAATAGATTGTATCACTGTATTAATGCCAATGGATATCACTTCGAACACTTGTGTTAGTTGCGATAAACTACTAGGTCACTCATGTTAACAAACATTGTCACGTAAACATCCCGCTGTCCTGCGGAAACCTATGACAACGTTAAACTTCTACCTTGATATTACGCGAAGAAAATTTTCAGGAAATAAAGTGAAATTACTCGTTAATTATTAGGTTTAGGGCTAATGAAGGTCACTACTTTTTTACTCAGAATTCAACATTCTTCCATATTTTGGTATAAAAAATATAGTATTCCATTAAAAAAAAATACAAAATCGACCTTCAAATCTCCGAAACGCTTTCACCTGTAAAAAAAATAAACTACATAATGTACTCCTTTAGACCATGCAACTTCTGTATACAAAACTTTTTCGTGCAACGCATACTTTGGAAGTTATGTATTTGTGCAAGTTGCGTGAACCATCCTGTATACAGGGTGGGACAATAACTATGTCCAGTTTGAATATTGCCGTTATTTGTAATAATATGAAAAAATGTTATATAGAAAACTTACACGGTATAGAGGGGAACATATTGTGACACAAACATTTTCGGCGTGGGTGGAGGCATAGAGGAGATTTCAAGGTCAACTCTATTTTTTTAAATGGAATGCTATGTTTTTTTTTATCACGATCTGATAGCCAGTGTTGAGACGAATTCAGCGAGTTATCATTGAAGGTCATGCAAGTTCAAA
The DNA here is from genome assembly GCF_050948215.1 of Halictus rubicundus. Classification (NCBI taxonomy): domain Eukaryota; kingdom Metazoa; phylum Arthropoda; class Insecta; order Hymenoptera; family Halictidae; genus Halictus; species Halictus rubicundus. The sequence continues at coordinate 1,301,997 of NC_135156.1, read as the reverse complement.
TATGGTAGTAAAATAAACTTTATTACATTACGGGAGATGCTCGAATTGATGACTTCGTATCCCTGTCCCAATCTTCGTATCCCTGCATCACGTGCATGTCTTATCATTTCTTATTCTAGCACATGCTGCAATTATCCGTTGTTTCATATTTTCTGGTGTAGTGGGTACTTCTTGATAAACAGCATTTTTCAATGCTCCCCAGAGAAAAAAATCTACTGGTTACGACAAGTTGAGCACCAACGACAATGGTCAATTAACGTATGGTGTGGAATCGTTGGTGATCAAATAATCGGACCGCATTTTATCGATGGAAATCTTACTGGCGAACGATATGAACACTTTATACGAAGTAGATTGGGGGCTTTATTAGAAAATGTACCACTAAACGTTCGCCAGATGATGTGGTTACAGCACGACGGATGTCCAGCACATTATGCTCGGAGAGTAAGAGATGCACTGAACGAACTTTACACAAATAAGTGGATAGGACGTGGAGGATTAGTTTCTTGGCCAGCTCGCTCTCCGGATTTAACACCATTGGATTTTTTTCTCTGGGGAGCATTGAAAAATGCTGTTTATCAAGAAGTACCCACTACACCAGAAAATATGAAACAACGGATAATTATCAATTCGACACAGCACGTTCTCGTGCTAGTTTAAAAATAAATAATCCACTTTGAGACCATGTAATCGATTTCATTGTCTCGACGGGGCAGTTTCAGTTACGCTATAATGTTTATTGTTATAACTGATTTCGGAACTATACATATACAAGTTATACCTAAAGTCTACCACAGTGAGATTCTACACCTTTGGGACGTTGGAGATTTGTATAAAATATGTGCATAATTGTTTATAACATTGATAATCAATGTTAATTTTTTATACATTAACGCATTCTACGCATTGACAACAGAAAAAGTTTGAGTTAATTGTTAAGGATTTCATAACGTTTTCATTGTATAGAGTTACACATAGAGGCGTGGGCCGCGCCTTCACTACCGGGAAAGTAAGGGTTCAACTTGAAAAATACTGTCTACGCTCGGTGGTCTGCCATGGAAAAGGGGATGGTCATATTTTTGTATATTTTTTAGGCCATTATCTAGATCTAGAATATGGAATCGAAAAAATAATAAGAATAGGTCTGGGTCAGATTTGAAATTGTGGCTGTCGATAAAGTACACATGATATAGCCAAGGTACAAATTGGGAAGTATAATAACAATTTCTTAAGTAGCTATCAGTTCGTGGAAACGAATGAACTCAAACCCGTTGGTAAATACGGACAGTCAATGAAAACATTTGTTGACGATTTGACCGTGTCAATGAAAACATAGTGTGGGTCAAACCGTGTAGATGAAAATATTTGTCGGCTATCTGACCATGTCGATGAAAACATACTGTCCACGAAAGTTAATGTCGGTCAAATCGTGTCGATGAAAACAGTGTCGGTGAAATGAGTTGTCGACGATCTCAGGGTAACCCCCTACCACTACTCTGCCGCTTGGGTAGGATCTACCTGAACGATGAGGGTTGACTCAATGGTGTGCGTGCGTCTTCTTACATGAGCACAATACGACGTTTAAGGGGAGGGAACCGAACCTGACCAGGGCAAGCTCCAAATGCCCCGACACAATAATGATCGTCACGCTATGAAAGAACGAACGGCCGCTAGAGGAAGCTAAATAGTAACATTTCTGTCCAGTAGGGGAGCTAGGAACGTTTTCCAAAGTTCAGTATCGAGCAACACACTGTATTGGTAAAACAGAGGAAGAGAGAATGTACGGACGTACGACAACGTGGATGGCGCTGTCGTAGCTTCGTTCGAATAGCCGTGCCGCGGCACACTCACGCACCGCCTGATCAGCGTGTACGTGTGCCGACGGCGATCGCAAGGGTCAGGGATGCCTGGAAATATTTCCCAATAATGCAGTCACGGGACTTGTCAATGGTGAAAAGAGCTAGATGAAAGTTCTATCTAGGGTGGAAAGGTCCTCAGAAGTCGTACTTTTGCATCATTGAGAAACGGTTAGCAATATTCGGCAGCACGTCGTTTCTCAGGGAGGCTATGGGAACTGACATGGCGGCACACTCACACACCGCCTGGTCGGCGTGTACGTGTGCCTACGAGGGCTGGAAGGGTCTGGAATTCCGCAACCCATTTCTCTATAATACAGGGATGTGAATTTTCAGTAATGGTTCGCACTAGATAAAAGGATCAACCTAACATGCCGAATCCCTCGAAAATCCGTAAAAATTATTGTTTGCGAAATGTAACAAATAGTTTGACAAACTATATTTAAATAAATGATTCTTTTCTAGTTTTTATCTCTATATACAAGTGAACGCATTCTAAATATTTTCAGTAAAAATTTGCTTTCTATAACTCCGTGCCGTGACATTGACACTGGAGGGTGTCATAAATTAGCCCTCCCACGACACTGTCCTGCCGAAGACGAAAGAACTTCCCTGTAACCTCGGTGCAAAACACAGTCATTCTCTAAAGTCTGAAACATCACCGCTTCGCACGAATGTACGATTGCCTAGTAAATATGATCCAAATTATATCATGTTTGGTGTCAATTTTATCAGGAAAATGACACGAATGTGTTGGGAGAAGTTTCATGAATATATTATGAAAAACAAAAGAATTGGGACATTGCATTAGTATTGTCTCACCGATATACCTGACCCCGCATAATGTTACACTCTTCGGCGGTCTAGCTTCTGGCCCCTTTGAAAGGTAGACACTTGGGGGCGTCATAAATTACCCGTTCTCCGATAGTGTCCTGCCGAAGACGAAAGAGCTGGCATGCAGCCTCGGTGCGAAACACAGTCATTCTCTGAAATCTGAAACATCGTCGCTTCGAACAAATGTACGAATGCGTAGTAAATATGATACAAATTATACCATGTTTGGTGTCATTTTTATCAGAAACATTCCACAAATGTGTTTAGAGAGGTTTCATGAAAAAATAATGGAAAACAAAAAAGATTATGACATTCCATCGGGATTGTCTTACCGATATACCTGACCTTGCACAATGTTACACCCTTCGGCGGTCTAGCTTCTGGGTCTTTCGACAGGTACACGCTTGAGGGTGTCAGAAACTAGCCCTCCCAATATAACCCCAGATAAAAGAGCTAAGGGGCACAGAATGCCTGTGGGATTAGGACAAGTTTCACCGATACGTAATGTTACGATAAAAATTACAATCTCATTAAAGACAGTCCAAATGATGCTTCATGTTTTTAATCTATTTATTAATACATGCTTTTATTTTTTTATGCTTTTATGTTTTTAATCAGAACAATATTGTTAATACGAATGACTTCTAGAGCTTATCTAGAGCATTTGGACCGTCTTTAATGAGATTGTAATTTTAACTTTCAAATTTTAATACAAATTTTTTTATCTTTCATTCGTTATTCGAAATTTTTATTTCGATAACTATTTTGCCCAACTCTGCGTATTGATAATATCATTAAAATATACTTACGAAGTTACATACGCCTAGAAGGTATGACAAGAAGGTAAATTATGACAATTTTTTGAGGAGTGCGTTAACTTCGTGAGGATATTTTAATGATATTATCGATACGTATGCAACTTCATTCGAAACAAATTCGTCGGAATTCCAGAAATATTTAATTTAATTTAATTTAATTTAATTTAATTTAATTTAATTTAATACAAAATTTAATGCAAATAAAGATTCTGATTAAAATAAAGATTTGTCAGGCCGGCCAGACAATGCATACAGAAATCCATATAAAATGCGGAACATTGCAAGCGTAGTCGGCCTGACCGTTCGGTGTGCCGGTCGTTGGGTGTAACATGGGTCAGGTACATCGGTGAGACAATACTAATGCAATGTCATCATTTTTTTTGTTTTTCCTTATTTTTTCATGATACCTCTCTCAACACATTCGTGGAATGTTTCTGATAAAAATGATACCAAACATGGTATAATTTGTATCATATTTACTACGCATTCGTACATTTGTTCGGAGCGACGATGTTTCAGATTTCAGAGAATGACTGTGTTTCGCACCGAGGCTGCATGCCAGCTCTTTCGTCTTTGGCAGGACACTATCGGAGAAGGGCCAATTTATGACGCACCCAAGTGTCTACCCTTCGAAGGGGCTAGAAGCTAGACCGCCGAAGAGTGTAACATTATGCGGGGTCAGGTATATCGGTGAAACAATACTAATGCAATGTCCCAATTCTTTTGTTTTTCATAATATATTCATGAAACTTCTCTCAACACATTCGTGTAATTTTCCTGATAAAATTGACACCAAACATGATATAATTTGGATCATATTTACTAGGCAATCGTACATTCGTGCGAAGCGGCGATGTTTCAGATTTTAGAGAATGACTGTGTTTTGCACTGAGGTTACAGGAAAGTTCTTTCGTCTTCGGCGAGACAGTGTCGTGGGAGGGCTAATTTATGACACCCTCCAGTGTCAATGTTATGGAGCGGGCCATCGACGCAAGATACTAATTCGCAACAGGTTGCTTTCAAACCATTAGAGATATTGAAATCAAATTTTTACAGAAAATATTTAGAATATATTCATTTTTATCTGGAGATAAAAACTAGAAAAAATCAATTGATAAATATAGTTTGCCCAACTATTTGTTACATTTCGCGAACAATAATTTTTAGGGATTTTTGAGGGATTCAGCATGTCAGGTTGATCTTTTTATCTAGTGCCATTACTGAAAATTCACATCCTTGTATTATCCAACCTTCCAAGATGCTAATTGGCTAAAGCGCTTTTCACTATGAAAAACTCCCGTCTCTGCATTATTGGGAAATGGTTAGTGGCATCCTAGACCCTTGCGATCGCCGTCGGCACACGTACACGCCGACCAGGCGGTGTGTGAGTGTGCCGCCATGTCAGTTCCCATAGCCTCCCTGAGAAACGACGTGCTGCCGAATATTGCTAACCATTTCTCGATGATGCAAAAGTACGACTTCTGAGGACCTTTCCACCCTAGATAGAACTTTCATCTAGCTCTTTTCACCATTGACAAGTCCCGTGACTGCATTATTGGGAAATAATTCCAGGCATCCCTGACCCTTGCGATCGCCGTCGGCACACGTACACGCTGATCAGGCGGTGTGTGAGTGTGCCGCGGCACGGCTATTCGAACGAAGCTACGACAGCGCCATCCACGTTGACGCGCCGCTCATGCTCCTACAGGCCTCTCTGGCGGACAACATGCTGCCGAATATAGCTAATCATTTCTCGATGACGCAAAAGTAGGATTTCTGAGGACCTTTTCACCCTAGATTGAACCTTTATCTAGCTCTTTTCACTATGGAAAGGTCCCGTCTCTGCATTATTGGGAAATATTTCCAGGCATCCCGGACCCTTGCGATCGCCGTCGCACACGTACACGCCGACCAGGCGGTGTGTGAGTGTGCCGCCATGTCTGTTCCCATAGCCTCCCTGAGAACCGACGTGCTGCCGAATATTGCTAACCGTTTCTCGATGATGCAAAAGTACGACTTCTGAGGACCTTTCCACCCTAGATAGAACTTTCATCTAGCTCTTTTCACCATTGACAAGTCCCGTGACTGCATTATTGGGAAATATTTCCAGGCATCCCTGACCCTTGCGATCGCCGTCTGCACACGTACACGCTGATCAGGCGGTGTGTGAGTGTGCCGCGGCACGGCTATTCGAACGAAGCTACGACAGCGCCATCCACGTTGTCGCGCCGCTCATGCTCCTACAGGCCTCTCTGGCGGACAACATGCTGCCGAATATAGCTAATCATTTCTCGATGACGCAAAAGTAGGACTTCTGAGGACCTTTTCACCCTAGATTGAACCTTTATCTAGCTCTTTTCACTATGGAAAAGTCCCGTCTCTGCATTATTGGGAAATATTTCCAGGCATCCCGGACCCTTGCGATCGCCGTCGCACACGTACACGCCATCCACGCTTTCGCGCCGCGCATGCTCCTATAGGCCTCTGTTTTACCGATACAGTGACTACTGACGATGAGACAGATCGGGAACATAGTACAGCGCTCGTAGCGGAAAATGTCGGAACTATATTTTGATGAAATACTCAATGATCTAATTTTTCTGGGTGCCCGCTTTCATTTGTTTGATACGTAAGCATACAACGTGATCGGCGTGGCATTGAGTTCCTATATGTTCCCGCTAGGGTGGAAAGGTCCAACGAACTCCATACGAGCTCTGAATCTCTCGATATTTACGATAATGTCACTCGATTAAGCAGTATGCTGCTGAATATTGCAAATTACGGCTAAAAAACGCAAAAGTACGACTTATGAGGACCTTTTCACCCTAGATTGAACTTTTATCTAGCGATTTTGACTACAGAACAGTACTATTTTTGCATTGTTAACAAATGAGAGCGGGCCTCCCGTACCCTTGCAAAACTCGGGTACGTGTGCGGAACTAGGGAGGGGATGCACTCACACAATCTTGAGCCGTGCCCACCGCCTTAAAGGTACAGAACATCTAGCAATGTGCATTTTGACCTGAAAACATTATGAAATCTTTTACAATTTTTTCTAACGAAATGGTTCATTTGCGGCGTATGGTTCCTCTCAAATTTTTGCTGTTTTCAATACGTAGAATACGTTGATGTATAAAATAAAAAATTTAACAATAACTTACAATGTTATAAACAATTTTTCGGACAGTTTTCTAATTTTAATTTGTTGCGAACGCAAAGTTCTGTTCTCGTGTATCTTGGTACGTAGGTTCTCGGCATAAATGTTTCCCCGGGCAACTCACGATCGAGCGACAATGAAATGATCGACGGCGATTGTTACATCGCGAAAGCGAAGGGGTACGCCCAGGGGTATGTGCCTGTGGTTGAGGCGCGAGGCTACCTTCGCATGGTGACGCATATGGATTTCCAAATTACGGGGAAATCCGCTATTATTTTATTGGAATTGTAGATTCTAAAGACAGTGGCATTATTGAATTACATCTGGCGACGATCGACCTTTATAATTTTATAATCTGGGATTGCAAAACCCTTTGTTCACGCCTTAGCGCGGCCCATCCTGTTAACATTACTAAACATATGTTTATATAAATATATATGGTAGTAATGGAACTAACAAGAGAACATATTCAGTTGGTATAAGCCGATTTTGATAAATCTTATGTGAGATATAGTTTTTCGAAAAATATTTGACGTGCGTTTTTTTTTGTCAGCATCCATCTACTTTGAAAGGGTGAAAACAGCCCTCAAAGTTGGGGGTTAAAACTACATTTTTTGAAATGTCTCGGAAACCAGAGGTCGAAAAAATTAATTTTTTTTTAAATTGTATATTTTCTAATGGGAAATGTAGTAGCGCAAGAAAATTTTGACAAAAGTTCTTTGTTTAACCCCTTAACTTACGATTTACGTTTCTACAGCCTGGGCCCAAAAGGTAAACAAGATCGCGCAGCCTTCGAGCCATTCCACGGCCATGCCCGTGATATTTACATTTGGCTCGATCATTGTACCAGGGGCCATGCCCGTAATATTTACATTTGACCCGACCGATGTACTACTAGCTAGGCCCGTGATAATCAGTTTTGCCCCGAATACCAGACCACGTGTCTCACACGTAGTTGTTGGTTAAGGGGTTACACATAGGGATTGCAATGCCGGTATACCGGTATACCGAATACCGGTATTTCGTGCTATTTTGCAATTTCGTGAAACCGGTATTTGCTAAGCTAAAATACCGGTATTTTCGGTATTAGCTATAAATAATAAATATTTTTTTGGGGCATTTGCTCTTATTTGAAATACGTTCGCCGCTCATGATGTGTGTATCTGTGCTTGCCGATCAAAGCACATTGCCGCGGTGACTGCTGAAGCCACTGCGCTCTTTTCGGTGTGGTACCGATGCCGCTGCGCTCTTTTCGGCGTGGTATCGATGCCGCTGTATTCTTTGCAACATTGTGGCGATGAACGACAACGTTTGAGGCATTTTTCTGCCTGTAAAGGCGCGTATCTCGATGAACACAGTTCAGTTGTCGCTCGACTGCGAACGAATTGTCTCTTCCGTTTGTCCTAGTGAAATTGTGCGCAGTGTTTTAAATATTTATATTATACATTTAGATATTTTTTAAATTGGTGAGTTTCTTTTTCATAGGTAAGGACACATTATATATTATGCTTCATTGTTCAAAATATTTACACGTGTAACGTATGTATATGTTTTTAGTTTCATTTATCCGTAATGAATAATACGAATGACTTCAAAGAACATAGAAAATCTGCCGATAATACTTCGGCTTGGTTTTACTATTTATATGATGAAAAAAGTATGCTGGCGAGATGCAAAACATGTTCGAGGATAATTAAAGTTTTTGGAGGAAGTACAAGCGGACTACATACACATTTAAAAACACTACATAATATTAATTTATTGAAAAGAAAAGAATCCGAGACAAATTCTAACTCACCTAAAAATGATATTACGAAACCAAAGACATCGCAAATTACAGATTTTTTCAATAGAAAAACCGACTGTTTCGATGAAGTTCTGTCTAGAATGACAGCATTAGATGGTTTGCCGTTCAGAGTGTTTTGTACTTCAGTTGAATTGAGAAAGTCACTGATTGCAAGAGGTTTCAAAAATATTCCAAGATCTATTAATACTATAAGAAGAACTGTTATAAACTATAGTAACAGTGTTCGCAATTCTCTGAAAAAAGAATTAACAGAATTAAAATTAAATGGTACAAAATTTAGTCTCACATTTGATGAATGGACAAGTGTACGAAATAGACGTTATTTAAATATAAATATTCATTCAGAAAAGAAAATTTGGAATATAGGACTCACACATGTCTCAGGAAGTATGCCAGCTACAAAATGTGTAGAAGTAGTCAACTGCAAATTGGAGGAACATGGATTATCTCTAAAAGAAGATATTGTCTGCATAACTACTGATGGAGCAACGGTGATGAAAAAAGTTGGGAAGTTGATTGATGCAAATCAGCAATTGTGCTATGCTCATGGAATTCAACTTGGAGTAATCAGTGTGCTATATCAACAAAATCAAGAGCAGAAGAAGCAAAATACTCTGGATTTAGAAACTTCTGATTCTGATTTCGAAGAGAGTGACAATGAAGAAAATAGTACTACAATTGTTGAAAGTACCTCATTTGAATATGACGAAGATAATAGTAACGAGGACGAAATATTAACCTACCAAGAATTGCTTCCCATAATTAAGAAAATTCGAAAAGTTGTTAAAATATTTAAACGTTCCCCTACTAAAAGTGCTGTTTTACAAAAATATGTACTTACTGAAATAAAAAAAGAACTTATGCTAATATTAGATTCTAAAACACGCTGGAACAGTTTGTTATTGATGATGGAACGATTTTTGAAATTAAAAAATCCAATTCAGAAAGCATTAATTGACTTAAATTTACAAATTAATTTTCCCGATAATGAATTCGATTTAATATCAAAAACTGTATCAGCTCTGCATCCAATAAAACTGACTGTGGAAGCATTATGTCGGAAGGATTCCAACTTATTAACAGCGAATGCAGCAATAAATTTTATGTTGCAATCACTTAAAGATCAGGACACGCCACTGTCTGAGGAATTATACAGTGCATTGAAAATTCGTATACAGGAAAGGCATAGTGACCTAGAAAATATTTTAAGGTATTTACATAATTATAACGACTTTAAAAAAGAAAACGGAAAGGAAGAAAAGAAACTAACAAGGTCAAATTTAATTAAGTTCGTCGTCAATTTCCACAAAAACATTTATGAAAACCAAACACAAACCTATCCAGAAGAATTCGTTGAAGATGATGTTGATGTTGATATCGAAAAAGAATTATCTCTCGAGAAGAAATTACAATTAGCTATAGATAAAAAAATTGCTACGAACAATAATACAAAAATAATACAAAAAATAGATTTATCCAAAACCATCAGACGAGAGACCGAGTTGTTAGAGGATGAAGGACATCGAGGCAAATATTTAGAGCAAGTATATCGCTCATTATTAACAGTACCACCAACCAGCGTGGATGCGGAAAGAGCATTTTCAACTGCAAGTAATTTGTGCAGAAAAATACGTTCAAGGCTTAATGACAGTTCAATAGATGCATTATGTTTTTTACAATCACATTTCAAAAATATCGAATCAATAAATTAGTTATTTTTTTTTCCTATTAAACAACTGAGTTTTTGTACCTTCATGAAAATTCCTAGTACCGGTATTAATACCGGTATACCGGTACAACGTTTAAAAAAATACCGAATACCGGTATTGCATTTTTGGTCCGGTATTGCAATCCCTAGTTACACAATATATTAAAAATTGGATTTTTTGCAGTTTCTCTTAGTTATTATTAGTTCAGTTTAATGTAAACTCGGGTGTATGATCTTTGATCCAAGACAGGGGATACGTGTTTTAGGATTTTTTCTTTTTGCCATTTAACAATAATTATGCGTAATGAAAGATAGTCTTGTACCTGGCATGCGGCGGAAGGAATTCTGGCTTGTTTTGTAGAAATATAAGCATTTAGTATAAACGTGGATAGTATTTTGAACAATACCACTGCTTTACATGTCGTTTATTGTTTTATTAGTAGCTAAAGAATGTGGCCAGGTAGCAGCGTAACGCGGTGCTAATCACCGCGAAATGGCGGTGTAAGGGTACCGACTGTCATAGTCAATTCTCCTGTGAATTTCAGCGATCATTGTACTATAAGAAACATACTATAAGAAATTTCAGTTCTTCGTAACAGTTAATTGAATTAAAGATGGTTTACAACCATTTCAATAACCAAAATCTATATTGTAACAGTTATAAACAATTTTGTAAGGGTTCTTTTTATCTATACAGGTCCATGGAATGTGTATATGGCAATATTGTGAGTCTTTTTATAAGAAATACCTACACCTGTGAAGACACATTTCAAATATCACCATTTGTTTTAATAATATACTAAATATCATTGATTATTCACAGGTTATTGTGATTTTTCGGGCATTTCCGATGCTCTGACAAGAAAGTGTTTCCAAGAAAAATTAATCAGTAATTACTCTTCTATAAAGTTGAATATAAAAAATTAAAAATCTTTTTTTAAGTAAAATATTAATATCACCTTGATTTTTTAATTGTCACTATATATTTTTTACTTAATAATGTTATAGCTGACGTCAAGACGAATCCAATGACCCACTTTATTACAGCTTTGACATGAAATAATGCTAAAATCTTTGTGAACACCTAATTCATCGATTTTGAACCAGTGTGCAACGCGACGTTTGTCTATGCTGACTATTTTCCTTTGTTTCTACATTCTATTATATACAGTCGTTCAATTGTTTTCTGTTCTTCTGCTGAAACAAATCCTATAGAAATATTCCGTTTTCGCATAACTTGTTCGCACGTCATGTGTTCTCATGTTTAACCTATTCTGTTATTTTTATACTAAAATATCACATGCAATTACTGGTTTATATCTCTCGATATTGTTTTACGATGAGCAGACTAAAATATAACGAACACTTGTAACGAGAACCTGGTCAACTTTCCTAAGGAAGAACAATGATCCTGCAGGAGTGTGAATCGATATATGAAGGATCGATCGTATCGAAAGGGACTCGGACAGCACTCGAAGCAAAGCATTGAAACAGATAACATTGTCTTCATGGTCTACTATCTTACTCTAACCTACTGCTTCACTATACTATTTTGTCATAGATTCACGCAAATATACGCAAATGTTGTATGCATACACGGTGTCCCATTTATCTGGAAATCCAAAATATCTCAGAAACTACGAAAGATAGCGATAAAATGTTTTTAACGAAAGTTATTTGGTATGAAAGAGGACATAATGTGATGTAAACAGTTTTCTTGTCGGTGAAAAAAATGACGGAGATTTCAAAGTCACGTTACTTTTTTTTTCAATAGAATGTTGTATATTTGTATACACGGTATTTTAGTAAAATTTAATACGAATCCAACGATGTGCAATCGAAGTCATTTCTGTCTATAGAAACGTGAAAAATCATCGTCTAAGCATCGTAATCTATGCTGCACACCTTTGGTCAGCTACACTCCATGTGATTAGTGATTCCCAGAATGTTTGTAAACGTGCGACGATTTTTCACGTTTTTGTAGACAGAAATGATATCGATTACACCTCATTGGATTCGTATTAAGTTATACATACTATAATGCCTTGTATACAAAAATATAGCATTGTATTTAAAAAAAATAACCTGACCTTGAAATCTCCATCATTTTTTCACCAACAAGAAAACTGTTTATATCACGTTATGCTTCCTTTCATACTAAATAACTTTTGTTAAAACATTTTTTCACTATTTTTCGTAGTTTCTGAGATATTCTGGATTTCCAGATAAACTGGAAACCCTGTATATGTATAAAATAATAGTACATAATCGTATATTGGTTATATACACAAGATGTCTCGCCTAACGCGACCGTCTAAAATATCTCGCTTGTTTTTTATGATAAAAGAAAATTTCAGAGGAAAACATATAGGTTAAAAAGTTCCAGGTTAAATTTTTTGAGATTTTGAGGTCATCGAAGTTTTTTTTAAATGGAATAATATATTTTTATTATCGCTATATGATAGTCGAGGTCAAGACGAATCCAATGACCTGTAATATTATCACCTTCAAGTGACCTTGAGTATAAAAAATTCATATCTTATCAATAGACTGCGGATCTTTATGCAAAATAAAAAATGTTTGCATCGATTGCAAGACACAGGAGCGAAATAAAAATTTCTTTCTTCTTTTAATTACTTTATTAAGCTGAAACCAATACGCTGATATCCTTAAATCTTTTTAATATGTCCACTGCTTTAAATTGTGGTTACCCATTTTTTTCATAAATGCAAAAAACCGCAGTCTAGTTATCACCAACGAATCCACAACATATATTTACGCTCCATGAATGCTGGTGTACAACTTGACGAAACCATTATGGGTTTTCAGTGCACCAACAAAGCATATTAGGCCTCGTACAGACCTGAACATTTCGACGAACATTGCGCCGAACAGCGAACGAAAGAACCGCCGAATGTTTGAAGGTAGCAGGCGTTGCTCCGCAACCTTCGCGGCGCGAGTCACCTGAGCAAGCGGCAAAACAACGCAAGGGGTGCGACGTTTTGACGATCGCTCGAAAAACGCTAGGACGAATCGCGCCTAGGACAAGCGGCCTTTGTCCCGGGCAGTAAACAAATAAGACGAACGCTATAAAAGCAGGGCAGACGGGCATCGGGGACAGAGTAACGATAGAAATAGAGGGTGAAAGTTGTATAGTCGGGTTTTGTCGAAATAATCATAGTCGAGTCAGTAAAGTTTAGGATTAGAGTCGTGATTGTGATTGCCTAGGTGTGCTTGGTGTAAAAAAGTCGTGTGTGAAAATAAAACAAACAAATAGCAGTGTCAACGGGTTGTGAATTATATTTTATATTGCCAATAAATATCTGCGTACCCAGTCAGCCGGCTTTATTCCTACATAATTTGGGGGCTCGTACAACCTGAAACCAGTTTTCAGTCAAATAAAGTCGGGAAAGGTACGCAGATGACATGGCAAGTAAACCAACGGATTTTACAATCCTAAGGCTGAAAGAGTTGCTGGAGAGTCGCGAATTATCGGCGGCGGGTACAAAAGTAGAGTTGATAGCGCGGCTAAATGAACACGATCCGTCGGGGCAGTAGATAAAAGTGCCGCCCGAGGTCGAGTTGATGCAGGAGCACACGCCGTTTCTGGGGTACATCTGCGAAGAAGACGCTGGGAGAGACGCGAGGCACAGCAGCGAATTAGGGTCTCTTCATACTTGCCGGAGGCGAACGTTAGTATGGATACTACCACGATTTTCTAATCCATACGCACCGGAACCATAAAAAGCAACCTGAGAAGGCGCTCGAGATGCTCGCAACAAAAGCTAAGACCCACACACAGCGGGGGTTCGCTACCTAACTCCCGAACAGTTTACTCCCCTCTACACCCCGGGGATGCCTATGCATCCGCCGAGAGCTGGGCAAGCCGTTGGGCATCCGTTTTCGGCCGCCTGGCACAGGTCGCCTGGCACCGGCGGCCGCCACCTGGCAGAGGCCGCGTGGCATCGGCCGCCGGTGCCACGACAGCATCCGCACACAATCCATGTTCGAAGTAGAGAAAAGAATATTGTTCATCTGAGTTGTAATGTTAAGAAGTAATGGTTCAAACTATAATCTAATTTAACGATGGAACGATGAATATCAGCTTCACAAATCAATTTTAGCATAGTTAAATTATAAGTCAAAACTCCGGAGAACAAGTTTAAAATTATTAGAATTCATTAGTTGCAAGGGGTGTTCGAAAGCTGGTGGAAATAGTGGAAAATTGGAAAAGTGGAAATATACGTATAACATTTGGTTCGCGAGCATCTACGGTTGTACATCTTAGTACGCTAACGGTGTACAAGGTTCCGCATGTGCTGCATTCGGCTGGCTTAAAAATTACGAAAGTGGTGGGTACAATCGGAAGGATTTTTGATTTATGACGTCCATGGTCGGTAGGTCGTCGATAGGGATTTTTATACCTGGCCTTGGTCGGGCTGCGAGATATGCATTGACCTTTAGCAGACTGGTCGGAGGAATGGAGCATCTGCTGCGGGTGGTAGGAAGAATGGCTCAGGAACTGGAAAACCTGAAGAGCGAGCGCGCTCAGGAACCGGGACGGGGAAGCGACGTAGCGGAAGAGCGGTCATGGCCGCAAACAAGAAGAGTACACGTGAGTGTGAAATCTGTCGCAGAGCTATTAAGGTATTTTGAAGGAAAGTCCCAAGATTTCCCGATCTGGTCACGGCAGCTGAGAGTATTAAAAAATACGTACGACCTGTCAGACGACGAGGCAAAAATACTCATGGGAATGAGACTACGAGGGAAGGCGCAGGAATGGTTGCAGTCACGCGCCGAATTCGTGGAGATGCCGTCCGACACACTGCTGATCGAATATAGGAAAATGTTCTTTTTTCGTACGAGCAGAAGTGAAGCGCTGAGACAACTGCAGGTGCGGACGTGGAAAATGGGCGAGCCGTTTGTGGATTATTACCACGATAAGATGATCAAGGCAAATAGGGTGCCGATCAATGACTCCTACGAGCTTATCGACCATCTCGTGGAAGGCATTCCGGACCAAACGCTAAGGAACCAGGCGATCATGTACTGCTTCAGCAACCCCGAGGCCATGTTGCGAGCTTTCGAGAAGCTCGCACTACCACAGCCGAGCCAGGGAAGCAGTTTCCGAGGAGATCGGTGGAGGGCGAGTCCGCCGACGAGGACGGATAGAGGCCGATGGAGGGCGAATCCGCCGCCGAGGACGGAGGTAGACCGTTTGAGGGTGAACCCACCGACAAGGACGGAGGAGCACCGGCAGAGAGACTGGAGGGCCCCGAGAAAAGATGCTGGGAACTGCTATAACTGCGGTGAAATGGGACACCTGAGCCGAAATTGCCCAGCCAGGGATCGCGGCCTGCGATGTTGACACGATGATGACACATCGCGCCGAGGTGCCCACAACAGAGCAGTGGAGGGACGGCAGGGAACGAGAACCTGGTAGCACAGATTTCTGGACAGATGGCCTGCAAATCGGTGAGAATAAACGGACTCAATTTGACAGCTCTCATCGATACGAATGCCACGACAAAATCGGCGCACCGGGATTGCAGAATGGCGGGGTAGCGTTCCGGGGAATCGGGTCCGGAAATATAAAGACGCGGGGTGGTTTCAGGACAGACATCGCGATCGACGAGGGGGTATCCGATCACGGCGCACGTCGTGCCGGACGCACTGTTAAAATACGATTTACTTATAGGAGCAGATTTTCTAAGCAAAGTAAACGTCGCAATAAACAAAGGGGTCGTGCGAATAGGGGGAAGCGGGTAAGAGCGCACGGCTGACAGAGATATTCTGGATATATTCCGCATTGAATGTATAGAGGACGTCGACGGGGTAGGTATGACGCATATTAGCGATGCCGCGGTGAAGGGTAAAGTCGAGCGGATGGTCGCGAACTACGTTCCCGAAAAGACACGCGAAACGAACGTTAAAATGCGTATAGTAGTAAAGGACGAACAGCCGGTGTACCAAAGAGCGCGACGGCTAGCGTCGACGGAGGGAACGCTGGTGAACAAACAAATCGGGGAATGGATGCAGAAAGGCATCGTACCGTCGCTGTCAGAATACGCGAGTCCGATCGTATTGGTAAACAAGAAAAACGGTTCAAAACGGCTGTGCGTAGACTATCGAAAGATTAACGAAAAGATCGTGAAAGATAGATATCCGCTACCGATAGTGGAAGACCAGCTCGACGCGTTGCAGGGCGCGCGGATTTTCAGCACGCTTGACATGAAAAACGGATTTTTTCACGTACCGGTGAGTGAAGACAGCCGTAAATTCACGTCGTTTGTCGTAACCCGACGGGCAGTACGAATTTTTGCGCGTACCATTCGGTCTATGTAATTTACTTGCCGTTTTCGCGAGGTTTATCGATGCCGTGTTTAGAAAACTAATCAACGAAAAAATAGTACTAACGTATGTGGACGGTTTAATCGTACCAGCAGTCGACCTCGAGTCCGGTATGCAAAAACTAGCGCAGGTACTTGCAACGGCGAGAGAGGCGGGCCTCGAGATAAATTGGAAGAAGTGCGTGTTATTACAGAGCAGGGTAGAATTCTTAGGGCACATAGTCGAGAATGGCGAGATTCGACCGTCCGAGCGAAAATCGCACGCTGTCGCCAAATTCCCGAAACCAACGACGATCAAACAGATACAAAGTTTTCTGGGGCTAAACGGGTATTTCCGGAAATTTATAAAGGGGTACGCATTCATCGCAAGGCCATTGAGCAATTTGGTACGAGACGGCGTCAAAGGGCCTAGCCGATTAAGATGGTCAAAACTGCCCTTAGAGGTTTTTCAATGATTAATGAACCATTCGAAAGCTGACCCAGAAAAACCCCTCTGAGCAAAATTTCAACCCTCTATCTTGCCCGTGAGGGTAGTTACAGGGTAAATTAGATTTCGCGCTTTTCCACGCATTTTCCACACTCTGATGCTTCCTAAAATTCTGAAAAAAATGTGGCATATTTTGGATCCTAAGACAGATTTTTTAGAATTTTTTCAGATTTTTTTCTTGCAAACTGTGGTCGCAAAAAATGAAAAACCTCAAAAAAATCGGAAACATGTACATTTCTCAATAATATGAAAATATGCTATTTTGCTGTTTAGTGCCCCGATAAAGTACCATAACAGGCAGTGTCCTCAATTTTTTTTAGATTTTTTGTTGTGGGCACTTTTTGTCAAAACAAGAAAAACCTAATTTTTTCGCCGTTTCTGCTATTAGGAGGAAAGTTACACTTGTTGGTTTTATCGCAGGTACATATTAAGTCATTTTAAACATTATTACATTGACACAAGTAAGTGTTTGACCTAAAAAATGTTTCACGAGAAAAAATTGATTGTATTTTGTGCGGTATATACCAGAATGCTCGTAACGTTTTCAACATCGCCGGTTGGCACAGCGGTTAGGGCGTCGGACTACGGAGCGGATACGCTGGTGTTCTAATCCCGTCGGTGGGAAAGTTTTTTTTCCATACGTCATCTTTATTTTTCAATTTCTTATATGGTTTATTCGTGATTTTAACAATATTTTTTTAATGTTTTAAAAATATTGAGGTAAAATTTTTAACTAACTTTTATTTATATCACTCCGATTTTACTTCGAATTTAATGATATTATTTTCTTGGATTAGGCAATAAATTAATATTTATATTATTGTGTTCGTCCACGATTTTTGCCAGATATGAAATTGCTTGTGAAAATTGGTAAGATTCCGTGAAAAGAATTTTTAAATCTACTTCTGTCATTTCCAGAAAATCAAGAGTATCTACCGAGGATACTGTTTGAAATGGAGTCGTTTTGCAGTTCCAATTGTTTCCAATTTTTGGAAAGGTTTTGTTGTCTACTTGTTTGTGTAGGAGCTGGTACTTTTGACCTAGTATACTATGAATTGCCTCTGCATCCCACCGAAAATAATGAACTTCCTGATCCGTATCATAAATGTCCACAGAACAAGTCTTTCATTCAAGTAACTATAAACGGGAATTACTTCCTCATGTACCTTACAATAAAGAGGAATGGCTTAGGCTTATTTGTACCTGATACCTCACTTTCAAAATAGTGGTAGTATGTAGCCCCTTTCTCTCAATTTGACAAAAACCAATACTTTGCTGCGTGTTATTTATTCATAGTTCTTCTTATTTCCTCCCTAATTTCTGGAGACGCAAGGCTTAGAAACTAGATTAATGAATTTTAATATTAACAATGTTAAACAGGACCGCAATGATGAACATATACAATTAGAGAATCGAGGAAATAATAGATACTGCGAAACTATTTTTGTATGTATTTTAGTTAAAAATGTTATCTCAATATTTTTAAAACATTAAATAAATATTGTTAAAATCACATGAATAAACCATATAAGAAATTGAAAAAATAAAGATGACGTATGGAAAAAAAACTTTCCCACCGACGGGATTCGAACACCAGCGTATCCGCTCCGTAGTCCGACGCCCTAACCGCTTTTTTTTTTAACAAAGCGTTTATTGTGCCAATTAACAAACAAAAAGCGACATATATACATATTTACACTGCGGAACAATAAACTTAAACGCTAAAAAAAAAGTATAACAGAGGAATAACTTTATAGACTAAACTAAAGGACCGGGAATCCGGTCACGCGCTGTTTGTGGGGTTGATATATTTTTTTTTGCACTTATTGCACGTGTGGTACTTATTACTTAAGACTAAATCTTCTTATACGCTAGCGGTGTTGATTATGTACAGGGGGCACGGTTGAATAGAACTGTACATACGTTTTTGGTGTGCTAGGTTACGGTGTTTATGGTACTAAATTACACTTTATTGTGTAATTACCGATTGATTATTACTATTTGTGTTAACCTGAGCCAGGTCTGATCTTAAACTTAAACTTAAACTTAAACTTAACTTAAGCTTGCGGATGGTGCTAATAATACTCGGATTACTTAGTCTACGGGGCTTTGGCTTAACTATTGCACTGAATTATGGTGGTTCGTCAAGCCACCAGTATTTCTCTGTGTTTTTCCTGTGGTCGTCTTCTGTGTCGAATTTTGTAAGTTTGTGTCGGAAACGCATGTCGGTGTCGTCGATGCTGCAGTTGTTGTTGTATGGTAATGTTTTGTTGAAGTTTTTTTCTGTTGTAGTGATATATTATTGGGTGGCCGTGTGGGTTTTGTATGAGTCCTACGTTGTCTAGGTGTATGAATGCTTCTGGCGGTATGTATCCTGTGTGTCTCGTGTATTCGTGGTATAATGGGTTGGGGTATGTGGAACTGAATATTAGACTGTTATTGTGTATTTCACGTGTGTTCGCCCAGTGGTTTTTGGCTAGTTTTAACATATGTATATCTATCCTGGGTATTTGAGCTTTGTGTAGAAGGTTGTGGTTGCTTATGTATTTCGTATAGTTGGACTCGGGCGTTCTATATGTGTTTAGGCAGGCTCTAAGACATTTTCTTTCCATGAGACGGATTTTCTCCATGGTACTGGCACTTATGTTAAACCAAATGGGAAAACCGTAGTAAATTATTGGTTTGATTAACATTTTATAACATAGGATTTTGACTCCTGCATCGAGGTCTTTAGAATAAAATAGTCTTTTGTTTGCTGCGAAGGCTTTTTGCGCCTTGCCAATTTGCGTGTTGACGTGATCGTTGTAATTTAACTTAAAATCTAGATGTACGCCTAAATAACGTACAACCTTTTTGTGGGGGATTTTGATGTTAGAGTCTCTGTTATCCCGTATGTGGAAGTGTTTAGCGTTCGTGCGTACGTCTCCGTTTGCGTTTGAGATTTTTGAAATGTACGGTCTGAAAAGGATTGTTTCGCATTTGTTTGTGTTTATTTTTAATTTCCATGAATCGAAGTAGTCCTGTATTTTGTCGAATAGGTCTTGTAGTTTAGTCTGTAATATGGAGGGTTTGTTGTCGCTAATGTAGATCAGGAGGTCGTCTGCGTAGGCTAATGCCCCTCTTTGGTTGTCGTTGTTTAGGTCGTACAGGTTTAGCAGGTCGCTCATATATAGGCTAAACAGGATGGGGGAATTGACCGCGCCTTGTTGTAGTCCGTTGCGGACTTCGAATTTCCTTGGGGAGGTGTTGGTTCCCTCCACTACCTGAAAATTCTTTTTGTGCACCATGCACCAAAGAATTTTTATGAGGTGAGGGGGGAAGTTTTTCTTAATTAGCTTGTAAAACAGACCATCCAGCCATACCGTGTCGAATGCTTTCTCCAGGTCAATAAATACTGCTCCTACGCAGTCACCCGCGTTTCTTGCCCAGCAGATGTCTGCAGTAAATTTCGAGATGGCATGTACAGTTGAATGACCTCTTCTAAAACCGAATTGTGTGTCCGGGATAAGTTTTTTTTCTGCGCAGACTGTCTTTATTGCATTGTTTATTGTTATTTCGAAAATTTTACTAATATTTGGCAGGAGACTTATTGGGCGGTAGCTGGCGGGGTTGCTATCGTCTTTGTCTTTTTTTTTAAGGCATATTGTTTTGGCAGTTTTCCAGGCTGTCGGGAAGTGTGCCCTATTAAGGCAATTATTGAAGATTATGGCGTAGTTATAGATGAATCGTGGAGGTAGATGTTTTAGGATGATGTTCGGAATATTGTCGAAGCTTGAGGATTTTTTGTTGTTCAGTTTTTTTAGTATGAATCTAAGTTCGTATGAAGAGGTGGAGAAGTCTGTCGGCGTTTCGTCTGTGTTTGGGTTGTCTGCTTTGTTTGTGTCAGAGAAGGTGCATACTGTTATGTCGTTTCGTCTGTCCTCGTCTATTTCTGCTTTTAGAGTGTTTATTTTTTGTGTGATTATGTCTGTCAGTTCAGGTTTACCCATACTGTTATTCTGTGTGTGGGCGCTCTCGAAGTGAGCCCCTAGTACGTTCAGTTTGTCGTTTATGTCCATGATTAGTAGGTTGCCTTTGTCGTCTGTTTGTGTGTTTATACTGTCTATGATTGCGTTTGCTATCAAATCTGCATTGGTGTTGTGTATTTTTAGAGTATTAATGGTGTTCTGTTCTTTTGCGCGGAATATTTTGTTTATTGAAGGGAATAGTTCTTTGGAGTTATGTGTAGAGATGTTTTCTATTTTTTTTCTCCAGTGATCACTTACGGATCTTTGGAAGGCTTTTTTTATTTCTTTTTTAATTATTTTTAGTGTGTATTTGGTTAGTGCTATTTGAGTGTCGTTCTCTGTGGTGTAATTGGTGATTGTTGTCATTCTGTTTAGTCTGGTTATTAGTGTGCTTTTTAGTTTTTTTAGTTTTTTTATGGTCGGTGTGATGTATCTGTCTGTCGAGTTGTAATCATATGAGATGCGTGGAATTGTGTTGTCTATCGCGGAGTTGATGCTTGTGTTCAGTTTTTCTATGTAATTGTCAATTTCGTCTATTGTTAGGTTTCTGGTGTTAGGTATCATTGTGTTGTCTGTGTTTAGTAGGTCTGCTTGGAAGTCTTGCCAGTTTGCTTTGCTGTAATTGTATTTCTTGGTATGGTTTTGTTCATCTATTATTAGTGGTTCGTCTGAGTCTAGGGTGATTGTCATTTCCGTAGCCCTGTGGTCACTGTCGTAGTCATGTGTGTTAAGTCTTCCTGGTGCGGGTAGTCTGTGGAATTTAATTCTGTTGTCTGTCAGGCAAATGTCTATGAATGATCCGCTATTTGGGAAGGATGGTAGTAAGGTGTTAAGGAGAGTTACTTTGTATTGTATTTCATTGTGTTGTAGCCATTTTTTTAGGGTGATGCCTCTGTTGTTATTTGAGTTGTTGTGCCAATCGGAGTGTTTTGCGTTTAAATCTCCTGCCAGTAGATAATAGTTGTTTAATTTGTGTAATTATAGTTTTTCGAATATTGTATTGAGGTCTGCTGTAAATTCTTTCTTATTACTGCTGGGGGCGTATGCTGCTATTAGGAGCAGGTTTTTTTGTCGGATTTTGATTTTTACTACTGTTGCCTCGAGCGATGAGATGAGGTTATTATTTAGCTGGATGGTTCTGAATTTGATATTGCGCTTGATTAGGATTGCGGTTCCCCCACCCTGTTTCGAGTTGGGCCTGTCATTCCTTACCATTATGTAGTTCTTAAAGTTAACGCGGTCCCTATGGTTTAGTTTAGTTTCGCACAGAAGGACCGCATCCGGCTCGTGTGTGCGGAGAAAGTCGGTGAGGGCTGCCCTTTTTTGTTTGAAATGAGGGAGTTTACGTTAATTTCTATTATTTTTAATTCTTGAAGTGATATGGTGTTTGGGGTTGTTGATGTGGGTGCGGTGATGTTTGCTATGTTATGAGCCATTTAGGGATCTATGTCTAGTGCTTGTGCTATTATGTTGATTTTGTTGCTGTTGTCCTGTATTAGTGTGCGTAAATGTGCTGTTTGTGTGTTGACTGCGGCGTCGATTATAGTTTTTATTTGTTCGAGTAAGTTGTTTTGGGATTGTTGGTTGGGTACGGTGTCTGTGCAGTGTGTATGAGCTGTGTGCGCTTGGGTGGGTGGTTTTTTCGTGGCGGTGTTAGCTGTTACCGAGCTGAATGATATTCCGGCTTTTATGAAGTTTGATTTTATGATGTTTTTTTTTCGATTACTGTTTTAACTGATTCTTTTTTGGCCGCGATTGATTCCCTCATTTCTTTTATTTTGGGGCAGCCTCTGTATGAGGCGGGGTGTCCATGACTTCTGCAATTCGCGCAGTATGGGGGTGTCTCTATTTTTTCGGTGTGTGAAGCGGTGGATCTTTTGCATTCGCCCGGGTTGTGCGGTTGATCGCATTTGACGCACCTGTATTCCAGATTGCAATTTGATGCCGCATGCCCAATGCGCTGGCATCTTTTGCATTGGATGCGGTCCTTCTTTATTAATTTTTCCCATTTTACACAGGTGTGTAAAATGGTTTTTACCTGGCTCAGGTTATTTATTGTGCTGTCCGCTGACAATTGCACTAGGAATAGGGGTAGGGCTCTGCCCTCCTCTATGGCTCTCTTTGTTGTGAAGCGTTTTACCGACAGGAATGTAACCCCTGGTATGTTTTTGTTATTAATGCTTCTAAGATTTCCGTGGGTTCGAAGTTTCCCTCTATGTTTTTTAACATGACTGTTATGTTTTTGTCTGGTTTGGGGGTGTATATGAAAAATTGTATCTTTTGTTGTTTTAAAGTTTCGCAAGCTGTTTTGTGGTTGTCTAAAGTGAGCGTGTTTAAAATGTGTTTATTGTTATTTATTCTTTTTAGAGAAAAGTTGGGTATTTTTTGTTTCAGTATCTCAATTATAGGTCTGACTGTATTTATATGTAAAGTGATTGGGGGCGGTTTATGGGTGCGTGTGTTTACAATGTTTGTTGAATTAGCTTGTGAGGGCGTGATTTGCGCGAGGCTACCTGGATTTTGTGTTGAGTGGGGTGGCTTGAGGTCTGGTGTTCCTTTAGTAGACGGCTGCTGACCATGTTTTACTGGTAGGGGTGGTGGTGTTAGGGCCTGGCTGGTGTCGGTGCTGGTCCCTGCCAATGTTTCTATTTCTGCTGACTTGGTTGTATCTGGTGTTTGTTGCGGCCCATGTGTTTGCTTCTTTGGCGTTGGCTGTATGTCCGTTTCGGTCTTTTTTATAGCCTTTTGGGCGTCGGTACTTGTCCAGGGTCTTTTATGTCCGGCTACGGTGCCGTCCTTTTGTCTTCTGGGGACGTTTATTTCAGGTAAAGCCGGGAATGGTTCTTGTGCATTGTCCAGATCCAAGGCTGCGAATTTGTTTGTGTCGGCAAATCTGCTCTGGCTTCCTGTGTTGTTTTTGTTACGTTCTATCTCGAGCTGTTTGGATAGGTTTTCGATTGTCGCGTTTAGATTAGCGATGAGTTTCAGCAATTCGTCTATCCTGTTGCTGGAGATCGTATCTTTCCTTTCGGGTTTTAGTGGCTGTGTGGGGGTGGGCGGCTTTTTTATTTTACCCATCTCTATGTTTGCTAATGCTTTGGATTGGCTTGTTTTTCTTTTTGTGATGTTGGGCGTGGGGTTGATCCTCCTTGTGGTTCCGTTATTTTTTGTTAGCTGTCTTAGGAATCTGTATGTCTGCGGATCTTCCAAAATACTCGCTGGGAAGCTGCATTTCGTTTTTGCTGACTGTGAGGTGTCCTGGTGGGCAATCTTGCTAGATTCTCGTGGGCTGTTCGTTTTGGGTGACGTGCTTTGCTCCGCTTTCTCGGGCTTGATGCCCTCTACATTTGAAGGGGCGACCGCCCACACGTGGTCCTGGGACACACGTTCTATTGTGCTGCTTGTCTGTGTTTCTGTTTTTTTTTTCACTCACTGACCTGTTGCACTATAATATAGGTGTGACCCTATATTGCACTTGAATTTTACCCCACTGGGGACACTCACTTTTACGAAGTTACTGCACTGCTTGGGACACACAACTTCTACGCTGCGCTGACACTTTGAACGCTTTTAGAAAATCGCTACCGCGCGGGTGCCTGGGTCGGAAGGCTGCGCTCGGGGCACGTCCTACCTCTTCGAGGGTACGAGGGCGAGTGGACGCCCTACCCGCTGTGCCAACCGGCGATGTTGTAAACGTTACGAACATTCTGGTATATACCGCACAAAATACAATCCATTTTTTCTCTTGAAACATTTTTTAGGTCAAACACTTACTTGTTTCAATGTAATAATGTTTAAAATGACTTAATACATACCTGCGATAAAACCAACAAGTGTAACTTTCCTCCTAATAGCAGAAACGGCGAAAAAATTAGGTTTTTCTTGTTTTGACAAACAGTGCCCACAACAAAAAATCTAAAAAAAATTTAGGACACTGCCTGTTATGGTACTTTATCGGGGCACTAAACAGCAAAATAGCATGTTTTCATATTTTTGAGAAATGAACATTTTTCCGATTTTTTGAGGTTTTTCATTTTTTGCGACCACAGTTTGCAAGAAAAAAATCTGAAAAAATTCTAAAAAATCTGTCTTAGGATCCAAAATATGCCACATTTTTTTCAGAATTTTAGGAAGCATCAGAGTGTGGAAAATGCGTGGAAAAGCGCGAAATCTAATTTACCCTGTAACTACCCTCACGGGCAAGATAGAGGGTTGAAATTTTGCTCAGAGGGGTTTTTCTGGGTCAGCTTTCAAATGGTTCATTAATCATTGAAAAACCTCTAAGGGCAGTTTTGACCATCTTAATCGGCTAGGCCCTTTTCCATTTAAACATTTTTTTCGTATCTTCAATACCTCATGAGGTACTCTACCCTAAACCGCGAAAGATCCGAAGATTTCAAACACTGGAAATGTTAGTAAAATTCAGTAAACCTATGGTAGCAATCGTTTTTTTCCTCCCTTAGAATTAGTTTTCGACTTTCTTTAATCATCTACAGCGGAGCATTCTGTACATATTGCATGTGAACTTATAGACAGCAATGGAATTACCGACATCATAATCATGGTGTATTATATTCTATGTATCCTACTTATTTCTGTACGAGAAGTCATGTAATTTTCTCATTTAATAATGCAATGTGCAGCAGAGTGAATATTTTTCACTTGAGAGAAAAAATTGGTCTTTATCGATGTATACTTACACTAATAGAAAGCACCGGTCCAACTTTGTACATGGAGTATCGATACGAATACTGGCTAATGTCAAGAAGCGTTGTTCCAGATGGAAGCTTGTGACCGATTTCTTTCATTATGAAATGGGCAAACTGTTCCATTCGTTTTGGTGTTCCGCCCATGCAGACAAACTGAAACAGAATTATCATATATTTTCAAATATATCGGGATTAAGTCGGTTTCACTGCTTGCCCTGTCAATTTTTAAAAACAAATTCCTGTCAGTACAGATAGAAGATAGAACCAGGAAGGCAGGAAGTGTAATGAGGAATGTATGGGGTATAAGAAAAAGGCATTTCAAAGAGGATTACAAAAAAAGGGAATGGTTTTTCGATTCCCTAATAAAGCCAGTTACGAGATACGGAGTGGAAGTATGGGGATGAGAGGAAGAAAGGAAAGTAGAAGCAACGCAGGAAGGATACTTGAGATGGGTACTAGGAGTACAATCAGTGATGAGGAGAGGTAGCACTAATTGAGGGAAAATAGTTACCCTCTCTCTACCAGTACAAGAGTATGCACGACAGAGACGAAACGCGTCACGTGACCGGGCCGCAGCGGATGACATGGTGAAAAAGGAAACGAAAGAAGTTGAGGAGTGCAAAAAGGGCATGGAAAAAATGGTATAACGCTTATTTGACAAAAAAATTGTTAAACATTAGGTAATATGGGCTAATCGGAAATCTCTGTTTTCTGCTTATTTTCGATTTATGGAAGCATACAACAAATCCTTTAATAGATTTTGGTCTGGCTCTGATTGTTTTGGCAAGGTATAATATTGAACTAATTTTGTGTAAAAAATCTCGACACCCTTCGGCACCCCTTGACTGTGTTACGAGCCAGGGCTATGAGCGACGCGAGAGGCCGGCGAGGGGATTTTTACCCCAGGAATATGGTTTCAATTGTTAGTTAGGTACGCGGACGCACCCGATACGAAATCGAGGAGCCGCTAGGATAGTTGACGTCGAGGACGCACCTGATGCGAAATCAGGGAACCTCTGGGAGGTTGGTGTCAAACGCAGACGCACCCGATGCGAAATCGAGGAGCTACTAGGAGGATGAAACTTCGTGCACGCACCCGATGCGAAATCGAGGAGTCACTAGGGAACACGCGGCGAACCCGATACGAAAGGAGGTTGTATAAGAGCGCGGACGCACCTGATGCGAAATCAGGGAGCTGCTAGGATACGGAAGAACCCAATGCGAAATCGGGGATCCGCCTAGGATGGTATAATTTCGTGGACGCACTCAATGCGTAATCGAGGAGCCACTAGGTTGGAGAAATCTTCGTTGAATCGAATTTAAGTATTAGTAAGCCTCGTAACTTCTATATAATTTAATTGATACAATCCGAGCGGTTAGATTGTATCGTGTGGGAACGTTCAATTATTATATTAGGATTTTAGGCAATAATTAAGGGTACGCGAGTTAACAAACAAGACAATTTATTCTGAATTGAAATTATTACAAGTGTTGTTCTTTGTGTCGCGAATGAATATAATAAATGTACAATTAGAGGAATTGTTTACCTATGCTGCACGGTGTTGACACACTGGCAATGCGGGGTCGGAGAGCGATTGTCGAAAAGCCAAATAGAGTACGCGAATTAACGGAATCTATGAGGTTACGTTTGATTCGAAAGGGACTTTAACCCGATCTCACTAGAATTGACTCTGTAACGCGACGTGACTGCACGATTACTATAACGTTACGGAACCGTTTCTGAATCTCAACTGAACCGCTTCTCGACTAACCGAAGAGGATGAAAACGAATGGGTTTATATACCTTGAAAATGAAAGGGGTACTCTGTTTAAGATTTGATGTCGCGTAGGGTCACAGTCACATTTTTTGTCACTTCTAATGAAAAGCAGGCCTCAGTTAGATTTTCGTTAAAAGGGGTTAATGAAGGTTATCCGGGCTATTTCCTATCAGAATATTGATTAACGGATGCCAGAAGGGAGTGTCTAGAGATTTTGGCATAAAGAAGGCATACAGTATCTTTCGTTAATAAAAGGGGCCTGTTGGGACGCTTTTCGTTCTCAGAAAAGAGATTAGAAATTCTAATCGAAATAAACGTGGTGAACGTCTCCATACGTAACAACTGCAATATAAATTTAGATATCAACTTTTAGAATTTCCAAGAAAAGTCCTAGTACTTTTCTTCGGAAAGTATGCATATCTTCTGCATAGCTGAAAATCGTGCAAGGAATTTTCCAATGTAGATCTATGCAGATTATGAACTTATGCGATTTCTTTCAATGACAAATCACACACTTGTTGCCATTTGCATGAATGCGTAGCATGTGATGTAACAACACGTGTTAACTTCATACTTGCTTATACAAAAATTGTAATGTGCTTTGATGCTTATTAACACGTTGACTGCCATGTCACCCATTGTGGGTGACGGAATTATTTGTCCGGATTTTAAAATGAATTTTTATGTTAATATATACGTCAATATTTTTACGTTATATATTTTTACGTTTATTTTACCTTTGATTAGGATCTGTAAAATGCAAGAAAGTTGGAGGACTACTCAATATCATACATTTAATTTTTTTCAATTTTTATTTCATTAAATTACTTCGATTTTATGGAATTTTTGAGGTTTCTCGTTTGGCAGTCAAAATGTTAAAATGAATGTTTTGAAATGTTTGCATCGACCAACTTCTAGTTTGTATATCTATTGTGTAATTTTCGTTAGACAAATTATATAATATATGCGTTTCAACTAAACGCGTATTTAACTTCATACATATTCATTAATTGAAATATTATTGCGTAACAACTGAATAGCGGATACTTACGCATTTTCATGTTGTTAACGACAATTGATGATAAGGCCATGATTATACAGAGAGCGGCGAGCGGCAATTGCTCAGTTGCTGTATGGCCTATATCATATTTATGTAATTTGTTTGCTTTATTTTTTGTCGCTTTGTCGTTAATTGTTTTACCACTCTTGCAGCTTGCCGCTCGCCTCTCTCTGTATAACCAAGGACTTAGATATTCACTTTTTCACTAAATGCGCATTAGATGTGCATATGAGCTTCCTTGCAGTCAGCGGTGGAACTAGGCACGGGCTTTATGGGCTGCAGCCTAGGACTCCGTTTAGTCAAAAGTCCTCCTTCACGGTAAAAACAAAAATAAGGATACAAACAATCTAAATTAAAAACTTCAGAAGAAATAAATTATATAAAAGTTTTGGTATTTGAGTTAATTTGGATTAATTAGGTAGGCCCCCAAATTAACAGGATGGTTAATCTAGGGCCCCAAAATTAACGGTCCGCCGCTGCTTGCAGTGTGATACACTTTTTTTTATTATATTCATAAAAATTATACTAACAATAACTATATCCATAACAATAGAACGAAAAAATGTACTAACGATAATACAATGATTTAAATAAATGTATACATATGTATGCCATATAGTGACGTGGCAAATTTGTCTGCGTCACGAATGAAATCCACGAGTTCATTTGAAGCCACTATTTCCTTTGCAGAAATGCTGTCTGCGGCTTTGTTTTCGAGTTATTAACGAAAAACACGGATCAATCAGAGCGCGGCTGCAGCAGACGAATTCCCAATAAGAGGTCCCGCTGAGCGTGGCGTTGACATTGATTTAGCCGGGATTTGTACACTGTAGCCATACTCTGATTGCTCCGTGGTTTTCGTTAATAACTCCTTAAAAAAGCCGCGAAAAATATTTTCGCAGAGGAAAAAGTTACTACAAACGACCTCGGAAATCACCCCTTTCAAGAAAGTACAACTTTTTGGAGCACTCTGTATAATGCACACACAATTAAATCGAACATAGAACTCTAGGAGACGCATATTTTTAAATAAAAAAATTTATTGAATAATGAAACATTGTTTGTTTAAGTAATTTTTATTTAAAGAAATTCAAGTTTGATGTCTTATGGTCTATGGGGAGGAATCGCACTATAATAGACATTTTCTTAGAAATCCTTCTGTCTTGAATTAATCCGAGAAATTGGGTCAATTTCAAGTGATCATAACTCCCCCGAAAATTGCTGTATCGATATCGTTAAAAAATCAATTTCTCGGGTTCACAAAGGTGATCCTATAATTTTTTTGAGGAGCGTATATGGAGAATTCACTGTTAGGACGGGGGACCTTGATGGCCATTGTAAAACTTCGATCTTTCTCTCCAAAAAGTACTTCTTCTCCGACTGTGCAGTATAGATCGCGGGATTATCGTGTTGGGACATGAAGTTTTCCCCTGCAATACTAATAAATACATTGTCCGTCTTCCCATGGTACACAATGCTGGCCCATACTAATTTGTTAGTTAGGTACGCGGACGAAGCTGATGCAAAATCAGGGAGCTGTAGTATGCGGTCGAACCTGATGCAAAATCAGGGAGCCGCGAGGATGGTATACTTTTCGTGGATGAACCCAATCTGAAAGGGAGCCTCTGAAAGGGATTTTTTCGATTTTTTTCGTGTTTCTCGATTTTTACAGCCAGAGTTTGCAACGGAAAATCTGAAAACGACTCAAAGTATGTGGTTTGGTGTCCGAAATGTGTCAGATTTTTTTCAGAATTTTAAATTGTCATTAAATGGGGAAAATGGGCCAAAAACTGGATTTTCGTTTTTCCTCTATAACTACCCTTACAGATGAGCTATAGGGCTAAAACTTGGCTGAAAGGTATCTTTTTTGGTAGGCTATCGAATGGCACAAATTGGAATAAAATCCCTTCCAGGGCACATTTGACCCCCAAAACCGGCTATAGCCTTTCAGATTACTCTATGTCATAATGTCTGCGTACCCCGATTCGTCTTTGGGGCGTTTTCGTCAGTTGCATCGGTAAGTGCGGATGCAAATAAGAGAGCACGCTTGAGTCGAACGCCAACATGACGAACTAGCGCTATTAGCTTCATGTTATGTGTAACTTTAAAGTATTTGCCATAGATGAAGAATTGCCGCTGCGGGTTCATCAGGTGCTCAATCGAATCGGCAGAATCTCAGCTTCAATCTGATCTTAAGAATATTGCGATCATTTCTCGCCGAGGTATAGCGAGTTAAATGAAAAATGGAAATTATTATAATTTTAAACATATTTTCAGAAAGATGTGGTATATCAAAATGTTCATTAAATTGGAAAAAAGAAGTGCCTTTAAGAGAAAGAAATGCTCTTTCTATTGCTTTTTTGCACAAGATTCTACGATGATCTTTCGCTTTCTAGAGCCAGTTAAAGTTAAAAAGATCATTTTGCTTCAATGTTGCATAACTCGAACAAAAAAAAAACGCACTATATTCGACAACCAGGTTTTTTGCTCAGGAAAACAGACGCCTACAAATTATGGTAACGCGATTTATCAAAAAAATTTATCTCTTCCCATGTGATGTCCAGAAGTTGAACAAAATTTTTTGTAACTGTTAAAGCCCTCTTTATACCGCTATAACTGTGTTAAAAAGCAACGTAACTGAAAATTTGAAAAAGCATCTGACAGTAGAGACTACAAGCTTTGAATTGATTTTTTAACGATATCGATACAAAATTTGTTCAACTCAGCGCTACTTTGTGGCAGAAACGTGCATTTACAGACCCTCGTATTATTTAGTATAGTTTTGGAACCAAGTAGCGTATTATAATAATATTTGACTTATATGAATTGGTTGACATCGAGAAATGTATATTTGCAGAAAGATCAATATTTTATTTTTTATAATTTTGTACAGTGTGATAAACCTTAAAACACTTCCCAATATGCATTGCAGGCTGATTTGTGCACGTTTGACAATAATAAGTCGTTTAACGTCTGCCACCAGGTGTTTTCCTGTCAGAACAAACAATGCAATCTCGTTTTCTTTGTCCCACATCGGGAATATGTAGCTTATTATCTAATCCATTGTCCGCAGAAGATGTGGATGGACGCGTTCTCGATTCACGAAAATCACCTCTCAACTGGTCAATGTATGCCTTGACAAACTTGTGGTGCGTCATTGGCGTTTGATTATTTGTTTCTTTTGAGATGCGGAAAATAATGTGGGAGTTAATGACACACATTTCCAACCCCCCAAAAAATAATTTAGTCCACCATTTCAGCGACTTACGGAGAAAACAATACGTCGAAGCGTCACTTTTCCGATTTTCTCACTCGTTAGATCTATCTATACCGCTCGACGCTTCAAACCAGACTGAGCTCAGCTTTGAAAATCTTTTCCTCCAGTTTTAGACTTGTTTATTTATATTTATAAATCTCACTATACAGTGCGAGGTATGCTCGCATACCGACCTTTATTCTACAAACTTTCCTTATCGCTCTTTTCAAGTGGCGCCGAGAAGTGCTCGGACCGTCGTGAATACGCTTCTCACGTTCTCTTCTGACACAAAACCCGCTGACATTTTTTTTTATATATCTTAGTAATTTTACTATATTTTCATTTGATTTCTTGTGCCATTTCAAGAGAAAACTTCAGGGAAACATGCATGTCTCAAAAATTTGCGTTGAAATAACTTAATCCCCGTAATAACTAATAAACTTTAATGTCCCATGAGAGGGGACATCCGAGTGATATGCTAGAATTACGATGTCCCATGAGAGGGGACAGCGGAGTGCAAAGGGTTAATTTCATTATGGAACGTATTCAAGGATATGCTCACTACGTCAAATGTAAACATTGGTAGGCTTTTCATGAAGAACATGCTTCATGAAAACAGTCAAATATTTCAGCAACAGTAAGTTTTAGGACAAATACACTTAAACTCTACAACTTCTGTAAGTAACATTTTCTATTACTGTTTGAAATAACCAAGATATTAAAGTGGACAGAGCTCGTGGGACACACTGTACGTGTCGGGAGTCAGTACAGCTAGTACCGACCATCCCCTGGTAGTAATTTCTCAGAAACAGATCCTGGGGGGATGCAGTGGAAGGAGATGCATTAAGAAAAAAAAAAGGTACACATATCTTGTCGTCAATCAATATAGGATATTGTAATACACTTCGAATTACAAAAGATTATAAACTGAAGATTCGATATTCGTAACAAATTTATATCTAATTTTGGAGAACTCTTTTCAAATGAGGTACAAGAGGACAGAGTGTGCTCGGAGTAACTTCCAATATCATGTTGGATGAATCTGTGTAAAATTTCTGCCACGATAAACTGTTTGTAACAATAAAAATTAATATTACAAACTTATTATAACTAGTCTTATAAAATTAAACTTCTCCCAGATCAATGTTTTATTTGTCCAGAGTGTAAAAAATTCTAAAACAAGCCTTATATAAAAAACGCACGGTTTTTACTCAGTCAATAGATACAATTTATAATATAAAATATTAGATAATAGAAGCACTGTTGAAATTGATAGTAGCAATAGGTTTAGACAGAAGTACAAATGGAAATAAGAAATAAGGATATATATACAATACATGGGTAATTGTAATTAGGAAGTAGGATGAAAAATGAGTGCGTGCAAGTGATGAATGAGAGTTCTAACAATCCTATAAACCACGTTACGGGTATAACGTTACGGACCTTATAAGAAGGACCATTCTACTGGAAGGAGTTAGTTGTAATTCGGAGGTCAAGTAGTGTGCATCAAAGTAACAGTTTATTAAATATAAGTTGAAGCAGTATGACTGTGTGGTGATTCGCCTCTTCTACCCCCCCCCCCCACCGGTCTACCGTCATTGACCGACCGCGGTTGCAGAGTGCAGTGTGAATGGTTAGGATGGAATTGTAATAGTGTCAACTAAGTGCACTTAATAGCTACGAGGTTCAAATAATAATAAAAACAATAACAATAATAATAATAATGTGAGATGAATGAATGGATGTGTGTGTGTGGATGGATGAAGGGTGAGCGGCGGGGACGCGAGAGCGGCCAAATGTTTAAAGGTAACAGGCGTTGCCCCGCAACCTTCGCGGCGCGAGTCACCTGAGCGAACGGAAAAAACAGCGCAAGGGGTGCGATGTTTTGACGTTCGCTCGAAAAACGCTAGGACAAGCGGCCGTTGCCCCGGGAAGTAAACAAATAAAATAAATAAGACGAACGCTATATGAAAACGGGCAGACGGGCATCGGAGTCAGTTAACGATTGAAATAGATGGTGAAAGTCGTATAGTCGGGTTTTTGTCGAAAATAATAGCCGAATCGGTGAAGTTTTAGAATTTAAGTCGTGATTGTGAATTATATTGCCAATAAATATCTGCGTGACCAGTCAGCCGGCTTTATCCCTACAATAATAATAATGATAGTTATAATTGATACAATTATTATTGTAAGTAAAAATAGTAGCGACGAGAAGTTGATTATTTGATTGAACGTTGTCGAATAATTGTATGAAAACCTCGAATAAAATTGCATGTATTAGTACATATAACGTAGACCCTTATTCGAGGTTTCTATTCACTTGTGGAAAACACTGTATTAGATAAAATGATTGCTTAGACGGCGGAAACAGTATTTGATTGTCGAGTTTTATCAGGGACGGTTCTAATCATTTTTAAATTCTAATTAGGTGGAATTTGTAAGAAAGAGGACTCCATAATAAATAGCAGATGATAATTAAATTAAATGATTTGTTATTTACCTTCACGTCACCGAACATTTCGACGAGATCATGGGAACCGCTACCGAGTGCAAGGTGATACAATATATCTTGATCCATGAGTTCGATGTTTGGATTTCGAAGTCGCACTGATCCATCTCTGTATCTAGAAATATACAATGTGAAATCAATTTAGCAAAAGTAGAAAATATTTTTCTTGTTTTGTATTTGTATCGACTTCATTGTGAACATGATTTTATCATTCACGACTAAAGTAGGTAACCACGGCTGCCTGAATTTATATCAGAATAGGTTGAAAGTTAGCTATAATTAATGCAGAGGAATCGTATAATATTTCATTTTTATATACTTTCCACTGCAAACACATATTTGTATGTTGAAATATTTAACATTGTACAATATACCTACTTAAATAATTAAGAAAAGCGAGTACAACTTACATTTTCGCAGAAAAAACACTGAAAAAATAGTTTTTCAATGTTTTTTCTAACTACGACGCACTTGCCCAAGAAATCTGGAAAATACGAAAATAGTGCTTGTGACAGTATTGCTGAACTTCAATAATATGCTGAAATGTCCACATTTTAAAATTTCTCGCAGGCTGATTTCGCGACTGAAAAATCGGAAAAATTTCAATGTGATTCGATATCTTAAACGTGTCAATTTCCTTTTTCCATGTATGTATAAATGTAATTAAATTATAAAAGTAGGACAAAAATTGGTTTTATGTTTTTTCCCTTGTAACTATCCTTACAGACAAGGTATAGAGTTGAAATTTGGAAGAAAGTTTTGGTAAATATGTAATACACCGACGACGCACCGGCGACGCACCTCACCCATTTTACTGACCTTGAAATATGTTGTTAAAATCATGAGTTTGAACAACTTTTCCCTGCACATACTACAAAAAACTATTAGGGTTGCTATACCGAACTATATCGGCTCAATACGCCATATCAATACACCGAAATTCGTTTCCTGAAATTCTCGAGAAAACGAATCCTTTCGTGTTCACTTTTCACGACGACGTTGCAGTAGGCTGACTAAAATAAAGTAAATCATAAAATATATACAAAGCAAAGGATATAGCCGGGTTTTAGGGACCAAATTCGCCCCCGGCCCAATTTTAATCGAGTTTGAACCATTCGATAGGCTAACAAAAAAGAAACCTTTCTGCCAAGTTTCAGCCCAATACCTCAACTATAAGGGTAGTTATAGAGGAAAATCGAAAAACCAGTTTTGGCCCATTTTCCCCATTTAATAACAATTTAAAATTCTGAAAGAATTTTAAAAAAGCCACATATTAGGTATCGTTTCAGATTTTCCGTAGCAAACTCTGCTTGTAAAAAATGAAAACCACGAAAAAAATCGAAAAAATCCAGATTTCATATAGAAGTTGAAGAAACACTACTACAGATTTAATTTAGCAATGGAATGTTGTCGTAAGTATTATACTCAATTTTTTCAAAGTCCTGAGTTTGGTGCTTCATAGTTGAAAAAAATAAAAACCACTTTCTCCGGCATTTTTCCCGTGAGAAACTAACAAGGGAACATATTTAGTTGATACAAGTCAATTTGATGAAAATTATGTGAGATATAGTTCTTCGAAAAATATTTGACACGTGTTTTTTTTGTCGGCAACCTTCTACTTTGAAGGGTTGAAAACAGCTCTCGAAGTAGCGTGACGCGTTGTTAATCACCGCGGCGCACAGTGCGGACAAATGGCCTATTTTTGGGCACTTCTCTAAATTTGGTTATTAATGTATATACATATAAGTAATTCTTCACAGAAAATGACATTTACCAATAGAATTAATAAATTTAACAAGAAATTAACAATTTTTATAAAAAAAATGTATTTTTAAAAACTAACAAATTTAAAACGAAATTAATAATATATTAATAATAATAATAATAATAATAAATGAACCATATGTAAAATGAATAATAAGAAACTTAAACAAATTATAATAGTAGTAAATAAAATTAATAAACTTAACCCCTAGCACTCGAGTGGCGACTGTAAGACGTCACTAAAAATTACTATATCATTATTCAAAATATTTTTTACATTATGAACTTTGTAGTTAATAAATTACTAAACATTTCAGTATTGTACGGATAAATTGCACCATTTGAGTATGTATAACATGAATAAAAATATATAGAAGGGAAGTATTCTAGGTCGAAAGAAATGCTTCGTTTTTGAGTTAAAATAGCTTCGAGTGCAAAGGGTTAACAAATCGCTATTCGCTATCCCACTCATTCTCAGTACTTTGGATGTGATCCCCATTCACATTCTTCCATACAATCTCGATCTATCCTTACATTCTTATTACAACATAGAAAATTATAATGAAATAGACAATAAAATAACTGAGTCAAAAGATTACATTTTAAATTTATCATTTTTTAATAGAGAAAAGATTACTGAATCGCAAAGAAAAATAAGGTTTATAGGACTATTCATATGCATGGAGCCTCTAATACTCCTATGAATATTTTTTAAACTAAAAATATCTTACATAGTCTTGTATATCGGTGCAGCCAAGGTCACCTTGAATTATTTTTCTCTTGCATCAGAAGCATGGTTAGAAACAATAACAACCTAACAGCATTTCTGTTTAAAGGTGCATTTAAAAAATTGTTGCTTCATACTGAAGTCAAGAGTTTAAGCACGGGAAATTGTACTACATTGTACAATATTCAAATTTTTAAGTAAATAGTTAAATAAAGTACTCTGTGCAGTAGTAACAGATTTTTTCAAATATCTCGGAAACGAAGGCCGTCTATATATACACCCCGACGAAATTAACTAGGGGATAACATGAAGAATAGAATTAATTTAAATAAATTCTTGAGCATACACTTTTATGCTTCTATTGTGAGCACCTAAAAACTCATTTTAATCGGTTTGTTAGTTCAACAGTTCTAATTGAATGAAATAAAGTGGTCACTATATTGTAAACGTTCATAAGATCAACAATTTAGAAAGTGTTTATACATACAATTTGCTAACTACTACAATATATCCTTTCAACAAAATCTGCAAGTACTAAAGCTTTTTTACTCACAAGGAGAGGTCACGACCTTCGGGTCACCGATTCGGTTGAAACTTTGCACACTTATAGATCTCGTTCTCCTGTTCACGAATATATACCATTATAGGGGCAGATACCCAATAGTTTTCGAGATATTGACGATTAAACTTTCATTATTTCCTATGTAATGCCGTATTTTTTCTGGCCTATACCATGAGTCGGGTTGGCACGACGGTAGCGTGCCAAGTTTTCAGCCAGACGACCAGGGTTCGAGTCCCGTCGACTAACGCATTTTTTTTTTCATTATGTTTTATCATTGCATATTTATATTATTAATTTCAATCGATTAAATTTCACGCATAAAATTGCATTTTGAATTACAAATAACATGTATTTATTTACTAATGACAGGATTATTTACTATTATTATATATTATAGTAATAGTAATTTATATATTAAATATGTGTATTAAATTTTAAGAAGACTTTATAAATATCTTGTGTTAACTTTCCGGATTTCGAACAAGTTACTATTGCGTTTGTGTGATGTGACATAAGTTCATCTACCTTTTTTTGAACAAGTGCGGTCTTTTCTCCCTTATATGTTATTGTCCTTTCGAACGTTGATTGATACTGACTTCCTGTCTGATCCGTGGTGATTATATAATTTAAATGGAATTGCGAGGTGATATATTTTACTGCTTTCCAATAATTTTCGACGGACTGCTGTATTTTATCAAAATGAAACCGGTACTTATCATTATATGCATTGAAGAAAAAGAATTTAAAACTAATCATTAGAGGAAAATTAAAACTTTATCACTGCGAGCACGAATGGTAAGTAATGTGACCCGCCGTTTTCAAACTGTGTCGCGTTCTGAAGAGTTTTTCCTCGATCTCAAGAGCGTCTCCAATGTCACTGTTTATTGACAGTGAGGCGTCCGAAATGTCGTCAGTCCGCCTGTCGGACTTCGCGGGGTCGTAGGTCCCGTTTCGCTTGCTCGCGGACGATATTCGGGCCTTGACGGAGTTACGGGGTAACT
Source organism: Halictus rubicundus (assembly GCF_050948215.1). NCBI lineage: Eukaryota > Metazoa > Arthropoda > Insecta > Hymenoptera > Halictidae > Halictus > Halictus rubicundus. The sequence continues at coordinate 1,263,607 of NC_135156.1, read as the reverse complement.
ACGTCTAATTGAAATGAAACTCGACGTTTTGGACAACACTTCAATATATTTAAAACTTAACAATCTCAAGTCAGTTGGCGAAGTATAACGCGTACAAAGAGTTTCTCGACGCGATCGATTTGTGTTCTCTTCGAGGTATCTTAGCTTTCTCCTCGTTCGGTGTCGTGTCGTCTATATCGTTAACTCGGACTCTTCTTCTATTGGTTAGTGGGTGGTGCATTTGGTCGTCGGAGTAAGGATGCGATTTGGTGGAATTGTGTTTAGATTATCTGAATGGATTAGGTGTGAAGGATATGTGAAAGATGGTCTGGAAAATGAAATGTTTGTGTATTGCCCTTTCAATGGTCTCGCTCACGGAGGTCTCGCAGTGGTGTCCGATGACACTCCAAATCTTGGGACCGTCGCGTCGCCTAAAGTGTTCTGGCTATTGCAGCCGACCGTGTTTATGTCATAACTCACATTCGGTCTGTGTGGGACCGAACAGACAGTTTATATTGGGGATGATAATGCAAACGAAGTTCCGAACTGCATTTTCGGTTGAAATTAATAATATAAATATGCAATGATAAAACATAATGAAATTTTTAAAAAATGCGTTTGTCGGCAGGATTTGAACCCTGGTCGTCCGGCTGAAAACTTGGCACGCTACCGTCGTGCCACACCGACTCATGGTATAGGCCAGAAAAAATACGGCATTACATAGGAAATAATGAAAGTTTAATCGTCAATATCTCGTGATATTGATATATAGTATATATTCGTGAACAGGAGAATGAGATCTATAAGTGTGCAAAGTTTCAACCGAATCGCTGACCCGAAGGTCGTGGCCTCTCCTTGTCAGTACAATGTATCCTATATACCATATAAATATTGAATAGTTTTTTTTTAACACCCTGTATAGGTACGTATTCTTCCAGTGCGTGTTCCAAATTTTGTGCAATCTAATTCTACAATAGTCGCTAAAACTTCTTAAACTCTTGCGTGTACTGTGGTAAAAAAAAATCGAACCTACTCGCTGTACCTACTCGAAAATCGAACCTACTCGATAGGGCCGCTAACGTGCTGCCCGCGGGCCGCATTTGGCCCAGTAGAATACTGACTGCGGCCCGCCGGAACCCGGCACGGCGCGCTGCGGCGCTGTGGCCCGCAGGCCTTCATCTACGATTTGCGATACATTGTTGTTGCTTCTCGGCTATGTTTTCTAGTATTCGACAGTCTTCGCTGAACTGTGCCAGAAAACACATTCTTCGCATAACGGTCGAGTATTTTCATATTTTGCCATGAGCTCGAATTCTGGTAAACGTAAAATTGAAAATGAACATCGGCAGTTTATCGATAGTTGGACGTAGGATTACTTTTTTACTTGTATCAATGAAAGTGCTGTTTGTTTGATATGCAGTGAAAAATATCTGTGTTGAAAAAATATAATATTAAGAGACACTATGATAGTAAACATTCTTTAAAATTTAATAATCTGCAAGAACAGTTACGCAAAGACATGGTGGATGAATTACAAGCAAGTTTAAATTTAAAGTTGCGAAATTCACTTGAGAGTACTGCATCCACCGCAGATAGGATAGTTCGTGCGAGTTATCTTGTTAGTCAAATTTTGGCAAAAAAGATGAAACCCTTTCATGACGGAGAAATTGTGAAAGAATGTTTATTGGCGATAGCAGATGCCGCCTTCCCCAATCAAAAGGATATAATTTCCAAAATTAGCTTGTCGCGATTTACAGTCGCAAGGAGAATTGACGAACTATCAGAGAATATTGAGGACAGTTTGCGGACACATATTTCCAAGTTAGAATGGATTTCTCTATCTGTGGATGAAAGTCGTGACATAAATGATACCGCACAACTTGCTGTATTTTTAAGAGGAACTGATTCCAATTTCAATGTAACGGAAGAATTTGCATCTTTAGTTCCTATTGTAGGAACTACTACCGGAGACGATATATACAGAGAAATAAAAACTGTTCTGAATGTATTAAATATCCCAATGGAAAAGATTGTTGGAATAAGTACAGATGGAGCTCGAGCCATGTCCAGTATGAATGTTGGTTTGTCGGGATTATTATCGAAAGGTATGAAAAATTTAACAGGCCGTGAAATATTTATTTCGCATCGTATTTTACACCAAGAAAATTTGGGTGCTAAAGTTCTAAAAATGTCTAATGTAGTTCCACCTATTATTAAAATTGTAAATTTTATTAGATCTCGAGGACTAAACCATCGTGGGTTTAAGGAATTTTTGAAAGATATGGAAAGCGAATATGGCGATATTCTATTTAACACTAAAGTTCGGTGGTTAAGTCGTGGTACAATGCTTAAGCGTGTACCAGTGTCTTAGAATAATAAATTCATTAAAGAGACATTAAGAGACCGTAGCGAATACACAGACCGAAATTGGAACTGGCGACGCAACAAAGTATTTAATGTTGTCTTCGTTGCGGCCCGCGCATAGTATTAGATTTCCACTTTTGGCCCACCGCAGTCCGCGAGTTGCTCATCACTGTTCTATAGAATTACCGCCACTATACGTATAGGCCACCGGATATTACTTACTGAAACCGTTAAGAATGTTACAGTTACTTTTTCCATTTTAATCTATGTACAGTCACTCCCATAAGTATTCGTACGCTCTTAAAAATCGAATAACTTTGTCAATATTGGACTATACTACTTGAATTTTTTTTGAGAAGTTAGAACAATTGAATCACTACATAAAGTGAAAAAAATTTTTTACAAAAATTGTAATTGGTCGAAAGTGCAGAGAAAATACTAAAAGTTGTATTTTGCAACTTTTTTATGTGGACTTATACTGAAAATTTAGAAAGTACGATTTGTAGATCTGTACGAATTATACATGTTCTGAGAATTTCATCAAAATCGGTCAACGTTGCAATGAGCTGCAGATGTTCCAAAATGATCACATAAGGGCGAAATTCCCTGAGAAGGCCAAAATTCTGCGGCTTTCGCCCTTAAGTTTTCATCGTTAAATGTTTGGAGCTCAGTGCAATGTTGACCGATTTAGATGAAATATTCAGAATATGCATAATTGCTACAGATGTACAAAACGTAGTTTTTAAATTTTTAATATAAGCCCGCATAAAAAAGTTGCAAAATACAACTTTTAGTACTTTCTCTGTAATTTCGACCAATTGCAATTTTAATCAAATATTTTTCTCACGTTATGTAGTGATCCAATTGTTCTAACTTCTCAAAAAAATTCAAGTAGTATAGTCCAATATTGACAAAGTTATGTGATTTTTAAGAGCGTACGAATACTTATGGGACTGACTGTATGTTGTTGAGACGCAACGCACTGCGAAACCTAGAAAGCGTCTCTAGAATTTGACACCAAATCCCAAAGACTTCGACCACCTGACTAGAGGCAATAAATTAGTCTGAGAGCCGAAGGCTCCTGATTCCGAAGCGACGGGACTCGTCCGATTTTTTCTGGGACTTTCTGGCGCCAGAACAGTTCACATCCCTTAGAAGCATCTTTCCGTTCTAGTCTTTAGTCTTCAGCCAATTCTCACAAAAGCTACAATGTTGTGCAGTCGTTCTAATTACAATAAAAGTTATTGTTTGTTGAAATAAAGTAGTCAGATTGTAAGTAAAACTCACATAGGGGAATGTCGGGGTGTCGGCGCGGCGTCGCTTTGGCTGTTACAATGTAACAACTTGAAAAAGCCTAATAGAGTGTGCGTCAGAAGTCGAAATGACTTTCGGAAGTTAAAATGACGATCGGCACAAGACGAGAGCGAGGAAGACGTTAGTTGCACGTCTGCCCAGAGTCAGTTCGACAAAAGAGTCGGTTAGGCAGGATATACCTGGTATATATGTAATAAGTTCACCGTTCCAAGTTGTATTAAAGTTCCTTTATTCACTAACGCTGTGCTTTATGATAAGAACAACACGTCTCCTATCATATCCTCAACATTGTTACCAATAAGTTGTCCAGTCATTCTACCGCTCATCAAAACACCTCGCCCTTTTCTAAGAACCTAGCACGGTTTTAAGTAATCAAGCAGGAGAAAAGTCACAGATATGAGATGCGAGGATGCGTTTGAAAACAATTTCAACAACCTATGAAATATACATTTAATCTTTAATCATTTTCGATGTATACAGACATATATATGTGTCTCGATATAGGTACCTACATACAGTGGGTGTAAAAGGTATTCGTACATCCTTAAAAAACGAATAACTCTTTTACAATTGTACGAAATGGCTTGAGTCCTTTTTTAGACGTTAGAAGGATTAGTTTACTAGGTGATGTAGAAATAACCTTTTTAAAAGACTATTTTCAGTCGCAATTGCGAAGAAAAGAGTAAATGACACGATTTTTATGTGTTTTATCTGTGCCTGCAATGAAAATTTAGAAGGTGCCTGTTAGGATTTAACGAGTCTACGCAGGTATAAATACGTTTATTGCGTATATTATGGATTAAGGGGGCCGGCAGGTCGACTCTGTGTAACCACACACATACATGAAATCCATATACGTATATGAACTTGCAAGGGTCAAAATCTTGACAAATTGACGCTTCAATATTGCAATGAGCAGTTTAAAAGTGGTCACTTGGGTTTCCTAAAAGTCCAATCTAGGTCTGTCCAGAGCCCAAATTGCGAATTTCTACCTCATCGTCGAGTAATTTGTAATATTCGGCAGAAATCTCGCTTTCTGAAGCAAGGATGACGTCACAAGATGGCTGCCGCAGAGAGATTCTCTTCATTTCGAGAGATTTAGTGTTCGTATCGAAAAAAACGCTCTGGACAGACGTAGCAAAGACATGTACGAACACGGTGGTATGCATTTTTAATTGATTACTTACTTATTTAAGGCGTAAAATGTCTAGAAAAAAACGCACCATTTCGCGGTTCCGCTTACTAGCGCCCCGGTCTCCCCGCGGCAAATACTGTACCTTGCGATAGAATACGGTCGATAATGCAGATCGATATTACAGGTTTACATATGTACGATATGTATGCTGCCGAATATTGCAAATTACTCGACGATGAGGTATAAATTCGCAGTTTGGGCTCTGGACAGACGTAGATTGGACTTTTAGGAAACACAAGTGACCACTTTTAAACTGCTCATTGCAATATTGAAGCGTCAATTTGTCAAGATTTTGACCCTTGCAAGTTCATATACGTATATAGATTTCATGTATGTGTGTGGTTACACAGAGTCGACCTGCCGGCCCCCTTAATAACTATATCGATACGAATGGTCATTGTGCGATGCACACGCGGAAAAGTCTAGGAACGCAGTACAAAAGAAAACTGACTAGCGGGAACGACGCTACTTCCGCGCTAACGTATGCGCACGACACACATACAAGGTTCTCGAATTGCACCGTTACTACAGTGCATTTTTTAGATCTAACAAGGAGACTCCGCGACCTTCGGGTCACCGACTTTGCTGAAAATTTGCACACACAAGTGTAGAGCTATAAGCTCTCGTTTTCCTGTTTACGAATACACCCCATTATAAGGCAAATAGTCAATGGTTTGTGAAATATTAACGATTAAAGTTGCATTATTCTCGTAAAATACAATATTCAAGTACAATATATAAGTGTGATGTTAACGTACCATGTTTCCACGCGAATGACCAGGGTTCGAATTATGTGACCATCTTTCCGCCCCCCGCCTACCCCGCCCCTCACGAACCTAACCCAGACTAACATTTTCGCGCCTCCGCTCATTGGACGATATCTGAATACATACCAATATGCCGGTGCCCCTACCTGTCAAAAACGCTGAATATCGCACATCTTTACACATGCACAACTTGTAAACTATTCATCTCCTAGGATGAAAACTTGGATTTTCGGCATTTTCTCGTCAACATCTATTGAATTACAAAAAAAAAGTTAAAAATTTCTGGATTCCTCAAGTAAAGTTTAGCCAAACTGGCTAAGTAATTCAACTTACTAAAAATAGCAGTTTTCAGCGAGACTTGCAATATCATTGTGCACGATTTAAGAAAGATGTATTTGCGCCATAATTAGTCGAACGAGTACAGTGGTCAGAGGGAAAGAAAGCCTGACTGGAAAGGAATTAGGTGGAAAGTTAAGCAGAAAAATTTGCAACTAGTAAGATACACATTTAGTATTTAAATCATTTTCCGTAACTGATTTGTAATAATCACAAATGGTGGTATGGTGCTACTAGTTTCCCACGAAATTGATTGTCTTTTAATTATCAGTTTAAATCAAATAAATAAAAAAAAGTACTATTGCGCCAAACAAATGTTTAAATTCGACCATTTTCTTTCTCAAAGTTCAATATGAAAAATTACGTACTTTTACACTAAACGAACAAACGTGTCTTATCATCAAAAGTAAAGAAATATTATGATATCTAATACAGGTTTCAAAATAAAGTATGTCATAATTTATAACTGGTTTCTTTATCGGTTCTGCATCGATCCGATATCGCTTCCAGATAGCATTATATCGATCTTACGCTAACAGTCATAAAAATCTAACACTGAGCGAAATTTGTTTAAAAAGACGTAAGAAGATAAGGATCTTGGGGTTAAAGGTTCCAAATTTTAACAAGAATCATATAATAATAACTGAAGATTATAAATACATTTATATACTATAACATTTGTACATATATCTTTACCTACACATTTATGCAAAAATGTTTATAAACAAAACCATATTTTTCGTATGAAATTCGTTTAAACGCACGTGTAAAGAAACAAATTTAAAATTGAAAATATATAGATATTACAAAAATATTTAGTATGGCCGCCATTACTTCGGATTAAAGCGAAAACTCGATTTGTCATTGAATTTATAAGACTATTTATCACAGTATTAGAAATCTCTTCCCAGCAGCGTTTAATTTCTTCTTTTAAACTGTCAATATTGGCGAATTCACGGCCATTGGCATATACTTTCCTTACCAGTGTGCCCTATACATTATTAATGGGGTTCATATCAGGGCTACATGGTGGCCACTCCATCACAGGAATGTTTTGTGCTTGAAAGCATTCACAGGAATATTTTGAAACGTGAATCGCTGCGTTGTCTTGCTGAAATATAAATTTATTTTGACCAACTATATTTTCTAAAAATGGGATTAACACACCATCGAGCATATCTATGTATTTTTCCAAATTCATTTTGGTGGAAGCGAAACAAAGTTTTTTGACTTTTTTCATATCTGTCACTCCTGCTTGATTACTTAAACCCTTAACCTACGATTTACGTTTCAACCTTGAGTATTCAAGTAAAAATTAATAGGTACGCCAGGTATTATTATTGCTAATGTTACGAGCCAGGGCTGCAAGCAGCGCGAGAGGCCGGCGATGGATTATTACCCCAGGAATATGGTTTCAATTTGTTAGTTAGGTGCGCGGACGAACCCAATACGAAATTGGGAAGCCGCTAGAATTATAGACGTCGAGGACGAACATGATGTGAAATCAGAAAGACTCCAGAAATGGAGTCAAACGCAGACGAATCCGGTGCAAAACCGGAGAACTGTTAGGAGGGTGAAACTTCGTGAACGAACCCAATGCGAAATTGGGGAGTCACTGAGAGAAACGGGCAGACGAACTCGATGCGAAACTGGGGAGCTGCTAGGAGGTTGTATAATAGCGCGGATGAACCGAGTGCGAAATTGGGGAGGCACTGGGAGGTTAGATGACTCACAGACGAACCTGATGCGAAATCAGGGAGCTGTAGGATGCGGACAAACCTGATGCGAAATCAGGGAGCCGCTAGAATAGTTAGTAGGCCTCGTAACTAATATAATTTAGTACAGTTTTAACTAATATAATTTAGTACAATTTTATACAATCCGAGCGGTAAGATTTATCGTGTGGGAACATTCAATTACTAGATGAGGATATTAACACTAGAACTACCGAGCCCTAAACGTTACTTAGACTTATCGCTTTATAATAACAACAAGATTGAGTATGCTCAGGTTTCATTTTCATCAAAAAATTTCTCCAGAAAACTTTTTCATAGTTTCACTAATCGTGAAAGAAGAAATCATCCACCAGTCATTTTGACTGGTTCGGTAGTTCTAGTGTTAAGGATGATAATTAAGGGTTTTAGAGGTTGCGCGATTTACCAAGCAACACAGATATATTTAAATGTGTACTGCAAGTGTTGGTGTCGTGATCGAATTGAATATAAGTATACAATAAAAGTATTGTTACCTAAGGTGCACGGTGTTGACGCACTGGCAATGCGGAGGTTAAGAGTAATTGTTGAATGCCAAATAGAAATATTACCGAAATACCGGAATCTATAAGGTTAACTTGATTCGAAGGTTTACTATCCGAACCTCCTGCTCATATTTTATATATGGTGCAGGAAGCGGGGAAGATTGACCTTCCGCCTCACGCAGGTGCTCTCTGACCACGGTTGCATCGGAGAGTACCTGCACAGAAGGGGGGGGGAGCCGACCGCGCAGTGCCACCACTGCGGCGAAGATGTGGACACGGCGCGGCACACTCTGGAGGAGTGCCCAGCTTGGGCTGAGCCGCGCCGTGTCCTTAGAGCCGCGGTGGAAGGGTGGGACCTCTCGCTGTCGACCGTGGTCGACCACATGGTCGACAGCGTGAGGTCGTGGAAGGCGGTGGCCTCCTTCTGCGAGGACGTGATGTCCCGGAAGGAGGCCGCCGAGCGGGCCCGGGAGCGTGACCCGGGCTCGGCTAGGAGTGTGTTGGCGCGGAGACGACCCCCGCGCCGACGTGTGCCCCCCAGGAGGGGGGCGGAGAGGGTAGGGAGGGCGCGGGGGTCTCCCCCGCGCCAACGTGTGCCCCCGGTGGTGGGGGGGGTGGGGCTGGCGCGGGGAGTTTCCCCGCGCCCTGTTATGCCCCCACAACTGGGGGCGGTGAACTTGGGGGCCCTGGGTGTGAGCTGACCCGGGCCCCCGGGGGGGAGCATAGCTCCCCCCGTGATAGGCCGACACCCCCCGGGTTAGTTTCCCGGTGTGGGGGGGTGTCGGTCCGTTCCTCCCCGATTGGGGAGGGGGATCCGTGGGGGGTTTGGGGAAAGGAAGGGTCGGGGCGTGCCGGATCGCGCCTCCGACGGCCCTTCCTTCCGGTGGCGGCGTCTTCTTGCCTCGGCCGGGGCTGGTTCCTTCGGGATACCGGCTCCGAGCGGGGCACGAAGACTCCGGGAACTGTGGGTGGACCGAGCTGGGGCTCGGGAAGCCCAATCCGAAGGCTCCAGGGATGGGGACACCGGGCGGGTCCCTCCGCCCGGGGTCTTATAGCGTAGGCAGTGGGGGAGGTTAACCCCTCCCCCGGGGTATGATGATAGCTGGGAGGTGTCCTGTTGAGTACTCGTGTGATCCAGGCACCTCCCCTTTAGCTTAGGTGGGCGTGGGTTTTTAGTGGGTAGCCTTTAGGGGATTTCCCCCAAGGACGGTCCCACATAACCCCGGCTCCCCCCCCCCCCCCCCCAGGGAGCCGGGGTATGCGTAAAGTCATTTTCCCACGGAAAAAAAAGGTTTACTATCCGAAGAGGATGAAAATGAACGGGTTTATATACCCTAAAAATGAATAGGGTGCACTGTTTATAATTTGATGTCACGTAGGGTCACATTCTCGTTTTTTGTCGCTTCCAATTAAATCGGGCTTCACTTCGATCTTTGTTTAAAAAAAGGGTTAATGAGGGTATCTAGGATATTTCCTATCAGAAACTATCCTGACAAATTCTCAAGATTTCAATATTAAGAAATCGTATGGTATGCCTTCTATAAACGGAGGGGTCTGTTGGGACGTTTCTCGCTCTCCGGAAAAGAAATTCAGAGACATTTCAACCTAGAAAATTGGAATTGTATAATGATGAGGTGTGTTGTCTAATGGGGAGATTGGATCAACATCCACATAAAAGACTCGAAGAGATAATGACAAAAGAGTTGTCCCTCAGTGTTGCTAGATATGGATCTATGTAGATCAATGCCGATGGAGTCGCAAGCTGGAAATAGTCACACACATACATGCACGTATAAAATTTATCAACATTATTGGTAGACGACCATAATAGAGACAGCTGTGCATATTTTATGAAAAACAAAGATGAGTTATATGGAAGACTAATAGTAAATTAATAGAATGAAACCCGATAGTACCAGAGGAATCGTAACAAGCTCGTACTAGTATTATTCGCTCGGCGAGTGTTGGCACGAGAAACTCGTAGGTACCACGTGGTGCTCCCACTACGCGCTACACGTCTTCCGCGATTGGCCGAATCGCTCAACGAAGACAGCAAACGAGCGTATTGAGTGTGACTGCAACAGAGCGATGTCGGCTAGTCGGATGTCAATAGTCGGCACTTAACGTAACTTATCTCCATTTATAGTGATAAAATATTTACTTATCTTAAAAAATAGTATTTTACGGTGTTATTATCAAGCTGGCGCAATTCTTGTATTACTAAACTGATGGCTGATGACTACAGGAGAATAGGAGCATATTGTTTGCTGAATCCGGGATATACGTCGCTGAGGCTTCTAAATTAGCCGTCGTGGAATTATCCCTCCTACAGCGGGTTATACCACGTGAGGGACTAAGAGGCTCGAGTGCCGCCGTGTGAAACTTGGAGACCACCACTAATCTAATGAGAAAACTTCTTTATTTTTCATTATTTTTTTATGTGACTATCACCAACATATTCGTGGCATTTTTCTAATGAAAATGTTACCAAACACGGTACAATTCGGATCGTATTTACACTAATTTTCCGTTAATATAATTATAATCGAAAGTTACTTTCATCGTTCATTACACAAGTAAGTATCATTGGAATTATATCATATTTGGGATCATTTTCATTAGGAGAATGCCATGAATGTGTTGGTGAAAGTCCCATAAAAAATAATGAAAAATAAAGAAGTTCTCGAGCTTCGCTGTCCTTTTCTACGTTTGGCACTGCATCAAAGAATAGTAGAGTCTCATCGGCTGCATTTACCCGCTGTGACTGTGACAGATAATGTGTAAGACACACGAATTAGGACGTGTTTACAAACCGCAGCAAACTGTAATTGGCGGTGACTATTGCTTTTCTACATTCAGCACTGCATCAAAGAATAGTGTCTCTACGACGACAAGACCTGGGTTGCTGACATAAACCGCGGATTCACTGTATTTGAAAAACACCTGTAAACAAGTAACCGAATGTGTAAAGGAGGATGTTAAAAAGTGGCTACATTTTGGGTAGCTTAGACACGTAAAATATTGATTAGGTGTTATTTTTTAATTTCTAAGATTCCTAGCATTTTTTATCCGCAAAATAATGGGAAAATTGTAAAAGGGGCACAAGAAGTAGAAAGAACATAGTGCTAAAAATTGAAAATCGTTAATTTCAAGTTGTTATCGTATCGTAACAAATGCATGAGACGTAACAATTCGAACTCTGTTTTGTAGACAAAAGGCAATATTTATATTGTATATGAAAACAAACTCGAAAAATATAATTAACATTCATGCAAAGGATAAAGATAACTTATACTGTAACTTGCATGTGGGGAGAATCAGAACATGTGAAAAATGCAGTAGAAACTGATTTAGGACATTAATTGTAAAATAAGAAAAAAATGTATTTGTTTTATGTTGCAACAATCTTTTGTGTTGATACGCTAACTTGAATGTTAGTTTTTAAATATTAGATCTAGGACATTTAATGGTCAATACATTTTTACACAGAATTTGATACTCTATCGATTCGTGATACAAAAGGTAGTTGGGTATCTTTCTATTTAGAGGAATTACAGTGACCTTGAAATTGGCAACCCAGAAATTTTTACTTTTTCTTACTAGAATCCTGTAGATTTTGACAAGAAAATGCAAAAAAATCCAAGTTTTAATGTTAGGAATTCACTGGTTCAAAAGTTATACGTGTGTAAAGTTGAGGGATTTTAAGCGTTTTTGACAGATACGAGTGTCGCCATGTTGGTATGTACTTGGCATTGCGCGCCGCCTAAGGGTCTATTCATACTTGCCGGAGGCGAACGTTAGTATGGATACTACCACGTTTTCCTAATCCATACGCACCGGAACCCTAGCAAGGCAACCTGAGAAGGCGCTCGAGATGCTCGCAACAAAAGCAAAGAGCCGCACACAGCGGGGGTTCGCTACCTAACACCAGAACAGTTTACTCCCCTCTACACCCCGGGGATGGCTATGCATCCGCTATGCAACAGGAAAGAGAGACGGCAAGAAAGTTAATGAAGATAAGAAATAGAGAAAGAGCAAGGTGCAACAGTCTATCCAAAGTGGAGGGATTAGGAAAGTGGTTAGACAAGAAAAGAAAGGAGAGAGAGAATGAGGAAAGAGAAGAAAAGGAAAAAGATCCTTTCAGAAAAAGCAGAAAAACAGACAGATCGCCGGAGGATGGAAAAGGAGAGGAACGACAAGAAAGGAGAGGGGATAAAGAAAGGAGAGGGGAGCAAGGAGACATCAGGGAGATAATAAGAGAGGAAATAAAGGGGGCATTAATGGGAACAATAAAACAGATGAGCGAAATAGCAGAGAGATGGAAAGAGATGACGGAAGTAATGAGGAAGATGAAAGATATGAAAGAAGAGTGGGAGAAGGAAAGGGAGAGAGACAGAAAATCGGTTCAAGAGTTAGAAGCGAGAGTGAAAAAGATAGAGTTAGAAGGGAAAATAGAGGACAAGATAGACAAAAAGTTGGAAGAAATAGAAAGGAAAAGAGGAAGTGATCAAGGAGAAAGGGAAAGAGGAGAGATGGAAAGAAGACTGAAAGAAATAGAAATGAATTGGGAAAGAAAGGAAAGAGAGACAAGGAGAAAGAACATAGTAATTAAAGGGTTGGAGATAAAAGATGGAGGAGACGGACAGGAGGAAGTGCGAAAGTTATTAGAAGTAATAGGAGAAAAATTCGAGGTTGAAGAAGTTAAGAAAAGAGGCAAAAAGGGAATAGGAAAAGGAGAATGGGCAGTGGTAAAGATGGCGACAATGGAACAGAAAAGAAAAGTAATGATAGAAAAGAAAAAATTAGCAGGAAGACGGGAAAGGATAGAGGATGATCTCACATGGGAAGAAAGAAACATACAATGGAGGCTAAGGCAGATAATGGAGAAAGAGAGAGGGAAAGGGAAAAGGGTCAGAATGGGGTATATGAAGATATGGATAGAAGGAAAGATGTGGATATGCGATGAGAAGGAGAAGACATTGAAGGACAGCGAGGGAAACGAGTGGGGAGCGAAAGAGAAGGGGAGAGAGAAGTAAAGAAAAGGGATAAAGAAGAGTTGAAGACAGAGGGAGGGAAGAAGGGGAAGGGAAGGGAAAGTGAAAAAATGAAAATCGGCTTCTGGAACATAGCAGGAATGAAAAGGAAAGATGAAGGATTCTGGAAGGACCTAGAGCGATGGGATGTAATGGTGCTGCTGGAGACATGGGTGGAAGAAAAGATGTGGGAAAAAAGTGGAAAGAAGATTACCACAGGTGTATGTCTGGAAAAAGCAATGGGCAGTTAGGGATAGTAAAATAGGGAGAGCAAAAGGGGGAATGGTGTTAGGAATGAGAAAAGAAATTACATGCGAAAAGAAGAGCGGGGGAGAGTCAAAGGATATAGAAGGAATAATAGAAGGAAGTATAAGGATAGGAGAGGAAGAATGGAAGATACTAGGGGTATATGTAAACAAAGACATTGAACGGAAGATGAAAGTACTGAGGGGCTGGTGGGATACAGGAAGGGACGAAAAAATAATTGTAGGAGGAGATTTTAACGCGAGGACAGGCAGGAAAGGAGGAGAAGTAAGACAGGAAGAAGACGAGGGGGAAGGCTACAGGGAGTCAAAAGACAAGAAAGTAAACGGAGAAGGGAGGAAGCTAATCAGAACGCTAGGAGAATTAGGATTAGAAATAATGAATGGAGGGATAGAAGGAGACGAGAGAGGAGAGTACACATATATAGGACAGAGAGGAAGGACGGTAATTGATTACGTGATAGGAGACAAAAGAACAAGAGAAGGGATACAGAGCATGGTGATAGAGGAAAGGGTAGAATCAGACCACCTACCGGTAGTGTTAACAATGAAGAAAGGACAGAAGGAAAAGGAAAGGGAGATAAGAAAGAAGGATAAGAAAGGAGCGCAAAGAGTAGAATGGGGAAGAGAGGGAAAAGAAAAATTTAGAAGGTTAACAGAGGAAACAGAAGTAACGGGGGAAGAGATAGGAGAAAGACTAGGAGAACTAGAAAAAAAGATGAAGAGTGTAATAGAAGAAATAAGGAGTACTGAGGGCATGAAAGAGTCGAAAAGGAGAGGATGGTGGGATAAGGAATGCATAGAAAGAAAGAAGGAACTAAGAAGGGCATTAAGGAAATGGAAAGAAGGGAAAGAAGAAGAAGAGGGATATAGAAGAATGAAAAACAAATACAAAAAACTGTGTGAAGAGAAAAAAAGGGGAGAGAAAAGATACTAATGGAAGCAGGGAAAGCGAGGACAGAAGGAAAGGTATGGGATTTTCTAAGAAAGATGGGAGGTGGAAAAGGAAAAGGACAAGCGAAAGAGATAGAAATGGAAAAATGGAAGGAGTATTTTATGGGGCTACTAGGAGGAGTAGAAAACAAGATAGAGGGGGGAGGCAGGAGGAAAAGAAGCGAGAAAAGCAATGAAGAGATAGGAAGAGATGAGATAGAAAGAGCAATAAAAGGATTGAAAGATGGGAAAGCAGCAGGGGAGGATGAGATGGGAAATGAGATTTGGAAATATGGAGGAGAAAATATAAGGAATGAAGTGTGGAAAATATGCAATAGGGTATGGAATGGAGAAGGATGGCCTGAAGAGTGGAAAGTAGGTGTTGTGGTGCCGATAAAAAAGAAGGGGGATGGAAAGTCAGACGAATGCTATAGAGGGGTAACGCTACTGAATACGTTGTACAAGATCTATACAATTATATTAGAGGTGAGGCTAGAGAGAGAAGTAACAGAGAAGAGGATGGTGCCAGAGAACCAGACAGGATTTAGAAAGGAGAAAGGGACGATAGACAATATACCGGGTGGTTCACGACAAACAGGCCACCTAAATAGCTCCGTTAGGATTAGAGATAGAAGAAAATGTTAGAGAGAAAAGTTGTACTGTTAAAGGGGGCAAATATGGTGATATAAAAAAATGTTCCTATTGTAGTCGTTTTCAAGGTCTTTTGAAGGTCATCGATGATTTTCAAATAGCACCACATATTTTTAACTTCACAGTGTTGTAGCTGATGTCAAGACGAGTTCAATGATGTGTTACACTATGACCTTCAAATGACCTTGGACTCATTAATAGATATAGTTTGACTACTCTGTTTGATCAACGGAAATTTAATTCCTTCAGTCATTAGGTCTCATAACACGTATTCCGTTAACGGAAGGTGATCTCTAAGCGTACACAAACTAGATTATCAACAAACTACTGGTATGTATGCCGAGTCAGTTATGGTCATCGAATTATTGCGAGTGTATCAGTTCATCGATAACCGTTTAGCGATGCGTTACTCAAACTAACACAAGACCGATCTTATTTCCATTTATTACGAAAGTCGTCAATGTCTTCGAGAAGCTGTTCGTCTTTACAAAGACCGATTTCCTGATCGCAGATGTCCATCTCGTTCTACCTATTCAAAAGTTAAAAAGTTCCGTGAATTAGGCAGTGTATAAAATAAAAGACCTGTGAAAGTGAGAAGTGTAACAAATGAAGCAAATGCAGTCAATGTTCTTGGTGCAGTAAATGTAAATCCTTGCATCAGCACTAGACAACTCAGTAGAGAAAGTGGCGTTAGCCGAGCAAGTATCATGCGAATATTTCGATTACACAAATTCCATCCATATCACATATCGCTCCACCAAGAACTTCATGGAAGAGATTTCGAAAATCGCGTAAATTTTTGTGAGTGGGGTTTGAGGCAAATTAGAAATGATAGCCGATTTTTTAGTAACGTATTATTTACTGATGAGGCTTCCTTCACAAATCATGGTGAAGTTAATTTAAGAAATATGCATTACTGGAGTAATGCGAATCCACGATGGTTACGACAAGTGGATAAACAACGACCCTGAACTATCAACGTTTGGTGTGGAATTTTGAATAATAAAATAATTGGACCCTTTTTTATTCCCGGCACATTAAACACAACTAGATACCTTACGTTTTTAGAAGAAACATTGCCCATATTTTTAGAAGATATTCCTTTAGAAATTCGTCAAGTAATGTGGTACCAACACGATGGCTGTACTGCTCATTCTTCACGTATCGTAAAAGAATTTCTGAACAATAAATTTCCAAATCGCTGGATAGGACGTAATGGACACATACTATGGCCAGCTCGTTCCCCCGATCTAACTCCTCTTGATTTTTTTGTGGGGAACACTCAAAGATGATGTATATCGTGATCAACCGACTACACCAAAGAACATGCAAGAAAGAATAATTAGATCTTGTAGATCAAATCCAACAGAAACAATTGAAAGTACAATTGATTGCCTTGTAAAACGTTTAAATGTTTGTGTTATTGCTCAAGGTCATAATTTCGAACATTTAATTTAGTTCAAATAAAATGATTTTTAGGTGACGTGGGGTAAATGAAATGATATGTGACGCGATGGTTTCACGGGTAACAAAAAATATAGTTTATTCACGAGAACTGGTTAACAATTAACAAATAATAAAGACTATAAAACACAACGAGAAAACTTGAGTCCATGAGAAAAATGCGAAGACCAAAATATACGGAAACTCTACGTCGCGTATAACAAAACCGTCGCGGGTGACTCAGACTAAAAACTCTCTGGAGCTATCGTTCTCCGCGAGAGTCCAAAGCTTTCTGCCCTTCTCGTTTCTGAGGCGCGTTAAATAATGTCCCCGAAAAACCGTTAAAATTGGGAGAGGTTTTCCACCCCCACAAGGGCATGGAGAAAGTTTCCTCCCCCACACATTGCATCCGGGGACTTCACTCTTAAGGGTACTGTAACGGTCGAGCCGAGGTTCTGGCAATCGTCACTTAAATGACCCAAGCCCTCAACCCGACCTCTCATGGTACGCACTTGAGAAGGATGGAATTTCCGCGTCCGAAAATTCCACGTTCCCACGCACCATGGTCGCCACAGATTGCACATTTTGAAGTTATCATTGTGTGCGTGTGTGTGTGTGCTTTATCATAAATTTTGTAGTTCAAGGTCATTTGAAGGTCATAGTGTACCACATCATTGAACTCGTCTTGACATCAGCTACAACACTGTGAAGTTAAAAATATGTGGTGCTATTTGAAAATCATCGATGACCTTCAAAAGACCTTGAAAACGACTACAATAGGAACATTTTTTTATATCACCATATTTGCCCCCTTTAACAGTACAACTTTTCTCTCTCACATTTTCTTCTATCTCTAATCCTAACGGAGCTATTTAGGTGGCCTGTTTGTCGTGAACCACCCGGTATATGTAGTGAATTATGTAGTAAACAGGGAACTGGCGAAGAAAAAGGGAAGGTTAATAGGATGCTTTGTAGACCTGAAGGCAGCATTTGACAGCGTGAATAGGAGAATATTGTGGAAAGCATTAGAGGAGAGAGGTGTGAGCGAAGGAATTAGGGAAAGAATAGAAGAAGTGTATAGAGAGACAACATCTAAGGTGAAAGTAGGATGCGAAATGGGAGAGAAGTTCTGGGTAGGGAGAGGGGTAAGGCAAGGATGCCCGCTAAGCGCGAAGCTTTTTATACTCCTTATGGCCGATCTAGAGGAAAGAATGAGGAAGAGAGGGAAAGGTGGGGTGGAGATTAGGGGAAGAATGCTGTACACTTTGCAATATGCGGATGGGTATATAAAGGAATGATATATAAAGGAGAAGGGACTAGAAGTGAACAGAGAAAAAACGAAGATAATAAGATTCGAAAGAAGAAGGCAAGAGAAAAAGACGTGGAGATGGGGGAATGGAACGGTAGAAGAAGTAGACGAGATAAAATATCTCGGTTACATATTCAAGAGAAATGGGGGACAGGAAAGACAGATAGAGGACAGAACAAGGAAGGGTGGAGGAGTGATAAAAAGTGTGTGGGGGATAGGGAAAAGATATTTTAAACATAAGTACAAGAGAAGAGAATGGTTTTTCGACGCACTGGTATGGCCAGTGATGGCATACGGTGTGGAGATCTGGGGATGGGAGGAAAGAATGGAGGTGGAGAGGATGCAGGAAAGATATATAAGATGGGTGCTAGGGGTAGAGTGGACAACACCAGGGTATATGGTAAGGGAAGAGACGAAAAGAGAGAAAATGAGAGCGAGGGGTGCGAAGAGGGCATGGAAGTTTGAAGAAAGGTTGAGAGCTGGAAAAGGAAACGAATGGGCCAGACAATGTCTAAAGGAGATAGAAGAGAGAGCTATAGGAGGAAAGAACATGTCAAAATGGGAGATAGGGAGGAAGAAATATATAGAGGAAAGGGGGAATAGAAGATTGTTAGAGGAGGGAGATAAGGAAGGGAGGGAAGAAGAGTGGGGAAGGATAGAGAAAAGAGAGAAAGAGAAAGAGGAAGAGGAAAACTGGAAGAGGGTAATGGAGTCTAGGTATAATATATGGTATAAAGAGATAAGGACAAAGGAAAGGCCCGAATACCTAGAAAAAGGATCAAAAGAAGAAAAATGGACGAGGATAGCAAGATACAAGCTGAGGAATGAAATGAGGGGAGGAAGGTACTGGGGGGAAGAGGAGGAGAGACGGTGCAGAAGGTGCGGGTACGAAGAAGAGACGTGGGAACACGTGTTGGAAAGGTGCTCGAAAGATCAAGGGTTGGAAGTAGGAATTCAAGAGAAGGTGAAGGAAATACTGGCTGAGGACGGGAGAGGAGAAGAGTGGATGAAAAAATTAGACCGGGAGAGAAAAGAAATACAGGACGGAAAGTATCAAGGAGAAGGCGAGAAAGGAGGAGGCAGCAGTGAAAGGAAGAATGAGTGAGAGAGAGTGAAAGCGAAAAGAAAGAAAATGTAAAGGGAACGGGATCTCTATGTAACCCGTAAGGGAACATTAAATATATACATACATACATACCACGAGGGACTCTGAAATGTTCTAGTTAACAGCTTTTGAAATAAATAATGACGAATTGTTTCACTGTACAGATTGTCATATGATATTCTTTCTTTTTCGTTAGCGTAGTAATAAATTGTTATTTTGTTTGTTATAACGTTTAAATTCCTTAACAAGGTATTCCCCATCTATTACCACGAGGAACTCAGCAAAGTTCTGGTTGATAGCTTTTTAAATAAATACAGCATGTTCATTCTGTCTTCGTACGGCTCTAGCATTGGGCAGCGAACCCCAGGGGTTCTCGTAGCAGAGGACACGCTGTGCCTTTGTTCCGAGCCTCTCGAACGCTCTCTAATGGCTGTCCCGGACCCCAAAATGCTTATAAACTGGGAAAAAGCGGCCGGCCGGCCGGCCTCACAGTGCGGACAAATCGCCTGTTTTCGGCACTTCTCGTAGTTCGGTTATTAATGCATATATAGAGGAAATTTTTTACAGACAATTATATTTACCAATATAGTTTATAATTTTAACAAAAAAAAATTCATTATTAAAAATTAACAAATTTTTTTTTAAAAACTAACCAGTTTAGAACAAAATTAATAATAAATGAACCATATGTAAAATTGACAATAATAATCTTAAAGAAATTATAATACTAGTGAATAAAATGAATAAACTCAACAAAATGCTATCCGAGCATGCTGCTGCTGCTTCGCTATCCGAGTCATTCTCAGTACTTTGATTGCGACTCAAAATCATTGACTCTCGTGATCTTGCACATTTCGATCTATCCTTACATTCTTATTACTTCTTCAATAGTTATAAAACATATATTAAAAACAAATTAAAAATACATAAAAATGATTGATATATAATTATTGCAAAATTGTATTATGCATAAAAATGGTTATTATATGATTATTATTAACAATTTCCATCCTAATACGCATGTTTTGCAAAAGAAATGTATTTCATGTCGTGATATACACGAATATTGAACTTTCCCAGTAAATTCCCCACTGTAACTGTGGCGCACAAATGGCAAAATTTTTTACAAAAATCAAAATTTGTTTACAAATGTATACTTATTGTTAATTATTGACAGAAAATGAAATTTAACAATATAACTAATACATTTAAAAAGAAAATAATCTTATCCTAAAGGAAAGGTATGGACACTTCTTAAAAAGTTTATAAAATTGAGAGTCGCAAAAAGTCGCAGACAAAACTATGAAATTCTTAAACTATAACAAGTAATGTATCCGAATGTGCATAAATCTGAGGATATATCTTGCCCTTTTTGTTTTATGTTGATTTGAAGTTTTATATGCAATTAACAAATAAAACCACCGTTGAAAATTTGTACAAAAAATAAATCTACTTTATTTGTTAAATTTTGGCGCTAATCCACGAGTCAATACGCATGTGCGTTTCTCGAAGAAGCCACCGCCTCGTGGTGGATTGTCTTTTGTTTTTCGACAATCGTTTGTTTGCGCGGGATCTTCTCGTGGTAGCGTCGTCCCGTGGCACACGCGTTCTACTGTACCGTGAACCACGCTCCGTGCCGCACGTGTAGCGAAACGCGTTGTACGCATAATTATCATTTACTCATGCACCGAGCGAACCGCGCTCTGTAATAACTAACCGAACAGTTTCCAACATTATTAAATGTATAAAGAATGCATATCCCTTGGTAAGCACTTTCCATTACACAGAATTATTATTGCACACTCATTTACAGTTAATATAACATTTTTCGATTTTTGGCACTTTAGAGAGTGCCTCCATGGCCAAATTTTTTTACAAAAATCTAAATTTGGCTACTAATACATATGCAATGGTAATTAGTCACAAAAAATTCAATTTAACAATAAAATTAATAAGTTGAAAAAAAAATTATTTTTATGCATAAAAAAAATTGTTAAATGATTTTTAAATGAATAATAATATGCATTTCCTGCTAATAAAGAGTTCTGCCAAAGGAAATTTTCGTGCATCGTCAAATAAAAATGTAGTGAGATGTGCCGACTTGTCCGCACTGTGGGCCTGTGAGATATGCATTGACCTTTAAAGGTGCCTTGCAGCCTGCGTACGACGGTCCTTACGAGGTGGTCGAGCGGCACCCGGGACATTTGAATATTCGTGTTACAGATCTAGTGGTTCCGGTGTCGTTAGATCGCCTCAAACCCGCGTACCTGATGCACGACGACGAACGGAGTATACTGAACAGACCCCCGCCGCGGGGGGTCAACAGCGATGCTCTGGTACCTCGTGTGAGGGAGCAAGTCTATATAAAAATAAATTACACTTCTAACAAGAAATGAGCAAAAAACAAAGATTCACAACGATTCACGCTTCCGTAAGGAATTTCCAGGACAAAAGTATTCGTACACCACCATTTCTGTTGATAAACACAGCAGTTACGAAGGAATCACAACATTCCGATCAATGTAAGCATTACTTTAGAAGATAGCATGTTAGTTTCATTAATTCTAGTCGTGGCGAGTACACGTTATTAGTGAATATTTGCAATATGGGAAGAAAACGAAATGAAAGTACGTTGGAAAACGAAAAATTATTATGCAGTTATACGAAGAGGGCAAATCATATAAAAATATATCAGAAATACTAAAAAGAAGTCGATAAACTGTACAGAGTAAATATAAAAAAGAGAGAACATTGCAGAATAAAGAACGAACCGGCGAGACCGGCAGTAAAATCATCTGAATTATTTAAAAAAAAAAAACAGATACCAGTGCATCGGAAATCGTGACACACCTTCAAATATATGCACAAGGAAGTTCATCCCAAAATCAGTACGAAGAGTGCTACATCGGGGAGTATGTAACAGCAGAGTTGCGAGGAGGAAACCTCTCATCAACAAAGTAAATAAAAAAAAAGAGATTACTGTGGGAAGGGACGAAGGGGTGCCTCGGGGCGTTGCGACGGTAATGTTTGGGTTCGCGAGCGGAACAGAGACCGATGCTCAAAAACAATTAATAGTTTTAACAAGCGAACATAAAGCGGCGCAACTTTCAAGGCGGCGGATTTTGGTCAAACGCGATCTCGGCGAAAGACGTTTAATTATAAAAAGTAATCGCGGTCGGCGAAATATAGACGATTTAAGTGATTAGACGATAGACGATTAAGATTTAGAATTGTTCGGTTTAATTCGGTGTATTTCAGTTTAATTCTGTGTGTTTAATTGTTTGATATTAATGTAATCGTTGTTTATAAAATATATCGTCATTTTCATATTATCTTCCTTGATCCTACAAATTTGTAATAAAGATCGGGTAGTGAGTGAAGTGACGATACGAATCGTGAATGAAACGTTAGTGACGGTGCAAAGACATTTAAATACAAAAAATTTAAAAGAACTCTTAAGAGATCGCAATTTGTGCACGTCGGGCACGAAAGCGGAGTTATTAGCGCGGTTACACGAGTTCGATCCCGCGTGGTTGAATACCGACGAAGACGATGAAGTTTTTTCGGGCGATGCCGCGGAGAACGGAGGTGCATTTGGAGGATGGGACGTGCCGGCCAAGATCACGAATGAGGAGATCTTAAGGCAACAGCGTCTCGAAATGGACTTTCTTCGTCGAGAAAAGGCTCTGATAGAGAGAGAGCTTGAGTTAGCGCAGCGTGAAGTGGCTTTAGCCCGGATTTCGCAACAAGGGGGGTTGACTGGGGCAGAACAGTCCCCGCAAAACGCACGAATAGGCGTCAAGACCGTTGCTGAACTACTCAGCTACTTTGACGGAACATCGAAGGATTTCCCGAGCTGGTCCAAGCAGGTGTGGATGCTGCAAATGATTTACCGCCTAAACGACGACGAGGCGAAAATTCTAATGGGCATGAGGCTGCAAGGAAAGGCCCGCGAATGGATGCATTCTCGCCCTCGGTTCATCGAGATGAGCGTTAGTGCGTTATTGGCGGAATTTGAAAGCATATTTCATCACAGACCGAGTACCGTTGTCGCGCGTCAGCGATTCCAAGAGCGCGCCTGGAAACGAGGCGAGCTCTTTGAGGATTATTACCATGACAAGATAATAAAAGCAAATCGTATCCCGATTGAAAATCAAATCGAGCTGGTTGACTATCTGGTAGAGGGGATACCGGATCAGATATTGCGAAACCAGGCGAGGATGCACTGTTTCAACACACCAGAAGCGTTGCTGCGGGCATTCGAACGGCTAACGTTGCCGACGGGTCTACAAGGAAACGTCTTCAGAGGGGTCCAGTCGAAACCACCAGAAGCAGTACGGCAGGAAAGGATCCAACGGGACGGTGTAGCGACAGTCAGAAGAGAAGATGCAAAATGCTTCAACTGTGGAGTGATGGGCCATCTCAGCAGAATGTGCCCAACCAGGGATCGAGGTACGAGGTGCTACAGGTGCGGGGAGCACGGGCACATCTCTACGGTATGCCCAAAGCGTGAGGGTGAGACGACTAAGAATACCAACGTGGTGGAGCTGGCCTCGGAAGAGAAAACGCAGAAAATGGTAATAGTAAATGGCGTAGATGTAGTAGCGCTTATTGACACGGGTAGTGATTTAACACTGATGAGGGCGGAGTCATATGTTAAAATGGGTGCACCGCGACTACAGGCCAGCGAAATAGCGTTTCGTGGGGTCGGAACGGGCGTGAATAAAACACTGGGCAAATTCGTGACGAATCTCCGCGTCGACGGTAACTCGTACACTATCGAGATAAATGTAGTATCAGACATATTGTTAAAATACGACTTGCTTATAGGAACGGACTTTCTAAAGTCGGTGAATCTTACGGTAAGGCAAGGTGTAGTAACGATCGGGAAAGTGAAGCAGGGCTGTACCGATAATGAGAGTGTACCAGAAATATTTCATATTGAATGCGACGAAAATCGGCCTCGTGTAGATTTGTCACACCTTAAGGACGACGCGATTAAACGAGAGGTTCAGGACATAATCGACGGCTATACCCCTGAAAGGACGCGTGAGGGGGACGTAAAAATGCACCTCGTATTAAAAGACAATGTGCCTGTCTATCAGAGAGCGCGGCGTTTAGCTCCGATAGAGAGGGAAAAAGTTAATGTGCAAATTAACGAGTGGCTGCGGGACGGTATCATACAGCCATCACTTTCTGAATATGCAAGTCCCATTGTCTTGGTTAAAAAGAAAGACGGCTCAATGCGCCTGTGCGTTGACTACCGGAAAATAAACCAAAAGATTGTAAGGGACCGGTACCCTTTACCGCTCGTGGAAGACCAACTGGACGCGTTACAGGGTGCTAAGGTGTACAGCACGCTTGATTTACGAAACGGTTTCTTTCACGTGGTAGTAGGCGAAAACAGTCGCGAATTCACGTCGTTTATTGTACCCGACGGGCAATATGAATTCTTACGTGTACCGTTCGGACTGTGTAATTCACCCTCTGTCTTCATGAAGTTTGTTCACGCGGTTTTTAGAGAACTAATTAACAAAAGGGTTGTATTGGCGTACATAGACGATTTGATTATACCGTCGAATGATATGGCAATTGGAGTACGGAACCTTAGAACGGTGTTGTCAGTGGCGAGAGACGCGGGATTGGACATTAATTGGAAGAAGTGTAAAATATTACAGAGTAAAGTCGAATTTCTTGGCCATATCGTGGAAAACGGCAGTGTCCAGCCGTCGGAAGGCAAAACAGACGCCGTTCTAAAGTTCCCGAAACCAACGAATGTTAAACAAGTGCAAAGTTTTCTAGGTTTAACCAGGTATTTTCGAAAATTCGTGCAAGGGTACTCGCTAATCGCAAGACCACTGACGAATTTGCTTCGAGCGCACGTAAAATTTAGATTTGGAAACGAGGAAATGAAAGCGTTCGAGGAATTAAAGGCTAGTCTATGTAAGCAGCCAGCCCTATCGACGCGTCGATATTCGGCTTTGGATCAGTTTTGCTGCAACGTGACGACGACGACGGGGAAATGCACCCTGTGCATTTTGCGAGCGGGAAAACAACACCGGCGGAGGCGAAATATTCAAGCTACGAATTGAAGTTCTGGCAATTGTACGATCGCTCAAAAAATTTCGGGTCTATCTGTTAGGGATTCATTTTAAAATTATAACAGATTGCAAGGCGTTCTCACTGACAATGAGCAAGCGAGATTTGTGTATGCGCGTAGCGAGGTGGGCGCTACTGTTAGAAGAGTTCGACTACGTTATTGAGCATCGGTCAGGAAAACGGGTGGGACACGTAGATGCACTGAGCAGGCATCCCTTACCAACATGCTTGATCATCGACGAGGATGAGGGCGGCATCACGGGAAAAATACAAAGAGCGCAACAGGAGGACGAAAGGGTACAAGAAATTTTGGAACTGGCCAAGAAGGGGAAGATAGACGGCTATCTGGTGAGAGGAGGTATACTCTTCAAAATAGTAGACGACGACATTTGTTTGGTCCTCCCGAAGAGCTTGCAATCGCAGTTTATACGACGAGTACACGAGAAAGGACATTTCTCTGTTGTTAAAACGGAAATAGCACTGAAGAAAGATTATTGGTTCCAGGACATGAGATCTAAGATCGAAAGAACTATTAAAAATTGCGTAGAATGCATACTGGCAGAAAGGAAGGCGGGAAAACAGGACGGTTTTCTGGCACCAATCAACAAAGGCGAAGCCCCACTCGACACATACCACATCGACCACCTTGGACCTTTGGTATCAACAAAAAAAAGCTATCGTCACATTTTGGTTGTCATTGATGCGTTCACCAAGTTCGTATGGCTTTACACCACGAAAACGAC
This sequence comes from Halictus rubicundus, assembly GCF_050948215.1. Taxonomy (NCBI): domain Eukaryota; kingdom Metazoa; phylum Arthropoda; class Insecta; order Hymenoptera; family Halictidae; genus Halictus; species Halictus rubicundus. The sequence goes on along the minus strand of NC_135156.1, from coordinate 1,237,816 downwards.
GAATACCAACGAAGTGGTGCGACATTTGGAGAAGCAGGCGGTAACGTTCGGTAATCCACGGCGTATCATTTCCGACAGAGGCACTGCGTTCACTTCCGGAGAATTTAAGGAGTATTGCGCGAAAGAAAGAATTGAACACCTCCTTATTGCAACCGGAGTCCCACAAGGCAACGGACAAGTGGAACGGGTTAATCGAACACTCATACCGGTACTAACGAAACTAGCAGCGCCTAAATCGGAAGAGTGGTACAGGTATTTAGAGGTGGTACAGAAATACCTCAATGCAACGCACCACCGAAGCATAAATTCCACACCATTCCGGTTGTTCTTCGGAACACGGATGAGAACAAGAGACGAGGCGCCAATCAGGGAGATACTTGAGCAAGAGTGGGTAGCGACGTTTGAAGAAAAGCGGGATGAAGAAAGAAGAGAAGCTAGTGAAAACATTGCGAAAATTCAAAAATAGAATCAGAAAACATATAACAAAAGGAGAAAAGAAGCGCGTACATATCGCGATAATGAATTAGTAGCAATCAAGCGAACGCAAGCGGGACCAGGCATGAAGCTAGCAGCGAAGTATCTAGGCCCTTATAGGATCACAAGGGCGCTGCGAAATAACCGGTACATAGTAGAAAAGATTGGAAACCAGGAGGGGCCAAAACAGACGACCACCGTAGCGGACTACATGAAACCATGGGCACAAGCGGATCATGATTTGAGCAGCGACGAAAGCGATCCTGAAGACGCAGCATCTGAGGGCAGATGCTAGAGCAGGATGGCCGAGTGTGGGAAGGGACGAAGGGGTGCATCGGGGCGTTGCGACGGTAATGTTTGGGTTCGCGAGCGGAACAGAGACCGATGCTCAAAAACAATTAATAGTTTTAACAAGCGAACATAAAGCGGCGCAACTTTCAAGGCGGCGGATTTTGTTGAAACGCGATCTCGGCGAAAGACGTTTAATTATAAAAAGTAATCGCGGTCGGCGAAATATAGACGATTTAAGTGATTAGACGATAGACGATTAAGATTTAGAATTGTTCGGTTTAATTCGGTGTATTTCAGTTTAATTCAGTGTGTTTAATTGTTTGATATTAATGTAATCGTTGTTTATAAAATATATCTTTTATATATATATATATATGTTTATATATATATTAAATTTTAAGAAGTCTTTATAAATATCTTGTGTTAACTTTCCGGAATTCGAACAAGTTACTATTGCGTTTGTGTGATGTGACATAAGTTCATCTACCTTTTTTTGAACAAGTGCGGTCTTTTCTCCCTTATATGTTATTGTCCTTTCGAACGTTGATTGATACTGACTTCCTGTCTGATCCGTGGTGATTATATAATTTAAATGGAATTGCGAGGTGATATATTTTACTGCTTTCCAATAATTTTCGACGGACTGCTGTATTTTATCAAAATGAAACCGGTACTTATCATTATATGCATTGAAGAAAAAGAATTTAAAACTAATCATTAGAGGAAAATTAAATCTTTATCACTGCGAGCACGAATGGTAAGTAATGTGACCCGCCGTTTTCAAACTGCGTCGCGTTCTGAAGAGTTTTTCCTCGATCTCAAGAGCGTCTCCAATGTCACTGTTTATTGACAGTTTACATTGGGGATGATAATGCAACCAACGAAGTTCCGAACTGCATTTTCGATTGAAATTAATAATATAAATATGCAATGATAAAACATAATGAAATTTTTAAAAAATGCGTTAGTCGACAGGATTTGAACCCTGGTCGTCCGGCTGAAAACTTGGCACGCTACCGTCGTGCCACACCGTATGGTGGGATGAGGAGTGCAATAAACATGTAAGGCTGAGAAAAGCGGCCTTTAAACGATGGATATGCAACACTACATTCAATAACTGGATTTTATATAAAAAACAAACAGCAATTACCAAAAGAGCGTTACGGAAAAAGAAAAGGGATAGTTTTAAGACATTTGCTGCTAAAATTAATTTTAGGACATCCTTATCATATACATGGAATAGAATTAAAGTACTTAAGGAAAAGTGGACAAAAATTAACAATAAGGATACGTGGACGTCAGGAAATAGACAGGATATTATAGAAAACTGTGTTCAGAAATTGAGTCCACCATGGGTACCAGTCAACCCTGTGGTTAATTTAAACGTAGAGCAAAATGACTTTTTAGACGATGTGTTTAGTTTTCTTGAGATGAATGTAGCCATAGAGAAAACAAATCTGGAGTCGTCACCTGGCTTGGATGGGATAGAATACAACATGATTAAGATGCTGTCTAATAAATGCAGATTATTACTATTGGATATATTCAACGAATTATATTTTGGCAAAGTCATTCCAGAAGACTGGAACGAATGTCAAGTATTATGGATTAAAAAACCTGATGGTAAGAGTTTCCGCCCCATTACATTGTCATCGTGTATGTGCAAACTATTCGAAAGAATGGTTAATAATAGGCTGAGTTGGTGGTGTGAGAAAAATAGGATTCTCCCTGAATTCCAATCTGGATTTAGAAAGGGGAGATCATGTACAGATAACCTAGCTATTCTAACCTCATATGTGAAGGTGGGAATGATTCAGAAGCAATATACAACAGCAGCATTTCTAGATATCAGGTCTGCATATGACAACGTTTTAACAGATATTTTGTTAGGAAAATTAGCCAGTATAGGGATTCCTATTAGAATGTTGACCTTTATGGCGCTATGGATGTACAAGAGATCAGTCAATTTTGTGGGATTGAGTACTGAGGAGTTCAGGTTTCCCTCTATGCTGATGATATGGCTGTCTATTATAGAGATGTGTCCATAGAGAATGCAAAAAAACTACTAGAAGAAGCTATAGAGATGATATATAACAGACTTAGACAAATTGGACTTGGTAATAGGATACGACTTTTCATGTATATTGGATAAGTACTATATTACTATACTACTGACTATATTGACATATATACGGATGGGTCCAAAAAGAAGGAGAATATATCTACAGGAGTGGGTGTGTTTTGCCCAAGTATGAAATATGAATATAAGCGCATAGTGGTATTATAGGCAATGAGAAAGTGGACATTTTAGCCAAAGAAGCTACTCTAATGGAGTGTGATAATAATTTTAAGAGATATAACGGGCATCCAAATTATTCATGGAGTTTATTAACAATGTACTGTTTAAAACGATTGATACACAGTGTTATATCGCAAATATAGCATTTTACATTTTTTTTTACAAAAAAGGAAAAACAAATTTTTTTTATACATAAAATAAAATTATTTAAATTAAAATGAAAATTTAAATAAATTAATTTTCGTTGAATTCTTTAAAGTGGTCAATACATAATGCTTTATCACAAACATGGCATTTAAAGACAGTCTCTCTTCGAATTGACTTACTTAAGCATACAACGCATCGTTTTGATGTTCTATTTCCCTTTGCGAGAGTTGCAGGTATCCGTACAGGAAAATGCCTGCCAGTAAATCGCGTAATGGAATCATTGACAGATGCCTTATTTACATTTATGTTGGCTAAATATTTATCAATAATTTCTTCGGCTAATAGCTGTTTATACGCATGAAACGCTCGATCTTTCTTATGATTTTTAAAAATTACGTAACTGTTCAGCGACATCATGTCAATAAAATAAAAAAATATTTTTTATAGGCTTTTTTACATCTTCGCATAGTGTGAAATTTACTTAATATTTGGTCGTCAACATCAACTCCACCCATATATTGATTTTAATCTATTACACTGCGGTTGGTTTTAAACTCTTTTGCCCAGTATATCGGTTTCGCTTCCCTGTTTCAGCAAAATCTAAATCGTGCATAGTAGTTAGTATAACGATATCTTTCTTATCCTTCCACTTTATCGCCGCTATCTCTTTTGTACAAAATATAACAGCTTCTCCCTTTTGTAATTGGTGTGGTTTTAATTCCGGAGGCATTCCTTTCCTATTTATTCTCGCTGTTCCACATACATTTGTTTTCATATTATATAATTCTTGGTATAATCTTGGTGAACTGTACCAAGTATCAATGAATAAGCAATACCCCTTGTGCAATAATTGACTCTCTTTCAACAAATTGATTACAACATTTCTGATAGCAGATCCTGTATGAGTTTTATCTTTTCCTGTATATATATATTGAAATTGTGTATGTATCGCGATTGTGAATCACAGAGTTTATAAAACTTGACACCAAATCTCGCACGTTTTGTTCGAATAAATTGTATATAATGCAAACGACTTCTACATGACATTAGCGATTCATCAATGGAAATGTTTTTATTTGGGACATACATGCGAATGAAAGTTTTTTTTACAATTTGAGTAACTTCTCGAATTTTTATCAGTGCGTCATTAGGATTATTTGTACTGGAAAAGTGTACATTTTTGAAAATAGAAATAAATCGATTACGGCTCATGATATTCTTAAAATACGGAGTTTCTATACTTTTATTAGTAGTCCAATAGCTTTGAATCGTGGGCTTAGAAACTAGACTCATTAAAATATTTAAAGCAATAAATACTTTTAATTCGTCGTCTTCAAGAGGTATAAACTCTGCGTTGCTTGCGCCATATTTATTTGTTTCCGTAATTATTTTTGTAATTAACTCCTTGTTAAAAAATACTTCAAAAACCTCCCTTCTCGACAGACCTCGTGTATTTATGGTTGTACCACCCGCACTTGAAAAACCATGTATAATGGGAGTATGATTTTCGACTTTCCACACGTACTCTTGATTTATAAAACTGCCGCACTGTTCATTTTCACTATCATCACTTGACGAAATCCTCCGGCTACGTCTTCTAGGACGTCGCACAGTGGGCAATTTGGTCAAAATCGGATTCAAAATCAAGGAACATTCGATAGGAATGCGGTAGAGCGATGAAATTTTTTTTAAATGAAAGCTGCAACTTTGTAGAATATGGGAAAAATAGAGAGATTGTGGTACGAACGTTTTTTAACATCGAGAACATTCGTTAAACGCGCACAAATTCAAGAAAATTTTAGTTTTTCCAATACCACGCGCGGAAAAAATTTTTTTTAACATGCTATACATCATTTCCCATAGATTTTTTCACGCTGATTTCAAATCTGGTCTCAAAATTTGTCTACGACCTCAGGATTTTGCAAAAAATAGATTTTTGTGACAAAAACTAATGAAATCATTCTTTCGTTGAAATGATTGGATGGTAATAATCTCCCTATTTTCCCCATATTCTACAAAGTTTTAGCTTTAATTTAAAAAAAATTTCATCGCTCTACCTCATTCCTATCGAAAGTTCTTTGATTTTGAATCCGATTTTGTCCAAATTGTCCACTGTGCGTCGTACCTCAATACTTGAATCCGAATCAAGATACTCCAAATCCATTGGGGCAACTAAATTTTAGATTAAATTATAAAATAAGATTGTTTTCTAAACTTGGATTTCTTGAATTTAAATATAGATTGACAGCACTTACTCATAGTGGCAGTTTGAAAGATTTTCACAAAAAAAGTAAAACTTATTTAGAATACACTAATGTATATTAAACTGATGGAACCGAAACGCTCATGCAAGTGGTTAAACGTGGTCTGTCGCAACTAAAGAATATTTCGCAACTGGTAAAAAAAGCAGTCGTAGGCTCGCGGATTATTCCGCGCTTGGTGATATGTAGTAGACAGTCGCGGCTCGCGGATTATTCCGCGCTTGGATGCAAATGGTTTAAACTTATCAGTGGAGCACTTAGATGTAAAAACGCCATTTTTAAACGGTCATCTAAAAGAAACAGTCTGTATGAGTCAGCCGGAAGGTTTCATTGTGGAAGGAAAGGAAAATCTAGTTTGCAAGTTAAACAAAGCTTTATATGGTTTAAAGCAAGCTTCGCTTATGTGGTATGAAAAAGTAACTTCTACATTGATAAGTCTGAATCTTAAAAGGTCAAATTACGAACCATGTGATTTTATTAAGAAAAATAATTCTTGTTAAATTGTAATTGTTTTATATGTAGATGATGTATTAATGTTCACAAATGAAAAGTTAGAAATGTTAAAAATTAAACAGACATTGATGTCATGTTTCGAAATGCAAGACTTGGAATTTGGGAAAAGCGAGACTTGCTTTGGGTATAAGAATAAACCAAGGAGAAGGAGAAATAGCATTGGACCAAAGAAAATACATTAACACGTTGAGCCCGTCGTCGGTCCCTAGGGACCGACTGTGAACTTTCCTTTTGGCCGGCGTCGGTCCCTGGGGACCGACAGAGGACTTTTCGTTTGGACAGCGTCGGACCGTGGGACCGACAGTATCAAAGTTAAAAAATAAATGCAGCAATTTATTTATTTATTTGTGTCTGTTCATTCCAGCCGTCTCAAATATCGCCGTAAAATGCTCGCTCGCTGCCGGATGAACGGAAAGGACAGCAATATCAGCGATGGGCTCAACGTGTTAAGGAAGTATTAAATAAAGGCTATAACCGGTTTTGGGGGCCAAATCGGCCCTGGAAGGGATTTTATTCCAATTTGCGCCATTCGATAGCCTACCAAAAAAGATACCTTTCAGCCAAGTTTTAGCCCTATAGCTTCATCTGTAAGGGTAGTTATAGAGGAAAAACGAAAATCCAGGTTTTGGCCCATTTCCCCATTTAATGACAATTTAAAATTCTGAAAAAAATCTGACACATTTCGGACACCAAACCACATACTTTGAGTCGTTTTCAGATTTTTCCGTTGCAAACTCTGGCTGAAAAAATCGAAAAACACGAAAAAAATCGAAAAAATGCAGATTTCATATGGAAATCTAAGAGCGACTAAAATAAAATTAATTTAGCAATAAGATATTGTCCTAAGTATTATGCTCAATTTTTTTCAAATTCCTGCGATTGGTGCGTCATAGTAGGAAAAAATAAAAACCACTTTTTTCGGCGTTTTTTCCGTGAAAAACTAAGTTATTCTAAGGTAGGCTATCGAATGGCACAAATTGGAATAAAATCCCTTCCATGGCACATTTGACCCCCACAACCGGCTATAGCCTTTCAGCCCGATACCTCATCTGTAAGGGTAGTTATACAGATTAATTAGTTTGGTAACACAAAATGTATACCTAAAGTATCATATGTAACAATTATTAAAGATAAGTATTCTTAATGATACATCATATATAAGTATTTCCTGTTACCAAAATAATCAATCCTAGAATAAACAGGCCACGCAAAGGGAGACATGACTCACCAATTCACCTACAATTATTAACCCTTTGCACTCGGATGTCCCCTCTAAGAGGACATTATGAGTCTAGAATCGATGGCTCCGAATGTAAAGAGTTAAAGATGAGTATTCCTAATGATACCTCAGGTGTACATTTAGTGTTACCAAACTAATTAATCTTATTTACAGGTTACGCAAAAAAAGACATCTCATCATAATACATAACTACGATTACAAGGACAATAACTACCCAATATAAAAGACATGATAGTCAAGTTAGTGCACTAATTCCATATAAACAAATATTAAGTAGCGCAGTAATACACCCTGTAAATGATTAGAGACCGAAAGTACTTCAAAAATATTTTTCCAAAAAATTATTTTTAAAAAGTTTAAACATAGTTGAAAATCGTTTTTACAATATTGTAACAAAAAAACCATCTGATTAACGAAAAAAAAAAGAAATTGACAGGGGCGGGATTCAAACCTCGTCCAAAAAGTCTTCAACGGTTCCGCAGTTGGAAACCATAGCCCACCGTTGAAATTGTAGCGTCGGCTGGCTCGTTGAGCCTACACAGGTACCGAAATACCGCGACTCTCTAGAATCTAACCGGGTTGTAAGGCCGGTTACGCGATGACGATATTCTGATACCGCTGTACGTCAAATTAATGAAGGACAGCTGTTTTTTGGTTGAAGCGTTTATTTTAACAATGATGAATTGACAATGTTATCGACTAGACTGGTGTCGCAGATCGTGTAAGCGGTCGATCGATGCGACGGTTCTGCTGGACTTGACAAGTCGAAAGTCCAGACAGAAAAGCGGCGTGGCGAGCGCAAGTTGAATCGAGTTTGAAACGCTTAGATATCGACGTGACTTGAGCGAGGTAGAAATTTGAAGTGAAGTTTTGAACTGATGGCTACCCTTTTTATACGCTTAGGTGAATGACTGGCAGCTGATTGGCTAGTGCGGAAAACCCGAAAGAATCGTACAAATATCGGTACACATCAGGTACCCGAGCTAGGGACCGAAGTAGATATGCATGGGAGGACCGTCGTAAACGTAGGGTCGCTTGAGGAGAGGCCCGATGTCCCATTGAGCGCACGCGTATTAATTGTTTTATTGCCGGACGGTTCGACGGCATGGATTACGACAATTTAATACAATAAACCTAATGTAACTAAAGGAATAACGACCATTTGAAGAATGGGTCGTTTTCGTGTACTAAAGCCATTAAATTTAAATTGCAGCTAGTTCGACTAAAAGAATCTAAACAGCTGTTTTAATGAATGCCAGGCAATTTGGAAAGTCCGTTGAGGACGGAACAGAAATTAATTTCGGAATATTCGAATATAACCTACACAGTAAAATTAAGTAATATTAAACATCATCCAGAATTAAAAACTTGCGCAGTATAAAAAAAATGAAAACCTACGTAGTAAAATTTTCATTTTTTTTATACTGCGCAAGATTTTAAGTCTGGATGATGTTTAATATTACATAATATATTTTTACGATAATTATAACTTAGTTTCTCACAGGAAAAAATCCGGAAAACGTGGTTTTTATTTTTTTCAACTATGACGCACCAAACTCAGGAATTAAAAAAAATAAGTATAATACTGTAGTATCGTAGTACTTAGGCAGGATGTCGTTGGGTCTTCAATGGCAGAAAGAGCGCCGTAAAACATCGAGGCCCGACGAAAGCCAGACCCAAAAGAAGAGGGCCATAAAACATCGAGGCCAGACCCAAGGGAAAAGGGCCATAAAAGGGAAAGTGTCCCTGACAAATAGCAGGCCCAAGGGAAGAGGGCCATAAGAGAGAACGTATCACTGACGAAAACCAGGCCCAAGGGTAGGTTGGGATTTTCGAGGGACACACAGGATTTGGGGATGAGTGCGGGTGTGTGAGTGACGACTAGAAAGGGACATTTTTGGGGAGAACGGAGAGATTTGCGTTAACTGCGGAGAAAGAAGGATGTGTGCGTTATTTAAGAGTTGAAATATCTAATTGTTTCCGACATCGAAATTATCTATTCAACACCTTTTTTTTATATTTTAAATAAACATTAATTATAAACCATGTACCACAACACTTAGGACAAGATCTCATTGCTAAATTAAATCTGTTCTAGTATCTCTTCAATTTCTATATGAAATCTGCATTTTTTCGATTTGTTTTCGTGTTTTTCATTTTTTACAACTAGAGCTTGCAACGGAAAAATCTGAAAACAATTCCTAATATGTGGCTTAGTATCCGAAATGTGACAGATTATTTCAGGATTTTGAATTGTCATTAAATGGGGAAAATGGACCAAAAATTGGTTTTTCAATTTTCCTCTATAACTACTCTTACAGATGAGGTATCGGGCTGAAACTTGGCAGAAAGGTTTCTTTTTTGATAGGCTATCGAATGGTTCAAACTAGATTAAAATAGGGCCGGGGGCGAATTTGACCTTCAAAACCGGCTATAGCCTTTCTCCAACCCAGTGGCTCCCCAATTTCGCGATTAACGATATCGATACAATTTTTGGCGGAGTTATGATTCTCGGGTTCGTAGAGGTGATCCTTTAATTTTTTTTTTTTTTGAGGAGTGGGGCAAGGAATCTCGAGTGGCCTCGGTCGCCGAGGAGTGTAAACGTAATACGAGTCGGGCACATTGGTGTGAGACCATTACTAATCCAACAACAAAACTCCTTTATTTTTCATTATATTTGTATGAGACTTTCACCAACATATTCGTGGCATTTTTCTAATGAAAATGATACCAAATATGATATAATTGCGACGATATTTACTTGTGTAATAAACGATCAATGTTTCGGAAGCAAAGAAGGACAGCGTATGGGGAAGAAAGAGACGCGGAGAGTCGAAGCGTTCGGGAAAGATGAAAGACTGACGTGTGCTCAGACCTTTAAATCATAACTTAAACTTTTTTATTATGAGTTATTTTTTTATGGGACTTTCACCAATATATTTGTGAAATTTTTCTGATTAAAGTGATATCAAATATGATATAATTCTGATGATATTCAGTTGTGTAATAAACGATGAAAGTTACTTTCCATTACTATTACATTAACGGAAAATTAGTGTAAATGTGGTCCGAATTATATCGTGTTTGGTATCATTTTAATCAGAAAAATTCGCCGGCAGCCGTGACTGTCTGCGTCTCTTCCTTTCACATAAGCTGTCCTTCTTTGCGTCTGAAACTTTCATCGTTCATTACAAAAGTAAACATCATCGGAATTATATCATATTTGGTGTCATTTTCGTTAGAACAATGCCACAAATATGTTGATGAAAGTGCCAGAAAAAAATAATGAAAAATAAAGAATTTTTGTTGTTGAATTAGTAGTGGCCTCTTGGCCTCACACCTATATACCCGACCCGTCTTATGTTTACACTTCTCGGCAGCCGAGGCGTCTAGAGTTTCGCTGTCCTTTTCTACGTTAGGCATGAATTAAAAAATAGTTTCTCCTATCTAATATCTGATGTTCGCCAGAATCGTGTTGTAGACATTTATAGAAAATTCACTGTATAATGGAAAATTTGTGGTGTGAGCTCACAAGAGCAGTTTATGAAAATGGACGGCAATTTCAGAATATAATTGACTTAAAAAAGTGCATTATCCAAGAATGGGGAAGAATAAACCAAAGAATAAGAAAGAATAAGAAAGAATTAGAAAGCTATTTAAATCGTTACCAAAAAGAATGACCGGAATTGTAAAGGATAAAAGAAGCGAAATAATAACATAACATCTTTGGTACATGTGAGTATATTTTCAGTTTTGTGCAGCCTGAGCCATCATTTTGTCCGACTGAATTCTTGTGATATTTCTATTTTTGCTGGAAAATATATTTATTATCACTTCAGAACTGTGTGCATTGTGGTATATTTTTGTATTTTTGTGTGTTGTTTAATAAAATGTTCTAAATTTAGGCTATGTGTTTTCTTTTTGTCCGGGAGTGTACAAAAATCCATGCGAAATGGGGATTTCTTGCCGCCTCGCATAAGGAGTTGTGCACAGGATCTTTAAGCTCAAATGTTCCCCGTATCTAAACAGAAAATAAGTGGCCATCATTCCTAACGCGTGCGGTGCCACAGACGCACAAGTATAGATAGAATTCATTGTAGTGGTGCCGACAGTTTTTCGCGAATATCTCAGAAACTAAGCGAGTCCGCACCTCATATGTATGTATAGGAAAAAGTTCTTCAAAATGGTGAGTTTTACAATAAATTCGAACATCATCGGAATCGGAGATGAAACAGCTTTTCTGCAATTCAACCTTATCTTTTTATGATTAACACATTCAGAATGAATGGCCCAATATAAGACCGCGGTTGTTGTAGCAAATTTACAGCGGACGCAAAATAGTAAACATGAAGTCATCAAAATAAATGTCAGGGCATCCATCAATACCGATTTTTCCAATTTAATTTGCAATTTTCGATTGATAAAAATTTGCACAACACAAGTAAACTGTTCTATAGTAACATAAATCGACCTTGTCGATGTACGTTCATAATAGTATTAATGGTAGTATTAAGAATGATTAATAATAAAAGATATATTGATAAATGACCACTGTCATGCAATTGAATGAATTACATTTCAAACAGTTCGCAAACGATATTGTAGCCATGCATATGATACAAGTTTCTACCCCAGGATTCTGTGAAATGTCAAAGCCTATGTACAGTCAACTACATAAAACTAGTATTTCTGTTAAAAATGTAAATTATACTATATAAAAATTACTTGCAAGTTGAATTCTCTGTAGAATAATTCCTATCAGGATTGTTTCCGCATAATGTATAGAAGGTAGTATGCATAGATATAAGTACTTGGTACCGCCATGAAAACAATATTCGAAACAAATCAATCATACCGAACTGCGTCGTCATATTCTCTTGTTTTTCCACCGCATTCATCATTCTCGACAGTAGGCTTTTGCGGGCATACATGGTTCTTCTCATTCGACAGTTCTCTTTTGCACGTGCATGGCGGCATCTTGCCAATCACAAAAATCCTCCTCTTCCTTGCAACAACTGAACTCTCGAGGAACAAAAACTTGAAGTTTTCGAAGGTTGCCGAAGAGAAATTGAAAGAAGGAACGAGGTGATGGAGACGATCGAGTTTACGCGATACTGAACGTCACAAAGCAAGAACGACGACGATCAAAGCCGGTCCGGTTCCGATCCGGTCGTGGAATCTTTATACGTGCCCCCCCCCCCCCAGCTGAGTATTGCTATCCCACTACCCTCGGTTGTGTGCCAAACGGTTGTCAGCCAAAGCACACATATAAACACATGTGACTGCCGTGTACGTGCAACGGTATAACTGGTTGGTGACGACTGTGTACACCTGGTGTACTTTTACTCCACGCAAGAGTGCATTGAACAATCCTGCTATTGTGTGACTTACAATACGAGGTTTCTTGGAAAATAATTGATAAGAAATGATGTGGATTACCGATGATATCGGAGCGATCGACGAGTTTCTTAACGTGTAAAATTATAAATACATTGCCGAGAAGTTTTCAATTCATTCAGTTTACAAAAAGATATTATAGAGAAAAAAATAATAAAAAATAAAAAAGATATAGAAAAAAAAAATAAGGTAGAATATTGATTTACTCTTTCAATGTAGCAAAAATGTATATTGTGGGAAATCTTTTTTACAATTTACTATTGTTAAGGGATGTAGTGCGGTATGACCCACACAAAATTATGAGGAGAGATTTGAAGGAGTGGAAAGGAGGGTGGAAAGAATCCTGAATATAAAATTTCAATGGCGTGTCTGTATTAGTTTCTGAGATATTAATGATAAACTGTCTGTATGATACATTCGATTCTGCCTGTACAGGCGTATAGATAACATAATTAATATAATCTATATATCAATATATAACATGATCCGAGATATTTAATGCTAAATTGTCGAATGTGAGAATCGTTAGAGTTGCTCGCCCGCTTCGCTCCATCGAATAAAAACTAACCAGGCCAACATCAATCTTACTACATCGTAAATTTTAGCAGAGGTTGTTTGTTTTCAAGTCCTTTTTAAGTTTTTTAAGTTTTTAAGATCATGGTCATTTTAAGGTCATATCAAGTGCATATTTGAATGTATTTATTTATGAGCCACGCGATGCAACACGACAATATATGTAGTTATTTAAAAAAAACGTCGATGACCTTTAAGACTACAAGAAAAAACAACATTTAGAAACAACAATCCTGTGGCATACTGACCACTTGATACCATTCAATTTGAATGGTTATGGGTAATTTACACATAAAAATTGTTTATTTTCTCAAAATTAAAGAAGATATTCTGAGGGTCGCACTTGTGTGAGACACCCTGTATAGATTAGACGTATACATAACAACAAATTATATGTAACGGATGAACTCAAAAACATCTTTTTTGACAGTTTTTCATTAATACCTCAAAAACTGATAGAGACCCGCCGTTGAAGTTTTATATTCAGAATTCTTTCACTCTACTCGCTCCTCCTCAAAAATATCAACTGATAAATTTGTGTGGGTCATAGCGCACTACAGCCAACTTCTAATTCTTATTAAACTCTTAACTAATTTTGTCTTAATTAGGGTTTACATAAGATGTTACATATCGTTGAAAGCACAAGGGGCAAATAATGTCTATACCAGGGATTGAAAACAATTATAATATCGGTTTCGGATCACCAAACAGTTGCGAAGAACAGAAATGATGTCATAACTGTTATGAAAATATCAGTTCTGGCTTATATCGGTTACGGTTATGATTCTTGAGAACCAATATTATGTTGGTCCTATAAATATTATCTTTCGGTTCTTGATTTCGGTTATAATTCGGTTTTGAATTATAATACAGGATATTAATCACGTCTTATGGCAATGTCTTCCACATGACCGTCACAGATTGAAATTTATATATAAACTGAGATTACGGCTTTTTTTTCTTCCCATGTCATGTAACGCACTACTCGACAGACCTACAAACAGTCTATGCAAGATCTTATGTTCCTTCCTGAAAGATTGTGGATTATGTATACAACGTCAATATCACGTCCATTACCAATAAAGTGACTCCAACTGACATATATATAAGGATATTATTGTAATACTATGTATGTAATACAGAGTGCGTAATAACCTCTTATCGGAGGTTACAACTGTACAATTAAAAAAACCATAGAATATAGATACATATAGTGTATGCAAGCAACTAAATAATCGGTAGTGCGACCCTAAAATAACACAATAAAATCTCCGTTTTTCAGACAAAACACAAAATGTTCGACGCGATCGGGCAATTATTGTAGGGATCAATGACCGGAGCAGACCGATCATATGTTCAAGACCGCGAGGAACCCAAAAAGCGAAAGCAACAAACTCGAAAGGCCGAGTTTGTTAACGACACAAGGTGCGAATACGACTGCGCGAATGCGAGCGAGGAACGAATGAGACAAAGAGTGCGTGAGGGAAAGTGAGAGAACGGGATAATGAGAGAAAGAGAGAGCGAATGTGAGCGAATGTACATAATTAACGAGAACTGAGTGAGACCGTCCTTTTTGGGTGATAAGCGATAGCGAATCTAAGCGATAGCGAATCTAAGCGACAGCGATTTTTGGTTTACGTTTGCGTCTTTTGTGCGTCGGCGCGAATAAATATCCGTCTACTTGTGCTGTCAATACGAGATTTCTTTTGTCCCACGCTCGATCCCTACATTATTAATAATCTCTACCACCGCAATCATCAAAATATATTTATATATTTATTATTTGAACGATTATTTATTATTATTCATTATTTAAATAGATTTAAATTTTTTAAATGATTTTTCAACTTTTTTATCTGAACCTGTAACGATAACTTATATGCATACTGACAATTTTATAAAAATCGGTCAATGTTGCAATGAGCTACAAACGTTTCAAGATGATCACATAAGGGCGAAATTCCCTGGCAAAGTCGAAAATCTGCGACTTTCACCCTTAAACTCTCATCTTGAAACGTTCCTGCCCTTATTCGTTTCTTTTTTCTTCTTCTCTAGTTTTCTCAGCCAATCCACTTTATTCTCCATTCTTCGCTCACTTACCAATTCTTCTAGGCTAACATCCCTTTCTATTTCCATGTATTCTTTTGTTGTAACGAGTTTTAAACCAGAGCCGTGCTACTAGCGGCCCATGGGCCGCATACTGTTTCTTTCCCCTGTTCTCAGTGACTACCAGCGTCTCCCACAATTCGACTGGTATCCTATGAAGGAAATAGCTCTGGAGATAAAGTCAAGCTAGGAAAGGTGCTGAAGAATGAGAGAACCGGCAAACTAATGGTGGGAGTCGCGCAGCGACGACGGGGAAGATGTTTCCCGACTCTATTCTAAACTACCAAATTCCCCGCTGCAAAGCTCGCATTGCCTTTCTGCATCCGTTTCCCAGTACCTATTCCACTATTCTAATGACGCACACTCACAGTTCTTTATACAGGGTGTCCCAAAAATGTTGTAATTCCTTGAAGGGGGCGATTCCTGAGATCATTCTAAGTAACTTTTTCCTGTGCGAAAATGTTCTCCGCACCTTTGTTAAGAGGTTATTAATGAGAAACACGGACCAATCAGGGCGCAGATACAGCGGGCGGATTCCGGCTCGGCGACAGGTTCCACTGAGCGTGATGTTGGCATTGGCCGAGCCGGAATCCGTCCGCGGTAACCACACTCTGATTGGTTTGATAGCTCCTTAACAAAGCCGCGGAGAACATTTTTATAAAGGAAAAAGTTACTTTAAATGATCTCAGGAATCACCTCTTTCAAAGAATTACAACAATTTTTGGACACCCTGTATATCTATTGTTTAAAGATTTACTTATTATTACTTATTATTTCAACAATTTTTTAAATAAAGTGTAATGAATTTTATAATTTATTTTTTATATGAAATTTTATATCTGATTAAATCGATATAAACATTGATTTATTTGAATAATTGTTTGAATAATAAATACATATTTAAATAATGAATATATTAATACATTTGTAAACGTTATAAAAATTTTATTATTTAAGAATTTTGTAAATAATGAATAATAGTAAGTGATCATATAAATACTAAATATATAAAGCTCCGTTGACCTTGACCTTGACATATGTTATGAAGGTCACCCTCTTGAGTGACCTTCAAAAGGTTTTAGCCGTCACTCGAGGTAACCTTCGATAGGATTTAGTCGGCATATATTAACAATACAATGTTGATAGATAGAACACACTTTATCAATGTTCTATACCTTAATAAAAATATGGGTACATATTTAAAAAGTCTATACATGTTGTACGCAATGAACTTGCCGAAAAGCTACGAATTCACCGATTTGGAATTGGTTCAGATTAGTGTTGTGAGGAGACGGAGAGCCGGAGTTGACGAATACCTTGGCATTTTGTATTTAATCGTGTTATGGAATGTACATTTAAGAGCAATTCAAATTCCGAATAAAATAGTATCTCATATTTTTGATCTGATAAAGATATAAATACTAGTATCACAGCCGAATAAAGAATAAATTGCTTCCCTATTAGCACGATGTGTCCTTTACAGTCTGTATTGCCGCACCATATACAGTTCGTTGTGCAAGATGTATAAATAAATATGTCTTTATTTATTTGTAAGATAAATATTGTATTTCAACCATGCAACCTTGAATTTTGGGTGAAATATTGTTGCATTCGGTATTCGGTACAGTGATTTCTCTATATATGCCGCCAAGGCCTGGATGATAAACGTCGCGGAATTATACCCACTAACGCCGGGTACAGTGAATTCTCGTTACGAGTCAGTGCCAACCTCGCGGTTAGGAGTCAGTGGGACTACTCACACCACCGAGGGGGAAAACCCGCGAGGGGCCGAAGCTCGAGAGTCGCGGCCGCCGGCATAGATCAATGACCGCGTGAACGTAGGCCTTTAAATCATAACTTAAACTTCTTTATTATTAATTATTTTTTATGAGACTTTCACCAATATATTTGTTGCATTATTCTGATTAAAATCATACCAAACGCGATATAATTCGGATCACATTTACACTCATTTTCCGTTGATGTAATTGTAATGGAAAATAACTTTCATCGTTCATTACACAAGTATCACAAAGTTTGTGAGATTGCGGAAGTTGTTCCCAGAAATTATAGAAAGTGAGGAACCACCGATTGCCGACAACCCTGGATCACAGGGAGCCAAGGTAAGGAGCGTATGGGAATCAAAAAACGATGAAGCTTTTGGCATAATTATCACGACCTTGCCAGACAGTCAGGCAGGTCAGTTCTTAGTTGAGAACAAGGCAAGGACTGTTTGGGTAGAGCTTAGGAAAATGTACGCTGGAGATGCGAAAGATAAGCGCATAGACATAGGGCTAGAACTGAAAAACGTCAGTATGAGGGGCGAAGAGACGATGAGTGAATATATTACCAGAGCAAAAAATATAGGACCACATTCCTATTAAAGAATAAAGACCAAGACTATGCGTACTTCCAAAGATACATGAATAAGTGGGAAATCAAATGGGCAAGAAAATCAAAAGTGTTAGGTAGGACAATGGAAGAGAGTTCGTGACCAACAAATTTGAAGAGCTATTCAGGAACAAAGTCATCCATCACCAGAGAACCGTGGCCTACAACCCGCAAAGCAATGGTATCGCCCAGCGACCGACCAACAGCCTACAATGTAAGCAGATGGAGAATCGTGCATTATTGGCAATTTATGCTTGTATGTTTTTAATCAGAACAATATTGTTAAGACGAACGAATTGTAGAGCTTGTTCCGATCGAAATGAGTGCAAACACGACATCATTTGGACTGTCTTTAATGAGACTGTAATTTTTATCGTAAAATTAGGTATCAGTGAAACTTGTTCGATTACACTCGAATTGGACCTCATTTTCATCAGGAAAATCCCCTCCATTCGCTCGTCACAATTTGATGAGGATATATTGAAAAATCTAAAAGTTTAAACTTTCATTCGTGCGCGATTCTCCATCCTCTTACATTGTATGTCGTCTGTCGTCGCTGGGTCGTTGATGCTCGGCGCTCGGCAGAAGTTATTCGAAGATTTATTCGAAGCCTTCGAATAAAAGATACAAAGTTCGAATAAATCCGCTTCGAATAAAAAAAAATTATCTTTATTCGTCGGATAAATTCTCGTCGAATAAAAGTATTTATCCGATACTCGTCGAATAAAGATACTTTTTTTATTCGAATCTTCGAATAACGAATAAAGATAAAGTATCTTTTATTCGAATCGTTATTTAAATAATTTTTTATCTAAATAATGCCCAACTCTGGCTGACCGAGCTGTTAGCGGAGGTACGCTCCATCAAGGAGGCCCAGTCGAACAAAGGAAGTGGGACACCAAGCAACATCTCCTTCCTCCGAAAATTCGATACATTAAAATTTCCTTTAAATTCTTCGTCGGATGTCCCATTGCTGGAAGAAATTCTGAACAATCGGGACGAATTTGAAAATGCAGTAAGCCAAATTTACAGATGTTATAAATAAACTAAAAGTAATTGATATTTCGTTTTCATTGAATTAATAGAATGTACTATTAATAAATTTTTATTTTAGGTTACGGAAATGTATAAAATAGGTGGTAATACCATGTACTCCTTTGTAAAAAGGATCCTTACCACGCTATTTACGAACGACGTTGCTCTGGAATACAGCTGGATGGGGAGGAAGGGGAAAAAGCCCTTCCACTGCATGAAAATTGCGGAGCTCGTAATATGTAATTATCACCCTTAATTTGGTATTGCTATAATAACGATGATTCATATGCAAATCACTAAAAAAAGAAACTCTTATTCAAGGTGCTGCAGAAAGGGCGAAAATAAACGGCAGTCGGCGAGACACCGAAGTAGCCATTCAAATATGGTTGAATGGGGCAGCCAACCGAAAGAATGTAATACAAAAAAAATTTTAAGTTTTGTTTTAATTTTAATTTTAATTTTAATTTTAATTTTAATTTTAATTTTAATTTTAATTTTAAGTTTAAGTTTAAGTTTAAGTTTAAGTTTAAGTTTAAGTTTAACTTATTTAATATTAAGATTATGTTGTATTATGCGTTTCATTTGTTTAATGTTAATTTTAAGTTTAAGGAGTATTATTCGTTTAATTTGTTTAATGTTAATTTTAAGTTTAAGGAGTATTATTCATTTAATTTGTTTAATGTTAATTTTAAGTTTAAGGAGTATTATTCGTTTAATTTGTTTGACCCTTTTAGTGCCGGAGGCCGATATATCGGCCCTTGTTGCACTGGCGAAAAGTGCCAGAGTTGATATATCGGCCCGCACCTTGTAGCGCTTTACTATTCGCATTGCGAGAGAACTCTATCTCACAATAACTTTATACTACCTTATAAATGGTCTAATTTCATTACGAGAGAATTAAAATAAATAGTTTTTCGGTTTAACTTTCCCTTATATTCTATATGTTATATTACCTATAACAATTACTTGTTTCGGATGAGATAATCCGTCCGGCGTCTACCATGTACCTTGGAGTTATTCTTTATGTTTGTTGTGCAATATTATTTATTTTGTTACAAAATATATTGGAAATGAAAACACGAATTATATACTTTGTAATAAACGGTCTATATAAAGTTATGATAAAAAGATGACTTTTCGTATGTGCAATTACGTTTTGAAAGAGAGAACTTAATTTTTCTTTTCTTTATGATCACTTACACCTTTGTTATTTATGTAATTTTCAATGAATATAGAAAAATTAGCGCGACTGTTTTATTCTCTATTTCGCCCTTAATACACTGCTTTTTGAATTATGTAAATGTTGCTTTTCGTTTGGTTTTTATGAGTCTTTTTCCAAACCCTAGTAAAATCGTGAAATTCGGCCGGTTATCTTCGCATAGGCACCTCTTTTTCGCCCGGCACTAAAAGGGTTAATGTTAATTTTAAGTTTAACTTTAAGGAGTATTATTCGTTTAATTTGTTTAATGTTAATTTTAAGTTTAACTTTAAGTAGTATTATTTGTTTGAGCTTGTTTAATTTTAATTTTAAGTTTAATAAATAATAAAATGAATATACTTTGAACTCGTTTTTCTTTACAAATTTTTTTCTCTCCCAATCCCTAATTAATCCCTATTTAATCCCTATTTAATTGCATTTTACTAAAATTTATGAACGTCTTAAAGACCTCTGTTTCGAGACGTCTTAAAGACGTCTAACAGACGTTTTAAAGACGTCTTTAAGACGTACAGTTTTATAACAAAGACGTTCCAGAGACGTTCACAAGACGTTCGGAAGACGTTCGTAGGACATTCAAGACGTCTTTAAGACGTCTCTGTGCTATCTGGGAAATGGCAAACTTTGATGGTCTGTATCTTTTAAACAATTTCGAAGATAACAAAATAATGGCTCAATCTCTTGTCATCAAAATTCGAGACAGAGTAAAAAAAAAAGTGATCGGAATCACGTGGACTCCCTTTCTAATGTGGATATTTCCTTAAATAAATAACAACTATTCTCGTTTTTACAATATATCCATAATTTACGTACAATATAAAGATGTATGATGCTGTTTCATCAAGAGGCAGGAACGTTTCCTATCTCCATGATGTTCTAGAGGAGAAATAACTCCTTAGGTAAACTATCGGTATTTCTCGTCTAGAACAACTCCTCAGGTAAACTATCCGAGTGGAGCCCCTAAAAACATTTCTTGTGTGCCAGGCATAGCAGGGAACTCTCAACGCGCTCTCGAAGGCCATCAAGAAATGATTAGCCGTGTCCCGGTCCGGCTAGGAGAACCATCAGAACAAACGCAGCCGTTTTGTCGACAGAAATTTGATTACCCTGCTTTTGAATCTAGCGCTTCCGTGCTCGCCGGACTGTGACCGGGATATATATCTCGACCCTAAATTGCCCGCTGTGGTGATGTCAAGGAATATCAGAACGAACTCGGTGGTTTGACCGTATGGATGGACATCCGTCCATTATGCCGTGTTTGGCGATTCTACTGTACATATTTGGTTGGAACGAAAGTTCGCAGCATTTTTAAATAAAAAATTCAAAGATAAAATCAAGATATTTATTCACAGATTTATTTAATAGCATATTTTCCATTCTGTTACTTACTTCTGCCATTTTTGAGATACCTTATCATGTTATTGAATAAACCTATATATAAATATCTTAATTTGAAGCTTACTTGCCAACTCGAATGAGAAAGTGGTATTAGTAGGATTAATATTCGCAGACCACTTGACCGATACAAATTCCACCCATATCATTTAAGCAATATACTTAGTTAAAAGTGATACGGATATTTCACGTGCGAAGAATCATTCGTTTCGATTACAATTCTTCTAATCTCTTATCTGGGAACGGAAAACGATCTATGTATATGTACAGTCACTTGCAATAATATTCGGATAATCTTAGAAAGACGATAACTTTTGTAATACCGGATCATGGACTGTTTTTTTTTTAAGTAGGAACAATTAGTTTAGTACATAATGTGAAAAAGAATTTTTGTAAAAAAGGAATTGATTAGAATTAAAGAGAAAATACTGAAAGCTGCTTTTACAACATTTCTATGCGAGCCTGTATTGAAACTTTAAAAAATATGTTTTGTGGATCTGTGTCAATTAGAATACATTCTGAAAATTTCATAGAAATCGGATGATGTGACAGGCGTCGAAAGATGTCAAGAATCCTCAGATTTATTACAATTAGTGGCGAAAAATCTTGAAAACTCCAGTTTTCACAATTTTAAACGTTTGTAATTCGCTGCAACTTTGATCGATTTTCTGGCATGTTCGGTTTATTATCACTACGAGGTTTGTCTGGGAACTATCCTTTTTCTGGATGTATCTGTGCACCTGTGAGTACTGTTTTAAAAAATGGGTATTCATCATTTAGGGGGAACCTTTATCGCATCGCGGCAGAGACGCGTACACGTACGCGTGGCGTAAAAATTGAAACTCAAAGTTTATGTATGTTTAGAATTTATTGCAGGTGTGGGTGAAAAGGGATATGTATATATACATATGTGATCGCGGCATCGTACGCTAGACGTAATGACGACTGCATGTAGCGACGATTACGCGACGATTTTACTGGCCAAAAATCAATTTTCGAAGTTCAAGATTTTGAAAAACTGTTTTGCTATACAGTAACAAAACACTTCAAACCTTCAAAATCCAAAATATTATTCATTTTAGATAATTGTGGAATCGAGGGTAACGTTTCGTATATAAAATTCTGAGATTCAAAGTGAAACTAATTATTCTAAGAACTCATTATACGACATGGTATAACAGGTTTGAACGA
This sequence comes from Halictus rubicundus, assembly GCF_050948215.1. Taxonomy (NCBI): domain Eukaryota; kingdom Metazoa; phylum Arthropoda; class Insecta; order Hymenoptera; family Halictidae; genus Halictus; species Halictus rubicundus. The sequence goes on along the minus strand of NC_135156.1, from coordinate 1,215,287 downwards.
ATGTTTTATGTATATTAATAGGCGTACTTGCAGTATTTAATTAGTTTCTAAGCATTATTTAAACCACGTGCAAATGCTGCTATATTATTAACAATTTAAACTTTGAGAAGGGTTTTAAAAAAAGTATTGTTGCGGAGGCTTCGGCTCCGCCTCGCCGGCGAACACATCCCTCAACCAAACAACAACACCGTACACTACCAACAACTAAATAACTATTTATTAGCTGTCAACGGACAATGTTAAAAGATGCGACACAGGTGCGTGCTCTCGCTTCGTCGACTCGAGAGGTTCTGTCGTCTGTCTTCTTCTTAACAACAACCCCGTTGGCCGAATACCACAATATCGATACGACGGCCAACTTCTCTCGATCGCCGCAATCGACAGCTTCCATCGTAACAGTATTAAGAGTTATAAACATCAGATTTGTTTTATATCAAAGTTTAAACAATTGCGAAGAAGAGCATGTAAGAAAAGTACGAAGGAGATAGATAACGCGATATCGTTAAATTAAACAAATATGGGCGTATTACAAAATACTATGAACCTTTATTCGCGATAACCGTACACGACGACAGTCAGAATAAGAATGTCCGCCGTCCCAAAAATCCGCAGCCGTGAGGACGCGCTCGACAGTATGCCTCTGCTGCAGTTGCGAGGGGCAACGCTATGACAAAAAACACATGGTCTGCCTCGACCGTTTGTTTACTTCGATTTTTCTAACAAGCATATAAATTTTAGCTGCTACCTACTGCCACCTTGTACGATAATTAAGAAATAGAAGCCCGCGGTATTTTGACGTTTGGCTAGTATCGGGTCACGAAGACCGCTTGGCCCTTGAATGGTAGCTCGCACTCAGATGTTTTAACAGAGCAACCTGTTTGTTACCATAGTAATTGGTTTTCTTCTAGCATAATTCTTTTTGATCGCGTTAGTCTTCAACCGAATATTCGAGTCGAACCATCTATACTGCAGGGTTTTACTGAGTTTTATGTGCGTAAAGCGTTAGTTTTATAATTATAGTTACACATATTTATGCGTGTATATAAATACATATATACATATTTTAAATTAATTTATTTAGTGTGAAATTTAGTTTGTGTTTGAAATAATTTTGTATGACAATGTCAGAAAGTATGTTCCATTTTTATCTTACCATCATACTGTCTTGTCATAAGAAGGTTAATTATTTTTATATTTTCAGACAAATATTAATTTTAATATTATATAATTATAATTATAAAATAAAAAATATAATTATATTATACACATTACTTATATTAGTTATACTGAATAACTAAAATCTATTGAAAAAATGTCTCTTTAATTTTGATCCCAAAAAGCGAATTTCCAGACTATATGTGCACAGTATTGAATCTGTCATTTTGAATTTTTAATTTTTGGTGTCAGTGATTACCAATTTTTAGAAAGGTAAAATCGCGTTCTCAGACCAATGTACGACGACGCGACGATGACGCTTCGTGGACGAAAGCGTGCAGCAAGCGGCATTTTGTCGCGTACGCGTCTCTGACGTGACGCTTCGTGGACGGAGTGCCTTAGGTTTCCAGCGTGCTCTGTATTTCAAATGCGACGCTCGGCGAGAACCTCCGATTTCGTATAAGAGTCAGTCACCAGAACGGCGGAACTGACTCGTAACGAGAATTCACTGTATATATTCTATAAATAATTGGCCACAACATGACATGTTCCGATTTTTTTTGCAATTTTGCAAATATTAATAAATGGAGAATGTCATGTTGTACGTATTTACATAAACTAACGATTCCATTTTAATTTTTTTCTTTCAGATCATTTTTGTGCACTGTACGCTGCACGGCGCATTTCCAGGACGCCATTTTCAAGCCGCCATTGCACCATTGATATTAAAGATTAAAATTTATAAAAAATATTTTTGTTTACATTATAACGTTAATAAATGATATGTAAAACTTTAAATTAATCTACGAATTCCATTAAAAAAAAAAATTCTTCAAAAGCAGGCCATTTACACAAGATTCCACCCTTAAGCAATATTTAAATAACAATTTGAAGTTATTAAACTTTAAAGAAAGTAGTGGAAAATCATGTTGCCCCAACGACAGAGTATGACGAGATACCGATCCAGTTCCTTTTTATAAGGACTAGAAGTGAGAATCACAGTTTTTCCATTGCGATAGCGATGATTATAATTATAAATGAGAACGATGTCATTATTATGACCTTGTTAATACCTTGTCATGACATTGTTATACCTCATACCTCATATGAACAACCATACTAGTCCCCCCCTCTCCCCTTCTCATACATGAATGGGGGTCGTTAGCCCTGAAGCATCTGATAAAACACATGTCATGTTTGACACATAAATATGAGTAAGATATAGATAAGAAATGTAGATTTTTAATTGATATATTTCGCCCTACATGTCTGCATTTTTAATTTTATTATCTTTCATGTTTGGAAACAACTTACCATATTTTTCTCTTTCATATATACAGTAATGTCGCAATAAGTGTGATTATCTCGGATCCGAAACGTACTTATCGTGTGTATAATGTATACTTATAATGTATACTTATCGTGTACAGACACTATTCCTCGAGATTTCTTTGCTTTTTGACGCCAGCGTCGAGTCGAACGACCAACACCAGCGTATCGGCGAGACAATACTAATCCAATGACAAAACTTTTTTGTTTTTAATTTTATTGTTATTAAACTTATACCAAAATATTCGTGACACTTCCTCATTGAAATGATATAATTATCTATTAAAAATAACCATATTTACAGCATATTTACACCAATGCTCGATTAAAATCCATGTTTCACATTCATCGTGTAGCTGACACGATTCGGTGACCTCTAAAGGTGGCTTTTTCTAGGAGCGTCCAGACGCAGCGTTTTGCGATCCAAATTCCATTCGTCGTAAGTACCTGTTATGCGACTGGTCGCGTGCGACCAGTGCGATCTGGTACGTCTTTCCTTCTTTTTTTCACTTAAGAAGAAAGAAGAAAGGGTATTAAGTAAACGCAAACGCGGGCACCGGACGAATCCCTACAAGGGTTCGGACGCACACGTGTGCGTTTGTACCTAAGCTTTCAGACCTACCCGTGCCCCAAATGTTGATCCAGACACAGACGCGCGCGTGTTAGGATCGACTGCTTCATAAGCAGTTCAGACGCAAGATACGTTGCGTTTCTAAGCGAAATCGTACACTTTTCGGAGTTCTAATTGGAACCATTCGGTAGCCTACCAAAAAAGAGACCTTTCAGCTAAGTTTCAGCCCGATACCTCATCTGTAAGGGTAGTTACAGAGGAAAATCGAAAATCCAGTTTTTGGCCCATTTTTCCCATTTAATGACAATTTAAAATTCTGAAAAAAATTTGACACATTTCGGATACCAAACCACATATTTTGAATCGTTTTCAGATTTTTCCGTTGCAAACTCTGGTTGTAAAAAGCGAAAAACACATGAGTTTTAAGTATGAAAAACACAATGAAAGGTCTCTTTTTTGGTAGGCTATCGAATGGTTCAAATTAGATTAAAATAGGGCCGGGGGCGAATTTGACCCCCAAACCCAGCTATAGCCTTTGGATATATTATAATCTTTGGTGACATGTGAACGTATGTCAAAGGATTTTTCGAAATCTTAAAAACTGTTGGTTTTACAAACGTATAAAATAAAGAGTTAACATTTTTTCATTAAATTACAACGGCAGAACTAACAAACTTGTTACGTATGGAGACGTTTCTCCACGTTCATTTCGATTAGAAGTTCTAATCTCTTTTCTGAGAACGAAAAGCGTCCCAACAGGCCCCTTGTTTAATGATTGTACTCCGGCTGGACGCAACTGGCACGAAGCATGATTCAGTAACAGCACCGTACGATTTCCTAAATTGGAAATCTTCAAAACATCCCCTTCTGGAATGTTTTGTCAAGATAGTCTTTGATAGAAAACATCCTGGCTAACCCTTCGTTTTACCCCTATAAACAAAAGATCCAGCTGCAAACCTTAAATTCACTTGAAACGACAAATACGAGTATGCGACCGTAAAATAAAACAGATACATTCCCCTCTCATTTTTAGGGTATATAAACCTATGCATTTTCATCCTCTTCGGTTAGTCGAGAAGCGGTTCAGTCAAGATTCAGACGCGGTTCAGTACTCGTGCAGTCACGTCGCGTCAAGTCTAGTGAGATCGGGTTAAAGTCCCTTTCGAATCAATTCGTAACCTTATAGATTCCGTTAGTTCGGTATATATTCTATTTGGCATTCAACAATCGCTATCTAACCCCGCATTGCCAGTGCGTCAACACCGTGCATCATAGGTAACAATTTCTCTAATTGTACACTTATCTACATCCACTCGCGACACAAACAATTACACTTGTAACTATTCCAAATCAGAATATATTTGTCTTGTTTGTTAACTCGCGTAATCTACAACCTTTAATTATTGCCTGATATCCTAATCTAATAATTGAACGTTCCCACATGATACAATCTTACCGCTCGGATTGTATCAATTAAATTATATATAAGTTACGAGGCTTACTAATCTTAGATTCAATTCAACGAAGACTTCTTCAACCTAGTGGCTCCCCAGTTTCGCATTGGGTGCGTCCACGAAAATTATACCATCCTAGCGGATCCCCGATTTCGCATTGGGTTCTTCCGTATCCTAGCAGCTCCCTGGTCTCGCATCAGGTGCGTCTGCGTGTTATCCACCTTCCTTTAAATCGGGTTCGCCGCGTGTCTCTCCTAGTGACTCCCCGATTTCGCATTGGGTGCGTTCACAAAGTTTCATCCTCCTAGTAGCTCCTCGGTTTCGCATCGGGTGCGTCTGCGTTTGACTCCAACCTCCCAGAGGTTCCCTGATTTCAACTATCCTAGCGGCTCCCCGATCTCGCATTGGGTGCATCCGCGTACCTAACTAACAAATTGAAACCATATTCCTGGGGTAACAGCCCTTCGCCGGCCTCTCGCGTTGCTCACAGCCCTGGCTCGTAACAAACTCATGAAAATAAATGTTTACAAAAACTACGTTTACAAAGCAACTTACTTTACGGTTATCATTAACAACAGAACCATTTTTGTGTTTTTAATTATCATTGGCAAAGACTATTCTTTTAGAAGAATTCATCATTTTGCATGCAAATGTAATTTCCTTATGCAGAAATATTGAAACTATAGGAACTGTTCCATCGCAAGGAACAGTACAAGTAGGCTTTGCCTTCGGACGATTACACTGTCCAACACAATTAAACTTTTTTCGAGTTTTGCAATACCTGTTGGGTGATTCTTATACACTTTGTCATCCTAAAACCGAATCTGAAAGTAGAATTGCTCCATCACGCAACTTTTCGAAAAATTTTGGTTTTTGTAAAAATGCCCGATTTTGATACGAAACGACGTGTTACGCAAAAACTAAACACGCGAGAAAGTTCGAGTCAAGAGATAGAGGGGACTCTCCTCTACATATTCATATAGTCAATTATATTTTTATGTACTTCCTAATAGTTGTAAATGGTTGTTAAAGTTTGAAAATGTGCCGACGCGGGTACTTTGTACGCTCTATTTTTGTATTTATGTGAAAAATCCTTTATCTAGATGGAATTTACTATACAGGAATGCATTCTACAGACATTTCTGGTAAAGAAACCATTCACGAAAAGTATTTGGTTCCCTTAATGTACGAGAAGGATCAGAAAATGTTAATTGACAGCGTGTGCGCGACGCGTTCGCGCCAGACAGCCATTGCAGCCTTTTCGCGACTCGCCAGGGCCGTCGCTATGCGTAGTCGACGTTGGTACCACTCAAGTATGTCTTTGCTTACTATGCTTAATTAAATACATTTTTTTGTCTTTTTGGGTGCCAATCATTACAAAAGATTATAAAAATACGAGTTATATTCACATTTCATTGTGTTTTCAACACGATGGCTGCCCAGCTCATAATGCTGCAATTGTAAAAACATACTTAACTACAGTTTTTGGGAATCAGTGGATCGAAACATATGGTCCAATTCGATGGCCAGCTCGCTCGCCGGATATGACCCCTTTAGATTTTTATCTTTGGGGATATTGAAAATACATATCTTCTTTGATGTTTTCCGGGATCTCTTGCAACAATGTTGGAAGTTCATATCGCCAAAAATCTATATATCGATGTGCTGTTAATATTCCATCGTAAAAATATGGTTCAATTAGGCAGCCATTCATTTGTTTACCTCTAAATGCGAGGCGCTGCTATTACGTACCGTCGAAATATTTCAAATATTCTGTCAATTGATTCATGGCGATATTATCTATCAAGGTCATCTGAAAGTCTTTGTATAGCAGGTTGTTGAATTCGTTTCGACGTCGCCTATAATATTATGAGGTTAAAAATACCCAGTTCCATTAAAAGATATGACAGCGACCTTGATTTTTTGTTGAAAATCAATTTTTTTAAATTTAAAATATTGCAATTTCTTGTCGGTTAAATACTGATTAACTTTGGTAAGAAACTAATTGCGCCGTGGGTACTAATTTGCGCCGCACCCTGTATAAGGATGTGTGATGCTGTTTCACGAAGAGGCAGGAACGATTCCTATCTCCATAATGTTGTAGAGGAGAGATATGATAGGAGCGAGGTACGCTCCTGAAGGGACTCGCACGAAACGTGCCATGCGCGACGGCGCGTGCGCAGCGCTGTGTTCACAGTGTTCAGAGTATGTTTGAGATGAACGCCACGAGTCTCACGTGTAAAGCACACGGTTAGATATAATGTTAAATATGTTAATAGTTCCTATAGTGTACATAGTTAAATAAACATTAGGTTAAGTTAAAACCTTCTTGATATTTTGATATCCACGCCCAATATATGGTAGCAGACCTTGGTTGATGTCGGCGAGTTCAAGAAAGTGAGGTTAGAAAAGGCACGTGGTAACAAGAAAAGAAAAAGGCATTCACGATGGCAGAAGGAAGCGTTTCAAGCCGACGAATAGAGCAATTGACGGATAAAAATTATCACGTCTGGGCTTTGAAGATACGAGCAGTATTAAAAGCGAAAAAATTATATAGAGAAATAATAGAAGGTGACGAACCGCCGAAAATAGAAGGTCAGAACCAAGATGAAGAGAGAAAGCGACAAATTTGGGAAACAAAGAACGATGAGGCTTTCGGGATAATAATTACCACGTTATCCGATCAGCAAGCAGGGCAATTCCTGGTAGAAGAAAACGCAAAAAAGGTATGGAACGAATTAAAAAGAATACACGAGGGAGACATAGAAAACAAACGAATAGATACAGGGCTCGAATTAAAAAATATAAAAATGAATAATCACGAGTCAGTTACAGAGTACGTTACAAGAGCGAGAAACATCGCCTCCCGAAGCGCATCTCTAGGTTATGTTATAGAAGAGCGTGAAATATGTTACCACGTGGTCAGAGGAATTCACCCAAGGCTAGAAAGAACAGCTGCGGTGCTGAGAACACAGAGAGGACTAAGCTTAGACGAAGTGAAACAATCTCTAGAAGAAGAAGAAACCAGGCAGAATGTGCATAGAAGACAAGAACAGCCCAGTGACAATAATGAAAGTGCGTATAAAGCAACGAGACAATTCGTAAAGCAACCGAACGTGGGTGGATGTTTCAACTGTGGAAGAACAAATCATAAAGTTAAAGATTGCTTCTTCAAGAAAGATACATGGTCAAATGAAAGAGGTCGAGGAAAAACATATAGACCATGGGGTAGAGGAAACCACAGAGGAAACAATAGAGGAAACTACAGAAGCGGCAGAGGAGAAACCAGCTGCATGGTGACGGAATCTCACCAGGAATATAGTCTTCTAATAGGAGAACGCTGGAAAACAGAGGAACAAGGAAACGGTGACAAAGAAGAACAGCAATGGATTCTCGATTCAGGTTCTACATCACATATGACTTCAACTGAAAAAAATATGGAAGACAGTGTACCGTTCAAAGTGAAAGTGAATTTAGCGGAAAGTGGTAGGAATATAATGTCTGAAGCCAAAGGGGACGTTAGAATAAAAGTGAAAACCTATGAAGGTGAAAAAAACTTAGTCATTAGAGATATTCTATACATACCGTCGTTAAGAACAAATTTACTATCAGTAAGTCGTTTAAGTGACCAAGGGTACAAAGTGATTTTCTATAATGGTAAAGCGAAAATAGTCAGTAGAAACGGGGAAACAATAGCAATTGCGTTTAATAATAATGGTGTGTTTGTGCTAGATAGTAAGTTAAGAAATAAGACTGCGATGAACATTCAAGAAATTAGAGACACTAAGATAGAAATAAGTGATAGCGAAAGAAAAAACCTCAGGTGTTCAGATGAAAGGTCAAACGATAAATATAGTAAGATACTGTGGCATAGGAGATTAGGACACGTGTGCGATAAATACCTAGAATCTATGAAAAACAAAAACATTGTTAGAGATTTACAGTTTGTTTCAAAACCGATGGAGCTGTGTGAGTCATGCGTGATGGGTAAGTTAGTACAAAAGCCTCATAGATTAATAGAAAATAAATATACCCATCAACCGTTAGAACTAGTACATATAGATTTATGCGGACCAATGCCAGTAGGATCATTAAGCGGAAGTAAATATATAATGGTAATTGTGGATGATTTCTCGAAGTACGTGAGTGTGTATGTTTTGAAAAATAAAAATGAAGCATTCGAGTGCTTTGTGGACTATATGAATAGAGGTGAGAAGCAACTAGGAAAAGTATTAAAAAATGTAAGATCAGATAACGGGGGAGAATTTGTGAATGAGAATTTTATAAGATTATTTAAAAATAAAGGTATAGTTCACCAAAGAACAGTACCATACAATCCACAAAGCAACGGAGTAGCTGAGAGAATGAACAGATCCTTGTTAGAGAAAATGCGTGCAATGTTGATAGATGCAAGCTACCGAGCAAATTTTGGGCCGAAGCAGCAATGACGGCAGCTTGGTTAAAGAACCTAACGCCAACAAAGGACACAGGTGACAAAACGCCAATAGAAAAGTGGAACAATATTAAACCTACTATATCATACTTGAAAGTGTTTGGGTGTATGGCATATTATTATATTCCAAAGAATTTTAGAAATAAACTTCAACCAAAAGCAGCCAAAGGAATATTTATCGGATACTCCAAAGAAAGTAGAGCGTATAGACTGTATGATCCTAAGAGTGGGAAAATAAATACTGTAAGGACAGCAAAGTTTGATGAATCCATGAGAGGATCTACCCTTCTGGAAATGAAAGAAATGTATAATGGAAATTTAGATAACCTAAAATATACTACGTTAGGGTCAAGACAGCATGGAGATAGAGGAGAAATATTTGAAATAGACTACTCACGAGACGAAGAAAGAAGAGAAGAACAAGATCCAACAGAAAATAGAGAAGAACAAGATCCAATAGAAAACAGAGAAGAACAAGTCCAAATAGAAAATAGAGAAATGCAAGGACGTCAAAAACCAAATATACCAAGGGGGAGACGAAAAGCAGACGAAATAAGAGAAGAACATAATAGACAGTGCAGAGAGGCAGAAGAAGAACTGAAAAGACAAGGAGTGAGGAGATCAAAGAGAATAGAAGAAAAGAGAGAACAGGTAAACAATGTTATGAAACACGAAGACCAGATACACATGAAGATACCAGAAAACTATAAAGAAGCTATGGGGGTACCAGAAGCTGGTGAATGGTTAAAGGCCATGGAAAAGGAATTAGAATCTATGAAGGAACACCAGGTATGGGAATTGATGCCGAGAAAAAGGGAAATGAAAGTAGTGAAAAGCAGATGGGTGTATACTGCGAAGAAAGATATAAACAATTCACCAAAATGTAAAGCTAGGCTGGTAGCTATAGGGTGTCAGCAAAGACAAGGAGTTAATTTCATGGAATCATTTGCACCGGTAATCAAGGTATCAACAGTGAGGATCATGCTTGCGATAGCCTGTATACGCAATCTAAAAATCAAACAGTACGACGTGAAGTCTGCGTACCTGAATGGAACACTGAAGGGAAGGGTGTTGATGGAACAACCTCCAGGATTTCATAATGGAAAAGATGAAGTGTGTCTACTTAAGAAAAGCATTTATGGACTGCCTCAGTCAGGTCATTATTGGAACAATAGATTAAATGAAATAATGGAGTCTACTGGATTAGAACGTATGAAAGAGGATCCTTGCGTGTATGTATATAATAAAGAAGGAGAGTTTCTGATGATTGGTGTGTACGTAGATGATTTTCTAGTCATAGGATCTACAAATGATATTATAGATAGGATAATAAACAGAATTAGGGCAGATCTCAAAATAACTGAAATAGTAGATAAGTGTTTTTTAAATATTGATATAATAGAGACGCAGGATGGATTAGAACTATCTCAGGGAAATTATATAGAGAAGATAATAGACAGATACGGAATGGAAGACTGTAATTTTGCTAAAACGCCACTAGATCCACAACAGGATTTGGATAATGCTATGGATTCACCTGAAATAGAGAAAGAAATATATCAAGAAATGATAGGGTCTTTGATGTACCTAGGCGTAGCTACGCGACCAGACATATCATATAGCATAAGTAAATTATCACAATACTGTAATAATCCGCGTAAAATTCACTTAGCAGCAGTGAAACGTGTTTATAGATACCTACGAAAAACTGTTGGATATAGACTCAGATATGATAACACATGTGATATATTAAGTATAAGCACGGATGCGAGTTGGAATTCAAGCGCGGATGCTAAAACATTCGGTGGTTATGTAACCAAAATAGGGAACAATGTAGTTAGTTGGAGAAACAAAAAGCAGGATTTGGTAGCCCTCTCAACGTGTGAGGCGGAGCTTATGGCAATATGCGATGGTAATTTGGAACTAAAATGGATCCAAGGCTTATTAGCAGGTATAGGTGCAGGAATAGGAGATAAACCACCGATAGAAATTAAAACAGACAGTAGAGCCGCAATTGGTTGGATACACAAAGATAGAGTAACGAACAGAACAAAGCATATAAACAGGAAATACTATTGTATCAAGGATGATGTAAAGAGTGGATTTGTAAAACTGGTACATGTTGCGTCCGAGAACATGGAGGCAGATTTATTTACAAAGGCGTTGACAGATGTTAAAATGCGAAGGAACATAGAGCGATTGAATTTATACGATGCCAGAGCGTCGAGTCTCAGAGGGGGATATGATAGGAGCGAGGTACGCTCCTGAAGGGACTCGCACGAAACGTGCCATGCGCGACGGCGCGTGCGCAGCGCTGTGTTCACAGTGTTCAGAGTATGTTTGAGATGAACGCCACGAGTCTCACGTGTAAAGCACACGGTTAGATATAATGTTAAATATGTTAATAGTTCCTATAGTGTACATAGTTAAATAAACATTAGGTTAAGTTAAAACCTTCTTGATATTTTGATATCCACGCCCAATAAGATACTGATAGTTTACCTAAGGAGTTATAGAGCCCCGAAAAACCATCTTTTTTTTTGTGCTACGCACACCAGGGTACTGTCAACGCGCTCTCGGAAGGCCATCTGGTAATGATCAGCCGCTCGCTGGACTCGAGCTAAACGGCGACCGAATTCGATAGTCCAACGGCCGGAACGAAGGCATCCGATCTTCGAAAGATTTTCGGCAACCCGGCACTTGAACCTAGAGTCCGTACGTAAAACCATCCGGTCACGGCATATATGAATAAACTCTAACGTGCCCCGTGAAACAAAAATACACGAGTACTAAAAATTACACGGATTGAGATCCAGATTCGTTTACTATACGTGTACACGTTTTTTTAGATTTTCGATACACGTGCAATAGGGATCTCTGCCCCTGGTCGTCACGTTCGTTCTTTCGAACGTTGCTCTCGCGTCGCGATTTACTTTTGTCATGGAGTCGCGCTTGGCATTTGTTTTTTTTTTTGGTGCGTTGAGAAGGTCGCTTCGTCAAGAAGGTCGAATCAGTTTCTAGCAAGCATTCACGCTTATAGTTTCGAAAAGCTTGTTAGAATTTTCACGGTACAAATAGTAAACCTATATAATATCGTACTTTGTATTAGGATAGTAAATACAGTGTAGGATAGTCAGGATAGTATATTGTTCTGTGATATAGTGTATTATTACTAGTGTTATTACTGTTAGGAAATATATCGATAGCGGCTTGATCGCGGCAACGACACCTGCCGGAGTTCTGTTGTCATTACCGGTTCCATGCGAATCGATCGCGGCAATAGATAATGTTCCTATTTATATACGTTTATTTAAATATATATTTATTTCGTGTGTGCTAAAGTGCGTGAACAATTCATTTATACCCTAATCCACTAACAACCTGACAATTACCATACAGTGTATTATTATTATTATAGTGTATAGTATATTAGTGAAGCTATTGTATTAGTAATCAATCATGAGTTCAAGCGGAACAAGTGCGCTGGACATACAACGAGGCAGCTCATTCACGAGTGAAGAAGAAGCGGCGCAGCAATTCTCAGCGACACCTTCCATACTTCCCACTATTTTCAAGGGAAGATACTACCTACAGTATATTGCCTGCAGAGTGCAATCGAACCTGCGCGATTGCACGCTGCAACTTATGCTTGAATGAGCACGAAATTAGAGGCCAATGGTCTTCCACCTCTAATTTCGTTTCGCACCTGAAAAGGAAGCATCCTGAGGAATATGTACAATATACAGAGGAAGTGGCATGAATCAAACGGAGAAATGCTGATAATAATGGTGCGAAGATTCAAGACAGATTCGAAATGGACGTGGGGCGATTCGTCATCGATGCGATGATTCCCCTCCCATCCGTTGAGAGTGTGCATTTTGGGCGCATATTCGAAAATCTCAACGTGACTAATAAAGTCAAAAATATCAGTCGACGGACAGTAGGTCGCCGCATCGACAGACTATATGTACAAGTAACGGACAGAATAAAAGTAGATATGTCAGCTACTTTTATATGCACAACTGCGGATATTTGGAGTAGCAGACACCGTAGTTTTCTGGGCGTAACTGCCCATTGGATCACCGAAAGCTATGGGAGAAGATCTGCAGCTTTAGCCTGTCGGCAATTCTGCGGGATTCATTCCCATGACAGATTGAAAAGCTTGCTGCATTGTATACATTGCAAGTTTAATCTGGACGCAGAAAAAATTGTGGCAACTGTCACCAACAACGCCAGCAATTCTGTTAAAGCCTTTAATATATTTGGTACACAACTAAATTCTATTACGTCAGAGGACAATGGGACTCTTTACGGTGAAGCCGAAGAAGAAGAAGAAGACACAGAAATAGAAATAGAAGACGAAGAAGAAGAAGACGAAGAAGAAGAAGAAGATGAGGAAGACGAAGAATTAGAAGAAGAACAAGAAGGAATTCCTGAAAACGTACTACCTCGGCACATTCAGTGTGCAGTGCACACGTTGCACTTGGGCGTCACAAACGACCTGGCGCAAACAATGAAAAGTACCGAACAAGTGGCACTACTGCATACAGAGATCATGCAAAAGTGAAATCTCTTATGGAAAAGTTACATTCGACCAAAGTCGTCTGAAATATTTAAGAACGAAACGGGCCATATGTTGAAAAGGCCGGGGACACCCGATGGAACTCCCTGTTCGATGCCCTACAACAGATAGTAGAGTTAAGGCCAAAAATGGTCGAAATTGACAAAGCTTTAGGAATAAAAAATAAATTAAAAGAAAATGATATTTTATACATCCAAGAGCATTTGAAATGCACTGCACCTATTGCACAAGCAATCGACATATTGCAAGGACATAAAAATATATTCTATGGAACGCTTGTGCTTTGCGAAGGAAGCTACGTATTTTAGCTTCCAACGAATGGAGATTTAGCGAGATAATTAGTGCCTCACTACTAAGGAGCGTGGAAAAACGGTTCAACCACATATTCACGTTTTCGTAGGAAGAATCTAAACGTGCAGCAATAGCCGCCATGAGTCACCCCAATTTCAAGAATCGGTGGTTCCCATGTGTAGACCGTAGACAAGTAGAATGGTTAACAAGGATGACGAAGAATGCAATAACGGAAGAAATGCGGAACCAAAATCTAGAAATTACAGCAGTAGTAAGGCCATCAGCATCGTCGGATGAGTTTTCTGATTTCGGAGAAAGCACCGAGACAGAACAAGGAGACACAGATTATACTATGAAAGCTACTTTGGAGGTTGGTTAATTTCTTTCACCTTAATATATTAATGGTGTCAAGCAGAGTTGAGCAAAATATTTATTTAAATAAAAATTTCAAATAACGAATAAAAAATTCAAAAGTTTTTATTCGTTATCCGAAGGTTCGAATAAAAAAAAGTATCTTTATTCGACGAGTATTGAATAAATAATTTTATTCGACGAATAAAGATAATTTTTTTATTCAAAGCAGATTTACTCGAATTTTTAATAATTTTATCATCTTTTATTCGAACCTTTGAATAACCAATAAAGATAAAGTATCCTTTACCTATTCAAATCGTTACTTAAATAATTTTTTATCTAAATAATGGCCAACTGCTTTGGAGGCATAAAGATACCGATGGATAATATGAAATCCTAATTTTCAGGATTCAAATTTTGAATATTTTTTTTTAATTGTGTGTTTTTCAATGGGAAATGTAGTCGCGCAAGAAAATTTTAACAAAAGTTTTTTGTTTAAACAATATATTAAAATTTTGATTTTTTTTGCAGTTTCTTTTATTTATTATTAGTTCATTTTAATGTAAACTTGGGTGTGTGATCTTTGATCTAAAATAGGTGATACATGTTTCAGGATTTTCTTTATTTTTGCCATTTAACAATAATTATGCATAATGGAAGATAGTCTTGCACCTGGCGTGCGTAGGAAGGAATTCTGGCTTGTTTCATCGAAATATAAGCATTTAGTATAAACGTGTATAGTATTTTAAACAATACCACTGGGTTATGTGTCGTTTATTGTTTTATTAGTAGCTAAAGAAGGTGGCGCAGGTAGCAGCGGGAAATACTTCAGTCAACCACGTTCTAAATAATTCTTTCGTTAGTTTACCCGATGTGGAAGCTTCAATGTGGACATTAGGTGCCGTGAACACACTTCTTCGTACACGAGGTCCTAACTGCCCTTTGACTTCTTTCAAAACAATATACAATGGCGATAGCAACTGTCCATCAGCTGAAATTGTGGGCTGGATAGTGTAGCTGTGAGTTGTTGACGATATGGATTGGGCAAGAGCACCCGTTTTTTTTTCACCTTTGTGTGAAAGTGTTCGACCAGAGTGCAATTCCCACTAACCCACTTTGAACACTATTGAAAATATTGCTTGCGCCATAATTTTCAAAATACCCTTTCACATGACACACAAAATCTTCTGCTGCTGCGGTCAAATCTGTTAAATGGTTACTATGATGGCGGGTAACGAGTTTTCTTTAAACTTCCACAACCAAAAGGACGATGCCTGAAATCCTGCTTTTATTGATAAATTTTCGATCATTGCCCACCGTCTCAAATCTATGTGGTGTACTAAAATTTTATTATTTCTTGCTACAATAAATTTTTCAAGTGTAACATGTGCAATTGCTTTAAGTTTATCGTAACGACATCCGCCTTTATTAATTTGTTCTTCCCATCTGTATAAATCTGATTGTCTCTTCAATTTCTTGTATTGGTTTTTTACAGTTTGGAAGTTTAGTGGTCTTTTTCTTCCACTCTTCCAATAATCTACAGCTTTCTTCTTATATTCTAAATCAATGTCTACATATTCCATTTCTTCTGGACTCTCGTCCGGAAAACTTGAAGACGACGGTTTCGATGTTGACGCTGATTCCAAATCTTCTTCGTCTTCGGGAACATTAAATGAAGTCGGTTCGTCTGTTAGGTCATCGAATATTAATTGTTGTTGCGTTTCGGCATTCATGTACCCTGTTTCTCTGTACCTATCAATCAGATCTATAATAATGTGTGCCAGTTCAATTTCCTTCCTATTCGTGGGTGTTCCCTCGTTATTATTACTGTTATATGTTTCCATCAAAATGTTTATAACATTCGTCGGATTGACCTTCATGTTTCTAAAAACGAATCTAACAAGAAAAATAAACAATCAGCAAAAGTAAAATTAATATAATTATCGGATGTTTTTTTGATTATCGCCAGAAATTATTTGTTTTATGTGGCACTGTTTTAAAAATCCGAAAGAAGTAGTCTTAACTTCTTAATATGCACGTTGCTTTACAAACCGTAATGCAGATAGACTAATAGCACACGTAGCAAAGTGCCCATATTTATACATTCTTAAGACACTTTACGTTTCCCCCTCTCTCATCCTAACAAAAATATTCGTGTTCTTCAGAAATGCTATAGTTCTTCAGAAACTCCAGCTTCGAGGATTCACAGTTTAAAAAGGCTGCAGGTATATTTTGACCGAAGGCCCAACGACTGCAGAAATTCACAGGCGAATTGGCTATAAAAGTCGGTACCCTTACTCCGCCGCGGTAATTAGTACCGCGACACGCTGCTACCTGCGCCACCTTCTTTAGCTACTAATAAAACGATAAACGACACATAACCCAGTGATATTGTTTAAAATACTATACACGTTTATACTAAATGCTTATATTTCGATGAAACAAGCCAGAATTCCTTCCTACGCACGCTAGGTGCAAGACTATCTTCCATTATGCATAATTATTGTTAAATGGCAAAAAAAAAAGAAAATCCTGAAACATGTATCCCCTATTTTGGATCAAAGATCACACACCCAAGTTTACATTAAAATGAACTAACAATAAATAAAAGAAACTGCAAAAAAATCAAAATTTTAATATATTGTTTAAACAAAAAACTTTTGTTAAAATTTTCTTGCGCGACTACATTTCCCATTGAAAAACACACAGTTTAAAAAAAAATTCAAATTTTTTCGACCTCTGGTTTCCGAGATATCTCAAAAAATATGGTTTTGACCCCCAACTTTGAGGGCTGTTTTCACCCCTTCAAAGTGGATGTCTGCCGATAAAAAAAACAGGTGTCAAATATTTTTCAAAGAACTATAAGCTCCCATAAGTTTCATCAAAATCGGATTTTCGCATCTGAATATGTTCCCTTGTAAGTAAGTCACATGATACACAAAGTTTCATTGTAATCGGCTGACGCCAGAGTTGGGCATTATTTAGATAAAAAATTATTTAAATAACGATTCGAATAAAAGATACTTTATCTTTATTCGTTATTCGAAGATTCGAATAAAAAAAGTATCTTTATCCGACGAATAAAGATCATTTTTTTTTATTCGAAGCGGATTTATTCGAACTTCGAATAATTTTTTCATCTTTTATCTGTATCTTTTATTCCAAGGCTTCGAATAAATCTTCGAATAACTTTTGCCGAGCGCCGAGCATCAAAGACCTAGCGCCAACAGACGACATACAATGTAAGCGGATGGAGAATCGCGCACGAATGAAAGTTTAAACTTTTAGATTTTTCAATATATCCTCATCAAATTGTGACGAGCGAATGGAGGGGATTTTCCTGATGAAAATGAGGTCCAATTCGAGTGTAATCGAACAAGTTTCACTGATACGTAATGTTACGATAAAAATTACAGTCTCATTAAAGACAGTCCAAATGATGTCGTGTTTGCACTCATTTTGATCGGAACAAGCTCTACAACTCGTTCGTCTTAACAATATTGTTCTGATTAAAAACATACAAACATAAATTGCCAATAATGCACGATTCTCCATCTGCTTACATTGTAGGCTGTTGGTCGGTCGCTGGGTCTTCGACGTTCGGCGCTCGTCGGTCCTCGTCGGCCGTCGAGGATCGTCGAACGTCTTTGAATTTGGGGTTTAAATCACAGTTCCTTACAATTTTTTCTATTTTTAATCAATTATATTTCCTAGCAATCTCGATCGATTTCTATGAAACTTGGTGCATGTATATAAATTAGTTAGATCTACAAAGGGCACCTATTAAATTTTCATTACAGACACAGTTAAAAAACTTAAAAATCGTGACTTCTACTTTTTTCTTCGCAATTAAGATCAGTAGCAACTATTTTAAAAAATATTTATGCATTATGTAGTAAATTAATACCTCTAACAACTCCAAAAAATTCTAAACAAATGATTTGTTTTTAAGGAGCGTACGAATATTTTGTACATCGACTGTAGTTCCGATGATTCGTGGCTAGAACAGAAATAATACAAATTTAAATAAAAAATATTTTTAATATACCACGTTTTTAAGACGGACTAAAAACTATAGAAATAATTCTTCCTAGCCCCATACAGAAAGCCCTGAAATTGAAAGGGAATTTTTAATAGCTATGAAAACACTTGTAAGATTTAAAACGAATAACGTGAGGCGCAAGATAATAGTAAGAAGTGTAGAGATCAGTTGCCGTTGAGAAAACTCACACAACAATTCATATCATTTACAGTGCAATAACATTGTTAGTGATTTAGGTGAACTATTCATGCATCAATTATCTATTGCATGCGCCCCACGATTTTCGTTTTAAATCTTACAAGTATTTTCATAGTTATTAAAAATTCATAATCACACATTTTCAAGACTATCTGTATGGGGTTAGGGATTTACATGGAGCTAGGAAAAATGGTTTCTATAATTTATAGTCCGTTTTAAAAACGTGGTATATTAAAAACACTTCCACTATGCACCACCACTGCACCACCCTCCTGATCCACTAATGAACTATGTTTAAAGCTCTCCTGACCTAAGTTTGTACCGAAGAGACAGACAAGAAAGCAAGCTAATAAAAAAAAAACGTGGTAAAATAAACAAAATGCGAAAATAATTTGGAGCAACATGAAAACATAAAAAGCAAAATTTCACTGTATTGTTGACATTATCGGCTGATACTCGATCCACTACCCTCTACTCCATGCAGATACCGAGGCGACAATGGATCGAGTATCAGCCGATAATGTAAACAGGGGAGTGAAATTTTGTTTTCTATATTTTCATGTAGATCCAAATCATTTTCGCATTTTGTTTATTTTACCACCTTTTTTTTTAATTTGCTTTCTTGTCTGTCTCTTCGGTACAAATTTTCAAGTATGTCAATTTTGATATATACAGGGTGGCCCACATAACTCTGAACAGCTCAATATCTCGAAAACTATGCCATCGATTTTAAAGTTCTTAGTCTTAAATTGCATGGAACTGAAGGGCCTTTCCGACTACATAAACGTGAAGTGGCGTCCCTTCCCTTTTAACGGGGGAGGGGAGGTACCTTTATAATTTTAAATGGAACCCCCTATAAAATGTTACATATTTAGATTCTACAGGAAAAAACAAGTCAATTTTGTCTGAAACATTTTTTTGTCAGATACTTCCATGATGGGATATAACAGTTTGAAGTTTCGAATTGTAGGTACTTGAAGCGCTCGGAAATAGCGTTATCGAATTATACGCGCTTGAGTCCTTTGCTTATTCGTGAAGAAATAAAATGTTCAAAATGTCCACCACAGGCTTGTAAACATTTATTTACTCGAAACATCAAAGTTGTTCTAACATTTTTTAACATTTCGGGAGTCACTGAAGCGCAAGCGTCACGTATTCTTTGTTTCATATCCTCTTTTGTCGTCGGTGGTTCAAACATAACTTTGTCCTTTACATATTCCCATAAGAAAAAATCGAATGGTGTTAGATCGGGGGATCGAGGAGGCCATTGACGAGGTCCCCCACGACCTATCCATTTGTTCCCAAATTTTTCGTTCAAAAATTGCCTGGTGATGATTGCAAAATGTGGAGGAGCGCCGTCTTGTTGGAACCACATTTCTCTTCTAACGTGCAGTGGCACATCTTCCAAAAGCGCAGGCAAATGATTTTTTAAGAAATCACAATAACTTGCAGATGTTACAGTTTCTTGAAAAAAATAAGGTCCAATCACAAAATCTCCTATTAGGCCACACCAAACATTTAAAGACCATCGATGTTGAAAGGGAACACATCGCATCCAATTTGGGTTTTCCACGGCCCAATAATGCAGATTATGTCTATTTACATGCTCTGAATTCATAAAAGTGGCCTCATCGGAAAAAAGTATTTTGCACAAAAAGTCATTTTCCACAACACCCTGCAGCCACTCACAAAATCTTACGCGTTGATCGTAATCTGCTATCGAAAGCTCTTGTGATAAAACCATGTGATAAGGATGATACTTTTGCCGTTTCAAAATTCGTTGAATTGATGAACGACTAATATGTGATGTTTGTGCAAGTGTACGTTGACTAATATGAGGATTTAATGTAATTGCAGCAAGAATACTGGCACTATTATTTTCATTAGTGACAGCTTTAGGTTTATTGCGAGTTTTTTTACACAATTCACCGTGCTCGCGAAGCCGCTTTTCTAAATTATGAAATGTTGCATGACTTTTTTTGATCCCATAACGTTCAAAAAACATCACTGCTGCACGCCGATAAGTTTTTGGCATTCACCTAACGTTAATAACATATTCACTTCTGTGTCAAAAGTAGCCATAATCACAATGTTACTGCTTGAATAACAGCTCTACACTGAAAACGTTTTCATACATAAGTGAGTCAAACTCAAGAATTGTAAATATTATTGTTTGTGTTTCTTCATGAATAAGCAAAGGACTCAAGCGCGTATGATTCCATAACGCTATTTCCGAGCGCCTGTTGAACTAGGTATAAAGTTATCGAAACATGATTGTCCATCGACCGACGTAGAGAAAAAGCAGATGGAGAAAGTACCGTATAGACGATTGGTAGGCTCATTAATATATATAGCGCTAGCTACGCGACCGGATATATTATATATAACGACAAAGTTGTCACAATTCGTTTCAAATCCGGGAAGGTTGCATTGGATACAGGCAAAAAGAGTTTTGAGGTACTTAGTTACAACCAAAGACAAGGCTTTAACCTATAGTCCAGGAAATAACGAGATAGAGGTATTCGGTAATGCAGATTGGGCATCTGATATCGATGACAGGCATTCCTACAGTGGAATGGTAGCGTTTTTAGAAGGAAATGCCATTTCGTGGAAATCCAATAAGCTAAAGTCAATATCCACTTCCACAATGGAAGTAGAATACGTAGCGTTAGCAACAGCTGTTAAAGAGATTATAAGTATTGTTCGGTCCCACACAGACCGAACGTGAGATATGATATAAACACGGTCGGCTGCAATAGCCAGAACACTTGAGGCGACGCGACGGTCCCAAGATTTGGAGTGTCATCGGACACCACTTCGAGACCTCCGTGAGCGAGCCCATTGAAAGGGCAATATACAAACATCTCCAACATTTTCCAGACCATCTTTCCGAGATCCTTCACACTCAATTCATTATACAATCTAAACACAGTTCCACGAAAACATATCCCTACTCCGACGACCAAAATGCAACACCCACTCACCAATCAGAAATCCTTTAATCATCCCTTACAGTTAAGAAACAGCCAATAGAAGAAGAGTCAGAGTTAACGTTATACACGACGCGACAGCGAACACCAGAACCACAAAATCAATCACAACTAAAACATCTAGAAAGGTTCTCGAATAGAGCACAACTCGCTCGCGCCAAGAACACATCTTGAGAACACAAAATTCGCTCGAACTAAAAACACGTCCAACGAACACGAACGGTTCTAGAACTATACGCGTATACACATTGTATCGTATCGACTGATTGTGCATGAAGTTGAAAATATATTGAAGTTATTGTTACCAACGTCGAGTTTCATTTCAAATAGACGTGGTTACCCCGTGACTTCGTCACGGCCTCGAATATCGTTCGCGAGCAAGCGAAACGGGATTTACGACCCCGCGGAGTCCGGCATACGGTCTCACGACAATTCGGACGCCTCAAGTATGAATATGATGTTCGTGGAATTGCAAGATTCGCCATCGTTGGGGTACCTTGTAAGCCACATGTCATCAAATGCGACAACAAGTCTGCAATTGATTTCACACAAAACAGAGTAGAAAGATCAAGGTCGAAGCATATGGATATTGCATACCATATAACCAGAGAGACTCATGAGGAAGGGTTAATAAAATTAAAATATGTTTTATCTGGGGACAACGTGGCAGACATATTTACTAAGGGGCTACCTTATACTATAATGAAAACTCATGTGCAAAAGTTGAGGCTGGATGAATGTAGTGTGTAAAGTGTACGGGATTGATGTGTATCAAATGTGGGGGAATTGATGTGATTTGACACATGTAGTTGTAAGTTGCGACGAGTGCTAATACGTGGCGCCTGCACCGTTAGCTGCGAATGCGACCTTCTTCTTGTCTGTACGTTCGTCGTGTAATGACCGAAGCATGCGGTCTTGTAAGAATTATATAAAGTTACAAAGTATCGAATAAACTAACATTCTTTAATTTTCAATTTTAATTTAATTAAATCGTAATTTGTAATTAATGTAGTTTAATTACAAAGTATTTTGTAATTGTACTCCATTGCAATTACGAATTACATTGTAATTTAATAGAATGAAGACTTCAATTATAAATTACAATATGATTGAATTACATTGTAATTCAATTACTTTGTAATTATAATCCCAGGAGTAATTCAATTGTAATTCTGCACAACTCTGCTCTACAGTGGGTGAGCCTATCCCACTGTCGAGCCGTTCTCTCTATTTAAGGGATGTCATAGGTCAAAAGTCCTCTCGCTCCACCTCCTCGTAGTGGACCCTGGGACGAACTTCGATGTGTGCTAACGGAGCGAGGGGTCGGAACTGGGCCGCATGTTGCCGGTCCAGGCCTATTAACCGTAAACCGGTGGTCATGTTTTACCGGAACGGGGGGGGGGACCTCAGGGACTGCTCCGACGTTGCCAGATACCACTGCATCCCACTAATGCAGAGGTTGTGCACGGGGACGGCCTGGGAAAAGGGCCAGGAGAACGCCCGCCACCACGAGCGGACTGAGGCCGGAGGCTCGGAGGTTCAAGACCTCCGAGCGAGGCTCAAGGCCGTAGTGGCCGAGAGGCGGGCAAACTCCGGGAACCGGCGCAGGGAAACAAATGCGCCCAGAGAGGGAGTGCCCTCCACCTCCTCGACGGAGGGGGCCTTGACGCCGGGGGCGGCCAGAAACAGGGAGTTGGAGGCCAGGATGGAGGGCCGCCTCCGAACGGTTCTGGCCGGGATGGCCCCGGCTCTCCGGGGAACGGGGAGGTGAACACACGATGTTACGCCGGCGGCTTCTCCACCGGTGGTAGCCGAGACCAGGATGACTGGGCCGGTGGTGGTGTCCAACGTCAGGGTGGTACCTCCCATGGACATCCCGCCATCGGTCGATTCGGCCTCATGGGTGGAGGTAACCTCCAAGTCCGCGACGAGGGCGGCAAAGAGAAAGGCGGCGGACAAGGCGGCCGAGGCATCTAACGCTGCATCACGGCGGCAGGCGGCACAAAAGCCTGCCACTGGGAGGGACAGAGGCCTAGGACGCACCCCCAAGTCGGGAGCCGTGGCAATCACAATCCCCTAGAGCAGCAAGCTCACCTACGGGAAGGTGATTGCCAGGGCCAAAGAGCGGGTCGATTTAAACACCATTGGGATTGCGTCGGGGGTGCTTCCCAGGCGGTCGAAGACCGGCGGGATCGTCCTGGAGGTCAAGGCCCGAAGTGCCAGGAGAAAGCAAGGGTCCTCTCCACGAGGATCGCCGAGGCGCTTGGGGGGTCAGGGGTGAGGGTCACTCAGGCCGTCAAACGCGGCGAAATTCGCATCGCAGGCCTGGACGACGCGGTGTCGTCCGGGGAAGTCGCGGCCGCGGGGTGTTCAGAGCCCCCTTGCGGTCGTCAAAGAGGTGGTGGCGGGGGGCCGGCTGCTGCCCGGCTGGTCCTCGGCTCGCGTGGACGCGCTGAGGGAGCGGCACCTCTAATGTTTCTGCTGTTTGGGCACGGGGCACACGCGGTTCACTTGTAAGAGCACGGTCGATAGGGGCGCGCTGTGTTACCGCTGCATAGCAGCGGAGCAGCAGGGCACCGGGCCACGGCCTGCAAGAGGGGCCGTACGGCAACGAAGGGGGAGGGAGCGCCTACGGCTGCATCCACGCAGCAGCCGCCGGCCGCACCGGGGGCCAAGCCCCCCCCCCCACAGGTGAGCCTGCAGAGCCCATGTCGGAGTAGGGACCTTTAACCCTACTACGGTTATGCAGGTGAACATCAACCACTCGCGCGCGGCACAAGACTTGTTCGTCCAAGCTATGCGCGAGTGGGGAGCTGGGCTGGCAGTTGCGGCGTAGCCGTGCGCCGTCCCTGAACACCCCTCCTGGGTGGGAGACGAGATCGGCTCCGTTGTCATAGTGGCGGGGGACCGCCCCGGATCCACGTCCGTCTCCCTTCTGGAGCGGGGCGCGGAATTCGTGGCGGTACAGTGGGGTAACATCCCGGTTGTCGGGATCTACGTCTCGCCGAACTGTGGCCTCGATTACTTTCGGGGGTTCCTGGGCGGGCTGAACAGCTGCATCGCGCGGTGCAGTGCCCGCCCGGTTCTCGTTCTGGGAGACTTCAATGCCCAGGCGGTATCGTGGGGGAGTCCCAGGACGACCACTAGGGGTGGCAAGGTGTTAACCTGGGCGGCCAGCCTGCATCTCCGGTGGATTAACCGGGGATTCACGCCGACGAGCGTGCGGCCGCAGAGGGTCTCGATTGTCGACCTGACATGGGGGACTCCCTCGGCCGCGCGTCGGGTGTCGGAATGGAGGGTGGCGGAGGAGATTGAAATCGCCTCCGACCATACGCCCATTATTATGGGTGTGTGACCCACCCTCCACGCGCGGGGTTCTCGACCGGACCGGGTGAACAGACGGCCGCGATGGGCTGTGAGGAGGCTAGACGCGGACATGCTCGGGGCCACTATCGCCGCGGTGACCTGGGCAGGGCCGGCCCTGTCCGAGCTGGCGCCTGCGCACGGGGCGAGGCGGCTCCGAAAAGTCATGACTAGGCGTATTAGTGGTCCGCCGGCATTGCGGAGCTCCAGTGACATCGCCCAGGATAAGTCTCGGTGTGGTGGGTGTCGGTCCATCCCTCCCCTATGAGGGGAAGAGGATTCGTGGGGGTTGGGTAGGAAGGGTCGGGGCGTGCCGGATCGCGCCTCCGACGGCCCTTCCTTCCGGTGACGGCGTCTTCTTGCCTCGGCCGGGGCTAGTTCCTTCGGGATACCGGCACTGAGCGGGGCACGAAGACACCGGGAGCTGTGGATGGACCGAGCTGGGGCTCGGGAAGCCCAATCCGAAGGCTCCAGGGATGACGATACCGGGCGGATCCCTCCGCCCGGGGTCTTGTAGAGTAGACAATGGGGGAGGCTAACCTCCTCCCTATATCTTAGGTGGGCGAGGGTTTTTAGTGGGTAGTCTCTGGCGATAGTCCCCAGGGATAGTCCCACATAACCCCGGCTTCCCCCAGGGAGCTGGGGTATGCGAAAAGCATTTTCCCACGAAAAAGAAAATGGTTGGCACGAACCGATGAAAGCTTTGGCCTTGGTTGCATCTTTGAAGGGCCCTGCTCGAGGAGTATTGACATCTCTTTCTGTGGACAAACAAAACGACTTCCAGACGATAATTTCGGCGTTAGGGTTCCGTTATGGGACCAAAAATTTTCAAAATTTGAGCTACGTAAAGTTTCAAAATTATAGATAACGGAAAGGGGAGTCGATCTCAGAGAATAACTCCAAACAAACTTCGGGGACAACTTTCAAGCCAAAAACTGCAATAATAAGCTCAAAATCAACTTCCACGCCACCCATGACTACAGCAGATTCAAAGATATCTGCCTCCGCGAAGGCCATGCAATTCCATACCCACGATCCCATACCCCCATTCCTTCCATTCCATATTCCACTCCCTTCACGTCGATAAGGCCCTGGCCGTCGTAGCGAAAGGCCTCCATAAATTCGAAACCGGTAAAATAATCTCCAACATTAAAAGTCAGGGCCTAGACCCACTCTCCTGCACGGAACTTCCCACTAACACCAAATACCCTATCTACAAAATCACTTTCAAAGCGGGTACCACCCTAGCCCAGGTAAAGAAAATCAGAGCCATAGAGAATATTCGCGTATACTGGGAAAATACGACTCGAAAAAACCGTTCATACAATGCTTTTGATGCCAAGCTCATGGCCACACCTCAGCCAATTGCAACAAATCCTTTAAATGCGTAAAATGTACAGGACTCCACGATACCCGTACCTGTAAACAATCCCCGGACATACCCGTCACCTGTGCAAACTGCAAGGGAGACCACCCGGAAAACTTCAACAAATGTCCAGCCCTTCTGGCATTTCTTAGCAAGAAAAAACCGCTCACCCACCAATCCACAACTGACGACCAACCCTCACTCACATTCCAACCGGCCGAATTTCCCCAAATCCCAAAAACCCAACCTCCCAGACCCTCCGCCAACACAAAGCCTCATCTCTCCTACGCCAAGGCTACGGCAGCCACCCCCATCACCCCCTCCCTCAATCCTCCCACCAACACCTTCTACAAGATCCTAGACCTTATTCAAACCCACTACATCCCATGCCAGCCTAGCATCGATGAAGTTAGAGCGATCATCTTCATCGTTCAACAACTCGATGGCTAATTCGATTTCATCCCACCACAAATGCATGACCTGGAATGCGACCAGTCTTCTCCCAAAACTGACCGAGCTCCAACACTACCTAAGTGCAAACCACATACAAGTATCCCTAATCACTGAAACCTGCCTCTCAGCATCCGAAAGCCTAAGAATCCCATAATACAGAGTGATCCGAGCGGACAGACCCCAACAAACAGGAAAAAGTGGCGAAGTAGCTATCCTAATCCACAACTCCATCCCCTACCAAACAATCCCCCAGCCCGCACACTCCTCCATGGAAATAACCACCATCCTAAACAAAAACACACCCCCCCCCTAAACAATCTGTGCCCTCTATTCCCCTCCGAAAAACAAAATCACGCAATCCGACCTCGACGCCATCACACTCCAAATACTTCCTCGTAGGAGGCGACCTGAACACCAAACATCAGCTTTGGAACAACACCTCCCACAACCCAAACGGCAGCACCCTGAAATCCTACTCTAATTATGAAAATATGGAAAGGACTATAAAAGGAAAATATTAATAAATGAGGTAAAATTTTTGGTGGTGAATACATGAAATCGCTTAACATTTGTCCTTACGCCTAAGGAAAAACCACGTTTCCAAAATCCCTAGGCAAAGCGACGATACAATCTGTTCTTAACATATTATGAAGGTAACATTATATTGCTAAGTATAATGTTCTATTATACAAATATTTATATTTCGGAGAATTTAGAGCTGTCCGTAATTGCCTGTCCTCTTATGTACTTCTTTCTTGTAACTTGCAACCTTCTTTCTTGATGTCTTCTTGAATTACCGATGTCTTTGGTTGTAAATTTCTCTGCATTTCTTGACATTTTATTCTTCATACTATAAATATTTCAAGAAATACAAAGAAATTTACAACCAAAGGCATCGGCGATTCAAATTATCTGGAGAAGTACTATGTATGTAAAAATTAAACAATTTTAAATTTTATTTTAAGTCAATAAAATTGAAACTATTAGTTCAAAAATGATTACAAAAAATATATATTAATTACGATAATTATCAGTATATAGGAATAATTTTTTAATGAATTTTAGTGCAAATTTCATCCCGATATCTCTTATGGTTCAAGAATTATAGTAAAATGTCACCAAATTTCTCGATTCAGCCCACTGTGCCCGACGCTGTATATCGCGGTGCAACGTTAACTTCAAATAATTTGAATTTCGTCAATTTGGAAATGTCCAACTTTTTAAAAACAGGTCCATAAAGGGCATATTTGGGGCTATATCGCCATTTTTTTCAAGTTTTTAAAAAGTTCCCTGCTATGAAAACATTGCAGGGTATCATTATGAAGAAAAGGAATCTTTTCGGTGAAAAATGGTATCTGAAAAAGTTTGAGCATTAAACGCTTATTGTAACGAGAGTTTTTAATAACTTTAATTAATATTATCGTTTTCGAATGCAATAGACATTTAGAAAGCACTATAAATGCGTTAAAAATTGATATGAGGCCTTTGATTTTTTAGCCCATTTTGGTATGTATGGTAGTTTGGGTGTTAAGTAAGGATTCACCCAATACAACGATAACCATTTATTAATAAAACAAAACTCAACAACGTAACAAGAACAAAGAAAACGGAATAACAATGAAACAAAAACTTCGGATAGACGACTACGAACAACTGACGACAACTGACAACGACTGACTGACTACAACTCACTGACTTGAACTGACTGACCCTGTCATCCGTCAGAATCCGCGCTTATATCTATTCCCCGCGCCTCCAGGAATTTCCTTCGAACAAGGAAACTTCTGGAGTGGGGATGTCGCTTCCTGTACGTGCCCCTTGGAGAAAGTTCGTGTCCTGGCGAAAGTCAAGGGTTGGCGGCCAAATGTGCACGCCAAGGAAAAACCCCGAACCTGGTCGCCAAATGTGCACCCCAGGTAGGAACAGACTTCCGGCGACTAAGTGTGCGCTCGGGAAGAGCTTGGGCCTGGCGACCAAGTGCGTCCAAGGTCCCAGCCCGCAGACGACGCTCCTACCTGGGTCCGATCAACCCTTCTCCAAGGGGACCGCCACACCCATGAACAGCTAGCGCGTCGATCTGACGTAGTTGGCGACCAAAGGATCGCCCGCCGAAAGCGTCCGTTGGTCATCTGCCGATCCCGTCGTAAGGCGGCAGCTAACAAGAGTGCCGATAGCGTCGTTTGGAGATCTGCCGATTCCGTCGTAGGCAAAAGACAATGTATGGACGAGAAGCATATAAAAGAGAACTGAACGTTCGTTCAGCCAGTCTTCGTCGCGCTGTTGCTTGATATGGATCCAGAAAGAGTTGCTGCAACAACCGTCGAACCATCTGGTTCGACAAGCACAAGCAACCAAGTGCCAACCATTTTAAATGGGAAGTACTTCCAAATTGCCACATGCTAAAACAGAAATGTTGTTGACATGTGTCAAGTTTGCCTTCCATCGGTGAGGGAGATTAAAGGACAGTTGACGTCTTCCTCAAACTTCCGCTCGCATTTGAAACGAAAGCATCCCGTCGAGTTCGAAGAGTATAATGCAGCGACACGAAGATGAATGAAATACCAACGCACGGGACCAGGTCCAGGACCAGGACCCTCCTACGCCGACAACCCCAGCCGAAGAGAACCAATGAGAGAAGAGGACCAGCCGGAAACCATTCAAAGTGGATGTAACACGATACATCATAAACGCCATGGTTCCACTGAGATCGGTGGACGATGTTTATTTTCATCACATTTTTGAAAACTTGGGAGTGCCGAGTACAGTGACAAATATAAGTTGGCGCACAGTGGGAAGAGTGATGGGAACTATGTTTGTGGACAATAACAATAAAATCGCGGAAGTTTTAAAGACAGTGCCATTCGTGTGTACCATAGCAGACATCTAGTCTGCACGGAGAAGAAGTTTCTTCGGCGTGACAGCGCATTGGATTTCCACCAACTATGAGAGGAAATCAGCGGCGCTTGACTGTCAACGTATCGCAGGTGTGCATTCTTTCAATCCACCAGTCGCGACCGTAACCGACAACGCGGCGAACTTTGCCAAAGCGTTCAAGCGTTTTAGCGTTAAACAATCAGTGATCCGAATCGAGGATGAAGATGAAACGATCTCAACGGGATCATCGCCGCCGCAAGAAGAGGAAGAAGCAGAAGAAGAAGACGAAGTGGTGAACAGATTTTTCATGGATTATTGCCCCGCCATATCAGGTGTGCTGCACACATGCTAAGCCTTGTGTCACAACGGACATGATGAATGCGATCCAAGCGGACGAACTACTATCGGCGATACACACGGAGGTGATGCGAAAATGCAACATTTTATGGAAAGCGGCTATGCGGACCTGGAGAAACTAGATGGAACTCCCTATACCATTCTTTGAAGCAGTTATCCGAGAACAAGGACAAGCTTACAGATATAGGGAGAGTCCTTGGCGTACGAAACATTCTAAGAGAGAATGATTTTATCTACATCGAAGAACACGTCAAGTGCACATCGCCAATCGCCGAAGCAATTTATATATCGCAGGGGGAGTGAGACATTTCTATGGAACGTTGCTGCCCTGTCTTCTCTCCCTCAGAAGAAAACTGCAAATTCTAACAGAGAAGAGATGGACATTTTTTGGATCGTTAAGTGTCCACCTTCTCCTTAGCCTGGAAACGAGATTCAAAGACCATTTCGAACTCGCCACGGAGGAAGCAGACAATGTTGGACTTGCGGCAATATCGAATCCACATTTCAAAAACCGGTGATTCCCCTGCATAGAAGAAGACCGCCGAGATGGATTAATGAATTTGTTCCGAAACAAAGTTACTCAAGAGCTGAAGAGCAGCAGCAACCCGCCAATCGCAGGCGTGCTGACGACACCATTGATGTCCCCCAATCAACTTCAACCCACAAGGACTTTTTCGATTTTGGCGATAATCCAGCACACCAAGTTGTGGACTATACGTCCAAAGCATCATTGCAGGTTAGTAAAGTGTTGCCTACTTGGTAAATACATTTTTTTCAACTTAATGCAGCACATGCAGTATGTAAGTTGTTAATTTAAAAAAATTTTGTTTTACAGATACTACACTTCCTGGAGGAAACGACAAAGGACTGGACGATTCTAGAAAAATATTCAGCAATTAAGAGCATATTCTTGTAGGGATACGCACGTGTGCGATCGGCAAAGCGCGGCGGCAACGTGCGACATTGTAGTTGCCGGCCAGAAGAACCGACGATCTCGGCGGAACGCGGCGGCCGCCAAAGACGCCCTTTGGTGATCTGCCGACTTCGCCATATAATGTATGTGCGATCGAGTATAAAAGGACTGCATCGACCGAGAACAGTCAGTCAAAATCTCGCCGTCGCACACGCGCCGTCGACATAAATAAAGTATATTGAACCAGATACGTTTAACAGTTACTCGCCCCTACAAAATTCAGAAGTGGGATCTAGTGTACCAAGTGAATCGCGTGTCGAGATGGACCTCAAGTTCGAATTTTTTTTTCTCTTCCTCTTCTTACGGTGCGTTGTAGTGCAATATGAATTCGTATACTGTCGCCGAATTAAAAGACATGCTACGCGAAAGAGAGTTGCCGACGACCGGGACGAAAATCGAGCTAATCCGCAGATTGCGTGAAGCCGACGTTCCGGAACCAACTCCCCGAGAGTACGCAGATGCCCTCGACACTGATCTCGAGGAGCAGGAGACAATGCAGACACTGAAACAACCGGAAAACAGTGCCCTAATGTCCGAAGTGGACCTGTTACGACGAGAAAGAGTTTTAGCCGAGCGCGAAATACAGTTGTTAAGAAGGGAACTGGAAATCACACGTTTAGAAACGCCGCGAACGAGCAGTACAGTGTCAACCCGTACTCGTGAATTAAAATGGACCGAGATCAAAGACATGATCGGCGACTACGATGGAAGCAGTTATGCATTCAGAGGCTGGGATAATCAAATGCGTAAGCTGATCCGGAATTATCAATTGGACGACCAAGCAGCGAAGGCCCTAATCTGTCAGAAGCTAAAAGGAAAGGCGCTCCGATGGTTCCACTCGCGAGAAGATTGTATAGATCTGACATGGGAGGAACTGCTGCAGGAGTTATTCGCTATGTACGGTCAGCGAATTAACACCGTAGTATTGCGGAATGAATTCGAACGACGAACGTGGAAGGTCAACGAATCGTTCGCCGATTACGCCCACGAAAAAATAATTTTGGGTAACAGGGTACCTATAGCCGCCCATGAAACCATCGATTACATAGTGGACGGGATTCCAAGCGAAGCGTTACGTGCAGTGGCACGCGCACAACGGTTCAGGGAAACCAAGGACTTGATGGAAGCATTCGCGGAAATATCGCTGTCACCAGAACCACGACGAACGGGACAGACGCGGCATCGCGCAGAATGGACACCGATGGGCAGAACCGGGGAGTCACTCAGGCCGCAACACGTCAGGCAGGCCCGCTGCTACAATTGCAACGGCATGGGGCATTTTTCGGCAGAATGCAGACAGCCAAGGAGGGAACGAGACATCACTCGCAGAGACGGCAGCATTAGGAAAGCAGACGACGAGCGACGAGTATCACCACAAGGGCAGGTGAACTTCGTAAGCCGAACAGCGGAGGAGGAGGATGATTTCTACCCGACGGTACAGATTACGGTGGGGGACGAAGACAAAACAACAATCGAAGTAAGAGCGTTAATTGATACCGGTAGTCCAATCAGTTTTGTAAAACAAGGTCAGGTTCCGCGACATCTAGTTACAAAAACCGTGAAAAGTAGTAGATTTTCCGGGATAAACGATAGCACTCTGACGATTATTGGCGACATCAAAGCGAAAATAAATTTCCAGCGACGCGAACTCGATATATCACTGCGGGTTGTGACGGATGAGACAATGCGAAGTGCGTTAGTTTTAGGCCGGGATTTTATAAAATTGGCTAAGCTCTCGTTCACGGTAGACAAAGAGATCTCGGAGATAATGAATATCGAGATAGCATCGGATACCCTTAAATCAGCGTCGCGTCCCACGATCAATAGAACGTTACCGTACGAAACGAAAGAAAAATTCTACCGGCTATTCGAGGAAGAGTACGTTAATCCAACTTGCCCGAAACATCCGCAAACGGAAAACGTGCTGGAACTTAGACTGTCCGACAGCAAACCATTCCATTTCACGCCACGTAGATTGTCGTTTGTAGAAAAAGACAAATTAAGGGAAATCCTGGACGACTGGTTGGCAAAAGGCGCGATTAGAGAAAGTACATCCGAATACGCGTCACCGATTGTCTTAACGAAAAAGAAAAACGGGGAAACCCGAATGTGTATAGATTTTCGAGTACTAAACAAAGTAACGGTACGCGATAATTTTCCGTTGCCCTTAATTGAAGATCAGCTAGACCTATTACAAGGTAAAAAATACTTCTCATCGCTAGATCTGAGAGACGGATTCTTTCATATCAGAATGCACGAGGATTCGGTCAAATATACCTCGTTTGTTACGCCGTTCGGACAATATGAATGCACCAAAATGCCGTTCGGCTTAAAAGGGGGTCCCCTAAGATTCCAAAGATACGTGACAGGGATATTCAAAAATCTAATTAACAGCGGGGACGTGTCGGTATATCTACACGATTTTTTAATTGCATCGGTAACGATCGAACACCACCTAGAAATCTTACGAAAGGTTTTCCAACTATGCGTCGCAAATAAGTTGGAACTACGCATGGACAAATGTAAATTTTTGGAAACAGAAATTGAATACTTGGGATATAGGGTAACGAACGACGGCATCAGACCCACCGAACGCGGTATCGAGAATGTACAAAAATTCCCAGTTCCGCGTAACGTACGCGAAGTGCAAAGTTTTCTAGGCCTCTCTTCGTATTTCAGAAAGTTTATAGAAGGCTTTTCAATCATTGCCAAGCCTCTATATGACCTAATCAAGGAAAAATGTAAATTTAAATTTGGTCCCAAAGAAAAGGAAGCGTTTGACGCGTTAAAAGAATGCCTAATACAGGCACCCATTCTGGGAATTTACTGTCCGCGTGACGAAACAGAATTACATTGCGATGCCAGTGCGATAGGTTTCGGCGCTATTCTGTTACAGAAGAAGGCTGACCAAAAGTTCCACCCGATTTTCTATTTCTCAAAGCGCACCACGGACACCGAATCCAAATACCATAGTTTCGAGCTAGAGACACTCGCTATAATCTACGCACTGCGCCGATTTCGCCCGTACCTATGCGGAGTGCCGTTCAAAGTGGTCACGGATTGTCAGGCGCTTAGCCTAACGCTTAAGAAAAAAGAAACAAACCCTAAAATCGCACGGTGGGCATTAGAATTACAAGACTACGATTACAAACTTGAACATAGAGCGGGTACAAGAATGAGGCACGTCGATGCGTTAAGTAGGCAGGTTCTAGTACTGCAGGATAACACTTTAGACAGAAATTTAGCCTTATGCCAACAACAGGACGAGCAAATTCAGAAAATACGTCAGAAGTTAGAAAAATCGGAAGACAAACTTTTCGAAATGATAAATGGGTCGGTTTACCGCAAAATGGACGATCGCGCTTTATTTTTTGTTCCGGCAACGTTAGAAGGCAGTATAATGCATCAATACCATAATGAGCTAGGGCATGTCGGACCAGAGAAAACAATAACAAATATTATGAATAGCTACTGGTTCCCTAACATGAGGGAAAAAGTTATGAAGCATGTTAAGAATTGTTTAAAGTGCATAGCATTTTCACCGAAATCCGGACGGCAAGAGGGCATGTTACACGAAATACCGAAAGATAATAAACCGTTTTCTACACTGCACATTGATGACCTAGGACCTATGTCGAAGAAACAGTCTATAAAGTACCGCTACATTCTCTTAGTAGTAGATGGCTTTACAAAATATACAAAAATATACCCCACAAAAAGTACGAGTACCGCCGAGGTAATTAAGTGCTTAAAACACCATTTCGCGACCTACAGTAGACCATTGCGCATTGTATCAGATAGAGGCAGCTGTTTTACCGCGCACGAGTTCGAACATTTCTTAAAAGATCACGATGTACAACACATTAAAATCGCAACCGCAATGCCGCAGGCAAATGACCAAGCGGAAAGAATGAACCGTACTATCATCCCAATGATATCAAAATTAGTCGACGAACGTAACGCGCATTGGTACGAAGTACTCGAAGAAGTAGAGTTCGCCATAAATAATTCTGTCAACAAGTCGACCGGTGAAACTCCCAGCGTATTATTGTACGGAGTGCCCCAACGCGGAAAAGCGATCGACGCCGTCAGAAATATACTCGAGTCTTCCGGAGCTTTAAAAACTGAGCGAAATCTAAATAAGACACGTGAGAAGGCGGCTTTACGAATACACCAAAGTTTTAACGCCAATAAAAAGTTGTACGATAAAAAGCGTAAACCAGCCTTACAGTACCAAGTCGGGGATAAGGTAATGATAGCAAATTTTGTAAATTCCAGTGACTGCACCAAGCTGGTACAGAAATTTAAGGGGCCGTACGAGGTGGCACGCGTTTTGCGAAACGACCGATATATTGTCAAAGATATCGAGGGATTCCAGATCACCCAAGTACCGTATCAGGGGACGTGGGCTGCGTGCAATATGCGTCCCTGGCTATCCAGTTAAACATCCGTGCCAAAGATCCATCATTCTATACGATTATTGTAAGATTTATGCGTTACTAGTATTAGGTATATAGTATAAATAGCGCCGGTATTCATAAGTAGTTTAAGACGTATTAGTTTAATCGGGACGATTAAAAGGTCAGGATGGCCGAATTGTAGGGATACGCACGTGTGCGATCGGCAAAGCGCGGCGGCAACGTGCGACATTGTAGTTGCCGGCCAGAAGAACCGACGATCTCGGCGGAACGCGGCGGCCGCCAAAGACGCCCTTTGGTGATCTGCCGACTTCGCCATATAATGTATGTGCGATCGAGTATAAAAGGACTGCATCGACCGAGAACAGTCAGTCAAAATCTCGCCGTCGAACACGCGCCGTCGACATAAATAAAGTATATTGAACCAGATACGTTTAACAGTTACTCGCCCCTACATTCTTCAAGTACAACACGCCATTGCCATCGTCAGCATCAGTAGAAGGACTGTTTCCCTATGCAATCATGGCAAATTCACCGCAATGCAACAGGCTGTCGGACAAAAACTTCGAAAGAAGAGTGCTTCTAAAATTCAGTTTGAAATAGAGCAAATAAGATTCCGACCATCGAGGAACCACTGGAAAAGGGAAAAGCACACAACTAGACAGCAGCGTGGAAGGCGAGCGCCAGGCGCCAGGTTAGTTATGACTTATGAGTTATATATGTTACCGTGAATGACCGAAATTGGAGAATGTCGACTTTCACCGGTGAATGTCAACAGATACCAAATACGTCGGTGAAAGATCGAATATTTTATTACATTGTTGTATATTCGGACCCTGTCCGGTGTATGTCGACAATCACAGATATGCTCTGGTGGAGGTCCAAAACAGAAGAGTCAAAAAACAAGCGACTGGCTCTCTCCCGCCAAATCCTTTGTTCTGCTCGGAGTCAATCAGCTTTTTTTTGTTGTTTAATGCAGTAAGTCATTTTTTTATTACTATTATTTTCTTTTCTCATGTAGAATGTACTGTGTATTTTAAATTCTTGGTCATTCCTTTCCTATTCAAAAGTCGATTCGCCACCCCTTTGCCCTCCCCAAATTTATTTTCGCCTCCTCTAAAAATCGTTGCATCTCCTAAACCGAGCGTCGTAGTGTTATGTCGCAGGAAGGGGTAGATGAAGAGTATCCTCGAATAAACTCCAAACTCTTCCAGCACAACTTAGGTTTATTTGGGAATAGGTCGCCAAGCAAGAATACAAGCGATTTTGTACACGACGAATAACTTTGTAACAAACGAGTCGACTGACGGGCTACTTGTAACTTGTTCTCTGTCTCTCCGCGCCCTTTCGCAGGGCCTTATATAAGAGTACAACTATGGAAGTTTGGTGGGGATGGATGACACTAGCCCTTAGAGATAGGGAATGACGTGGAGGTCGGAGTTTTCGCAGGGTTGGACTTTAATCTGAAATCTCTGTACCGGTGAGTAATTTTGCCTTAGTCTAGTAGATGAGAAAGCCCGTGAGTTCTGACTCATCTATTTGTCTGACTTATCTATAGAGAATAGATAAAGTCCGGTAGTCTCGCATAACAGTAGGAAGAAAATAACAAAATTTTGGGAGGATTTACCAGGGGCATACCACCCTTACCTAATCCCGTAGTTCTACTCGAAAGTCGATTCACCCCCTTCTACCCCCAAGTGATTCCCTAATCCTAACCCTAACCCTAACCCTAAACCTTTTTTATGAGGAAATGTAACGTAACGCACATAACCCGAAATTAATCACGACTTGGCGTGACGTTTTATAGCGACTGAATTACGGAGAAGAAAATATAAATCTCCAACATGTTCAACATTCACCATTAGTGCATGGTGAATGTCAACATTTACCGGTGTAAGTCAGAAATAAGGGTATTTAGCAAATATTTCGGACATACACCAAGCGACTATGTGAATGTTGACATTCACCGGTGAAAGTCGACATTCTCCAGATTTCGGTGTTTCACTGTAACATATATATACAAGACGACGGCGAAGAACAACGAAGGAATAACACGAGGAAACTCCAAGGAAAAGAGAATTCGCTGATCCGCCTTTGCCAAGAAGAGGACGTTTCGTCGTAGAAGACTAAGAAAGAATTGCTCGCTTGTAGCAATGACTCTTCCTCTACCTACCCTATTTAAGATCGATTTAGGTGAGACATTTTCTCATGAGAATTTACCCTCCACTGGAAATGATACATTCTTCCCGGAAGGATATACCTCTAGAAGTTGGAATATGGTATCTAGAGGAAGTTTCCTGGTAAAAAACAAGTGAGTAATTCTTTCAAGAAGACATCAAGAAAGAAGGTCGCAAATTACAAGAAAGAAGTACACAAGAGGACAGGCAATGACGGACAACTCTAAATTCTCCGAAATATAAATATTTCTATAATAGAACATTATATTTACCAATATAACCTTCATAATATGTTAAGAACAGATTGTATCGTCGCTTTGCCTAGAGTTTTTGGGAACGTGGTTTTTCCTTAGGCCTAAGGACAAATGTCAAGCGATTTCTTGTATTCACCACCAAAAAAATAAATAAATAAATAATATACATTTCCCTTTTATATTCCTTTCCATATTTTTATAATTAAAATTTTTATCCGAAGCGTTAAAATAGATGTTCGAACGTAAAAGTAAATTTTGCAATAAAGAATAATTAATAGAATAGGCTGTGTTTATTTTTATAGCAGTACTGCGGCCGCCGAGCCTTCGAATAAATCTACGGATAAAAATAGTAGATACAGTCCAATTTGTACCGCATTTAGGGTCATTTTAATCGGAAGAATGCCTCGAAATAGTCGGCACAAGTTCCATAAAAAAACAATGAAAAATAAAGAAGTTTTGCAAATTGGATTGGCAGTTGTTGCACATCGATATCTCACGGACTCTTCAAACTCGGAATTTTAAAGACCAGCGACCGACCAACAGCCTACAATGTAAGCAGATGGACAATCGAGCATTATTGGCAATTTAAGCTTTAATATTCTAATCAGAATAATATTGTTAATACGAATAAGTTGTAGAGCTTATCCCGATGAAAATGAGTCCAAACACGACCGTCATTTGGACTATCTTCAATAAGATTGTAATTTTAATCGTAACATTACGTATCAAAAAATGTTGTTCGATTACACTCGAATTTGAACCCATTTTCATCAGGAAAATCCTCTCAATTCACTCGTCACAATTTTATGAAAGTATATTGAAAAATCTGAAAGTTTAAACTTTTATTCATGCGCGATTTTCCATCTGCTTACATTGTATGTCGTTTATCAGTCGCTGGGTCTTTGAAGTTCAGCGCTCGTCGGACCTCGTCGCCGTTTATTCGAGCTAGCAAAAGTTATTCGAAGATTTATTCGAAGCCTTCTTTTCTCGACGAGAAAAGATACTTTTTTTATTCGAACCTTCAAATAACGAATAAAAAATTTTTTATCCTTTATTCTGTAGGAATATTTTAAGAGAAACTCCTACGTCTTAGGTGTGACGTAACGGGTGGAGTGATCTCACACCGATTTCACGATAGTCCTTTATATATTATAGTACTTAATGACAACTCGATACTAAATACTTTAATAACGCTCGCGACTCTCGCTTCTCTAACTCTCGCTCTACTGACTGACTCTCTCTCGACTGACTCTCGACTGACTCTCTCTCTACAGACTGACATAACATCACTCGCATTCGTCCCTTTTATACAAGTCCTACTTTCATTCTTCCTCTCTTGCACTCTCATTCTCTCTCTATCAGTTTCACATCCATTCGGAAAACCCAAACAGTCACGTACGCCCTGCGCTTGGCGCCCCTAAACACTTTACTCTTGTCACCGAGACCCAAACACTCTTCTTTCACACTTCGGCCCAAACAGACTCCCTTTCACGCCGTTCCCAAACACGTTGGCGCCACGATGTCGCGTCCACAGTCATTCTAAACAATCATTCTAATACAGTGTCTCATTCATAACCCTACAATTCGTTATTCGAAATTTTTATTTAGATAAATATTTTGCCTTCTAGTGCCCAACTTGTGTGTGTCTATCATGTTCACTCTCGGTATGGCTCTTCGCTAAAGAGATTGTTGCTCTAGCAACCGCGATTTTATATTTTTGAATAATCCGCCATAATTGTTCCTTTTCTCCTTCAGAGATGGCGTTAATCTCTCTTCTACTTTTAGTAGTATGCGAGCGTATATTATCCTCAAATTTGTATCTCTTGCCAGAAACCGTGATATTTTGTTTTACCCCTTTTTTACTTTAATAAACGATTAGTTTAACGTTCAACTCAGACTTCATTTAACAAAACCCAACAGAGATAAAAATAAAAAATATTATTAATAAAACAAAAAATCTGACTGCGAAAAGAATCATTAATAATTCATACTTTCTATTTATATTTTATTTTTTATTTTATTTATTATCAATATTTTATTTAATAAATTAGTTTTTTGTTTCTTATCTTTTTAGTTCTTTTCGCAGTCGGGTTTTCTGTTTTTTATAATATTTCTTATTTTTATCTTTTTAATATTTGAGGGTCAGGTTTTTCTTTTGTTTGCTGCCTACATTGAAACAATTATCATACCGTGATTGTTTATACCTTTCATTTCCACGTCGGAAAATAATACTGTTCGTATTAAAATTCAAATCAATTATAGTGATGTGTTACCATTTGTTAACAATATATAAAAAACATAATTTTTAAACGTATACTTTTCTTCTGTACATTTACATATATGTAAAGAAAGTGTACTCTCTTTAATCCGAATTACGCGCACTAATCACTCAGCGCGCTCTGTAAGGAGGAGTGAAAACTAGAGAGATAGAGAACACGTGCGTAAGTTGCTTTACAGGAGCGAATATAAAAGATAAAATACAAAAGAGAGAATAGACCTATATTGTCGTTCCTCTATTTTCAGGTAAAATCATGCTGTAAATATTGTAAATAGCGAACATAAGGTATAATAATCAAATAAAAACTCTATTTTCAGAGTAACATATATTTGTCTATTTCCTTATATCAACTGGCGATATGTCCTCCTTATATATATATATATATATATATATATATATATATATATATATATATATATATATATATATATTCGTGTTATATTCGTATAGAAAGTTTAAAAAATTAAGAAGATTTTTAAACAAGTCAACGAATATTCAAATGATCGTTTAATACAATTATTTACAATTGAAAATTCCATATTTTAAATTAAGAAGGAATAAGCCTCCAAATTTCGACAGATCCGAAAGGAAGAAAAGAAACCGCTCGAACCAGCTCGAACGCTTTCCATGCGAGCATCGACGGTGTTTGTATGAATATGATGCGGCAACATTGCCCTTTTAAGGGGGCCGGCAGGCATTTGGCCTTGA
This sequence comes from Halictus rubicundus, assembly GCF_050948215.1. NCBI lineage: Eukaryota > Metazoa > Arthropoda > Insecta > Hymenoptera > Halictidae > Halictus > Halictus rubicundus. The sequence goes on along the minus strand of NC_135156.1, from coordinate 1,174,647 downwards.
CTGTCACGCCAATTCTCGAACGGTCCTCGAACGGTCAGTAGGGAAAACTCATTGTGGAATGGTTAAAATTTTTTTTGTGGAACTACGTCGCGTCTACGAGATATCGGTAAAAAAGAATATATGCAATGCCGACTTGAGTAGTAGCAGAAGAGAGAAACGAAAATTGAGAGAGAAAGCTTGCGACTAGACATGGTTGCCACATATCATCGTTCGCCTCACTGTTGCCATGTCGTCAAACCCGTAAATGTACAAGCGTTTCGTGAAACTGATTCCTGCCTCATGAGCCCAATTCAGCCGACCAACACATGCTAACACATACATTGCCACGGGCGCGTAGATATACGCAGGACTTGTTGTCACATTACCTCTGCAGTTTTTCGCTAATATCTCTGAAATGAAACTCGAATGGCGGTCAGTGTATGCAAAAGCTAAGGAAATCATTTGATTTATATTAAATTGAATCAGTTTATTCTTAACATTATAATAATTTTATACATATTACCAGGACTTCTTGAAAATGAGCCGGAATTTACTTCCTGTCAGAAAGAAAATTATATTCAAATCTCATTTAAATGAAATTTAAAGCAACTCTTTTTATGCCACGAAGCGCATAAATGTAATAATATATTTATATTATTATATATATATGTCTCATATTACGATATTATAAATTGTATATATATATATAAATGTATATATCTTCTATGTCATGCCGTATTTGTTCTAGACTTCAAAAATTGGTGTGGCGCGACGGTAGCGTGCCAAGCTTTCACCCCGACGACCAGGGTTCAAATCCTGCCTACTAACGCATTTTTTAAAAATTTTATTATGTTTTATCATTATGTATTTATATTTTCAATCGATTAACACGCATAAAATTGCATTCTGAATTATAAATAGCATGTATTTATTTACTAACAACAAGATTATTTACTATTATTATATATTATTATTTATATAATAATTATATATTAAATTTTATAAATTTCCTGTGATTTTCCGGATTTCGAACAAGTTACTATTACGTTTGTGTGATGTGACATAAGTTCATCTACCTTTTCTTGAACAAATGCGGTCTTTTCTCCCTTATATGATATTATCCTTTCGAACGTTGACTGATACTGACATCCTGTCTGATCCGTAATTAGAATTGCGAGGTGATATTTTTTACTACTTTCCGATAATTTTCGGCGGCCTGCTATATTTTATTCCGCGCTTCTTCATTATGGACTTCAAGCTTCATGCATCAGTCATTTGTGTACCGAGGTCATTCCACGCGAAATCGGGCACATTTTCGAGTACTACTGTGGGATTTTGTTCAAATTTGAATATGTTGTAGTCTTTGGCGACCTATGAACAAATGTCAAAGGATTTCTCGATATCTTAAAAATTGTTGATTTTAAATAGACGTGTTAAAAAAAGGATCACCCTTTCTTCATTACATTATAAAGTCAGAAAAGTAAAACCATAAAAGTATCTACTAAAAATGTTTCCCCTTCACCCCTTTAGAAGGATGGAGAATTGAACATTGGCTTCACAATGAGCTGGAAAAGGACGCGGAGTGTCCCCGTTTCAGGTAGGTGAGTGGTGCGCTCCGCAATACCTGCAGACTTCGTTTACGACTAGACATGTGCGGGCCGCCCGGTATTCGGGTTCGGGTCGGGTCGCAGAAAGTCGGGCGGTCTCGATTCGGGCTACCCGAGAGTTTCGGGCTGCCTGCTCGACTTCGTCGGGCGGGTTCGGAATGAATCGGACAAGTTCGAGCGAGCGAGTTATCGCGATACCTGAGATTCAACTCTGCGTTCTTATGAAATACATAATGGCAATAATGATACTTCTTTCATAGCTTAATTAACGTAATTTTTAATATACTTGGTTTTTTTCATAATTACCGTAGGTATAATTGGCAAACATATGCATAATCTTTATTTGTATGAAAAATTTAAGAGACAATATTTCTGGCATTCTGACGAATTTGTTCCTCCGAATGAACTTGCATATGTATCGATAATGTCGTTAAAATATCCTTACGAAATTACATACAACTAGAACGTATGAGAATATGGTAAATTATGACAATTTTTTACATTTTGTGCTGTTTTCTCTTAAATTTTTCACGTGTAACGTGCATTATTTCGAAATCATATATCATCGTTACCATTATGTATTTCATAAGAACGCAGAGTTGAATCTCAGGTATCGCGATAACTCGCTCGCCCGAACTTGTCCGATTCATTCCGAACCCGCCCGACGAAGTCGAGCAGGCTTCCCGAAACTCTCGGGTAGCCCGAAACGCTCGGGCCGCCCGATGTGTCATGAAGTATCGCGCGCCCGACTTTCTGCGACCCGACCCGACGATTCGGGCGCCCGACAATCGGGCGGCCCGCACATCCCTATTTACGACTAAATGACCCTTTCTTTACCTCGAGAACTATGGGTCATCCCTGTTGTAGTAATGTTTCGGCTTTTATTCAAATTTTAATATATGTAGTGTTTAGTGACCGAATCTCAAAGTATTTTTCGATCTCTTATAAATTGTTGATTTTACAGACATTTCAAAAAACGTGTCGCCCTTTTTCCATTAAATTCTAAGACTAGAACTCCCAAATCGACGATATGACCTTCCAATAACGAATACAATTTTTTTTATCTTTTATTCGTTATTTGAAATTTTTATTTAAACATATATATTGCAGACAGTACCTTGCAGACTGCAAAGCCGACAACATAAAATTCTGGTTTTGAAGTATATTTTATGAAACCCTAATTGTCAAGTAAATAATCACCACGTTCTCGTGGTTTTCATTGAGAAATGACACCTTTCTTGTAGAACATATTCAAGTCACATACAAACTCACATCTATACATAATCAATCAGAATTCTCCATTCTTCTGAAGGGTTCATTTTGAAGGGGAAATTTCAGGGAATGTGACCACATTTTTTCCAACATGTGAATCACTGGCTCATCATCGAAAAAAAAACGTAAAAAAAAATTTGTTTACACTTTCCTACACTATAAAGTTACTTGTCATGGTCGAAAACATTATTTTACAACAGCCGTATCCTTTCTAAATTAAACAAAAAGGAGTGTAGCTGAAGTGGAGAAACAGTTCCGGTGATAATAATTCGCAAGCGAAGCCCGTTCATCGACAATGTACGCAGAAATTGCAAACTTCGCCTGTAATTTCTAAAAATAGTCCTCAAGCTGCAAAAAAGAAATTATTGCTAAACCTCTTCTACTGTCACATGGACAACAACATATTTCATTCTAGTTAGTTACTGGAATATAACGGATATTTCGAAGCAACCTGGCGTTACGAGACGCGTAGCGACACGTACAAGGGTCAGAAACCTTTTCAGACTATCGCTTCAATATAGCAACGAGCAGTTTATAAATGGTCAATTGTGATTCCCAAAGGTTCAATACATGTCTGTACAGAGCCCAAATTTCGAATTTCCACCTCATCGGGGAGTAATTAACAATATTCGGCAGCATGCCGCCGGTCGCGAGGCGTACGAAACAAGCCTGACGTTACGAGCCGCGTAGCGGCAAGTGCAAGGGTCAGAAACCTTTTCAAACTATCGCTTCAATATAGCAACGAGCAGTTTATAAATGGTCAATTGTGATTCCCAAAGGTTCAATACATGTCTGTACAGAGCCCAAATTTCGAATTTCCACCTCATCGGGGAGTAATTAACAATATTCGGCAGCATGCCGCCGGTCGCGAGGCGTACGAAACAAGCCTGACGTTACGAGCCGCGTAGCGGCAAGTGCAAGGGTCAGAAACCTTTTCAAACTATCGCTTCAATATAGCAACGAGCAGTTTATAAATGGTCAATTGTGATTCCCAAAGGTTCAATACATGTCTGTACAGAGCCCAAATTTCGAATTTCCACCTCATCGGGGAGTAATTAACAATATTCGGCAGCATACATATCGTACATACGTAAACCTGTACTATCGATCTGCATTATCGACCGTATTCTATCGCAACGTACAGTGTTTGCCGCGGAGAGACCGTGGCGCTAGTAACCTGAACCGCAAAATTGTGCCTTTTTTTCTAGTCATTTTACGTCTTAAATAAGTAAGTAATCAATTAAAAATGCATACCACCGTGTTTGTACATGTCTTCGCTATGTCTGTATAGAGCCCTTTTTTCGATACGAACACTAAATCTCGCGAAATTAAGAGAATCTCTCAGCGGCAGCCATCTTGTGACGTCATACTTGCTTCAGAATTCGAATTTTCTGCCGAATATTGTTAATTACTCTGCGATGAGGTAGAAATTCGAAATTTGGGCTCTATACAGACATAAATTGGACTTTTAGGAAACACAAGTGACCACTTTTAAACTGCTCATTGCAATATTGAAGCGATAGTTTGAAAAGGTTTTGACCCATGCATAAGCATATGGATTTCAAACCCTGCCGGCCCCCTTAAAAGCTGACAACGCAGTAAAATCTAGCTTCCTCGTCACACACCTCTTGTGTTGCAACGTCAATCAAGTTCCCTTTCTGATTCATAATAGAATACGACGATAGCTCCATCTCATATTCATCAGTCAGCTACACATTTGTAGGTAATACCATTTCTGTGAAGGAAACTGTACGGCAGATACCGACCACCGAATCTTGAAAAGTTACGTGACTATCCCGGTCTCTTAATATGTACTTTATAAATGTAATGTATACACAAATAAATTTATTGTTTAGAACTGTATTGTTATTGTTACAGGATGACATAATTTTGTTTCTATTATTGATTAACTACATTGCTTTTAACAATAAGAAAAGAAATAAATAAGATTTCGTTATATGAATTATATGTGCACTATGAAAATTTTCATGAACATAACAAAACAAATGTTTTAATAACTTACTAAAAACTACAAAGCCAAGCTTTGAACGTAACTTCGTTATATATAAATATATAGCTTCAAATCACTAGATATTTGAAATTTTAACACTGTAACGCGACGAGGAACAATAAAGCGTAAAGACCCCTCGACCCCCCCCCCCCCCCCGATGTAACAGAAGAATTGCGCCGAGACAGCGTGAAATACCGGTAGATTACCGCGGAGCGAGCATTTTTGCTACACCTGTGGGAGAGGACGAGGTAAAAGACCACGGCCGCCCACACGATGGGAGAGTACGAAGCAATGCTATCGGACGCCCAGCAGCCCAGGAGAGGACAGGGGTTGCACCGGGACGCCTCTCTGGATACATGGGAGAGAACGGCCATGAAGGCCGGCCGCCCGCCGAGACGAAAGAACAGGGTAGCTTCCTGGCCGCCTGAGAATAGGGACGCCTGATTCCTCTGTACGTTTCGGAGAGGGCGGCCATGAAGGCCGGCCGCCGAATGGACATGAGAAAACCGTCGTACCCCCAGAGGGAAAGTACGGTTCAAATAAACCGGACGCCCGATGGTGGTATCGCGTATTATATATCTTTTCACAAAATATTCGTTGCTAGCTTTCTCTCTCTCTCTCTCCCGAAAGAAATCTATTTTATAACAAAACCTATCTCTCATCATGTGTATTAACATTTTGGAAAATATATCCTGTGTTCCGTCGCAAGGAACGATTCAAGTGGTGCTTGCCTTCGGACAATTATTTATGATACGCTCGTGACTAAGTGATCACTTTCAGCGATTAGGCACGGTGCAACATGTGACGACCATTCAAGTCACAGACTGTCTTTCGTTTGTTTTCAGTTCCTATGGTTATGGGACGTCATAAATTAAGTCCCACGAAGGACCACCCAAACAAAAAGGCACTGTTCAAAAGTGTCGAGGGTCAGCCTTGTTGAGAGCTTACGCTCTCCAGGGCAAGGCCCATTCAGCTCACCTAAACAGGGTGACAATCAGTCAAGGATGCGCTGATTGGGTAACGCAACATTCAGCAGAACCAATCAGTGCATTTCCTCTTCCATGAGGATCGCCTAATACATAGAGGCGCCTCACGAGTCGGAAGAACTGAAAATCGAAATAATTTCTCGAGTTTTACTAAAACCGGGACACGTTCGGTTCTGAATCGAATCGCAAACGGATTACATCGGCCCATATCCAGCACTATTCACACGGATGTCTAGTTACATGGATCGCATCGGCCGATATCCAACGTTATTCGAAAACGGATCTCCAACAATCAAGATCCGACGCGAAACGCTCTCGAGATCGAAAACAATCACACGAGACGAACCGACGCGTCTAAGGCAGGGCCTGATAGATCAGCCTTACTGACGAGTCCTCTAGCAGGTCTGAGACGAAACGCGATTCCGACTAAATTTAATCAATCAAATCTTGAAACGGCTGTCCAAGATTAAGTTGGCGGACAGTAAACATCGGCAATATCGGGAGTGACGCGTCCGCGATCCAACCGGGCCCAAGATTTACGACCTTGGGCGGAACAATCGTCCGCGTATCACGTCCAAAATCCGCAACCGAACATCCTGTGTGCCCAGATTCTCCGATTCCTATTATTCCACAAACATCCACCGCAAACCTTACGTTACAACACCAATTATTACTATATTTGTTAACAATAAATACAAGATTCGTTTTGACATCAGCTACAACAATACATAATAAAACATACTTAGTGGCATTTAAAAGATTAAGGTGACCATAATTTTTTATTAAAAAAAATGTTTTGTAATTTTTTCTATTGAGATTTATAGATAACTGAGTATCGATTAACTTTTGTTGCAAACATTTTTCTGCCAGATTATCCGAAATATTCAAAACCTACCCAGACGCGTTCTTTTGGGTCACTCACTGATGATGGGCCCAACGGAGTTGGGCATTATTTAGATAAAAAATTATTTAAATAACGATTCGAATAAAAGATATTTTATCTTTATTCGTTATTCGAATCGGATTTATTCAAACTTCGAATAATTTTTTCATCTTTTATCTGTATCTTTTATTCGAAGGCTTTGAATAAATCTTCGAATAACTTTTGCCAGCCCGAATAAACGGCGAGGAGGTCCGACGAGCGCCGAACTTCAAAGACCCAGTGACTGACAAACGGCATACAATGTAAGCAGATGGAGGATCGAGCATTATTGGCAATTTATGTTTTTATATTTTTAATCAGAATAATATTGTTAATACAAATAAGCTTTATAGCTTCGAATAAAAAAAATTATTTTTATTCATCGGATAAATTCTCGTCGGATAAAATTATTTATTCGATAATCGTCGAATAAAGATACTTTCCTTGTTCGAACCTTCGAATAACGAATAAAAATGTTTTATCTTTTATTTGTTATTCAAAATTTTTATTTAGATAAATATTTTTCCCAACTCTGGGACCCAATGCCCCAATGATTTCGACACTCTAATCTCTTCGGTAAGAAAACCTAGGTTCAAAAAAATTATATCGAAATTGTACACTACTTTCAATTGAGAAGAACCTAATGAGCCGTGCCGAAGAATGCCAGGAAAAAGAACTCTGGAAATTCCGTTGCAGAACGGAACAAGTATATACATTTAATGGAAATTGAATACGGAAAAGTAGGATTGGAATAAACGAACGTCAGAAATTAGAATTAATTTAACGTTATAAAATATATTATTTATATTTGAACCTTCTGCTATCAAATACAATTTTCGAAAGGACGGAAAATTATTCAAAAGATTGTCAACAAAAATTTTAATGACAGTTGTTATGCGAGGTTCCATATTCGTTACAAGTTGCGGAGTGTCTGTTATTATCGATAAACAATTGTTTTAAAACTATGATAGCAATATAATGGTAAAAGATCAATTAAATCTGAACTTCTGTATGCTTTTACGATATAACGATAAGTCAGAACAGCAAGAAACAAAATTTTATACAGATTTACTGTTCATAATTAATAAATTTTTGTACAACTTATGAAAATATTTGGGAAAAAGGACTAATAATTGTATACATAATATGAAATGTTAACATATAATAACAGACACTCCGCAACTTGTAACGAATATGGAACCTCGCATAACAACTGTCATTAAAATTTTTGTTGACAATCTTTTGAATAATTTTCCGTTCTTTTGAAAATTGTATTTGATAGCAGCAGGTTCAAAGAAGCCAACAACAGTTTATATGAATAAATTTCAAGATAATCAATTTTCAACAACAATTATTATTTTGTTTACTATCAATAAATAAAAGTTTGTTTATATAAATTGACAAAGCATTTATTCAGCTTTAAAATGTGTATAGAAACAGAAAGCATTGTATTTAAACAGAGATGAAATATTTAGGTTGAATTAATCATGTAATGGCTCGTTTCGTTTAATTTTCCAGAATTGCGACTGTAACTTGGAAAATAGCCGAAATACGTGCTGTGCATTACACGACAGTAACAGTAAATTGGCAACTATGCGATGAGTATTCTCGAATGTGATTTGGCAACTACGCCTTCGATACCTGTAATTGAATATAATTCCTAAACTCACCACTCTAAATCGTAGAAGGCATACCAAAACCTGTGATTTTTTGAACAGTTGATATTTCAGAACATGAGACATGAAGTCCCATAAGTTGATAGGTCTATCCTTATACCTCGTCTGTGGTGCAACATTGTATCAGAGAAAAACATTTTCTCAGCCTTCTTGTCCCTATCCGTCTATATGTTCCGGGTTTGGGATATTTAACGAGTAGGGTAATTTAGGTTTCCAGCGTACACTATGGATTTCGTCTAAATGTCCCTCGCCAGAAACGCGAAAGGGACTTATGTCGGGAATTCACTGTACATATCTATAAAAACCACGTCTATAAAGGTAGACGTTCCGTTAAAGAACGGAAATATGTTTTTTTTTCTCGAAAAGTGTTAAGATATGTATATCGCAAGTTGTTTACTTTAGGGTCAGATTATACTAGGCAGGTCAGACATTGAGGGTGTATCTAGCGTTTATACAACCTCAGTATCAAACCTGCCTAGTATAACCTGACCCTTAAGCGTAAGTTCACGGAGCACCAGTGTTCCGCGGAAAAACAAAAAAGCAAAAATAACTGCTTTTAGTTTTGTCGTCTTTACATGTACTTATGTACTTATGTACTTATGTCGGCTTTTATCGGATTTTGTAACAGATATCTACTTGAACATAGAGCGTGTGTGCAAACAGTTAAATGACAACGTTATTGTTAGGGTCGCGTTGAAACATTGTAATTGCGCGCGCACCAACTGTTGCGAGCGGCGTCCAACGACAGACCTGGCAAAAAAAGACAGTAGACATGTTTCCTTCAGTCTAAAATAACAATATCGATGAAATAATTCTTATTATAACACAACATTTAGCATTATTAGAAGAAAACATTGCGAAATACTTTCCCGCATTGAATATCGAAAATTATGATTGGATACGAAATCCATTTTCTGCAGTCGACACATCAAGTTATGAGTTTTCGTTACGAGAAGAGGAAGAATTCATTACGTTGTCAACAAATCGTACTCTCACAATAAAATTTTCCGAAGTAACAGTTGAAGAATTTTGGATTTCTATAACAAAAATTCTATAACAATTTTCAACATCGTACTTATGCGAGCTTGGTTTTTCAATATTAACGAATATTAAGACAAAGAAACGAAAAAGGCTGACAAATATAGAAGAGGAAATGAGAGTAGCTATTTCACACACAAGATCAGATATTGAAAACATTTGTAAAAGTCTCCAGGCTCAAATATCCCATTAAAAATTTTCTTTTTTTTTTAAATTTCATTTACTGATTGTTATTTGCTATTGGCTATTATGTAAACTGTTATGTATGTGATTTTTATTTATTATACAATATAAAAAATATATATTGCACAGTAACAGTATATACATATACTGTTTTATTTTACGACTGTGCTCCTCAAAAATCTTATAAAATTGTAAGTCTTCAGTGATTCTGAAAAGGTCAAGAACCACTGATGTATAGAATGAAGACAGTTATGTACAAGTATGTACAGAGTAAACCATATAAAATGCTATATAGAAGCTCTTTCCTCCGAAACCATAGTCAATATCAGTTTATTTATTTTCTTAATTCAGTGAAATAAGAAAACTGACTATTTGATGTGCAAGACATATTTTTAATATGGCTGTAATTTTTGTTTATTTCGTAGACATAATTAAAGAGTTATGACGATGTCTGTATTTTTATGAATTGTGATCCAAACACCGATTTTAAGAAATTAAAAACGCGGACTTTACTCGAAATCCAATATTTAACCTTTAGAGGGCTGGGATGGCTACTATATGTAGCGGCCAAGGACAAACTTGGGAATTTTATGGAACATGTTGGTTGTACAAAGAAAATTCAAGTTTCGATGGAAAAATGTCGGCCCTCTAAAGGTTAAGATAACCAGCCAACCAGTGTCTTTTCTCCAAACATAAACACTCTTTATACAAATCCCTTGGAAGAACAGAGCTCATTACATCACTTATAAACATTAAGAAGTATAGGTATATGTACCATTTTAATATTTTATAAAATGATTCTTAACCGAGAAACATAATCATTCTGATTATCTTACGACACGTTCGCGAAGTTTCCTTTGAGAATAAATTCCCATCTTCTCGGTAAACCCCATCGTAACGAAGGACCATATTAATTTTTCCTTTCAATAAATATACAAGGGGTCCATTAACCTAATAAACCAACTGTACTAACTGAGGAAATTGTTTTTAGCAACAAATCTTACATAAACAATGGACGGCTTTGAATCTGCAAATTACCGAAATATAGAACAAAATATTGACACAACCAGGGTTAAAAATAATCTTGACTATTATCGAGTACGGTCACGCACGTCTATCAGTGTGCATAGCACACGAAGAAGTGTGCATTTTGAGTAATACGTAAATACGTGTATAGTATATCAACGTCAAATGCAAATTTACTTTCATAAATCAATAATTTACCAAAGGCTAATCATCTCTCGCCGAACGTTTCTGTTTGTTTTATTTATATTAATATTTATATCATTTATATAATTTATACTACATAATTTATAAAAATTATACTATACTATGGTATACGTATATCTTTTACTTGCAGTTTTCATCACAGAACACTGTATGTGTTCACCAATGCGACGTCAGGAAATATAGATCCACAAAAATCGCAATACTTTCATGGAACTGTAAGCTCCAAAAATTTAAACATAATATTATTTACGAATATCATTTAAATCTACGTACAATTATATTTAAAAATATTTTCTCGGGGAAGGTAAAACCCATTTTACGTCTGAAGAGCAAAAAATCATTTTGAATAACAATTCGTCTAATGTGATCTACCAATCATATTTATTCGTACGTTCGGTAGATCAATGTTTCAGAAATTCCGCACGTTAAAATCACATGCACTTGTGGATTCTGCAAAGTTGTGTGATAGAAACACAGCTTTTATAGAAACGATATTCAAATTCCTCTCGAAATTGGTATATCAAATTATTCGTTGGCATCGACGATACACTTAATTAAAAGCTTGCACAGAAATCAGTGTCATTTCTTGAAACGAGGCTAAGGGGTAGCCAAGCCCTTATTCGTATTGACGGGGAAGAAATGAGGGGTCGAACTTAAACGTAGAAAATATAAAATCGAAATGACAGAAAACTCACTCGTCTATTTCCTGTTCCTCCAGCAAAAGACTCATATTTACACTTTCACGAGTTGATTTGCTGCACAGTATGAGCCGAGTGACAAGAAACTTGATTCTCGTTACTGTAGAAGTGAAATCCTTTCAATGATCCTCCGTAGAACTAGAATTGCAGAAATGATGGGCTGGAACTATCACGTAGCGCGCGCGCGGTTTCTCCTCATCGCACCACGAACCATCCTTTTCTCAATAACGACATTTTCGCCTTAATACAATAGCGTGCACGCTTGGAAATGCGCCGTTAGGCAGTCCACTTTTTCATTGGTCCATAGTCAACGCCATATTCTGGTAGAGCGGTTAGGGAAACATTCGTAGCAGAGATATCCTCTCTGGTATTACAAAAATAGGAATTATAACAAAATCAATTTTGGTTAGAAAATATATAGTGATAGTTTTACATACTTTAAACCAATGCTCTACTTTCTTTGCAATTATTGAATGCGTACACATATTTAATATTCTTGTCTTTTCTTTCTTTTAAAATAAGTACTTGCAAAGTTAAGAAAATCAGCCTGGTTGTGCTTGCATTCTTTTTATGTTTATATAAATAAGAATTCACTACATTTTAACCATTTAACTTGAAGTTAATTCCCAGTAAGCAAAACGCCGGTAAATTGGACCAACGTTTGCACAACACGACCGCGGTTGGTCTACCCCAGTCTACCCTAAGGGTGCGTGTCTATTTGAGAGTAAAACTGTCGCGAGTTACTCTCAAGAGTAAAATTCGCCAGTGTTTTATTTTGCACGAAAGGAATAGCACTCTCCGATAGCATTTGAGAGTGCGTATTAAAGTACACCAATATTTATAACTATATATGGTATACATTTTGTGAACTCTCGGAATAGTTTGGAGTTGTGATACATAATAATTGAAATATTTATACTGGTTTTAAGAAAATATAAGTATGGAGCAAAGTAAAATCATCTTTGAATTAAGATGCAACATTTGAAAATGAATGAAAGGATATATAAGTTAATAGAAATTCGAAATAGACAAAATTATTGGTACGAAGTCAAAGACGTTAAGTGAATACGTTGGAAGGTGGTTGGTTAAGTAGTTACTGAAGCGAAGAGATGTGCAGTTATAAAATCGTCTTAAGTTTTAAAAGTGGCGTACTTGTAAACACCCTTTGGTTACTCCAATTTTTGGTTTGCCATATTCATAGTATTGTATTTGAAGCATCAAAATTGTTATAGATATACAAATTAAGCATGAAGGAAATAAGGGTTTTACACAAAATAATTTCTTTTATACTTGATTTATTTCTTAGGCTTCCAGAATGTGGCATGTGACACCAATTATGGCTAAATAGTTTATGCTTAGATGAGTGGACTAAAGAATGTGGTACGTTCAGATCATTTTAGGAGTCTGGATTTTGACAGATCCTCCTGAATATCTACAAGATTAAAACCACATGCTATACCTTACATATGTAACATTTTATCATGGATGTCATATTATATCTTCTGAAATATGGAATTATCAAATGAAGAGAGGGGTCTGTGTTAATTTTCTTCTGTATATTTCTGTAGCTGTAAATGGAGACTCGGAACAAAGCATTTGTTTGTTTCATTTCAGTTCACTTCATATAAATCACATACATAACATTATCACATTGCATTATACTTCATCTGTAATAATACAGTAATGTTATAGAAATATTATTGTTTGTAGTTTTCTTCAGCATTGAAAGAAGGACCCAGCAATTCAGATATATTTGTTGCATCTGTAGAAAGTCCAAAAGCGTACTCCCAATGTTTTCTGTGCTGAACCATTTTCTCTAGAAAATACAGAGAGTTAGGTCTCCATCAAAAAGTGAATGTGTAAGTCTCTGTTGTGTTCACATGAAATCTCAATTGATATGCATTATTCTAATATATGAAAATATGTCTTATTTTGTTACAGGTGCAGACACTATTACAAACGAGAGACGAATCAGTCCATGTAAGAATGCAGTCTATTGATAAATATACATTTATGTCTCCGCAGAAGATATTCCACTCACTGACTGAACAGGAATTGCTGAAGCAGTTTCACATTTTCAAGTAACAATATAATTTAGTAACTGTTAATAATCGTGGCAGATTAATCGTTCCATCACAAGATGTGATTGATATATGTCGTGTATGTTATTAATACATTTAATAGGTTATTAAATTGTACATACTGCAAGATAAGTTACATAATTTGTCATATATGCAAAATACTGTTTTGCGGCAGCTAAATATTTATAATTTATTTTTAAGTATCACAGAGCATAGTAACAATCAACCTCCATTGTATAATCCTAAGATACATAACTAAAGGACACTATTACAATAAACTAGTTCTATTTTCTGGCAACTAAATATATTGTGTTTTTATTAATCCGATTCATTACAGTTCGTGTACAGTGGAGTCTGGACATTTCATTTCGCTTCTAACGACTCTGTTAATTTGTTTATTTATTTAACAGCATTCGTGTACTTTGGAGCAAAGCGAGCAAAAGGTTATGAAGATCATTACAATGAACATCACAAGTTTGAAATTTATTTTTGACTTCAGTAAAAGAAAACGAACTTGCCGAATTTTTAAATATGTGTTTTAATCTAATATTTTATTCTACATGAATTGAGATATCAATTTCTGCAAAATGCAATCTACAAACTGCAGAATATTTTGTTGATGTCCAATTTTTACAAGGAATAGCAGTCATCCATTTTTTCCGTAATTGCTCGGCTTTACAGTACTATCATAATTTTCCTTATAATTGGGAATACAACAACGCCGTGGCACTATTAACTAATAAATATTGTTGCGGACGTAAATGCGTGCGAATCTCGGCGGCGGAAATGCGACGACACAGGTGTCCGAATGCATGGTCAAGCCAAGCGAGTAAAGGTAGACGCAAGGCGTCTACCTTAGGCCGCTAAAAACCTCAACAAATGGAGGGAATATTCCCTGATATGAAGGTTTAACGAGCACGGGGGGACCGAAGAGTCCACCCGGGGCCGTCAGGCTACTGGAAGAAGCCACGAGATTCGCTAAGCGCATGAGGGGGAGAACAGATGTTTAGGAAAAACAAAGAGTCGGGAACATCTCGGGTACCGACCCCTCATTGAAATCCGCAGGTATGCGACGACATGCCGGGGTTCCGCGAAAAAGGGATTAAAAGTTTCCAGGTGATAAGGCGACCGCGCGCCGAAGGCTACGTTTTTGTGTTGGATTGTGTGCACCATGGAGGGGACTCAGTTGTCGAGGATCCTCGGGCTGAGTGGGGGATTCTCGGGCTGCGGATTCAGTATTGTGTCAGCAGGCAACGAACGAGCAACAATATTTGTACACGAACAAATATAGTACTTGGGAAAAGAACTATGTAAAATAATTTTTCCAAAAACTCTGTATGTATATAATAAATATAATTTTGTAAAAAGGCTATAGCCGGGTTTGGGGGTCAAATCTGCCCTGGAAGGGATTTTATTCCAATTTGCGCCATTCGATAGCCTACCAAGAAAGATACCTTTCAGCCAAGTTTTAGTCCTATAGCTCATCTGTAAGGGTAGTAGTTATAGATGAAAAACGAAAATGCAGTTTTTGGCCCATTTTCCCCATTTAATGACAATTTAAAATTCTGACAAAATCTGACACATTTCGGACACCAAACCACATACTTCGAGTCGTTTTCAGATTTTTCCGTTGCAAACTCTGGCTGTAAAAATCGAAAAACACGAAAAAAATCGAAAAAATGCAGATTTCATATGGAAATCGAAGAGTGACTAGAACAGAATTAATTTAACAATAAGATATTGTCCTAAGTATTATGCTCAATTTTTTTCGTAGGAAAAAATTAAAACTACTTTTTTCGGCGTTTTTTCCGTGAAAAACTAAGTTATAATTATCGTAAAAATATATTATGTAATATTAAACATCCCTAAGTTCAGAGAAACATTGTGCAGACTTTAAAAATTGCGTAGTACAAAAAACGAAAATTATACTATGTAGGGTATATCCCAATATTTCGAAGGTACTTGTAACGGCGCCGGTTGGTGCAGTATCTATGGTCTCCGACTGTGGAACCGCTGAAGAATTTTTGGACCAGGATGGAATCCCGCCCCGGGCCAATTTTTTTTTCTCTTTAATCAGATGTTTTTTCGATTTCTAACCATATGATTGTTGTTACGCTATTGTAAAAACATTTTTTAACTATGTTTAAACTATTTTTTAATAATTTTCTGGAAAAATATTTTTGGAGTACTTTCGGCCTTTAGTCATCTACGGGCTGTATTACTTATCTACTTAACATTTTTTTATATGGAATAAGGGATTGATTATTTTTGTGACAGAAAATATATACATGAAGTATTATTAGGAATAATCTGTAATAATTATAGGTGGATTGGTATGCAGTGGAATCATGTATGGCGTTTTCAGTCTTCGTCGCCATCTTCGTCAATTGTCGGTGTTATTTGGTCATTATTGAAAATTCTAGTGAGCATCTCTGCTGGCCGAACTATGTCTGTGTCGTATCGAGCATAAGATAAATAATAAATGATAGCAGCTACATGTGAGCAACATCCAATAGTGCGATTACCATTAGCACATTCACAACAATACCGTTTTATACCGGAATGACCAGTTGAGTTTGGTATATAATCTATGTAGATTTTACTTCGAATTTGACAATATTATTATTTTCTATTAAATAACGGACATTAATTTTATTATCGTATTCATCCATTATTTCGGCCAAATACGAAATAGCTTGAGATAATTGGTATGATCCCGTGAAAAGTATCTTTAAATCGTCTTCTGTCATTTCCGGAAAATCAAAAATATCGGTGGAAGATACGTTTTTAAACGGCGTGTTTCTGCGGTTCCAGTGTTGCGCTTCCAATTGTTGTGCTAAACTATTTATTACTTTATCTTCACTCAATATCCTGTCAGTTATGTCATCGAAAAGTGTGACATCAGAATTTAGTCTTTTGCCGAACTTATTATTTAGGAAGCATACAATCCTGAAATATGATTTGACTGTAGGAAGAAGTTTGTTGTCGAGCTGGTTGTGTAAAAGACCCAGCGAACTTTGGTAACTTTACGAGATGAATTGGACTTCTCAGTGGTTAGTTGAGAACGATTGCCTTTTAATGCAGGCATGAAAACATGAAACCCAGACTCTTCTAAGTGTGATTTAACAGCACGAAAACCGCGATCTACAATACAAAGGTCTCCCCGTTTCATAAGAGTTTTCAAGCCATTGGTATCTCCTACAACGATCTGCATGATTTCAGCATCATTCTGATTGGCATAAAAAGGTCCGAACATGTCAATGATATATCCATTTGTCGTGCAAACGGTAAAAGGTTTACATATAGGCACCTCCCAGCTAACATCATACCCCGAGGGAGGGGTTAACTGGGGGAGGTGTTTATTGTAGAATAATCTGCTATTGGCTTTAAAGGCTGTGGCTGCTTTTTCGAGTTGCTTTGTGATGTGTTCATTGCCTCTGAGAAGGTAGTCTATGTACACTCCTAGGTATTTGACTGATTTTTTGTGTGGGATTTTACATTTGGTTGCGGTTCCGGGTACTGATGTGTTTATTTGGAAGCTGTTGCCGCCAGCTTTGATTTTAGCGGATAGATAGCGGAGGGGTTTGCGGAGTAGGATTGTTTCACATTTTTGTGGATTTAGTCGGAGGTTCCAGGCGCTGTAATAGTTGTTTATTTTGTTAACGGTCGTTTCAAGATCTGATTGTACTTTATTTACTTGGTTGCTTGTGGTGTATGTTACGAGGTTATCTGCGAATGCCAGTACCGCTGCCCTATCAGGTTTGGTGAATTCGAACGCTTTCAGGAGATCGCTGGTGTAGATGTTGAATAGGATTGGGGAGTTGACGGTGCCTTGTTGTAGTCCTTCTGTTATGTGGAATGTCAGTGTCGATATTGTCTTTCCGTCCCAGGTTACGAATTTTTTGTCTGTTGTCATGTCCAGTATCGTGTGTATGAGCCATTTTGGGAATTCTTTACGGTGTAGTTTAAATAGGAGGCCGTTGAGCCAGACCGAATCAAAGGCTTTTTCTAGGTCTAGTAGGGCTGCGCCTACTAGCTGGTTGTTGCTGATTCTATTGTTGATGTCGGAAATGAATTTGTGTATGGCGTGGGTAGTTGAGTGTTTGTGTCTGAATCAGAATTGGCAGTCTGGGATGATGTTGTGAATTGTGCAGTGTTGTGATATTTTGTTGTTGATGATGGCTTCGTAGATTTTGCTTAGGCTTGGTGTTAGACTGATTGGCCGGTAGCTGGAGGGGTCGGTCGGGTTTCTGTTTTTCTTTATTATTGGGAGAACTTTGGCTGTTTTCCAAATTTTCGAGAAGTAGCTGTTGTTTATGGCGTTGTTAAATAGGATTGCTAGGTGGACTATTATTTTTTGAGGTAGATGTTTGAGCACTATCGGGGGAATTCGGTCTGTCCCAACGGAGGTTTTATTTGGAAGTCTTTTGAGTATATTGTTTACAATGAAGGGGTTGCAGAATGGTGAGATTTCGTCGTCTGTGTCGTCTGGGCTTTTGGCGTTGTTCTGTTCTGAGAACTGTGTGATAGCGGTCTTGTTGAGTCGGTTCGTTGCGAGTTCGTGTGATAGTGTGCGAGCCGTGTTGTCTACTATTTCTTTGAGTCTTGTCCCGTTGTTTAGGTGTCGGTGGGAGTTGATCGTTTGGTAATAAGCTCCTATGGCGTTGAGTTTGTCTGTCGGTGTGGTTAAGATGTACATGTCTTTTGCTTTTTGGAGGGTTGCGGTGTTGCATTTACTTCTGGATAGTATTAGGTTGTCGTTTTGTTTTATGTGGATGTCGTCTATTGTGGATGGTGGTTTGCGTCTGAAGATTGAGTTGATTTTCGGGAAGAAAGTGTCAGTATTTCTATGGTCGATTCGTTTGATCACGTTTGTCCAGTATTTGTTTATGGCTTTGGTGAATTCGGTGTGTAGTTTTTTTGTGAGATGTTTGTGGGTGTTTTTGGCTATTTTTGTTATAGTTAATTGCGAGTTGGGGTCTGTTAGGTGTAGTTTGTGTAGTACTGTTGTTAGTGTTTTTTTGTGTTTTTGGAGTTTGGTGATTTTTCTGTTGATATATATTGTAGTGTTGTTGCGCGTCTTGAATTGGGAAGTGTGTGTGCCTATTGCGTTCCGGATTGCTTCTGAGATGGTTAGCAGGTTGTTGTCTATGTCTGTGGTGGATAGGTTGCGGTCGGTAGGGATCGAGTTTGTGTAGCTCCGGTCTAGGTATTTTGTGAAGTTTTTCCATCTAGTGGCCCTGTAATTTAATTTTATGGCTTCTGGGTGAGCGGTTGTAGGGATGTTGGAGGGGAGTTCGAATCTCAATGATACGGCCAGGTGGTCGCTGTCGTAGGGCAGCGTACTGGCTTTCCCGTTGGTATTGTTCGTTAGTTCGAGCCTGGAATCTGCGAGGCAGATGTCTAGGAAACTTAGGCCCGGTTTGTATGTGGGGGTGGTGGTCGTAATTGTGTTGAGTCTGTATGTAAGGTTGTGTTCATTTTCCCATTTTTTAAAGTATCGTCCTGTCTGGTTGTTTGTTCTGTCACCCCAGTCCTTTCGTTTAGTGTTAAGGTCTCCGGCTATTATGTAGTAGTTGTTGTTATTGTGGAGTTTGAGAGATTGGTATAGGTGGTCAAGTGATGTTATGTAGAGTGATCTGTTGTCGTTTGTCGCGTATGCACTTAATATGTACAGTGTGTTGTTGTTTGTGGTCTTGATCTTTATGATTGTGCATTCTAGTATTTTATTGTCTGTTGAGGAGGGGGGGTGTATTGGTTCGTGTGTTATATTGTTTTTAATTAAAATTGCGGTTCCTCCGCCTTGAACTGCGTTGGGCCTATCTTTCCTGTATAGTTTATAGTTTTTGAATGTGAGGTTGTGTATGGGGTTGAGCTTTGTTTCTGAGAGTAGTACTATGTCGTGGTTGTGTGTTTGGAGGAATTGTTTTAGGTCGTGTCTGCGTGGGTGTGTGATTAATGAATTTACGTTTATCGTTGCCATATTTATGGTGGAGGGGGAGCTGACGGCGTTATTATTCATTTTGTTTTTCAAATAGAGTGTTTAATACGAATTCTATTTTTTCTGAATTTATTGCTACCTGGGTGGCTATTTGCTGCAGCTGTGAGGCAATGATTGTGGCTATTTCTGTGTTGAGGTTGTTGATCCATTCGTTGGGGAGTTGCGGGGTGGCTGTTTTCTCAGTTTGTTGCAGGATGGGTGTTCCGTCGTTTCTTCGTGGGTCGTTGGTGTGGGTTGGTTGCTGCGGTGTGCTGGATTCTCTGGTTGGCTGCTGGATTGATGGTGTACTTCTGACCATTTGAGATAATAAGCGGTCGCTTGTGACTGCTGTCGCTATTCTTTGAATTCTGTTGCTTGTTGTTAGTTTGTTTTGGTTCTGTGTGTCTTTTTTTATTTTGATGGCGAATTTTATGTAGGGGCAGCCTTTGTATGAGACTGGGTGCCCGTTTTGTCCGCAGTTGGCACATTTCAGGCTGTTCCGGTTGTGTGAGTGTGCGAGGAGACAGTTGCCTGGCCCGTGGTTTTTCGCTCATTTAACACAACGATATTCAAGTTGGCAATTTTTGCTCACATGCCCGAGTCGTTGGCATTTTTTACATTGGCACACCTGTTGCTTCCTGAGGTGTTCCCATTTTACTTTCTGGTATGCCAGTGCTTTTATTTTGAATATCGCTGCGGTCCGGCTTTCTCGGCTTAGTTGTACCAGGTGATGGTATTTATCGGGGTTTTGTTTATCGTATAAGAATTTTGTGATGTTGATTATTTGGGTTTCTGGCAGTTTGAGGTCTTCAATCTCGGTTTTGATGTCCTCTGTAGTGAAGTTTCCTTTGATTCCTTTTAATATAATCGATTTAGGTTTTAATTCTTTGGGGGTATAAGTGTAAAATTGCGTTTTTGTCTCGGTGAGATTGTCTGTTAATGCTTTGTGGTTCTGAAGGTTTTTGGTGTTTATTGTGTGGTTGTCCTTGTCGTTTTCTTTTATTGTGAAGTCCTGTTTTTTAATGTTCAGAGCCAGTGCGATGCGTATTATTGTCTCCATGTTTGTGTTGACTGTGTATATTGATGGGGGTGTGTAGGCTTTCATTTTGGGCTGTGTGCTGGTTGGCTGTGCGTTTGGGGTGTTTTTGTCCAGTTCGTTGTCACTGTCGACCGAGAGTGGCTGGTATTGGTTGGTAGTAGGTAGTGCCAGAGAGGATAGGAGAGTGCTCACGCCCGGGTTTTCGGCGTTCCCGATATAGTGCTGACATCTGCTCAGCCTTAGCATGGCACAGAACCGTGTCGTCTTTCCTAGAACAGAACCGTGTCGTCTTTTAGCATGACACAGAACCGTGTCGTCTTTCCTGGAACAAAACCGTGTCGTATTTCCTGGAAGAGAATCGTGTCGTCTTTTAGCATAAAACCGAACGCACATTATTTTTTTAACCAGGATTAGAACGTACAGCTTAATTGGTTTATATGAAATATCTAACTAACATGTAAATCTTGTGTACAAAATCTCTAATTAATATAAATTAAGAATAATATTAATTGTAATGATACGTATTTTATTTTTTTCCAATTTTGTAGTTGCAAACTCTAGTTGTAAAAAATGGAAAACCCGGAAAAATTCGAACAAATACAGATCTCATATCGAAGTTTAAAAGCGACCAACCTGAATATTAATCTAATAATGAGCTATTGTCATCAACACTATCTTAAATTTGTTCATATATTTAGCTACTGTTATTATTAATTTAAAAAAATTTTCTTTCCACCTCAGCACCATAAGATTTTTACTAGATGACTTTAAAAACACATTAGAACTATTTTTAAATAATTTTACTCGAAAACATTCTAGTTTGCTCTTTATTTCACCGTTCTACTAATTTTTTATGTGCTGCATTGCACTCTTTTACAACTCAATACCATGGTACCATCCATATTCAAGGAAGAACAATTTTTTGCGACGATCATTGAAAAAACAAAAGTGTTTCCTTCATTTCAGTCCTTTAGTGCGTTGGTGACGTTGCGCCCAGAACACCTACCTGTGTTCTGTGTCCCATCTGGAGTTTTATGGTACGCTAACAATCGCTCGTGGGTCGCAAGCCAGACCGTACAAGCGAATGCATCCACAACTTCCAGAGACCTGCCTCCAAACCTAATTAAAGGAAGGCTAAACATGCAGTGTGTACTAAACTCCTCAAAAGAGGCGGATTCCAGTCGCTCGTGTTATAAACCTCATTCGATACTTCATCGAAAGGGTGATCTTACATATTTCTGTAACAGTTCCAAGTGCATGCACTTTGTTCATGATACACTCTTTCTAATTATTAAATTCAATTAAATATTAAGTAAATCTTTCACGATGCTAACGGCCCTCGCAGAGATGGGCATTATTTGGGATAAAAAATGATTTAAATAAAAATTCGAATAAAAGATACTTTAGCTTTATTTGTTATTTGAAGGTTCGAATAAAAAAAAGCATCTTTATTGGACGAGTGTCGAATAAATAATTTTATTAGATGAGAATTTATCCGACGAATAAAAATACTTTTTTATATTCGAAGGTTCAAATTAAATTTTCATTTTTTATCTGTACTGTTATTCGGAGGGTACGACTAATTCTTCCGAATTTCGAATAATTTTCGTCAGCTTGAATAAGCGGCTTCGAGCCCCGTCGGCCCAGGCCCAGAAGCTCGTGCCACCTCGGTCGCCCAGCGGTGCAATAAACGGCAGCCGCGCGATCCGAGGCGAGAGCAGGTATATCGGTGTGAAACTACTACTAATCAAATTACAAAACTTCTTTATTTTTCATTATTTTTTTATAGCACTTCCATCAACCTATTTGTGGAGTTTTTCTGATTAAAATGACACTAAACACGATATAATTTGATCTGTATTGCTATTCAAACGCTTCGAATAATTTTCTTCGAATAATCTTTGCCAGCTATAAGCTGTTAAAATTTTTGTACAATTTGATTGTGTGGAGTTATACGTGTAGACAAAAGTATTTACTTTGATTGTAATTTCACTTACTTTAAAAATTAGCTTATCTTATTTAAATTGAAATGTAGGGAATTTAATATTATATTTTTCTAGAATTGTCTAGACATCATGATTGCCCATGCTCAGACATCATGTCTGGATCTGTTTTACGATCGAGTGAGACACTGTCATTTTTTAGTTATTTATTGGCATGCTTGGCCCTAAGAATTCGTTACGGGCTTGGGTACGGGTCTAGAAGCGGGAAGACAGACCAGCCGTACTCCACTCAATGACAATTCACACATCGCAGGCAGACACTAAGGAGAAAGGCGATGCAAGTTTCGGGGAAAGATCCTTGAACAAGGGATCTTTGTGCAGTATCCTGCGAGGCTTACGTGAGAAAATGAATTCACGGAGTCAGTAGGCGTTGCACAATTTACGTAAGGTTAATGATAGTTCAGTAAGTTAAATTACACGATATTAAGCAAGCCATATAGAAGATAATAATAACATCACTCTCCAAAAAATTATTATAATTTACCATATTTATATACCTTCTATGTGTATGTAACTCCGTAAGGAGTTAATGATATTATCGATTTATATGTAAGTTCATTCGAAACAAATTCGTCAAAATGCCGGAAATATTGTCGTTTAAGTTTTTCACGTGAAACGTGCATTATTTCAAATATTAATACAAATAAAGGTTACGCACATACTTGCCGAATATACCTAATGTAGTTATTAAAAAAATCAAATATATTAAAAATGACGTTATAAGTTACAAATGAAATACTATTATTACCATTATCTATTTCAAAAAGAACGCAGAGTTGAATCTTGGGTATTGCGATAACTCGCTCGCCCGAACTTGCCCGATTCTTTTCGAACGCGCTCGATGAAGTCGGGTCATGGGTCGTCCGAAAGGCTCGGACCGCTCGACGTGTCCCGATTTGAGTGCCCGATTCACGAGCCGGCTCGCACATCCCTACTGTGTCACATCTGGAGTTTTATGGCATGCTAACAATCGACATTGAGTTGCAAATCAGACCGTACAAGCAAACGCATTCGCAACTTCCAGAGGCCTGATTCCAAGGCTAAAAGGAGAGGCCACGACCTCCGGGTCACCGATTCTGTTGAAATTTTGCACACTTATAGATCTCGTTCTCCTGTTCACGAATATATACCATTATAGGGGCAGATACTCAATAGTTTTCGAGATATTGACGATTAAAGTTTCATTATTTCTTATATAATGCAGTATTTTTCCTAGGTTACAAGAATCGGTGTGGCACGACGATAGCGTACCAAGTTTTCAGCTGAACGACCAGGGTTCAAATCTTGCCGACTAATGCATTTTTTTTTATTATGTTTTATCATTGTCTATTTATATTATTAATTTCAATCGATTAAATTTCACGCATAAAATTGCATTTTGAATTATAAATAACATGTATTTATTTACTAACAACAGAATTATTTACTATTATTATATATTATTATTTATATATCAAATATATGTATTCAATTTTAAGAAGTCTTTATAAATATCCTGTATTCATTTTCCGGTTTCCGAACAAGTTACTGTTACGTTTGTGTGACTTATGTCACAAGTTCATCTACCTTTACTTGAACCAGTGCGGTCTTTTCTCCCTTTTATGTTATCGTAATTTCGAACGTTGATTGATACTGACGTCCTGTCTGATCCATGTTGATTATATAATTTAAATGGAATTGCTAGGTGATATATTTTACTACTTTCCGATAATTTTCGGCGGCCTGCTGTTTTATCAAAATGAAATCGGTACTTATCATTATATTGAAATTTAATCGATTTAAATTGATAATATAAATATACAATGATAAAACATAATAAAATTTTTAAAAAATGCGTTAGTCGTCAGGATTTGAACACTGGAACATATTTACTATATCTGTATTTCTATCGATATCTGCATTCCTATGTAATAAATGATTTTTTGCTTTTCCATCAATGATATTATTTCTTAACTTACACCGGATTATATCCCGCTTTGTATTAAACAATTTTTGGATATTATTCCGAAAGGCACCGATGGCCGATCGAGATGAAACTTAGTGGGTATGTAAAACTCAACATTCTGAACAACTTTTTCCTATACATGTAACCGCGACTCGGCCATAGTTTCGGAGATATTCCTATACGTGCACGTCCGAGGCGTGCGTATCACATTTCTAGCGGAAAAAACATAAACAGATCATTGTGTCGATTCCGTCCCCTCAACGACCTAACCCCAACAAACTTGAATTATACCTCCGGCTGTACTTCCGAAAAGCACCGGGGAAACACAATACGCACGCCTCGGACGTACAAGTATAGGCAAAATTCAATGTAGTAGTAGCTGCAGTTTTCCGCGAATATCTCCGAAACTATGGCTGAGCCGTGGTTACATGTATAGGAAAAAGTTATTCAGAATGTTGAGTTTTACATACTCACCAAGTTTCATCTCGATCGGCCACAGGTGCCTTTTGGAAGGACAGCCCACCTGTTATCTCAACATTCTTTTAAAGTCCTTTTTTACAGTCGCAGAGGAAGAAACGCTCTGTATTTTGGAATTCAAGTAATTGTAGACACTTGTATGATTCTGTTATATATACTACTTTGACAAAATTAGAAAATAAAAATTATGTGACGTGTATAATACCGTACAAAGCAGTTTCAGATGAATGATAATGTGTTCAGGAACTGTTACAGCAATATGTAAGATCACCCTGTCGATGAAGTATCGAATGCGGTTTATTACACGAGCGACTGGAATCCACCTCTTTTGAGGAGTTTAGTACACACTGCATGTTTAGCCTTCCTTTAATTAGGTTTGGAGGCAGGTCTCTGGAAGTTGTGGATGCATTCGCTTGTACGGTCTGGCTTGTAGGCCTGCAGCCAAGCTCGCATATGCGAGCCGAGCTCGGGTCGAGTCGAGCCGGGACTCGCTTTTCGAATCGAGTCGAGTACTCGTACGATGCGAGCTGCTCGCACCGATGCGAGCTACCCGCACCGATGCGAGCTATCCGCACCGATGCGAGCTGCTCGCAACGAAGCGAACGGCTCGAAATAAAATCAGGCGTAAAATGACATGATGCGAGTTACAGCAGGAAGATCAGCACATTGATATTATCAAGCATTTTAGTATATTGACAATGAGAAATGTTTGCGATGTTTTATTATATATTTTGATAGTGAAATGTTGATTCAGAATTTGTATAATCCTTATTGAAAATAATTATTATTATTATGTTATTATTATAAAATAATAACAACTATTTCCTAGATTTATGTAAATAACTAGATGTGATCTGTAAAGAACGGTATTTTATATATTCCTTTATATTATACTCCGGTTCAGTGTACAGTCGTAAAAATGTATTGTCGCAAAATTGTTTATAATGTTGAAAATTAACGTTAAACTTCGTTAAATAGTTTTTGAAAGGAATGGATATATAAATATTGTATAATATTGATATGTATTTGTACGCATTCGTGCCAATATGTGCCAGTCTACAACCTTTCACACAAGTTGGAAGTTCCAACAGCCTGTCATTCGGTACTGTGCACGTATAGGTGATAAGATTTAAAAGGGCATAGCCGATTAAGATGGTCAAAACAATTGGAACCGCAAAAAGATTCCATTTCAAACAGTATTGATTTCTTGATTTTCTGGAAATGACAGAAGTGGATTTCAAAATTCTTTTCACGGAATCTTACCAATTTTCACAAGCAATTTCATATCTGGCGGAAATCGTGGACGAACACAATAATATAAATATTCATTGCCTAATCAATGTTACTTCAATATTTTTAGAACATTAAAAAAATATTGTTAAAATCACATGAATAAATAATATAAGAAATTGAAAAAATAAAAATGATGTATGGGAAAAAACATTTACCACCGACGGGATAAGAACCCCAGCGTATCCGCTCCTTAGTTCGACGTCTGGCGATGTTACAAAACTTTACGAACATTCTGGTATATATCACACAAAATACAATTTATTCTTTCTCTTAAATCACATTTCTTAGGTCAAACAATTACTTGTTTCAATTTAATAATGCTAAAAATTACTTAATATATATCTGCGATAAAACCAACAAGTGTAACTTTCCTCCTAATAGCAAAAACGTCGAAAAAATTCGGTTTTTATTGTTTTTTGACGATGATGTCTCACAACAAAAAAATTGACGACACTGCCTGTTATAGTACTTTAACAAGGAACTAAACAGTAGAATAGTATGTCTTCACATTTTTGAGAAATCTGCATTTTTCCGATTTTTTGGAGGTTTTTCATTTTTTTACGACCACAGTTTGTAACAAAAAAATCTGAAAAAATTATCAAAAGTCAGCCTTAGAATCCAAAATATGTCACATTTTTTCAGAATTTTAGGAAGCATCAGAGTGCGGAAAATACGCGGAGAAGCGCGAAATCTAATTTACCCTGTAACCAACCTCATGGGCAAGATAGGGGGTTGAAATTTTACTCAGAGGGGTTTTTCTTAGTCAGCTTTCGAATTGTCCATTAATCATTGAAAAACCTCTAAGGGCAGTTTTGACCATAAATCGGCTAGGCCCTTTTAAAAGGATCTGATGTCTACGTTCAACACTCGTCATACTTTCTGTTTAGTTAATATTTTAATGTTTGTAAAAAGTTTACCGATTTTCGTCTCGAAATCTTTTTTCAATTTGCAATTGTTGGCTCTTCTCCGTGGATAACAGTCGATCTTTTATACGATGGTCCAAAATCATGCTAACTACCAAATAATTCGTAGTGGCAGCAAAGTTAAATCTACTTCCTAGCTCGACAATTAACGCAATTATATAACGCAATTTTTCCTGAGTTTTCATTACATGTCATCTAGTAGCTGTCTAGAAGCTGAAGTCGTTTGGTCGATTTATAAAAAAAGTTATTCTGATTTAAAGTGTCTGCCATCAATTATGAGACTGACTGCATAATGTATAACGAGAAGCGGCCGCACGTTTCTCGCTAAGCAACCTGCGCTATCTCCATGTTTATAATTGTGTAGTGTGAAAATGGTTTACTGCCTTTTTGGTTCGTTATCTCGACCATTTCTTCTAAAAAGTGTACTTCCGTACAATGGGACAGTAGGGCTCTCATCAGCGAGCTAAGGTTTATGACCGGCTCGCCTGCACGCGCCCACTTAGGTCACCCGCTCTGAGTATTTGATCTACCTGCACGCGTATGCGTTTTGCTCTTCCCTCCCCATCGAGCCACTAGCTAGTTATTCATTATCGAAAAATATAAAAGTCTAAGACAATCTATTCTCAGGTTATTTAGCTCAGATTCTGTCAAACAGTTTTTCTCAGCTTACCAGAATTCAGTCTTTTGACCTTTGGTGCGAGTACCAGTGTGGCGGCCTGTGCAAAGAGCACGCCGACGAACCGCCAGCATACATTGTAGACGCGGCGGCGACCTCGTATAAATACACATCAATATTATACAATATTTATATATCCATTCCTTCAAAAACTATTTAACGAAGTTTAACGTTAATTTTCAACATTATAAACAATTTTGCAACAACACATTTTTACGACTGTACACTGAACCACGGAGTATAATATAAAGGAATATATAAAATACCGTTCTTCACATCTAGTTATTTACATAAATCTAGGAAATAGTTGTTATTGCATAATTATTTTCAATAAGGGTTATACAAATTCTGAATCAACATTTCAATATCAAAATATATAATAAAACATCGCAAACATTTAGCATTGTCAATATACTAAAATGCTTCATAATATCGATGTGCTGATCTTCCCGCTGTAACTCGCATCATGTCATTTTACGCCTGATTTTATTTCGAGCCGTTCGCTTCGTTGCGAGCAGCTCGCATCGGTGCGGATAGCTCGCATCGTGCGAGTACTCGACTCGACTCGCACAATCGAGCCGAGCTAAGCTCGGCTCGCATTTTCGGGTACTCGCACAGCCCTAATGCTTATACCTCGTCTGTGGTTTAAGGGCCCGGGTCAGTCACGTGACTTTTCAAGATTCGGTGGTCGGTATCTGCCGTACAGTTTCCTTTACAGAAATGCTATTACCTACAAATGTGTAGCTGACTGATGAATACGAGATGGAGCTATCGTCGTATTCTATTATGAATCAGAAAGAGAACTCGATTGACGTTGCAACACAAGAGGTGTGTGACGAGGAAGCTAGATTTTACTGCGTTGTCAGCTTTTAAAAGGGCAATGTTGCCGTATCATATTCATATAAACACCGTCGATGATCGCATGGAAAGCGTTCGAGCTGGTTCGAGCGTTCTTTTCTTCCTTTCGGATCTGTCGAAATTTGGAGACTTATTCTTTCTTAATTTAAAATATGGAATTTTCAATTGTAAATAATTGTATTAAACGATCATTGAATATTGACTTGTTTAAAAATCTTCTGAATTTTTTAAACTTTCTATACGAATATAACACGAATATATGTATATGTAAAATTTACAGAAGAAAAGTATAGTTTTAAAAATTACGTTTTTTATATACTGTTCACAAATATATAAACACATATTAATACATCAATATAATAGATTTGAATTTTAATACGAAGAGTATTATTTTTCGACGCGGAAATGAAAGGTATAAACAATCACGTCATGATTAAAATATTAAAAGATATTAAAAAGATAAAAATAAGAAATATTATAAAAAAACAAAAAACCCGACTGCGAAAAGAATTAAAAAGAAAAGAAACAAAAAACTAATTTATCAAATAAAATATTGATAATAAATAAAATAAAAAATAAAATATAAATAGAAAGTATAAATTATCAATAATTCTTTTCGCAGTAAGATTTTTTGTTTTATTAATAATATTGTTTGGGATTGGCTGCGCGTGGCGTCAGATCTCGAACGCGAGATCCACCGCGCCGCCCCGCTATTGGCAGGTGCTATTGTCGCCGCGAGATCGACGGTCGATCGACGACGAGTCGTGCCATAGGCTGTCACCGCCGGATCGATTATCGACGCCGCTATTAGAATTCTAATTGGCCCGGGCTCAAATTCCACCAAATCATCATTCCGGCGGTGATAGAAAACCGCTCGCGACTCGTCGACGATCAGATCGTTAGTTCATCTCCCAACGTCAACATCGCGAAATAGTTCTCTCAAATCGTTAAATAGTAGCTCAGACGTCGCGCGTCGTGGGACCGGTCTAGCTACATCAATTCGGTTTCGGGATTCTCTCCTCAGCTCAGCTGAGAATAATCATAATTTCTCTCGGTTCATACATTTATTATAACCTGAAGTCCAACCGGTGGGCTTCACATTGTACATATTCTTTGTAAAATTACTCAGTGTAAGTGACGGCCGTTCGACGGTAGAATAAAGTGCTCGTCCCGTACAGCATAATTTATTTTCCGTCCCAATCCGTAACATTGGTCCTTCGAGCCGGATTCAGTGCTGCAGTCCACTGAAAAGTTAACAGTTAATACTTCGTGACCTTAGTGTAAGTTTGAATTCGTGAACCAAACAATGGCTGACCTTGTGGGAAATCAACGGATCATCGGCCAACGGATCTCCCGAATCGTTGTAAACCTGAAGAAGCGAGGAAAAGCCAACATCTCCATGGGAATGCTGCAAGCTGGCCTTAGCACGCTGCAAGAGCTGTGGGCTGATTTTCGGAAGGGAGATTCTCTCGTTAGAGCCGCAGCTGAGACGGACACGAAGGTTCGGGAAAGCTCATACCTCAAGGCCGATGAGTACGAGGACGTCCAGCAGGATTTCATCGAACAGTCTGGATTGTTGCGAGACATGATATCAGAGCTGAAGGCCGCGGCGACCGTTAAGGAAGCTACAAATTCAAACGCAACGGCAGCCGAGACGAGCTCCGCAAGGTCACGCGCAGTGTTGCCCAAGATGTCTCTTCCAACGTTCGATGGACAGTACAAGGACTGGCCTCCGTTTCGCGATCTATTTACGTCGCTTATCATTGCGGACGCTTCTCTCTCTCCGGTCGAGCGTCTCCATTATTTAAAGGGATGCATGAAGGGCAGCGCAGCGTCCCTACTGAAGAACGTCAAGACGACCGCTGAGAATTTCCAAGTCGCCTGGGAGAAGCTGGAGGATCGCTTCGAGAATCGACGGTTGCTGGTACAGGCTCAGATCCGACTGCTGGCGAAGCTCTCTCCGGTCCATAAGGAGTCCTCCGCCGAGATGCAGCGGCTTTTCGACGAGACCTTCGACGCCGTCGATGCTCTGGCCAATCTGGATCGTCCGGTCACCAACGACACAGATTGGATCGTCGAACTAACCGTCGAGCGGCTTGACCGGCAGTCGCGGCGTGAGTGGGAGGAGTCGGTGAAGTTCTGTAAAGAATTACCCACGCTGGAGCAACTGAAGACCTTCATGATCGGTCGCATACAAACCTACGAAGCATTAGAGGCTCCCCAGTCGGAAGGTACAGCACCCCGGAAAACCTCGCAGGCCCGGGGCTTCAAGGTGCACCAGATGTCCAAGGTTGGCGTTGCTGGGAGGTCCTGCTGTCTTTGCCAGGACCAGCATTACATTCAGAACTGCCGACAATTCCGCGATCAGACTCCCGCCGAGCGCAAGGACACGGTCCGAAAACTGAGCCTCTGCTTCAACTGCCTCGGCAACCATCAAGCGCACGATTGCAAGTCTGCTAAACGCTGCCAGCGGTGCGAGGGGAAACACCACACGATGATTCACGATGCAGCTCCACCCGCTCAGGAGAATAGCTCAGCTGGAATTCACGTGCAGCAGGTGTCCACGCCTGTAAGTAGTTCCGCGGTTATTCTCGGTACCGCTCGGGTGTCAGTTCTAGGTCCGCTTGGTCACCGCAGTCTTGTCCGAGTACTCATAGACCCCGGAAGCGAAGTCTCACTAGTCTCCGAAGCACTGGCGCAGCGGCTTGGCCTCCGGAGAAATCAGGCCCGTATTCCTCTTCGCGGAGTCGGCCGCTCAAGGGCTCAGTTTACCCGGGGGAAGACGGAGCTGACCATCTCGACTCATCATGGGCAGGAGACACCGTTAAGGATTCAGGCCTACGTGATCTCCGAAATTTCGACGTATCAGCCTAGGCATCTACCATCGCCCGGCGGCTGGCCTCACATTCAGGGGCTGAAATTGGCTGACCCGGGCTTCCATCACTCCGATCCGGTCGACATTCTCCTGGGAGCCGAGTCCTACGACCTCATACTCCTCGAAGGTGTCAAGAAGGGGCCCCCACACGCGCCAGTTGCTCAGGAAACCCTCTTCGGCTGGATCTTGACAGGAGGATCCCGGTCGGCGAGCTGCAGGGGTTCTGCGGATCGGGTCGAGGCCCCCGTTCACCACTGCCGAGTAGATCGAGAGCTGATGGCCTCCTTGTCTGGGTTCTGGGAGCAAGAAGAGATCGAGGTGTCGATTCCCGTCACGGAGGAGGACCGCAGAGCCGAGGACCACTTCGCCGCGTCCTACAATCGGCAGCCAGATGGACGGTTCATGGTGCGTTTGCCGTTCAAGACCCGACCGGAGTTGGGAGAATCCAGGCGCACCGCCGTGCGGACACTCGACGGCCTGAGCTCCAAGTTTCGTCGTTCCACGGAGTTCAGGGTAGCTTATCAGGACTTCCTGGCCACCTACGAGGCGCTTGGGCACATGTCCTCGACATCTCCCTCTCCTGTGAACACCTACTACCTTCCTCATCACGGGGTGCTGCGGGAGAGCAGCACTACGACCAAACTGAGGGTAGTTTTTAACGGCTCCATGCCCTCGTCGAACGGGAAGTCTATCAACGACTTCCTCCTCCGGGGCCCGAACCTGCTACCGAATCTGGCGGACGTGCTGCTGAAGTGGCGTCGGCACCGATTCGTCTTCTCTGCTGACATAGAGAAGATGTACCGGCAGATTCTCCTTCATCCCGAGGACCGACGGTGGCAGAGGATCGTGTGGAGACCTGCACAACGAGAAGGCATCGTAGATTATGAGCTGAGTACCGTAACCTACGGGCTCGCCTGTGCTCCTTACCTGGCTATTCGCTGCCTGCACCAACTCGCCCAACTGGAAGAGCATCGGTACCCTCGAGGCTCGCAGGCCGTCCAGAGGGACATCTACATGGACGACGTCCTCACCGGAGCTGACTCCCTTCCCGAGGCTCGGAGCAAGCAGCAGGAAATTCGAGAGCTCCTCATGGCGGGCGGATTTCCTGTTCGGAAGTGGGCAGCCAACTCAAGGGAACTCCTGGAAGGACTCTCCCCCGAGGAACGGAAGGGGATAGTCGAATGGGACTCTCCTACGTCTCACAGCGTCCTAGGTATCCGCTGGCTCCCTTCATTGGATTGCTTTCAGGTCTCCGCTGCCGCCTCGACCCGGAACTCAGGATACACAAAGCGATCTGTGCTCAGCGGTACTGCTCAGCTATTCGACCCGCTCGGCTGGCTAGCCCCGGTCACGATCGTCGCCAAGGTCCTGATGCAGTCCTTATGGCTCCTGAAGGTTGACTGGGACGCACCACTGCCCGACAAGGAGGAACTTCTCTGGCAGAAGTTCCAACAGCAGCTGCCGACACTCCAAACCGTCAGCGTCCCTCGATGGCTCGGAATCTGCGGGCCCAACCAGGCGCTCGAGATCCACGGGTTCGCCGACGCATCGGAGCGTGCCTACGCTGCCGTAGTATACTCCCGCACCGTCAACGAGGAGGGAGCAGCTACCGTCTCGTTGATCGTCGCCAAATCGAGGGTCGCGCCGTTCAAACGAGTCTCGCTGCCCCGACTAGAGCTCTGCGCCGCCTTCCTGCTAGCTCGACTCGTCCAGCACGTTAGCAAGGTGCTCGACCTGCAGGATGCCGACCTACACCTCTGGAGCGACTCTTCGGTGGCCCTCAGCTGGATTTAGGGTCATCCTTCCCGCTGGCCTACATACGTTGCGAACCGAGTCGCAGAAATTCAGCGGATGACGCCCTTCGCCAAGTGGCATCACGTCCGCAGCGCGGAGAACCCGGCTGACTGCGCTTCCCGAGGCCTGTATCCTTCGGAGCTTCCGAGCTTCGATCTGTGGTGGCGAGGACCCGGATGGCTCACATCACCCGGCCACCCTCGGGCCTCATCGGACCCGGAGGCTAGCGACGAGGGAGCTGAGCTCGCAGTGCACCACGTGGTTCGCAGGTTGGAGAGCCCATCCGGTTCCATGATCGAGCGGTTCTCTAACCTGACTCGCCTGCTCCGAGTCCTGGCCTGGTGTCGTCGTTGGATTCCTGGAAGGAGAAACGGAGAGTCAACCCTCTCAGCCTCGGAAGTACACGCGTGCCAACTCACCCTTTTGCGGCAGGAGCAGGCTTCACATTTCGAGGAGGAGATTCGGGCGCTCAGGAAGGGCCAACCAGTCCCAGCCAAGAGCCGGTTAGCGAAACTCAGCCCGTTTATGGATGCAGACGGAGTGCTGCGTGTTGGAGGCCGCCTTCAGGTCGCCAACCTCGCCTATGACAGGACGCATCCCGCCATACTCCCCGATGACTCACCCTTGGCCAGGTTGTGGGTCGACGCTGCTCACAGGCGATGCCTTCATGGGGGGACTCAACTGACGCTCGCCACTCTGCGGCAGGAGTGCTGGATACTCAAGGGTCGGCCAATGGTCAAGTCCTGTATCAGGCGATGTATCACCTGCATACGCTGGAGAGGACAAACGGCGTTAACAAAAATGGGAAACTTGCCGGTAACTCGAGTGACTCCATGTCGTCCCTTTTTCAGGTCTGGGATTGATTACGCGGGACCAATCCAGCTCCGAGCCGGTCGTGGACGTGGTCAGCGTACCTCGAAGGGATACATCGCTGTCTTCATCTGCCTCTCCACGAAGGCTGTGCATCTGGAAGCTGCGTCCGACGGGTCCACCGATGCATTCCTGGGCGCTCTACGGCGGTTCACGGCACGGCGAGGACGTTGCGCCGAATTGTACAGCGACTGCGGACGGAATTTCGTCGGTGCCAACCACGAACTCCGGGCACTTCTTCGAGAAGCAGAGAACCAGGGGGAAGGCCATTTCGCCGCAGCCTCTCGTGAGGGCATCCGCTGGAAATTCAATCCCCCATCGGCTCCACACTTCGGCGGAATCTGGGAGGCTGCCGTGAAGTCCGTGAAGCACCACCTCCGCAGGATCATCGGCGAGCAGCGACTGACCTTCGAGGAGCTGACCACGCTCCTGACCGGTATCGAGGCTTGCCTCAATTCCAGGCCCTTAATGCCCTTGTCCGACGACCCGGAGGATCCAGTGGCGCTTACACCTGGGCACTTCCTGATCGGAGAACCGCTTACGGCGATCCCGGAGCCCAGCCTCGCGGACCTTCCCGCATCTCGCTTAAACCGGTGGCAACTCGTGCAGCAGATGCAGCAGCATTTCTGGAAGCGCTGGTCTCGGGAATATCTAAACTCGCTGCAACCTCGAGTCAAATGGCTCCAGGATCAGGCTCGGATCAAGGCCGGAGCTCTTGTTTTAATTAAAAGCGAAATTCTTCCGCCTACGCAGTGGCCGCTTGCTCGCGTCGTAACCGTGCACCCGGGACCAGACGCTTCCATTCGAGTCGCGACAGTTCGCACCGGCACGTCGCAATTCCTCCGGCCGGTGCACAAACTAATTCCCTTGCTGCCACCGGACGATGGGGAAGGGGGTACGAGCGAGGCCTCCGAGACTGACCGGATGAGCGGTTCTCCCGATCCTCGCCTACAACAAAATTCACAGTAGGCACATTGTAGGTTAAGTTCACTCTAGGCTAATGGTTCACCTCATCCGCCCATTGTAATTAGAATTCACTCACCTCATTAATGCACTTCATCCTCACTGTACATTCACCTCATCTTCACTTGGTTCACTGTAAATTTCCATTTATTCACGCACGACACATTGTTCACTCTACTACGCCGCTCGTTGCCGATCCATTCATGCTGCGCAGTTTCGTCAATGAATGACGAGGCGGGCGGAATGTTTGGGATTGGCTGCGCGTGGCGTCAGATCTCGAACGCGAGATCCACCGCGCCGCCCCGCTATTGGCAGGTGCTATTGTCGCCGCGAGATCGACGGTCGATCAACGACGAGTCGTGCCATAGGCTGTCACCGCCGGATCGATTATCGACGCCGCTATTAGAATTCTAATTGGCCCGGGTTCAAATTCCGCCAAATCATCATTCCGGCGGTGATAGAAAACCGCTCGCGACTCGTCGACGATCAGATCGTTAGTTCATCTCCCAACGTCAACATCGCGAAATAGTTCTCTCAAATCGTTAAATAGTAGCTCAGACGTCGCGCGTCGTGGGACCGGTCTAGCTACATCAATTCGGTTTCGGGATTCTCTCCTCAGCTCAGCTGAGAATAATCATAATTTCTCTCGGTTCATACATTTATTATAACCTGAAGTCCAACCGGTGGGCTTCACATTGTACATATTCTTTGTAAAATTACTCAGTGTAAGTGACGGCCGTTCGACGGTAGAATAAAGTGCTCGTCCCGTACAGCATAATTTATTTTCCGTCCCAATGCGTAACAAATATTTTTTATTTTTATCTCTTTAGCGTATGTCGCCGTCAGGTTTTTTGTTTGTTTTGTTTGAAACGTGCGTAAATCGCCCCACCTGGATAAGCTCTAAAGGTTTGACAAGGATAGCGAAGAGCCATCCCGAGACTGAACAAGATAGACATACTACGACGAGCGACCGCGATCCAGCTCTAGCACTTGAAAGCAGAGTCGGGTAAAATATTCATCTAAATAAAAATTTCGAATAACCAATAAAAGATAAAAAAATCTTTACTCGTCGAGAATCGAACAAATAATTTTATTCGACGAGAATTTATCCGACGAATAAAGATAATTTTTTTTATTCGAAGCGGATTTATTCGAACTTCGAATAATTTTTCCATGTTTGATCTGTATCTTTTATTCGAAGGCTTCGAATAAATCTTCGAATAACTTTTGCCAGCTCGAATAAACGGTGACGAGGTCCGACGAGCTCCGAACTTCAAAGACCCAGCGACTGACAAACGGCATACAATGTAAGCAGATAAAGAATCAAGCACGAATGAAAGTTTAAACTTTTAGATTTTTCAATATACCTTCATGAAATTGTGACGAGTGAATTGATGGGATTTTCCTGATGAAAATGAGTTCAAATTCGAGTGTAATCGAACAATTTTCATTGATACGTAATGTTACGATAAAAATTACAACCTCATCGAAGATAGTTCAAATGATGTCGTGTTTGGACTCATTTTCATCGGAATAAGCTCTTTTCTTTTCTGATAAAAATTACACCGAACATGATATAATTAGCATCACATTTAATTGACGATTACAAATTTTATCAAGTACAAGCTTGCTGCACACAAGTTCTCGTACAATCGACCGAAGCAAGGATGTTTTGTGTGAGTTCTGGGCTAAGGTCGAATATTTTCATTTTATTCATACGAAACTGATCCGATTTGCACATATAATATTTAAATGTTTAGTAATCTGTTCAATTCAAATTTTTTAATGTAACAAATACATTGTAATATTTGTTGTAATTTCTTTGAAATAATGCCACAACAATTTCTAGTGGTGGTTCAGAGTCACCACTCGAGTGCAAAGGGTTAACAATTTCTTTTTCTCTTTTGTATAATGTGGTACTGTATGTAAGCTCATCGGTATACAAATTTGATCGCAATTTCATATGATACATGACGCTACAGCTACGACTATGCTATATGCGTATGTGGACAACTGCACATTGCTTGCATGAGTCCGAAACATCAAACTAGCTGAAACTAGCGGAGTATTTGCATGTATAGGAAAATTATATACATATACACACGTATCCAGACGCACGTTGCCGATGAGCAAATAGGCGTCGAACATAACCACAATCGACGCTTGCAGTTTCCTCCAATCCCACTTCGACAGTCCTTCTACTTAGGCGCCACCTGATGAGCTCCAGCTCAACTAAACTTGTCACATTTTTTGCTCTATATTATCGATATTATGAATTCTGACGCTAGAAAGCCATGCCGAAATGGGAAACAAGTTTTCGCCTTTATTTCGCAACAGAATCAAGACAAATTATAGCTCAATTTGTAGCTGGAGATATTTTCTAATGCGGGCTGGTCTCGACATCATCCGGAAAACTCATCGAATGGCATAAAAATGCTTGAATTCCACGGCACGTGCATCGTCAATGTTTGGCCTACTTCTAACGCTCATATTTCTAAATATCTCCATAATCTCGTCAGCTCATGACTAGCCCGCATTAGATTGAACCTTCTTCTTTCGAATGAGCCCTTTACCAGCGACAAAATATTCCTTTTTAAGGACGAAAACTTGATCCCCGTAAAACCATATTTTGTCGGTAATGTAGTCACTCTACTTTTGGCGCTCCGGGCCCTTAACACGGGGGCTGGCAGTCTTTATATATATCTCGTCGGTGACACGGTTCTGTTCCAGGAAAGACGACACGGTTCTGTTCCAGGAAAGACGACACGGTTCTGTGCCATGCTAAAGCGGCGATGTCACGAAAGTGGGAACGCCGAAACCCCGGCCGTGAGCACTCTCCTATCCTCTCTGGTAGTGCGTTCGGTGTGTTGGTGAGATTGGTATTGTGTTTTGACGGTCTTCTTGGGGATTTCCCAGGGGCTTCCTGTGGGGTCTTTTTTGCCTGCGTCTTTCGGGCTCTGGGGTGTTCCGGGTGATGGCGCTGGGGTGACTTTTTTCCTAGGTGTTGCTAGTGTAGCGTGGCCAGTTGACCACGCGAACATAGCTAGATATATATATATATATGCATCGATTAATGGCGCGGAGAGGGAAATTTAAATATAAGATGTAATCGCGTATTTCATACATACGTATTTTATTTGGGCGCGATAGTTTAGAGTAGGTAAAGAAAGACCGGGAGAGTTCCATAGAGATCCTTGACGAAATTCGAGTCGGCGAGACTAATTGCGGGAGTTAGAGAAAGTCACGCAGCCTCTTAGAGTAGCTTCTCCAATTCTACATAAATTAGGGATAGTCGAAGTCCGGAATCAGTTAAGGACAAGAGGTCATAAATTCTGAGTCAAGGACCTCTTGGAACTCCCTCGGACCTCTCCCTTGTTCGGTCCCACATGGCCCCACGTCCCTTGTTTTGGCGGGGCTTCACCCTCATGCGTACCCCACTCCCGTGCCTGCGCTATTAAGATCCATCCACTGCCAATCACCATCAAGCAGCAACCGGAAGACGAGTGATCCGACGAATCAACGCCTAGCCAGAAGACCCCAATTTTCCTATTGGCTAAGGAAGCGAGACGAGAAGGAAGAAGCTAGAAAAAGGATTCGAAACTCCAGGACTACTCAGAACTCATTATAGAACCGAGGGAGTTAAATCTCCAAGAATTTCCAAATAAATCTTTAACAATTATTTTCGCCATTTTACTCTGTGTACGAAGTTATTTGTGAACCTCCACGAGCAGAGCGCTTCAGCGCTCCACGGGCACCCGAACCCACAACAAAAATCCCCATCCCACCACACTGCGACGCAACAGCTGTAACGCCTTCTTGGTGGCTGCCGCCCTATTGTTTTCGTTTAGAATGTTTTTGAACATTCTCTCCAGTTGCCCCGTGGTTAATTTTGGGATTTTAGATGTTCCCGGCTTGTTGCTGATGTCCTCCGAACTGTTTTCTTTATTTTCACCCTCGTTGGTGAGGCGTCTCTTAGGACGCTGTAGCGGTGCGGCCGCCATTGGGCCCGATACGGGACGAGGGTACCTCGCCGTGTATCGGGGCCAGGCACTTTTTTGTCACTCACTTTCACTAGCGTATCTACAATTTATCCTCTGACGGTGGAGATTAGTTGTTGGCTGCGAGAGCCACACTTTCACTTTGGTTACCTCAAGATTTTGATGCACTTTGCACTGATCACTCGGACTACTATTTGCACGACGTGTCTCCGTCTGTGTCTAACGCCAGACTCCAGTCGGAGACCATAGCTACTGCACCAACCGGCGCCGTTGAAAGTACCTTCGAAATATTGGGATATACCTTGCATAGTATGATATAATTTTCGTTTTTTGTACTACGCAATTTTTAAAGTCTGCACGATGTTTCTCTGAACTTAGGGATGTTTAATATTACATGATATATTTTTACGATAATTATAACTTAGTTTTTCACGGAAAAACGCCGAAAAAGTGGTTTTTATTTTTTCCTACTATGACGCACCAAACGCAGGAATTTGAAAAAAAATTGAGCATAATACTTAGGACAATATCTTATTGCTAAATTAATTCTGTTGTTGTCACTCTTCGATTTCCATATGAAATCTGCATTTTTTCGATTTTTACAGCCAGAGTTTGCAACGGAAAAATCTGAAAACGACTCGAAGTATGTGGTTTGGTGTCCGAAAAGTGTCAGATTTTTTCAGAATTTTAAATTGTCATTAAATGGGGAAAATGGGCCAAAAACTGGATTTTCGTTTTTCCTCTATAACTACCCTTACAGATGTGCTATAGGGCTAAAACTTGGCTGAAAGGTATGTTTTTTGGTAGGCTATCGAATGGCGCAAATTGGAATAAAATCCCTTCCAGGGCAGATTTGGCCCCCAAACCCGGCTTAGCCTTTATGTATGATATTATTAAGTTGTTATTAATTGTTTAAATGGCTTAAATTGAAATATATTTAAAGAACAATAAATTCTATTAAATAAATGTGCTACACACAAAGGTAAACATCTGCATTGTTAATAAATAAAATTTACCTACATTATTGTACTTACTTTCATATTCTTGAAAATCACATACATACTAACAACACAGACGAGGTATAAGGATAGACCTATCAACTTATGGGACTTCATGCCTCATGTTCTGAAATATCAACTGTTCAAAAAATCACAGGTTTTGGTATGCCCTCTACGATTTAGGGTCGACCCATACAAGACCGGGACGGGACCGGGGACGTTTGGCCGCTAGATTCGAAACCAGGGTGTAGGGTTTGGAGTCGACGGGGCTTCAGTGTTCCAAACTATATTTCTGCTCGCCCCGGTTGGGTCATTATCTCGAGCGTTTGACCATTTCCAGAAGGCCTTTCGGGAGCGCGTTGACAGTTCCCTGCTGTGCATGGCACGAAAAAAATGTTTTTAGGGCCTTCACGGTTCCTTAGGTAAACTATCGGTATCTCCCCTTTACAATACCATGGAAATAGGAAACCTTCCTACCTCTTGGTGAAACATCATACATCCTTGTATTGTATGTAAATTATACATACATATATTGTAAAAACGAGAATAGTTGTTACTTTTTTTTTTTAAGGAAATATCCACATTAGGAAGGGGATCATTCCATGTGAATTCGATCACTTTTTGGGGACTATGTCCCGAATTTTGATGACATTGAAGTATGTTGTGGTCCAAGAGAAAATGGGAGGCGGGGGTTGAGCCGGGTTATCACAAAAGACTGCTGTTCTCAAATAATTTATTTTTTCCTTGGTGAATGTCATTTCTTAATTAAAAAATATTAGAAATATCTTTGTTTTGCAAATTTTACCACTGGTTCAAGTGTGAAAAAATTTGAATAAATATGGCTGTATTTTACGTTTCTTCATGTTTCTCTTTGAAATTTCGTTTTGTAATTCGCGGAGCCGCAAAACTATTTATTGTACTATTCATTATTTTAGGTTCATAAAATTGCTGGATATTCTTTAGACATTCTGAAGTAAGGGTCGCTAGCGAAAAAATGTATGTATATGGAGAACTCCTAAATTCTTGTCCATGATGGCCTAAACATGGTTAGATGGAAGGTTCCCTGGCAGGAATGCGATGGCGTATCTATATCTTGTCCAATGAGACGAGACAGTAGACGTAAACATAGGCGCTCGAGTGCGACAGAGTTGAAGTTACCCTTACAAGACAATTAGCAAAGGACGCACGCTGGGTGCTTCACTGCCTTGGTCTCGTTGGACAGAGCATAGGTACGAATGCGCGGCCGATTGGATCAGAGTGCAAGGGACAGGCCTCGTTTCACGCGTACTTTCGGCTACAGTCGAGATATTGGCTACAGCGGTCACACATACTATGTAGCGGGTGACGTCGAAGCCAAAACAATGGGACTACGGGCGCAGCTGTGGTGGGGATAGGCATACCTAACGGTGGGCTTCTCAAGAATGGTGACACTTTAAAAATGGCGAAATTAAAATGGTTTGAAGTGTACGCTGCACCGCGACATTGCCTTCTTTTTGACGGCAGACGAGCGGTTAC
The DNA here is from genome assembly GCF_050948215.1 of Halictus rubicundus. NCBI lineage: Eukaryota > Metazoa > Arthropoda > Insecta > Hymenoptera > Halictidae > Halictus > Halictus rubicundus. The sequence continues at coordinate 1,132,757 of NC_135156.1, read as the reverse complement.
GAGCAGCAACCGAGCAGCTGTACTTGTTGTCCTTACACCATGTACATATGCGACTGCCACATGATCTAATACAATTATGAATTGTTAGAGAAATTCATTTCACGGACCTGTTTTTAAAAAATTGGACACTTCAAAATTGACGAAATTAAAATTATTTGAAGTGAACGCTGCACCGCGATACATGTCGCATGGCGATGCGAGTTTGTCCTAAAATTGAAACTTTCACGTAGCAACGAGAAAGAAAACAGGAAAAGAGGTCCGTATTTTATTGGGGTATTGTGCAGTCGGAGTGTACAGGAAAGGTGAATACCATCATTAGCACAGAGGACATTGGTTTTTCCAAACCTGTCGGAGAATAGCGGTCGATCAGTCGTGCACTTACAATTTGCTACCTGAATCGCCGAACGTCGCGCCCTTACCTGGTTTTACCTGCTTGAAACCTTGGAGGCTCCATAAATTAAAAACCAAAATTTCAAAGAGGCAGCATCGAAGTACTGCTCTGTAACTATTATATTAAAAGAACCGTGATATTCATTTTTTGACCTGTCCATCGAATCTCGAAGGATTCTTGGGGCTATATCCTCATTCCCTCTAAATTTTTATGGCAGACAAAGTCACATGCTGGTCATTAGTACCTGCGACGTGTAAATTACTTTATGACCACCGACCAACGAAAACACGAGGAATATCCAGAAGAATTAAGAGTGTTTGCTGTTGATTTCAACTGTACGCTGAACCGTGGTGTTGCCTCCTTTTTGACGGCAGACGAGCGGTTACGAGCAGCGGCCGGGCAGCTGTACTTGTCGTCCTTACACCATGTGCATGCAGTAGCGGCGGGAAGTATGTTGACACCTCTTTTCAAGCGGTATAACTTTTTTGAAATTGGTCCAAATAACTTGAATCTCTTTTAGATGTTAGACGAACTAGTTTGCTGCAGAATGACTAAACAAACATCTTTTTAGATTGCAATCGGTTGGAATGATAAAGAAATGAAAAAATTATGATTTTTCAATTTTTATATCGTAGCCTATAACAATAATTTGAAAAATGCGTTTGGAGATATCGATAACATATGCATACCGAAAATTTCATCGAAATCGGTCAACGTTGCAATGAGCTACAAACATTTCAAGATGAGAGTGTAAGGGTTAAAGTCGCAGATTTTCGACCTTGCCAGGGAATATCGCCCTTATGTGATCTTCTTGAAACGTTTTTAGCTCATTGCAACATTGACCGATATCGATGAAATTTTCAGTATGCATATGTTATCGATATCTCCAAACGCATTTTTCAAATTATTGTTATAGGCTCTGATGAAAAAGTTGAAAAATCACAATTTTTCATTTTTTTATCATTCCAACCAATCGTAATCTAAAAAAATGTTTCTTTAGTCATCCTCTAGCAAACTAGTTGGTCTATCATATAAAAAAGATTCTACTCATTTGGACCAATTTTAAAAAAGTCATTCCACTTGAAAAGGTGTCAACATACTTCCCGCCGCGAGTGTATGCGACAACCACATGATTTCATACCATTCTGAATTATTGGGGATGTTTCAGATTTTATTGAAATTTGAATATGTTGTAGTCTCTGGTGACCTGTCGACGAATGTTGAAGGATTTTTCGATGTTTTAAATATTGTTGATTTTACAGACGCGTAAAAATGCATGGGGGTTAACACGCTGTTTTGCGAGTCTATGAAATCAACAATTTTTAAGATATGGAAAAATCCATTGATTGGTAGGTCAATGAGAGTCAGGTTGGTCGGTTGCAGCCCCCTCTTTACCCCAATTATAACTTCAAACCTGACCCCCACCCCAAGGCAAATTACGAGGTTACCTGTGACAAATGCTCGTCACAAAAATCACTTGTACTTCTGACTACCGCGAAGTGAGGAAAGAAGAAGAAAATGCAGGACGAGCGGCTCATCGAGTGTGTCAGAAATAGGGAGTTTTTATATAATTTGAAACATGCGAAATACATGGACGCAAAATATAAAAATATCGCGTGGAGGGAAATAGCAGAAGAATTGAACCAACCAGGTAAGCATTTACAACATTTTATTATAACATTTTCTTAAATGTAACTCTTACAATTCTACACTAACAGCTGCACTCATTCATCGCTCGCACACTCGCTCGTTCATCGCTCGCACATGCACTCATTTCTACCCTATGTACAATCTATATACAAAACAGTTTCTTAAAACTATCGCGCAAAAATATAATCCTTAAAACTATCGCGGACCTCGAACGCCTCCCGCGTGGAATTTCCGCCGTGATGGCTCAATTCAGCCCAGGAGGCGTTCGGTGCATCCTCCTCTATGGATGTTTGGGGGCCATGTGTCCCCTCGTGCGCACGTATGTAATTGTGCAGATGGCACGTGGCCAGCACAATAATATCAATATTGTCCGGCTTGCCTTGGATTCGCCGGTTGTACAGCCGGAACTTTTGCGAGAGTATTCCGAACGCACTCTCAACTACACGCCGAGCAATTGACAGCCGTGTATTGAAGAACGTCTTATCTTCGGTTCCCTCTGCTTGGCTGCCCGGATACGGCCTTAGCAAGTGCCTCTTGAGGGGGAACACCTCATCCCCCACAATGACACACGGTGCTCGTATTGATGTGCCCGGCAAATTACAGTCGGGCAACATCTCAGAGTCACCGTTAATCCATTCCCGTCCCACTCTCGATTGGGCGAAAATTCCGCCGTCGCTATTTTTGCCATATGCTCCAACTTCAACGGCGATAAAGTTGGAGTTGGCGTCAGCCAAGGCAAGCAGGACAATGGAGTAGTTTCTCTTGTAATTAAAATACAGCGATCCCGAATTCGCTGGGGCCTGGATGGTGATATGTTTTCCGTCGATTGCGCCAACGCAATTGGGGAACTGGCATTTTTCCCAGAATTGCTCCCTGATTCTTCCCCACATTTCCTGGGTGGGCGTCGGCATGGTCTCCGGCGTCAACCGTGTCACTATTGCCTTGCATGTCTCTTTTACAATCAGTTCCACGGTTGATCGGCCCATCCTGAAGCTGTAGCTCAATGTCTTATACGAGTCGCCCGTTGCTAAATACCTGAAATAATAATATAATGTTAATTATAAAATATATTTGTTCACAGCTGCACTTTGCAAAAAAAGGTGGGCAAATATTCGCGACCAATTCAGGAAACACCGCGCGAAAACCGGCACGGTGCGGAGCGGGCAGGCCGCGGATGCCCCGGTCCGCAAATACAAATATGAAGATGTGCTTCAATTTCTGTGCCCGTACTTCCAGGAGCGGAATATGCTATCGAGTATCCAGAGGTGGGTAATATTTGATCAAATAAATATTTGAAATACTATTTGATGTATGCTTTGAAATAAATATGATTACTAATTGAAACATTATTTTACGCAGCACCTCGGGTCTTTCGTTCGTGGACGTGGAGAACCCGGCAGCCAGCCCACCGGAAAGCAGCCACGAAGGGACTCAATCTCCGACAGAACCGGATGGAGAGGAGCGGTTGCCGTCGCCCAAAAGGAGAAAGGTAGCTGAGCTGAGAAAGATGCAGGAAGAACTCAGAGAGCAGGTGAAAAACTGCCTACAAGAGATAAAAGGTATGGCGGTCTCGAGAGCCGCCGCCGCCGCCACCGCCGCCGCCGCCGCCACCGACACCACCGACACCACCGACGACTTCGAGCACGAAATATTTTTTAAAAGCATCGCCGCGACGGTGCGCTCGTTCGAGAGGAAGAGACAGTTGGAAGTTAGGGGGAAGATTTTTAAATTAGTGCACGATATTCAAATGGAGTGAGAGCATTCCTAATTTAAGGTATATTAAGGTATATTAAGGTATATTAAGGTAGATTAAGGTAGATTAAGGTAGATTAAGGTAGATTAAGGTAGATTACGTTAGATTAAGTTGTACAATAAGTTAAGTAAGTTAAGTCAATCGAAATACATTGTTTATTGTTTATTTGAGGTAGTGACTGAAATTTCAATTCTTTTACGGCACCCCCCACCACCCTCCCAAAGATAAACAGAGCGGTATCATTTTACGGTGACATAAGAGCAACCCCATTGTACACTCACCGTAAGCAAACTGCCAATCGATCCTTTGGTGCAATCGGCGTCTTCCACGGAGTAGCCATTTTTGTTAGGTCCTCCTCGATTTTTTCCAGCAAGGAGGCGAAGCAGGCCCTGGACATGCGGAAGTATCCGTAGAACTTCTCCTCATTGTCCTCCAGCATTTGGTGGAATAGCACCAGTTCTCCTTCTGTGTCTCGCGTTCGCCAGAGTGGGTGGACGCTGTAGCGTCTTCTTCGGGGTGATGCTGGCTGGTGCTCACGCAGTTCCTCTTCTACGTGGAGGTCGATCAATGTGTCCACGTTGTGTAACGCCATTGTCATCCCATTCAATTGATTGGCAACAGATTCCAACTGAATGAGGTCCGCCTCCATCGTAATAAAATACAGGCGAAGACGAAAAGTACGAAACACAAGACTGGTTTGGCCAAAAATGGTGCTAAAATCTCGCTTCGCGGCCCTTAAATACACTACCAGCAACCTCCCCTCCACAAGGACATGGATGGGGGTGGAATTTCCGCGACTAGACCACTCGCGAGCGAAGGTTTTTTTTAAAGGTTGTACGGAGACCTTTTTAACTGACTAGATTGATATTAGTTTTTCACCATCTCAAGGACAGTTTATTGGTAGGACATATTTCTGCGCGTTCACAATCAACGTTTATATGATTATATTATGGAGGCCAGAAAAAGGCTCGCATCTGGCCGTGTCCTTGGTCGACCATCATAAAACAATTTCCCGGAAATTGCAGGACGGTCGAAGACCCGTGCGACCGAAAACCCTGAATTTCTAACATTTGTTTGAAGTAATTGCAAAATAAATGGTGAAAACATCATCCTTTCCAACTAACGCCATTTTCATTAGATACTTTTGTGTTACCACTGCATGCATATGTATTCGAATTTTAACAAAATCCGAAACACTACATTCAAAAGTGTCCCTTATCGCGTGGAATGACTCAATTACATACTAATTTGTGGAATAAGACGAATTAATTCGACATAAATTACATCGTTTTGTCTTACGACACGAAAAATGTATAGGGAAAACTCCTAAATTCTTGTCCATGATGGCCTAAACATGGTTAGGGGGAAGGTTCCCTGGCATAAAGTATGGCGCAAGCCGCGACGTCGCATCTATATCTTGTCCAATGAGACGAGGCAGTAGACGTAAACATAGCCAGTCGAGTGGGATAGAGTTGAAGTTATTATCCTTCTAAGATAATTAGCAAAGGACGCACGCTGATACTTCACTGCCTCGTCTCGTTCGACAGAGTAGAGGTACCGCGCGGCTGATTGGTTCAGACTGGAAGGGGCAGGCCTCGTTTCACACGCATTTTCGGCTGCAGTCCAAATATTGACTACAGCGGTCACACATACTATGTAGGGGGTGACGTCGAAGCCAAAACAATGGGACTACGGACGCAACTGAGGTGGGGATTGGCATACCCAACGGTGGGCTTCTCAAAAATGGAGACACTTTAAAAATGGCGAAATAAAAATTATTTGAAGTGAACGCTGCACCGCGGTACATAGCCTAGCACGGTTGGCGCCCCGGTAGAAGCAGAGCTCGGGAGGCTGTTAGGCCTATGGCATCCCGGGCACAGGGCCAACCGTGCGAGGCTGTGTATCGCGATGCAGCGGTCGCTCGAAATAATTCAATTTCGTCAATTTTAAAGTTTCCACTTTTTTAAAAATAGGTCCGTAAAGGAGACACTTGGGGCTATAGCCTCAATTTTTTTTCAAATTTTTACCAAGGTACCTGCTAGATCTTATAATATAATGAAAAAAGGGTGACACGTATTTTTAGGCGTCTGTAAAACCAACAATTTTTAAAACATCGAAAATCCATTGAGTTCGATTGATAGGTCATCATCATCGGTGAAGTAGTTTTTAAAATAATACAACATTTATAATGTTTTTCTCCCTTCGCCACGGCGACCGGGGTCGAAAATGACAACATTTTCGGCAAACAGTTTTATGTTTTCGCTATAAGCTTCCAAAAACTCATTTTCATCGGTGTGACAGTTCTGGTCTTATAATATAATGAAAAAAGGGTGACACGTATTTTTACGCGTCTGTAAAACCAACAATTTTTCAAACATCGAAAATCCATTGAGTTCGATTGATAGGTCATCATCATCGGTGAAGTAGTTTTTAAAATAATACAACATTTATAATGTTTTTCTCCCTTCGCCACGGCGACCGGGGTCGCTGAGTATTCTTCGCAAGAATATTTCGTGAAACCCCGGGCCGGGCCCGGTCGGCTCTACCATAGGATCCTCAGGGGTATGCGGGGAGTAAACGGTGCTGGGGTTCTGGTAGCTAACCCCCGTGGTGCGCGGCACTTGGCCTTTGTTGCGAGCATCTTGAGCGCCTCTCAAGTCTGTATGGCATAGGGAAAACGTGCCCCGTTCCCGGTCCCGGTGAAACCCGTCTTGTATGTGTCGACCCTTAGAGTGGTGAGTTTAGGAATTATATTCAATTACAGGTATCGAAGGCGTAGTTGCCAAATCACATTCGAGAATATTCATCGCATAGTTGCCAATTTACTGTTACTGTCGTGTAATGCACAGCACGTATTTCGGCTATTTTCCAAGTTACAGTCGCAATTCTGGAAAATTGAACGAAACGAGCCATTACATGATTAATTCAACCTAAATATTTCATCTCTGTTTAAATACAATGCTTTCTGTTTCTATACACATTTTAAAGCTGAATAAATGCTTTGTCAATTTATATAAACAAACTTTTATTTATTGATAGTAAACAAAATAATAATTGTTGTTGAAAATTGATTATCTTGAAATTTATTCATATAAACTGTTGTTGGCTTCTTTGAACCTGCTGCTATCAAATACAATTTTCAAAAGGACGGAAAATTATTCAAAAGATTGTCAACAAAAATTTTAATGACAGTTGTTATGCGAGGTTCCATATTCGTTACAAGTTGCGGAGTGTCTGTTATTATATGTTAACATTTCATATTATGTATACAATTATTAGTTCTTTTTCCCAAATATTTTCATAAGTTGTACAAAAATTTATTAATTATGAACAGTAAATCTGTATTAAATTTTGTTTCTTGCTGTTCTGACTTATCGTTATATCGTAAAAGCATACAGAAGTTCAGATTTAATTGATCTTTTACCATTATATTGCTATCATAGTTTCAAAACAATTGTTTATCGATAACAATTATCGATAATAACAGACACTCCGCAACTTGTAACGAATATGGAACCTCGCATAACAACTGTCATTAAAATTTTTGTTGACAATCTTTTGAATAATTTTCCGTCCTTTCGAAAATTGTATTTGATAGCAGAAGGTTCAAATATAAATAATATATTTTATAACGTTAAATTAATTCTAATTTCTGACGTTCGTTTATTCCAATCCTACTTTTCCGTATTCAATTTCCATTAAATGTATATACTTGTTCCGTTCTGCAACGGAAATTCCAGAGTTCTTTTTCCTGGCATTCTTCGGCACGGCTCATTAGGTTCTTCTCAATTGAAAGTAGTGTACAATTTCGATATAATTTTTTTGAACCTAGGTTTTCTTACCGAAGAGATTAGAGTCTCGAATTCATTGGGGCATTGGGCCCCAGAGTTGGGAAAAATATTTATCTAAATAAAAATTTTGAATAACAAATAAAAGATAAAACATTTTTATTCGTTATTCGAAGGTTCGAATAAGGAAAGTATCTTTATTCGACGATTATCGAATAAATAATTTTATCCGACGAGAATTTATCCGATGAATAAAGATAATTTTTTTTATTCGAAGCTATAAAGCTTATTTGTATTAACAATATTATTCTGATTAAAAATATAAAAACATAAATTGCCAATAATGCTCGATCCTCCATCTGCTTACATTGTATGCCGTTTGTCAGTCACTGGGTCTTTGAAGTTCGGCGCTCGTCGGACCTCCTCGCCGTTTATTCGGGCTGGCAAAAGTTATTCGAAGATTTATTCAAAGCCTTCGAATAAAAGATACAGATAAAAGATGAAAAAATTATTCGAAGTTTGAATAAATCCGATTCGAATAACGAATAAAGATAAAATATCTTTTATTCGAATCGTTATTTAAATAATTTTTTATCTAAATAATGCCCAACTCCGTTGGGCCCATCATCAGTGAGTGACCCAAAAGAACGCGTCTGGGTAGGTTTTGAATATTTCGGATAATCTGGCAGAAAAATGTTTGCAACAAAAGTTAATTGATACTCAGTTATCTATAAATCTCAATAGAAAAAATTACAAAACATTTTTTTTAATAAAAAATTATGGTCACCTTAATCTTTTAAATGCCACTAAGTATGTTTTATTATGTATTGTTGTAGCTGATGTCAAAACGAATCTTGTATTTATTGTTAACAAATATAGTAATTATTGGATGTTTGTGGAATAATAGGAATCGGAGAATCTGGGAACACAGGATATATTTTCCAAAATGTTAATACACATGATGAGAGATAGGTTTTGTTATAAAGTAGATTTCTTTTTTTTTTTTGAGAGAGAGAGAGAGAGAGAGAGAGAGAGAGAGAGAGAGAGAGAGAGAGAGAGAGAGAGAGAGACAGAGAAAGCTAGCAACGAATATTTTATGAAAAGATATATAATACGCGATACCACCGTCGGGTGTCCGGTTTATTTCAACCGTACTCTCCCTTCTGGGGGTACGACGACGCGGTTTCGCCGGTTTTCTCATGTCCGTTCGGCGGCCGGCCTTCATGGCCGTCCTCTCTACCATGTACCCAGAGAGGCGTCTAGGTGCAACCCCTGTCCCCTCCTGGGCTGCTGGACGTCCGATAGCATTGCTTCGTACTCTTCCACCCTGTGGGCGGCCGTGGTCTTACTTTGTCCTCTCCCACAGATGAAGTAAGAGTGCTCGCTCCGCGGTAATCTACCGGTATTTATACGGACTCGTTGCTAACTTTATCAATAACGCGTTACTAGGGGTCTAGAAGGTTCCAGACCCCGCGGTTTCCCTCGAACCGCCGGCCACGCTGTCTCGGCGTAATTCTTCTGTCTTGACGCTTTATTGTTCCTCGTCACGTTACGACTTGTTAATTATAAAAACTTGAGTATTTAATCGATTTGTATATGAATTTACTTTAAGCTAGTTCGTGATGGGCCAAGGGGCCTTCAATGCTTTCCTTGTTTACCCTTGGCCCACCTTCACCTTCTTGGTAGCTCCTTTCAAATATTAATCGGAGCACACAGTTTTTGTTTCTGAGTACATTTTCATTGAATGGAAAAATAAAAAACCGTCCGGAAAATTGTTGATAACATTGTAAATTATTGTTAAATTTTTATTTTATATATCAATGCATTCTACGCATTGAAAACAGAAAAAGTTTGAGAAGAACTATACGCCGCAAACAAACCATTTGGTTAGGAAAAATTGTAAAAGAATGTTTTCACAAGTCGAAATGCACATTGCTAGATTTTCTGTACCTTTAAACGTCGTATTGTGTTCATGCATCATGAAATCAAGTATTATACAGGGTGAGTCACCAAACGTTAGCACCTCAAATATCTTTGTTGTTTCTAAAGATACGTAAAATATGGTAAGGACAAAGTTGAATGGTACAATGGGGCTGAACCGATGCAAAAAAAAATTTTGTTTTTATGTAATTTTTTTGGAGATATCAAGGTCACCTTGACTTTTTTAAATGGAACTACCCTTTTTTAAACACCTACAATGATAGTCCCTTTCATTAGGAATTCAGTGACTATAATTAGTCCAAGGTCATTCAAGGTCAAGGACAGAAAAAACGTATAAAACTAAAATATGGAAGCAGAATACGTTTATCACGGTTGAGACTTGTAGGAAATAGTAAACATACTATGGACAATGAAATTAATATTTTAGTAGCTATAGCTGTCAATCCTCACGTAAGTACGAGAAAAATTGCCCGGGAATCAGGCATAAGTCAAAGTAGCGTAATACGAATTCTGGCCCGACATAAATTTCATCCGTTTCACATATCGCTCCATCAAGAATTGCACGGGAATGATTTTCAAAATAGAATTAACTTTTGTCAATGGGGATTGCTTCAAAATCATTCATTTTTTTCTACTGTCTTGTTTACGGGCGAAGCAACATTTACTAATCATGGCTCAATTAATCTACGGAACGCCCATTATTGGTCTGTGGATATTCCGCACTGGCTGCGAGAAATTGATCATCAAAGACAATGGAGCGTAAACGTGTGGTGTGGTATTTTGAACGACAAAGTAATTGGACCATATTTCGTTAACGGAATGATGACTGGACATAAATACGCTCAATTTTTGCAAGAAGATCTGCCAATTTTGTTAGAAGATGTCCCTTTACAAAATCGCTACGATATGTGGTACTAACATGACGGTTGTCCTGCTCATTATGCACGAGTAGCAAGAGAAACGTTGGATTCTCGATATTCAAACCGATGGATTGGACGAGGCGGAACAGTTTCATGGCCAGCACGTTCGCCTGATTTAAATCCACTGGATTTCTTTTTATGGGGTCTGTTAAAGAGACCGTGTACACGGATGCTCCAACAACAGTTGAAGATATGCGTCAGCGTATCATCACAGCATGTACGAATATCACGTCGGATACACTTATCAGAGTTCAACATTCCTTCAGAGCTCGTTTACAACAATGTATCGACGTAGACGGCCATCATTTCGAACATTTATAAAATACAGGTATTCTGCTTCCATATTTTAGTTTTATACGTTTTTTCTGTCCTTGACCTTGAATGACCTTGGACTAATTATAGTCACTGAATTCCTAATGAAAGGGACTATCATTGTAGGTGTTTAAAAAAGGGTGGTTCCATTTAAAAAAAGTCAAGGTGACCTTGATATCTCCAAAAAAATGACATAAAAACAACATTTTTTTTGCATCGTGTCAGCCCCATTGTACCATTCAACTTTGTCCTTACCATATTTTACGTATCTTTAGAAACAACAAAGATATTTGAGGTGCTAACGTTTGGTGACTCACCCTGTATATAGCGATTTTCTTATTTCGAAATAAAAAGCGTCGACTTATATCGGAACAAAATTGTACATATTGACGGTCGCTTGAGTTTATCCTCACCGCGACCGGTCACGAATGACTCCAGCATAGCATACGGAGGGTTAAAGGGCCAAGCTGGACGAGGTAGTGAAAAACCGACCCTCGAAACAATAGCTTCATTGCTTTACTTGCGGCTGATAGTCTGCATAACCCAACATTTGGTGTTTTTAGGTCTTGGACTGTTTTTGAGAAAATCACCTTAACTATGTCTTTCGTAATTGCTCATTATTAGAGCTTTAGTTCGCGCACTCAACAGTTAACCGTACTGTCATAAAGCCTTGACTTACAAAGGTTGCGTGGCAGGACCATCCGAAGGTCCCCGGTCGATAGGCCTCGGGCGACTGAGGGTCAGGGTATTCTCACTAACTCCCCATACTTTGAAATTCATGGGTTGCATAGCTTCCCTTGTTAGTCAAGGTTTTTGTAATACATAGAACTTATGGCAGTCACCGGTTCTTGTGATTATTCGCGTGTATGTATAAGCACGATGACTAAACACGATAACAACTGGCAAACTGAACAAGCTGGCCCTTCACTTCTGACTGAAACATGACTGTGAGAATATCACGTGTTGTACAGTATTGGAGTCATTATGCTTGTTATTGTCTGATAAATATGTGATTCTCTGGATCAATACTGTACTTACACTTACTCATAAATAATATCAATCCCAGTATTTTGTGAAAATCGTCGCTGTCATTGTCACGAATTATAAATGGCATCAAAACCTTTCAGAATCATTATTACATTAGTTGTCAAAAAGGTGATAACAATAAATAGAATGACAGAACTAAATTATATCGATATTTCTACTTTAATTCGTTAAATTTGTTCACTTAGAGTAACGCAACTCAGATAATCAGTAAAATAAGATCGAATTGGTAGAAAAGTGTCGAGTATTTTTTCCAAAAATAGAAACGCGCAGAGCACTTCATAGCGTTAGGTATTCATAGGTTGAGGTTAGGTTAGGATGAGGTATTTATAGTGTTTCATGTTTTTCTGACATTTTCTAGAGTTCGCTAATCAAATTGATCGATTCCGAGAACGGAGCTCTGTATTTCAACAAATTACGGTCACTTTCGAAAGACAGACGTGCCGTCAGAAAAAATTCAGATAGAATGATAGCATGAATACAATATGCCACCGAGGTGTAGTCAGATGATACAACAGAATCTTGGAGCAGACATTGTTTAGCATCGGTTGTAATGGAAGTGTTTCAAGGAAACTACAAAATCTATCATTCTGTGATGTGTCTTTCAGGACTGTGGCCTTACGATAATTCTATTTTGACAATGATTCATAGAATCGCATTTACTCTGCTTTTATTCGGATGTATGGTGACCCAGGTGATGAGATTCAATTCACTGTAGGACGTTTAATTAGAATTATTTTGATTAGATCTACGTAAGGTTCTCTTTGAGCGTTAAGCGATTTTTCTAAATCACTTCGAAATTCGAATTAACGAATTAACTTTCTAGTTACCTAATTTTCCAATAAACTAATCTAAGAGCAGCCGAGTCTATCTTGCTTAGTGGTCACAAGTTGAGACTTGTAATTTTGCAATAAATAAATCGGAATTTGCACTCCAGAATCTCGATAGTCTCTGAATCAACTCTTTGTCATCCAATTCCTATAATTTGTTGACCCCTAAAACACAACATTCTAACTATTAACTGCTAATATAATTATTTTACATGAAAATAATATATATTGGTCCCATATATTATTACTAATGTAAGAATTTTGGCAATTAATTCTCCAAGATGTACTTCCATCTATCTATTAAATTTATTTCTTTTTTCAAAGAATTAGATTGTCTGCATTCTCTTGTGAAAAGTATATAAAATACTTTTCAGGTAATGACGATAAAAAATATAAAAATGTCTCTGAGTGAAACGATTGGAATGATATCGTTCGGCGCTCAATTGTTATTATATTTTATACGATATTTTACGACTATCCTGACTTTTTCAACGGTAAGTTAGAGAATATTTTTAATAATCATGATTATCTAATTCTTTTCATGTGACTTCAGACGAAATACGTGCTTGACAATATGCAAAACGATTTTATTATGTTGAAAGATCCTATAGAAGCGGAGATGTTGTTAAAAGATTCTATTTTGGCAAAACGCATCCTGTTGGTATACATCGGTAAAGACATTCGACAAACAGTTCACACAGACTTATTAAGTCTGTGCAGTTTAATAAACGCTAAATAAATAAATACCCAACCACATTATTTCTGTAATATATGAGCCCCTTAGTCGACAAGTGAATTAAGTCACTTTCTTAATAAGGCACTATCGGAACTTTTATGTACACTCTGCACCACGAGAGAACCGTACTGCGTGAAAACCGATTTTCGTTCGTCGCTGCGCATCTTCGCCCTAATTGGTGGTATTCCCACTCCGTACGCTCCCTTCCCAATGCACAGCGCATGCGCGCAGTGACGCCACGCCATACCGGGTGTTTACACAGTATGGTCACGATTTCCTATACCCTATATTTCCATGCTAATCCGTTTAATTACGGTACGCCGCGTATATGAAGTGAAGTGGGAGTTGTGAGGTTCGCAGCGCCTTCCGCGGCCAGTCAAGCTGCGCGAAACGGTACGGTTCTCTCGTGGTGCAGAGTGTAGTAACGTTACCAAAAATTAGGAGCAGAATATACAGCTTAGCTTAGCTTTATTGTCAGAAAATAAATTGAAAATGTAGTATTTATGATAGTATAACTTTAAACAGAAATCATACAATTCCAAACATTTTGGATTGAAGCCACTATTCCAGAAAATTTTACGATCATTTCATTTACGATGTAAAACTGAGTTTTACTTTTTATAAACAAAAATGTTACTGCGTAACAACAGTGACCGTTAAATTGTAAACCGACGAAAAAATAAAATATCGTATAGTCTGCCTCGCCGTGCAGCATACCGGTCAGGGATGCCTTTGGGTAGCGTGTCCCAAACTCCGCATTTAAAAATAACCAGGGGGTGCAATTGAATTAAAAGTAAAACGCCATAAAAACTACAATTTGTACCACCTTCGGAAATGCGTCTGCCGAAAAAACGGTTAGACATTTTATGAAAGCGCAATAAACTTCGGGACGTCCAAAATTGGTTTATTACCGTAACCGTCAACTACCTGCGCTGACGAACCGGGGAATTCCCAGCGTTAGTCCACCCCCACAAGGAACGTCTTCCAAAAAAAAATATTCCGCCAATTGAATTTCGAGAAATCAACCCCCGCCAACGCCGTCCGAAACATTGTACCCTACTTCTCACTCGCCGTCTTCACATTACAAGTTCTGTTAGTGTCCCTCATATTCGTTACAAAATACATTTGTTCTTGTTAGCCAAATCCACAGTTTGTCTTCATTATCCACCCTTCAACTATTCACTCGCCGTTAAGTCTGCGTGTGAAGTGAGCATTCACCGAAAGGTCGTCTTTCAATTTAACATTTAAGGGGGCCGGCAGGCATTTGGCCTTAACTGTCACGCCAATCCTCGAACGGTCCTCGAACGGTCAGTAGGGAAAAATTATTGTGGAATGGTTAAAATTTTTTTTGTGGAACTACGTCGCGTCTACGACATATCGGTAAAAAAGAATATATGAACTGCCGACTTGAGTAGTAGTGGAAAAGAGAAACGAAAATTGAGAGAGAAAGCTAGCGACTAGACATGGTTGCCACATATCATCTTCGCCTCACTGTTGCCATGTCATCAAACCCGTAAATTTACAAGCGTTTCGTGAAACTGATTTCTGCATGAGCCCGATTCAGCCGACCAACACATGCTAACACGTACATTGCCACGGGCGCATAGATATACGCAGGACTCGTTGTCACATTACCTTTGCAGTTTTTTGCTACTATCTCTGAAATGAAACTCGAACGGCAGTCACGTGTATGCAAAAGCTAAGGAAATCATTTGATTTATATTAAATTGAATCAGTTTATTCTTAACATTATAATAATTTTATACATATATTAACAGGACTTCTTTTAAAAAGAAAATGAGCCGGAATTTACTTCCTGTCAGAAAGAAAATTATATTCAAAATGAAATTAAAGCAGCTTTTTTTATGCCACAAAGCGCATAAAAAATTAAACAAAATTTGTCATATTTTTTTACTTTAGATGTCAAATCTGAAGTTAAGAAACAAACACATACAAATTTACAACTAAAGACTAAACGTAAAATAAACTTGAATAATATCATATATATATATGTCGGAGGCTGGTCGGCAGTATTTCCAAACGGTGCGCTCATTGCTCTGTTCACACGATCGGTTCACAATCACACGAACAAATTCCACCGCGGAAGCACAACTCGATCACACTTTGAACAATATAAAATCTCGCAGAGGACTGAGAGACACGTTAACGAGTCCACGGGTCAGTCAGAATATCTACGTCTTTGCTTTTATGTCTCTCCGATGCGTATCTGACTTAAAAAATGCGATGCGACTCCGTACGAGGTTACGAGAAGAAATGGCACGAGCATTCAAACTGTAGGTATGGGGCCTACCATCCAGGTTAAGGGGGCCGGCAGGTCGACTCTGTGTAACCACACACATACATGAAATCCATATACGTATATGAACTTGCAAGGGTCAAAATGTTGACAAATTGACGCTTCAATATCGCAATGAGCAGTTTAAAAGTGGTCACTTGTGTTTCCTAAAAGTCCAATCTAGGTCTGTCCAGAGCCCAAATTGCGAATTTCTACCTCATCGTCGAGTAATTTGCAATATTCGGCAGCATACATATCGTACTTATGTAAACCTGTAATATCGACCTGCATTATCGACCGTATTCTATCGCAAGGTACAGTGTTTGCCGCGGGGAGACCGGGCCGCTAGTAAGCGGAACCGCGAAATGGTGCGTTTTTTTCTAGACATTTTACGCCTTAAATAAGTAAGTAATCAATTAAAAATGCATACCACCGTGTTCGTACATGTCTTTGCTACGTCTGTCCAGAGCGTTTTTTTCGATACGAACACTAAATCTCTCGAAATGAAGAGAATCTCTCTGCGGCAGCCATCTTGTGACGTCATCCTTGCTTCAGAAAGCGAGATTTCTGCCGAATATTACAAATTACTCGACGATGAGGTAGAAATTCGCAATTTGGGCTCTGGACAGACCTAGATTGGACTTTTAGGAAACCCAAGTGACCACTTTTAAACTGCTCATTGCAATATTGAAGCGTCAATTTGTCAAGATTTTGACCCTTGCAAGTTCATATACGTATATGGATTTCATGTATGTGTGTGGTTACACAGAGTGGACCTGCCGGCCCCCTTATCTTGCTCACGCGTCAACAAAAAACACAAAGTTTAAGTAAGTTGAGTTGATAAATAAAATAAGCATTCATAAGGCGTTCTATTTCAATAGCAAACAACTTTTTTCGAATTTTGGACTTATGCCACCTGTCAACTGAGGGGCTCATATTCTAGAAATATTTCTCGCACCAAAAAAAAAGTATGATTATAATATAATCTAAATTATAATTTCTGTAAACTAAATATAATTCAATCTTTCACTGAAGCTTGTCGCAGTTAAAATAGTCAAGTGGAAAGTTCGTTCCTGTTAATCAAATATCAAACATTGATAAATGATCGAATATTTACAACAATAATCTTAAAAAATATTAAAGAATCATATAAAAATAGAACCATTGTCTCCTGGTGGACAACGGAATGAACTTTCCAACTTAACGAATTACGCACTCAATAAATTACCACTTTGTCTTAAATTGGTATGTAATTTTGTTTAAAAAGTTACACGCCCGGACCGATTGACCAACGAAATCATTTTAATTTAAGAACTACTTTATTCCGAATTTTAGGTCTGACGTGTACAGGATCATTGTGTGTAATTGGAACATTAGGAATATCCACATTCTTGCAATCGGACATTCAGATTCGATTTCTGTATCTTTTGGGATTTTTTTACGACGAGAAAAATTTGCGGACTAATCTCACTTGCTGGCATATCATAATTTCAACAATGCATGGTTTGTTAACGATGATTTGTTCGGAAGGAACCATCACTGTTTTATGCACTCATTTGAGTGGATTGTTAGAAGTTTGTAGGTAAAATCATTTTCCCAAATTTACCACCTATCGCTGTAATTTTTAATTTCATAATTATTGACATTACGAAAACGATTTTGTGAAAATCATACTACAATAAGCTGGAATCAGCTCTAATGTTTATGAACATTATTATAACAAAGTTATAATAACTTCGATATTACGTGTAGACTGTGGATTATATGCATTTATAACAAAAATGGTTAGGTGAAATATAAAATAGTGAAAGAATCCAAAGAGTTTAAGAACATCGAAATGTTATCATTCGACTCCGGATTTTATGCATTTATGACAAAAATGAGTAGGTGCAATTGAAAGCAGTGAAAACATTAAAAGACTTTACGAGTATTAATATATTATTTTCACTACATTCGAATTATCAGTGAGAAATATAAATTTATATTTAGCTTGTGTGTTGCAATTCAGGCTGAGACTTTTTATTTTGCATAAAGCAAGCAGTCTAGTCCAGTCTGCATTTTCGCAGTCTAGTTATGATCAACTTATTAAAATTATTAGAGGAAGAAACAAATATTTACAATTTGGTTCCAGTATCTTGCAATCGATGTAAATAATTTTTATTTAAAAATCCGCAGTCTCGTTATATGTCTAACATATTGACTCCAGTCTTTCCAGTATTTATTATATAATACACTAAAAAAGTGGACAATAAACCTTTGTTAGAAATTACATCTCTTCTTCCTCTAGTTATCGAATGCGAAACGCAATCGACAAAGTTGCAACTTCAACGATGTTGAGGAAGATAGATATACAACCAGCTGTGGATATACATCGTCGAGCTATTCAGTCAGTATCTTATTTACTCAAATATTATTAAAATGCTATATTATCGGTCTATATTTTATTATAATTGCATACTTTATTTATTTTGCACCTTTCAATAATCAACATATCATTACGAATTCGTAAATAAAGGTATAGTAAAAAATATGTAGACGACATGATAATACCGTCTATGATTATGATGATAGTGGCTGTTTCGTCGTTCGGTGTAAATATATACAGAGTGAGTATCACAAAAATTAAATAAATAAAACTCGAGAATCAGTCACGACAAATATTAACCATTCTATCGAAAAAAAAAACATAATCAGACTGTTTTTCATATGCCGCAGCTTTATATCAGTATTACAGAAGTGAAAGAAATTGATGCTGTGATTCTGGCTCTGCAATTCGTTGTAGCATACATGGCATTCATAATCGGTGATAATTATAGCGGGCAGATTGTGATAGACAATAGCATTAAGATGTTGGAGGAAATGTAAGTTGCATTTATTCGGGAAGGTGTAGCTCAATTATTTACAATCTTAAATCAATTGAATGGAACAGAATTATTAAAAAATTAATTTTAAATTGAATTTAAATAGTTAACACTCGTTTGGCGACGCTCAGGTTTGCAAATCTGGACGTAGAATATTTGTTTTTTTTGTTATTTGAGATTGTTTATCATTCTTTAAATGTTAGAGCTTACCATTAAAGCTTTTAGTTTTGGAGAACAACCATATATTGGGATCCGGAGGTATACAACTAACTCTACGAAAAACGTACTCAATCAAGAAAATCAAGCCTCTGTGATCATAATTAAATTTTTTGAGGCAATTGTAGAAAACAGAAATTGTATTGTTACGTATGGAGACGTTTCTCCACGTTCATTCGATTAGAAGTTCTAATCTCTTTTCTGAGAACGAAAAGCGTCCCAACAGACCCCTTGTTTCATAAAAGAGATATTTGTGCTCCGGCTGGACGCAACTGGCACGAAGCATGATTCAGTAACAGCACCGTACGATTTCCTAATATGGAAATCTTGAAAACATTCCCTTCTGGAATGTTTTATCAAGATAGTCCCTGGTAGGAAACATCCTGGCTAACCCTTCGTATTACCCCTTTAAACAAAGATCCAGCTGCAAACCTTAAACTCACTCGAAACGACAAATACGAGTATGCGACCGTAGAATAAAGCAGCCACATTTCCCTCTCATTTTTTAGGGTATATAAACCCATTAATTTTCATCCTCTTTGGTTCAGTCGAGAAGCGGTTCAGTCGAGATTCAGACGCGGTCCAATACTCGTGCAGTCACGTCGCGTCAATTCTAGTGAGATCGGGTTAAAGTCCCTTTCGAATCAAACGTAACTTTATAGAATCCGTTAGTTCGTGTATATTCTATTTGGCTTTCAACAATCGCTCTCCGACCCCGCATTGCCAGTGCGTCAACACCGTGCATCATAGGTAACAATTTCTCCAATTGTACACTTATTACATTCACTCGCGACACAAACAACTACACATGTAATTATCTTAATTCAGAATATATTTGTCTTGTTTGTTAACTCGCGTAATCTACAACCTTTAATTATTGCCTGATATCCTAATCTAATAATTGAACGTTCCCACATGATACAATCTTACCGCTCGGATTGTATCAATTAAATTATATATCGGATATAACGGAGTTTCTCCTTCGTTTGTTCTGTCACTCGTCTTCTCCATCGGGAAGTATACTCAATAATTTACACACTCTTATCATCCAGCAAACGTCAGCCGCACAAGGTTTTATTAGATGAACAGCAAGAACCAGTGTCGTCTTCGATTGTCTATTACAAAGTGTCCCTTCGTCGCTCCCTCTCTCTGTCGGCAAACCGATCTACCCGCCGTGCTCCCCTCTCAGGAGCCCAGCCATACTCGGCCGCGTGCCGAGGAAAACAAAACAAAACCAAAGGTACCCCATGGGTAAATTCTCCCATTTCTTATAATGGGCAAAAAACAAAACTGCGTAATTAGAAATTCTTCGGCCTTCGACATCTCCGACATATATATAAGTTACGAGGCTTACTAATCTTAGATTCAATTCAACAAAGATTTCTCCAACCTAGTGGCTCCCCGGTTTCGCATTGGGTGCGTCCACGAAAACTATACCATCCTAGCGGATCCCTGATTTTGTATTGGGTTCTTCCGTATCCTAGCAGCTCCCTGGTTTCGCATCATGTGCGTCTGTGAGTTATCCATCTTCCTTTCATATCGGGTTCGCCGTGTGTCTCTCCTAGTGACTCCCCGATTTCGCATTGGGTGCGTTCACGAAGTTTCATCCTCCTAGTGGCTCCTCGGTTTCGCATCGGGTGCGTCTGAGTTTGACTCCAACCTCCCAGAGGTTCCCTAATTTTCGCATCAGGTGCGTCCTCGATGTTAACTATCCTAGCGGCTCCCCGATTTCGCATTGGGTGCGTCCGCGTACCTAACTAACAAATTGTAACCATATTCTTGGGGTAACAACCCTTCGCCGGCCTCTCGCGTTGCTCGCAGCCCTGGCTCGTAACAGTATGAAAGTGAACTGTTTCTTTTAATAATTTCGATTTAATATTTTAAACAAATTAAGTATGACAATATTCATAAATTCTTCTAATGCCATCACCGTTTTGTATTTTTCCCATCTCATTAATTATTACAAATGCATAAATTTCACAGTCTAGTTCAACTATTCATATATATACGTATCTATACAGGAGGAGTTAAAGGTGTATGATGCATTTAACTGTACCACTTTACGCATAAACTACTTATTGTGTTACGAGCCAGGGCTGCGAGCAACGCGAGAGGCCGGCGAGGGGTTGTTAGCCCAGGAATATGGTTTCGATTGTTAGTTAATATTGAAATCTTTGTTGATTTGAATTTAAGATTGCTTAGCCTCGTAACTTATACAGGGTGAGTCACCAAACGTTAGCACCTTAAATATCTTTGTTGTTTCTAAAGATACGTAAAATATGGTAAGGACAAAGTTGAATGGTACAATGGGGCTGACACGATGCAAAAAAAATGTTGTTTTTATGTCATTTTTTTGGAGATATCAAGGTCACCTTGACTTTTTTAAATGGAACCACCCTTTTTTAAACACCTACAATGATAGTCCCTTTCATTAGGAATTCAGTGACTATAATTAGTCCAAGGTCATTCAAGGTCAAGGACAGAAGAAACGTATAAAACTAAAATATGGAAGCAGAATACGTTTATCACGGTTGAGACTTGTAGGAAATAGTAAACATACTATGGTCGTAGTTAAAGTAAACATACTAAGGTCCTTCAATGTTATTCAGCATTCTTATTTACTATCAGTATGTTTCCAAACGCGATTCCGCTATGTTATATTCGATGACTGAAAAGTGTGATATGATCACGATTTACTGTGAATGTAGAAAAAATGCAGTGCAGGCCCGACTACTTTATAAAGAAAGGTACCCCGAGCGAAACACTCCTTCTAGATATACTTTCACTAATACGTACAGGTTGTTTCGAAGTACTGGAAGTGTACATGCAAGACAGTACAAACGGAAGAATCCCACGACTAATGAAGACAATGAAATTAATATTTTAGCAGCTATAGCTGTCAATCCTCACGTGAGTACGAGAAAAATTGCCCGGGAAGCAGGCATAAGTCAAAGTAGCGTAATACGAATTCTGGCCCGACATAAAATCCGTTCTACATATCGCTCCATGAAGAATTGCACGGGAATGATTTTGAAAATAGAATTAACTTTTGTCAATGGGGATTGCTTCAAAATCATTCATTTTTTTCTAATGTCTTGTTTACGGACGAAGCAAAATTTACTAATCATGGCTCAATTAATCTACGGAACGCCCATTATTGGTCTGTGGATATTCCGCACTGGCTGCGAGAAATTGATCATCAAAGACAATGGAGCGTAAACGTGTGGTGTGGTATTTTGAACGACAAAGTAATTGGACCATATTTCGTTAACGGAATGATGACTGGACACAAATACGCTCAATTTTTGCAAGAAGATCTGCCAATTTTGTTAGAAGATGTCCCTTTAAAAAATCGCTACTATATGTGGTACTAACATGACGGTTGTCCTGCTCATTATGCACGAGTAGCAAGAGAAACGTTGGATTCTCGATATTCAAACCGATGGATTGGACGAGGCGGAACAGTTTCATGGCCAGCACGTTCGCCTGATTTAAATCCACTGGATTTATTTTTATGGGGTCTGTTAAAGAGACCGTGTACACGGATGCTCCAACAACAGTTGAAGATATGCGTCAGCGTATCATCACAGCATGTACGAATATCACGTCGGATACACTTATCAGAGTTCAACATTCCTTCAGAGCTCGTTTACAACAATGTATCGACGTAGACGGCCATCATTTCGAACATTTATAAAATACGGGTATTCTGCTTCCATATTTTAGTTCTATACGTTTTTTCTGTCCTTGACCTTGAATGACATTGGACTAATTATAGTCACTGAATTCCTAATGAAAGGGACTATCATTGTAGGTGTTTAAAAAGGGTGGTTCCATTTAAAAAAGTCAAGGTGACCTTGATATCTCCAAAAAAATGACATAAAAACAAAATTTTTTTTTGCACCGTGTCAGCCCCATTGTACCATTCAACTTTGTCTCCTTACCATATTTTACATATCTTTAGAAACAACAAAGATATTTGAGGTGCTAACGTTTGGTGACTCACCCTGTATATCTTAATTGATACAATCCGAGCGGTAAGATTGTATCGTGTGGGAACGTTCAATTATTTGATTAGGATATTAGGCAATACTTAAGGGTTGTAGATTACGCGAGTTAACAAACAAGACAAATATATTCTGAATTGGAATAGTTACAATTGTAGTTGTCTGTGTCGCGAATGAATGTAATAAGTATACAATTGGAGAAATTGTTACCTAGCGATGCACGGTGTTGACGCACTGGCAATGCGGGGTCGAAGAGCGATTGTTGAAAGCCAAATAGAATATACACGAACTACCGGAATCTATAAGGTTACGTTTGATTCGAAAGGGACTGTTACCCGATCTCACTAGAACTGACTCTTACGCGAGTAACGCGACGTAACCGCACGATTACTGTACCGCGACCGAATCACTTCTAAACCGTTTCTCAACTGAACCGAAGAGGATGAAATTGGATGGGTTTATATACCCTAAAAATGAGAGGGAAGTGTGTCTGTTTTATTCTACGGTCGCATACTAGTATTTGTCGTTTCTAGTGAGTTTAAGGTTTGCAGCTGGATCTTTTGTTTAAAGGGGTAAAACGAAGGGTTAGCCAGGATGTTTCCTATCAGGGACTATCTTGATAAAACATTCCAGAAGGGGATGTTTTGAAGATTTCCATATTAGGAAATCGTACGGTGCTGTTACTGAATCATGCTTCGTGCCAGCTGCGTCCAGCCGGAGTACAATCATTAAACAAGAGGCCTGTTGGGACGCTTTTCATTCTCAGAAAAGAGATTAGGACATCTAATCGTGGAAAAACATCTCCATACGTAACAATTGTATAAGAAAATATTTTTATCATATACAATATGATCGAATATTTTATACCAGAACTCGCATCTATTTATTCGACAGTCTGCCATTCGAGTGTTGAACAAAAATCCACTACTAATATTATAAAATACATTATATAAAAAAGATATATTATAAGAAAATAATGCACCGACGATGTTGATTGAACCAGATACAATTCGTTATGGTACCGTATACCAATAAAGATGCAGAAAACGGTACTATTCACATTCATGAACGCTCAGAGTTTAGTAGCATTTAATTTGGTCGGCTTGTTTATTCTATGTTCGGAAGGATTGGCGAAGGTAAAAATCGACTGTATTTATATTCGCTATTATTTATATTTTCAGTTCCACATCTAACAAATTCTTGTTTCAGATGATAAGCTCATCTTTCTCGTATTTTACTCTGCTTTGTTCGGTGCAGTAGAACATTTAGAAATCATTGTTGTAAATATTGTTTAGAGTTCTAACAACACTTCCTGCATCTGAATAAACACGGATAATGGAACAATTGGTTTTTATAATTTTTTAATTTTTTAATCATTTTCATGTTTCAATTTGAGTACCATTTAGGTGTTCAGTTTCACAATTTTCCCCTATACAAGGAATTCTAGTATACATAATAATAAATAAATAAATAGTTTAAACAATATCACAGAATAAAACTGTACTCTTAAAAGTAATTACAAGATCTAACTCCTAGTTTATAAGAATTAATGCTACCAAAAAATAAGGGTCTCGCATTTTGTTATTTCAGAGCACACTCTCGAGTGCCTGCGAACGATAGGTACTTGAGCGTCCAGATCGCTCAAATGTACAGGGTGTCCGACTACAGGTGGGAGCAAATTTAAGGGCCCGGACTGCCAAAAGTAGAGTGACTACTTTACCGACAAAATATGGTTATACCACAGACAAGGTATAGGAGTAGACCAATCACCCAATGTATTTTTCTGTCTCACGCTCGGGGGGCTCTAGAGCCCCCGTACCATTCCGTGTCACATCCTACCGTATCATTCAGAACTAATATTGTGGAACCGATATTCTGCAATGGCGCTGTTGCTGATATAATTTTAAATCTCATGTCGAGGATTCATATGATGAATGAGACAAAAGAATGTTGTTTCCTCTTAATTCCATTACGGCTGTTACGCGAGTGCATCGAAGGAGACGTAATGTAATAATAATAACGTAACGTCTCCGGCTGAGAATATTTTGGTCCCGGATCGAATCCTGCATGGAATGATTTTTTTTTTCGTTAAACACTTTTTTCTTGTTCTTTCTACTACATTAGTCTTCTTCCCTGTGCAATTACAACTACAACAGTGTAATAACATAATTATAAGAAATTAAATTAGTTCAATATTAGCCAAAAGTAAGAACGTAGTTTAAATTTAATTCAATAAAATACGACGTTGATATCGCTAATTTCATTTGACTATTTAATAGCTACCTATTCAATCTACTTCTGATATTGCTTTTCATTTGCTGCGTATATATTCTAATAAATTTAATTATTTGGGATTGATAAAAGATTGAACAACAATATTTATAATAACTAGCTTTGAACATTTGTAAGGGTAGTTAAAGGCTATAGCCGGTTTTGGGGGTCAAATCGGCCCCGGAAGGGATTTTATTCCAATTTGCGCCATTCGATAGCCTACCAAAAAAGATACCTTTCAGCCAAGTTTTAGCCCTGTCGGAGCTTCAAAGACCCAGCGACGACAGACGACATACAATGTAAGCGGATGGAGAATCGCGCACGAATGAAAGTTTAAACTTTTAGATTTTTCAATATATCCTCATAAAATTGTGACGAGCGAATGGTGGGGATTTTCCTGATGAAAATGAGCTCAAATTCGAATGTAATCGAACAAGTTTCACTGATACGTAATGGTACGATAAAAATTACAATCTCATTAAAGACAGTCTAAATGATGTCGTGTTTGGACTCGTTTTCATCGGGATAAGCTGTACAACTTATTAGAATTAAAATTATTATTCCCATTAAAAATATAAAAGCTTAAATTGCCAATAATACTCGATTCTCTATCAACATTAAGTATCAATAAAAATTGTTCGATTATACTCGAGTTTGGACACATTTTCACCAGGAAAAGCCCCTCATCAATTCACTCGCCACAATTTTATGAAGGTATATTGAAAATATCTAAAAATTGAAACTTTCATTCGATGCGGGATTCGATCCCGGAAGATTCTCAGCCGGAGAATGAATTTAAAGTCTCTTTATTTACATAACAGTAACTTACAAAGTATACATAACAACAGCAGTCTTATATATGTTTGTACTTTAACATCTGTTCTTGTAGTCCCTATCACAATGATTTACCTACTTACTATATCTATTTGTACGTCTAATTACATTATATAGTAAATATATAATATATTTCTAACTGACCATTCATACTACGTTTGTACATTATTGCAGTTGCGGTTTTATTTCATGTTTTGAGTTTTTTGTAGGAAAAAGAAAAGAAGAAAAACCTACTTATGGCGGTGGCCCCGGCGCGCATCCCGTCCCTAGTTCCGCACACCGTACACGAGTTTGCAAGGGTACGGGAGTCCCGCTCTCATTTCTTAATAATGTAAAGATAATACTGTTTTGTAGTCAAAAGCGTTAGATAAAGGTTCAATCTAGGCGGCAAAGGTCCTCAGAAGTCCTACTTTTGCGTTTTTTGCCGTAATTTGCAATATCAACAGCATGCTGATTTCGTGTGTTGTCGAGTGACATTATCGTAAATATCGAGAGATTTAGAGCTCGTATGGAGTTCGTAGGACCTTTCCCGCCTAGCGGGAACATATAGGATCTCAATGCAACGCCAATCACGTTGTATGCTTACGTATTAATCAAATAATTGCGGGAACCCACAAACATTGCATCATTGAGGAAAATTGGACATTTCATCAAAATATAGTTCCGGCATTTTTCGCTACGAGCGCTGTACTCTGTTCCCGATCTCTCTCATCGTCAGCAGTTACTGTATCGGTAAAACAGAGGCCTATAGGAGCATGCGCAGCGCGACAGCGTGGATGGCGCTGTCGTAGCTTCATTCGAATAGCCGTGCCGCGGCACACTCTGACACCGCCTGGTCGGCGTGTACGTGTGCCTACGCGGATCGCAAGGGTCCGGGATGCCTGGAAATATTCCCAATAATGCAGAGACGGGACTTTTTCATAGTGAAAAGAGCTAGATAAAAGTTCAATCTAGGCGGGAAAGTTCCTCAGCAGTCCTACTTTTCCATCATCGAGAAATGATTAGCAATATTCGGCAGCATGTTGTCCGCCAGAGAGGCCTGTAGGAGCATGAGCGTCTCGTGACGCCACGCTTGTTTCGAACGCCTCGCGAAATTCACATTTTGGCCTCTGAATCAAAATAACTAGAGGGTTATGAAATCATTTCAACGGAAAAATTGTGATTTCATTAGTTTCTTTTCGCATAAATCGATTTTTACCAAAATCCTGAGATGACAGACAAATTTTTTGATCGGATTTGAAGTCAGCGTGATAAAGTCTACGAGAAAAGATGTACAGAAAGTCAAGAAAAATCTAACCGTGCATGGCATTGGATAAATCACAATTTTAGTTAAATATTCCAAGTATATTTTCAAAGTTAAAACATGTTTGTACCATAGTCTCTCTATTTTTCCCTTATTTTGCAATATTTTAACTTCTAAAAAAAAATCATAGCTCTATCTCATTTCTATCGAAAGTTCTTTGAGTTTGACGGAAACTTCGTCACTTTGTCAAATATAGTGTTACGAGTATCGATATGTTACGATATCGAGCCATCGCGCCGGATGGTCTTCGTTGTATCGTCGTCACTAAGACGACGCGGCTAACTTCTCGGTTTTATATATTGTATACATATATAAAACTTTGGAAAATGCCGACTTGAGTAGTAGCGGAAGAGAGAAACGAAAATTGAGAGAGAAAGCTAGCGACTAGACATGGTTGCCACATATCATCCTTCGCCTCACTGTTGCCATGTCATCAATCCCATAAATGTACAAGCGTTTCGTGAAACTGATTTCTGCATGAGCCCGATTCAGCCGACCAACACATGCTAACACGTACATTGCCACGGGCGTGTAGATATATGCAGGACTCGTTGTCACATTACCTTTGCAGTTTTTCGCTAATATCCCTGAAATGAAACTCGAACGGCGGTCACGTGTATGCAAAAGCTAGGGAAATCATTTGATTTATATTAAATTGAATCAGTTTATTCTTAACATTATAATAATTTTATACATATATTACCAGGACTTCTTTTAAAAAGAAAATGAGCCGGAATTTACTTCCTGTCAGAAAGAAAATTATATTCAAAATGAAATTTTATGCCACGAAGCGCATAAAAAATTAAACAAAATTTATCATATTTTTTTTACTTTAGATGCCAAATCTGAAGACAAGAAACAAAGAAATACAAATTTACAACTAAAGACTAAACGTAAAATAAACTTGAATAATATCATATATATATATAAAAGTTTATAGCATTTTCCAAAGTTTTATATATGTATCCATTATTAAAACCGAGAAGTTAGCCGCGTCGTCTTAGTGACGACGATACAACGAAGACCATTCGGCGCGATGTCTCGATTTCGTAACATATCGATACTCGTAACACTATATTTGACAAAGTGACGGAGTTTCTGTCAAAATCAAAGAACTTTCGATAGAAATGAGATAGAACAATGATTTTTTTTTAGAAGTTAAAATATTGCAAAATAAGGGAAAAATAGAGAGACTATGGTACAAACATGTTTTAACTTTGAAAATAAACTTGGAATATTTAAACAAAATTGTGATTTATCCAATGCCATGCACGGTTAGATTTTTCTTGACATTCTGTACATCTTTTCTCGTAGATTTTATCACGCTGACTTCAAATCCGATCACAAAATTTGTCTGTAAGCTTCAATATTGCAATGAGCAGTGTGAAAATTGTCTCTCTCTCTCTCTCTCTCTCTCTCTCTTTCTCTCTCTCTCTCTCCTAAAACTACTCTCTCCTCCGTCTCTGCATTATTGGGAAATTTTTCGAGGCATATCGGACCCTTGCGATCGGCGTAAGCACACGTACACGCCCACCAGGCGGTGTGTGAGTGTGCCGCGGCACAGCTATTCGAACGAAGCTACGGCAGAGCCATCCACGTTTTCGCGCCGCGCATGCTCCTATAGGCCTCTGTTTTACCAATACAGTATGTTGCTCGATACTGAATTTTTTTTTTTTTAATTTTATTGATACTGAACTATGGAAAACGTTCCTAGCTCCCCTGCTGGACAGAAATATTACTGTTTAGCTTCTTCTAGCGGCCGTTCTTTCATAGCGTGACGATCATTATTTGTCGGTGTCAGGTTCGGTCGGTCCGCCCCCCTTATTTTAAGTTCAGACTTAGCCTCTGATCCTGTTTGTTTGTTCATTGCTTCTATATCACATTAATATATCTAGATATTTTCTAATTCTGTATTATATACATTTAAATATTAAATAATTTTTTTAACTGTATATTATATACGTCTAATTATTTTCTAAGTCTTCTATCTCTATATCATAAAATGGAAATTTGTACTTTATCTGTTGGTCCTTTATTGCACTTAAATGCTCTTGCATCAGCTTATTTAATAAAGGGTTATTCTTTAACCGGAGATGTTACGACCAGCGCCAACCGAAACTGTTGACAGTCACAGTCATATATTGAAATGTAACGCAAATAAAATATTTTATATTGCAGTTTCTACACTGCTTTCCTGAATATAAAAATGTTCAATATTACATAATACACCTACAAAACGATCAGAAGGCTTCGAAATAATTGATTTTGTCTTTTTTTAACGACGATGCAATTAATACAAAATTCTGAAAAAATTCGGAAAAATTGTTTCAATAATATCTAACTACTGAATTTTTATAAAACTGGTATCTCTGAAACTTCAATTCGAAATGTGCACTTTCTCCAAATGATTGGACATCCAATTATCCAATTTTCTTAAACGCGTTTGCATGATCTGGAAAATCTGTAAAAAATACGACCAATAAAAAATAAGACCAATAAAAAATAAGACCAATAAACGTGGTCAACTGAAAACTTCAATATAAAATCGGCAATTTTATGCATTCGGATTTGTTTAAAAATTGATTTTGCAGCCAAAAATTCTGAAAAAATCTCAGTCGTGTATGATATTAGGTAGAATACTCATAACTACTTCCGTCATTTTTTGTTGAGCATGGTACGACTAAAAATTAATTTGGTTTGGAGGCACTTTTGACCATCTTATTCGGCTTTGTCTTAAAAATCAACAAAAAAAAAATTATGTAAAAAATATAGAACATATTTTAGTATACGCCATTAAACCCGATCTTTAAAAAAGATTTCTAGTCCAAATTTCGCATTGATATCTTTTTTAGTTTAAAAGTTGTAGCAAAATGTGCGCCTCGCCGAACCGGGAATCGATTGCGGCTCAGGCGCTCGAAACTTCGGTAACGTGAATTCGGCGGAACGCGTCGGACAGTCGAGCTGGCAGCTCACACGGACATAATAGAGGTACGCTTGTGTGTAGCGCGTGCGTAGTAGAAGCAACGTAAGGAGACGTACTGTTGCCTTCGTCGTTTATTTTCTCACTACAAACGTGAAAGAAAATAATGCAACTACGTTCTCAGTCAGTAGTGAAATAGATTGACATCTTGCAAAAAAGATCAACTACATAATTATTGATTAATTAATTCTTAACTCTTTCGAATTTTACAACTAATATTAATTGATATTTTGGATGATTCTTTAAAGCTAAAGTTTATGTTTTTTAAATGAAATATACATGAAAATATATAGTAAATTTCAATTTAATTTCTTTTTCAAGTTCAGTTACAAAATATATTCAAAATGGTTGCGTATTAATAGTGTTAAAAAATTGTAGAACTGCGAATAATAATTATACGTATGGAGAAATGTTATTTACGTTCAAAGTTTATGAAAATTGTATTTCTATAATTTGGAAACGTAGTATCTATATTTATTAATATTGTATTGATAAAGATAATTGTAGATATATAACATAATGACAACAAATAAAAAAATATAATTTGAACCTATAGCACCGACGAGATATATATAAAGACTGCCAGCCTTACGGGAGAATGTGTCGCTCGAAAAACACTGTAGGGCGGTCGGGGGACGAGCCGCCGACCGTACGGGTTATACCGTTTGGTATAACGCACGGTATACGTCGCTTCTGGACAGGAGATCGAAGGACGCAGTCTCCTACGGCAACTGCTTACTCCTAGGATGCAGGACGTGAGGTAGCGGGAGAATAAATCCCACGGTTATTCCCGTCGATAGGTGAACGAGCGTTCACTGATATTTATTCGGTTTCACGGCGCGCACAGTGATTACTACACGATTCGCAGATTCGGTTATACGACGATAGAGCTCCACCATGTGTCTGCTCTCGTCGGCATCGTTATACTCTCTTCGTTCGCGCGGCGGCGCGTGCGACGGTTGGTAGCCGGTGCTACCAACTTCGTCGCCGGATAGCGGTTGGGGAATTGTCTGGGGACTTTGGGATTAAATCCCTATGTTCCCCACACACTCCCCCCCGAGTGCGTGCGAGCAACGTATGCTCGGCACGACGCACGATACGTGTACCTGCCTTGCAGGGCAGCATTGTACGGCATGTTTGCCATGCGGCGCGGGGACGGAAATTACATTTATTTATAACAAAAATTATATATATATAGGATCAACGCTTACATGCTATGCTATGTACATTTCTTAATGCTAGTGGGTACGCTGATGCGTACTTTTTTCGCACGCGCGTACGTACGCAGCGAGTTGTCGGACGTGCCAGGGGCATCATTGACAACGGAGTCGAGATCCTCGCGGACGTAGTATGCGGGTTTGACGTTCTCCATCGACACACTTCGGAGTTCTCCGTTAACGTCGATTCGCAAGACGCGATCGCTAGGGCGACCTATGACCTTGTGCGGCCCCGAATAGGGTCGATCGAGAGCTCTTTTTTCGGAACCCGCGAGTAAGAACACGTGAGAGCACGTATGAATGTTCTTGAACAAGAATACACGCTTCCTGTGGTGTTGTCCCACCGGGACGGGTTTGACTTTACGCATGTGCTGGTGAAATTCTTCTATGAATATCTGCGGATTGGCAGGAGTGTCAACGTCGGAGAGCATGAACTCCCCTGGAATTCGCAAGGGCATTCCGTACAGATATTCAGCGGGGGATGAACCGGTGTCCATCACGTTGTTTCGCAGGCCCAGTAACACGGTGGCTAGCACGCGTGACCATTCGGGGTCTGCGTGGCACATGATTGCGGATTTGAGACATCGATGCCATCGTTCGATCATTCCATTGGATGCTGGATGATACGCGGTGGTTCGGATGCGGTGACATCCGATCATTTTTACGAGCGCGGTAAAAAGCAGCGATTCAAACTGACTGCCTTGATCAGTGGTGAGGGTTTCGGGGGTACCGAAACACGAAATCCAGTTATCCACGAACGCTCTGCAAACGGTAGTGGCTTCGATGTCCCTAATGGGGATTGCCTCGGGCCACCTCGAGAATCGGTCTATGATGGTGAGGCAATAACGATAATTTTCGGAAATCGGTAATGGACCGACGATGTCCATATGGATATGTTTAAATCGCTCGTCCGGAGCGACGAATTCGGCCGGTTTCACATGGTTGTGACGCGATATCTTGGATTGTTGGCAATCCAGGCAAGCCTTTGCCCAGTTCGCAATGTCGCGGTGCATTCGCGGCCAAACGTAGCGTTTCCGGATAATACGGTCCGTGATTTTCGCGCTCGGGTGCGCGGGCGCATGAAAGAGCTCGAATAAAGTTTTCCACAGGGGACTCGGAATGTACGGACGTAAGACTTCGCGATTCAAATCACAGACGATTGCGATATGATCGGGTCCCCACCGAATTCGCCGCAAGGCCAGCGAGTGATCGGTGGAGGACATTAGGTTTCTTAGTTCGGGATCAGACTCTTGAGCTTTTGCTAATTCCTCCAACGAGATGTTGGCGGCGAGGTGAACGTGTCGACTCGCGACAGGGAGTCAGCGACCAAGTTTTCGGCACCGGGCAGATGTTCGATTTGGGTCGTAAATTGCGATATGTACGACAACTGTCGAAGTTGGCGCGGCTATGCCTTGTTAGCGCGCTGTCTGAAAGCGAAGGTGAGGGGTTTGTGATCTGTCACAACTGCAAAGTTTCGGCCCTCCAGGAAATGTCTGAAGTATTTCAGAGCTTCGTACACCGCGGTTAGTTCGCGGTCATATGCGCTGTAATTGCGCTGCGCGGGGGTGAATTTGCGCGAAAAGAACGCGAGAGGCTTCCAAGAGCCTTGAAATTCCTGTTCCAGGGACGCGCCTATTCCGAAGTCGGATGCATCGGTTACCAGACGTGTTACGGCATCTGGAGACGGATGATTAAGCATGGTTGCGTTTGCGAGGTCGGACTTGACCCTAGCGAACGCTTCCTCAGAATATGGGTTCCAAACGATCTCTCGTTTGTCGTTCTTTTTGGAGTCACGAAGGTATTCGTGAAGAGGCGCCTGAACGTCTGCGGCGTGGCGCATGCTACGACGGTAAAAATTGGCCATCCCCAAGAATCTACGGAGATCCGCGACGGTTTTGGGCTTGGGAAAGTCCTGAATGGCCTTTACCTTCTCCGGGATCGGAGTTGAACCATTTCGGTCAATGCAATAACCAAGGAATTCAAGGTTGTCCTTGCCAAATTCGCATTTGGCGAGGTTCAAATGCAACGAGTATTTCTGCAATCGTTGCAGAACGGCGCGGAGATGCGTCTCGTGCTCTTCGGCGGTCGAAGACGCGATGAGGATGTCATCAATATAGGCAAATACGTACTCGAGATCGCCGAGGGCACGGTGAATGTATCTTTGGAATGTCTGTCCGGCGTTCCGAAGGCCGAAGGGCATCGAAAGATATTCGAAACGTCCGAAAGGGGTAATGACCGCAGTTTTCGGAACATGCGTCGGGGCGACGGGAATCTGCTGGTACGCTCGGTGTAAGTCGAGCTTACTAAAAATTGTTTTTCCATGAAGATTCACGGAGTCATCCTGCAGGTGCGGGACAGGATACATGTCGGGTACCGTGACTGCATTTAAACGGCGATAATCGCCACATACCCTCCAACCCCCATCCTTCTTAGGGACCAGATGGATGGGGCTTGCTCAGGGGCTGCTGGAGGGACGGCACGTCTCTTCGGCAACGAGCCGTTGAAATTCTGCCTTTGCCACTAATAATTTGTCGTGAGTCAGTCGCCGAGCACGCTCAGCGACTGGCGGGCCCTCAGTCAAAATATGGTGCTCAACGTCATGAGGTATATCGTGACGGGGTTGCGCAGGGCCTATGACACTCGGGAACTTTGAAAGTAACTCTCCGTACGGAGATGAAGGATCGACCGACCTGATATCAAGCACTGGGGAAGGCTTGAGAAGGCAGACAGCGAAAATCCGTGTCAACGGGTCGATTAGTTTGTGATGTCGAAGATCGACGATGAGGCCATAATGATTTAGGAAATCGGCGCCTATGATCGGGTAAGGGACCGAGGCAACGCAAAAATTCCATGGGAACACGCGACGAAGGCCGAGATTCAAATCGAGTCGCTTTTCGCCGAACGTCTCGATCGTCGTCTCATTGGCTGCGTAGAGCTTTAAGCTGGTCGCACGCTTGTTGCTTGTCCTATTTACCGGTAACAGCGAGATGTCCGCGCCGGTGTCGACGAGGAACGATAATCCTGATTCACGATCGCGGATATGGAGGCGGTGAGATTCCGCACTCGGCGCGCTGGCCTCCGCGCGGCTGGTGCGTCCTAGTTTTCCGTCGGGTAGGATCATGGTTTTACTCAGTGCCGTGCATCTTTCCCGAACTTTCGATGCAACCAGCACACGGATTTATCGCGTGATTCCGCGACGGCGCGAGGTTTTTCACGAGACGGCGTTCTCCGACGAGAACTTCGCATGCGACGCCTGAACAAGGCGTTCAATTCGGCAAGTTGTTTTTCAAGGCGAGCTACCTTGATTTCAAGATCACGGACAGAAGTGTCAAGCGTAGACGTGTCACGGGAGGATATCGCGGAAACGGTGGCCGAGCCGTTTCCCGTACTTCTATGACCTTATCGGCAAGTTCAGCGAATCCTTGCAGGTCCTGGACTTGCGACGCTACTAATACCGCTCTTATCTGGCTCGGAAGTTGTTCCAACAATATCGCGCGAATCACTTCCTCGCTGCACGATCCGTCATTGAGGTTACGCAACCGTGTTAGAATCTGAGATGGTTTACCATCCGTCAAAACTTCGCCCTTTAAGAGCCGGCGTAGACGGGCTTCAGCCGACGTGGAATAATTTGCTATTATTCGAGCCTTTATCTGATCGTACAGGTCCTGAGGTTGTGGTACCGCGGACAATATGCTACGGATCGTTGCGATCTCGTCATAGGACAATGCTGACACAACAATGTCGGCCATTGTTTTCTGCGTGGTTATTCGCGACGCGGACAAGGAGGATTCCACTTGCATGAATCACAATGCCGGATCGTCGCGAAAAAATGGGGGAATTTTCGGGACTCGGTACGAGTCGATGTGTTTCTCCAGAAAAGATTTAATAACCTCCTCCGGTCGCGGAGTCGGAGTAGGGGTAGCCATCGTATGAGTGGTACGGCGCGCGCGTCGCGACTTGTAACAACTTTCGAAAAATCCGAAATACTCTTAGCGAAACGCACTCGCGGCTACGGATGACGGCACGAGGGACGTTGTACAATGATCACTCGCGTTATACGACTCGCGGACGACGCTAACGCGCGGCAAGGTTCAGCGCGAGACAACTACAGTTTTTTTACCGATCACGCGATCGTACACGGACGTCTCAACTTACTTCTTTTCACGCAGGCGCACTGATGAATCGGCTTCACCTCGATGACAGCTGAACGATCGTCCGAACTGGCGACGGGACGGCAAATCCGGGTGACAGCATTTCCAAGATAGCGGCTTGGCGGCATGCGACGTTGGCGCCAGCCAACATGGCGGCTGGGCAGCAGACGACGTTGAAGTCAGCCAAGATGGCGGCTGGGCAGCAGACAGCGGCGACGTCAGCCAAGATGGCGGCTGGGCAGCAGACGACGTTGACGTCAGCCAAAATGGCGGCTGGGCAGCAGACAGCGGCGACGTCAACCAAGATGGAGGCCACACAGCAAAAACTGGCGGCGGAAGTTGGCCAAGATGGCGACCAGGTGCAAAAACTAGCGGCGGAAGTGGGCCAAGACGGCGGCCGAGAACCGCGAAACCTCGTGGAACGACAGCAAATGGCGGTTTAGCGCCGTTGAGGGGACTGCGGAGTCGCAGCGAACGGGAACGTGACTTCCTTCCTGTCCTTCTCAGCGTTGAGGTGCGACGAAAGACTATCACGTCGGGGTCACCAGTTTGTAGGGCGGTCGGGGGACGAGCCACCGACCGTACGGGTTATACCGTTTGGTATAACGCACGGTATACGTCGCTTCTGGACAGGAGATCGAAGGACGCAGTCCCCTACGGCAACTGCTTACTCCTACGATGCAGGACGTGAGGTAGCGGGAGAATAAATCCCACGGTTATTCCCGTCGATAGGTGAACGAGCGTTCACTGATATTTATTCGGTTTCACGGCGCGCACAGTGATTACTACACGATTCGCAGACTCGGTTATACGACGATAAGAGAGCTCCACCATGTGTCTGCTCTCGTCGGCGTCGTTATACTCTCTTCGTTCGCGCGGCGGCGCGCGCGACGGTTGGTAGCCGGTGCTACCGACTGCGTCGCCGGATAGCGGTTGGGGAATTGTCTGGGGACTTTGGAATTAAATCCCTATGTTCCCCACAACACGGTGTTTTCTACCGCCCTCTAGGATAGATTTTGGCTGGAGTAGGAAACAGACGGTCAACGACGGTATCTCGTCGGTGCAGAAGACCACGAAGAAAATTCTCGTCGGTGAGAAGGTGAATCATCACGGAACCATATCGATTATCAAATGTTACATTCTCCGCCAAACGTATTCAAATTAAACAGATATTTTTTTTTAGTGTTGCTTTTTAAGATTTAAAATATTAAAAGTAAAACTAATATCAAAGACGAAAAATTCGTAAAAATATTTTACGTAAGAAATGATTAAAGCATAATTTTAGGAAAATCAATTTCTACTTCAAATTTCATATGAGATACCTTAATTTGTAATTTAAAAATATTTCATGAACAAGCATTATTTCCTTACACTTTTTTTATAGATAATTGTTCGAAGAATCGATCTGTGGGAACAGAAATATGTTGAAAACCAGACTAGCGTTTATTTAACGTACTATTCCGAATAGTATAGAGTTTGACAGAGATCACGTGGATGAATTAATATAATATAAAATCATATAATTGTAGGAGCAAAGATGGGCAAATTTTTATTAAAATAGACATTTCAAACAGCGAATAAAAGATAAAAAAATGATTTGTTACGCATCAAATAAAAATAATTATGTTATCTCTATTCCACACGTAATGATTTCATTCGACGAATAAAGATTTTTTTATAAAGACCGACCAACAGCCTACAATGTAAGCAGATGGAGAATCGAGCATTATTGGCAATTTATGCTTTTACATTTTTAATCAGAACAATATTGTTTATACGAATCAATTGTAGAGCTTATCCCGATGAAAATGAGTCCAAACACGACATCATTTGGACTGTCTTTAATGAGATTGTAATTTTTATCGTAACATTACGTATCAATGAAACTTGTTCGATTACACTCGAATTTGAACTTATTTTCATCAGGAAAATCCCCTCCATTTGCTCGTCACAATTTCATGAGGATATATTGAAAAATCTAAAAGTTTAAACTTTCATACGTGCGCGATTCTCCATCCGCTTACATTGTATGTCGTCTGTCGTCGCTGGGTCTTTGAAGCTCGGCGCTCGGTAAAAGTAATTCGAAGATTTATTAGATGCCTTCGAATAGAAAATAAAGATAAAAGATGAAAAAATTATACGAAGTTTGAATAAATCCGCTTCGAATAAAAAAAATTATCTTTTTTCGTCGGATAAATTCTCGTCGAATAAAATTATTCGATACACATCAAATAAAGATACTTTCTTTACTCGAACCTTCGAATAAGGAATAAAAATTTTTTTTTATCTTTTACTAGTTATTCGAAATTTTTATTTAGATAAATATTTTGCCCAACTCTGCCATTTTGCATTATCGAGCAATGAATCGCCGCATCCCGGATCCTTGCGATTCTCGTAGGTACACGTACACGCCGACCTGGCGGTGTGTGAGTGTGCCGAGGCACGGCTGTTCGAACGAAGCTACGGCAGGCATCATGCGACCGAATAATGCAAAATGTTGCTCGAAAATGCAAGAGTTGGACCTGTTTGATGGCGAGCGCTCTAGATTTATCTTTTATCTAGCGCTTTTGACTACTGATAAGCCCCATCTTTGCATTATCGAGGAATGATTCGCGGCATCTCGGACCCTTGCTATTCTCATCGGTACACGTACACGTCGACCTGGCGGTGTGTGAGTGTGCCGAGGCACGGCTGTTCGAACGAAGCTACGGCAGCGCCGATATTTACGTTGTCGGCCACGCGTGCTCAGATCGCCTCTCTGACAGGCGTCATGCGACCGAATAATGCAAAATGTTGCTCGAAAATGCAAGAGTAGGACCTGTTTGATGGCGAGCGCTCTAGATTTATCTTTTATCTAGCGCTTTTGACTACTGATAAGCCCCATCTTTGCATTATCGAGGAATGATTCGCGGCATCCCGGACCCTTGCTATTCTCGTAGGTACACGTACACGCCGACCTAGCGGTGTGTGAGTGTGCCGAGGCACGGCTGTTCGAACGAAGCTACGGCAGGCACCATGCGACCGAATAATGCAAAATGTTGCTCGAAAATGCAAGAGTAGGACCTGTTTGATGGCGAGCGCTCTAGATTTATCTTTTATCTAGCGCTTTTGACTACTGATAAGCCCCATCTTTGCATTATCGAGGAATGATTCGCGGCATCCCGGACCCTTGCTATTCTCGTAGGTACACGTACACGCCGACCTGGCGGTGTGTGAGTGTTGCGCACGACTCTCATTCGAGCATAGTGACTGCTGACGACGACAATGATCGGAAAGAGAATACAGCGCTCGTAGCGAAAAATGTCGGAACTATATTGGAGCAAAATAATAGCTGTGGGATGGTTTTTCGGGGGCGGCAAATCCTTTGTTTAATACGTAATTATACAATATAATAGGCGTTGCATTGACATTGTATATGTCACCGCTAGAGCGCTCGCCGTCAACATTCTCAATAAGAACCCGGTTATTTAAGAAAATGTGTCCTTATATCTACATTCTGCCGAATATTGCAAATTACGCCTAGAAAACGCAAAAGTAGGACCTATTCGTTCGCGAGCGCTCTAGATTTATCTTTTATCTAACGCTTTTCACCCCTGGAAAGCCCCATCTTTGCATTATCGAACAATGATTTGCCGCCTCCCGAACCCTTGCAATCTTTTTCGTTCTTGCGGATCTAGCGTTGTGTGGGGCATACCATGGCACACGCACACGGCACACACACTGTCATTTGAGCTTCTCCTAGCGGCCGTTTGTAGCGTGAAGATCGCTAGGAAGCTTCTCCTAGTTCCTGTTTGGAGCGTGGCGACTCAAGGCCACGTAGGAAAACTGGCCCTTAAACGCGAGAACAATCGCGGACAAATATCCGGTGCCGCACATCGAAGATTTCGCGCAGCGCTTGGGGGGAAAAAGCGTGTTTTCTACGATAGACTTGGTGCGCGCATACAATCAGATACCGGTGAACCCACAGGACATCGCGAAAACCGTGATCACGACCCCGTTTGGTCTGTTTGAATTCCCCTGGATGTCTTTCGGACTTCGAAACGCGGCGCAGACATTCCAGCGGTTCATGGACGAAGTGTTACGCGGCCTCGACTGGTGCTACGTTTACATAGACGATATTCTGGTTGCATCGAGCTCAGTCGAGGAACACGAAGAGCACCTACGCGAACTTTTTTCCCGCCTAAACGAGTACGGGGTGCTCGTCAATCGTGCGAAGTGTGTGTTCGGTGCGCCGGAGGTGACGTTTCTCGGCTACGCAGTGTCCGCGCACGGTACCCGACCGCTTCCAGAGAAAGTCGAAGCGATTCGAACTTTCTCGCGCCCGGAAACGGTGAAAGAGCTGCGACAGTTTCTGGGCGTAATAAACTTTTATCGACGATTCGTGCGAACGGCCGCGGAGATGCAGGCGCCACTCAACGCGGCCCTCCAGGGTAATGTGAAGGGACGAACACCGGTGGAATGGACTCCGGAGCGAATCGAGGCCTTCGAGAGGTGCAAGGAAAGCCTGGCGCACGCAGCTCTTCTGGCCCATCCCGACACCACACTGCCCCTTGCGATCTTCAGCGACGCATCGGATTTTCCGGTAGGCGCTGCGTTGCAACAGCGGTCACGCGACGGATGGCAGCCGTTGGCTTTCTTCACAAAGAAGTTAACGGCGGCCGAGCGAAAATACAGTCCGTACGATCGGGAATTGCTCGCGATATACAAGACCGTACGGTATTTTTGGCATATGGTCGAGGGTCGCGAATTCACGCTTTTTACCGACCATAAGCCCATAACTTTCGCGTTCGCGCAGCGCCCCGAAAAGCATACGCCGCGACAGTTCCGCTATCTGGACCTCATCGGCCAATTCACGACCGACATTCGGCATGTGGCCGGTCGAGACAACGTGGTCGCCGATGCTTTGTCCCGGATAGCGGAGATCTCTACCGCGATAGATTACGCGAAACTCGCGAAATCGCAGCGAGAGGACGAGGAGCTCCGAACGCTCCTGCGATCACCCGACTCCTCTCTTAATATTAAGAAAATAGGTTTACCGAGCGGCAACACCGAGTTGTACTGCGACGTTTCGACTTCCGCGCTACGACCATTCGTAACGAAGGAGTTCCGAGAACACGTGTTCACGTCGCTACACAATCTTGCTCACCCCGGTGCCAAGGCGACCGCGAAATTGGTCGCACAAAGATTCGTTTGGCCAGGTATGCAAAAAGATTGCAAAGCCTGGGCACGAGCGTGCGTACCATGCCAACGGACGAAAACGGGTAGACACGTGTCTGCTCCGGTCGGTACTTTTCGAATTCCTTCGGCGCGTTTCGAACACGTCCACGTGGACATAGTAGGCCCGTTGCCGATGTCGAGGGGATATCGATACTGCGTAACGTACGTCGATCGTTACACGCGCTGGCCGGAGGCGTTCCCCGTCGAAAACATCACCGCCGAGACGGTGGCGTACGCGTTATTTTCGGGGTGGATCGCCCGATACGGTACACCCCACCGAAACACTACCGATCAAGGGCGACAATTTGAATCTGCGTTGTTCAAGCAGTTGTCGCACCTTATCGGTACGAAACACCTCCGTATGACCGCGTACCACCCGGCGGCAAACGGCATGGTGGAGCGATTCCACCGCCAGCTGAAAGCGGCAATCGTTTGCCACGCGGACAGCTGGGCCGACGCGTTGCCGATCGTCCTTCTGGGCATTCGAGCCGCCTGGAAGGAGGACATTCAAGCGACCTCCGCCGAAATGGTCTACGGCGAACCGATTCGCCTACCGGGGGAGCTTCTTTTAGACCGGCGAGACGCGAACGTTAACGACGAGGCGTTCATCGCGAGATTACGCGAGCATTTCCGCGGGGTGCGTCCGACGCCTGTAACGCGCCACGGAAAAAAGAAAACATTTGTATTCAAGGACCTCAATACGACGACGCAGGTGTTCGTGAGGCACGGCGCACTGAAAAGTGC
This sequence comes from Halictus rubicundus, assembly GCF_050948215.1. Taxonomy (NCBI): domain Eukaryota; kingdom Metazoa; phylum Arthropoda; class Insecta; order Hymenoptera; family Halictidae; genus Halictus; species Halictus rubicundus. The sequence continues at coordinate 1,091,295 of NC_135156.1, read as the reverse complement.
TTTGCAGCCTGCGTACGACGGTCCTTACGAGGTGATCGAGCGACACCCGAAACACTTTAACATTCGTGTTAAAGATCGAGTGGTTCCGGTGTCGTTAGATCGCCTCAAACCCGCGTACCTGCTGAACGACGACGAGCAGGGTACACCGGACAGGCCCTCGCCGCGGGGGGTCAACAGCGATACTCCGGTCCCCAGTACAGGGGAGCAAATCGAACGCGCGACAAGATCGGGAAGACGCGTTCATTTTCCCGACCGCTATGCGGCGACTCTTTAGATTTAGTCATTAGTGTAAATAGTTTGTAAGCAACAATGTATATAGTATTGTAAATAGTAAACTTGTAGCGATAAGTAAAAGCGAGCGTACCCCTAATTCCACCAAGGGGGGTGATGTGGCGGCCCGCGCAAGGAGCACGCCGACCACCGACAAATACACATTGTAAACGCGGCGGCGACCGTCCTCGGAAAGCCGCAAAGAAACACGTAAAGATCGGCTCCGGGGGCGGTCGCCATCTGTTAGACAATTGACTGACGCGAGGGAGAGGTGGTCATCACCAAAGGTATGCAATCGACACTCAATGGTGAACAATAAGGAATAATTACAGAATGCATTATGTCAGCATTCTATGTTTATTTATTGCCTATGTCACTGACGGTTTTTCCGTAGTTCACGAGCAAGTGTTCTATTTAGGTAGCGAGCGCGGCATGTGTAGCGATGTTGGTATTTGAGATCAGTGATAGTTCCACATTCTTAGTTCCACAACCGACGAGAGTATCTCGACATTGGGGCCATTACCGACCGTTCCCAGTACCCACCTGGGACCCACTTTGAGGCTCGCAGTTTAACACGGGGGCTGACAGTCTTTCTAAATATCTCGTCGATGATTGGGGCCATTACCGACCGCTCCCAGTACCCACCTGGGACCCACCTTGAGGCTCGCAGTTTAACACGGGGGCTGGCAGCCTTTCTAAATATAAGTAATCTTAATTAGAAATGTTATTGAGAATCGAGTATCTTGTATACTTCGAATAATCATGCATAAAAGTTACTTTGACATGCTTTAAGACACGCTTTAAAAGTTACTCTGTATCTCGAGTTCTATTCGTCATTGTAGGAAGCTGTCGGCACAAGCTATAGAAACCCGATCGCCTAGGACCGCACACGGTCGGCGGACCGTTGAGATGGAAAGGGGCTATCGGAGTTTATAAAACGCTTATCGCCTGAAATAAACAAATGACGAGTGGCCCGTTGTCGGCGACGGCGTTGTCCCGCAACGGTCCACGACGGGCAGTCTTGGTAGAACGGAAGAAAGCGAAAGACGTGTTCGCTGTAGCATCCAGTGAAATAAAGCTAATATCAAATACTGTTGTATTACCTTTAGTTTTTAGATTTCCTACATCATCTTTACTAAAAAGATTAGGTGGGAAGATAGCCCAGAGGGTGTCCGACAGCATCATTGGTAAGAGGAATTCTTATAATCGTTAAACAAGCAGAGACAATAAATTTATCAGTGTACATTTATCCATGGTTCAAAAGTTATTCTGTACCTTGAGTTCTATCATCTACCTTTGCTAAAAAATTAGGTGACAAGATGGTCAAGGGAGTGCTTGTCGACATCATTGGCGAAAGGAGCTGTTGTAAACATTTGTTTAGAACTATAGCGACGGAAGCAGGTATGGAAGTTGCGATAGGGAAGGACAGAGAGTAAGCGTTGACTGTATGATATTAAATAATATTGTATTATAACAGGAGGTGAGGTTTATACAAACGGCGAGATGACAAGGCCGTAGATCAAGCGAGCCAAGGACGACGGGTAGCGGATTTAATATTTTGGAATATGGGAAACAATGGCTCACACGACAAGTATAACACCAGACGTAAAGAGAAGGTTTGCATCTGCGTGCGTTCACCCGCTCCCGGCCTCGAGCTCGACCAGCTGAGCTATTGTCAACGCCGGGACACGGTCGCACCGAGGCAGTTCTTATATGGATGCTGTTGAAACTATAGACAGGAGACTGAGGCACGGAGTGGCTCAGGATCGGCAGGAAAGTGATATAGGCAGGTGACTGGAGAATGGATGTAAGAAAGGTGCGGGTGGAGTAAATTCTGAGTATAATGGAAATTAAATATATTAAAACAATCGGTAGATACAGAGGCACGTACAATGAGTTGAGACGTCGTCACGAAAAATACGTACTAAATGCGAAGCCCGCGAGTACAGAATTGAACGATACAGCGATCAGTCGATCGTATAATAAGACGCGTGAACTATGATGATCAGTCGATCAGAAAGTTGCCAAAGGACCCCGCGCTGGGGTTGTCGCGGGTTATTTATACTGTGCGGGGCCATCGACAGCGGAAGGAATAAGGAGTGGGGCTTTTGAAAATGACAAAGGATTTGGCAGTGTCGAGCGTTAGTTAGCGTACGAGGGCAATGCCCTAACGGCCGCTGCTGCACAGGAAACAAGGACGATGGGTAACGGATTTGATATTTTGGAGTATGGGAATCGGTGGCCCACGCGACAAGTAATCCGTCAGACGTAAACATAAAGTTTACGTCTGCGTGCGTTGACCCGGTTTCGGCGCCGAGCTCGATCGGCTGTCTATTGTCGCCCGAGAACCGAGGCCGCTCGCCTGCGGATTAGCGCAAAAACTTTATGATGGCCTATTTGTGTCGCACGGTTTCTTGCGTTACCGGGGTTCCCGGTAACGCCTGCAATGATTTTGAACAGATGCCATAAACTTTTTGTTTGGTAATCCACATAAGAACTGTGGCCCGAAATGGAATTTGCGTTACTGGAATCACCGGTAATGCCTGCAATGATTTCGAACAACATTAAACAGCCAGAAATGATAAATTTAACAGTGAATTGCGTACGATAAATTAATGTGTGCGAATATTCATGGCTTAAAAGTTATTCTGTATCTCGGTTTCTATAATTTATTTTTACTAAATAATTAGATGGTCAGATGGTCAAGGAAGTGCTTATTGATATTATTACCAAAAGCCATTGTTGTAAACATCAAACAAGCAGAAATAACAAATTTATCAATAATTACGGCGATCGAAATCTACCGAAATTAATTGGGGTGGGGGAAGTGCGCACCGCGGACCGCGCAACTGATCTCGGCAGCCGCGCTCAGTCAGTGAGTCGAGGTGCGCACTCTGAAGGGAGCGGAAGTGCTGCGAGACCAGAGGGGCGAAGGATCTTGGAGTTGACCAGAGGTTCTCCAGAGCTGCCCTGGCCCACCCAGGCCACCCCGGCCTACTCTTGCCTACCTTCGAGTTGACCAGAGATTTTCCAGAGCTGCACTGGACATCTCTGGCCTGTCTTGGTCTACCTATAGCTTAAGATGGACCAAGGGTCATTCAACACTTCTCTGGTCCACCTTAAGCTAGCTTGGGGTGGGCCATAGATTCTTGGAAGCCTTTACCGCTCTCCTTGGTCAACTTTTACCAGCTCTATGTAGGTAACAAATCAAATATACACTTTTTGTTTTGAAATAAGTGTTCATTCAACGAACGCCTCCCATTATTATTTCTGTATTTCTAATTCGAATTTGCGTCTAGACTTTTCAAAAGTTTCTCTTCTTGAATTTATATTATATTATATTATATTTTTGACATAAAATTGGTATTCCTCCGATCGGTGGTCCCTCAGGGGCTTACTCACGGGTGGAGCCCGTGGGTGAGTACAGGTATTAGCGAACCCTCGGCGTCCCGAGCTTGTAGGTCGTTGCATCCCAATTTCGTTCGATTTATTTTTGATTGAAATTGTTCGTCTTTCGAATTGAAAATTACTTCTGAACTTTCAAAAGTTTCTATTCCAAAATTTATACAGGGTGAGTCACCTAACGTTTGCACCTCAACTATCTTTGTTGTTTCTGAAGATACGTAAAATATGGTAAGGACAAAGTTAAATGGTACAATGGGGCTGACACGATGCCAAAAAAACTGTTGTTTTTATGTCATTTTTGTAGAGATATCAAGGTCACCTTGATTTTTTTAAATAGAACCACCCTTTTTTTAAACATCTACTATGATAGTCCCTTTCATTACGAATTCAGTGACAATAATTATTTCAAGGTCATTCAAGGTCACAGACAGAGAAAACGTATAAGATTTAGACTATGAAAGCAGAATAATTTTATCACGTTTTTTTCTTTATGATGCTGGGAGGTAGGGGAGGAGTTGGTTATACCAATGGGACTTTGGGCAGGGTTTTCCGGCAAGGTGGAAGAGTGACACGCAACGAATTCGTCTAAGGACGCTGTGGAGAGACTGCTAAAGCAAGCTTGTGGGTTCTCCGATGTCTTCAGTCTCTACTGGGTGTAGTTATGGTACTGACTGCACATCTTCTCTAGCGAGAAAGGTTGCTCGAGAGAAAGTGCATCTACTGGAGGCTGCGCGTACTGATTTTGAGATTTTTAGCAGCGAGAAACGACGTAAAGTCTTTGACCTTCTAGTCGTGGGAGGTGAAACTAAAAAGTGCATTTAGTGCAAGTGAGAGTCTGCTGGGTCCTGAAGTTGTTGTAAATCGGAGAGAGAAAGTGCTAGTCAGCGCGAGGGAGAAGTCACTGACTTCAAACTGTGTGTGAGGGAGGGCGCACTAGTCCAGAGATGAATGTGCGTGCGAGGGAGATTGTGCGAAGTCAAGGTTGAAGCGGGTATAAGGGAGAACGCGCTGACTCTTACTGCACCTGTGGGAGAGGACGAGGTAAGACCACAGCCGCCCACAGGATGGGAGAGTACGAAGCAATGTTATCGGACGCCCAGCAGCCCAGGGGAGGACAGGGGTTGCACCTGGACGCCTCTCTGGATACATGGGAGATGACGGCCATGAAGGCCGGCCGCCCGCCGAGAGGAAAGAACAGGGTAGCTTCCTGGACGCCTGAGAGTAGGGACGCCGGGATCTTCTGTACGTTTCGGAGAGGACGGCCATGAAGACCGGCCGCCGAACGGACATGAGAAAACCGGCGAAACCGCGTCGTCGTCGTATCCCCAGAGGTAGAGTACGGTTGAAATAAACCGGACGCCCGATGGTGGTATCGCGTATTATGTAAAATCTTTTCTTCCTCCCTCGAGGGGGTTGGCGAGGGCAGGGAGGGCGCGGAGGTCTCCCCCACGCCAACTGGTGTCCCCGGGAGAGGTGGGCGGAGTGGCATGGGGAGACTCGCCGCTTCCCGACGTCTCCCCACTATTGGGGGCAATGGATTCGGGGGCCCGGGGTGCGAGCTGACTCGGGCCACCAGAGGGGAGCATGGCTCCCCCCGTGCAGGGGCGGCACCCCCGGGTTAATTTCCCGGTGTGGGGGGGGGGTAGGAAGGGTCGGGGTGTGCCGGATCGCGCCTTCGACGGTCCTTCCTTCCGGTGGCGGCGTCTTCATGCTTCGGCCGGGGCTGGTTCGTTCGGGACACCGGCTCCAAGCGGGGCACGAAGGCTCCGGGAGTTGTGGGTGTACCGAACTGGGGCTCGGGAAGCCCAATCCGAAGGCTCCAGGGATGGGGACACTAGACGGGTCCCTCCGCCCGGGGTCTTGTAGCGTAGGCAATGGGGGAGGCTAACTCCCTCCCCCGGGGTATGATGTTAGCTGGGAGGTGTCCTGTTGAGTACTCGCGTGATCCAGGTACCTCCCCTATAGCTTAGGTGGGCGTGAGGTTTTAGTGGGTAGTCTCTGGGGACCCTCCCAGAGATAGTCCCACATAACCCCGGCTCTCCCCAGGGAGCCGGGGTATGCGAAAAGCATTTCCTCACGAAAAAAAGGGGAGAACGCGCTAGTCTAAGGGTGACTGTGCGAGGGAGAACACGCTGGGTCTGAATTGACCGCAGGCTCCAACCAGATATTTAGAAAGACTGCCAGCCGCCGTGTTAAACTGCGAGCCTCAAAGTGGGTCCCAGGTGGGTACTGGGAGCGGTCGGTAATGGCCCCAATGTCGAGATACTCTTGTCGGTGGTGGAACTAAGAACGTGGAACTATCACTGATCTCAAATACCAACATCGCTACACATGCCGCGCTCGCTACCTAAATAGAACATATGCTCGTGAACTACGGAAGAAACGTTTGTGACATAGGCAACAAATAAACGTAGAATGCTGATATAATGCATTTTGTAATTGTTCCTTATTGTTCACCGTTGTAATCATTGTTTTATAATCGATAGTTTATAGGTGTAGAAAATATGAAAGTAACATTGCAAAAAAATATCAGAATTTACAATTAATTTGGAAATTATTTCGATACAAAATAATGATTATTCAACAAAAAATATTCTGTAATAATTATAGAATAAAACAAAGAATAAATACATACAACCTACAACTGATGACAAAATTCAATCGTTCTTATTGTGATCCTTAGTAAAAAACAGAAAATTAATTTGTTACTTTGTATGTACGTCACGGCGTCGACAATTATTTTAGCGACGATCAAACGACGCGGAGGAATTTCTGCGCTACAAATCCTACCGAGGTACGATTTCCACCGGACTCGGGCAAGTCAAAATTCGCTGTCCACCGCACATTTTTCGCAATGCGAATGATACTATTTGAATTAAAATAAGTCTGAAAATTATTTAATTAGTCAATTTTATTTACGGTAATTTATATTTATATTTATATATTTATATTTATATATTTATATATTTATATTTATATATTTATATTTATATATTTATATTTATATATTTATATTTATATATTTATGTTTATATATTTATATTTATATATTTATATTTATATATTTATATTTATATATTTATATTTATATATTTATATATTTATATTTATATATTTATATTTATATATTTATATTTATATATTTATACTTATATAATTATACTTATATAATTTTTACGGTCAATTATATGTCATTTAACGATTTCATTGTTTATACAAAACATAAAATTAAAAGTATATAGTAATTCAAATGTGAAACGAAAAAATTATATTTTAATATTTTTTTAAAGTGTGAAATCGTTGAAAGCATTCCTGCTTATGCAGTGGCACATTACAATATTCGCAAACATATCGTGTATAACCAGTTTGTTTGTTAGCCAAACATACTCTACATCTTCGATGAGGATATGCTTTTTTTCCACCTGTAAGAATTGGTACTAATTTATCTTTTTTTAAATCTTGAGATAGTCTTCCTGGTAGATCATATTTTGGTGCTCGTCTTGTTCTTTCCATCGCGTTCGAAGGTCCCGCCCCTTCGGTGTACAAATTTTGAGTTTCCTGTGTGTCTATCAAAGCTATTGCAACGTTACGTAAAAATTTTTTATGTCATTTTGTTATTATTTATATTTCTATGTACTAGAAATGAATTAAAAAGAGCAGCATTAAAAAAATAAAGCACTGCTTTTTTTGAAAGGGAACTATCATCATCTTCCGATTCGCTATCAAGTATTCGAAGATTACTTTGACGTGTGGGAGCAATGATACTTTCATTGTCGTTAAATTCATCATCACTTATCTGCGTATCGTTGTCTTCAGAACAATCTGATAGTCCATCCATAAACAACTCATCATTTAAATTTTCATTTTTCCTTCTAGACATTTTTAACGGTATTTTTTTCCACTGTACTTTTTTACCAATTATATATTGTGCTTTATAGAAACAGTTGTAACCAATTGCGAACAACTTCAGATTAAATAACTAATGATAACAGAAAAAGAGGAAGTCAAAGTGGGAAATCTCCCCGATTGGTCGTGCACCGACTTACTTTAAAGTGGGGAGATCTCCCCGATCGGTCGGCTAAGTGTTAAGACAATGTAAGCGGCCGGGGATCGGAGGAATGAACTGGCCCGTAAACATAGGCCAGTGTCATCACCCGTACCCCGACCGGGTCACGGAAAAAATCCATGTAGGTGCGTTCGATCGTACCTGTGTGTACAGCAATAAAGACAGGCCGCGGAGGACGCGGAACACCTTTTGCGAAACGCGACGATACGAACAGCACCACGGAAACACGATTAACGATTACGACTCACGGCTTACGATTAAGGATTTACGATTGCGAATACGACTTACGGCACACGTTTAAGGATTACGAATACGGACACGTTTTATTATACTTTCCGCGACATCATTGTAACTTCCGCTGCTATTCTGAATAAAGGGCAGATACTTTTTATACTAAAAATCCTGTTCCTACACAGCTGAAGTAGTAACGAGGTAAAAGTATTAACTAAATAAATTACTCTTTCGATGGCTCTGATCCATATAACGCTATTTGGAAGCAGTAAACGCACAGATACAGAAATTTTTATATCTTTCAATTCGTGTCGTTTTTTTCTCCGTCAATCGATTTCGATGAAATTTTCAGTTTGTGTATCACTAACATAGTGGTAAAGACACATATTTTAAGTTTTTCTTGCGGATTTAAATAAAAAAGCTTTGTAAAGTGTCTAAGTCATTTTAAGTTTTAATTATAATTGTATTGTTCGCTATTTTTTATAACTTATAGTATTGTTTCTTTATATTTTATAAGCAATAAACTTTATGCATAATCATATTTATTAATTGTATTGTTAAATTTCATTTTCTGTGAGTAATTGTCGATACATATACATTAGTAACCACATCTAGACTTTTGCCCGAAATTCGGCTATTTGTCCGGACTGTGCAACGCGACGAAAACCGAGCAGTCGAACTCAAGGCGAGAAGGACTCTCCGCGTCTCTTTCTTTTCATATGCTGTCCTTCTTTGCGTCCGAAACTTCCGTCGTTCATTACACAAGTAATTATTATCGGAATTTTGTCACATTTGATAACGTTTTCCTTAGAAAAATGCCACGAGTATATTGGTGAAAGTCCCATAGAAAAATAATTAATAATGAAAAAGTTAATTTTTTTATTTAAAGGCCTGAGCTCACACCAGTCTTTCATCTTTTCCGAACGCTTCGACTCTCCACGTCTCTTTCTTTCTCATAGGCTGTCCTTCATTGCATCCGAAACTTTAATCGTTCATTACACAAGTAATTATCATCGGAATTATATCATATTTGGTATGATTTTCATCAGAAAAATGTCTCACTTTTGTTTGTGAAAAAGCCATAAAAAGATAATGAAAAATGAAGAAGTTTTGTTCTTTGATTGGTAGTGGTGTCACACCGATGCACCCGACCCAACACGGGTATGTTACACTCTTCGGCGTCCGCGGCTGTCGAGCTTCGCTGTCCTTTTCTCCATTCGACAGGGGATCACAGAAAGCGTTTCCTGAAAACTGAATGTCTCTGACCGGACCCGAGTTTTGCACATTAATAGCGAGCTTACAATAATATTATACTTTTTGTCAAAATTTCATTTCTATTTAATTTAATCCTTTTTCCAATTAATTGCATGCAGAAATATTGAAAAAATCTGACGAATTGCGGTTATTGATATTCATATTTGAGAATTTCTGACGATTTTTCGGTTGAAAATCATATTTACACAATATGAAAGGCACGTAGAAAATCCACAAATGCAGGTTTTTTTATAGAAATTGAAAAAGGATATCGATCCTATTTTTACAGTAGCAACATATCATTAGAACTTTTTTTAATCGAAAAAGTAACTATTATGAAATAAATTTTTACAACAGAGTCAATAAATTCATGTGTAAAGCTAAATTAAACCAAAAATGAAATGATCCAAAATTTCAAAGGGCCTAGCCGATTAAGATGGTCAAAACTGCCCTTAGAGGTTTTTCAATGATTAATGAACCATTCGAAAGCTGACCCAGAAAAACCCCTCTGAGCAAAATTTCAACCCCCTATCTTGCCCGTGAGGGTAGTTACAGGGTAAATTAGATTTCGCGCTTTTCCACGCATTTTCCACACTCTGATGCTTCCTAAAATTCTGAAAAAATGTGGCATATTTTGGATCCTAAGGCAGATTTTTGAGAATTTTTTCAGATTTTTTTCTTGCAAACTGTGGTCGCAAAAAATGAAAAACCTCAAAAAATCGGAAAAATGTACATTTCTCAAAAATATGAAAACATGCTATTTTGCTCCGATAAAGTACCATAACAGGCAGTGTCGTCAATTTTTTTTAGATTTTTTGTTGTAGGAAATCCTTGTCAAAAACAAGAAAAACCGAATTTTTCGCCGTTTCTGCTATTAGGAGGAAAGTTACACTTGTTGGTTTTATCACAGGTATATATTAAGTCATTTTAAACATTATTACATTGAAACAAGTAAGTGTTTGACCTAAGAAATGTTTTAAGAGAAAAATGGATTGTATTTTGTGCGATATATACCAGAATGTTCGTAACATTTCCAACATCGCCGATTGGCACAGCGGTTAGGGCGTCGGACTACGGAGCGGATACGCTGGGGTTCGAATCCCCTTGGTGGGAAAGTTTTTTTTCCATACGTCATCTTTATTTTTTCAATTTCTTATATGGTTTATTCTAGTGATTTTAACAATATTTTTTTAATGTTTTAAAAATATTGATTAACATTTTTAACTAACTTTTGTTTATATCACTCCGATTTTACTTCGAATTTAATGATATTATTTTCTTGGATTAGGCTATAAATTAATATTTATATTATTGTGTTCGTCCACGATTTCCGCGAGATATGAAATTGCTTGTGAAAATTGGTAAGATTCCGTGAAAAGAATTTTTAAATCTACTTCTGTCATTTCCGCAAAATCAAGAGTATCTACCGAGGATACTGTTTGAAATGGAGTCTTTTTGCAGTTCCAAGTGTTTCCAATTTTTGGAAAGGTTTTGTTGTCTACTTGTTTGTGTAGAAGCTGGTACTTTTGACCTAGTATACTATGAATTGCCTCTGCATCCCACCGAAAATAATGAACTTCCTGATCCGTATCATAAATGTCCACAGAACAAGTCTTTCATTCAAGTAACTATAAACGGGAATTACTTCCTCATGTACCTTACAATAAAGAGGAATGGCTTAGGCTTATTTGTACCTGATACCTCACTTTCAAAATAGTGGTAGTATGTAGCCCTTTTCTCTCAATTTGACAAAAACCAATACTTTGCTCCGTGTTATTTATTCAGAGTTCTTCTTATTTCCTCCCTAATTTCTGAAGACGCAAGGCTTAGACACTAGATTAATGAATTTTAATATTAACAATGTTAAACAGGACCGCAATGATGAACATATACAATTAGAGAATCGAGGAAATAATAGATACTGCGAAACTATTTTTGTATGTATTTTAGTTAAAAATGTTACCTCAATATTTTTAAAACATTAAAAAAATATTGTTAAAATCACATGAATAAACCATATAAGAAATTGAAAAAATAAAGATGACGTATGGAAAAAAAACTTTCCCACCAAGGGGATTCGAACCCCAGCGTATCCGCTCCGTAGTCCGACGCCCTAACCGCTGTGCCAACCGGCGATGTTGTAAACGTTACGAACATTCTGGTATATATCGCACAAAATACAATCCATTTTTTCTCTTAAAACATTTTTTAGGTCAAACACTTACTTGTTTCAATGTAATAATATTTAAAATGACTTAATATATACCTGTGATAAAACCAACAAGTGTAACTTTCCTCCTAATAGCAGAAACGGCGAAAAAATTCGGTTTTTCTTGTTTTTGACAAGGACTTCCCACAACAAAAAATCTAAAAAAAATTGACGACACTGCCTGTTATGGTACTTTATCGGGGCACTAAACTGCAAAATAGCATGTTTTCATATTTTTGAGAAATGTACATTTTTCCGATTTTTTGAGGTTTTTCATTTTTTGCGACCACAGTTTGCAAGAAAAAAATCTGAAAAAATTCTCAAAAATCTGCCTTAGGATCCAAAATATGCCACATTTTTTCAGAATTTTAGGAAGCATCAGAGTGTGGAAAATGCGTGGAAAAGCGCGAAATCTAATTTACCCTGTAACTACCCTCACGGCCAAGATAGGGGGTTGAAATTTTGCTCAGAGGGGTTTTTCTGGGTCAGCTTTCGAATGGTTCATTAATCATTGAAAAACCTCTAAGGGCAGTTTTGACCATCTTAATCGGCTAGGCCCTTTGAAATAGAAATTGATTTTCCCAAAAATTATGCTTTAATAATTGATATTAGTTTTACTTTCACTATTATAAATCTTAAAAAGCAACACTAAAAAAAAATATCTGTTTAATTCGAATACGTTCGTTGGAGAATGGAACATTGATAATCAATATGGTTCCGTGATGATTCACCTTCTCACCGACGAGAATTTCCTTAGTGGGCTTCTGCACCGACGAGATACCGTCGTTGGCCTTCTGTTCCTTACGCCAGCCAAAATCTATCCTAGTGGGCGGTAGAAAACACCGTATTGTAGGATTTATCGTCACCAATGTGGGATATGAAGGAGAATGGAGAGTCCTACATGCCCCTCCACGTGTTCAAGGGAAATCAACGCAGAACAAGGAGACGTAACCACAGTTGATTTAATCACGTCGAAGTACCCGGAATAGAATGTCGCGAAGGGTAACAGAGAAGTATGAAAGTAACAACCTAAGCATCTGAGTGATGAGTAATGTTACACTTGTGAAATATGACTCGTGGTACTACGAGATAGCGGGAAAACGCGTGCGACTCGTTCGAGAGTTCAGTCGGAAGGGACGAGCATGGGGTCCGAGGACCTGTGGCCTCTACAGTGGGACCATCTGTCCCACTGTCGAGCCGTTCTCTCTATTTGAGGGATGTCACAGGTCTAAAGTCCTCTCGCTCCACCTCCTCGTGGTGGACCCTGGGAACACACATAGTTGTGTGTTGCTAACGGAGCGAGGGGCATTCCGCGGGAAGTAGTGAGGCGATGCCGGCGGGATCTTCGGATCCTGGCAGGGCCTCCCATGCCGGTAAGGCTCACACGGAGGGATGAAAACCGCGGGCCCTCAATGTGTCATGCGAACGACCGGGGAGGTCGCCGCAGGGCCCCATACCGTAAACCGGTGGTCATGTTTTACCGGAACGGGGGGCTTGCCTTGATCGGCCGGCCTGCGAGGAGGGTAAACCTCTATAAAAAAGTCTGTATCCCAAGCTATCGTAACGTGGCGATGGGAAACTCCCGGAGTAAGCACCGGGGGTGGGCGGTGGATGCACTCGCTCATGAGCGTTGTACAACCTCGGGATACCTGCCGACCTCCCGTTGAATCTAGGCTTACCGGGGCAAGCGGTTCTGCCCCGGTGGACACCCCCTTCCACTCATAGTATTAAGGGTATCGAGTGTGGCGCCCCCAGAAATAGGGCCGTAGTAACCAAACCCGATAATGAAATTATGGATTCTTTTGTAAACGAGCCTCGGAACATAAAGGAAAAGGTTGAGGAGGGGTTACCGCGCCCGGAAGTGGTTGAGGAGGGAGATGTGGTGGACCCAGTGCCATCACAGGTTGCCGACGCGTGGTCGGAGTTCGTCGGCATGGTGTACTCCGATCCGTGGGGGCGCCCGTACAAGCTTGTAATGAACAAGCTGCGCGCGTGGGCGCCTCCGGTGACGTAGTCGATGGACCCCCACCTGCTGTGGTGACGTCCCTCTTCCCGCGAGAGGGGGGACAATTGCACCGCTCCCATTGGGAGCAGGAGCCTCTCTCCTGGAGGGGGGACTCGCAACCGAGCTCAGGCAGCTGTACAACGGCTGCCTGGGGGAGGGGGTGTTCCCCCCAGAGTGGAAGTCGGGCAGGCTGGTCCTCCTTCTGAAGGGGGGCGGGTCCCGGGACTCGCCCTCAGGGTACCGGCCTATTTGTCTGCTGGACGAGGCGGGGAAGTTGTTCGAGCGCGTGCTTGTTGGACGCCTCGTCCGGCACCTGTCGGCGGGAGGGGTCCCCGATCTGAGCGGGGTGCAATTCGGCTTCCGGGAGGGTCTCTCCACCGTCGACGCTGTCCGGCGGGTGAGGGCTCTCTCGGAGGCCTGTACGGGGGGAGGGCGGTGTCGCGTTGGCGATATCCCTAGATATCGCTAACGCATTCAACACCGTCCCCTGGGACCGAATAATGGAGGCCCTGGTCTTCCACCGGGTGCCTCCGTATCTCAGGAGGGTGATCGGGGACTATTTCTCCGACAGGGGCATAGAGTATCCCGGCCGGTACGGGATGGTGCGCAGGAGCGTCGTGCGCGGGGTCCCGCAGGGCTCGGTGTTGGGTCCGCTGTTGTGGAACCTTGCGTACGATCGCGTCCTGCGGGAGGAGATGCCTCCCGGGGTCAGCCTGACGTGTTACGCCGACGACACGCTGATACTGGCAACCGGGAGGTATGCGAAGGAGGCCATTTGCCTGGCGGAGCGCGGCGCGTGGCGCGCGTTGCGCGCGATCCGGTTGCTGGGCCTGGAGGTGTCCGTCCGGAAGACCAGGGCCATGTGGTTTCACCGCTCGGCCCGGCTGGCGGCGCCTCCCCAGTGTTGGATCTGCGTGGGGGAGGGGGTGGTCGAGGTCGGGTCCCAGATGCGTTACCTGGGACTCGAGCTCGACGGCCTGTGGCGTTTTGACCGTCACCTTGAGGGGCTGACGCCCCGGGCGGAGAGGGCGACCGCTGCGCTTGGTCGCCTTCTCCCGAATCTCGGGGGCCCCTGTGGAAGAGTGCGTCGCCTGTTCGCGGTGGTGGTGCGAGTTTTGGTCCTGTACGGAGCCCCTGTATGGGCGCGCGATGTCCTGGCTAGGGGGCGTAGTGGCGGCACCCGGTCGCTGCTGCGCCGCATCGAGCGCAGGCTGGCCATTGGCATCGTGCGGGGGTACCGCACCATTTCATACGCGACGGCGATGGTGATGTCGGGGCTGATCTCCCTCGAGCTGGAGGCCCGCGTGTTGGCGGATGTACACGGGTACTCCAGGGATCTCCGGCTCCGGAAGGCAGCATCGGATCGGGCGCTGCTCTTGGTGGACGAGTTCAGGCGCCACGCTCGGCGGAACGCGGCCCGGGAATGGCGCCACAGCCTTCCCGGGACGAGAGAGGGCGAGAGGCGTGCCGTTCGGGCCATTCTCCCGGTGTTCGACCGGTGGAACAGGCGATGGATGGGGAAGAGGGTCTCCTACCGTTTGACGCAGGTGATGACCGGGCACGGATGCTTCGGCGACTACCTGTGTCGCATCGGGAGGGAGGCCGAGGAGGCGTGTCACCAATGCGGCGAGCCGCGGGACACGGCGCAACACACTCTCGAGGAGTGTCCGGCATGGGGGGGGGGGGGAGAGCGCCGTGCCCTGCGGCGCGCGGTGGGCCACGACCTCTCGCTCTCGGCTGTCGTCGCTGCGGCAGCCGGGGGCGGTGAGGCGTGGAGGGGATTCGCCTCCTTCTGCGAGCAGGTGATGCTGCGGAAGGAGGCTGCGGAGCAGGATCCTGAGCGTAATCACGATCCCGGCCGAAGGGGGGGGAGGCGGCGCAGGGTACGCCCCGGGGGCGTACCCCCGTTGCGACGCCTCTGACGCGTGCGGGGCGCCCTTGATGATCTCGAGGCGAGGGATCGGATATCCCCTTGTACTCGGTCACCAACGGCGTCCCCGGAGGCCGTCTGGCATCCTGGGCGGGGGCTCGGATGCCCATCGGGGCGGCCTAACAGAGGGGGAAGGCGCCGTGTCGTCCGTTGCGGGGTGCCTTCGGATAGAGCAGGTACGGGAGGGGGCCGCGTCCCCCTCCAGGGCGGTGTGTAAAGGCGGGGGCACACCGGATTGATATGCGCGCGCAGAACACGGGTGCCCCCAGGAGCCTAGGGACGGACGGGGAGGAGTTAGTGGGTATACTCGGCACTGCACTCACCTGCCGAGGAGTCCCACATAACCCGGTCCATCCCCGGGGGTATCCGTAACGAGATTACCTCCTCGGAAAAAAAAGTGCCATCACAGGTTATGGGGCCCCGGCCCCTGTTGATGGAGATCGGCCCAAGATCCGGCCTTTGAGGCGGAACTCGGGGCGCAACGGGACCGAGCTGGAGGGGGACCGACTTTCGGTCAAGTCGGTCAGGTCGGCGAGGTCGGCGAAGTCGACCCCCTTCACCAGCGGCGCGGGCGGAAAGCGTCCACTCACCCCGACTCCGGGGAGACCCTCGACGACCCCGGCGCTCGATAAGCGGGACAGGCTGGAGGTGACTTTCTCCCAGCTTCCCCGCCCGGAGGTGAGAAGTCTGCTCCCGGGGGAGCTAACTGCTCTCCTCGTGGAGCTGGCCCGCGAGAACCGGGACATGGCCGAGAGGAGCCGGAACCTAAAAGGCACCTATGTCAAGGGTTTCCGCGACTCTTCCGACCTCATCGAGGAGGTGGCCAACGAGGTTCTGGCCCTCACGTTCTTGCGGACCCCGGAGTCGGCGCTCTGCGGGACAGCTGCGCGGCGCTGGAGCGGGAGCTGCGGGAGACCCGCGACACGCTGGAGGCCATCAGGGGGGAATTGATGGCTGTAAAGCGGTTGTGGGATGCTCCCCCAGTCCCGGAGGCCGGCATCGGCGGGGATATTGTGTCCCTCGCATCGGACCTCATGGTCCAGATGCGGGCGCTCTTAGAGGCGGGGCTGGGCTCCATCCGCAAGGAGATGCGGGTGGAGCTGCGTCGCGCGATCGCGGCCGCTGCCCCGGCCGCGGGAGCGTGTAGGGCTCCCCTACCACCGCCTCCCGCGCCTCCGGTGCCGCCGACGCCCGCTCCTGCGCCCGTGCCGCCGACGCCGGCCCCAGCCCAGGTGGCGGGAGGGGCCAGCAAGAAGAAGAAGAAGATGGATGGCACCGTTGCCGCGGGTGGGAGCGCTTTGCGGCCCCGCCCCCTGCGCCTGCACCAGGTACCCCGACTAAACGGGAAACCTGGGCGGATGTACTCGGTAGGCGGGCCATTTCCGCGGCCCAGGCCGCTGCTAAGGCCGGGGCCCAGGTCGCGGCAACCGTCTCGGCTGGCGCCTCAAACGCGAGGAGGGCCACTGTCCCTGCCTCGAAGGGCGGGAAATCAGCGGCGAAAGTCAGGGCCCCGCCCCGCTTTGCATCAGTTACCCTGACTGTCCCGGAGGGGCCTCGTATGAGGAGGCCATTAGGAAGGCCCGCCAGGGCGTCGATTTAGGCGCCCTCGGCATTGGGGCCCCCCATTGGAAGAGGGCTGTAACCAGGGGCCTCATTTTTGAGGTCCCTGGTGCCGATGGGGGCCCCAAGGCCGATGCCTTGGCCGCCAAGATGGCCGCCGTCCTGGGGGGATGGAGGTAAGGGTGTCCAGGCCCGTGAAGGAGGCGGAATTCCGTCTCAGGCACCATATGGGTGCAGTGCCCGGCCGTGGCGGCGCTGGCAATTGAGACGGCCGGGAAGGTGCGCGTGGGGTGGTCCACTGCCCAGGTGGTGGTGCTGGCGCCACGGCCGATGCAGTGCTTTCGCTGCCTGGCCCTAGGCCATGTACGGCAGCGATGCACTACGGCGGTCGACCGCAGCGGTCACTGCTACCGCTGCGGGGATGCCACCCACCGGGCGGTGGACTGTAAGGCACCACCCCACTGCGTCGTGTGCGCCGCGGTGGGCCGACCGGCGGGGCTCAAGGCGGTGCGCAAGGCGTGCTCTACGCCCCCAATGGGCAAGAAGGGCGCGAAGGGGGTGGGCGGTGTGGCGCCCCATAAAAGCGCGGCGAAGCAGACTGCCGGGGGTGCGCCAACCGCTCCCCCCACCACCACCTGCAAGGAGGTGGTAGACATGGAGGTGGACGCAGCCCCCAGCGGGACTGCGGAGGGGACTAGCGCGGGGCCCCAATAATGACCCACACTCCGCGCCGGTCCACTCTCCCGGTACTCCAGGCTAACCTCAACCACTGCCGCCGGGCAAAGGACCTGATGGTCCAGTGCCTGGAGGAGTGGGGGTTGGCCTGGCCGTCGCCACGGAGCCGTACATCGTCCAAAACCATCCACACTGGTCCGGTAACGCTGACGGCTCCGTGGCGATATGGTGGCGTCGCCACTCGGCGACAGTACCCCCCTGCTCCGTGGTCGAACGAGGCAGGGGGATGGTTATGGTGAAGTGGGGAAGACTTCTGGTCGTGGGGTGCCGAACTCGGGATGTTCCTGGACGGGCTGGGGCTTATGATAGCTCCATATATAGCCGGTCCGGTGCTGGTCCTGGGGGACCTCAACGCGAGGTCCACCATCTGGGGTAACCCCGGGACCAGCGCCCGAGGCGGGTCCTGGAAGAGTGGGCGGAGGGGATGGAGCTCCGGTTGTTAAACCTGGGCTCCGTGCCTACGTGCGTGAGGTGGAACGGGTGGTCGATCATGGACGTATCGTTCGCGACCGCCGCCGCCTCACGCCGTGTATCCAACTGGCGGGTCTGGGATGGAGAGACCCTGACGGACCACAGCTACGTCCTGATGGACGTGGCTGTGGTCTCGGACTCGCCGTTGGACACGCCCCACCGACGTGACACCTCTTCAGGGCCCAGATGGGCGCTGAAACGACTAGACGGGGACCTCCTGAGGGCCGTGATTATCGGCTCCGCCTGGCCTTCGGCCAGGGAGCGCGAGGCAGATGAGGGGGCGGCTTGGATCCGGGACAGGTTGCAGATGATCTGTGACGTGGCGATGCTCCGGGTCCGAGCTCAGCCCCCGAGAAAGGCAGTTTACTGGTGGTCGGGGGAACTGGCCGAACTTCGCAGTTCGGCCGGCCGAGCCCGCCGCCAGTACGCCCGCGCAAGCGCCGCCATTTCCTGGGCGGCGACGCGGAGCCGAGGGTCGCCGAGCTGTACAGGGAGTACAGATCGGCGGCCGTGGCCCTCAAGCGTGCGATTGCCGCTGCTAAAGCCAAGGCCTGGGATGAGCTCCTGCTCACCCTCCGTGATGATCCGTGGGGACGCCCGTATAAGGCGGTGCTTGGGAAGCTCCGCCCTTGGGCGTCCCCGGTCAAGGAGAGGCTAGACCCGGAATTCCTGGGGTGCGTCGTTGACACCCTCATCCCCCTGAGTGATGGGGAGGGGGGAGGGAACGCGCCCTAGGTCCGACCATACAATGGTCGGACGAGTTCCGGATCACCGAGTGGGAGCTGTACCAGGCCGTCCGGGAACTCCGGGCCAGGGGCAAGAAGGCTCCTGGCCCCGATGTGGTTCCCGGTGGTATAATGGCCTTAGCCCTGGAGGTCCTCGCTCCGGCGTCCAGGAGCGTCATGGACGCGAGCCTGCACCGGGGAGTCTTCCCCACGGTATGGACAAAAACGTGCCTGGTTCTCCTCCAAAAGGAGGGGAAATCCGCAGAGTCTCCCTCTGCATACCGGCCGGTATGTGTACTCGACGAGGCGGGCAAGCTGTTCGAAAGAATAATTGCCGCCCGCCTCGTCGAGCATCTGTCGCGGGGTGGTCCCGACCTGAGCGACAGCCAGTATGGATTCCGGAGGGGCCGCTCTACAATAGACGCCCTGGAGCGCCTGCGCCCCCTCCGGGAACGGGCTGTCGCTCGGAGCAGGGTGTTGATAGCCGTGTCGATAGACATATCTAACGTTTTCAACGCCCTGCCCTGGACGGAGATAATGGGGGCGCTGGACCATTTCCAGGTGCCCCCTTATCTCCGGGAGGTGGTCGGCGACTATCTCCGCGATAGAGAGGTGGTATTTACCGGCCGGTGTAGCATTGTGCACACGAGGGAGACGCACCGCGACGTTTCACAGGGGTCGGTCCTCGGACCGCTCCTGTGGAACTTGGCGTACGACACGGTGCTGCGGGTTGTCCTCCCCCCGGATTCGGGTGTCATCTGCTATGCAGATGGTTTATGCCGAGGGGTAGGACTGGAGGAGAACCAGGCGATCTGGATGTGTGGATCGCCTCGGCCGCGTGGCAGCTACCCCGTGGTCAGGACCTCTGGATTCGTGTCGCCGAAACCTCCGTCGAGATCGGGCCCAGGATGAGGTACCCGGGCCTGGTCATAGACGGCCGCTGGCGATTCGAAGGACACTTCGAGCTCCTCGCCCCCTGACTGGAGACGACGGCAGCCGCCTTGGCGCGGCTGCTGCCGAATGTCGGGGGGCCGGATTTGAAAGTACGCCGCCTCTATATGGAGGTGGTGCGGTATATTGCCCTGTATGGGGACCCCGTATGGCACCGCTCGCTCGGGGCCAGCACGCCCAGCCAAAGGCTCGTTGAAAGAGTGCGGCGGCGGCTGGCCCTGCTGGCCATACGGGGTTACCGCACCATCTCCGCCGAGGCGGCGGGACTCCTCGCCGTGATTCCACCCTTCCCTGTGGTGGCGGCGGAGCGGGCGAGGTTATACCACATCGCCCGCTCCTTCCGTCGCCCGCCGGGGGTGGAACTCACGCGCGAGGAGGAGTTGGAGCTCGAGGGCCAAAATCGACAGGCCCGGACGGAAGCTTTTTCGGAATGGAGGGCGCTGTTGGCGCCTTTCACACGTCCGATTGTCCGGGCCCTCCTGCCCATATTTTATATATGGTGCAGGAGGCGGGGAAGGTTGACCTTCCGCCTCACGCAGGTGCTCTCCGGCCATGGCTGCTTTGGAGAGTACCTGCACACGATGGGGCGGGAGCCGACTGCGCAGTGCCACCACTGCGGTGAAGATGTCGACACGGCGCGGCATACCGTGGAGGAGTGCCCAGCTTGGTCCGGGCCGCGCCGTGTCCTGAGAGCACATGGTCGACAGCGTGGGGTCGTGGAAGGCGGTGGCCTCCTTCTGCGAGGAAGTGATGAAGCAAAAGGAGGCCGCCGAGCGGGCCCGGGAACGGGACCCGGGCTCCGCGAGGAGTGTGTGGGCGCGGGGACGATCCCCGCGCTGTCGTGTGCCCCCCACGAGGGGGGTGGCGAGGGGCGGGAGGGCGCGGGGTTCTACCCCGCGTCAACAGGTGCCCCCGGTTGTGGGGGCGGAGTGTTGTTGGCGCGGGGAGTCTCCCCGCGCCCTGTTGTGCCCCCACCATTGGGGGCGGTGCATTTGGGGGCCCGGTTGTACGAGCTGACCCCCTGATAGCTCCCCCCGTGATAGGCCCACACCCCCGGGTTAGTTTCCCGGTGTGGGGGGGGGGGGTGTCGGTCCGTCCCTCCCCAATAGGGGAGGGGGATCCGTGGGGGGTTTGGGGTAAGGAAGGGTCGGGGCGTGCCGGATCGCGCCTCCGACGGCCCTTCCTACCGGTGGCGGCGTCTTCTTGCCTCGGTCGGGGTTGGTTCCTTCGGAATACCGGCCCAGAGCGGGGCACGAAGACTCCGGGAGCTGTGGGTGGACCGAGCTGGGGCTCGGGAAGCCCAATCCGAAGGCTCCAGGGATGGGGACACCGGGCGGGTCCCTCCGCCCGGGTTATTGTAGCGTAGGCAGTGGGGGAGGTTAACCCCTCCCCCGGGGTTTGATGATAGCTGGGAGGTGTCCTGTTGAGTACTCGCGTGATCCAGGCACCTCCCCCTTTAGCTTAGGTGGGCGTGGGTTTTTTAGTGGGTAGCCTTTTGGGGATTCTTCCCCAGGGGTAGTCCCACATAACCCCGATTCCCCCCAGGGAGTCGGGGTATGCGTAAAGTCATTTTCCCCACGAAAAAAAAGGGACGAGCATTCCGCATGGCTCGCGGAATAGGCCGGAATAGGGCGAGTAGCACATGCGAAATCTACCAAATACTTACTAAGATAATAAGTTCCTAGCTCATAGAGATTTATATGTATAAGATGGTAAAAGGGCATTTTAACGGATGCATTCAAATATACAACCCTAACAGTCTAATGTGAAACTCCCGCATATACACACGTAAAAAGCGAATAAAGTCTCTACAAAACGCATCTCAACAACCAAGTGTTTGTTCCATCATATCCCTTATTCTCAGAGTTCATATAGAGAATAGAACATTGTGGGAATCCGCCACAGTATTGTTCGAGCGACATATTCTCCCGTAAGGCTGGCAATCTTTCTAAATATCTCGTCGGTGCTCACGCTCGGGGGGATCTAGAGCACCGACGAGATATTTAGAAAGACTACCAGCCTTACGGGAGAATGTGTCGCTAGAAAAATACTGTAGGGATATAGACAGACAGGCGTCGGGATAGGGAGACAGACGTCTCGATCCAACGCTCTCGAACCAGAGTCGAATAAAGTTTCGTTACATACACGTGTTAGTGATTATTAGTAGAAAATCTCCTAGTGGTTCTGTGCAGAGTAGGCTGCATCTTGGTTCCGCATTTATCCGCGGGACTCTTAAACCTACAACTGGTGACCCCGACGTGATCGGAAGATCAAGAACCACGCTGCACGTGCCCGGAAGCCGGTTCACGTTTTCACGGAGACCACCAGGAAGAAATTGTCGTCGGGCCGTCACAGAATAATGACCATACTCCACAAGACGTCCTTCATCATATCGTGACCGAAGGTCCGCCAGTAGCGAAACGCGCGCGTAGGTTACCGCAGTAAAAACTGCACGCCGCGAAAGCGGAATTCAAACAGCTCGTCAGCTCGGGAATTTGCAGGCCTTCTAGTAGTCCTTGGGCGAGTCCTATTCATCTCGTCCCGCAAAAGGACGGGGGCTGGCGCGGCTGCGGCGATTACCGCCGTCTCAATGCGGTAACGATTCCTGATAAATATCCAGTCCCCCACCTTCACGATTACTCCGTGAACCTTCACGGAAAATACGTTTTCACGAAGCTCGATCTTCACCGGGCGTATCAACAAATTCCGATCGCCCCATCTGACATTCCGAAAACGGCGGTCATTACCCCGTTTGGGCTTTTTGAATACACGGTAATGCCCTTTTGCCTTCGTAATGCCGAACAAACCTTTCAGCGTTACATCTACCGTGCCCTCGGGGATTTAGATTTCGTATTCGCGTATATTCACGATATTCTTGTAGCGACCGATGGAAAGACACGCGTCGCCAGCCGCGAGCGCGTGACGTAATCGGCCGCAAAGTAAACATTTCGCGATACCTCGCGCGCAGGCGCGAATCGGCGGTTCTCGAACATTCGAGAACGCGAGGTAGATATACCTCGCCGTGATTCCGGGAACCGCCCTCTGTTTTCCACGAATCTCGACGGACGCACGTACTCGGACATACACACACGCACACACCGCGCCGCGCTAGAGCACGTGGCCAGCACCGATTCTTTTCGCGTTACATTCGCAACAAATTTACTTCGCGTCGCGTAGCTCTCTGTTAACGTAGTCGTAAGCAGTAGTGTATATAGCGTATATAGTAGTTGAATAAAGTAGTGCACACGAGTGAGGAGCAGTGGACCTTTCCCTACATTCTCATTGCTTCCTCGAATCTAATGGAACATGAAGATTACCTACGCGTAGTACTGCAACGCTTGCAGGAATATTGTCTTCGGCTAAACACCCAAAAGTGCGAGTTCGGGAAGTCGTCTCTCGAGTTCCTCGGTCATGTCATTGACCAGCACGGGTCTAGCCCAATTCCCGAGAAAGTCAAGGCCATAACAGATTTTCCAAGGCCTCGGACATTGCCGATCTTCGTAGGTTCCTTGGCATGACCAATTTCTACCGACGTAGCGTTCGACACGCTGCCGACGTGCAGGCTCCTCTGCACGAGTACCTCGGCGAGTCGAAGAAAAATGACAAACGCGAAATTGCGTGGACCCCTAGGTCCAAGGAAGCGTTCGCTCGGGTCAAAAGTGACCTCGCCAACGCAACTATGCTCTCTCATCCCGCGTCAAACACAGTGACGTGTATCGTTACTGACGCCTCCGATTTCGGCATGGGCGCGTCACTCGAGCAGAAGCTCGAAGACTCCTGGAAGCCCTTGGCTTTCTTCTCCAGGAAATTCAGTCCTGCCCAACGCAATTATAGTGCGTACGATCGCGAGTTGACTGCCGCTTATGAGGCACTAAAATACTTCCGACACTTCTTAGAAGGTCGTGAATTCAGCATTGTGACAGATCACAAGCCTCTCACGTACGCGTTTCGTCAGAAAGCCGACAAGGCATCTCCTCGACAGCTCAGACAGTTGTATATCTCATTGTAAATCTCACAATTCACCACTCACATTGAGCATCTCCCTGGCTCGGAAAACGTCGTTGCCGATTCATTATCGCGAATCTACTCGCTGCGCCTCGCCGCGAACATTTCTCTGGACGAACTGTCCAAAATGCAAGAGAGCGACGACGAGCTGAAGGAATTACTGCGCTCTGCCGACCACTCGTTGTCCCTGCCACAAATAAGGTGGGGACCTTCCCACATTGGGATCGTGTGCGACCTCACGGGCGAAATCTTGCGTCCGTACATCCCAGGGCCGGCTAGAAAAAAATTTTCGACACTTTCCACAACCTTGCGCACCCCTGCGCTAAGATCACTGATCGGGTAATTCGGAAACGTTACGTCTGGCCGGACATGCATCGCGACATTATAAAATGGTCCAAAGACTGCTTGGACTGTCAACAGTTGAAAGTAACGCGGCATAACCACGTGGCTCCTGCGGAATTCGTAGCCCCCGACAGCCGCTTTAAACACGTCCATATGAACATTGTCGGTGCTTTACCGGTTTCCGACGGCAATCGCTATTGCCTTACCATAATCGATCGTTTCTCGTGATGGCCCGAGGCCATTCCGCTGCCGGATATCGAAGCAACCTGTTGGGTTATGTTCAAAAAGAAATGCGTGGACATCGGTGATGGTCGCATACAGACCGAATAGAAAAGTTTATTTTAAAATAAAATATAACCTGCATAATCACAATTGTTGATCAGCACCATAATAACTGAATACAAAAATATGTCGAGACGATAACGACGCCAAAGCCAAGAAACAAGAACGCAACGAAGGTCTGCAAGACACATCACATAAGAATTTGAGACAAAAACGGTTCGCGAGTACAAAGACGGCGGCGAGAGCCGACAACACCCGATAATACACGACATCGACGATTCGTCTATAAAAACGCGCTACATTTGAAAAGCGACCTGTAACGCAGCAAACGAATGTAACCTCTCACATACGGCCCCACAATCGTTTGCAGCATTATTTACAAAATATTTGATTCGCAAAATAGTCGTGTTTATTCTGCAATAGAGGTTTGGTTAATGAATCCGCCATATTTGATTTGCTCTGTATAAACCTCAACTCGAACCTTCCCTTACTTATCCAATCTCTTATAAATTGTAATTTAATATCAATATGTTTAGTTTTTAGATTCTCTATGCTATTTTTACTGAAATATATGGCGGATTGGTTATCACAATATTGGATCGGTTTTTCAATATCCGAGTATATCTCTAATTCTCTCAAAATATCTGAATACCAAACTAAGTCTTTTACGCTCTCTGTTAGTGCAATAAATTCGGATTCCATTGAACTTAAGGCTATACATTTTTGTTTGTTTGATTTCCACATAAATGGAACATTGTTGAAGTACATAATATATCCGCTTGTCGAGTGCCTTTGCATGAGATCGCACCCCCAGTTCGCATCCGAATATGACACCAATCCTGTGTTTTTAATACTTGACAAATTTAATTTATATTCCTTGGTATTGAATGCGTAGTTAATTATGTCGACAACCATCTTCCAATGCTGAAAATTATAACGATTACAATACTGCGACATTAAATTTACTGAGAAAGCTATATCTGGCCTACTTCTATCAGCCAAGAACGATAAACATCCTATCAGTGATCTGTAAGGAAACTTTTTCATTAAATCGTTTTCAACTAGCTCGTTTCCCTCCTTGGGTGGTAAACTACCTATTTTTAATGGCAGTTTTGCATGTGTTTTTGGTAATTCTTTAAATCTCTCCATTAATTTCTCAATATAGGTTTGTTGATGCAGGTAATAGTCAGTCTTACCTTTTTCAAAATTTACACCCAATATATATTTTACCTCACCAAGCTCCTTAATATCTACCTTTGACTTTATTCGTGTTACAATTTCTTCAATTAATGCTTCATCTTTTGCAAATAATACTATATCGTCAACATAAAGTAATAAGAATGCTTCATTATTTAGACTATATACGCAGTTACACCTCAATAACTTGTTAAAGCCCAATAACTTTAGAATGTTTTCGAACTCATTATTCCATTCTCTACCGCTTTGGTGTAACCCATAAACTGCTTTTTGTAATAAACAAACCTTATTTTCTTTTCCTACTACCTCGAATCCCTTCGGTTGCTTCATGTATATTCTTTCTTTTAACTTTCCATACAAATACGCCGACTTTACGTCTAACTGCGTATGACACCATGACAATGTTGATACTAGCAAAATAAAGAAAAATCTAAGTAAGGAAAAACTTACAACTGGCGAGAATATTTCAGTATAATCAATCCCATATCTCTGGTTAAATCCTTGAGCTACCAATCTAGCTTTGTACCCCTTGGTGTCATTCTTGGTATCGGTTTTTATTGTATAGACCCATCTATTCCCAATTGCTTTTTGATTTGGCGGCAAATCTACTAACGTCCAGACTTCTCTATCCTCCATCATCTTCATCTCTTTTTGCATGGCTTCGTCCCATTGCTCTTTCTCGGGATGCATCTGTGCTTCTTCAAAATTCCTCGGGATTTCTGCAGAGTACACTTCATCTTGAAATATGTAATCTAATGGATCATCTTGAATATTTAGACACTTGCTCAAGTGAATTTCCTTCTTGTCTTCTTCTTCTCCTTTTTGATCATTAGCTTTTGGTTCAAATGAAAAATGTTTTGGATCGAACCTCATTTTATTTGTTGCACAATATCTTTTAATGTCATCCAATGATCTTAATCTTGTGTTATTTCCGGGTGGACAGTAGTATACGTCGATTTTTTCTTCCTTTTCTCTTTCTTTCCTTCTCCTTTCAATTCTTTCCCACTCAGAAATATCAATATACTTCAATGCTTCATTAGACACTTCCTCTTTTATCCCTTTTTCAGGTTTCATCTTTTTCTCCTCTTCTGCAAGTGTATCATCGTGCCACATTGATTCTTCGTCATGTATAATAATATTGCAATTCTTATCTAATCTTCCTTTTCCGAATAGCATTTCAACTCCATTTTTACTTTCATCAACCTTTACATGTGTTGTCTCTACTATTTTTCTAGTTTTTGGTAACCATACTCTATATCCTTTTGTTTTTAATGCATATCCCACAATAATTCCGAGATCTGCTTTCGCCTGCAGCTTATTCCTTCTTACGCTCGGTATTTGAACATATGCCAATGAGCCGAAAATTCTTAGATGACCGATCGATGGCTTGTGTCCCCACCATCTCTCCTCTGGTGTAACATCTTTTAAAGATTTATGCACGCATCTGTTTTTCACATGAACAAATGCATGTAGTGCCTCAGCCCAGAAATTTGCTTTTAATCCACTGTCTTGCAGCATGGCTCTTACTCCTTCCATGGCTGTCCTATTGAATCTCTCAGCAACCCCATTTTGTTCTGGTGTATACGTGGACGTCCTCTCTGCATGTATTCCTTTCTGCCTCAAAAATGCATCAAATTCTGAATGACAGAATTCCTTTCCATTGTCTGTTCTAATAATTTTCAATTTCTTGTCGTGTTGTCTTTCAACTTTAGCTACAAATTGTGTAAAATATGTGAAATCATCGGATTTATTTTTCATCGTGTAAACGAATACCTTTCTGGAGTAATCGTCTATTATTGACAAAAAATATCTGCATCCGCCTAATGATGTTACCGGGGATGGTCCCCATACATCCATATATACTCTTTCTAATATTTTGTTGGACATTATTCTTGGTATTGATTTGAATGACGACCTTGTTGCCTTTGCTATTTGACATACGTTGCATAAGTCCATGTCTCCATTTATCTTCTCGAGACCTCTTACAACGTTTTTCTTTTCCATGTAGTTAATAATGTTTTTATTTATATGGCACAGTCTCCTATGTATCGTATTCATATTAATCTTGTCCATTTGGCATCTTCCAGACACGTATGTTTCATCCTTTCTTCCTTCATGCCTTCCGTATAATATATAAAGTCTCTCTTTTCTATAAACTGTAAAGTAGTATTCATTTTCTTCTGTGTACACTACCATTTTATTGTTTTTCCAATTTATGCGAAAACCTGCTATGTCCATGCATGATCCACTTATCAAATTCCTCCTCATATTCGGTGCATACAGAACATCCTTCAATTTTATTTCTACGAATTTGCTTTTATCCCTGGCATAAAATATAATATCTCCTTTCCCTAAGACTTGTGATTTGGCATCTTTATCTCCTACCAAAATATCAGTAGGTGGCAATTCTTTGAAATTTCTGAACCAACTCCTTTCTTTGCAAAAATGAGACGTGGCTGCGCTGTCTATTAACCATTCATCGAGAGGCTTTTCTGAAATAGCAACAGCTTGAGCCTCGTGATCACTATCACCTCGTATCGCTATAGTAGTTTCAATGTAAAACGCCCTTTTGTCTCCGCGATAATTTTCTCTTATATCGTTTTGTTGTTTTCTTCTTAGTGTATAGCAGTCCTCCATCAAATGTCCAGGCTTTTTACAGTACCTGCATTGTTGATTTCTTTTACTTTCATAGGATTGTGGATTATTTCTTACTTTAGTTGTTATATTTCCATTATTTCCAAAACGTGTATTTGGATTTTTGTTCTCTCTCCTGAGGTTTCTCATTTCTTTCCCTGTTCCAGTCTGATAGGCATTTATTACGGTGTCCAGACCTTCATCTTTCCTCTTTTGTTTTATTCTTCCTTCTTCAGTAATCAGCTGCTTTTCTATTTCTTGATATATCGTTGTGTATGCTTTATCTTTCCTTCTTTGATAGTCGCGCTTTTCTCGACCCGGCGCGTCGTCCTTTGGTGGCTCTGTGACTCCCGTTATGAATTCCCATGATCCTCGATCGATCAGCAGCACTTTCATGTCCACCTTCCAACTGTTATAGTTGTTCGAATTTAGTTTCGGAAAACTAGGGAACGATACTGTATGTTCCTCCATTTCAATTTCACTTATTCCACGGCCACAGAATTTAAGATTTCTAACCTCACTCGAAGCCACGTGTGTCTGGGCCCATAACCATATTGTTGGGTTATGTTCAAAAAGAAATGCGTGGACATCGGTGATGGTCGCATACAGACCGAATAGAAAAGTTTATTTTAAAATAAAATATAACCTGCATAATCACAATTGTTGATCAGCACCATAATAACTGAATACAAAAATATGTCGAGACGATAACGACGTCAAAGCCAAGAAACAAGAACGCAACGAAGGTCTGCAAGACACATCACATAAGAATTTGAGACAAAAACGGTTCGCGAGTACAAAGACGGCGGCGAGAGCCGACAACACCCGATAATACACGACATCGACGATTCGTGTATAAAAACGCGCTACATTTGAAAAGCGACCTGTAACGCAGCAAACGAATGTAACCTCTCACACAACCACCGTATGTAGAGCTTTTGTAGATCACTGGATCTCGCGATACGGCGCGCCAGAAACGCTAACGACTGACCAAGGTAGTCAGTTCGAATCGAAATTGTTCACAGCGTTGTTGCAACTATCCGGTTGTCACCGGATACGTACTACCGCGTTCCATCCCGCCTCTAACGGCATGATCGAACGATGGCACCGCTGCCTGAAAACCGCGATAATGTGTCACGCGAACACGAAATGGTCACGAGTCCTGTCCACCGTGATGTTAGGGTTGCGAAACAACGTGATGGACACCGGGTCCAACGGGTCCTCACCTGCTGTACGTCGACGACGATCCGTCCGACCCGCAAATATTCGTCGAAGAGTTTCGCGATCACATGCGCAAAGTGAAACCAGTCCCCGTGGGACAGCGACATAAAAAGCACGCGTTTATATTTAAAGATTTGTCAACATGTTCACACGTGTTCCTTCGCGCAGGCACTCTCAAGAAATCGCTCGAACGTCCATACACTGGACCGCATAAAGTCTTGAAACGCGTCAACGACAGAGTCATCGAAATCAAGGTCAATTGTAAACCGCGCTCGGTATCTGTCGAAAATTTAAAACCCGCGTACGCAGTTCGCGAGCCGGACTCGGAAGCTGCCGGCGACCCTGCAGTCGCTACGGGAAGCAGCACGATCCGCACGTACGCGAATAAAAAGCGCGTCACATTCGCTGCCGAAGCGAGGAAAACAGGAAATTGTAAATGCACGCAACCATATACGCATAGTCAGTAAGCGCATGCCGTATGTGTAACACTTCTTGCGAAAACAGCGTTTAATTTAAATATCGTACACACTCGGGGGGAGTATGTAGGGATATTGGCGCTGCCGCGCCATTCCCCTAGGCAGGCGCCTAGAGAATATGCTCCAACGAGGTTAGCAGTGTCAACCTCGGGCAACGCAGGCGAGAGAACCGCTATGTACTCTCTCGCTGCCTGACTCTCGATCGAGACAGACGTCTCGATCCAATGCTCTCGAACCAGAGTCGAATAAAGTAGTTTCGTCAGAGAGGAATGAGAGTGCTCACGCCCGGGGTTTCGGCGTTCCCACTTTCGTGACATCGCCGCTTTAGCATGGCACAGAACCGGTCAGTCTTTCCTGGAACAGAACCGGTCAGTCTTTTAGCATGGCACAGAACCGGTCAGTCTTTTAGCATAAAACTGAACGCACATTATTTTTTTAACCAGGATTAGAACGTACAGCTTAATTGTTTTATATGAAATATGTAACTAACATGTAAATCTTGTGTACAAAATCTCTAATATTAATTGTAATGATACGTATTTTATTTTTTTTTCCAAGTTTGTAGTTGCAAACTTTAGGTGTAAAAAATGGAAAATCCGGAAAAATTCGAACAAATAAAGATCTCATATCGAAGTTTAAAAGCGACCAACCTGAATATTAATTTAATAATGAGCTATTGTCATCAACACTATCTTAAATTTTTTCATATATTTAGCTACTGTTATTATTAATTTAAAAAATTTTTCTTTCATGAATAAATATTTTTCCACCTCAGCACCATAAGATTTTTACTAGATGACTTTAAAAACACATTAGAACTATTTTTAAATAATTTTACTCGAAAACATTCTAGTTTACTCTTTATTTCACCGTTCTACTAATTTTTTATGGGCTGCATTGCAGCTCTGTTTAACACTCCTTTACAACTCAATACCATGGTACCATCCATATTCAAGGAAGAACAATTTTTTGCGACGACCATTGAAAAAACAAAAGTGTTTCCTTCATTTCAGTCCTTTAGTGCGTTGGTGACGTAGCGCCCAGCACACCTACCTGTGTTCTGTGTAACATCTGGAGTTTTATGGTACGCTAACAATTGCTATTGACTCGCAAGCCAGACCGTACAAGCGAATGCATCCACAACTTCCAGAGACCTGCCTCCAAAACTAATTAAAGGAAGGCTAGACATGCAGTGTGTACTAAACTCCTCAAAAGAGGCGGATTCCAGTCGCTCGTGTTATAAACCTCATTCGATACTTCATCGAAAGGGTGATCTTACATATATCTGTAACAGTTCCAAGTGCATGCACTTTGTTCATGATACACTCTTTGTAATTATTAAATTCAATTAAATATTAAGTAAATCTTTCACGGTGCTAACGGCCCTCGCAGAGATGGGCATTATTTGGGATAAAAAATTATTTAAATGAAAATTTGAATAAAAGATACTTTATCTTTATTTGTTATTTGAAGGTTCGAATAAAAAAAAGCATCTTTATTGGACGAGTATCGGATAAATAATTTTATTCGTCGAGAATTTATCCGACGAATAAAGATAATTTTTTCTATTCGAAGCGGATTTATTCGAACTTCGAATAATTTTTTCATCTTTTATCTGTATCTTTTATTCGAAGGCTTCGAATAAATCTTGGAATAACTTTTGCCGAGCGCCGAGTTTCAAAGACCCAGCAACGACGGACGACATACAATGTAAGCGAATGGAGAATCCCGCACGTATGAAAGTTTAAACTTTTAGATTTTTCAATATATCCTCATGAAATTGTGACGAGCGAATGGAGGTGATTTTCCTGATGAAAATGAGGTCAAATTCGAGTGTAATCGAACAAGTTTCACTGATATGTAATGTTACGATAAGAATTACAATCTCATTAAACACAGTCCAAATGACGTCGTGTTTGAACTCATTTCGATCGGAACAAGCTGTACAACTCATTCCTCTTAAAATATTGTTCTGATTAAAAACATACAACCATAAATTGCCAATAATGTGCGATTCTCCGTCCGCTTACATTGTATACCGTTTGGCAGTCGCTGGGTCTTCGACGTTCAGCGCTCGTCGGTCCTCGTCAGCCGCCGTCGCCGTTTATTCGTCGAGCTGGCAAAAGTTATCCGTAGATTTATTCGAAGCCTTCGAATAAAAGATACAGATAAAAGATGAAAAAATTATTCGAAGTTCGAATAAATCCGCTTCGAATAAAAAAAATTATCTTTATTCGTCGGATAAATTCTCGTCGAATAAAATTATTTATCTGATACTCGTCGAATAAAGATACTTTTTTTATTCGAACCTTCGAATAACGAATAAAGATAAAGTATCTTTTATTCGAATCGTTATTTAAATAATTTTTTATCTAAATAATGCCCAACTCTGGCCACAGGTGCCATTTGGAAGGACAGCCCACCTGTTATCTTAACATTCTTTTAAAGTCCTTTTTTTACAGTCGCAGAGGAAGAAACGCTCTGTATTTTGGATTTCAAGTAATTGTAGACACTTGTATGATTCTGTTATATATACTACTTTGACAAAATTAGAAAATAAAAATTATGTGGCGTGTGTAATGTCGTACAAAGCAGTTTCAGATGAATGATAATGTGTTCAGGAACTGTTACAGAAATATGTAAGATCACCCTGTCGATGAAGTATCGAATGCGGTTTATGACACGAGCGACTGGAATCCACCTCTTTTGAGGAGTTTAGTACACACTGCATGTCTAGCCTTCCTTTAATTAGTTTTGGAGGCAGGTCTCTGGAAGTTGTGGATGCATTCGTTTGTATGGTCTGGCTTGCAACTCAATAGGGATTGTTAGCGTACCATAAAACTCCAGATGTGACACAGAACACAGGTAGGTGTGCTGGGCGCTACGTCACCAACGCACTAAAGGACTGAAATGAAGGAAACACTTTTGTTTTTTCAATGATCGTCGCAAAAAATTGTTCTTCCTTGAATATGGATGGTACCATGGTATTGGGTTGTGAAGGGGTGTTAAACAGAGCTGCAATGCAGCCCATAAAAAATTAGTAGAACGGTGAAATAAAGAGTAAACTAGAATGTTTTCGAGTAAAATTATTTAAAAATAGTTCTAATGTGTTTTTAAAGTCATCTAGTAAAAATCTTATGGTGCTGAGGTGGAAAAAATATTTATTCATGAAAGAAAATTTTTTTTAATTAATAATAACAGTAGCTATATATATGAAAATATTTAAGATATTGTTGATGACAATAGCTCATTATTAAATTA
The DNA here is from genome assembly GCF_050948215.1 of Halictus rubicundus. Classification (NCBI taxonomy): domain Eukaryota; kingdom Metazoa; phylum Arthropoda; class Insecta; order Hymenoptera; family Halictidae; genus Halictus; species Halictus rubicundus. The sequence continues at coordinate 1,058,065 of NC_135156.1, read as the reverse complement.
ATATTCAGTTTGGTCGCTTTTAAACTTCGATATGAGATCTGTATTTGTTCGAATTTTTCCGGATTTTCCATTTTTTACAACTAAAGTTTGCAACTACAAACTTGGAAAAAAAATAAAATACGTATCATTACAATTAATATTATTCTTAATTTATATTAATTAGAGATTTTGTACACAAGATTTACATGTTAGTTACATATTTCATATACAACAATTAAGCTGTACGTTCTAATCCTGGTTAAAAAAATAATGTGCGTTCAGTTTTATGCTAAAAGACTGACCGGTTCTGTCCCAGGAAAGACTGACCGGTTCTGTGCCATGCTAAAAGACTGACCGGTTCTGTTCCAGGAAAGACTGACCGGTTCTGTGCCATGCTAAGGCTGAGCAGATGTCAGCACTATATCGGGAACGCCGAAAACCCGGGCGTGAGCACTCTCATTCCTCTCTGGTTTCGTTACATACACGTGTTAATGATTATTAGTAGAAAGTCTCCTAGTGGTTCTGTGCAGAGTAGGCTGCATCGTGGTTCCGCATTTATCCGCGGGACTCTTAAACCTACAATACTGTAGGAAGTTAGTACGGAATACTCGTGGAGAATATTCCAAGCCTCGCGGACGGCGAACGAGGCACGTAGCCTACTCTACGTATACTGCGCGGTTAAGGAGCCACGTGGTCGGGTATGAGGAACGACACTCGCGTTTGCGGTTCTACGTGAACCAAAGAGCACAGTTATATTAACGTCCGAGGTGGCCTCGGAGAATACAGAGAGACTAGAACGAGTGTGTAAATTAGCGCGTCCGATCATGACAAAAGATAACGGCGGAAAGAGAACGAGTTTCGCCTCGCTCGCGCGAAGTCCACATGGCGGACATAGAGAGGAAACTCTGGCGATCGCAGCGGCCTAGGGGAATGGCGACGGTGGCGCCATCCACCCTACAATACGGTGTAGGGAGTATCATTGACTCCCTAGTGCATCCGCTAGGCGACGCAGCGGGCGCCAGAGGCGCCAATACATAATAGCAGAACTCTAGGTGTCTAGGGATTTTCCCCGAGACACTCTCGGCGTCCTTCCTAGACAACGGTCTCTCTGAATCTGCTGTTGCGTCGCAGTGTGGTGGGATGGGGACTTTTGTTGTGGGTTCGGGTGCCCGTGGAGCGCTGAAGCGCTCTGCTCGTGGAGGTTCACAAATAACTTCGTACACAGAGTAAAATGGCGAAAATAATTGTTAAAGATTTATTTAGAAATTCTTGGAGATGTAACTCCCTCGGTTCTATAATGAGTTCTGTGTCGTCCTGGAGTTTCGAATCCTTTTTCTAGCTTCTTCCTTCTCGTCTCGCTTCCTTAGCCAATAGGAAAATTGGGATCTTCTGGCTAGGCGTTGATTCGTCGGATCACTCGTCTTCCGGTTGCTGCTTGATGGTGATTGGCAGTGGATGGATCTTAATAGCACAGGCACTGGAGTGGGGTACGCATGAGGGTGAAGCCCCGCCAAAACAAGGGACGTGGGGCCATGTGGGACCGAACAAGAGAGAGGTCCGAGGGAGTTCCAAGAGGTCCCTGACTGAGAATTTATGACCTCTTGTCCTTAACTGATCCGGACTTCGACTATCCCTAATTTATGTAGAATTGGAGAAGCTACTCTAAGAGGCTGCGTGACTTTCTCTAAATTCCGCAATTAGTCTCGCCGACTCGAATTTCGTCAAGGATCTCTATGGAACTCTCCCGGTCTTTCTTTACCTACTCTAAACTATCGCGCCCAAATAAAATACGTATGTATGAAATACGCGATTACATCTTATATTTAAATTTCACTCTCCGCGCCATTAATCGATGCTATATATATATATATCTAGCTATGTTCGCGTGGTCAACTGGCCACGCTACAAGAACAACTTTATTCGACTTCACTTCGAGAGCGTAGGATCGAGACGTCTGTCTCGATCGAGAGTCCGGCAGCGAGAGAGTACATAGGCGGTTCTCTCGCCTGCATTGCCCGAGGTTGAGAGTGCCAACCTCGTCGGAGCATATTCTCTAGGCGCGTGCCTAGGGGAATGGCGCGGCAGCGCCAATATCCCTACACACTCCCCCCCCCCCCCGAGTGTATACGACATTTAAATTAACCGCTGTTTTAACAAGGAGAAGTGTAATACATACTGCATGCACTTACAATTTTCTTTTTGTAATTTTACTCGCTTCGGCAGCGAACGTAACGCGCTTTTTGTTTGTATACGTGCGGATCGTGCTGCTTCCCGAAACGGCTGCAGGGTCGCCGGCAGCTTCTAAGTTCGATTCGCGAACTGCGCGTACGCGGGTTTTACATTTTCAACAGATACCGAACGCGGTTTACAATTGACCTCGATTTCGATGACTCTGTCGTTGACGCGTTTTAAGACTTTATGCGGTCCCGTGTATGGACGTTCAAGCGATTTCTTGAGAGTGCCTGCGCGAAGGAACACGTGCGAACATGTTGACAAATCTTTAAATATGAACGCGCGTTTCTTATGTCGCTGTCCCACGGGGACAGGTTTCACTTGGCGCATGTGATCGCGAAACTCTTCGACGAATATTTGCGGGTCGGACGGACCGTCGTCGGGAAGAACAAACTCTCCCGGAATACGCAACGTCGTGCCGTACAGGTATTCGGCAGGTGAGGACCCGGTGTCCATCACGTTGTTTCGCAACCCTAACATCACGGTGGACAGGACTCGTGACCATTTCGTGTTCGCGTGACACATTATCGCGGTTTTCAGGCAGCGGTGCCATCGTTCGATCATGCCGTTAGAGGCGGGATGGAACGCGGTAGTACGTATCCGGTGACAACCGGATAGTTGCAATAACGCTGTGAACAATTTGGATTCGAACTGACTACCTTGGTCAGTTGTTAGCGTTTCTGGCGTGCCGTATCGCGAGATCCAGTGATCTACAAAAGCTCTACACACGGTGGTTGCTTCGATATCCGGCAGCGGAATGGCTTCGGGCCATCGCGAGAAACGATCGATTACTGTAAGGCAATAGCGATTGCCGTCGGAAAGCGGCAGCGGACCGACAATGTCCATATGGACGTGTTTAAAGCGGCTATCGGGAGCTACGAATTCCGCAGGAGCCACGTGGTTATGCCGCGTTACTTTAGACTGTTGACAGTCCAAGCAGTCTTTGGACCACTTAATAATGTCGCGATGCATGTCCGGCCAGACGTAACGTTTCCGAATTACCCGATCTGTGATCTTATCACAGGGGTGCGCAGGGTTGTGGAAAGTGTCGAAAATCTTTTTTCTAGCCGGCTGTGGAATGTACGGACGCAAGGTTTCGCCCGTGAGGTCGCACGCGATCGCAGTGTGGGAAGGTCCCCACCTTATCTGTCGCAGGGACAACGAGTGGTCAGCGGAGCGCAGTAGTTCCTTAAGCTCGTCGTCGCTCTCTTGCATTTTGGACAGTTCATCCAGAGAAATGTTCGCGGCGAGGCGCAGCGAGTCGACTCGTGATAATGAATCGGCAACGACGTTTTCCGAGCCAGGAAGATGCTCAATGCGAGTGGTGAATTGTGAGATATACGACAACTGTCTGAGCTGTCGAGGAGATGCCTTGTCGGCTTTCTGACGAAACGCGTACGTGAGAGGCTTGTGATCTGTCACAATGCTGAATTCACGACCTTCTAAGAAGTGTCGGAAGTATTTTAGTGCCTCATAAGCGGCAGTCAACTCGCGATCGTACGCACTATAATTGCGTTGGGCAGGACTGAATTTCCTGGAGAAGAAAGCCAAGGGCTTCCAGGAGTCTTCGAGCTTCTGCTCGAGTGACGCGCCCATGCCGAAATCGGAGGCGTCAGTGACGATACGCGTCACTGCGTTTGCCGCGGGATGAGAGAGCATGGTTGCATTGGCGAGGTCACTTTTGACCCGAGCGAACGCTTCCTCAGATTTAGGAGTCCATACAATCTCGCGTTTGTCATTTTTCTTCGACTCGCCGAGGTACTCGTTCAGGGGGGCCTGCACGTCGGCAGCGTGTCGAATGCTACGTCGGTAGAAATTGGCCATGCCGAGGAACCTACGAAGATCGGCAGCGGTCCGAGGCCTTGAAAAATCTATTATGGCCTTGACTTTCTCGGGAATTGGGCTAGACCCGTGCTGGTCAATGACATGACCGAGGAATTCGAGAGATGACTTCCCGAACTCGCACTTTTGGGTGTTTAGTCGAAGACAATATTCCTGCAAGCGTTGCAGGACTACGCGTAGGTGATCTTCATGCTCCTTTCGGTTCGAGGACGCAATGAGAATATCATCAATATACGCGAATACAAAGTCTAAATCCCCGAGGGCACGGTAGATGTAACGCTGGAAGGTTTGTCCGGCATTACGAAGGCCAAAGGGCATTACCGTGTATTCGAAGAGTCCAAACGGGGTAATGACCGCCGTTTTCGGAATGTCAGACGGGGCGATCGGAATTTGTTGATATGCCCGGTGAAGGTCGAGCTTCGTGAAAACCGATTTTCCGTGAAGGTTCACGGAGTAATCGTGAAGATGGGGGACTGGGTATTTATCAGGAATCGTTACCGCGTTGAGACGGCGGTAATCGCCGCAGACGCGCCAGCCCCCGTCCTTTTTCGGGACGAGATGAATAGGACTCGCCCAAGGACTGCTAGAAGGCCTGCAAATTCTCGAGCTGACGAGCTGTTTGAACTCTGCTTTCGCGGCGCGCAGTTTTTCCTGCGCTAGCCTCCGTGCGCGTTCCGCAATTGGTGGACCTTCGGTCACAATATGATGAAGGACGTCTTGTGGCGTACGGTCATTATTCTGTGACGGCCCGACAACATTCGGAAACTCGGTTAAAATTCCGGCGAACGCGGACGCTGGATCGACCGATTTAACATCGCGCACGGACGAAGGTTTTACAGTGCCGATGGCGGCAATCTTCGTCATGGGGTCGATCAGTTTGCGGAGGCGCAAGTCAACGAGCAGCCCGTAATGTTTTAGAAAGTCGGCACCGATTATCGGGTACGGTACCGATGCGACACAGAAATTCCACGGGAATGAACGGCGGAGGTTGAGATTCAAAGTCAAACGCTTCTCGCCGTACGTGTCAATCATTGTCTCATTTGCCGCGTAGAGTTTATAACCCGTTGGGCGACGCGAGCCTTTGGCAACTGGCAGCAAAGAGAGATCGGCTCCGGTGTCGATTAAGAACGTGAGACCGAGATCGCGGTCTCGTATGTGGAGACGATGAGATTCGGTACTAGACGGGCTCGCCTCCAAACAGCTAGTACTTTTCAGTTTTCCGTCTCCCAGGAGCACGGCTTGACACAACGACGCGCATCTTTCCCGAACTTCCTGTGAAACCAGCACGCGGTTTCCTTCGGCAGGGAGCGGTTTTCGCGCGATCGATTCCTACTCCGTGAAGGGGTTCGTCGGCGGACGCGACTCTCGCGGGTGCGCGAAGTGGTTATGGATGCTAGTTGGCGCGTGAGACGGTCGACCTTCTCTTCTAACGCGCGTAGGGAGGCGTCTCGGGACGAGACGGCAGCTATCGCGGATGTGCCTGTTCCGGAGACCTCAACGACCTTGTCGGCTAATTCGGCGAGCTTCCGCGGCTCGGAAACGTTCGCCATGGCCAGGACGGCACGGACATGCGACGGCAGCTGTTCTAGAAATACGGCGCGAATTATTTCATCGCTGCAAGACCCGTCGTTCAGGTTGAGGAGGCGCGTCAATATCTGGGACGGTTTGCCCTCACTCAGAACTTCGCCCTTCAAGAGCTGTCGGAGCTTGCTCTCGGCAGGAACAGCGTAGCTAGATATGATTCGTGCTTTTATTCGATCGTATAAATCCTCTGGAGGAGGCGACATGAATAGTATGTCCTTGATCGTAGTGACAACGTCGTACTTGAACGCGGCCACCACTACATCGGCCATTGTTCTTTGGTTGTTAATTCTCGCCGCGGACAAGGATGACTCGACTTGTGCGAACCAAAGTGCCGGATCTTCTTTGAAGAAATCGGGCACTTTTGGTTGCCGGTATGAATCGACGCGACCCTGTAACAGCGCATGAAGGAGTTCATCCTGAGTGAGCTGCGCGGGGGTAGTCATTTTGCGCGATTTCGCGAACACGCGTGTGTTTGGACCGGCAGCGAATTATTCGTAACGCGCGCTCTGCGCAGACGTACGCAGTTTCGCAAGGGCACGGCGCGACGCGGTAAACATGAACTACCCGGTGTCGTAGCGGTCACGCGAGTCGACGGGGGAATCGACACGGCATAAACACAACAACGCGAAGGTCGCGAAACGGTCGAATCAACAGGCATACGAAAATGGCTTCGTAGATTATTCTCGCCACGAGGTACCGCGCGGCGATCACGATCGTTTACAATAATGAGGCGAAATTTCGCATAATCGGAACGATACCTGTCGGCGCACGCATGGTTGGGCTCGTCGATAGACTGGCTGCAATGTGATGCTCGTCAAGGCGCCGGTGGTCGGTGGCTTCACGCAATTAGCGGAACTCCAGCAAGCTCGTCCTCTGTAGACGTCCAGGATGGCATCCGATGTGCAGTGTTCGACCTCGTGCAGCGAGCGGATAGCTCGCCGCCTGGAACCGGCAACGGCAGCGTGCAGCGAGCGGATTGCTCGCCGCCAGGAACCAGCAACGGCAGCGTGCAGCGAGCGGATTGCTCGCCGCCAGGAACCAGCAACGGCAGCGTGCAGCGAGCGGATTGCCCGCCGCCGGGAACCAGCAACGGCAGCGTGCAGCGAGCGGATTGCCCGCCGCCAGGAACCGGCAATCTCTTCCTGGTGGTCTCCGTGAAAACGTGCACCTGTTTCCGGGCACGTGCAGCGTGGTTCTTGATTTCCAGATCACGTCGGGGTCACCAGTTGTAGGTTTAAGGGTCCCGCGGATAAATGCGGAACCAAGATGCAGCCTACTCTGCACAGAACCGCTGGGAGACTTTTTATCGATAGTGATAAACTCGTGTATGTAACAGAACAACTTTATTCGACTTCACTTCGAGAGCGTAGGATCGAGACGTCTGTCTCGATCGAGAGTCCGGCAGCGAGAGAGTACATAGGCGGTTCTCTCGCCTGCATTGCCCGAGGTTGAGAGTGCCAACCTCGTCGGAGCATATTCTCTAGGCGCGTGCCTAGGGGAATGGCGCGGCAGCGCCAATATCCCTACATTGTTTACATGTGAGACACGAAACCCCATATGGTGATTGGTCTACTCCTATACCTCGGCTGTGGTATTACCACAGACGAGGTATAAGGATAGACCTATCATCCAATGCATTTTCGTGTCCAACGTTTTTGGGGTCACGTAACCCCATTACCATTTTCGTGTCACATCCTGTATTACCAACTGGAACTAAAATCTGCTGACAGCGTCGTTAGTGGTAGGAATTAAAATTAAAAATAACTATATATATAGTCACTGCAGTCTCGCGAATACAATAGAATATTGTTTTCTAAAACGCTTTAACGATTTCAAATACTAATTTCGGTTATGATTAGTTAAACTTTATGTTGGGTATAAATAACAAATGAATGAAACTGTACGTACAATAAAGAATATGTTTAACTGCAAAATTCGAAATGTTGTAAACAGCCAAATATTAATATGTACTTTACAAATGTAACGTATACGCGAATAAATTCATTGTTCAGAACTGTATTGTTATTGTTATAGGAAGACATCATTTTGTTCCTATTATTAATTAACTACATTGCTTTGAACAGTAATTATTATATAAATATTTTTTAAATGGTTTTTATGAAAATTTTCATGAACATTACAAGACAAATGTTTTAATAACTTACTAAAAACTACAAAGCCAAGCTTTGAATGTAACTTGGTTATATATAAATAGCCTCAAATTAGTAGATATTTGAAATTTGAACACCATTATTACTATATTTGTTAACAATAAATAAAAGATTCGTCTTAACATCAGCTACAACAACATGTAATAAAAAATACTTAGTTTTATATTTACTTAAAAAATTAAGATGACCATATTTTTTTATAAAAAAAATTTTTTTCTATTGGGATTTATAAATAACTGAGTATCGATTAACTTTTGTTGGAAACATTATTCTGCCAGATTATCCGAAATGTTTAAAACATCCCCAGATGGCTTCTTTTGGGTCACTGAGATCTTGGTTGGTGGCCCGTCGAGAAATTTTCCGAGTGTGGTACTCGCGATATGATCGTAATTCCTTATGCGTTGCTTCCTGGGTATCTTCTGAAAGATTTCCGATGGATAATAGGATGCTTTCTACCACATCAGCACCTTGTATGAGCACTTTGTGGACAGTTACCAATATATAATACCATGGATATAAATTCATTCCCCGATGCTCTGTGTGCAACTCGTGCTATGTACTCCAACTCTTCCGGGGCGTACTGCGTCAACAGGCTTTCTATTTGCCTGCGATTTACCATGTCACTTGCCTAAGAAAACCCTTTTTTTGGTCGTCCACCTTCACTGCGTCCTTCAAATTCAAACAGTGGTTGTTCAAACCAATCGGGACATTTTAAAAGAAATCTATCAACATCGCGTTCGTTGTTCTTCCATTTTTTACTAAATTGATAGAAAATTGTTTAATTATTTGTCTAACAAAATCTTCTGACGTCTATAAAAATTTTCAAAATTAGATGTCTGAGCCACATATTCATAAATTGAATTTTGGACACCAACACTACTAGACGCACAGATGTTATTTCTATCTCGAAGAAATTGAAAGATGTCCCTCCCTACAAACAATCAAGGTTAATGTAGAAAACTTTGCACAAGTGTTCATTAGATTTATCTAAGAATTTCGCAGTATTTCGTTTGTAAACAAATTTATTTGAAGAGAGAAGTCAACCTTTTGTCCGAACTGACCGTTCTATGTAAGTGGTTATGAATCAACGGCTATCGCCATTGTATATTGTTTTGAAAGAAGTCAGAGGGCAGTTAGGACCTCGTGTACGAAGAAGTGTATTCACGGCACCTAATGTCCACATTGAAGCTTCCACATCGGGTAAACTAACGAAAGAATTATTTAGAACGTGGTTGACTGAAGTATTTCTCCCATCTGCTCCAGAAAATTCTGTTTTACTTCTTGATTCATGGAATGGATATAACGACGAGATCATACGTAACGCCCTGCCAGAGGGCCGATCTTCCGATCTTGCAATATTATTAAATATTGATATCAATCTACACGCAAGAGATAATATTATTAAACTACACTCATTAATCCACAACCAATTATCAATGAATATATAGAAGAGCGGCCAGGAGAATTTGAAAATCCCGTAGAGTTCTGCTTTACAAAATTAGATGGTCTAACGTGTTTCCATTGCTCAAATGTAGTTGTACTTAAATGTTCTTGGTGCAAAGAACATTTATGTTTTCCTCATTTTATCCTTGAGTATCATTATTGCCAGAATTATGTAGAATAATCTTTGCGGATAGCTCTTCTTTCAAAATCAGCTCTTTTCAGAGCTACCACAAACGACGAGGGAAACTCTAGCTTCGATTACTTTAAGGATCCACAGTTTAAAAAGGTTGCAGATATATTTTGACCGAAGGCCAAAGGCGAATTGGCTATAAAAGTCGGTACCATTACTCCGCCGCACAGTGGTCTGAGAGCGGCTAAAACTCCATATTTTCAAGTGTCTTATAAAATGAAATTTGTTATATTTTTTACTAGTAGGGGATTAAATCAAAACGTTTCAAGGATCAATCAAATTCGGCAATTCCATAAAAATGAATTAAATTCGGCCATGCTAAGCATACCTAGGTTTCAGAATGAACTCAAGCGCATGTTTGAAGAAACCGTATGCGCCTGTAAAAATAGAAATACGAAAAATATTTTTTTTCCTGGCTTACTTCCAGTACTAAGACTCGGAAACAATCGTGGAAACTATTTATTTTTAATTTCTTCGAGTAGTTTTACATGTAATGCCATTAAACGTGGAAAAGAGCAACGTTAATGAAGTTTAAAAAGTGATATCTCTCTTGCGTCAACGTGTGCCAACGTGCGCATGCTAAAAACACGTTTGTAGATGTCTAAGTAAATAATAAATCCAAAATTATACTGCGGCAACCTGCGGCTTCGCGTTTTATCTCATGAAATGTCGGTGAAAAACGTGGTGTCCCGGGTGAGGTCAGGTTTTTAGTGGGTCTAGATACGCCAAAAATCTGCTACCTGTGCCCCACACTACCCCATTCTGGGATGTGCGTAAGGCATTTTCCTCCTCTTACTTAAAGAAAAAAAAAGTATACCTTTTTCGTGTAAATAATAAGCTTAATTAAAATGTAAATAACCGTTACCTCTATATCATAAATTTTCATTGAATCTTGTACATAAGCGTATTCTTCTCATTTCATTTTATTTTAAATTACATAAAATTATTATTATTTAAATTAAGTAGTATTTTTTATGGAGAGGAATTATTTTTTATCATTTTTAATCTAAATTGAATTATATTCATTTTAAATTTATTTTATATTCAATCTATATGTAAAATTTATTATTTATTATTTATTATTAATCTATTATTTATTTTTTAATTTATTTATTCATTTCTATCGTACCCAAGAACAATTAAAAACACTTTCTATCGAGAATTTTTTCGAAATAGAGCTTTCCTAGGGTTTTACCCGTTTTCGGTTTTTTCAGACCACTGTGCGCCGCGGTAATTAGCACCGCGTCACGCTGGTACCTGCACCACCTTGTAACCGTGTCGGTTACATACACATATACCGCACGTATCGGTCGGCGATACGACCCCACCACCGTACCATACTACGTTGTTCGCGAGTCCGGAGATAGTGAGGGATCGCGAGATATCGCGATCCTTGTCGAGTTGCGCACGCATCGATCCCCACTCGATAATGATCGAAGGAGGTCGATGCGAGCCAGCGATCTGGCACTCTACGTCTGGAAGCGGTCCGAGAAACACGCGTTTAAGAATTGTGTCTGTTCGACGAAACACGGTACCCGTTCGAGGAGTGAAACCGACTCGGCAGAGCAAGGCAAACCGTCCTTCCTGCTCTCAACGCGTACGCGCCTCAAACCGAGGAGTCACGAGCGCAAACCGCGCCGTGGCACTGTCGAAACATTTTATATAAAGCTCCGTGACTCTCGGACGTGACCGCGTAGTAGTCAAACGAAATTATACAATTTTCACTCGCCTAAAGATTGATCGAGAAATGTTTAATTATCAATTCCGAAGTGAAGCGTTACTATTGTCAGTGTAGATCACTTGCAGCGAGCAAGTCGCGAGTACTATTTAGGAGCGACGGCGAGTGGAAAGCGCCGTGTGTCGGCACGACACGATTTTATAAAATTTAGAGAACTGCGTCGCGCAGAGATAGAAACGCGTCGCGAAGCGTGCGATAATCGCGTCGAACAGACACAGTAGATTCACTTCGTCCTTCAAATATAAATATTAGTATAGGGTACGTATAAGTATCGTTTCAAAGATACGGTACGTACTATACGGGTCGAAGCGAGACAGTCAATCATCGCATGATCGCGGTGGTTCTTCCGAAACCTCAACAGAGCGTACTCTGAGGCTACGAAACGTACCAAAGGGTAAACTCCTGGGTTCCGAGGGACTGCCGAGGTTTTCTGTGAGTCTCGTCTGGATCGAGACTATTTCACTTCGCACAATCAGGGTTCTTCTGCCGTGACCTTAATCGAGAGTACTCCGAGGCCACGCACCGTGCCAGAGGGTACTCTTCTGGGTCCCGTAGAATTACCGAGGTTTGGTGTGGGTCTCGACCAGATTCGAGGCGATTGTACTTCGTACGATCGCGGCTACTCTGTCATGACCTTATCAGAGCTTGCTCCGAGGCCACGTATCGTGCCGAAGGGTAGACTCCTGGGTCCCGTCGAGCGACCGAGGTTTAGTGCGAGTCTCCCCCGAATCGGTACGAAAGAGCATCGCACGATCCCGAGTATTCTGTCGTGACCTTTGTCCGAGATCACTCCGAGGCCACGTATCGTGCCAAAGGGTGAACTTATAGGTCCCGTGGAATAATCGAGGTTTAGTGCACGTCTCTACTGAATCGAGACGATCGGACCTTGCACGATCGTGGACACTCTGCCGTGACCAATATCCGAGGATACTCCGAGGCCATGTATCATGCCAAAGGGTAGACTCGTGCGTTCCGTGGAGTGACCAAGGTTTAGTGTGCGTCTCCACCCAGGCCACTTGTACGAACATCGTCCAGGTGCCTGGATGGTCTGACGGGTACGACGTCGTTCGATCGCGGATTTCGGGTCAGGTAGGAGCGATCGGACTTTCCACGGTCACTGACACTCTGCCGCCGCCTCGCCCGAGATTGCTTAGAGGCCACGATTACGTGCCGAAGAGCAGAATCATTGGAAGCGTGGAGTGACGGCGATTTCGTGTTTGTCTCCATCCTGGTCACTCGTACGATTATCCGGCCGAGTGTAGGGACGGTCAGACGGGTCACGAACTGCTTGTCGCGGGGCGCGATCCGTGCTGAGTGATTTTCTAAACCGATTCCGAAAACCGGGCGTAGAGTCGAGCGAGCGTACCGCGAGCGTTTTTCACGCGTTCATAATACTTTGTTTATGTGTCGCGAGCCGTCGGCACGGGAGGCCGACCTATTGTTCCACACGGTACCTTGAATTCACTGTATCCAAACACACACGACGGTTCTTACGAGAATATATCATCTTTTGTTACCTTATCTGGGCTTCGAATATCTCATTTAACTCGTCCATACCTCGCCGCTTTCCAGTGCCTGGAGGCACGAATCCATTCCTGCTCGCGAACGTGCAAGCTTCGAGAAATTAGGGTAGTAACCGGCCCTGCGAGACGGTTAGGGATAGTCTCGAGACGCGAAGTAGAGATACGAGTAACAGCGTATGTGAATCGAAAGAGTAGGGAGAAGAGAGCGGTTACAACCTTCTTTAGCTACTAATAAAGCAATAAACGACACATAACCCAGTGGTAGTGTTTAGTGAGAACGAACAGGTCGATGTACACATATAATATGTATCAATATACCATTTCTTTTCTTGAGACTGTCTCTACGTTCTGAATCCTACATGTATTGTATATTACTTTTTAATAAATATATTAAATACATAAAATGGTACCATTTATTACATCCTGCGTTTCATATTAGGTACTGATCTTTTAATTGCAAACAATTAATAAAAATGTGATTATTAATAATCACTGTCTTATTTTGTGGAATTAGCTATTAATTCAAACAGAATATTTTATCTCTGTTTAAATACAATGCTTTCTGTTTCTATACTCATTTTAAGCAGAATAAATGCTTTTTCAATTTATATAAATAAACTTTTATTTATTGATAGTAAACAAAATAATAATTGTTGTTGAAATTTTAAATACCTATTTAGCGCCATTTATATCTTGAAATTGATTCATATAAACTGTTGTTGGCTTCTTTGAACCTTTTGTTATCAAATACAATTTTCAAAAAGGACGGAAAAATATTCAAAAGATTGTCAAAAAATATTTTAATGACAGTTGTTATACGAGGTTCCATATTCGTTACAAGTTGCGGCATGTCTGTTATTATCGATAATTATTATCGATATTGTTATTATTGATAAACAATTACTTCAAAACTGATAACAATAATGGTAAGAGATCAACTAAATCTGAACTCCTGTATGCTTTTACGATTTAACGATGAGTCAGATCAGCAATAAACAGAATTTTATACAGATTTATTGTTTATAATTAATAAGTTCTTGCACAACTTATGAAAATATTTGGAAAAAAGAACTAATAATTGTATATGTAATGTTAACATATAATAACAGACAGGCTGCAACGAATATGGAACCTCGCATAACAGCTGTTATTAAAATTTTTGTTGACAATCTTTTGAATATTTTTCCGTCCTTTTGAAAATTGTATTTGATAACAGAACGTTCAAAGGAACCAACAACAGTTCACATAAATCAATTTCAAGATAAAAATAGCGCTAAATAGGTATTTCAATTTTCAACAACAATTATTATTATGTTTACTATCAATAAATAAAAGTTTATTTAAATTGAAAAAGCATTTATTTAGCTTTAAAATGAGTATAGAAACAGAAAGCATTGTACTTAAACAGAGATGAAATATTCAGGTTGAATTAATCATGTAATATCTCGTTTCGTTTACTTTTCCAGAATTGCGACTGTAACTTGGAAAATAGCCGAAATACGCGCTGTGCATTACACGGCAGTAACAGTAAATTGGCAACTATGCGACGAATATTCTCCGATGTGGTTTGGCAACTACGCCTTCGATACCTGTGATTCAATATAATTCCTAAACTCACCACTCTAAATCGTAGAGGGCATACCAAAACCTCTGATTTTTTGAACGGTCGATATTTCAGAACATCGGACACGAAGTCCCATAAGATGATAGGTCTATCCTTATACCTCGTGTTCGTTCCCACCGAGTTTTTCAGCATATAGTAAATCGTCGCGAGGCAACAGCTACAAGTAAGAAAGCTGAAAGCCATAAATAAAGCCCTTCTCCGATTTCAAGCCGTCCTTCGAAAATTAGAAGAATGCTAATGCTCGAGTGGCCATGCGCCACTCGAGGGTTTTTTAGCTGATGGCATTGGAAAGTGGCCATAAAGTCAATCCGGGAAACCCTCGCTCCGCGTACCACCAGCAATGTACCGGAGGTCCCGGATTCGGACAAAGCGGGCCTTATAGCCCGCACGAGCGTCGACCAGGCTAAGAGCGCAACCCCTCTTGAGCCACATGTACGCGTGTCCTTAGCCTTCGTCACCGGACCCAAGCTAAGGGGTCATAAATTCGTTCGCGAGCCACTTAGGCTATTTACTCGGGCTGTTCCGGGGTCCTGTTATTCGTTACAGCAATTTTCCTGGTTTGACTTGTGGGTGGAGACTTCCTCCTCCACCGGTGAGGGCTGTCCCGGAAGATTCTTCTCCCTCAAGTCAACCAGCGAATAGGAAAGACTTTACCCCCAAATTAGGAACTTTTCTTGACACCACCGAGGTGACCAGCGAACGGACCCCGGGACAGAAAATCAGAACCATCTCACTACTCGGAGAGAACTGCTAAACACTCTGAGAACAGTCTCAATTCGCGAACAGTCAGAACTGTCTCA
The DNA here is from genome assembly GCF_050948215.1 of Halictus rubicundus. Lineage (NCBI taxonomy): Eukaryota > Metazoa > Arthropoda > Insecta > Hymenoptera > Halictidae > Halictus > Halictus rubicundus. The sequence continues at coordinate 1,042,939 of NC_135156.1, read as the reverse complement.
TCATTCGGAGACAACAATCTCACCATTCGGAGAGAACAATCTCATCATTCGGAGAATTGTCTCGAAACCCATTTAAAAATACTCAAATATTGTACCGCTCCAGATCACTGGCTCTGTAAAATAGTTGCCCAACGTTAATTCAGCAGGCAACATATTGTTAAGTGTTAAGTTTTGAAAATAAAGACATTTTTTATACACGAAAAAACATTTTGGTCCTTCGAGCCGGATTCAGTGACTATTTCGGAGTGCGGTACTAGTGAAGAACTTAAAAGACATTAAGTCACGTGCTTCATACTGTGACAAGTGCAAAAAAAATCGGTTCTACGGGAAGCTGCAAACACACCTTGGGACCAGACGTCTTTGGCAGCATACGGACCAGAGACGAATACATCAACCAAAGGTTTGGTGTTGGCTACTACACCCGAAAACCACATCCAGGAAAAACAACCAGGAAGCGGAACCTCCAGTATACTGCGGATCCAGACGTCTCCTGCACCTATTCGGCCGTTGACGACTACGAAGACTAGTTCAGCCAAAGGTAGACTCGTTTGTTGAATTACCAATTTCCTTCCTTCTATTTACTCGATTTTCCTGATCCCGAATTCGGTTTTGAACAATGGCATCTGCAAATTCGGAAAAGGAGCAGACCGAAAGGCAATTAATACGCGCGATTTCCCAAAAAAGTTGTTACTTCAAGGCTCAGATGACATCACTGAGCAACTATGTAAAGAAATTTCAAAATACCACACGAGAGCAACTAAAGCTCAATGAAAAAATCATTCGCCTACGTACATTATTTGATAAATTTAACCAGAACCAGGATGAATTAGCTCTCCTGACAAATGACTACGATAAAATAGAAACACAGCGCGAGGAAATAATCGACCAATATGACGACGTTCTTTCGGCCGCGTTAGAAGTTCAAGCTTTATTCAAAGTCATTCCGGACAAACAATCGAATAATGAAAATACAAACGAAAGTCAAACATATCCGAAGGCCGCACAGATGAATGTAAAATTACCAAAAATAGATTTACCAAAATTCAATGGCCGAATGGAGAAATGGATCACCTTCAAGGATGCTTTCTTGACGATGATCCATTCTCAGTCCGGACTGAGTAACATTCAAAAATTAAATTACTTAAAACTCTCATTAACAGACAAGGCTGAAACCGCGATCAGCGCTTTCACTATTTGCGACGAGAATTACGAAATCGCGTGGAATCATTTAGTGGAGATTTATGATAACAAACGCGCATTAGTTTTGCGACACGCGGCTTTATTGAGGGATACCCCAAGCATGTCAAACGATTCGTCGGAAGCAATCCGAGATTTGGTAAACTATATGCAACTGCACATCAGATCCCTTCAAGCGTTAGGACGGACTTGGGAGGATATCGCGAATGACCTCCTCATCAGTATTTTAGTAACCCGTATGGGAAGGGACACGCGCAAAAACTGGGAACATACTCTTTCAGACACAGAAATGCCAAAATTACTAGACGTTTTTAAATATCTACATATCGCATCGCATCAATCGAGAGAGGACGAACCGGTGCCTCAGTCTCCGAAAGGAAATGTTCCCAGCAGACCCGTAACAAGGCTTCAGACAGCTAATCGGGTACATCAAAATCAGGGAACTCGAACCCGATATTCTCCGCCATCGTCCCCTAAATTTAATCGACGACAGACCTTCGCGACAATCACAACACGGCTATCGACTTGTGCAATCTGTGAAAAGGGAAATCATAAGACATTTCAGTGTAAACACTTCGATAAAATGAATGTCGACAAACGGATAGAAGCAGTAAAAAACGCGAAGCATTGCCTCAATTGTTTAGCTCCAGGACACACGGCTGAACAGTGCAATGCTAGTAAATGTAGAGTTTGCAATTTACCACACAACACCAGATTGCACAAAGATTCGAGACCACAGTTTCAAAAAAGAGAAGAACGTGCCGACAGCCCGAAACCCGGGTGCAGTTCTTGACTTTCTCAGCATCTCGATGTTTCACACAAGCTCCCATACACTTCCTTATTGACAGACGGTTCTACGCATGATCTCATGACCACCGCAATTGTACACGCTTTCGACTGTAACAATCGGCCTCTCGAGTGTCGTACGTTACTCGACACGTGTTCAAATGCGAATTTCATTACAGAGGCTTTTGCCAAAAAATTAAATATAATCAGTCAGGAACGAAGTGTGAACATCGAGGTGTTGAATGAGCTAAAAACGGTAACGAACAAAACGCTACGAATAAAGGTCAAATCGCGCATTAACGGATTCAATCGCACTCTCAATTTTTTCATTATTCCACATATTTCCAGTCAGTTACCCGATCGTCAAATTAACAAATCGCAATTGCACATCCCATCAAATATACAACTTGCTGATCCTCATTTTCATCGGCCGTCACATGTAGACATGTTAATCGGTACCGGAACAACTTTGGCGTGTCTTAGCATAGGTCAGATCGAGATTGGTTCTAAACAACAGTCCGATCTGATACTGCAAAAGACACAATTCGGATGGATCATCGGGGGGAATGCACCGGTTTCATCAATTCGCGAAACACACAAAACCTTATTAACAAATGTGGAATTTGATATGAAAAAATTTTGGGAGGTTGAAGAGGGACCGCATAACTCGTATTTTTCACCTTCAGAAAATGAATGCGAGTCCCATTTCAAACGGACAGTCAGACGATTGAAATCTGGACGATATATAGTAGCGCTTCCGTTCAATGAGAAGAAGCAGCTAATCGGCGAATCCCGTACGCACGCTCTAAATCGCTTTTTGTCTTTGGAACGTAAACTTACTCGCGACTCGCAGCTCAGGACCGAGTATAATCGAATCATGGACGAATATATTGATTTAGGTCACATGACACAGGTAAAAAATGACCAAGACACACACGGGTATTATTTGCCTCATCACGCCGTCATCAAACCCACCAGCTCGACCACAAGATGTCGAGTTGTATTCGATGGTTCGGCTAAATCCACAACCGGGATTTCTTTAAATGACTCGCTACATACAGGACCGACCATACAGGACGACATTTTTACTTTATTGAATCGCTTTCGGATGCACACCTATGTTATATCAGGTGACATAGAAAAAATGTATCGCCAATTTCTCGTACGTCCTGAAGATCGTCAATTTCAAAGGATTATCTGGAGAAATAACAAAAACGAAATTACTACATTCGAACTCAACACAATAACATTCGGTTTAACCTCTGCACCATATTTAGCCATCAGATGTTTACAACAATTGGCATCTGAGGAATTCATACATTTCCCAAGGGCTTGCGAGGTTATTTCCAAGGACATATACGTAGACGATCTTTTAACCGGCACAGATAACTATGACGAGACGCTACGACTACGTAACGACATTATTCTAGTATTAAAACGAGGAGGTTTAAACATTCGGCAGTGGGTATCAAACGACCCAAACCTCTTATCCGGACTTTCCGAAGAAGACATTCATCCAAAATTCTTCGGCGACACCACAGTAAAAACGTTAGGTATTGCATGGGATCCGAAGGACGATTCAATAAATTATCAAGTTCACGTTACGCCACGACATACATATACGAAACGGACGATTCTTTCAACGATCGCGAAGATTTTTGACCCGTTAGGTTTACTCGGTCCAGTCACAGTCGTTGCAAAGATATTAATGCAACGGTTATGGCAATTGAAGGTCGATTGGGACGAATCGTTGCCCATGAGCCTCCAGACTGAATGGTCAAATTATCAAGAAGAGCTCAGCCTCTTGGAAGGTTTAAAGTTTGAGCGACATGTCTCTCAACCCTCAGTCAAACGATTAGAGCTGCATGGCTTCTGCGATGCAAGCGAGCGGGCGTACGGGGCTTGCATATATATTCGGTCCCTTGACGTATCGGGGAATATAAGGGTACGACTTCTTTGTGCAAAATCACGCGTTGCACCCTTAAAAACCATCAGTTTAGCTCGTCTGGAGCTTTGCGGGGCTGTCCTCCTTTCGTCACTATACGATTCAATCACGAGGTGTCTGAACCACAAAATTCACGAGACGATTTTGTGGACAGACTCTACCATAGTTCTACATTGGTTGCATAAACCGCCTAACATATTAAAAACCTTTGTGGCCAACCGGGTTGTGGAAATTCAGACTAAAACAAACATACTCGCATGGCGACATATTCGGTCTTCAGACAATCCTGCGGATTTGTTATCACGCGGCACAACTCCCAGGATTTTGATAAATAGCAAAATCTGGTGCAACGGACCAGATTGGCTCGCTACTGACGAATCGCTATGGCCAGCATCTTGCTTTGAGCCTCCTCCAGAAACGCCTGAAATGCGTAATATACAATGCTTTACAGTCACCAGTGCGCAACCATTCGAGTTGTTATTACGGTATTCATGCATAGACCGTCTACGCCGAATTATTTCATATTGTTTACGATTTCGTCCGACAAATCGCAAAACTGGATCCATTTCCATTCAAGAATTAGAACGCGCCAACGAAATCATAATTAAGTCAACTCAGACAAACGCGTTTTCCGAGGAGATCGCAGCTCTTAAATCAAAGGCCGGTTTGAATCCTAAGAGCAAACTATTATCTCTAAACCCGTTCATCGATGAACAAGGGATACTTCGCGTAGGTGGTCGACTGCAATATTCTGATCTAGAATACAACACAAAACATCCAATACTTTTGCCAAAGAGCCATCACATAACCGATTTGATAATCCGCGATATTCACATTCGAAATTGTCATTCTGGATTGACTTCTACCCTATACAACGTTCGACAAAAATACTGGCCAATCGATGGTAAGAACACTACCCGAAAAATCATCCGGAATTGTATCAAATGCTTTCGATTCAGCCCACCAACGACAAATTACCTAATGGGTAATTTACCCACCACGCGCATTACCGAATCCAGACCATTTTCAAACGTTGGAACAGACTTTTGCGGACCGTTTTATATCAAAGAACGTCGTCATCGAAATCGGACGCGCGTTAAGGTTTACGTTGCCGTATTTATCTGTTTTTCCACCAAGGCAGTCCATTTAGAAGTGGTGGGCGATCTAACTACGGACGCCTTTTTAGCAGCCTTGAAAAGATTCATCGCGAGGAGGGGCATTTGTAGTAACATTTATTCGGACAATGGCACTAATTTCGTAGGTGCCAACAACGAATTGAACGAACTTCACAGAGTTCTACGAGAGGATGAGAGGGTCAATCGATTTGTCTCTGACAAAAAGATTTCATGGCATTTTATGCCTGCCTTGTCTCCTCACTTCGGCGGACTCTGGGAAGCAGCTGTAAAGTCGTTCAAACATCATTTAAGGCGTGTTGTCGGTGATCAGCTTTTCACGTATGAGCAATTTGCCACGTTCGTAACCGAAATCGAGGGAATCCTAAATTCCCGACCATTGACTCCTCTTTCTTCCGATCCAAACGACCCCGCAGCATTGACTCCTGCCCATTTCCTTATTGGTACTGCGATAACGAGTGTGCCTGAAGCTGACTTCACCGCAAGTCCGAGCAATCGGCTGTCAAATTGGCAGCACATACAAAAGGTTAAGCAGGACTTCTGGGCCAGGTGGTCCAAGGAATACATCCACCAACTACAAACCCGGACCAAGTGGATGAAGGGATCCCACGACATCCAGGAAGGCACGGTTGTCATCCTGAAGGACGATCACCTGCCTCCACTCCAGTGGAATCTTGGAAGAATCTTGGAGATCCATCCCGGCGCCGACAACATCATACGTGCTGTCACAGTTAAAACCAGTAATGGTGTATATAAACGAAATGTGAAGCAGCTTGCCCCCCTTCCGATTGTTTCCGATACCAATTGAATAATTTCATGAACAATTGCGTTAATTTTACTCGTTTCTTCCTTTATTCTTTGCGTTATCATTCGTTCGTATATAATTACGTAAATCTTCATTTTATGTAGTTATATTAGCGGTAGGATTTTATGCGTTTTATCATTTATTTTTCTTTTGCATTTACTCGTATTATATTAATCGTTTACTCGTTTAGCGCTTAATCCTATAATTACGTTCGATTGCGTTTTTTCATATTTTATTCGTCTTATTTAATATATTATTTATATTCTTATCTCATTCGCGCTGCCATCATAGGGCATTAGATAATCCGATTCGTTTCATTGAACTATGCGTACAGTTCAACGGGGGGAGCATGTTCGTTCCCACCGAGTTTTTCAGCATATAGTAAATCGTCGCGAGGCAACAGCTACAAGTAAGAAAGCTGAAAGCCATAAATAAAGCCCTTCTCCGATTTCAAGCCGTCCTTCGAAAATTAGAAGAATGCTAATGCTCGAGTGGCCATGCGCCACTCGAGGGTTTTTTAGCTGATGGCATTGGAAAGTGGCCATAAAGTCAATCCGGGAAACCCTCGCTCCGCGTACCACCAGCAATGTACCGGAGGTCCCGGATTCGGACAAAGCGGGCCTTATAGCCCGCACGAGCGTCGACCAGGCTAAGAGCGCAACCCCTCTTGAGCCACATGTACGCGTGTCCTTAGCCTTCGTCACCGGACCCAAGCTAAGGGGTCATAAATTCGTTCGCGAGCCACTTAGGCTATTTACTCGGGCTGTTCCGGGGTCCTGTTATTCGTTACAGCAATTTTCCTGGTTTGACTTGTGGGTGGAGACTTCCTCCTCCACCGGTGAGGGCTGTCCCGGAAGATTCTTCTCCCTCAAGTCAACCAGCGAATAGGAAAGACTTTACCCCCAAATTAGGAACTTTTCTTGACACCACCGAGGTGACCAGCGAACGGACCCCGGGACAGAAAATCAGAACCATCTCACTACTCGGAGAGAACTGCTAAACACTCTGAGAACAGTCTCAATTCGCGAACAGTCAGAACTGTCTCATCATTCGGAGACAACAATCTCACCATTCGGAGAGAACAATCTCATCATTCGGAGAATTGTCTCGAAACCCATTTAAAAATACTCAAATATTGTACCGCTCCAGATCACTGGCTCTGTAAAATAGTTGCCCAACGTTAATTCAGCAGGCAACATATTGTTAAGTGTTAAGTTTTGAAAATAAAGACATTTTTTATACACGAAAAAACACCTCGTCTGTGGTATTACCATACGTAAATTTCTTGTTAATTAACTAACTATAGTAATTGTAGACTCAGCATCAAATATTCATGGGCAATTATCATAACTTTTTCGTTGTAGACTCTATGTTGGGAATTTGTAAGCATACACACTAGGGATGTGCGGGTCGCCCGATTGTCGGGCGCCCGAATCGTCGGGTCGGGTCGCAGACAGTCGGGCGGGCTCGATTCGGGCGCGCGATACTTCAGGACACATCGGGCTACCCGAGAGTTTCGGGCTACCCGAGAGTTTCGGGCTGCCCGCTCGACTTCGTCGGGCGGGTTCGGGATGAATCGGACAAGTTCGAGCGAGCGAGTTATCACAGTACCTGAGATTCAACTCCGCGTTCTTATGAAATACATAATGATAATAATTCGTAATTTTTAATATACTTGGCTTTTTTATAATTACCGTAGGTATAATTGGCAAACATATGCGTAATCTTTATTTGTATTAAATTTTGAAATAATGCACGTTACACGTGAAAAATTTAAGAGACAATATTTCTGGAATTCTGACGAATTTGTTCCTCCGAATGAACTTGCATATGTATCGATAATATCATCAAAATATCCTTACGAAGTTACATACACCTAGAAGGTATGAAAATAAGGTAAATTATGGCAACTTTTGACATTTTGTGCTGTTTTTATTAACTGTAATATAACTGACTTAATATCTTGTTATAATATATAAACTTATTAATAATATAATTTATTAATTAACTGTCATATGCACATGCCTAATACACACTCTATCCCAACTTAAGCAAAATGCTTTGAATCTGCCACTAAAATTTGACACGGAAGTGCCATCTATCTGCCGCCGCATTACTTCTTCTTCTCTATTTGACTTCTTCAAAACTCTACGATCCATGGGGGTAGAAGAAAACTGAATAAAGAATATACAAAATATATAATAATTTGTTACGTGTATTGGTAACAATACCACGTGGCAATACTTATCTGGCGTCTTCTCTGCTTCTATCCTTCCTTCCTTCGAATCCACTGCTCATCCAGTCTTCACCGCTTCAGAGTTAATTTACGAACTTAATAATTAGTAATTAACTAACAAAGGAATCACTAATCAAACAAGACGGAATCAGTGCGCGTGTCGAAACACCGACACCTTCGTCGTGAGAGCTGTTATTCCCAGTCTGGTGTCGCAAACTGCACTGCGCATGATCGCGTAACGCGCAACACCTAACATACGCGCATCATAAATTAAAAATTATACATATTATGGCTTTAAAAGAAATTAATGAATTAAAAATATTCCGTCATCCCTTTCCATATACTTCCTCTCGCACGCACACTCTTCGCGCTCTTTTCTCTCTCTCTCGCACACTCGCGCTCTCTCTGTCTCGCACGCACATTCTTCGCGCTCTGTTCTTTCTCTCTCGCACGCACACTCTTCGCGCTCGTTCTCTCTCTCTCTTTCTCGCACGTACGCTCTTCGAATTATACAGCACGGCGCTTTGTCTTTCACGACACATTGTGGTGTTTACGCATCACTTTATCTTTATTACGCATTGAAACTTAAATAAAATACCTTTTCCCACCCTACACAGGAAGATTTACTTCAATTTTTCCCGATATTTACTGTTAGAACAAGGTTACGTCCGTTCTTAGTGCGACGGACCTGCCCTCTATAACGAAGTCAAAGTTTGGCTCCCATGCCGCATGATGCCGCATGGAATTTTACCTGTAGGCTTCGCATGGATGTGACAAACATCTGCCGCCGCATTTCCTTATGAATTTCACGACACACTTTGGTGTCACAATCAAAGCACAGGAGTTCCAAATTCTGCTTCGAGCAGGGTTTGGTACGAAATACATAACTCTTCTGCTTCGAGCAGGATTTGGTCGAGTAGGCATTTGGCTAACTGGGTAAGCGCCCCCATACCTTATTTTCCATTCGAGGGTTTTATTTCCATTATTTTAAGATTTGAATATTTATTTTTTATTTTATAACAGTTTTGTTATGATAATTGAATTTTATATCATTTTTATTTCCTTTATGTAACTTGTACAGTTCATTTTTTTAAATTTTATTGTCTATTCGTTTTCTTTCTTAAGATTATAAATATGAAACAAATAAATTTATATAATACAAATATATGTAAAATAAAAATAAATTAAGATTAAAATAAATACGTTTGTAAATTCAATTTTCCTTCTCGTCGTTTATTCCGATTTTTCCCGATATTTACTTTCAGAACAAGATTACCCCGTTCTTATTGCGACGGACCTGCCCTCTATAACGAAGGCTGATCGAAGCGAAAGTTTGGCACGAATATGGCGTGGCAGATTTTCTACTGGAATACATATGGTAATGCGGCGGCAGATAGATGGCACTTCCGTGTCAAATTTTAGTGGCAGATTCAAAGCATTTTGCTTACTGGGATGTTCTAAAGTTGTATTTTTTGTTGTTTTGTCTTGTGTGTCTAACCATATCTTACATATAAAAAAAAAGAAGAAATGAAACTTAAAATTGCGTTCTCTAAACAGCTCCAATCGTAATCCTGAGAACGAAGCTTGAAGTATAATTAAACGATCGAACCTGAACCCTTCACTTACCTGAAGTGAAGTTCGATCATAATTATAGGAAGAGCCTCGTTCGAAGAAATTACAACCATCCCATGGAATTTACCTTAATTTCAAAGATCTTTTCGTCGAAAAGTATGTTCCCCTTTCCTTTTATAGTAGATACACACAATTTTAACTCTCCAACTCTAAATGAATGACGAAACCGGTAGCATGTAATTGGGGACGGGAATTGGAAATCTTTCTTTTTTACTCTCAACGTTGTGACATCTGGTACACCCAAATGGTACTAAAATTGTAATCTCTTCGAACGAAGCTCGTCGTATACAGGGTAAACAACCGAAGAGGAGATAGTTATAGTATATTTTACTAGTAATATGATAGCGTATCTCAATTTTTTATATTTTTAATACTTTTCTAGAAACAAAGGTGACCTTCATTTATTTAAATGTAATGCTACATATTTGTTTACGTCAAATGAAAACGAACATTGAGACGAGTTCAACCATGTAGTATACTATGGTCTTCAGGGTAATACAAGGGCAGAAATAAAAGAAATAGTAGGCTGTGCTTGCTTTTGTCCTGACCTCAATATACACACTAACATTAGCCTTGAGAAAAACACCTCAGTGTATACAGCTGAATGTGCTGCTATAAATTGTGTTCTTGACATTGTACTGGAGAATGATTCGCGAAATTCATTGCATTTTTTCAGATTCCCTAAGTGCTCTTCAAAGCCTGGAGTCTGTCAAAATTAACGCTAGAACCAATTCCTATATTTTGAACATTAAAAAAATATACAATCAATTTATTCGAAACAATTCCCACAAATACTTTATTAAATTTTACTGGGTTCCTTCCCACTCCGGTATTTGGGGCAACGAGGTTGCCGATGATCTAGCCAAAAATGCTATCATTTTCTGTTCCTTAGGTATTTCGAGAATACCTTTTACTGATCTGTACGAACTGTTCATGAAAAAAGCTTTTTACAATACTTCCACGATTATAAAAAGCCAAGGGTTGTATAAAGGTAAATCCTATTTCCTTAATTTCTTTAGGAATAACCGTCATACTTGGTTCAATCATAAAAAATGATCTCGCCTCTTTATTGTCATATTAAACAGAAACAGATCTGATCACTACCATTTCGCTGGCTCTCTCGCTCGTGTTGGTATTATTGACGACCCTAGGTGCAGATGTGGTTTCGAGTGTGAAACTCTAAATCATGTCCTTTGGCAGTGTAATCTTTATGATACCCACAGAACACTATTATTGGAAAATCTGTTTAAGATTTCAGCTGCCCCAATGTCACAGCCTGCCTTCATATTTTGTCTTTTTTAAAATACTGTAAACTGCGTGTTTAAGAAAAAGCAAGTAGCGAAAATAGTGATATATGTACCCTTATTTCTAGTTTTTATTGGTTTCTTTCTCTGTAGATTTTGTTTTGTTCATAAAGTCGTAAGACTACATCTCGTGTTCAATGTGACTTCCATTAGCAAGAATGCATTTCTGAGTTCTGTTGACTACATTCCTGGTAGTTTCTGCCAATGTTGAAAGTCAACAATATCTTTAATATGCCCCCACAAAAAAATCTAGTGGTGTTAAATCGGGGGATCTTGCAGGCCATTTTATAGGTCCGTATGTTGTCTGATCCATTTATCGTTAAACATATTATGTAAAAAATGGTTTACCGATCTACAATTATGAGGAGGAGCCCCGTCTTGTTAGAAGTACATGTCTCGTACAAGAAACAACCGCAGTGATTACCAGTAATTTTCAAATTCACAATTTAGAAATTGTAAATACTTATTTCCATTTAAAATTTCAGTGTAAAAATATGAACCTAGTGAAATGTTATCAATAATTCCACGCCAAGCATTTATTCTGAATTGTACTTGGAAATTTGTGTTTTTTCAATTTCGGATTCTCGGTCGTGCTCAGAAATGCATTCTTGCTAATAGAAGTCACATTGAACACGAGATATAGTCTTATCACTACAAGATACTAGAAAGTACAATATTACGAAATGTTAAATCTATTTCTTTTATTTCTGCCCTTGTACGACCCTGAAGACCATAGTATACTACATGGTTGAACTCGTCTCAATGCCCGTTTTCATATGACGTAAACAAATATGTATCATTCCATTTAAAAAAATGAAGGTCACCTTTGTTTCTAGAAAAATATTTGTTTCGGCTTGCACGAGACTTCGAGCTGCCTGAGGCCGGGACCGCTCAGAATTGAACGCTGAGGAAGGTGGTGTAGACAGGAGGCGATAAACGGGAACTCCGATTGTTGTTTCAACACACTTTATTTGGCACACGAGGCCAAACCGTCGAAAATGTATAAAGAGCTGGACACTATGCAATGAACGCGATATAAAATAAGCGACGACGCCGCGAGAAAACACTATTAGTTTCGAGTATGTGACGAAGTCACGAGATAGACAACTAATAATTTGATATTAAGTGAAGAGAGAAAGCAAGCGAGCGCTGCGAAGTTAGAACGACGTCTGATCGTGCGTTCGCGCACGGTAACGCACGAGACGTCGGGAGAACCGTTGATCGTAGGGTTTTCCATAGGTGAATTCGGTTCACCTTTGATCGTGAGGTGAAATTCAAACAAAGGTGTTTGTCGCCGGTGACACGGCTGTTTACGCGACCGAGACAACGGCTGCTCGGTTTCGCGCTCACAACACGAAAACAAGTACGAACCGGCCACCAACGGTCGAAACCCCCTTCGTTTGAATCTCACAATTTTAGGCTAATCCTGAACATACCGCCCGCCTTGAAACGACAGTTTCGAAACGCACGCACACTGCTCTGTGGACGGAAGATGCCGAATCGGAAGACGCGAGAATCTCGAGCCGCCCGCCATGATGAGACGGGGGAATGAATTTAACGCAAGCACACGCAACCTTAATTTTAAACAAGAGAAAGCTTAGTCTAACGATCGCATAATTAATCTAACGCACGCAACTTACATCTAGGGAGCGCGACTTCCATCTATAACGCACGGAGGAAGTACCTTATTATTCCGCTGGGTTTTGACAAGAAACCGGCAGCGGGCACAGTTTAACGATGGGCCGCTTGAGCTCGGCGGTGCTTGTTTTAACGGTCACCACGCGCGTAGATCCGTCTTCGCCCGGATGTAGTTGCGTTACTCGACCGAGCTCCCACTTACAGGGAGGAAGATTCGGAAGGCGCAGAAGGACGAGCTGCCCGATCGCTAGTGAAGGTCGTTCGCGACGCCATTTACTGCGCTGCTGGAGAGTGTTGACGTAATCGTCTCTCCAGAGTTTCCAGAATCGCTCGGTCATGTGCCGAATAAGTTGCCAGCGCGAGAGGCGATTTTTGGCAAGGGTTAGCGTCGATGGCTGAGGGGGCACCGTGAGCGCCGAACCGATTAAAAGGTGGCCGGGAGTCAATGACTCGAAATCATCGTAGGAGTCGGATAGCGGAGATATCGGACGAGAATTGAGACAGGCTTCGATTGCACAGAGAAGGGTGGTAAACTCTTCAAATGTGAGAGTGCGATCTTTTAAAACACGACGCATATGATGCTTCATGCTTTTCACGCCGGCCTCCCATAGGCCTCCGAAGTGCGGGGCCGAAGGGGGTATGAAGTGCCATGAAACACCGTCGGTGGCAGTTTTATTTAAAAACTCGGGATCGTTAAGAGTTGCGCGATGCGCGAGATGGAGTTCGCGATTAGCTCCGATGAACGTGGTACCGTTATCTGAATACATTGCTTCTGGAATTCCTCGGCGAGAGCAAAATCGACAGTAGGCGTTGAGAAACGCGGGTGTTGAATAATCCGCAACCAGCTCGAGATGGATCGCCTTGGTTGCTAGGCATATGAACAACGCGATGTAAGCTTTGCGAGAGGTGATGCCCCGACCTGCGGATGCTCGAATCTGGACGGGGCCAGCGTAATCAAGACCGCAGTGAGCAAAGCATTTCGCGGGAGGAGAGACCCGAGGTTCCGGAAGCTGGCCCATGATTTGTGCGGGAATTGCAGCTCGCTCTCGAACGCAGGTGACGCAGGTGTGAATCACCGATTTCGCAAGAGTTCGCGCTCGTAAAATCCAGAAATTCTGGCGGAGGGTGCTCAAGGTGAGCTGGAGCCCACCGTGCAGCGAACGAAGATGCGCGTGTTCGATGATTAGTCGAACGAGGGGATGCGACGCGAGAATGATCGGATGTTTCGAATGATACGGTAAGGGAGCACGGTGTAGCCGACCTCCCACGCGAAGGATCCCGTGGTTATCGAGGAAAGGATTAAGAGCACTCAGAGGGTTCTTCGACGGCAGCGGTTGGTTCTGTAGGAGAGTCTTGCGTTCCGACGTAAATAGAGTGGATTGGATCCGGCGGATCCACCAGAACTTCGCGTTACTGCATTCGTCAGCCGAAAGCGCGAGACCATAACCGCGAGACGGAGCTCGACCTGTCTCCGGGTTACTGCGTCGACACGCGTACACGAAACGGAAGAGGTACGCTGTGACGCGAATGAGTTTTGGCCATGAAGAGAACCTTGTTTCCAGTTCCCAAGGTTGAGATAGGACGGCGGAATGAGCCGGTATGACCTTTGCCTCTAACGGATTGGTGTCGTCGATCCGAATCTGAAGCGGTGGCCATTCGGAGCGATCGCGGGTCAACCAGGCGGGACCTTGCCACCAGAGGGATGACCGAAGAAGGTCGTCGCTTAGGAGACCGCGAGAGGCGCAATCGGCAGGATTGTCTTCTGTACAGACGTGTCGCCATTCCGCGAGCGGGAGCCGGGCTTGAATCTTGGAAACCCGGTTGGCCACAAACGTCTTCCAGCGCGAGGGATGCTGTTGGACCCAATTCAGGACCACGGTCGAATCGGTCCAGCACACGCAGGAGAGATTTCGCGTGCCGAGGGTCGACTGGACAAATTCCATGAGACGCGAGAGAAGAAGGGCCCCTTGCAATTCCAGTCGAGGAATTGTCAAGGGATTCAGAGGTGCTACTTTCGATTTTCCAGCGAGGAGAGAAATCGTGACCTCGCCGGAGGGCGAGGTGCATTTGGCATACACGACGGCGGCGTAAGCGACTGTCGAGGCATCGGCGAAGCCGTGAAGTTCGATGCTAGGAGACCGTATAGAGGAGCCGATCCACCTAGGAAGGGTGACCGAGTCGAGGAGAGATAGGCGCTCGCAGATCGATCGCCATTTGTCGAGAAGTGCCTCCGGTAGTTTTCCGTCCCAACTAATGCGGATTCGCCAGAGATCCTGAAGGAAGATCTTCGCAAGCACGGTTGCTGGGGTGACCCAGCCTAACGGGTCGTAGAGTTTGGCTATCGTGGAAAGAATCGACCTCTTCGTCGACGGCAATGGGTCAGCCACGATGGTTCGAAGTTGAAAGGCGTCAAGGGTTGGACTCCAGCTGACTCCAAGGACCTTGAGCTGGTCGTCAGGGGCGAGAAGCTTCGTGCACGCGAGACCGTGATCCGCTGGATCGAGATCGGTCAGCAACTCGGACGAATTGCTTGCCCACTTCCGGAGCCTAAAGTTCCCGCAGTCGAGGAGCGCGGTCAGCTGGTTACGAGACTGGCGAAGGGATTCGAGGTCATCGTCCCCGAACAATACGTCGTCCACATAGATGTGGTTTTGAAGAATGTGCTTCGCGAGAGGGAAACGATGCCCGTCGTCCTCATTAAGCCGTTGAAGGACGCGAAGGGCAAGATATGGAGCGCACGTCATCCCGTATGTGACGGTGAGAAGCTGATATTCTCGGCACGAGGCGGAAAGTGCTGGCTGCCACAGAATTCTCTGGTAATCGACGTCCCGTTCGTCAATGAGAATTTGGCGATACATTTTCGCGATATCGGCTGTATAGACGAACCGGAATTTTCGCCATCGGAGAATAACTGCGGCGAGATCATTTTGCAGTTTCGGACCGGCGAAAAGGTGGTCGTTTAAGGAAGAGCCGTTGGTTGTGAGGCCGGAGGCGTTGAACACGACGCGAAGGTGGGTCGTAGCGCTGTCAGCTCGAAAGACAGGATGATGCGGGATGAAAACGCATTGCCGAGACGATGCAGTCGAATTTTGAGCTAGCCGCATGTGACCTAGACGCTCGTATTCGTCCAGAAACTCGCTATACTCTTTTGAGATCGCGGAACTCGTCTTTAGACGGCGCGATAGAGAGTGCATCATTTTCTCTGCGACCCGACGCGAATGCCCGATCTCTATGGGGGGTCCTGATCGGAACGGCAGACGAACGATGTACCGTCCGTCGGGAGCGCGAGACGTGTTGTCGCAGAAGTGACGCTCGCACGCTTCTTCGTCCGGTGTAAGGAGAGACTGGAGAGGGATTTCTTCTACTTCCCAAAATCGTTGCATTTCTGAAGTCAACTGTTGGTCAGCGAGACAGTGATGCGTGACAACGAAAGTCGACGGATCGCTCGGGCGCGACGAATTCGCGACCACGGGGCCCGAGATTATCCATCCGAAAATGGAATTTTGGGCAATAGGTTTCCCCGGCTCGCCCCTTCGTATTCCGTCAAGGATTATATGCGGATAGATGTCTGCTCCTAGAATCATTTGAATTGAGTCGGGACTCGAAGGATCCGCGTCAGCCCAGTTCAAATCCGAGAGATGCTCGAAATTACATGAATCCGTTACGCGCCGCGGTGTGTACGTGGACAGAGACGGTAACACGAGCGCGGTTGTTGTGACCGTTGGAGAGCGAGAAGAGCGCGGGGAGAGACGCAAACGTACCGCATGCCGAGCGGTGCCTGTGCGTACCCCACCAACTCCCGAAATCGTCGTCGCGACACGTTGACGCTTCGCCTGTAACAGCTGAGCAACAGCCTCGGTTACGAAGCTTGTTTCCGATCCTTGGTCGATTAACGCACGAACTGTTATGTTGCGGCCGGATTCGACGCTTGCATGCACCCATGCAGTGGCTAGTAAAATTGTCTTAGACGAGGTAGATTTCGCGGACGCGAGATGCGACTGTACTTCGGCGGTCGGGCACGTGCTATCGATTGATTCGGCCGAAGTTGTCGAATCGGGAGCGTGTCTCTCGTCATGCAACAACGTATGATGCCGCTGATGGCATACGCGACACGAATATTTACTCGTGCAATCTTGAGCGGCGTGCGATTGGCTCAAGCAATTTGAGCACCGAGATAATCGCTTAACGATTTCGCTACGACGGGCAGCGCTTTTCGCTAGAAACGATGGGCACGCGTTCATATAGTGACGCGAGCGACAGATCGGACACGCTACCGGAGATGACCCTTTTACCGCCGCGGTATGAACACGAGTGGACTCGTGTTGGAATTTACTCGTCGGAATTCCGCCTTTGAGACGTGCGGGAGATTTCGGACGCGAAACGGGAGGACTCGCACAACCTCCCTTGAAGTCCTCGAGAGCTCGGACACGGGAATCGATAAACGCTCGCAAAGTATCGAACGACGGCGGCGTCACGTCATCGCTGGTTTTTATGTTCCACGCTTTCCTCGTGGTGGAATCGAGCTTCTGCGATATTAAATGAACGAGAATATCGTTCCAGAGTTCGTCGGAACTTCGACCCAGGTTTTTGAGCGACGAAACGGCCATGCATACCCGATCGCGTAGGTCCTGCAGGTCCGACGCAGACTCGCGATTTAGTGCGGGCAACTGTAGTAACGCTGAGAGATGAACGGTCAGGAGGCGGCGCGGATTATCGTAACGTGCCTTAAGCGCATCCCACGCAATTTTGAAATTCGCCGCGGTGACCGGGATATTGCTCACACAATCAAGAGCGCGGCCTTTTAGCGATGAGACTAAATAATGCATGCGCGCAACATCCGTGAGGGACCGGTTGGAAATTATGAGCGCGTTGAATCGGTCGCGAAACGCCTCCCAGGTCTCGCAATGACCTTCGAATTGTGGGAGGTTGATTCGCGGGAGCTGCGCGGGTGGTTCCATCGAGAGATGGGAATCGGCCGAAGCGGAATTAGCAGCACTTACATCCTCCTGTTTCTGCTGCTCGAGGACGTCCGTCATGAAGGCGAGGCTGTCCAAGTAAACCTCCTCCGTGGCTGCAAACTGGTCCTCGGTGAAGTACGGGTGGTTCATCTGCTCCTTCGATGAAAGGGCAGCTGCGACCTTTCCATGACCAGCCTCGTACTTCCTCCACTGATCCTTGATGTGGACGATCCGGGTCTGGACCACGCTCTTCGTCCACTTCTCCTTTCCCAGTTTTTTAAAATTCGATACAGCTCGTTCGATGGCCCGTTGTAGATTGAGCTGGTGCTCCAGATGTTCGGCCATGGTCGTATGTTGAACCGTGAAAGTCTACTTCCTCAGATCCGGCTCGAAGGACCAAAATGTTTCGGCTTGCACGAGACTTCGAGCTGCCTGAGGCCGGGACCGCTCAGAATTGAACGCTGAGGAAGGTGGTGTAGACAGGAGGCGATAAACGGGAACTCCGATTGTTGTTTCAACACACTTTATTTGGCACACGAGGCCAAACCGTCGAAAATGTATAAAGAGCTGGACACTATGCAATGAACGCGATATAAAATAAGCGACGACGCCGCGAGAAAACACTATTAGTTTCGAGTATGTGACGAAGTCACGAGATAGACAACTAATAATTTGATATTAAGTGAAGAGAGAAAGCAAGCGAGCGCTGCGAAGTTAGAACGACGTCTGATCGTGCGTTCGCGCACGGTAACGCACGAGACGTCGGGAGAACCGTTGATCGTAGGGTTTTCCATAGGTGAATTCGGTTCACCTTTGATCGTGAGGTGAAATTCAAACAAAGGTGTTTGTCGCCGGTGACACGGCTGTTTACGCGACCGAGACAACGGCTGCTCGGTTTCGCGCTCACAACACGAAAACAAGTACGAACCGGCCACCAACGGTCGAAACCCCCTTCGTTTGAATCTCACAATTTTAGGCTAATCCTGAACAATATTAAAGATACAAAAAATTGAGATACGCTATCATGTTACTAGAAAAATATACTACAACTATCTCCTCTTCAGTTTTTTTCTAATGTTTACCTTTTACGAAAAAAACGCTGGTACAAATTATCGCGAACACCCTGTTTGTAATTACGATGGCACTTCACTTCAGGTAAAATTGTTTGATCGATTAATTTTTTGTTATAGAATTTGAGATATTCTTTCATATTTCCATAATTTTAGTTTTTGCAATTGTTTTATTTGTTATTTAGTAATCTCGTAATTTTCTTTTCAACTCTTGCCACACATGCTCAATTCGATTTACATCCGGTGACTGTAACGGGCTATTTAATAATTTCGGCACATTGTGTAACAGTTACTTTTTTACAAGTTACGCCGAATGCTTTGGGTCATTGTCATGCTGAAAATAATATAGCAGACATTTGCAAATTTTCAGCTGATTGCATCAAATTGTTTGTTAAGATACTGTAATATTTCAATTCCATATTTCCAATTCCATTGGCTGCCATAGAGCCCCATAACATGCCATGATCCTTCTTCTTCTTCTTCATGCTTCATAGTTGGTACTGTATTATTCTTCTTAAATGCCGTATTTGTAATAGTTCCCGCTAAACTATAACTCTGCCATCCGAGTTAAATAAATTCAGTTTTACCCCATCATAAGATATTACATTATTCCAGAAACTTGGATCACAATTTATATACTTTTTTGCGAATTCCAAACGCTTCATCGTGTGGACCTTAGAAATGGCCATTTATGAGCTACTCTTCCATTATAGTTATTATTTCGCAAAATTCTACGTACTACCTCTGTTGAAATCGATTTCTTAATATTTTTGAAGTATCTATAGTTAATTTAGAGATACTAATTTCACGAACTATATACATAAATATCGTTCGACTACTTAACCTAAATTCTTTTCCTTCCTAATTAATATAGTCCTCTGTCACGTCGGACGACCGACGTGTTGTTGATGACGTCACCCGCGACGCATCATAGGTTAAGGTAGAAAATAAGTTAATTATAAGTTATTACTTCCCCATCATTTCCATCCGCGAGCGCGCCAAGACGCTCGACAGTACGTCATCAGGTACTAGCGAACCCCACCTTGATACCCGGTTGCGTCACACTCGCCCCACACGGACCCCGAGCGAAGAAGGTCCGTGTAGCCCCTAGAAAAAGGCAAGCTCGCGCTTGATCGCCGGTCAGTCGCGCTCACATCTTGCAATTTCGTTCCAAAGCGTTACTATATCAAGCGTCTTATAGTTTCTACTACTTCCATATTGTATTTTACCGCTTATATCATTAACCAGTATCACGCGTATTAATTATATCTTTAGTTTGCTTATACCTTTGTATTATCCTTTTCACGTATTAAACAAGTATTATTATTAAACTCAGTGTTTATTATTCCCATTCCGGTTCTACGCGAAGTGAAGAGCATCGTGACATAATAATTAAAATATCATCAATACGTTCCCTGATTGCGTGTCTGAGCCCACCAGGCTGTCTCGGCGCAAGAACGGAATTTCTCGCGAAATAAGACTGAATCTTTCCCTTAGCGTGTGTCTGAGCCCACCAGGCAGTCTCGGCACGATAACGGAAGATTCCCGAATGAATAGACAGTGCATCGTAAATTCGTGGTTGTTCTAAAAGCTCTTCATGCCGCGCCGCGCCGGACGAAAATATCAATTAAAGCGGTTAGCTCGCGAGTACGAATCCGACGTGTCCAACTATCACTTCAGTCCGTACGTCGGCATCTATTCCGCTCCGCGTATAATCCGCAAAACCGTGTGTTCCGCGAGAATACGAGTCGTCGCCGGTCCAGCTCCAGCTCCTGCCCAGCAGCAGCAGCCACAGTCACAAAAGGAAGTCAGGGTCCCTGTGCGTACACGCACACAGGTCATCCCTACTGGCCCACGTTACGATCTGGTGCCAATCACCCTTCCACCAGTCATCCACAACGTCGCCCGAATACCTGCCCGCGACCCGAGGAAGAAGCTGTACGCGAAGGTGAACGCCAGCGGTGTGACCAAGGCCATAAACTAACTCCCCGTCAACGGCAGCAGCGAGACGATAGGGCAGCGCTGATAAGTGCCGGACTTGCCATTATATCGCGAATCCCGAGTCATACGACGGACGTACGCGCCGCGTGGACCGAAGTCGGGTAATTAGCGTCTTGATCCGCGGTAAATCTCGCGATCCCAAAAGGGGGGAGGGAAGAAAACCAAACGCGAGCCGCGGGACGTAACACCTCATACATTGCACAATGTGCCAGTACTTGTATACAAGTTGATTATAATTTTCTTCATGATATAATGACATCTACCTATTATTTTGTTCTAATTTCTCTCCAGGATTTATCCTCAGAAAACCAGTTTATCACTAATTTTCGCATAGAAATATCCATTTCTATCCTTTTCGCAGCCATCGTGTACATTTTTGCTAATAAACAATAGTAAATGACGATTAAACGTAATATAACATATTTACTTGTTAGGACCTCGCATTGTGTATATTTAGAAACATTTGATACGCCAAAAACTATTTGTTTTTTGTTAATCGAATAAATAAGATTTTTATAGCTTGTATACGCTAAATTTTGTTTACGCTGAATTCGCATAGCTATTGTGTTTAAAGCAGAAAAAGCTCTTAAAGAGGAGAATATTTGACTACTTTTTAAAATTAAATTTCTTAAAAACTATGGATAAGGAAGAAAAACGACTTACGAAGTCGTCTTCGTCACATCGAAAACTATACAAACCATCTACTATTACAGTAGGTTAACTACGGTTATTGAAACGCAAAAAGTGAAGACTTATTGGACAGTGCTATTAGATTGTAAAATAAGTCTAGTTTTTCCATCGTATTTCTTATTGTAAAAAGGAGTATACAAAACATTTTCCAGCCACTTATATAATTTCCATAAATGCTAATTATCAGTAGACAAACAGTTGCATAAAAAATTCCTGCGGAGTTAACAAGTTTATTACTCTCAAGAAAATCACTCAAACTTTAGATATTTTGTTTTATATTTCTATTTGTGTTATAACAATCTTCTTTCAGGAAACTTCTGAATAAAAAGTAATCGTAGTAAACCAAATAAAGACATTATATAATTAAGAAATTGACCGTTCATTTTTATTTACAAAGATTAATACATAAAAACTGTCTATACTACGTTCTAAACAATAGGACATAATGCTAGGTTAATAATTACAAAAATGTGAATGCACAATAATAATGAAAATTTGAAAACATTTTTGAATGAAAATATATTTCTTCCATAAAGTATAACAAATTTTTACATCGTGAAAACAAGGTATAAATTAGTTTCCTCTTTGTAAAGTAAAATTAAACGTGTTCTTAGCGAATAACATAAATGGGAATAAGGATTATCACTGAGCGTAAGGATTATTAATGTTCTGAGGTGAATGTTGCTCCATGCGTCAATACTACTGTCACAAACTGCATTTATTTTTATCATTAATGTATATTATTTATTATAAATAAGTTAGAAACATTGATTTCATTTTGGACTTGGTAGGTGTTTACATTTTATACACACAGAAAGAATACCCAACATATTATGCTTTCAGAAAAATGTATACTTTTGACAAAAAATGATTTACAAATGAACTATAGCCACAAATTTCCACGTCACTCGTTCGTTCTCGGACCAGACCATAGAAAGTCTGCTTGTCTCAATCGTTTTTTCATCTTCTGTTAAAATTTTACATTCGTACAGTATATCAAGTTCACTCGCTCACTCTCTCACTCTCTTTCTCTCCCTTTTGCTCTCACTCCCATTTATGCTACCATATTTTCTCACTAGCATCGTTTTGCACTTGGAATACGCATTTGTTTTCTCTCTGTTGTTGCAACTCATTCACTTGAATCGCTCACTCTCACTGAAAACCAAGCAGTATTATTATATTATTATTACTATTCAATTAATATTAATATTATTATTTAATATTATTTGTTATTATCTCTTAATATTATATTTTGTCCAATGTATTTATATATTTTTTTTTCTTTCATATAAACTCAGTGTCTCAACCAAAGTAGGTATGACATTTGCTGCCCAGTGTGCGTCCAGTGTTACCAGTTTCAGAGCTAGACATTTAGACATAATCGATATTTGTCCAATGTCATATTCTAATTTATCGGTCTGACCAACACTGTAGAGTTTATTTTGCATGTACTCTCTAGGTACGCACAAAGCAGTTTTCCCCACCTTTGTACAAGTATCCTAGTAATGGAACATTGAAAAGTGGTAAAAACAGCAGTCGGTCAATCCATTAGAGAATACAAGCAGTGGGCAGCGCGCTAGCCAGCATGAGCAAGCGCAGGCAGTGAGCAGGTCATACATACATACATACACTGTAATGTGGATACAATGCATGCCAGGGGCATGTGTTATTAAACCATGTCCCTTGCAATGCAATGCTGTGCCAACAAGCGAGGGCTGGATGAAAGGAAAGCCATTATTATAATTAAGAATCTTTGTGTTGCTTATGAATTGTATGATTATAGTTTTATGGCATGAGATCGCAGCCCTCACATTCTGTACACAGCCTAAGGAGAAGAGAGACAACAGAGTAATCTGCAATCTCTTGCCTCCTAATTACCTAAACTCACATCAAACAGATGTTGTTCTCTAATAATTTGTTAATATTGAAGGGGGGTAAAGTTTCCTTCTTGCTGGTTCGTATGTTGTTCTCCTTCGATGCTATCCTATTTTTCATTTCATATATTATATATAACAATATTTATACGATGAATTATGAATTTGAGTCGCATGCAGAAAAAACTTTTACTCGCTTCTGGCACAGATTAAAAAAACGCTTTGGTTTTTTGCATCTAAGAAAGGACTGCAATAAAAACACCACACTAGTAAATGGCACTAGAATTGCTCTCACTTGTGTCACCGACTAATTGTGATTAAAAAGCATTTGTCCTTTTTCTCTTTCAGTTTCACGCTGAGATCTTTCTCGACTTGAGATAAACACTTGGACACAGTGACTTTGTATGGCATGGCTGCACTATATCTTATACTTTATTAACGTGTTGGTATTTGTTATATAAAAATCAGACAATTACGTAGTCAGCCAGGCATGATCGACTAAACTAATCTATAAAAAGGTAACAAATTCAACAAATAGAGTACGAAACTAAATCAATTTGTTGGTATTGACAGTGAAAAGGTTTAGGAAAGAACGTATAACGCTCTGATTTAGGTCCATGTTCGCTCATCGCTGTTACCTCCTATTAATTTTACTAATAGTTGGTACACTTGTAATGGAACAGCGACAATATGCTGATGGCACCACAAGTTATTGTTTATTTTCATTTTCCTTCTGCTTATCCTCTCCATCTTTATAGCTTAACAGAGTTCACACTGATACCTTGGTCAGGATATAAGAAAAATTCTTGAGTCTATTCAGAGTTTCACATATTGTCATCTAAACCAGATTGTATTCTTTTAAGTTGAATTGTAGAATGGTGTCTCTCACTGCTGCAAAGACGAATCTGATGTTTTCTGTATCTGTAAGAAAAAAGTTGATAACAGCTTTAATATTATTTTCACAGATATACAATAGCAATGTAATACCCTCAATAACTTAAATTTAAATATATTTGTAAAATAAAATCATATATTAATACATGCTGATAAAATTTAGATATGATGGTATATGTATACATACAACATGTAAATTAATCAAGTCTGTCACTCATGGCAAAATTAATAATCTTTATAAAAATAATCTTTCCAGCAAGTATAATTAAATGATTTTAATTTTGAATCTTTTTTTTATAAGTTTCATTGATCTAGATTCTGGGTACACAAATTTATTTATAAAAATTGTTAATATTTTTGCATAATAATTATTACAATATAATAGTATTGATAAAGATATCAGTAAATGGAAGTTTCTCAGAAATGTGAATGTTAATACTAAGTAATAATAGTACACTATTAATGATTGTGAAGCAAAAAATGTTGTCAAAAAATTGTAGATATTTATGCTTTCATAACAAAATATAATAAGACTTAATAAAGAACTTTACATTTACAGTTTATTAATGTTTTACAATATTAGAACAATTTCATATCATATTTCACGAATAATACATTATAGTCTGCTAGTGATTTTTAATTTTCATTTTCAACTGTCTGGTGTTAAAATTTTCAACTATACATATAATAAAAAATCTCTAAAGAAAATTTGAATCACTAATTCTCTAGAATGAAAATTTGCTCTGTCACTAATATCCATGGATATTAAGTAAGTGCACTGTACTTGATACACATTGACCAAATTGTTACACACGGACTGTAATGTGTTATGGGTAATATGGTTAATACCTTTCATTTGAGAGTAACAAAATAGACGTAATACACTTACCAATTCTTAAAGTTAGTACAAGCTGAAGTTGACAGATACATGCAACGTGCGCTGTTTATTTTGTGGGCTTGAAAATTTGCAAGACTATGTATATGTATAAAATATACCCGCTTACATAAGGTTAATGAATAGAAAAACTTAATTATATTATATAATGATACATCTACATTGAAAAATAAAAACAAACGAGTTTATAAGTTTCTTTTATCCACACAATTATGAAATCACAGCAATTGGAAAAACCTACTGTTGTTTTAAAAAGTGCAGACAGTGTTTTCCCATAACTATTACAAGTCAATATTTACAAATTCATTAATGATATTGAGATAACATTTTTCTCGAACATTGTTTTATAATTATCGTACACCATACGTTTTTCAATACATTTGCTTTTGTTCAATTACGCTTATGTTTTATATTATTATATTATTAAATAAATATTTAACATTATAGGAACCGACCTAAATCTGATCTTTATGCAGCAGTTGTATGTATGGGCTGCACTTCCGAGAGGCACCGGTAGCCGATCGAGATGAAACTTGGTGGATATTATGAGGGATATGGAAGGACCTCAGATATTAAATTGTATCTTCGGAAATTTATGCGTTTAGAAGATACGGGTTCTCAATTATAAATCAGTCATAATAGGTTTTCGATGCTTTGAATGCTGTGTTCAGCAACAATATAAGAATGCCTGAGGCATTGATGGCAGAAAAAACAGAATATCCGTATTAGAAGTTATAACATTTTAAATTATTTATATTAACACGTTTTAGTATGGAAACTTCAAAACAATAGTACTTTTCATGCCAAAATTTCTAAAAGCATTTCGAGTAAAAGTTACCCGATTTAGTCTTGAATTTGTAAACATATAAAAATGTATTCCATATTTTATGAATGGCTCCATACAGGTGTTGTTTACTCCATAAAAGACAGTTCTATTATAAAAAAAACTTTTCACACAAAGAAGTTTATAAAAAATCATTTCGATGTTATTAATTAATTCGTCAATATTGACTTGTAACGCATCGTGAAACACTGTACATGAAGAAAAAAAGCATTCTATTTTAATATACTTATTTAACATTGTACTAAGCTTTAACTTTGGAAAAATCACTATATACTTTTCAAAAATGAATTTTGTGTATATTATTTCCTGTATACAGTTGATTGTGTTTCACTGGTATATTCCGAACAAAATAAACCATATTTAATTAAATACTTAATTCTTTAATTAAACCTGGAGATTTAAGAATTTATTAAATTACCGACAAAGGCGAACGTGTACTGGTAAATGATCTTATTTCATCCATGAAGAAATATTGATATAATCAATTGGCAACTATTGTAAACTATTCACAATGAGTGAATATAATAGTAAAAGAAGATAAAAACAATGTTTATTTCTTAATATTTTTAACAGTGTTTTCTACTTAGTATTTGTAAAAATACAACTATAACACACATAAAAGCAAATAGATATTAATATGTTTAATGCTGTTACTTATGTATTTGTTTTACAATATATTCTATGGAAATTCCAAATAAAGAAATATACAAATGGAAATATACAAATTCAGTGTCAATTAATATGGGTTTTATCTTTGACAGTTTTATTCTAATTTTCAAAAAATGTTCAGAAGCGTAGAAACATATATAATGACTTATGAATTAGTTCTAAAATTATATTATACAGAGAAATAATTATTAGTGATTGGCAATATAATTGATGTAGGTATCTCATTTTAGTATTTGAAAAATATTTACCAAGTACAAAAATGAAGGTAGTTATTGGAATATTTTGAATTTTAGAAGAAAATTTTGTCTCTTAACAAGATAAAAATAAGTTGTACATATAATAAAACTACATTGCAACTGAAATAATTTGTATGCAAACAGTTTATCCAAACTCAAAACAGTTGGGAAATATTCAACTATTGAATTTATTTGTTTGATAAACGTACATTTCAGTATGTGAGCAGTTGTCTGTAAATAATATACTAAAAGAAACAAGATTTATACAATGCATGCATTGAAACTTTGTGCAGTGCATATTTCTTTCAATGACTTCATAAGATTAGTACACAATTATTAAAATTATATATGATTACTAAATAGACTATATCCATACCAATATAATTCTTATTGTTTTTATACATATAATTGATATATTACTTCGCTTATATGAGGACAGTACAGTTAGTTTTAATAATAGCGTAACATAACAATAATTGTAGAACTGAAATTATTTTATTGAATCTATAACAGTACTAAAGTAAAACATTTTTTCGTAGTATTTCATTTGTTTTAACTTAAGAGATTGCTTTGTAAAAATGATTTATGCGTAACATGTATCATTTTGGGGAAACGAATTAGCAGACTGATATTTTACACAGAGAACTAATTAATTTATATTTCAGCTTCTTGATTTGCCAATGTTCAGCTAAATATTGACATTAACATTGTAGAAAATCTGTATATGTTATAAATAAAAGAAATACAATATATGTGAAATGTTATACATATAGTGATTATGTGTAATTGCAAAAAATTGATGTGTTGATCACATTAGGCAAGGTTAAATTCTTTAAGTGCAGTTTGCATAATTGTATCTTTAACAGCACAGAATACAAGCTTGATATTTTCAGTATCTGATGCATAATCCCGTGAACGCAGCATGCAATGATAAATAATGTATTATTAAAAATAAATAATTATTTTTCTGCATGGGAAATCGATCGAAATTTCGCAATATATATATATATATATATATATATATATATATATATATATATATATATACATAAAGACTACATAAAGACTAATAATAATAATAAAATGTGTAATGAAAATTTGATTATATATAATTTATAATTACAATTATATAATGAGTTTATATAATAATCTACTATCATAACTTGTAATAAGAGTTTTTAAAACACCAATATTGAGGTTTAGTATTAAGCTTAAAGTTGTTACTTATTTGAATAAGGAAATTTATTCAATAATTTCCTATAAGTCTTTTTATAATTTCAATAATTATAAAATAAGAAACCTGAAATTGGCTATTAGACCGGCAGCGGTAGGTTCAGTATTAAGTTTAAAGTTGGTACAAGACACCAATATTGTTATTGTAAAACACAAATTATTTGTATGAACTCCTTATGAGCTTTTAGGCAATAAAATTTATGTAATGTAATATTTAATGTCTGAATCTATCACAAATATATGTTTAATATACATTTTATAAAATACCCTACACATATTAATTTTTCATAACAATATAATCGTAGCAATATAATCATACATAACATATCACAATTTATTTAATGTTATTATACATATATAATTAGAACGTAGCAAAGTTAATATTGTTTTATATAACAATAGATTGATTTTCCATGCATTAAATAATTTCTTCATTATTGTTCAAAATTACGCACCTTATTCAGGACATATCGACACATGCAAAGTTACCTTGGCTAACATATACAATATTAAGAAGCAAAAACTAATACACATTTATTTGTACAGAATTAAATACTAGTAGCCTACCTGTAGCACATGTAAAGTGTGAATAAATAATTTTCTCAGTGTCTGGATTCAATTCGACAAACATCCCTAAAATGAATTCTCTAGCAGACATAGCATTGTTCTGTGGACCTGTGAAATATACAAGTAAGTATACAAATAGGCATTACTGCTACATACATTTACCTAGCAATATACAATACTTTAATCCTCTCTGAATTAAATTGTAAGTGGGTTATTACTCTAGGATGTGGTTGATAGCAAATCAAATAAATCAATTAGTACTGACAATATGAAATTCAAATACGTAATACTGGCTATACATAGAACTCTTAAAAATATAATAACATTTGCCAAAGAAAATTATAACCAAACTTAATTACTCTATGATAATGTATATTGTATATGTTATTATATCTGAATATCATACATGAGGTTAAAAAGTTTAAATAAACATAAGACGTAAAATAAATGAAATAATTATCTTCCATTTATATGGATTCTGAATTATATTTGTACAAATCCAATGAGCGCCGCAAGGACAATGCATATATTGAATTAGTCCAATGAACGCTGCAAGAAGCCTTTCAAAAGTTTTACCAACCAGATAAAGTCCTTATGTAAATTCAATTGATATAGGTGTACATTTTATTAAATTACAAAGCACATTGTGCTATAGTTTCAGCAGCTATATGTGTTTTATAAGCTAAGCACTATTAGGAATCCATTCTAAATTAAGTTGTACTTATCGCAAGAGCTATGTCTGATAATATAAACATGTAAATGTTTGTAATTTATTGCTGATGTAATAATTATACTGCTATGTGAAAACATTTTTACTAGAAGGGAAGGGTTAAGCTCCAGAAATACAATTACAATTTTATGATTGATAGTCACTATGTAGATTGATTTAGACATTTTTTTTACAAAAATCTACAATTTTGCCAGGATGTGTTGTACTTGAACAGACCTGTCGCACACGTGAAGTGAGAGTAGCACATGCGGTCAGGATCAGGATTCGAACTGAGATACACCTTTAAGATGAACTCCCTGGCTGGTACAGAATCCAATTTAGGTCCTATACCATAAAACTTATTGATTTACTAATAATAAAATGAATAGTACACAAAATAATTATTAACCTGATCCCATGAATACTTGCTAATAGTTCATTATATGTTACATTTAATCTATTGGCTACTCTAAAGTTCATAATTCATAATTGACATACGTTTGCATTATATTATGAAATATACACAATATATGTCATACCACATTATTCAGAGATTTATTACGATCTTATTAAACGCAATAGTTTTTCAACATAATACAGAATTTGCTACTCAACCTTACACTTATGTAGTCGCTCCCCAGTCCTAAATACCATACTGTGAACTGTGACGCGAATCAGCAGTGAATATCTTTACAGTTCGTCTTGTTTGAATAAATTTTTCTTTAAAAAGCTAATGATGAATCCATACTGGTTGTCTCATAAAAATAAAGATAAATCTACCAATTTTTTAATTGATTGATTGGAATTGAGTGATTGTAATTAACAATACGTAACAGCTTATTTTCATTTATGTTTACAATGTACGGAATATTTAACACTTCGGTGATTGCTCCATTTACTAGCATTCACACCAGCTTCTTTTGCTGCAATCTTCAGCGTATTGTTATCTTCAGTTTGAATACGACGTGCAATTTCATGTGTGCCGCTATTAGAATTTATTCATGGCCTACCATTTTTTGCAAAATTTGACGCAGAACCGTAACCTTTTTTTTATTTTTGCTCCTACCCTAGACAGCTTCATTTTAGATTATTCGGTTGAGCCAACTTATAAACTGAGAAATAGTTGTGCAAGCATGTCCTACGCTAGTAAACAATTGTTACTTGTTTACAATTTCATTCCCCACTACCTATTTGATTTTTTATCTGTGTCTGATAAAACGTGCAAAACTGTAAACATTACAAAGTTCCTATTTTCGTAAAATATTCTGTACATTCTGGACATAAATGAAAGTAAACTGTTACACATTGTTAATTACATTCACCTTGTAATTGCAATCACGAAATTCCGCTCAATCAATTGAATAATTGGTAGTATTATCATCGTCTTTATGAAACAAGCAGTGTGTGTATACACTTTTGTTCGTCACTGTACATCTATATAAAACCAACATTGTCACCAAAGCTCCAAACTTCGTAAAATAATTGTGACCGAGTCGCGTGTTTCAGAGTATCATTTTAACGAGAGATCATCGGAATTTATCCGTTATTTACGAATAATGTACCTACATATATGTAATCCATAGAAATCGATATATTAAAATCATCTTATATTATTGTATTTAAAATAATTATAATAAATAGTTAATAATTTCATTCATTATTGGAAATAACATAATGATAACATAATAACGTAATGAAAAAAAGCTTTTTGCCTAATCGAATAAGAGATAACATAAGGCTATATACAAATAACATTGTTTAAAAGTGAACACTCGGATATTGATTGAAGTGTTCAGTGCATTTAATGTAATTTATATTTATTTCATTATTCCATTAAAAAATAAACGAATAGACTTGTATAAATTAACGTTTCATCGATAGAAAGACAGCTGTATTTCATGTGTTCTATATTTAAAAATTCATCATAATTTATCCTAAATCCAAAACATTTTGCTCCATCGACCAAACAGGAGCAAGTTGTTGGTTGATGAAAATAATTGCAGAATAGTGTCCATTGCCGTGTATGTAATATGTAGGTACATATAACTGCATCACTTAACAAACAACCTGACCTTATGGGGTGCATAGTGTGTTTATTATGATCCGGTTTTATGGTATTTTGAAACCATATATTTTAATTAAGTCATTTACTTCAGTCATTTAATTAAGTTATTAATTATTTCATTATAGTATGCATATAACGTAGAAAAAGAGTATTCTTACAATAAAAATGTAAAAACAAAAGTAGCTACAGTTTCTATTTATATGAAGTACCTTATAAATGTATAGTCGAGTCGGAAAGTAAGTTAACGATTGGCGTATGCAGATAAATGAATATGATACATCTTTAATAGTGATAATATGTTTTACTAACGTATTTGTTTATTTACTTATACCTTCTAAATAAAAACAAAACAATAATTTGATTTTACATTAAGTAATATACAAATATCTTAGTAAAACATATATTATCATTATTAGAGATATATCATATTCATTTGTCTGCATACTCCAATCGTTAACTTACTTTCCGACTCGACTGTATGTGGAATAAGAGTATTACACATATACCTTTATACATAGTAACAAATATAACAAGTATAAGAACATTCTACGATGTTATTATGTTTTGTAGAATATTGAATGTAACATATAATAATTTGTAGATAAATGAGAATCTTTTCAATAGTCAATAATAATATGAAAACATTATTAATGCTTCATCAGTATTTAATGTGTATCTGATTGTAATGCCATGCAAATGTTGAAAGTATTTTTTTAGAGAACATGCTTTATACTAGAATGTTTCATGTAGGCAATGAAAGCCTCAAACACTTCACCATTTTGAGTGATAAAAGTATTTATTCAATGATATTATTAATGTAATGTGTTAATGTCAATATATTGATATACTGCTATTCCAAACTATTCTACTCAATAATTATAAAAACTATAGTTATTTCTTCAAAGGCATTAGTATAACACTTTCACTATAATTTACACTTTGTACTTATATAAAATATTTCTACAAAGTAGTATTGCATCGTACTTCTTAACATGATGAGACAGCTATTAGAAGAAGTCATTGAATACAAAAAATATATGGAATTAGTATATAGCTGTTCGCAAGTGATTGATACAATTTTGGCCATAAGGAAGAAGAAATTTTACAATTTCAAAAATAGATGCTCTCATAGAGGTGTCAACGGTTCATAGAGTACTTTTTTGAGCTGTTAGAAGATTGAAACATACATAAGAAGTACAGAGTTTGTGATATAAAAGGTACTGGTGATAACGGTAGAGTTATAATATATGGCATATGGTGTGGCGTTGTATCAATCATTTGTGAATATCTTGTATATACATACATAGAATTACGTGAATGAGCAGTATGTATAATTCTTTTTTTCTTAAATAGGATATTCCATAACATACTTTAAGGATTGATTCAGCACTTGAAAGCACTAAAAATGTTTTTATGAATGAATATCCTATTGGATCTTATTTATAAGATATAGTAAATATTGTCATTTTCTTCACTAGTGGTCTTTAAGGTAAGTTTTTACATCATGTTAGTGTTCAAATAATACAAAACAATCATCAACGATCAACAATGATCATGTGAAAAAAATCAAAATATTTTTAGATAGTTGAAAGGTAGTGTGACTAGAATAACTCTGTAGACTTTCCTTTCCTTATTTATAATACGTATTATAAACGTTTAAGTATGTGTAAATAATGTTTAAAAAGAGCAAGATGCCTCTACCGCGCCAATTTTCTCAGACATCACTTTGAAAATTATGGGTTTGTGGAAACATTTAACTTAACTTAAGGTACATCAAGTGATAAAGCGGACCTTTATTCTCCGGAAATTGTAAAAAAAGTTGACAAAATTTGTTAAAATAGAAGTAATTCTTAAAGTCTTTTAAAGAAAGTCTCTTAAAGAAACTTCTCAAAAACTGCAAGTGATGGGGGCAAACGGTTTGCAAATTCGTATTCAGCGTCAGAAACAGTATAAGAATTGGTTTGAAGTTTGAATGTCCTTTATGATAAAATTCATGTTGGCGAGTCTTATAGTCATACCATTGGTATCATAAAAATTGTGTGGCAATACAAACCTTGCTATATCTCATAAACAAGGTCAAATAAGATTTTTTTTATTGCTATTAAGTGGTGTACAAATCCTTGAAGTGAATTCCACATGTAGCAAGATAATTATGTACATCACTGTGGATTGGTACATATTTGAATTGTTCCATCTTCACTAATTGATAAAAACTTGAACTGATACTGTGGTCCATTGGTGGGTTATGGCTCAAGAAATAGAAAGTGACTGACAGATAAACATAATCCATATATAATTACTCTATCACAATCCAATAAAAAATAAGTAATATATGCACTTGTTGGCAAATCTATTAGAATGAATAAAATGTATCATAGGTGAACATAACCTAAACTAACTCCTATTACTATTCAGATATGTGCTCATTAAAAAAGTGCACTTTAAAATTAGATCAAATGATTAGAGTTTTGTTGAGAAGTTAGAAAGATTAGTTTATTAAATGTCGGATAAAAGAAAGTTTGGAAGAACCGCAATTGTTCGGAACCATGAAGAAAATTCTAAAGGTTGCTTTTTCCAACTTGTTATCTGAATCTGTAGCGAAAATTTAAAACATTCGATTTGTATACGTGTAATGTCTAATATTTATTAAATATTTCATCGAAATTGATTAACGTCGTTATGAGCTAAAAATGATAAAAAATGGTGGTTTGTAGTTTTTAATACCTATAAAAAATGCATTCTTAAAATTTTCGATGTACATAAACCCAGATAAAAAAAGTTGTAAAAAGCAACCTCTTGCCTATGTACATAGTATTCTTTCTGCAAATCTAACCAATTACAATTTTTTCAAAATTTCTTTTACACATTACCTACTGAGCTAGTCCATCTAACTTTTCAAAAAACCTTAAGTCGTTTGGTCCAATTTGAAAAAAGTTATTCTCCTTTAAAGAGTGTTCGATTATTAACCCTTTGTGGTCGTATTAAGTTCATACATACAATGCTGGTCGGAATTCATTTTCGTTGAACGAAAAATAATACATAATATGCAAGATTATGAAGGAAAAACAAAATTTATTCATTCTTTTTTAAACTCTAGATATATGTAACACAATAATATGTTTTAATTTGATGTAAAAATTATATTTTATATTTTTCTATCAGGATCACCAGTATAAATATTTTCAAAACAATCGTTATCACTTTCTATATCAAAATCTATAATCAATAGCTATTTAGGTATAATTATTAATAGAATAACTGTAGTTCTTTTATTTCTACATTCTTTTTTCATGAATACTTTTTTCCTACATAATATATTACACGTTATTATTTAAGCTATATTGGAAACTCATAAATAGATTGATTAATAAGACTACTTTCATAAGTTTCGTATTTTAAGATGAATTTTACTGTACACTTACCATCATATTCAGGAAAGTAGTCAACAAGATGGGAATGCATAATCTTCTCTTCTAGTAGATCTTTTTTGTTTAAGAACAAAATGACAGAGGAGTGTTGAAACCAAGGATATGTGATAATTGTTTTGAATAACGCCTTACTCTCTTCCATTCGATTCTGAAAATAAGACATACAAATTTAGTTCTTATAACTTGAATTTTCGTAAATCATCATTTTGTTAAGTTTGTAATTATGATTACCTCATTTTCCGATTCAAACAAAATTTGATCATATTCACTTAGAGCTACTAGAAAGATAATGGAAGTTACATTCTCAAAACAGTGAATCCACTTTCTTCTTTCTGATCTCTGTCCGCCAACATCTACCATCCTGCAAAGTAAGATAAAATCAATATTGTTCAACATTTATTAATTCTCCAAGCGTTTGCAATATGTTGATAAATAGAATTATTATACTTTACTATTATATTTCTCATTATAATGAGTAATTTACAAATAATTCTATTGTTTTACAAATAATTCTATTGTTTTACAAAACTGCACTAAATTACTAAAAAGTAATATATGTATTTACAGAATTTAGTTTAGTGAGTATAAACTTTATGAGAAAACATGCAAATGATAAGCTGAATAAAGCAAAAGGATAATACAAAAAGAGACAAGTAGAAACAAAAGGAAACCAATAAAAATCAATAATGAAGAGTAAGTAGCACACTTGTATCTCCCAAATAGTTACATATTTAGTTGTTTCTAATTTATTTCTTTTATAGTAATTACAACTACTTTCTACCAATTTTTACCACTATGTATAACTACAATGTATTTTCAATCAATAGATAACTATTATCAAGACTATGTAAGGTAACTATTTACATACAGGGTTATGTTACTTAGAAAATATACAACTATAGTCTGTCCAACGAGACGAGGTAATAACGGTAAACAAATATACATAATACGTATCTAGTATTTAGTAGCCACTCGAGTGCGACAGAGTTGAAGTTACACTTCTCACAATCAGATGGTCAGCAAAGGATGCACAGTGGTGCTCCACTAATTGTGATTGTGATTGTGATTGTAATTGTGAATGGAGCAGTCACCATACCACTGGCCACTGACTCATATCGTTAGACAGATTATGTATATGTAAGTAAGTACATATGTAGGTTATTAGTAGGAATCAAATCTGGACATATTATTACTTGAAACAGAAGAAGAATATTCAAAACAATAAATTGTTATTCCCAAACTCTAACATAAAATTTTTCTCTACCAAAATGAATGCATTATTTTGATAGGGTTCCTTAATTATATTAAACACTTACGATCAAGTAATGATGGGTTTAAAATGCTAAGAACACAATTGTTACTAACCCTGTATTAATAATAATGGTTTCTAATTAAATTTATGCTTGAAAAACTTGTTTCTTAAATTTAAAAAATTTTTCTTTTTCATTAATTATCTCTACCTTTCTACATACTTCTGAATATTTCATATTTTATTCGTTTTTACTCCTCTCATATTTTATATTTCATTGCGTCTCCTTTTCTAATGCTACAATTATCAAATAATAATTGTAAGATTTAAATACAGAAATGAGAAAAGTGGAAGTAGATATTGGAAGAGCAAATAAAAAATTAAATGTAGAATTAGTGAAAAACGTACAGACACTTGAACATTTGAAACAAGAGTGTAGAAAGCTGAGGACAAAAAATAATAAACAGCATACAAAACTGGAAAGATGGATGAGGACGAGTTTTGAGACAAGAAAAGGGAATGAGAAGAGGGAGAGGGAGAGAGTGGGAGAGAAAGAGAGAGATAATTAATATGGAAAATTTGCCATAATTAAAATTGAATGTGTCACTAACTTTTTATTTATTTTACTTGTACTTCGAATCTTGCATCTGTTAAATGTATGATATATGTATTGTTATACAAAACATGATTTTCTCGTCCAGGGTTGTAAGCAACAAACTAAACCATTATTATTACTACTATTTGAGTGATATATTAAAATAAAGCAATCTTCAATAATAATAATATTTTGTTTGAATATCACTCAAACCTGACAGAAATAAGTAGTATTGTGACAATGTATAAGTAGAATGGATAAGATAATAGGAATAAAAAAATCTCGGAAGTATGATTCATATTGGTAACTCATTGGGGGGATACTTTAAGGTATTCGGATCCATTACTCCCTTAGTTAGTACGCAAATTACTTCTATAGAGTAGAGTAGTCAAGTTTTAAGTAATTGTGTTAGTACCTAAATATGATGGAGTCCAGATCAAATGGATATTCTATAATGCCAGTAGTAGGAGCTCGAGCCCGAAGAATGTCTTGTTCAGTAGGAAGGAAGTCGGGTTTTTCGATACGCTCTAGGTCACTAAGATAACTGCAAAACAAACGAAGCCATAGTCTGATAGTGCATGCCATGCATGTAATAAAGGTGATTGTGAGGAGAGGAGTTATCGCAACACCAGCTTTCATGCGCGTTCTCCTTCCCTGAAAGAATTTGCGAACAGTTGAAGATTCATTGATTTAATCATCAACTTTTATGACACACGAACTGATTGCAGAAAGCGGAGAGGGGAGCTAACTAAAAGTATGAACAAATATCTCCTGCTAAAGAATGATGCAATCATTTCATAGATATTTTGTCTTCCTGAAATATTGTAAAGCATTAACAAAGCTAATAGACACATACTATTTTTGTACATGCCTAATCATACTTAATGCATACATTGATCTCTTTCTATGCCTTAAATATTTTGCAAACGTAAGTATTACTGACTTCAAAAAATGGATGGACTATGTAGTAAGTAAATTGGTATAGCGGACGACAGTAGGTGTAAGAAATGGTTATAATGCTTCAGTTTTATTTTCCATATTCACACTCGTAAAAGAAATGAAACAACTTATTTTGATACTACTGCATAAATCTTATTTGATATGTATTTTCATTTTTCAAATTTTATGTGTTCCATATTGTAACAAGATACCTAATTAGATGTTCACCATCTTTGTGTACCTATTTGTTAATATTAATGAAATTATGCTAACATTGTCTATTTTGTTTCTACATAAATCATAATAGTAATTTTCATCATCATAGCATTTTTCATATTTTTATAATGCGTATTCCATAATAAATGTACTGCGTTTGCGAGTTATTTCATAATTGGGGAAGTAAAACAACTTATGCGTCAAATAATGATTATACAATTTTGAGGACTTGTTTTATCCTGTGTTAATAAAATTTTTTTTCTCTTAAGAAAAGAAAAGAAATCACTATTTGGTAATCGTCATTATTAAAATGATTTTAAATGATTGATTTCAGTTATATTTTCATTGTGAAAAAATGTTAATGATTTGTAATGAGTAATACACTTTATACAGAGCTCTTGAGCTCTTTGCACGACAATCGGGGTCCTTTCAGACTTTTTTTTTTAATGAATTCACCTTGCCGGGTTAGCAGAACATTCTTCGGACTTCTCTGCTCTTCATACTATTGCGCAATGTCATAAACAGCCGATCCCGGATGCCGAAAGAATCGAATAATTACGGTCACTGACCGCCCAGTCCGAAGCGCTTCAATTACTGCTGTTCTTCTATTATATTCGACACTTGATCTAATTAACTCTGCCATTTTTCAGTTATATACGTCTTCTATATACATAAGGCTTGCTCGAAAATGAATAAACATCTTGTACATACTCCTAAAGGCACGCGTAGCGGGAAATTCAAATTGAATTTTGTCCGGATTTAGCTAGCGGACCCTGTATATTTACCGAAAATATACATTTTTCTTGTATCAATGTAAAAAGCTGCACCCACGTTGCCACCCCTCGATCTGTTTGCATTTGAGAAAATCAATTTGTGTAAGCAATTGTTTCGAATAAATATATGTATTGTTTCCAATACATTCGTTTGGTCGTAGGAAAAATATACTTCTTGACTGTGATGGAAAACTATGTAACGAACACCGTTTCCTCTCTGTGCTTCCGGGCTTGAGACCGGCATTTGGCCACATTAAAAACGGGGTTTCTAATCACCGTTTTCTAAAGAACAATACTAAGGGTCCGAGGTTAGGGAAATTTATTTTTGTCGCCTTGAACGATTCAACCGGCGTGGAGATTTAATTTAGGAAACTTTTTTGTTTTTATGTTAGAAAGCAGTGCCATAAAAGAAATGCTTTGTAGATTCATGATGAAATGGTGTGACAGCAGTTTTACAGTTACTCGATGACAAATCGGAGTAAACCTTGTTGTAGGAGGAAAAACGGAATTCTATTTAAATTTTTAAATTATATAATTTTAAGTTTCTTGTATTTTCAATAATTTAGTTCCGTTTTCCCTTCTACAAGCGTCTTCAGCGTCTGTCTTGTTGTGCTTTCGATTTGCCCTCGAAATCGCCTGCAAACTTTTCACTCAAAATGGAGCCTAATGCCGAAACAGATGGATCATAATGGGTAGACAAGTTTTGGTAGCCAATTCATAGCAAATCAAGAGTAGATTGTTTACTGGGCCTTTTTAAAAATATTACATGGCTAACGCCCATGCCGTCTATAGAAATTTTAATTTAATTCAGTTGCACATTGGGCAAATGTTCCAGTAGAGATTGAATTTAGCATAAAAAGTCGTTTCCAGAAATGTATTCACTTTTTTCTAACACACACATTTCACATTTCTCCTAATGCTATTTGAGACGTGATACTTTTATAACAATGTTTTTAACAATGTTTTCTTTTTATCAATAAGTAGATCACCCCTCATGGATACCTAGTTTATAAGACTGGAATTTGTATGTATTTATCGGCAGCATTGTGGGTTTTCTTCTTACTTTATTGAATAATTTTGCGGTAACGTTCTTCCAAGAAATTATGACTCGATTTAAGTATAATTTGTTCCTTTATGACAACATTGGACGCATTTGAATTTCCATTTCAGCTGGCCAGACGTTATTACAATTCATAATGCAATGAAGTTGTGAGAGTGCTATTTAATTACGACGTGTATATTCTCGATTTATTCTAGCTACATAATTTGATAAATTAATGCTTGTTCTACACTACAATTGATGTCCGATAATCGACATCCAATTCATGAACTGGTTTACTAAAATTCGATACATTTGTTATCCATTGAAGCATTTGGAGGACTTCATTTCGACATTTGAATTATACGCATCTTACACATATAAAGCTCGGGAGCATAGAGAGAAAACGGCGTTCGTTACTTTATGGACTTCTATCGCAATCGAGAAGTCTACTTATTCTGTAACTGATAATAAGTACATGTTAGCAGTATTATTTAAAACGGTGTGTTTATTAGAAACAATTGCTTGCACAAATCGAGTTTCTCAAGCGTGCGTCGAACGTAGGGTAGCGTAAAATATAGTGGGCATCGTGGAAACGGTGTTTTGCGAGCAGATCAGTTGATGCAAACAGAATTTATACTTCCGGCTATTATGCATGATCTACCATAAAATTTGTAGAGTATCGGGGAAACATTACATACATATGTAGTATTTTTTAAATGAAACTCCAAAGTTTCGCGCATGAAATGGCCGTTAACCATCGAATGTTAGTTCGTGCACCAAATTCTGCACGTCTATGTAATATTAGAAAAATTCACGAACATGTCTAAAGTTGCGTCACAGATTGCCTGTTCTGAATATAACACGGAATCTCGACATTGATAAACGATATGGAAAACTACGATGTTAAACAATGTTATACATATTATTATATCCGTATCGATATCGGTAATATTTTTTCACAAATACATCTGTAGAAGACGTATATGACACACCTTCGGTAAGCGTTACAATGATGCATGTGTGCATTTTCTAGACATAGTAATATGTATCACTAATTTCTTGCTCGCGCACAATATTTCCTCTATACATATAGTTACGCCACTCGGTTCACATAACGTGATTATAGAGAGCCGTGGATACGATTTTGAGATCGTTTCATTCTGACGGGGACAAAGAGGGACTCTAATAAGCGAATGAGTAGGAACGAAAGCCCAATAATGCGGCAGGGATCGCGATACCATTATACATATAGGAGGCGACAAAACGCAATTATAAAGGAGAAATTTATTTTATATGTATTATGTTATATGTAATTTTGTATGTACTCTATTATTAGAACAATCGAAACAAATTAAACACGTTATAGATGAGCGGTGAAAGATATACGTCAAGTATTATCAAGCTCAATGTCATGCATAATCCACTAACAAAAACGTACATTATACGTACTCCATTTACATTTTACAAAATCGATTTTCTATCACCACGGGACACAAATAAAAAAGCTAAATGTTATTGTAATGATAACGCTCGAAATAATAATTTGGGCACATTTCGAATGGCAAGTAATTTTTTTTCTTCTAATGCTTTTGATGACCATGATTTGGACTAACTTATATACTAAACTATATTTCTCTCATATCGAGTTCCTCTAATTGCTATTAAATGAAGGGGTTAAACTTTAACTTAGGGGACCACAAATTTTGGACTTTTTTCTATACAATCCTGTAGATTTCGATGAAAAAATGATAAAAATCCAAGTTTTAACGTTAGGGATCCACTGGTTCAAAAGTTATGCGTGTTTAAAGTTGACTGATTTCAATCGTTTTTGACGGGTAAGGACGCCGCCATGTTGGTAGGTGGCACCACAAGCACGCGATTACGTCGATAACGTAGATTTGCAAACGTAGTCTCTACCCCTCGTCACTCAAACCTAACCCCAACCATCCTTCTCGCGGCTCCACTCATTCGACATTCGAGCACATGTCAATATGGCGGTGTCCTTACCTGTCAAAAACGCTTGAAATCGTTCAACTTTAAACACGCATAACTTTTGAACCAGTGAATTCCTGACGATAAAACTTGGATTTTTGGTATTTTCTCGTCAAAATCCACAGAATTATATAAAAAAATGTCCAAAATTTGTGGTCCGCTAAGTTAAAGTGTTGCCATTGGAGGATATTTGGGAAGTTTTATAGAACAAAAGATATCGTGTGTCATAAATTCGAAAATATCAATGAAGCTTCATTCTCGTGATGTCAGTAGGAAAGAAACACAAATAGAGTAAGTGATGATTCTTGATGTAGAAAAGTGAGAGATCGATGAGTCACAATGGATGCAGTCACGATGCAGAAAGAGTCCGGTGTAAGTAGTTGACAGGCACATGCAGCTTCCCCCTTTCTTTGCACGACCAGACGTACCTAAATCGAATCTCTGCCAAGTCAAAAGGATATTCAATTATACCAGTAGTGGGCACTCTCACACGAAGAATGTCCTGTTCGGTCGGGAGGTAGTCCGGTGCCGCGACTCGGTCTATCTCCATTAGGTAACTGAAACATCATCTTCTCAATACTTGATACGCGAAAGGAAGCAGAGCACACGTGATATGTATAATCTCGTATATTTCGATGACTAGTGTATTCAGACAAGCCGTAAGTAATTCAGGGTAGTGTAGGGAAAGTGTTAGATATGGCTTTTAGTATTTTTATTTCATTGAATATTTTTACGGAGCGTGCAAAAAGGTTTGAATCAAATATGAAACGAGATGTGAATTATGTATGTGTACTTGATAAAGTGTATAATAATCGCGTGGGCGGCGTCAGAAATGTCATTTTATGTATAGTGCACACCGATCCGTCATAACAGGTCATGCATCTACAATACCAATGAAGTCGTCGCTTCATCAAAATAATAGTAGTAAAACATCTGTTTATCTAACATGATTCAATGGTGACTACCGTATCCTAACTCATGAGATATCGCCACAAGATCACGCAGCAAGACTTATCAGCGCGTTGCGGTATGATTTTACAATTTTATTTCGTATAGAAACGTTATTATATGGGAACAAGAAAAATACTTCACTTGGTTGAAAGAAGTTCTTTTTGAAATATATTAATATAACGCGGTAATAAGGAATTTCAGGTACTATATGTTCATCATCTCTTTTAAGTCTTCGCGACACTCTGTGTTTACTGGTTAGTAATAAACATACGTATAGCCACGAGTATAACGTAAATATTTGAAATCACGAAAACAAATCAGTGTTTCATTTCTAAGCATTTATTAAATCCTTTATAATTTTGTTTGAAACAATTACTAAATGTTGCAAAACTTCAACTCATACATTTTTGCACATCCTATATGCATAGGTGTACATGTTACCTACGTGTACGTGTGTGTGTTTATATGTATAATAGAATATTTTTTTGCATTAAGATGTCAGAAACGACATAAAATTGTCTAGTTATATGTGTATGTATGTGCTCTGTTATATTTGTCACAAAAAATTCTTAGGAATAAACAATTTTTTGGGGATTTGGTCTACCAAATTTATCAATAGTTACGTCAGAGGCGAATTAAAGTTTGAATCGCGCTATCGATTGATACTGATTAAAGAAAGAAAAAAGTTATTATCTTTAAAAAATAAAGCGGTAAAAAATGTACGATAAATACGAAGAAGGACTACTTACTACTTAGCGGAGTCTGTGAGCTGATATTCTCTTCTGCGATCGTAACACTGTTCGATGCCAGCATCTGCCCATAAGTCCTTGATTGCTTCTACATATGGACTTTCGAACGTTGTCACCGTTTCAAAATCCACAACGCGTACGAGTTCTGCTTTTTCCTAGGATAAACACGAGTACACGTATTTAAGCACGGTAATTATGCCTATAATGGCACATTTCAGTTATATTTATTCGTTTTTTTATGAGAAAAAAAAAACATATGTAAGATCGCTACGGTTCGAATAGTGAATCTCTCAGAGAGACCGCGTAGCTTAAGAAATACCTACTTTATTTAAGCGTATTCGAATTATCCAAATTGTTTCAGTTGTGGTCGGTGTAATTTTTTCTGCTTGTTTGCAAAATGCTCAAATAGGGTAAGGGACCCATTTACAGTTCCTATATTAATTATACTTATTTTTAAATCATAATCACTATTAAAAAAGAGATATATTACATATATATTAACTGATTTTAATGAAAAAAATGTAATATCTCTTTTTTAATATTCATTATGCTTTAAAAATAAGTATAATTAATAAAGGCACAGTAATTGGGTTCCTTACTCTAGTAGTGTTTGAAAATAATTTCCGCTTTGCATATACTCATTAGTAAAAGGACCTCAGGTGAAAGATAATTTTTTAATATCAGGATAATATTATAATGTTTGAAACGATTTGGTTGGTGTGCCCTAAGATTTTTGTGTTTCATAAATCTTTTTCTGTGAACTATGCATCGGCTAAAATTGGACTGTCACGAATTTCACGATTTAC
This sequence comes from Halictus rubicundus, assembly GCF_050948215.1. Classification (NCBI taxonomy): domain Eukaryota; kingdom Metazoa; phylum Arthropoda; class Insecta; order Hymenoptera; family Halictidae; genus Halictus; species Halictus rubicundus. The sequence continues at coordinate 998,818 of NC_135156.1, read as the reverse complement.
GTTTAATTAGTTAATAGATTTGCTACAGAAGCCGTTAGTGAAGCCTTGTGATATTCGCAAGTCGCTTTGCACGGTTAGAATTAATCTTTATGGTCTATGGTCTATGACCCAATCATGAGTCGCGGCGATATTAATTGTACGAGTAGGTATGTAATGAACTAGTGAATTACGATGGTCGAATTTTAAGGAGCCTACGATCGCCAAACGTTTCATACCGTTTGGTTTATAAGCAGATTATCTAATGCTGTTCGTGGCTCACGTGAGCCTCGAAATCTTCTTCATGTGGGGTCTACTGTTTACATGATAGCCAAACTAACACGAGCTTTAAACTTCATGAGTCATGTATAGATCACTGATATATTTAACTCATTCTAGATCTCTGCTGGGAATCAGAGCACGCGCATGCGTGTGCGTTTGCAAAATTCATTATAAATATCACACACATACAAGTGAATGCAACTAATAACTAATTTTTATTCGAGAAATAAAAAATCATTTTAGCTAACTAAGAAGAAATATATTTGATTTTAAGTATCAGCCCGTTATTTTGACTGGGAGGGCAGTTATATGGAACATTCAGATTATCGAATTTTTTTTATTGTCTCTATTTAATTAGATGTCAAAACCCTGAAAAAATTATGTCATTAGCAGGGTTACGTATCGAGGAATGATGACCGAGTTTGTAATTGAACATGGAAAAATTTGATACTTAAATTGATACTTTGATTATATTGACATTGAGGCTTTATAACAACTATTATCCACAAATTATTTTAGATTGTTTAATAATGTGCATCACAACTAAGAAACTCAAAACCTGGTTTTTTAAAGATTTCATATAAAAAAGTAATGTACCTCTGGATTGATGTTACATACCGTTTTCCATTTACAATATTTTTGCATATAGGATGCTAATGGAAGTGTGCACTGTTGATGATCTCGAATGTTGTAGAAGATATAAAAGCAGTTCTTTCTAATAATCACAATTATAAATTTAGGAGATTTAATGATCAAGTTTCAATTTTTGCGTAAAGATCCGTAGTCTAGTCAATCACACTATCTTGGAAACTATTCGAAATCAAGTGTAGGTACATTTAATAGGTCGTTAAATTTGAATTTTAAATGAATTATCGCATAGTTTAAACAAAAATATATGTATAGTACAGTATCATTTAAAAAATAAAACAAAATTTCACGTCTTCTGCAGCAATAGCATACAGGAATTGTTGGATAAGTGTCATTCACATAAATGTTAATTGGATTGTTTCTCAAAAGTGATCAGACAAATAAATATTATAAATATTTGTTATTATCGGTATTTATTTTAAACTATCTATAATGGACTGAGAGCTCAATAAAAATATTATGTAATCAATCGTGTTTAAAGTTTTTTTATTGAAAAAACAGATGTTTTCCCATATGATTATTACAAAGAAAGATTTTTTAAAGGATTATTTAAAATTTGAACATTCAAGATTATACATTAATAGCAATTTGTAACTGCCTAGATGATAAGTGAACTAATTACCAGCCGTGATAATTGTCAATTAGACTTGGAGCGAAAATAAGAGCAACTTAGTGTTTTCTATAGTAAGAAAAATTGAAAAACGAATTGAAGTTTTTTAGGTATGGCTTAAGGCTTAAGCAAATGTTTTTTTTTTTTTAGAAATTTCTTTATGTGACTAAATTCCCGATTCAAACGCCCACAATTTCTAACAAATTCGACAGTCCTATACCCTCAAGTTTCAGAAACGTGTTTTTGATCCTCAACTTTAAGATCTCTTTTCACTCCTTCAATATGGACGATGAAATATTTTTTTAAGAATTATTCCTTACATAAGTTTAATCAAAGTCGGCATGTGTAACTTGAATAATAGTGTATAATACTTACACCATACCAATATGGCGGCGTCCTTGCCTGTCAAAAACGCTTGAAATCGCTCAAATTTAAACATGTATAGCTTTTGAACTAGCAAGTTCCTAACGTTAAAACTTGGATTTTTGGCATTTTTCGTAAAAATCTACGGGATTATATAAAAAAAGTCCAAAATTAGTGGTCCCCTAAAGAAAAGTTTAGCTAAAATGACTATCAAATATGCAAGAATGCTAATATTGGCATCGCGTCATACGGAATTCAACTGCTTTTCTTTCTCTGTTTGTTGTCATTTACATTGAATTCACTTAATATAGCACTTATAATAGCGGTGACATAGAATAAATAATACGACATTTAAAAAATTGAGAATGATCTCGAGTTTTTATAGGAAGAAATTAAATTTCTGTTATTGTAATTTGGGCTATTTGGTGACGATCGAGTATAATGAAATTTTGTTCATTGTATTTTTTAATTGCAACTGACTATCCTCAGAACCGTGACAATTGCTGCACTAAACTCTAAACTCACTGCAAAATATTCTACAGAACTAATCAATGTACGTGAAATAAGATACGTACTTTTAACTCCTCCTCCTCCTCCTCATTCCCCCTCACCCCTCCCGCACCAGTCATAGCTTCTTCGATATTGTACAGTTATAGTGAAAAAACTTACGCGTTAATTTTAAGAACATTACTCTGATTTGAAGCTTATTTTGTAAGAGATGTTTCAAAGAATATAATATATTTTTTAATTTTCAAATAATAGTCTTTGTTCAGAAATACATGAAATAAGAACTTTTTTATCATTTTTGCCGTTACAAAATAAATTTTCCAATGAAACAGACGATTTGTACAATAAGTTCAGCTTTTCTGATTGAAATAAGAAATGAAATCAGCTTACTTCGACAAATAGTTCCAAAGACAGAAATTTGTTAAGAGAGCACGTTTTTGTAAACATTCGCAAGAATTGCAAAATTCAAAGATTGAAACCAATAAAATAATTATTTGAACATTCCCTAATTTCGCATATTTCCCTATTTCGCATACATTTTGTTTTTTTTTCTCAAAAATTTTCGTTTACAGTACAGTACAATAAAAATAATTAACAACAGTTTTCAGCACGTTATGTGTGATAAAAATGAGAAAATGTAAATTACTAAGTTAGTAGGAAAAAATCAGTATCAAGTAATGAAGGAAGTATAGGCAAGAACAGGAAAGAAAGGTGATAAAGGATGATTAACGATACAAAAACGAGACAATTTTAATGCAAATAACAGAATCAATGAAAAAGAGGTGTTTTAAAAAGTAATGAAAGAGAAAAATTGTTGAAAGAGTTAGTAATTTTAAGCATATGGAAATGAAAGACAGTAACAAATAACAACAAAAGAGGGAATGAAGGAAAAGAGAGAAGCATATTAGATTGAAATTAAAGTAGTAGATATAACGAAGTGACGAAAACTATGATTTTAAATATGCAAATTTTTGGATGGAAGATATTTACTTACCTATCAAATAAGTTTGGAACAGTCTCGAGATTTTTTATTCAATTTTATGTTCTGTGTTCTGAATATGAAAAGGCAGTAGAAAAGACAATTCTGGGCGGCCGATAAAGTGTTAAGAAATATGGTAAAAGAAAGAAACAGGTGTTAGGAATAAGGAAAGCAAATACTCCTTAGAAAGTAAGAGAGTAGGAATGCGTCTTTAAAATTAAGTAAGTAATGGAGTAGGCATTGCAACACTATAGAGTAATGTGGTTAGAAATGGAGGGTGGCAAAACATTTTATTGATCTATGAAATCGGAGATAAAAACAGGAGAAAAGATGGAAATAAGATATAAAAAAATGTATAATAAAAAGACAAGTGTAGATGGCTATGGACGCAAGAGAGAGGAAATTTTCGAGACAATATTAAAAGCAAAATAACAAAAAGGAATTATAAGGGGAAAGAGACCGCTTAGAAAAAGTATAGAAATTTTAAAAAATGTAATTAACGTGACGCTAAAGAAAGTGGACATAGTTAAAGATGTTCATTGCGTTTAATTACAAAAGATTTTTTACTATTGTTCACTTCATTGTAAATCCTAATTTCATTATATTTCCTTGTCCTTATAATAAATTACTCTTACAAAGAAGTAGATACAAAATGGGTACTTTTCACCATTAAAATATTTCATTAATATTAGATAAATAAGGGATATATTTCCTTAAGGAAACTGATATGTATAATATAAATTACATTTACTCCCATTATCGCCCTCCGGTCTTACTTGGCTTTCGGTGAGCTCGTATTCCCCTCTCACGCTGGTGTGAGTCGGGCTGTCGTGGGAGGCCGAACGGGCGGCCGGAACGCGATAGTGGGGGTAGCCGATTCTACGTCACCGACTCTCGGAGCACCAATTGTCCAGCACTTCTCTAGACCAGAGCTGCTCAACTTCTTCCCCGTCGCTGCTTTACGAGTCTACTCTTAGTCATGCGGCTCCCCCACTAACTGACCATTAGCCACGTCCAAGCGAGGGAAAGAGAGAGAAAGAGTTACTTCACTATTCCCTCCTTGGGCAACGTCTATCCACCGTCGCTCCACGACTAACTTGCCACTTCTCTCACTGTTAACGCCCGAAGTATGCGGACACGGTTCTACTGTGTGAACGAGAGTGAGGTGAGCGGAGTGGGATGCATGTCCTTCCTTAATCCCACTCCTACCCGTTACCAGGAGGCATGGTGGGAATAGCTAGTAGGGATACAAAAGTAGCGGGGGAAATCGCCTTTGGGCCACTGACGACAAGTTGCCCAGCTCTGCTCTACACCATCAGATTCCCCTCTCGCAAATCTGTGCACGAGGCACATATCAGCAGACTCGTCAGATTAACAAGGAGAGGTCACGTCCTTCGGGTCACCGATTCGGTTGAAACTTTGCACACTTATAGATCTCGTTCTCCTCTTTACGAATATATACCATTATAGGGGCAGATACCCAATACTTTTCGAGATATTGATGATTGAAGTTTCATTATTCCCCATGTAATGCCGTATTTTCTCTAGCCTACAACAAGAGTCGATGTGGCGCAACGGTAGCGTGCCATGTTTTCAGCCGGACCACCAGGGTTCAAATCCTGCCGACTAACGCATTTTTTTTTTAATTTCATTATGTTTTATCATTGCATATTTATATTATTAATTTCAAACGATTAAATTTCACGCATAAAATTGCATTTTGAATTACAAATAACATGTATTTCGTATTTCACAATTCCATTTAAATTATACCGGGTGGTTCACGAGAAACAGGCCACCTAAATAGCTCCGTTAGGCTTAGAGATAGAAGAAAACGTTAAAGAGAAAAGTTGTACTGTTAAAGGGGGCAAATATGGTGATATAAAAAAATGTTCCGATTGTAGTCGTTTTCAAGGTCTTTTCAGGGTCATTGATGATTTTTAAATACTACCATATATATTTAACTTCACAGTGTTATAGCTGATGTTAAGACGAGTTCAATGATGTAGTACACTATGACCTTTAACTGACCTTGAACTATAAAATTTATGATAAAGCAATGATAACTGCAAAATGTGCAATAATTTTATTTGAATAAAATTTTTGAAAATCGCGTAAATTTTTGTGAGTGGGGTTTGTGGCAAATTAGAAATGACGATAGCCGATTGTTTATTAACATATTATTTATTGGCGAGGCTTCCTTCACAAATCATGGTCAAGTTAATTTAAGAAATATGCATTACTGGAGTAATGTGAATCCACAATGGTTACGACAAGCAGATAAAGAACGACCCTGGACTATCAACGTTTGGTGCGGAATTTTGAAGAATAAATTAATTGATTCCTTTTTTATTCCCGGCACATTAAACACAACAAGATACTTTACGTTTTTGGAAGAAACATTGCCCATATTTTTAGAAGACATGCCTTTAGAAATTTGTGGGGTAATGTGACACCAACGCGATGGCTGTCCCGCTAATTCTTCACGTACCGTAAGAGAATTTCTGAACAATAATCGCTGGATAGGACGTAATGGACACATAACATGGCCAGCTCGTTCACCCGATCTAACTCCTCTTGATTTTTTTTTGTGGGAAACACTCAAAAACGATGTGTATATTGATCAACCGACTACACCAGAGAACATGCAAAAAAGAATAATTAGATCTTGTAAATCAATTCCAACAGAAACAATTGAAAGTACAATTAATTGCCTTGTAAAAAGTTTAGATGCTTGTGTTACTGCTCAAGGTCATAATTTCGAACATTTAATATAATTCAAATAAAATTATTGCACATTTTGAAGTTATCATTGCTTTATCATAAATTTTATAGTTCAAGGTCAGTTAAAGGTCATAGTGTACTACATCATTGTACTCGTCTTGACATCAGCTACAACACTGTGAAGTTAAAAATATATGGTGCTATTTAAAAACCATCGATGACCTTCAAAAAAACCTTGAAAACGACTGCTATTGGAATATTTTTTTATATCATCATATTTGCCTCCTTTAACAGCACAACTTTCCTCTCTAACATTTTCTTTTATTTCTAAGCCTAAAGGAGCTATTTAGGTGGCCTGTTTCTCGTGAACCACCCGGTATAATCAACACGGATCAGACAGGATGTCAGTATCAATCAACGTTCGAAAGGACAATAACATATAAGGGAGTAAAGACCGCACTTGTTTAAAAAAAGGTAGATGAACTTATGTCACATCACACAAACGTAATAGTAACTTGTTCGAAATCCGAAAAGTTAACACAAGATATTTATAAAGAGTTCTTAAAATTTAATATATATATTTAATATATAAATTACTATTACTATTTAATTACTATTAATTATTATTTAATATATAACAATAATAAATAATCCTGTTGTAAGTAAATAAATACATGTTATTTGTAATCCAAAATGCAATTTTATGCGTGAAATTTAATCGTTTGAAATTAATAATATAAATATGCAATGATAAAACATAATGAAATTAAAAAAAAATGCGTTAGTCGGCAGGATTTGAACCCTGGTGGTCCGGCTGAAAACATGGCACGCTACCGTTGCGCCACATCGACTCTTGTTGTAGGCTAGAAAAAATTCGGCATTACATGGGGAATAATGAAACTTCAATCATCAATATCTCGAAAAGTATTGGGTATCTGCCGCTATAATGGTATATATTCGTAAAGAGGAGAACGAGATCTATAAGTGTGCAAAGTTTCAACCGAATCGGTGACCCGAAGGACGTGGCCTCTCCTTGTAAGACTTGTGTCCCCACTCTACCTTCCCCTCTTGCGACACTATTCCCCGCGCTTCCTCCGCGGCCCGGTCGCGTTACGCGATCAAGAAACCGTCTCTGTCGTGCATTTGTCACAATGGCACGTGATTAATCTGGTACTGGCAGAGAGGGTAACTTTTTCCCCTCAATTCGAGTCAATTCCCCTCATCTGGCGACTCTGCATATCAGTGCCACGAGGGGATACGTAATGTCACATTATTCCGTCTACGTAACATAATATAATTTTTAATATTACGGACAATTTTTTTAAATATATGAATTTATTGTTAAATTTCACGCGTAAAAAAAAACAGAAAATATCTATACATTTTGTCAAAGTGCTATTTGATGAGTGCTTATTTGATTAATTTGTGTAAGTTATGTTTAATATAGTAAGACCTTCGAAATTGCAGAAAAAGTTTTTGAAATGTTAAGCATTTTTCTTAATTTTTCGTGTTGTATGTTTTATCATTTTTGACTTAAGTTTTAAAAAAAGTACTAAAAAGTACCTCCGCGATTTTTTGGTTACTGGTTCTTTATACATTAAACTTCAAATAAGAATCAAGTTTAGCTGCCCAAGTTTGCCTCAAATGGAAAGAATCGAAATCTTTGTTAACGCGTTTACCCTGGGGACGTTTGCCGCGTACGTCGCTCATCGCGTGTTGCACAGATGCAAGCATATCAGATTCCGAATCAGAATAAGAAATAATAATTAAATTTTACTTTTATTATTTATATTTATAACAAGAATTAATTTTGATTACAAAGTATCTTGTAATACAAGAAATTTTTTTTTCATTTTACAATATGATCCCATTATTGGGATCTCTTTTTTTTTATTTTCTCCCATTTCCGATAAATTGATAAAAAATATTTCAAACAAAAATTGTTCAGTAATAACATGGCGATAAATTGCAATAAACAAAATTTGCAAAAGGTCCTTATTGTATTAAAAATTAAGGTCATATTGATTTTCTTAGAGAGATTGTATTTTTTTATCACCAATCGATGCATCTTTGTATTCTGTTCGAAAAAGCAGTAGAAGTCCTAGGTCGAAAATGAATTAGTTTAGAAGATACAATTTTTTCCTGATTTTCATATACGGGGTATTCGACTACACGTGGGAGAAAATTTAAGGGGTGGTTCTCCATGAAAATATGAGACGAAAATAAAGAATAAAAATTGTGATTTCGGCTTTATATTTTAGATATTAACAATTCAAAATCCGTCGAAAACACGGCAATCCGACCAACAAAGGTGTACGTTACGAACGTCATAAAGGCGCGCGACAGTCACGTATCAAGTGATAGATACTCCGCGTGCCTCACAAGAAATCACCTGGCAGGAATTCGGCAGGAATGCGGCTGTAAACCGTCCGATTGGGTCATTCCACACGCATTTTCGGTTCTAGCCGAATTATTGGCTAAAGTGTGTGACGTCAAAGCCAAACCATTGAGTACGAGCGAGGACCCTTTTTGGTATGTGACTGTCGCGCGTCTTTATGAAGTAAGCAAAGTACATCTCTATTGGTCGGGTTGCCGTTTTTAGGCGGATTTTTAATTGATAATAACAAAAAAAAAAAAATGAAGCCGAAATCGCAATTTTTTTATTCTTCATCTTCGTCTTATATTGTGAGAACCACCCTTACATTTTTTCCCACCTGTAGTCGAACACCCTGTATGTACTATCGAAAACTGTGAGGAGAAGGAAGCCTCTGAAGGTAGCCTCTGTGCTATGAGGAGAATTGAGCTACATTTAGTGGTGGAGGGCGAAGCATTTCGAGGGGAATACACACCAGTCTGATAACAATGGTCGTTATTTAAAAAAAATTTCTGCAACGCGAATGAACCCAATACAGAATATTAAAATACCTCTTCCAAATATGTCTGACCGTATAACTAATAATTTCGGTTACTTTTATTGTAGATGTAGATATTGTAGATTGTAGATCATTTTTCTCTACCATCTTTTTAGGTTGCACAAATTGTGAGATCGTAGACGCGGTTAATTTAAAGTTCTTCTTGCATGAAAACATAAAGCTCTACGAAATCTTAGTTTTTGAAAAAATATGTAGTTAATTGAAAACAGTATTTGAATGTATTTCTTGTCTAAAAACTGCTCAAAGACAAGGTAATAAAGTAGTGATCTTTAAACAGTGTTTTACAAGAACCCGGGGTTTCACGCGTCAAAGTCATGATTTGAAAGATTTTTCGAAAAAACGACTCGAAATTTGAAATGGTTAACATGAAACTACTCCTTTTAGACCGAAAAAGTCAGCAGAAAGTTTATAATTTTAAGTAACAGCATTACGAATAAATACAGTCAGCCACATAATTAAGAGCACACACTGTAAATTAGTATAACTTTTTGATACTAAATGGACCAAACGATCTCAGTTTTTCTGCCAAACTAGAACAATTAGTTTACTAAACGCCGTGTAACAAAAATTTTGAACAAAATTGTGCTCTTTCGTAATCATGAAAGAAAAGGAAAAGATGATTTCTACGATTTTTTTATTTCAGTTCGTAACGAAAATTTGAACAATGTTGTTACGAGCCAGGGCCGAGAGCAGCGCGAGAGGTCGACGAAGGGTTATTACCCCAGAAATATGGCTTCAATTTGTTAGTTAGGTACGCGGACGAACCTGATGCGAAATTGGGGAACCACTAGGTTGGAGAAATCTCTGTTAGACTATGGCATGTTGCGAACGAACCTGATGCGAAATCAGGGAGTCGCTAGGATAGTTAGTAGGCCTCGTAACTAGTATAATTTAATTGATACAATCCGAGCGGTAAGATTATATCGTGTGGGAACGTTCAATTATTAGATTAGGATATTGGATAATAATGAAAGGTTTTATAGATTGTACGTTTTACCAAACAGCACAAATATATTCTGATTTGAATGTGTGTTACAAGTGTTGGTGTCGCGATTAAGTGTATAATAAAGGTCATTTTATCTAAGGGTGCGTGTCCATTTGGGAGTAAAACTGTTGTGAGTTACTCTCGAGAGTCAGATTCGTCAGTGTTTTATTTTGCACAAAAGGAATAGCACTCTCCGATAGTACTCTCAATAGCGTGTACACTTACGAATTTGACTCTCGAGAATAATTCGCAACAGTTTTACTCTCAAATGGACACGCACCCTAAGATGCTTGGTGTTGACGCACTGGCAATGCGGGGTCCGAGAGCAGTTATTGAATACCAAAATAGAACTATTAACAGACTATCAGGGTCTATTGATACGGAAGGGAACTTTAGCCCGATCTGACTAGAACTGACACTTACGAACGCGACTCGACGTGACTCTGCACGTTACTGTACAATTACTGACCGAAGAGGATGAAAATGAACGGGTTCAGATACGTTAAAAATGAGAGGGGGTGTCTGTTTTTAAACTAGGCTCGCATACTCGTATTTGTCGTTTCCAATGAGTTGAAGGTTTACAGCTGGATCTCTGTTTATATGGTTAAACGAAGGGTTAGCCAGGATGTTTCCTATCAGAGACTATCTTGACAAATTCCAGAAGGGAATGTTCTCAAGATTTCCAATTTGGAAATCGTACGGTACTATTACTGAATTATGCTTCGTGCCGGCTGCGTCCAACCGGAGCAGAATCATCCCTTCTATAAACAAAGGGGTCTGTTGGGACGTTTTTCGTTCCCAGGAAAGAGATTAGAAAAATTCTAATCGAAATAAACGCGGAGGAACTTCTCCATACGTAACAATGTCTTTCGTAGGTTCATATGTTATATGTATATACATGCTGAAAATTTTATCGAAATTGGTCAATTGGCTTACGAGTTATAAACGATTAAAAATTTTTTAAATTTCAGTGTTTCACGGTTTTTAGCCTATTTTGGTCACTTTATTCTATTATTCGGTAATGTTCATTATTGGAATAAAAAAGTTGTAAAAAGCAACGTCTACTATTTTCTTAGAAATCTATCTACCAAACTTTTAGTTCTGGTTATCCGGAACTTAAAGCTATTTTCTTTTACAGTGTATGCCTTCAATTATGTAACTGACTCTGTTTGATCTCAATACAGTGAAATACCTTTTAAGGGAATCATGCTATGAAAAAAGATGTTTGAACAGAAGTTGCGGAGGGGGGCGTTATGTGGTATAAATATTTCTTTAATACCTTTTGTGGTGAAGGAGATATCAAAATCAATTTAATTTTTTCAAATAGAATGCTATACTTTTGCCTACATAATGTGATAGTACGTTTTTACACAAACTCAATGAGTTGCTAACAAAGTCATTTTCTTTGATGATTGAAATGATGATTTAAATTTGAGAGTTTGTAAGTGATTTTAAGTTTCAGTAAAAAAATTAAAATCAGTATTACTATCTATGTCACCAAAAACGTTTTGTTGCTTGTACATACGTGATCCATACTTTTAATAATTGTTTGTCTGTATGTAATGGTTGGGATTCTACAATATGTGTCTTTTTAAAAGCTAAATAAGCTATTAAATGGTTTACAGTTGGGTTAATGTGGTACAAGAGCATTTTCAACCCTACCATCCAATTAAATTTCTTACAAATTCAGAGCATAAATACACTCTTACATTAAAAGAAAATCATACGTTTGAAAACAAAAAATTCTTCAGTCATCTATTGAACATGTTTAATATAAAAATCAAACATATTTAATATAAAATAAGAATAGAAGACACGATTGTTGACGAAGAATACTTACTATATTCGAAGAATCAGCGTATTCGATCTTAAGGAGATCCATCGCTCGGATCATGGATTGCATGGCCATGAAAATGTTTTGATATACGAGTTTAATGAACCCCCTCTTATCATCATCTGAGTAGCCGGCTCCGTGGATGATTCTCATCTGTTTAATAAAAGTGGATTTGCCGGATTCACCAGTACCTGCAACAAAATATTCGCCTCGTTAGCAGTTATCGAGGTAAACGAGTATTTCTGGGTCACTTGGGGCGCCGATTTCTCTTAGACTTTTCACTTAATCAATTTTCAAGTTCCATTCCTACACGACGTTACGCGACTACGACATTATTCTTATTGTATCGTACATATTGTTATGCGACTTGTTTAGGTGTGCTATTCTGTCAAAATTATTGAAAGGCTATAGCCGGATTTGGGTGTCGAATTCGCCCCCAACCTATAGCCTACCAAAAAAATTTGGACATGATTATTACAATGTGATTTTGTCATATATGTAGAGCAAAAAATCACGCGCAGATTTTGCATTAAATAATCTTTTTACATCATTCTAATTTGAGTGGCTATAAAAAAGTACGTCGAATATTGCCTCATGTTCTACTTCTATGCAAAATTTGATAAAAATATAAGCGTATCGATTGAGCGATGTCCTGTGATAGTCATAGTAGAATGTCCCATCATTGGGTCATGGTGTTCTGTTAGGCTTTTATTAACTACGGTATGATTACCCATCGATACATGAACATCGTGACGCACCTGCGACCATGTTAATTGATTGATAAAAAGAGCTGCAGACAACATGATCCACAAGTGGTCACCCTACGGTAATTGATTAAAAGCCCAGCGGATTCCATAATCCACCAGTAGCCACCACCTTGCCATAATTAAACAGCCTTTGTCGATATCGTAGCTTATCGGTGGGTCACCCTGTTGTAAGTCTTATAGAAAGCGTGACCTAGCATTAACCATCGTCCGTTAATCGATGATATACCAGAATGACAGCATGCGTCTTGCTCGGGTTTCTAATTATTTTTTTTATAATGGAACAGAAGGAATTCATCGTTGTCGAAAACTTCCCTGTCATCGTCACATATTAAATTTGATGACTTTAACTGATCTATTTAAAATTTTCAGTATATCTTGATGTAAAGAGTTTTATGTGTCTATAAAATCTTAATTTCTCCATGTTAGTTGTCTGTTGCATAACCTTCATGTACAAAAAATTACTAAACTGCTTGTGATAATGTTAAAATTCGAGCGATCGAGTGTGCCTTACAAACACTTTGATATTTTGTGTTTGTGGAAAACTTTTCACATATTTTGTTACGCTTATTTATATTATCACATTACCGTATAAAAATGTGAAAAAGTCAATCTTACATATTTAAATTATTGTTTCTTGATTATTTGAACGTATGTTTTACTATTCATTTTATTGAGAATTAATTTAATATCGCTTTTCTCATTGAACCTAATTAAATTTCACTTACTGACATGTACTCAACCTATTTATTTTTGCCAAGAGGTAACAAGAAAGATGTGTCTACCACATGGTTGTGTAGAGGAGGACTGCACGGTAGTGGTTTAGAACTGTCGATGGTACTATTGATTGTTATCGACAGTCCTCATTAATGAAAATATCAACGGTTTTCCTTTACCATCGATAGTTATCGGTAGCGAAATTTCTGAGTTAGTATTCGCACAGCTGTAATCGGTTTGTTTGAAAAATATTTCTAAAATCAGATAAACGAGTACACGTACATATATATATATAATGATTGATGTTGGATTATATTATGCTGCTTATTTTAATATCTGATTTCTATGTTTTCTTCTCGCGTGGCATCATCGAATTTTCATAATAATTCCTTATCTGATTGTTTATTCGTTGGCAGTCGAACCACCGGACGTGACACTGGCAAAACATCGCACTTGAAAAAGATTTTTTATTCTCAAGAAACCAAAAATATTTCACAAGACTGATAATCTTGGACTTCTGGAGGACTTCTGGATATAACTGAACATATAACTGATCGCAGATCCAGGTTAAATGCAAAAATGTAAATATGTTGATATTTCTAAATAAAAACTCATGATTATTAGATTTAAAATGTATAAAATCGAGATAAATACTTTTTTGCACAATTGCTAAACTGTTTTATTCCTAATAATACAAAAATGATAGAATAATGGTTTGTGATATACAAACTGTATTGCACACCATCGCTATCGATAAGTATTGATAGTTGATAGTCCAACAATCGGAAACTATCGATGGTCTTAGTATCGATAGTTGAGAAATATCTTTCTCCATCACTACTGCACGGCACAACGAATTCAACACGAAACAAAAGACGTGCTAGTCGCCTGATACGTCACCAATACATATGTACTTAACTATTGAGTGACCACGGGTCCAATAGTTAGACCAATAGTCAGTAGACCAATCAACAATAATTTTTCTGTCTAACGTTTGGGGGGCTCTAAAGCCCCCTTACCATTCCGTGTCACATCCTACCATATCGACCAGAACGAATATTGTTGAACTAATACAAGTATATACTTGAACGGCGCAGTAGCTGATTGAATTTGAAATCTTATATCGGGGATGCTATAAATAATGGAGCAAACACAAAAGAATGTTGTGTCCTTTTAATTCCCTTACGTCTGTTACGCGAGTATGTTTCTACGTGAGGAAGCTTCATCACACATGAAGAATTGTAGAGGAATTTATACTGAAAACATTATTCTGTATTTTCGGTTTTATTTAAATATATTATTTTTCATGTTACTTTTTTTGGTAAATATTGCGCGTAATTATATTTGTAGCGGTACGCGATTCGCATCGCAAGATGTTAGAGTTGACCGCCTGCAGATGTTAGGGTCTAAGGTAATAAAACCTACCCTGACTTTTGCAGGATGACAGAAATTATTTTATTTCCGAAATGACTTTACGGGTGTAGAAAATTTAACTACCCCATCATAAACGTTGCCAGCCGAGTACCGCTGGGGCTTGTCCGACCGCGCGGCACGCGCGGTCCCGACAAGACCTGTTTTCCAAACATTTGGCGACCACCTTTGCCAGTGACCATAAAACAACAGATGCGGGATTTCCTACCCCGCGAAGCATAGCTCCGCCTTCCTATCTTCGGAAAGGTAACGCCTTTCCGAAGATCAGGATATAAAGGGAGGAAATCCAAAAAACCTGCTTCTTGTACCTCTTGCACTTCTCGCGCTTCTTGCTAAGCAGTCTACGCACTTCGTCTGTCGGTCTCCCTCATTGTACATTGAACACGATATTAAATAAACAGACTATCCCGTTAAATAAACAGTCTCTGTTTTGTGGTAACACAACCACAATATTTATTTACATTTTATTCCTACACACTTCCTTAACTTCCTTTTCAATTTAGACTTTATTCCTACACACTTCCTTAACTTCCTTTTCAATTTACACTTTACTCCTACACACTTCCTTAACTTCCTTTTTATTCTATTTATGGCGTGTTTGGACTCATTTTCATCATAAAAATATATAATTTATTGTTCATATTTTCATGATAATAAATTATTACAAAAATTTGATTTTCATTAGTAAACAATGCTTAGGAGCTTACATTGTTGTGTCCGGTAGCCGCTTGTCTGAGTCATACGAAAGTCAACATTGTAACGCATTGCCTATTAATGATGAACAACTAGATTCAAACTTGTTAGAAAATAACCTTTATCCAGTAACGATAACGACTTGGATACGATCCTTATACTGTATGCGTCTTTAGAAATAAACAACACACCCTTTATATATATGCTTTATTACAAATGGCAATGTTATTCTAATAACGCCGCAGTGTATCCGCGTGTTTCACGGTATAATGATTGAACAGTAAATGTGCTGTCTATGACACGGTGACTTTGGGACTAAACTTTACTGCGATCCGCACGGGCTAACTTCTTTAGTCGGACTGACGACAGACTCAACTTTACGCCACCGACTGGGTCCCACCATCCCTTATACCTGACCCTTCGTGCCATCCCTTATGTTTGTGCATGAAAGTGCTATGGCATCATTGAATTCCAACAAAACTCTCTAATTATTAAAAATATCGTAATGAAAATATTAACAGCCGATTGGAGATGTTTTTAATTAATATTTAAAAATTTCATGCAAAACGGTTTCGGTAACGAATCTTGCCTACTTTGGGATTGGACGAGTTTGATCGTGTCGTACTGTTGTGTTCGCGTCGTTTGCTTTCTCACTACAAACGTGAAAGAAAAATACTACAACTACATTTTGAGTCATTAGTAAAATAGATTGACGTCTCGTAAAAAACGATCTACTACATAATTACTGATTAATTAATTCTTAACATTTTGGAATTTCATAATTAATATTAATTAATATTTTGCAAGACTTTTTTGTAGCTAAAATTTGTGTTGTTTAAATGAAATATACATAAAAATATATGGCAAATTTTTATTCAATTTATTTTTTAAATTCAATTACAAGATATATTCAAAAGAGATGCGTATTCATGGTGTCAGAAAATCGTAGGAATGCGAATAATAATTATACGTATGGAGGAATGCATAAATAAAATGTATAAAATTATAGATATTTAACATAATGACATCAAATAAAAAAATATAATATGAACATACAGTCATAACATCACAGACACAACTCGTCGGTCATTTGTATTTGATCATATTTGATCGCGTTTTCATGAATCTAGTTACAACATTTATCGTTTGTCAGCGTAGTGGGCGTAAGAAAACGAGTTGTTTTTTGTGAGAGACGAAACTCCATTGGTCTACTTCTGTATTTTGTCTATGATAGCACCTACCAGTCCCTTCCCTAACAATCTTCTCTTCTGTATAATGATGGGACAGAATCTTTCGATGGAGCAGAATTTTACAAAATGTTCATGATTGACACATAGTTTGTCGTATATTGTACAAACCGAACGGGTTGTTACGTAAATTATCCGCCAGGTCGTGTATTCATATTTTCATTTGCCTAATTCTTGGCGTTTCTCGTTACGGATTGACGAGCTCCCTCGCGAACATGTGGGCTACAATCGCCTAAACAACTTTCTGGTTCTGGCGTGTGCGGATCGCATGGGAAAGCTGATGAATCAACTCGGAAGTCGGAACTTGGAACTTCAAACATCAGAATTGTTCTCTCTATCGACCTCTATGGTTCGATAATTTCCGTGCACCGACCGTCGACCGGAGACCGCCGACTGGCGCGGCGCGTGCATCAAGCTTTTCCAGGATGACAACAACGAAACGATACTATAATACTAACCGCAAACGCATCATTATTATAGCACCGCCTATCTCTTCAATCTTTAACGGTTCTATCAAGTCTAGTTCATTCAGTCGAATTATTATTAATTACATTTTCTATACATATGATCTACTTATACATACACTCCTCAAAAAAATTAAAGGACCACCTCTACGAATCCGAGAAATTGGGTCAATTTCAAGTGATCATAACTCTCGATCGTATCGATGTCGTTAAAAAATCCTTTCAAAGCTTCAAGTCTCTACTTTCAGATGCTTTTTCAAAATTTCAACTACGTTGCTTTTTAACACATTTATAGCGTTATAAAGAAGATTTTGACAATTACAAAAAATTTTGTTTAACTTCCAGATATCACATGGGGAGAGATACATTTTTTTGATAAATCGTGTTACCATCATTTTAAAGCGCCTGCTTTTCTGTGTAAAAAACCTGGTTGTCGAACAGAGTGCGATATTTCTCGTTCGAGTCATGCAACATTGGAGCAAAAATGGTCTTTAAAAAACAAAATCATAGTAGAATCTTGTGCAAAAAGGCAATAGAAAGAGTATTTCTTTCTCTCTAAGGCACTTCTTCTGTTTTTTTCAATTTCATTAACATTGGATATACCAGGTTTTTCTCAAAGTATGCTTAAAATTTGTATAATTTCCATTTTTCATTCAACTCGCTATATCTCGGCGAGAAATGATCGCAATACCCGCATTTTAAGGTAAGATTGAAGCTGAGATTCTGTCGATTCGATTGAGCACCAGATGAACCCGCTGCGACAATTTTTCACCTATTGCAAATTGTTTAAAGTTACCGAACCAAGAACCAAGATACGCCGATTGGCTTATGTCATAATGTTGTATACATATACGTATTCATAAAACTATACATATAATTAGAAGCTAATTCAGTAGCTGTCCGTTCGTAGCTGTCCACCGTTCGTTTTACGAAAAAAAGTAATACGAAATAAAAGACACAGCCTGTTCGAATTTACAAGTTTTGTTAAACGTATTTTTCGATACAGTCAATAATTTAGAAGATATTCGAGAAAAACGATTTTATGAGCATTTTATTAATATTTTAGGGGCCGGGGGCACTTTTTCCGTTTATTCAATTAAGCTCAAACTTAACTTTTTCATATATATATATATGTGGCGTGTACGCGAGCGCGAGCGCGCGCTGTGTGTGTTCCTGAAGGCAGTGATGTGTAGAGGTAGCGGAAGTAACATTGGTAACGGTACGGGGCAAAAGTGGCATTGCTACGTCGACATAGAGGGACGCGCCGGTGGCACACTGACAATGAGTGATGAAGGGGGGAAAGACGGACGAGGAGGATGAGGAGAAGGAGGAGGAAAAGGAGGAAAAAGAGGAGAAGAAGGAAGAGGAGTAGAAGTGATGCGGCGCCGTTGTCCTCACGACTCACGAAATCATGAATGAAAACGGGCGAGTGGCCAGCATCACAACTTACAGCACCCGCGTATGGATTTTCTCTTTCATCATCTTTTCGAATGCATACGAGATTCTACTCCAGCCTGGCGTGCTCTTTTATATGATCTGTGTTAGTGTCTTTTGTGCGACAAGACCGAGAAAAGGCAAGTCACTCGTACCAACACGTTATTTTACGCGCGTAAAAACACGCAGCTTCTACGTAAATAGGGGAGAGTGGGGATGGTGGAACCACATTTTTTTGTTTATGATTATTTCTCTATGAAAATTTTTGATTCAGTACGTTGAAAACGTGAAACAGCAAACATTGCTTTACCATTTGTAAAATCATTTTGAAGTGCAATGTGGTTTCTTTTCGATTATTATCTGAACATTTACATCGCTGCCACATTTCGTTCAAGTATCCCCACCCATGGGGATGGGTGAACCGTTCCGTAGAGCAAATTAATTACATTCTATTACTTTCATTATGGAATGTATTCAAGGATATGCTCACTACGTCAAATGTAAACATTGGTAGGCTTTTCATGAAGAACATTCTTCATGAAAACAGTCAAATATCTCAGCAACGGTAAGTTTTAGGACAAATACACTTTAGTACGTGTATACTCAGAATATGCCAATCTATCGAAATCGAGTATAAAAAATTGACATTCCATTTTAAAAAAAAAGCAAAGGTTACTTCTATATCTTCTCTATGTCTCCACTTGCAAGAATATCATTTATACCATATTATGTGCTTTCTTAAATCCTACAACTTCTGTGGGTAACATTTTCTTGTATTGTTTGAAATAACCAAGATATTCAAGTGGACAGAGAACGTGGGACACACTGTATATAAATTGTACTGACAAAACTGAAAAAAGTTTTTATTGCAAATATAAGCAGGAATAAACACTCCACGCTTCTACAAACGCATGTAAAGTTAGGTTATTTGAAATTTATTTTGAAAATTAATTATATTTTCGAATATACTTTTATCAGAAGAAAAATTTGCAGTTTCATAAAAACGAAAAATGCTTGATAATAAAATTACTGTAAAACAAACTTGCTCTATAACCGCAACATTGATCACTATAGATCAATCGAGAAATTAAACTAATAATGAATTGTATGTAAACTCTTACGGCACTGAATAAGAAATAAGCGTTTGGTATGAGCCTTCTGTTACTTTTAAGCCGTTTGATTCGTTTGTTCGCGTACTTGTCTCAATTCAGACAAAAGTGTCCAGGCCGGAATTAGAGAAAGACTGCGTTAGATCTATCGGACCTATCGGTCATTGATAATTCCTGCTCGGATGAGATTTGCACAGTTTCTTCGTAATTTTGTACGAAGATGCACAATATATATCTTGAACGCAATTCTGTTCGGAATTTGTCATAAATTGGTCAATTTATCATAAATAACTTGCCCTATACATACAGGGTGTTCGACTTCAGGTGGAAGAAAATTGAAGGGGTGGTTCTCTATGACAATATAAGACGAAAATAAAGAATAAAAAATTGCTCATTTGTATAAGTTTACACATAACAAATCGGGTTGAAAAATATTTTTTGCTATATTATATCATCCGATTTAATTAAACTGAACTACTAAAGATAAATAAAGAAAATATACTTCCAGCTTGCAAACTCGTTGTATTCACCTCTGGTATTAGTAGTTGTCACATATTTTTCCAAGTTCTTAAAAAATAGTGTTACATCGAATTTACTTTACGAACAAATTTACTTTTTCGTACCGCACTGTGTTCAACACAATGCAACACCTAGTATTTATTATTACACCTTTACTGCGATGCTCTAATTGTTCTTACGTTCATTAACCGTCTCATTATCATTAAGTTACAGCTCAAAAATGAGTGCGTGCAGCATTTATACAAGAGAATACTTAGGACAATTTGGAAATATTGTTATTTTGTTCGGATCTTATTAACATGTTCAAGGTAAAAAATAAATTTCATTTATGTTTGATTCTAAAATGATAAATATTCGCATTCTAATTATTATGTCTTGTTGTGACCGTTTATGCAGTACTCTCTTCTAATAGTTCGGTATATGGGGCTGTATGGGAATATTTTTCCACCAAATGAATTACTCCTACCAACTGTTCTTAATACGCGGAAAGCGAAACAAACTACAAATTGCCTGCTTAGTCACTAGTTGTTTCTCTGAACCAGTGTCGCCAGACTAACTTGTAAGTAAGACTTGTGCCCCCACTCTAACTTCCCCTTCTCCCGTGCTATTTCCCACGGCTTCCGCCGCGGCCCGGTCACGTGACGCATTTCGTATCTGTCGTGCATAATCTGGTACTAGCAGAGAGAGGGTAACTCGTTCCCCACAATTCGTGCTCCCTCCTCTTATCTGGCGACACTGCTCCCAACAGATCGCGAAGATTTCTCGTGCATAAACATGGTAATTTGCATTAATCGTTTGATATTTGTTTGTGAATATATAATAAAGAAAATGATGACATCAATTTTCTATCAACATCGTACCGTATCTTAAATATTTAATTGAGTAATAAATTCAAGAACACATGTATGTAGCATAATAGAAGATGTGTACCATTTGTGGTATGTATTGAACGAACTTGTATTAGGGGAATCGCTTTTGAAATACGAACGCGAACATGACTGCTCAGTAGTGGGGGAACCATTCGAACGCGACCAAGGAGAAAGCGTACTACATTGAGCGAGAGTACCGAAGATATAATTATCGTGAAAAGAATCCTTTGAGATCTATTAGTTGTGTTTATGATCTTTATTCGAATAATTTACCCTACACATAACACGGTCCGTCAGACTGACTCGGCTGTAACAACTGAGCACGAGGATTGTAGTCGACATACGGACATACGTGTCTACTGTATAGGAAGATAGACACATACTTGCGCCGCGTCGCGACGGCTGGATCACAAGGCGCAACGTGGTAATTACCAACTCGATACTTCGCTAATCAGGAAAACTTCCTCTTTGAAACAACCTATCCTACAGACAATACTTCGAAGCATTGGATTATATTTTCGTCAAAATTTCATACTGATGGCATCGATCGAAAAATTGTTTGCTCTACGCGTAAAAAGCAGGCAAATGAACAAAGAGAAAAATATAAAATAATTTGAAGGTAAATGAAAGGTCGCCATTGAAAGGGAATGTGATGAAATTCCCAATGAAATGTATTTTAATATGTGCACTTCCATAGCTTTACGATGCCAGCGCTGTATAGATCGGAATGGTCATTAATTTGAAAATATCAAATACAAAAAAAGATACGTTAATGTAGTTCGTAAATAAATATTGAAAGCAAATTATACAATATTTAGTAAACACTTTGTTAAAAAACAAGATATGATAACATTTTCTTGCGACACCCCGTATTTTTCCTACAAAAACAATAAACACCGAGCGAACTTACTTATTGACTATTCTCCTACAACTAATTTATCATTAAGTTTAATATGTCGTCTTAATAAATAAATGATTAAGCACAAAGGTGTGAACCGTTAGAAATTGTCGTATACTTTCCAATTTTGTGTTTTTATCTATTTTTATTAATTGGCGTATTCTTTATTGATGTATCAACCTGTTCGGTACCAAACAGACTGAACGTTAGACTAGTCTTTGTGGTTATACAAATTTCTGACCACGAAACCGTTACGCTGACCATTTCTGTCTTCAACCTCTGTATACAACAATTTCCCACTCCCCAACGGTTAAAGCTTGGACTTTTAACAATTTAACAACTTCGATCACAGAATCACATACACAAACCGATAGGAAAATTTGACGCGAAGAGGACACTTCAAAAGTCAATGATAATATTCAAAGTCCGTTAAAATTGTTATTTTGCCACGATCATGTTTAAGAATGCTTTGAGAACACGCTTAGGACGATGTGGATATCACTGAAACGTGACATATACGACAATAACGCGATATTACTAACAATAAGATTGAGTCACATATCGTTATACGATTTTGCCATACAAATATTAAATGTGAAACATTTATGCATTGTCAATGCAAGTGTATACTTTCATTCAAATTTGAATTAATTTCAGATGCATAATGTGTAATCTATTTATGGAGAAGAGTCTATGCAGATAAACGAAGTGTTAGCGTACTGCCATTATGATAATTGAATTTAATGAGGTAGATTACTATAAAAGACGGAGCTGCATGGAATGCCAGTAAAATTTAGACCTATGATACATTTAGTAAACTAAGGAATGGAACCTATGGAATGATACTAGAAAAACTGAGAATGAGTGAGCGTTAAGATTTCACAGAAGGCTAGAAATCAGGGATGTGCGGGTTCCCGACATTTCGGGTTCGTGAGAAAACGCAACCCATATCCAATCACTGGTTCGGGTCAGTGTTACCAGATTAAGACTTGTGTCCCCACTCTAACTTTCCCTTCTACCGCGCAATTCCCTACACTTCCTTCTTGGCCCGGTCACGTGACGCGTTTAGTCTCTGTCGTGCATGTGTTGCAACGTCAGGTGACTAATCCGGCACTGGCAGAGAGAGGATAACTTTTTCCCCTCAATTCGTGCTCCCTCCCCTCACCTGGCGATACTAGTTCGGCTCGAGTCGAGAACAGTCGGGCGAGATCAAGCGAGCTTTCGAAAGTATGATATTCATCGGGATCTCGAAAGTATCCGACTGCATACGAATATATCGAGATCCCGAAACTTTCCGATTGCATACGAGCGTATCGAGATCCCGAAAGGGCGTACCGAGTAAACGAGATCTCAAAAGGGCGTATCGAGAAATCCAGCTCTCGAATCGATCTGACTATACGGTCAGATCAATAGTCGGAATGCAATACATACTGCGAATATACTACTACCATTAGAACGAATAAGTGATCTCACTGGAGAGAAAACACAGACTTCCATGGTTAAAAAGAAAAAGTTAAAGATTACTTTAATTTTAAAAAATAAACTTTGTTAACATCAACTATACATAATTACTATATATTGTACATATATACATACAGTCCGTCCCATAAGTATTCGTACGCCCATTAAAACAAAATAACTTTTTTACAATTGTACCAAACGACCTGATCTCTTGTGAGCAATTAGAAGCATTGATTTACTAAATAACGTGTAAAAAAGATTTCGAAAAAATAGCAATTGATAGGAACTATCTGACAAAATAAAAAAGGCATTTTTTAAACTTTTTATTTGAGCCCGTAAAGAAAATTTAAAATATGCGTTTTGTAAATCTATGTTAGTTTTACACATGCTGAAAATTTCATCGAAATCGATTAATATACACACCAGCCACAAGCGGTTAGAAGTAGTGGCAATCTTAATTTTTCACGACTTTTGGACAGTTTCTGTTTAAAATTCACAGATTCTTACATCTTTTGATGCACGTCGGTTTTTTCTGCGTCAACAAATTTCGATAAAATGCTCAGCACAAGTATAACTAACATAGATCTACAAAACGCACATTTTAGATTTTTATTTCAAGCTCAAATAAAATAGTTTTAGAAAGTGCCTTTCTTACTTTCTCATGTAATTCTTAGCATTTGCTATTTTTTGCAAACCATTTGCTGAACCAATTCTTCTATTTGTTAAAAAAGAATCAGATCGTTTGGTCCGATATTAAAAAAGTTGTTATTTTAATTGTTAAAGTTTAATTGTTATAGTTATAAACTGAGTAGTGTTCAGGATTCTCTTGCCACAAGGGTTTCTAACAATTTAGTTGCACTCTTGCCTTACAGTTTTCATTTAGTACAGTCTCTCTTGCCTTCCGGTTTGAACAAGTTCAGTTCTCTTGTCGCGCAGTTAGTCGTTCAAGATGAGTTAAGTCGCGTTCGGAGTTGCATGTGTCTCCGTATTAGTGACAGTTTACCTCGCGGTAAAGTTCAGATACCAGGCCGTGCCGCGCCGACCTATCTCTCTCTCTCTCTCTCTCTCTCTCTCTCTCTCTCTCTCACTCTCGCGCGCGCGCGCACGTGCTCCCGTGCTCCCGTGCGAGTGAAGCACGAGTCTGAATGTTGCGTTTTCGTTTTATCGCGAGTGACTAGCGAGTTGCAAATTGCGTCTCGCTCTCTTTGCGCTACGGTGTATCCTACTGCTCCTCCACGTCTCGTCCATGCGTAGCGACTCTGCTCGCCCCCTTTTCGCAGCAAGATGTCCTTCTGTCGTCGCGCGCAAGATTTCCGTTCGCAAGTGGCGTGGTTCATGCGCCGCTTCAGGGTCGAAACAAACAAGACGAGCAAGACGCCGAAGGCGTATGGCCGCTAGATTCGTAGGTCACAAGGACTGAGCGTATTCGAAGGCCACTTGAGAGGCGCTCGAGATGCTCGCAACAAAAGCCAAGTGCCGAACATCGTGTCATTTGCTACCAGAACCCCAGAACCGTTTACTCCCCTCTACACCCCAGAGATGCCTATGCTGAAGCCTGTCAGCCACAGCCACAGACAGCCACACACAAGTATTCTCGGCGACCGAAATTTCTGCTGATACGGACGCGGCGTGGTGGCATGAACGGTCAAAAACATTATAGATGTTGTATTATTTTTAAAAAGCTGTTTCACCGATGTTTATTCTATCGATGTAGAGTGTAAAACTGCAATGTTTATTCTATCGATGTAGAGTGAAAAAAAATATATTCTCTCTTATTCCAAATATGTTAGTCATATTTCATGTATACTCCGTATACTAGAACTTTGCTTGTAGCCGCATAATAATATATTATGTATGTATTATCACGTACGTAGCAGTTGGTCTTTACACGTTTATGTATTGCATATGTATAGCTCGTGATACGAGCGAACAAATGAATTGTCATTGCTGAAGGTTCTAGCATAGGTTTACGTTGTACTGCCTGGTTTACGCATGCTAATTTCATTTGAAGTGTAGGCTATGATTTTATGTACCGAAAGTGTTTTAAACCTTGTGTTTCGTTATTATCGAGCTCGTGTACCTCGGTGTAGGCTGCTAGTTCGTTACTTTCTTATGAATTTTCTGTATCCTCCAGAATTTTTACATTTTTCAATAAATCGAATTATTGTACATCTACAAGCAACGTTTTACGTTTGTTGCAGGGCTTGCTACAAAAACGTCCTGACGGGAATTTGTTTGGTGTCCACGATATCCAGCCGCGTTGCCGTACGTGTGGTTGTGGGTGGACATCGAGAGGGTAGAGCGTCGTCGGCGCGGCGTCAGCAGCGGTGAGCGTACAACGCGCAACGGTAACGGTTACGTTTACGCGCACGGCTGCTCGTGACCGGGCAAAGCCCTCCGCAAGACCGTGCGTAACACCATACATACTACGTGTCTGTACTATGGGCCGTCGCACAGTGGTTTGATCACTCCTAGCGCTAGCTGGACTAAATTATTTTTTCACGGTTTTGAGCGTATTTGGGGCTTATTTTAATTGTTAGAAAACGAGCCAGTATTGTATTGCAGTTTACAATTTCACTAAAAATGTTAATGACAAATAACGATATTTGAAATCTGTTTCCCCAGATCTATTACTTATAAAAAATTACGGTACTTATTTACAAAGTGGTTCTATTTTCCGATTTTAACTAAATTTACATATATTATAGGTCTCGATATTATAAATAACTTTTTCTTAGACAAATAATAGGCGGTCTCTTTTACTTTTTTAGATATTTGTAAAAACTTTTTTTTCCTTTACAGCGAATTTCACCATTTTGAACGAATTTTGGTTAGGTCTGGGATAGATTTGGGGTGGGGACGTGTGCAGTGAGAGGGTCTCCGTACCCCCCCCCCCCCGCCCTGAAACACGTGTTCGGCCAATTAAAGAGGGCAGAATTCGCTGTAGCGAGTGTCCGTACTTGACCGTATATGACATTAATACAAGTACAGCTGGATTTTTCGACATAGTGTCGAAATTTAATCAAAATTGGAAAACAGAATCATTTTGTAAATAATTACTAAAATTACACAATTTTGCACTGTCAACTATTCCTCGAGCTGTAATAGTTTACAAGATATTCGATAAAATATATCGTTCAGATATATTTCTTTCAAACATTAATTTCGAACCGATTTGCAATATTTTGCAGATTCAGGCTGCGATTAAACAATAATAAAAAGTCTCAACTTTTCATATATTTAAGTCTCGTTGCGTGAAGCGACGTGGAGCATATACTTTTTTATTGACAACCTTTTGCTAAAAATTAATTAATCGACTGTATCACTGATTTACGAAAGTACAAAAGAGTTCTTAATTATTTCGGAGTACATATTAAGACTCAAGCATATATTATAAGCTTCTATATTTATCATACATTTAAGATTTAAGTGCATTCTAGTTTTGCAAGATATTTCTATCGGTTATGAGGATGTGTTTGAATAAGTGCCAGTTCACTGTCTGCCGTTAAGCCGTAGTTCGTCTAACACTTAAACTTGAAGACTCTTGATATATGGTTACTATAGTTCAGGGACATTCTATAGATCAAGGAAACATGAAGGCGAACAGATCGGGCCTCGAAGGATTACGGTATTCGGACAAGGTCATCGTTCACCCTTTGAACTTGGCACCGGGTGTGACCAAAAGATGGGTAAAGGACTGGACAAGGGTGCAACTTGTCCAGATCTGGGCCTCAGAAACAGGCTTGAGACACACGAAGGCGTTGGTAAAGGGCCCTTCGAAGGAGCTCGCTACCAAGTTGTTTCGTCTGGAGAGCTCAAAGATTTGGCGACTCGTGGGTATTACCACGGGCCACTGGTACAGGACGCCAGTTTCCCAAGATGCGGGGAGGAGGATGAAACCTCTCCACACGTTATACTGCGTTGCAGGAGCACAGAGGCTCTAAGAAGGAAATTCGGTGGGTCCTCAAACAACGACACATTAATACTGGAGGCCAACTCGGTAGATAGGCTCTGGGAATTTGCCAAGGAAGCCTACCTCCATGAGCGTCTCCCCTAAACTAGGATGCCCTACCATCCCTGGACCCGGGTACAATGGTCCCGATGGACTGAGTGCTCGGTCAAACAATTCAAGTCAAGTCTGGTTTTTGTCGGTTTGTCTAGCAAATTGTGGCATTCAAACCACTGTGCGTCTGAGCAGTCTCACAAATAAGATGTAGGCAAAGAAAATATAAACAAAGCAATTGTTCACAAGATATCCCACTATATAAGCCACCAATTAGTGAACAAGTAGGAAAATGTCAACCATGAACCGAAAATATGACCGAAGAGCGGCAATAATTCGAATTGCTTCACGCCGGCAAATCATCCGCGAAAATCATTGTGTGGTTTGGCTACACAAAAAGATGCAAGTTTACGAGCTGGCCAAGAAATGTCGAAATTCTGACAAACAGTAGGAGGTACATAACTGTATCCCGGGTAACTCTCTCGAATCGTTCTAATCGCAAGATAAGTGCGGAATTCGTGGTCAAATTGAAAGAAAAGATTAAGACCTTACGAAAACCTCTGCTATCACTGTTCATCCCACTTGTGACTTCCCTGTGACACCGACTGGCGTAGTCGAGACAAAGGTAAATGCAAGGCATCACAACACAAAATGGACAATTTATTGGTGAAGCGAGCCTGCAGCGGGTTCATTTCCAAGTTTAAACCTTTCCTGTACTTTAACGAGTCTGACTCGTGATGAAGATTTTGCCCCAAACGTAAGCATCACGAGTAAGTAGGACTCGTTGACTGAAAATCGGACCAAACGTAAAGATCACGAGTCAGAGTCACGGAATGATTTACAAATGACTATATCACAGGTATTTACATTTCGGCTAGGATTGCAACTGTTTTCGAGCATCACTCTGATCTGTTTACCACGCGTTGACCCCTACCGCCTGGACCTGGATTTCGTCGAGCTAAATGGCACGGGAAGGGGTTAAAAAGGTCGTGGTAGTTAGTGAACGCTACATCGGGTAATTCCATTCGTTATCCTATTCACAACTTTTGTACAAACTGGCGTAAGAAAATGACTTTTCCGGATTTACCTCAAGGACCCTGTACATACCTTATGCACAAATCGGGAGACTTCCGTAGTTCCAATGTTTAAGATTTGACAGCACATACTACATAGTATATGTGACCGGTTAGCCAATATTTCGCTAGATAATACGTTCACCCCGAATCACTTCGGGGCGTGCCTTTCCCGCATTCCTTCTAAGTGACTTCTTTTCAGCTCCCAATAGTAGGTACTGAATATACAGTTCAACAAGTAAAAACAAATATTCATTAACGCTAAAATATTGGAATACCACTGAAGAATGTACAGAGTGAATCAAAGTTTGGGAGATGATCCTACAACACTTAGTATACCAGCATAGGAGAGGGAGAGGGAGAGGGAGGGAAACGCGGGAAAATTCGAGGCGAAATCAGGGAGCTGTTGAATACGGACGAACTTGATGCGAAATTAAAAAGCACATACGTTGCAATATCTATTACCGGATCTGAATGGCGGGTTAAAATCAATTATTTTTTAATTTACCATTCACTAAAATTGTATGTTACACGAAACGAAATCTGTTACTATGTAGATCAGAGGGGACAAGCTTGCAGCGGCCCACGGGCCACACGAGAGCCGTTATTTGAAAACCTGGTAACAGCTAAGGTTAAAATCTGAATGCTGAGGGTAAAAATCATTTTCCACGAATATCTTGGAAACTACTGTGGATAGGGGAATGGTGTACACGGTAAAGTTGTGTATCTTTTATAAAATCTTTTAGAAATATATCTGTGTAGCCAGATTTCAAATATCACATGTGTTTATTTGTTCTATTTATCAGTTCAATATACCGTTCATTATTCATTTTTTCCTTTTACAAATTTTATTTCTGTTTTACCCTTATATCCAATACCGGCCCAAATCATCACGCTGCTACCTCCTATTTGGCGATGGCTTAAAAATTGTTGTTCTTTTTCGTCACTAAATATGACTCTTCGCCACTTTTATGTTATATGATTTTCTATATGATGTTACATATTTTATATAAAATATGATTTTCGGCATATTGTAAGAGTTCCGCTTTGTGTTCTTTCTTTAACTAAGGCCTTCTCCTGCAATATTATCCTTCGCACTAAATGCTTGCTCTTTTGTAAAACAGGTTGTACATTAGTGTTTACACTCACAATCAGAGCTGCTCAACATGCATATTAGTGGCAAGGTCGGCCGCCGATACCTGTGAGCACAGTTACGGACAAAGCTACGGGCCAGTGACTTAGCGGAGTGGGGGTAGGTCGTAGAGCACAGCCATAGCTAACCACGTAGCTGTGACAATACGTGTGACAAACACATGCAGCGTTGCCCATAGGGGCGTGGCTTCAAGCGGACACTGAACAGCTCTGTTTACACCAACACTTTCTGCGACTTGTCTTGTAGTCATCCTCGAACCAAATGAGAACAAACATAAGATGTGTTATCTTTTTGAATTATAATTACCTGATTACAATAATGCGTAGTAATAATAAGGTTTTTTCTATACTTATGCGTTTTATCTATTTACTTCTTAAAATAGTTCCTTTTATAAACTATTTGCATTGAAAGGGGCAGTGTAATAGAACAATATAATATTAACAATATATTTTTCATTATTATTTTTCTATGCGCAACAATCACACCGTATTAGCGAATTAATACTAGAACTACTGAACACGAAGGATGTTGTTTATTTTTATATTACCATATAAAAATAACAAAACCGTATTTATTCAAATTTTACACGAACTTTATTATAATGTACACACGAGTCAACAAGTTTACTCAGTAGTGCTTCATAAAAGCATCTTTACGATTCTGGTCATTGCACCATAACATATCTACAATCAGCCATTTTCACGGATCCGATAGTTCCAGTATTAATGAAAGAAAATCTTGTTTTAACAGTAATTGTATTAAATAAAAATTAATCGACGTTTTACATTGCTGCGGAAGAAGTAGGTTCCTGTTTCGATACAATAACGAATCAATTAGCTGTAGATAAGAAAACGTCACAGAATGTATTGAGAAAACTTGTTTTTACTTTTAAGCACGAAAAAATTTCATCGTGTGTCACTGCACTTCCTGAAATTATAGCGGTTTTAAGTTAAAAGTACTGTGTTAGGTATGCATTAACGTTGATACATAACTTGAATATTTTCGTTGCAGAGTGATCCCACATGTATCAAATAATTAGAACGTTCCGTTTAATACGTTGTTCATTCATTCCACCTCTCCTTTAATCATAAAGCGAAAATCGAGAGCTATGAAATCACGGTTTTGGCTTTGTTTCTGAATCTGATTATTATTCGACGTCCTTTTACACTTACCTAAGAACCTAGGAAAATTTAGAAAAATTTGAAATATTTTGAACGATTCTAATATAGTACACTTCTTAATAAATATCTTATGACTGTGAGCACTTCGAGTCTTGCCTGTCCTATGAATCGCCTATATCGTTTGCAGAGGAGGTTGGCGGCAAATAGTAGGTACAGGTATGTATATACATATATATAGGGTGTCCTAAAAACGTTGTATTTCCTTGAGAGGGGTGATTCCTGAGATCTTTTGAAGTAACTTTTTTCTTTGCAAAAATGTTTCCCGCGGCTTCACTATGGAGATATTAATGAAAAACACGGACCAACCAGGGTGCGGCAACAGCGAACGGATTCCGGCACGGTCATTGCCAACGCCACGCTCAGCGGGACCAGTCGCCGAAGAATTTAAAAAACACTGAGATTAGAAACATATTTTTCGAAAGGAGAAAACATCGAATCTCCGGTGTTTAAGAAGATAACGACAGAACACTGATCTATGTTGCTTCCAAAATTTTTTGACTTTGCTAATAATAATTAATTTTAGAAAACAGTGCAGCGAAAAGTATATGTGGAGAATGATTTTATAGTAAGGAATGTAAATCTTTGTATATGCGGAAAAAAGATATTTGTGCAGACTAGTCATCAGTGCGTCGTAGATGGCACTTAGCTTCCGGGCAGAATAACTATATGTGTATTCTTCTAAGTGTATAAATTGTTGTAAAATCAGTCAGGATATAACTAGAATTTCCGTATGTATGTACATATGTATAGTAGACCGAAGTGACTTTAATTTATTGATTATACAGACAATTATCCGCGACATAAACCTAGTACTCGAATTGCCTTAAAATGATGTTATGATCTTCTAGGCTAGAGGTGCCAAGCCATAGTCGCCAGATGACAGGAGGAAGCACGAATTGAGGGGAAAATGTTACCCTTTCTCTGCCAGTACCGGGTTAGTCATGTGAAATTGTGACACAGACACCACGCAGACGGAAGTCGTCACGTGATCGAGACGTGGCGGAAGCGTGGGAGAATAGCGAGATAGAAGGGAAAATTAGAGTGGGGGAACAAGTCTTGATCTGGTGACTATATGCCCACAGGCTGCAAGCGGCCCGTGCCGCCACTTTGTCCGGTGCGACGTAAGGGGAGAGGTCCCCTTCATATCGCACTCTTCGAACAGACCACGGTGTTTTGCTTTTATAGGCGTTCGAAAAGTGCGATGTGGAGGAGATCTCTTCCATTACGTTGCACTGGATGAAGTAGCGGCACGGCCCTCTTGCGGACTGTGGGCCGTTGCAAGCTTGTCACCTCTGCTCTGGGCTATGGATATAAACCATATTTAGGTAATAAATACCAATATCGTGTTAGCACAAAAATTATACGAAAATAGCACAGACATGGTCGGGACAATGCGAAGAAACAGACCCAAGCGTGGCATGCTGTCAGACGTACTCTTCGCTGTACTAATGCAAGTATAGCATGTCACCGTAATACAACAAGTACAGTGAATAAATGCTGTGCTTTAAAGTTAATACTAGAAGCTGCAGCACGAATAAAACGTTAAAAGACTACAAGATTTTCTTGAATTCATTTAATGTACACTAACAAGATTTTCTTGAATTCATTTAATGTACACTAACAAGATGGTAGAAAATTGGACAGTATGTTATTGCTTTGAATTTCTTGAAAAACCTATTGCGCAACATGGGCCTCCATAAAATGTAGAGACTAGACATGTACATCGGCAAATCATAATCTACGTGTATAATCTACAACCACAGTATCCCTTTGGCTATTAATTGCTCAAAAAACACCGCGATTCGTTGTACGAACATTTTCCGGACTATTATAAGTACAGTGGTTTTTCGATATATGTCTACAACACGGGTTTACCCAGGGGCATATATCGGCTAGAAGATAGAAAGGGACAGTGAAACTCGAATAGCCTCGGTCAACGAGGAGTGTAAACATAATACGGGTCGGGTGTATCGATGTGGGACCACTCCTAATCCAATAACAAAACTTCTTTACTTTTCATTATTTTTTATAGGACTTCCACCAACATATTCGTGGCATTTTTCCAATGAGAATGATACTACTATATATAAATATGATATAATTCTTTAATTGTCTCCAAAATTAATTTAGAATCATTGCTTTTTCTTAATAATCGCGTAAGACGCAATCGCGACATTCCATATTGACTGCGGGTGGACATGACGAGTGCTGATGAACGGGTTCCCCGGTCAATGGTTCTGATATTTTCGTTATGTTCGTCTGTGGAACGTAGTTTGCTCAGATAAATGATTTGATTCCATGAAGGTATGAAATTTGTATTTCAAAATTATCGACAATTTTTTAATAGTAACAACACAGTTTTACTAAAGGTACAGCTTGAAAGAAACAAGAAAATTTTAGTCTTTTATTCGTCTTCAGAAGAACAATGCTAATGCTTTACTTGCATTTACTACTAGGATCAAGGAACTGCGGTTGTATAGGTTCAGCAAATTGTTTTACTTGTTACCACAGCAAAATAACTATTTTGAGAGTTCTAAAAAAATGTACAATCTACAGATGTCTTTCGAAGGTCTACAGCAGTGTTGGGCACATTTTCCTCAATTAAAGCAAAACCGTCCCCACCATAGTACCCACTGTACCCATCCAGTAAGCGCCGTTACCATAGAAAAAGGACGCGTTTCGCCTGTCGCGAGTAGCTACGAAAAAAAGGTTGGTGCGGGATGCAAGCGTTTGAGGTACCTCAACGTGCCTAGCACTGGTCTACAGCAGTGTCGCCTGATCAAGACTTATTCCCCCACTCTAATTTCCCCTTCTATTGCGCTATTCCCTCAGTTTCCGACAATTTTCGTAACTGTCGTGCATACCCCGGTACTGGCAGTGAGAGAGTAACTTTTTCCCCTCAATTCGTGCTCCCTCCCCTCATCTGGCGACACTGGTCTACAGTTTACATCATTTGAAGGACGCCCTGAGGTCTATTTTTTATCAGCTGCAATAATAGGATATTACAAATACCATTGTTATAA
Source organism: Halictus rubicundus (assembly GCF_050948215.1). NCBI lineage: Eukaryota > Metazoa > Arthropoda > Insecta > Hymenoptera > Halictidae > Halictus > Halictus rubicundus. The sequence continues at coordinate 964,938 of NC_135156.1, read as the reverse complement.
AAACTGTGCAAATATTACAGTATTAAAAGAAACTAATAATCCTGTATTGTTAAGGAATCCACCCGTTCAAAACCTCCGGTCAGCGAGTCGAGTCCTTCCAATAGTGGATCGATCTACGTACCGATCTACACACCGCTCTACGCATCGGTCACGCGCATCGATCAGTAGCGCCACACTGATCCTTTATAATTACGATATGATCCTGTTGTCGGATCCTTCTTCTTCTTGTTCGAGCTTTCGAACGTACAGCATCGTTAACGCGCCTATCGCAGTTTGTGAATCGTTCGTGCTCTTAACTTGCAGTTTAATTTCCGAATTCGTTAATCGTCGCTTCCGTGTGTCTCGCGGGTTTCTCGTGTCCGACGTGTACATACTTCGAGAGCGGCATTCGTCGATTAATAAAGATACTTACGTGATCAGTGAGCCTGCACTTTTTCACCAAACTACCATTGTATATCCTCGTCGGGATAGTTCTACCTATCCACCCTCGTCATCGCCACGCGGGAACATTGGTGTGGTGAAAAGAACGCGTTCGATCTGTGACGACAGTTGGGCGATTCGTTGAACATTCAAAGTTGAAATACACATGTCTGTTGCTAATAGCAAATCATGGGTGACCTTAAGACGCTTCTTCAACAACAAATCGACGCAGCTCGTATTGTCGAGCGTACTCTTCACAACTTCAAGAAACTCGACAGAGTAAAATTAACGGTCGCCACCGTTCGAAATCGAATCGCACGGCTGAGCGAATCCTTCGCCGAGTGGCAAAGTGTGCACAAGCAGATATCTGCTGCTGCAACGGACGCGGAGCGTTTCAGCTTGGGGTACTTCACGCAGGATCGCTTCATGGCCTTGCACGAGTTTCTCCTGGAGACATCGGACTATATGGCGGAAACTCTTTCCCGGCTGGCACCTGCCGACTCCTCAGGTACTGAGTCGATGCGTCCAGAAACAGGACCTACCTCGCAACCCAGTGAAGTCTCGAATCGATTGCCAACACTTAATCTCCCGCAATTCTCTGGAGCCTTTGATGAGTGGGAAACCTTCCGTGATCGCTTTTCATCCGTGGTCAAACATTTTTTTCGTTTTCAAAAGATCGTTTTCAAACATATCTCGATTCCAGTATTTGTTGGCGTGTTTGAAAGGCGCGGCTAGCGACCTCGACGAGAACATCGCGATAACCGATGCGGGCTATACAATTACTTGGGATATTCTGGTAGAGTGTTATGACAACAAGCGACTGCTAGTGTCAACACATTTAGAAACTCTGTACGACCTTCCACAAGTTCGTTCTGAGTCGGCCGATCAACTGCGAAGCCTTCGCGACAAAGCCAACAAGGCAGTTAAAGCTTTAAAAAATCTCGTGCGTCCCGTGGACCAAAAAATCTAGATTCTGATTCGCGTAAGGCTTGGGAGTTGAAGCTCGGCAATAGTTAAAAGTTGTCCGACATTTCGTGATTTAGATATATTTTTACAATCGCGAATACGCGCGTTACAAAAAATCAAGCCGTCCACGTCGGTATCGGAATTTTGGATCGCAGGCGTGGCAACCAAATCGAGCCGTTTTCGTGCTCCGTCATTATACGGTGCCGTGGTCGCGAAAAGCCCGTGTGATCTACGCAAAGCGAATTATACGCTCGTACACTGCGCGTCGTTGAAAGGTACATTCGCCGCACAACGGTTCGAGAACGCGAAAGGGATAAACCGGTGCATAAACTGCTTAAGCATGCACCATCCGACGAAAAAATGTGCTAGCTCGTATAACTGCTCCATTTGCAAACGACGTCATTACACGTTGTTAGATTTCAACAACTCGACTGCGTCATTAACCGGTACCGCGTCATCGACTAATGCTGCGTCACCGACCGATAACGACGACAACCTTGTCACATCACAGTCTGCGTCTTGCTCTGTCCCACGTGTCGCTGCCACACAGCACGTCTTGCTTGTGATTACATGGGTCGAACTGCGATCACCGTCTGGCCGTTCCGAGAAAAGTCGCGCTCTACTCGATCCAGGTTCGGTCGTGTCTATAATGTTCGAGAATTTAACACAACGACTCCGACTCCCGCGCTCTCGCGTTTCCGTCAGCATCACCGGACCGCTTACGTATTACGCTCGTTATCAAACTATTTGCCACATCGAGTGACTACCGACGTCAGGATCTCTCATATTCGTGATCTGGAATTTGCGGACGAATACCCCTTTGACTCGGCTCCAATAGAGCTAATTATCGGGACGGATCAGTACGGGCTGCTCCTTTTAGAAGGTTTGCGAAAGGGCACGGTGAATGAACCTACGGCTCACAACGCCACGTTAGGCTGGATCCTTTCCGGTCCGGTTCCATCACCCGCGTCCAATGCTCCTACATCCGTCGCGAGCTTCCACTACAAGGTCTCGTTGAATCTCGATGCCGAACTTCGCCGATTTGGGGAATCGAGGAGTTACCGTTTGTCACGCGGCTCTCTTCCGCGGAGCAAAAATGCGTGGAACATTTTCAACCCACGCACACTGGAGCCCCGAATAGACAGTATATCGTTCGCTTGCCCTTTATTGTAAAACTTCCCATCGAAATTGGGCCTTCACTCGCCGCGGCGAACACCATGCTTTTAAGACAGGAAAATCGGTTACAACGAAATGCGCAGCATTCAGCGGAATATTCTCAGTTCTTAAGCGAGTATGATGGTCTCGGTCATATGGTCGAAGTCACGAAGTCGTCAACGGTTCCATCTCTTCAAACCGTGTACATACCGCATCACGCTGTCGTTCGTCATCACAGCGCTACAACACGGCTTTAAGTAGTCTTCAACGCATCCTCGAAAACAGGGAACGGGAAGTTATTAAACACTTATTGATCGGTCCCAAATTTCAAACAGACTTAGTCGCTGTAATTCTTTGATGGCGCCGCTATCGTTACGTCTTCATCGCAGACATTGCTAAGAGGTACCGGCAGATCCTCGTAGACCACAAGGACGGTGACTATCAACGGGTTTTGTGGCGATCTCCTACCGCGGAACCATTGCACCACTATCAGCTCTTGACCGTTACATACTGTGCCGGTCCCGCTCCTTATCTTGCTCTACGGGTCTTACAACAACTTGCGAAGGGCGAAGAGTCGAAATATCCTTTGGCACAGCTGGTTCTTCGCCATCAAATCTATACGGACGACTGCGTGTTCGGCGCGGACGGTTCGCGGTTAGCACATCAAACTCGTGATCACGTAACTGCTCTGTTGAAAACAGGTGGATTTAAATTGCACAAATGGGCTAATAATTGCCCTGCGTTAGTTGCCGATATTGGTCCCTCAGATCATGGCCTTGCCGTCAGCAAACCGCTGTTACCCGATGACAATGTAAAGGTCCTCGGTATCAATTGAAATCCCGAGAACGACTCATTTCGTTTCGATGTCGGAATTCGAAACGTCATTTTGGCAACCAAACGGAAATTCTTTCGACAATTGCACGATTCTACGACCTCGTTGTGGTCGTGGCAAAAATGCGAATGCAACGTTTCTGGTTGCAGAAGTGTGATTGGAACGAGATAATCCCAAACGAGCTCCGCGAAACCTGGAAAATGTATTGCACCCAAGTTCACCTTCTCCGATCGATGGTTCTACCTCGATGGACAGGACACAGGTTGAACATTCCTGAAACAGAACTGCACGGCTTCGCAGACGCTTCGCAAAACGCTTCTGCCGCAGTTGTTTACTCTCGCGTGACAACGAACAATGGAGATATTCTCATCTCTCTTCTTGCTGCGAAGTCTAAAGTGGCTCCGCTCAAATCCGTCACAATTACGCGCCTTGAGCTATACGGAGCTTTGCTTCTTTCTCGTTTGATGGCATTCATACGAGCTTTGCTCGAGGACTCTGCGTGCGAGATGCACGGCTGGATTGACTCCACAATTACCCTCGTATAGATAAGCCAACCTGCTTCGAGCTGGAAAACGTTTGTCGCGAACCGAGTCGCGAACATTCAGGAACTAGTGCCAAAATTTCAATGGCACCATATTCAATCGAAGGAAAATCCCGTCGACTGCGCCTCTCGCGGAATGAGTGTCCTGCAGTTTGTGAACCACTCATTATGGTGGCATGGTCCGAGGTAGCTCAAATCGCCATCTACCTCGTGCCCCTGCGAAATACCGCCACTCTCGGTAACGACTACTTTGGAGAAACGTCTCCCTACCGCCTTCATGCGGTCACTCAACTATAACCGTGGGATCTAGCCATGCGATTCTCAAGTTGGCTCACGCTTCTCCGCGTGACTGCATGTGTGTTTGCGTTTCATCGCGAAACTGCGGTCACCCATTAGCCATCCCAGATCGTCGTTATCGGTCACGGAAGGTCAATCTGGAAACTGCCCAACTCCAAACGCGCTGCTCACAATAGAAATTCGGCGAGCGCGAACGTACTGGCTTAAATCAATTCAACAAGCGGTACAACCAGTCGAATTTCGGCGTTTGTACGATAAGCTTCCTCTCCCGCGTTAAACCTGTACCTCGATTCGGAAGGACTGATTTGCGTTGACGAACGGCTTCGGAATGCAGCATTACCCGAGGAAACCTAACATCCGATTCTCCTTGTTTCGCATCCTCTCGTTTCGCTGCTCATCAGCCACCTGCACCAGACCTTGCTACATGCAGGCCCTCAATTAACGGTCCTACTGTGCTGTATCAAGTGTTATATCGATGCGTAAAATGCGCGCGACAAAACGCGAAAATTCCGTCCAAATTGATGGGGGAGCTTCCGTCGGTGGGAGTTACTCGCCCAGAAAGTGCGTTCTTACACTGCGGCGTGAACTATGCGGGTCCCATCCCCGTCCGAACGATCCTCGGTCGCGGACACAAATCGACAAAAGCGTATGTCGCGCTGTTGATATGTCTGACAAATCGCGTCGTGCACATCGAATTGGTAGAGTCCTACATAACCGATGCGTTCATCACGTGTTACGATCGTTTCAGTTCGTGTCGCGGTTTACCTGTCGCCATGTATAGCGACAATGGAACTACGTTCCGAGACGCCAATAAGGAAGTGACCGCGACGTTCCGAACCGCCACGCGCAAGCCGAATCTGCTTAACAAACTAGCGAGCGATCAGGTCGCATGGCACTTCATTCCTCCCGCAGCTTCGCATTTCGGCGGACTGCGGGAAGTCGGAATTCAAAGGATGGAACATCACTTGAAACGAGTCGTCGATGCGAACACTCTCACGTTCGACGAGCTGTATTGTGTCAGATCGAGGCCTGGATGAACTCCCGTCCGATCCGAACATCGATGATTATACAGTTGGCACAGCGATCACTACCGTTCCAGCCGCGACTCTTCTCGATGTACACGATTAGCGGCTGAGTCGTTGGCAGCTTTTAAAAAAATTGTACGAAAGGATTTGGAAATCGTGGTCGAATGATTATATTCATTCGTTACAACAGCGTACGAAATGGCGCATCGCACGCAAGTCATCTCGCGAAGGTGGGTCGTATCGTCCTTCTCCGAAACGCCCTTGCACCCCCGAGCAAGTGGGAATTTGCGCGGATAGTTCAATGTCATCCCGGCGCGGATAACATTACCCACGTAGTTACGGTGAAGACTGCCAACTCCGAGTGCAAACGTCCGCTCGTCAAGCTGTGTTTCCTCCCCGTGTATCTCTACGAAAACGACACCCGCGACCAGCAGAACGCGAATGAGACACAGCCCACAATGACCATTCGTTCCGTCGCGGCGAGCGGTCACACATGTACAAATTACGACGCGGCAGTTCGTCGCGACGAGCTTCAAAGAATGTCAAGCTTGCAGCGCACCCGCTTTGCCATATCTACTCCCTTTTGTAATCGGATGCATACTGCACTCGGTTGCGACCTCTTTGAAAAATTAACCGCTGTTTGAATTATAGCTGTTTTGACGAGTATACTCGTCATGACACAAAATATTGCAATTTCTTCATGACGAGTATACTCGTCAAACACAGTTAACTGGTTAAAAACCTCCGGACAGCGAACGCGAGTCCCTCGAATAGTAATCGCGAACACACATACGTAAACGCGAATCTATCTACGCACCGATCTACGCATCGATCACGCGCATCAATCAGTAGCGTCAAGCTGATCCATTATAATTACGAAATGATCCTGTTGTCGGATCCTTCTTCTTCTTGCTCGAGCCTTCGAACGTACTTGCGTGACCAGTGGGCCTGCACTTTTTCACCAAGATACCATTGTATAGTCTCGTCAGGATAGTTCCACTTATCCACCCTCATCATCGCGACATGTAAACATATATGATGTATCAGAATTTATTGTAATTCCTGTCTCCCCCCAATATTGTTTACAACGGTTGAGGTTCATTATTTTTACATCAGCGTATTTTATTGCTCCAGAAATTGAAAACTTCTAAAATATTCCGGAATTCTACGTTTTCTCAGAATATTGAGATAGGATTTTCAGATTTCCTTAAGGTTCTTACAGCTAACACAAAGATGTTGGAAAAAATATTGGATACATATTTTTTCACATTTGTCTGCTTGTATGTTTAGCGAGTGAAACGAGGCTTTAAAATAGAGAATGGGAATCTTTCTTCAAAAAATATCTTTACGATTGAAGGGGGATTCATTATATATAAAAAAGTGACGTAAGCAAAAGTTTTAAGAATTCAGAATTGGTTCCTTATGGCACCAAATTAGTGAAAAATGGGATGGTTCTTCTTGGAAATATAAAATGAAAGTTAAGAATAAAAAAATTTTCAATTTGTTCCCCGTTTTGAAGTTATTAACAATTTTCACATTTGATACGGCCATGTCGTTGGCGAGTAGGATTTCGGTGTACGGATACTTGAGTCGCGAATAAGGTTCTACAAACGCATATTTATAATTACTCGTGGAGTGAATATAACATTTGATGCTCAGAATAATAATGTTACTTACTTGTTTAACCACACACACACGTAGAAGAAAGCCATATACGCATACGAAACTTGCAAGGGTTCACGGGGGCTCAAACTGACGCTTCACTATGTCACCTGACAGTGACAGTGGCGCTAGTAGTGAAAAATGTCGGAACCGCGAGGTGCAGTTTCAGACGCCTCGTGACAGGCAGTACGCCGCCGAATATTACAAATTACTCCACGATAACGTACAAACAGGCATTTTGGAGACCGTATAATGCTAGATTGGACTTTTAGGAAACCAAATTGACCACTTCTGATTTGCTCATTGCGATATTGAAGCGTCAGTTTGAGCCCCCGTGAACCCTTGCAAGTTTCGTAAGCGTATGTGGGTTTCTTATATGTGTGTGTGGTTTTACAGAGTCATCAAGACGGCATGGTGACCCTCTTAAATTGTACGCGAAGAATATGATGTTATAATCTAACACATTTAAAAATAGTCAGATTTAAAAAATTGTCTAATAATACAATTTTGCGTGGAAAATTTCAAAGCAAGAATATAGGGGATAGTGGAGATAGCTGAACCATGGGGATAGTGGAACCACTAGAAACATTTCTTTTTCTTCTAGTAAGTTTCGGTTGCCTTGTTCAATTTAATTAGTTCTATGCATAATCTAACCTCACATGCGTTCGTAGAGGTGCGGAGTGTTTATTCCTGTTTATATTTGCAATACGAACTATTGTGATATAAAAACCGCTTTATTTCTGACGTTTTCATTATTTATAAAGTTTGTTGTCATCAATAAGTGGTCTTAAACGACATCAAATTTACTTTTACAATAGGTGCATTCCTATCCTGGTATTTGCATACTAACCTTTTCAAGTCGAAATATTTTTTCTTACTATATTTTGAAGACATTCGTAATTTGTTTATGGTCTATTGTGCTGAATGAACCACTGTTTGGGGGATATTTGAACCACTCTTTGACCTTGATTTTACCAGTCGCCAGAAGTAATACGGGGATTTCCAAAAGCAAATCAACAAAAGACTGAAACTCGGGGAAGAAAATGAAGAAGCATTGTCGCGACGGATACTCAAGAAAAAAATTGCTCGAAGAAAAGCAAAAGAAGAAAAATTTTCGTCAAAACCTGCCAAAAATTTGTTTGCATTGAAAAATAAAACAAAAACAAAGAAATAGTAAAAAAATTTGGCTACAATTGTTGAATGTATAGTGAAATCCCCAACAGAAGCAGCGACAATGAAAAAGAAATGACCGTTTTATGAAAATCTGCGTTTGAGTACATATGAATACGGTGGCGTCTTTACCAGTCAGAAACGCTTAAAAACATTCAACTTTACACACGTGAACCAGTGAATTTTTAACATTAAAACTTGGATTTTTGAATATCTGCAGGATTATATAAAAGAAAGTTAAAAATGTCTGGGTTGTCAACGTGAAGTTAAGCGATATAAAGACATCTCTTTTGATGTACCATTTAAGCGCTGCTGAATTTTTCAAGGTTCGAAAATTTATTTATTTGTAACGATAGGCATTCCTTTCCGCCTTTTTGTTTTACTGTGCATCATGCATTTGATAAATATGAATGTAGCAAGTTAAAAAAGTCAGGATGTGTATAGTAATTGTCCACATAGTATAAAGTATTTAGTTAATTTGGTTAATTGGATTATAACTGAAATTGTTTCTTGAATGTGAGTGTGTGTGTGCGCGCGCGCGCGTGTGTGATAATCTATAAATAAGTATGGAATTCACTTGTTCATACCATAAAGTCTATTGCGTAAAAACATTTCGAAGGCGTGAATGTGCGTCAGAATATTTCTGTTCGTCAAATATGACAAATCGGACTCGACGCTTTCGCACTATTCGGGCTGTATTACGTTGTTTGGAAATTGTCAGTATGAATTGGGTTGAGCAAGCACGTAGAGGCAGATAAGATATAATCTTAGGAATTTTAAGTGATGGACAACCCCTTGTTTATTGACGTCGGTAACTGCAGAACGCGTGAACGAATCTGTCACAATTGAGGCAAAACCGTACCCATCGTAACGCTCACTGTCTTCTTCCAGTAAGCGTCGTTACCATGGAGAAAAAAAGCGCTTCACTTGTCGCGAGCAGCTAAGAAGGTACGTACGGTAGGGCAACGAAGACACGAGACACCAGCCAACAAGGCGAAAGTATACGCTGCATGTAAGAAAGGTTGGCGGGGGAAGCCAGCGTCTGAGAGGCCTCAACCGTGCGCAGCACTGTATTAGAGCAACATACACTGTAGCTTAGGCCTGGTCAACTTGTGGCACGCGAGCCACAGATGCCTCCACTCCCTACTCCTGGGTGCCTACACCAAACTCCTGTGCAGTGTAGATGTACAAGCATATATTCGCAGTCATGTGGTCACGCGGTCCAAATCATGAAATAGTTGATAGTGGGGGAACCGGTACACTGTTAATGGGAGTCGTGAAGCGACAACGGAGAAGAAGTTGCCCGGGTCTATTGTAGCTCACTAAAATACTGCTTACGGCTGTGCTGGGCACGGTTGGGGCCCCTCATACGTTTGCTTCCCTCACCAACCTTTCTTTCATGCAGCGTGGATCTTCGTCGCGGGCAATGGTGTCTCGCATCTTCGTTGCCTCGCGGTAACGGCGCTTACGGGTAGGGGACAGTGGGTGCTATGGTGGGAACGGTTTTGCCTCAATTAAGGCAAACGTGCCCAGCACTAGCTTACAGAGTTAGTTGACGAATTTACAGGTGAAAGAACTTAAATTTGTAAAAGAAATAACACATAATATTATGTTTAAAACAAATGGATTCTTCTAACGAAGACAGATAATTGCGCCGTGGTAGGTGTTTATGGTCCACCGTACAATCCTTCTCAGTTTTAAGGGGGCCGGCAGGCATTTGGCCTTGACTGTCACGCTATGTTACGCTATGCCTTTTTTTCTAGACATTTTACGTCATTTAACACTAAATCTCTCGAAATTAAGAGAATCGTACAAAATCGTACAGAATGCATACAAACACGGTGGTATGCATTTTTAATTGATTACTTACTTATTTAAGACGTAAAATGTCTAGGAAAAAGGCACAGCGTAACATAGCGTGACAGTCAAGGCCAAATGCCTGCCGGCCCCCTTAATGCACGAAGTTATACAAGAATGTTGATCGCGCTATGTTACCGTATGACAAGAATATATATTTTAAAACTTCAGTATTCACATTTTTCAATGAATTGTTAACAGATATAGTCGGGAATGTTCTAGTTACAGCGTAAAGGGTTATGGACATTTCAAGGACTATATATGAACTTATTACTAATTGTTACTAATGCTACTGATCAGAACTAGAATAGTTCTTTATATATTAAACTATGTTTCCCTAAAGAGGAATATCCCGTTCACAGCATATCTTCTTTGTTTAATAATTAATTGTTCGATCAACATGGGGCGTGGACTTATTTTCAACATAAAAGTTTCTCGATTCTATGAGAAATTAAAAAATTTCATTTTACATTAGTGCTTGTGCAGCACATGTTTAAGAATACCGTGATAAGGGCTTAAAGTTTCAAAATGTTGATTACTACAACATCAATTAAACACTACAAAAATTCTGGTATATTTATATACATACATATAATTAGGTGTATGTTAAAATATCGAAGAAATTTGATGAAACTCATAGCTGCAATTGGTTTTTCCGAATTCTTATCACAACTTTCTGTATTTCAAGGTACTATTGGGCGGTGGTGCTGTAGCTGGAATGGTGAAAGCGCTTATGCCTTCCACGTCGACAGCTATCGACCCATTCCTGGATGGAATGGTCGGCTAGTGACTTGGTACTGGTGCTAGCGATGGCAGTGAAGGGTACACTTTACACACTAAAAAAATTCAAAAACTGCAAAAAATAATGGAAAATTCTAAGACTTTAGCATCTTCGATAAACAATATCTTTGAATAATTCGTACAAGCTGTTACCATAAACTTACTTCGTACATTAATAATTATATTAAATTAATAGGAAGACGTAGTCTGCGTTAAGGATGGTAACTCGCATAACTGGTTGAAAAAAAAATGATTTTGTTTTTGTAAGTCTATAATACTTCCGAAAAGTATGTGGGCCAAGTTATGAACCGATACTCAACATATTGACGGAGCTGTAGCCGATCTTTTCACCACGAGCCATGTTGATATGTCGGCGCATTATCTGGTAATTCCGATAAATATAATGAGGTCAATTGAGATTTGAATCTATGTGCTGATAATGTTCTAGTAATTAATAATAGCGTGTGCATTGGTCATATTGAGAAACAAACGGATGTATTTAAAATGTACTAAAGAATAACATTGACATTGCCAAATTATGAAAATGATCAGCACTTGATGTAAATAGTGCGTTATTTATATTGCATACGAGGTCATTTTCTACTATTTCTATTTTTGTGAAAAATAACCAATTTTATTACAATCTCGGCTTGCTTGTTATGAATATAACTATACCTAAATAATGGAATAAATTAAATGTTTAGATATTTGAAAACTTTTTTTTTAGATATTACAAGTATTAGTAGCTGGCGTCAATGGTAAGGTCACGCAGAGCTGCCTCCGTGAGGAATGTAGCCAGACCGGAGAAATTGAGGGGAATACAGTTGTCCTGCCTCTGTTATTACCGGTTGAGTCACGTGTCATTGTGACACATGCACGACAGAGACGAAACGCGTCACGTGAGTGGGCCGTGGCGGAAGGGGGGGTTATTGGGGGGGGATACTCGCCGCCGTAGAATGAGCAAGATAGAGTAGGGGAAGAGTCTTAATCTGTCTTCACTGCCTAGGATAGGCCCGGGGAACTGTCTGGAGGGGGGAAGGGGCGGGGGGGGGGGGTTTGTCTAGAAACTTATGTGGGAGGATGTCTCCAGGAGAGATAATAGCACGGTAGGGTACTATGAAGTGGTCAGTGGTGGGGGAACCTGCAGACCGGTAGCGAGGGCCAGGAAATAACTTGGGGAGTTCTGCATCGTGCAGGTTCGGACTGTTTCGGACGGGCGCGAGCGTATAGATTTTGTTCGAGTCCCGAACACATGTTATTCGCCCAAAGTATTGAGAGCTAGTTTGGGACCCAAAAACTTTCAGTTGTCCATATCACAGTTTTCTCTCGAAAAGCGGGAGTGGCTCAGGGCGGCTTCTGCCGTTTCTCGGATCAGGCTACCTACGCGGCGTAACTTCGATCTCGAGTGGGTCGAGGGTGAATAGACAGAATGTGCGAGAGGCTCGAATTTAGTGACAGACCATACAATTGACGGTCAAGCAGCGATAACTTTTGTTGGAAAAAGATAAAATATGACATACACATTTGTCGAGCGGACAACTTCAAAAGAAGAAGAGAGGATGGAAATTTTCTATCCTCGAAACAAATATTGGTGCCGTTTCTCGAGATAGAACTGTACTTACTGTTCGATAGTTGCCCCTGTACCGAGTACCACGTTATAAGACGCGGACGATATGCAATTAAGACACTACAACACAAACAATCTGAGCGTTTGAATGACTGGAAATTCATCAATGAAACTGACTTAAAAAGATTTGTGGACCTTATCTTATGGCTGGGATTAACGAGATTCTTCAAATTGTATCTATACTGATTCAACTTCTTCTGCGGATATTGTGTAGTGTGCGTTAACGAATTTTAGCAAAAGAGGACAGAATTATGTTAAACCAAAAGTTCTGGTGGAGATAGCTCTGGCGGAGAATGTTCTAGGTGGGCCGGTGCTTGTGAGTAATTGGTTGCCTTTTAGATTAGATCTGATCCGGAAGCAAGCATGCCCACGAGATAGACGTTGCGGACAACGGACAGCCGACAACCGACAGCCCAAGATGTCGAGTTCGTTGCTGGCTATGGTCTACATTACTGCAGGTTCGAGCAGAATCCAGCACCCTTGGACTGGCAACGAGTGGCGAGCAGTTGGTGACACCAGAGGTGACGATGCACGGGGCGATGCACCTCCGTAGAATAGATCTACCTCTACCCTTATCTTTCCGTCCAACTCTTCAGCGTTGTTTACAATTAGTTTGAAACGTTGCAAAAGTCAAAATACTATAAAACGTTTCCCTTCCGGGAACCTGCTTATCTCCACCACCTACTTGCAACCCGCAGTTGTATGTACAGGTAACACCAACGACAAAGTCGACTTCGCGAACTGTTTGCAACGGCTATCTCGTAAGCATGGCTGATCTAGGTAATGCATACAAGCTGGAGTATGGTACAAAAATTAGAAAATTGAACGAAAGCACAAGCTTGGGGATAGCCTTAGTGTCCTGCATACATATGTATACTTTCTACTTTCAGCTTTCGGACGCAACTCACGGTTCGATCTGTAGGAAAATTACCTAAAACGGTACGACTATGGGAGCTGGCGCGGCACACACTGGGCTGGATCGAAGATTTTAGTGACATTTTACCAAAAAATGAACCTTCTTATGCAGATGTCACTGTCCTCAAAAATAGAAGAATTAATAACATTAAATGCAAATCGTAGTTGTACCGAACTTTTAAACTTGGACATTTTACAATTTACATTTAATACCCGAAAAATGTACTTTTTTCGCAACATTTTGACGATCTTGCTTAATCTTTTATCTCAGTTTTTTCTAGAATAAACAGAATTATTTTCCGTTAAGAAATAATTATAATTGCAGCTACAGTTATTATATGCTATGTATTAAAAATGTAATGTTGTTACAATTGACAAGGAGTATCTGTTGAGTCCCAAATTGTTGAAATTCCATTTTTTAATTCGCGGAGCATCAAAAATTGCAAATATTGGGTACTTAGGACTGTCATAAAAATATATTAGGTTGGAGGGAAAGTTCTGTCGTATTTTAACCCTTTGAGCGCTATGAACCCATATATGGGTTCTCACACAACCATTCGTTTTTAGCTATGAACTCACATATGCGTTTTCACATAACCATTCGTTTTTGGCTATGAACCCACATATGCGTTCTCACGCAACCATTCGGACGACCGTCCATTTCTTTCGATACGAATGACGTAGAGCGATGAAATTTTTTTTAAATGAAAGCTGCAACTTTGTAGAATATGGGAAAAATAGAGAGATTGTGGTACGAACGTTTTTTAACCTCGAGAAAATTGACCACTGTGTGCCGCGTGGCGCACAATGGGCAATTTGGACGAAATTGGATTCAAAATCAAATTTCTTGTTCTATTCTAGTTAACAACTATTTAAATAAATACTGACGAACTGTTTCACCGCACAGATTGTCAGTTGATATTCTTTTTTTTTAGCATACTAATAAATTGTTATTTTGTTTGTTATAGCGTTTAAATTTCTTAACAACGTATTCCCCATTTATTACCACGACGAACTCTAAAAAGTCCTGGTTAACAACTTTTTAAATAAATACAGCATGTTCATTCTGCCTTCGTGCCGCCACGCCAGGAGCCTGTCAGGCACTAGCATTGGCCTGGGAACACCTGGGGTTCTGGTAGCAGACGACACGCTGTGCCTTTGTTCCGAGCCTCTCGAACCCTCTCAAGCACCCCAAAAATTACACCCCAAAATTCGTATAAACTGGGAAAAATTGTCAGGCTTGCTGGCCTGTGAGGTATGCATTGGACTTAAAGAGTCCGACTGTAAAGCCGGAAGATCCCGCGTCGATTACACAGGCGAGCGCATGTGACAGAACAGATCGGAAAGCAAGAGCTAATTTGATATTATCTATTGGATGATCAGAACTGAAACTTATAGACGGGTGTCAGACGACCCGTGAGGTATGGCGAAAATTACAATCTACTTACGCGTCAAAAGGGCCAGCGAAAAAGGCCACATTATTAACTAAATTAGTGTTATGTCGTATGTCGTAACATGATACAGGAAAGAGCAGAATATGCGAACAATATTTATGGTAACAAGGAAAAGAGAAATGAACTGAGGTTATGGCACGAGCAGTTGTCACTTGAGTATCAGAGACGTATTATACGAGGGTAAGTCAAAAATTATCTACATATTTCTATATATCTTTATACTTTTTTGAAGCACAGAAGTGAGGTTCTAGGACTTTTTCAGATGTATAAAAGACGCGTGGAAAAGCAGACAGGTCATAAGATAAAATGTTTACAAAGCGACAATGGATGGGAATATTATAATCAAGAGTTTGATTCGTTACTCAGGAACGAAGGTATACGGAGGCACCTTCCAGCTCCTTAAACGCCTGAGCAGAACCGGGTAGCCAAACGTAAAACTCGCAGTCAGATAGAAATGGCGAGATGTATGTTGCATGGTTTTCGGGCGGAGGTTATTTCTACCGCCAAGTACGTAAGAAACAGGTGCGTAATAAAGCGTCTTAGAGGAAAGAGTCTATTCGAGATGAAGATAGGAGTATTTATTGGTTATGCAGAGGAGTCAAAGGCTTATCGTATATAGACACCAGAGGAGAGAAATCACGCGATGTTAAAACTCTAGAGGAGAAAATGAAGGAGACTTTCATCATCGATGATAGCTGGGAGAAGAATATACAAATAATTGAGATGTCGGAAGAAGATATGGTCTGGAACAAGAGCAATGAGTTAGCGATGGAAGAACTCGAAACTAGAGAACAACAAAGGGAAAGTACACTTGAAACAGATTTAAAAAGCGACATTTTTTAACACAAGATTGGAGCACCAGGGAGGCCAAGGATTATACGTACTGGAGCTAGGAAACGACCTAGAAGAAAAAAACAAAACCAACCATTTACAAAATGGTGGATGTTCTTACGGTATCAACTGACGTTGAAAATCAAGGAGAGGAAAGTACAATAGAACCGAAGAGGAAGAAACAGGTGAGCAGATTGGTGAATTAGATAAAAATGAAGTACAAATCGTAGAATATTTAGCAGAACTTCGCATGGAAGAAGCTATGTCTAGTGAATTTAGGTCACAATGGAGAGAAGCGATTAAAAGTTAAGTAAAGAGACTTCTAATGAATAAAACGATTGAACTCTTCTAACGAACAAGGTTAATGCTGATGGAGCCCTGTACAAGAGAAAAGTCAGGATATTAGCGAAAGGGTATAACCAGCGCCCAGGAGTAGACTTCACGGAGACATTTGCACCTGTGACAAGACTGCATTCTATTAGGCTACTACAAGCCGTGGCCGCAAAAAAAAAAAAAGGACATGGTGATAGAACAATTGGGTATCACCAATGCTTATTTGAACGAAAAGCTTAATGAACAAGTGTAATTGGAAGTTCCGGAATTATTTGGAGAACGTCTCCGAGAAATTGCAGATGACACAAGGGAGACTAAGAAATTATTAGGAGCAGTCAAAAAGATGCTAAACCATCTAAATGAAGAAAAAGACAAGATTTGTCGTGTACATAAAGCAACATATGTGCTGAAACAGGCAGCTATATAATGGAACGAAGAACTCGATAAAGTACAGAAACGAAGCGGATTTACGCCTGCAGTAGCTGACCCACGTGTATATCATGAAGTGATAGGTTTCACATCTGTACTCATAAAGAGCATAGGTATACGTGGATAACATGTTTATTATTTCCGAAGATCAAAGACCAGCATTAGCTATGAGACAAGCCAAGTATTGTCTCGGTATCGAGATAAATACTTCCTGGAGCGCTTTGGAATGGATAACTGCAACGTGATTGCAACCTCAATGGACAAAGATACAATACTTGAAAAACGAAGGGTGGATGATAAGTGTAAGAGGAGGCCTTACCGAGGCGCCTTGACTTATTTATTAGGAGTTACAAGGTCTAATATCGCGCAAGTTCAATGGACAGCTGCTAAACGAATTTTAAGATATTTGAAGTTAACCAAAGATTATAAAATTTGTTGCAGGAAAGAGAAATCACAGGTTCTAGGACATGTCGACACCGACTGGGGTAGATGCAGATTAGATCGGCGGTCGTACATTGGATACGTATTCACCTATGCAGGAAGACCAATGTGCTGGAAATCACAGAAGCACAGGATTGTGGCTCTCTCTACCACAGAAGCAGAATATATGGCATCGGCGGGTGCTGTAAAGCAGAGGTGCCAAATTAGCGGCCTACGGGACGCACAAGGCCCGTGCCGCCACTTCATCCAGTGCGACGTGAAGGGAGAGATACGTCCCACATTGCAGTCTTCGAACGGAGCCACAGTGTTTCGCTCTAAACCTCGGTTCGAAGAATTAGAGTGGAGGGGACCTCTTCCCTTACGTTGCAGTGAATGAAGTAGGGGGTACGGCCCTCGTGCGGCTCGTGGGCCGCTGAAAGCTTGTCAGCTCTGCTGTAAATAATGCATTGTACCTGAATTTGCGTGATTTATCCGAGATAGTTATATTCAATGATAATGTAGGAGCCATACTATATAATTTTCTAAGAGAGACTTTAAAGAGAAAAACTATTAGTGTACAGCATGTAAGAACTGAGGAAATAGCGGATGTTCCGACAAAACCCTTAACTAAAGAAAAACATTATTTCAGTATTGAGAATTTAAATGTTAAGGAAACTTGTTAAATGTACGTATGTATGTGGAGGCTTGTATTGAGACGAGGTATTGGAACTTTTGATGTATTGAGTTGGCAATTCAGGCCTGTACTTGCGTGTATCGTTTGTTTTGCCGTCGCGTCGCGTGACTCGCCGGTACCGATCGATCGTTCACTTCTCGTGTGCCGAGCCTACGTACTACACGTGCTTCACACGTTATGTCTGTTTCTCGTTCTTTACTTTCCTTGCTAACAAAATACAAAATTAACTTGACTTCGTTAAGCAAGGATGAGGTTCATTGGCACGATGGCAATACTGCAAGGCTATTCTTTTCTAATGCAGAAACTGCACAAATTAAAGGAATTGACATAGAACTAATTAAAAAATTCCATACAATACTGCAAGTAATTCCATTGTCAAAGGCAATATATGCTGACAAGTTTCGTGCATACAGATACCGAAAATACCGCAAAATATTTCGTCGACCATTATGGATTATATGCCAGCCTCCGTTTACAAATTTTGAATACATGGCACGGATATAATAAAACATGCGTTACTTCCGATTGGGCAGTTGTCGGAAGAAGCCCAGCACACAAAACATGAAGATTTTAAAAAGTTTTGAAATTACAACACCCCGAAAATTCCACAAACAGCAACAAACGAAGACATACTTTACACACTGTTATCAACATTTAACCCATGCATATCGACAACAAGACTAAAATCACGTAAAAAGAAAAGAAAATTATTAGATCCAGAAACTATTCAGTTACTTAAATACGGACAGCAGAACTCAATCTTTGACTTCAAAAATCAAATGGTAAGATTATATCCTTGTCATACATATAATGGAGATTTCATTACAGCGTTCGGTCTTAGTTATTTAGATATTCGCAACAAACTGTTAGTTCCACTAGAGCAAATTTCGGCAATTTGAACGAATTTTGGTTAGGTTTGGAGTGGGCGCGGATACAGAACTCTGTCCCATCCCCGCCCTAAAACATATGTTCCGTTAGTTAAAAACGACAGAATTCGCTGTAGTAAGTGTCAGTAGTTTCTTGTAAATAGGCTCGAAAACGAAGGCTGAGCGGCGGTAACATGTATAGGAAAAAATTCTTCAGAATGAAGACCTTGACAACATTTTGCAAAATATAAAATCGGTGGAAACATAAGGCAAAAATTGGAAAACGCAAATATAATAAAGGACGGCTTTGAACGTGAAACCAATCATTTGTTTATCGAACCATTTCCGGATATATCATTTAAAACTTTGATGTGCATAATTCAGAAGTGGATTAAATCAGGGCCTACAATTATATCCGATCGGTGGAAATCATATGTTTCTTACATGAAAATGTAAGCAATTTTTAAATTGTTTCTACAGAATTTTTATTTCGACGACAATACGACTTTAATACAAGAATAGTTGGATTTTTCGACATAATGGCTGAAATTTTTCCAATTTCTATTAATAATAATTGAATAACATTTCGTAAAAAATGAATAATATTTTTTATTTAAAATTTAAAATCAATATCCAAACAACTTGACAACATAATTCAAGGTCATCGGAATCGGTGAGGTATCGCTAATCTGCATAATTACCAAAATTCATAACATACTCAAAATAAATATTGTCGATGCGCCGATAAACCACGCTACCAACAAAAACTTTTATACGTTGTTAAAAAGGGAGTATTTTTTAATATTTTTCTGTGCAAACCACACTTAGATATCTTTAATGGTTCAAAAGTTATACCAAAATGTCACTAAACTCTTCGGTCCAGCTCACTATGCGTACAGCGTCGCCAGATAAGGGGAGGGAGCACGAACTGAGGGGAAAAAGTTGCCCTCTCCCTGATAGTACCGGAGTATGCATGACAAAGACGAAACGCGTCACGTGGGGAATAGCGAGGTAGAAAGGGAAGTTAGAGTGGGGGGACAAGTCTTAATCTGGTGATATAAAGAAAGAAGAAGTAAACTGATAGTAGCCAAATTGCAAAACTGGGATATGAAGGGACAAGATTCAAAGGGAGACTAGAAAATTAGCGAGAGGGGAAAAAGAAAGAGGAAAGGAAGTTAAAACCGGTTACATGAAAGCGAGGGTAGATGGAAAATGGCAGAATTGGGAAGAATGGGAAGAAACTTTCAAAAGAGTGAAATATAGAGAACGAAAGGAATAGGAAACTTCGGAGGAGTATAAGGAAAGCTCGGTAGGGGTGAAAGTGTGTTTTTCGAATACAGCAAGTGTTTTAAACAAATACAAAGAAACGTGGGAGTGTGTAAGTAAAGTAGACATGATTTGTTTAACAGAGATGTGGGTTAAACTTCACCTTGGCAACTCTGAAGTTTTTAAGGAATTCACTTGTTCACAAGTTATGCGTGGTTAAAGTTAAGCGATTTTAAGCGTTTTTTGACAGCTAAAAGAAGACAAGTTTAGAAGAAAACAAGCGGAAGGAATTCACAAAATTACTAAAGAATTATAATATGATTGGAAATGTAGTTATGCAAAGAGGATAATTAAAAAAGGAAGAGCGAAGGGGGTAATTATCAGACGAGTTAAGCAAGAAATACATGATGTAGGGCAGGGTTCAGAATTATTGACACGCGACGGCCGATTTTCGAAAGCTACGCCTCCTTGACACGGCCGCGAGTCTCGCTCCCAGTGGCGGTCCCGGGTTTCGGGCCAGCTCAGGCGCGTACCATAAGCGCTATTGTAACCGTTACAATGTAAGCGTCGGCGATGCCAACAGCCACGTCCAAACTTCCCGTAGATCTTACCAATTTGCCAAGCACGTTCAGACGTGTCCCGGACGTTAATAAAATTTGGACTTATTTGGAAAATTTGAATTTATTTTCCAAATTCCTTTTTCAGAGCTGTTGTCCGAAATTATTATGCGACACAGTGGAATAGGCCTACGGGGGATACCACTGACAAAAAAAAAACACATTGACAATAGTACCTCGACAGTAATGTTTGAAAACCTATTGATAGGGGTGTCGCCCTAAAGCGTTACGTATAGCGCCTATGGTACGCGTCTGAGTCGGCTCGAGAACTAGGACCGCCACGGGGAGCAAGACGTGCGGCCGGGTCGAAGAGGCGCACAGTGGTCCGGATCGAAGAATTTAGGGACATTTGTGTATAACTTTTGAACCGTTTCAGATATTGAAATGAAGTTTGAACTAAAAAATATAAAATAATCTCTTTCGAATGATACATGTTAGAATATATTTTTTGTTTAATTTGTTAGTTAGTTATTTTTATAAATTTTTATGTAGTTGTTGAATCAGTTGCGTTCCTTATTAAAACCATTGTATAATAATTGGAAATTCTAATCTTATAGTTTTCTTATATATAATGTAATTATGTTATTAGAATTTTTGATAAAATGTACAGCTATATAAGTTATTAAGGTATCTAACGTTTCAAATATATATTGCGAGCAAAACTGATATTAATATTTTATTTAATTGATAAAATAAGAAGTATACTAATTAATCTTACCATTTTGTTATTGAAGAAGTAGGTACAAGCGGCTTTTGTTTTCTTTATTCTTTTAATAATTAAAGTAAGATCGTATTCTCGTGGATGAAATATGTGGATCCAATGTTAATAACAATTTGTGAAATGTATTTTCATTTGTAGCAATTCTAGAAATTTTTCGAGTATTTCTGCTCCTAATTTTTTAAAAATCTTTATGCCTTGTTTCTTGAGACTCTTGAGATAATTGGCCAATCGGAAGTAATGCGTGCTGTATTATCTCCTTCCCATAAATTAATAATTTATGTGTGTTTGCTGTGCTTTGTGCGTATTGTTCAAATTTATCCGTGTGTGTTTCATAAAGCGAGGAAATTGTTTTGAAGTATTACATGAAATTTTTTTGTTAATCCAACATCAACCCCTGTTATTTCTAACGAAAGCTCTGGGTTGGAAAAAAATCATCTTGCGGTATTTCCGTCATTTGATGAACCCCAGCCTTGTTTGACAAAGTCAACTAATAAATCCATTTTCTCTTTGAACTGTGTCTGAATGTGTTCTTTCGTATATTATATATTTCAGATGTTTACAATATTGAGAGTTGCCTCGCGCTTCACAACGACCAACGCGCGGCGATCGTACTCGCCGCAACATTGTCAGCTTTAAACAACTATAAATTGTAAACTAGGACGAAGTAGGAAATGATTCTTGTACGGTTATGTAAAGGAAGTTGTACTTATGTATCGAAAATATTCCTCTTTGTTAGAGCCTGGGAAGTTTTGGGAAAAAAAGATATCTTTTTACAAATATACAACATTTTTTAATCTGTCACGTATCATTCAGCATTATTTTTTAAATATATTATTATTAATTATTAATAAAACAATATATGATTTCTTATTGGGAAGAGATGCTCTATATCATACAAAAAAAAAAACTAAGAGAAAATATTGGACGAAACGATGAGGACATCGCAAAGAATTTAAGCAATTTTGCCTGGTGAAATATGCTACTTTCAAAACGCTCAATTTTGAATGATCATAGTAACTAAAATATTTATTCAGTTTCATTAATTTCTTCATTTTCGAGGTCTATAGGCGCTTACGAAACAATACAAATTGATTAGTTTTCAATTTCGAAAAGTCGACTTTTTGGTCGAATGCCCCTAAATTCTTCGATCCGGACCACTGTAAGGCGTAGCCTTTGAAAATCGGCCGTCGCGTGCCAATAATTCCGAGCCCTGATGTAGGGTATATGAATGGAGTAAAACGTAGTAGGAAGAAGAGTATTATAATACAGTGAAAAGGTTTGGGGAGGATAGTGACAGGTACATATTATAGTCAAGAGATTAAAGAAACAATGAAAATAGTAACAAATAGCATAGAAGAAAATGAGGAAGGAATTTTATTGATTGGGGAGAGTTGGAACACCAGAACAGGTAAAGGAGGAGGTTGGGTTTTAGAAGAGAACCAAAAAGAAGAGATAAGAGTATCCAAAGGCGCAAGAATAAATGGCGAAGGAGGAGTTTGATTAGTAGATTACAGGAAAGAGGATGGTTTATAGTAAATGATAGCAAAGGCACTGAAGGATGGAGTTGCGAGGGAAAAAAGGTAGAAGATATTTGAAGGAAGTTAGCATTCGACAGAGTGGATAGGGGGATTCTAAGAACGAGGTTGAAGGAAATAGGAGTTAGCAAGAGACTGAGGACGAGAATCGTGGAAACATGTAAGGAGACAATTAGCGTAGTAAACGTAGGGAACAGGATTTCAAAAGAATTCCAGACTTCGAAAGAAGTCAGGGCAGGCCTGGTCAATGAACCCGACGCTTTTCAACATTTACCTAGCAGACCTGGAACAATATATGTGAAGGGAAGAGGTAGGAGGTGTAGTTGTAGGGGGGTACAAAAATATAGTCATTAATATGCGCAAATGATATCGTTTTTCTGGCTGACAGAGAGGAGAAGTTAAAAGTTATGTTAGAAAGGTTTAAGAGATATCTGGAGGGAAAAAGGATGTTACTCAGTCCTCAAAAATCGAAAGTAATGGTTTTCGAAAAGAGGAAGTGGGGAGAAGGTCAGTTGAAGAATGTAAAGGAGATAAGGAATCTGGGTTACGTTATGCAAAAAATAGCGGAGTTGAAAAGCATTTGGAAGAGAGACAAAAAAAAACATTTTATGGAGTATTGGAGAAAGAATTTTCAATGAAAGCTACTTAAGAAGAATAAAAATGTACGCAGCACTTGTAGAGAGTGTAAGTCTGCTTGGAGCAGAGGTTTCGGGTTGGATAAGAAATGAGAAATTAAATAGTGCAAGAAAGAAATACGTAGAATAGACATATAGTAATAGAGGAAACTAACATAGAGGAAGTATCAAAGAAAGCTCTGGGAAGGGCGATAAAGTATGAGGAAAGAGCAAGAGGGTCAAGGAAGGATCTCAATTAAATCATGTCATTTGTTGTACGAAAAAATGTTCCGAACAAAAGGCATGGTTCTCTGGGGGACATACAGTGCTCTAATCTGTTTTTTTATTACTTTGGTAACCTTACTAGGGTCACTTTCAGTTTTTAAATGGAATGTCTAATATTTTTTCTCAAATTCAGATAAATTAAAATGGGACTTAAAATGAATAAATACTGAGATACTTTCAAATTAATAATCTTCTATTAGGAAATATGCTCAGTTAACGTGATTCGTAACGCGACTTTGTTCGCGACGGCAGGCCATGATTGTAAACATGTTCCCGGTTAGGTGTAAGAAATCATCAACATGAAGTGCTTATTTAGTATCTTAGTAAACGGTAAAGTCGTATTGAGGAAGGTGCTACATTTATTATTACGATGTTCAGTAGATGAAAAATACGATATGATAATTGTTTATGATGCGTCTGAAGAAGATGCTACGATCATGTACCAGGCTAAGTATCCTGATCAAAACCAACTTTCATCCGTGTCACCTGTCAGTACATCAAAAGCTATACGGACAAGACTTTGAAAAATGTGTACAATTCTGTGAGTGGTTTTCGCACCAGATGCAAGATTCAAATGGTACATTTATACAGACTGTTTTATGGACTGACGAAGCCACATTCACAAATTGTGGAGATGTTAATACAAGAAATATGCATTATTGGGCAACAGAGAATCCGCATTGGATCACGTGAAGAATCCACGTGAAGTTGACCACCAACGCCGGTGGGATGTTAATGTTTGGTGCGGCATAATTGGTCACCAGATCATTGGACGTACTTCATTGAAAGATCACTAACGGGTCAAACATACTCCAGATTTTTGTCCGAAACACTGCCAGGCCTATTAGAAAATGTACCATGTTCAATACGTCAAATAATGTGGTACCAACGTGACGGCTACCCAGCACATTATGCTCGTTATGTTACGAGACTCACTCTGTACAAATAACGAATTATTTTGCAGTCCAGAGACCAAACAATTTGGAAGAAAATTTTGAAGAAAAAGGACAGAAGAGTAATATAGCACAGCACACGTGTGGAAATGAAGTAAAAGCAAGGCAGTACTTGAAACGAAGTA
This sequence comes from Halictus rubicundus, assembly GCF_050948215.1. NCBI lineage: Eukaryota > Metazoa > Arthropoda > Insecta > Hymenoptera > Halictidae > Halictus > Halictus rubicundus. The sequence continues at coordinate 940,548 of NC_135156.1, read as the reverse complement.
AACAAAAGATTTGCAGAATATGTGGAAAGAAGGAGGAGAGCATGTTACATGTGCTTAGGGAATGTGGGAATACAAGAATTGAGTTAGGTATAATGTTCATTGTGTCATAGGATGACACATCGAATGGTACCTACCTATAGTGTACGAAAGGAGTATGCTTGTAATGTTCAAAACCCAAATGCAATAGTTGCACAAATAACGCTAAGATTTAAGATATGTTTAATATGTGACCTTTATTTTGATGTATTCTCATATTTTCGTCAATAATAATGACTTAAATTAATGACTTCAAATATTGTTTTCATGATCTGTGTTTGAAAAAAATTCATAAGAGATTATGCAAATTTTTCTAGTTGCTGTATTCCATTCGCTTTTTGCCATGTTTTTTCTATATTTTACGTCTATTAATATATCTTATGTCAACTGCTAAACACTTTTAACAAACTTTCATTTTCTTACACGTTCACGTTATTAGTCTCACGGACGGCACGTGACTGTTCCTGCACGAAAAATTCACGTGTCCGATTAAGGGTTCATTTTTTAAACAATTTGTCAATTGTCAAAAATGTTTTTTTGACTCGGAACGCGAATAAGATAATTCATTGACAAGCATCAACTTGTAGTTGCTCTTTTGTGCGCATTTCGAAACAGTTATAACGATGTCGATATAACGACACTTTGCACAAGTGTTCTCAACACTGATGAACTGTATTTGTAGGCTGTTGTACACGATTAGGTCATTTGATACTGTTTCAGTCGTTGAGTATATAATTTTCCTGATTGACTTGTCGGATGCGAAATCTTTAATCAATTCGAATTTCTCCGTTTGTCGTCTTGAATTGCAACTTTTGGAGATTGCATTTACAACCGTATTTGTTTTATTCAATTGTTGTGTGCGAATGAATGTAATATTTATCACATTTCCGACAGGTGAATATATAATAATTTCAATAGTTTTGTCTTAATACCAAGTAATTACCCAATAGCATAATCTAATAATTTCTTTCGAGATTATTATCTAAAATAGTAGTTAGGTAATAATTGGTAATGGTAGGTAATACATTAAAGTTCATCAAGATGTGACGTTGTACTCGTTACACATTTCCCAAAAATGTTTTTTTGTGGGAAGTCCGAAAGCTTGGGGAAGTCCTACATTTCCCCGCCTTCCCCCCAGGGATGGCGGGGAATTCGTAGCCTGGATTACCACCTCGCCACAATAAAGCGAGTGAGCCATGTGTAAAAATGGAAGTAGGAAACTACGGCAACTAAAAGCGACGATATATTAAAGGCAGAGAGATACGTTAATGCCTCTACGAAAAGGGTATAGCCGTATAAGATGGTCAACAATGCCCTTGGACTAAATTAAAAGGCTAAATTGATCATTCGATACGGCATCAAGAAAAACCGTGTTGTGTAGAATTTTAACCCTATATTTTGACCGTGAGGTTAGTTATGAGGGGGTTCGTGAGTTGGGGTAAAATGGAAAAGATTAGTTTCTGACCTATTACCTAAAAAAATCAAAAACCTCAAAAAATATAATCGGAAAATGCAGATTTTGCACTGAAGTTTAATTGTGAAATCAGAATTTATATTTTTACAGTATCAGCGTATATGTATAAGTATTGTTCATGAAATTTTTTTAATTTTTTAGTGAAGTGCGTCGTGGTAAAAAAAAATAACCACATTTTTCGACGTTCATATACAATGAAAGTTAACTTCAAACATTTAGAAGCATCATGGTTAACGATATTTAAACAATATAACGAAAACTTTGATCGAAGTAATAATAACATTGACGAAAATATCTACTGCACGCGTAACACGTAGAACTACTTGACAGTGCACTGTCTCGTATGATATTGATATACGTGCCGGAAGACTTTTATTTAAAAGTTCATGGTATTATATTCTTATTTTACTGTTGAATCTCATATGTGCATTCTACTGAAAATAACTACTAAGTTATTGTGTTTTATAATGCCAAACGTTTCTATTGTGCCATGTAACACTCAAAACAACTTACAGTATTTTATTGACGCAAAAGTATACATTATAACTTATTAAACCATTACATAGTAGATGAATTTATATTTTTTTACCAAAATTTTAACTGAGTTGCATATTTGCAGCAAAAACACGGCACAAGACGAAATATACATATTTCTGACACATATACAAATTGAAACATTCTTGAAAAAGCTCTTTTCGTTATTTGCAAAAATTGCTGGATCGACTTATTCGACTTATAAACTCCGGTCAGCTGATAGGCAGATCACACCTAAGTCTCACACACTTACGTATATGCAATAGTCCGTGTCTTACGAGAAGAGTTTCGGAACGGCACAGGGGCAAGGGGAGTACAATTCTAGCTGCGCCTAATCCCCACCTTGACGCTCACTCGTTCACATGTCGTCATGTTTCTCCGCCATGCGATACTACAGACCGTACATGAAGTACATAGTAGTTGTAACTTACATATCTACTCAGCGAATAGCGACAGTTTTCGTGTGATTCAATTGTATCAGTGTGTGTGCCTGACTCGCATTCTTACTGTGTCTCTTCTCGTGAGACGCGGACACACACCCATTCGTCCACACAGCCACACACTCACAGGGTCCGAAAACAGACGCCAAGAATCTCGAATAATTGTAAGGCCTTTTATTTGTGTGCCCCGTATCCATCTGATTACACACGTTTAAGTCGCCTTGTCTAATGAGAGTGGTACCTGTAACAAAGTATATCTTCACCTCGCGACACATGAAAAATTACACATTAAGCTAAAATTGGTCAACTAAAGGATCAACTAAAGGTCAATACGTTTTTCTTGAACGGAGCACCGAACTTCTATTCCGTTTTGGAAAAACGATTTATGATCCGAGAGATCATATTAATATGTGCCTTTTCTCAAAAAGAAGGCCAAACTTATAATTTATAGCGTATTTAGGGAACTGATTCGCTTCACACGAATCGTTTGGGCCAGTGCAGTGTCGCCAGATCAAGACTTGTCCCCCCACTCTAACTTCCCTTGTCACCGCGCTACTCCCCACGCTAACGCCTCAGCCTGGTCACGTGACGGGTTTCATCTCGGTCCTGCATACTTCGGTACTGGCAGAAAAGGGGTAACTTTTCCCCTCTATTCGTACTCCCTTCCCTTATATGGCGACACTGGACCAGACCCAGTACGGTTGGGGCTCCTCAAACGCTTGCTTCCACCACCAACCTTTATGGTGGTGGTGCATTTTTTTTTGTAAAATAGAATTTATTATAGTTATTTATACACCCTCATACATGGTACATTGTTTCCATGTCATTCAGCTACTTCCTAATGGTTATAAATAAAACTCAATTTAAAGCAATAGTGAATCTTTAATTATAAATGTTTAAAGTACTATTGAGTGTTGGCCCATATAATCACATATCTCCAGAAACCGGGGGACAAAATCTACAAACGTGCAAAATTAGAACTAAATCGGTGACCCGAAGGACTTGCACTCTTGTAAATCCCTTTAAAATTTAAAGTATAAATCTTATCGCTTATAATTGCACAGTGCCGAATGACAAGGTGGTGGTAGGTTGTAGACTGACATACAATATTTATATATACAATCTTTCAAAAACTATTTAACGAAGTTTAACGTTAACTTATAAACAATTTTGCGACAACATGTTTGGTAATTGTGCATAAAAGGTTCCTCCTCAGCGATTTTGATAAAATTTAAATATGTTGTAAAGCTCAACATTCTCAACAACTTTTTCCTATGCATATAACGCCGCTCATCCTTAATTTATGAGATATTCGCGAAAAACTACAGCTACTACCACATTAAATTTTACCTATACGTGCACGTCCGAGGCGTGCGTATGCATCATCATGGCGCGACCGCCCATTGACTGTTTCTACAGATATATCGCAACGATCATCAAACGATCTATATATCGTGTGAACTTTTGAGGGCTGAATTTTAACTTTACTAAAAATTATAGACTTTTATACTTTTTATTAGTTTTCGATCAAATTTAAACCAACAACGACATCACAAAAATTGATGTTCTTTAGGGCGGGGGAGGTGCTTCGTCCCAAAAAACCTAACACAAACTCACTCTGAAATTCATTTGAATTTGAATCGGAAAATGTTCAAAACTCGAGTTACTTTGTTGTTCGTCGTTTTCATTCATCTAAATTTCAGAGTGAGTTTGTGTTAGTTTTTTTGGGCCCTAACGAACAAATTCCGTCATTCAAAATAGGCAGAATTCGTAATAGTGCATCTAACTGTTTTTTGCGAATATCTCAGAAACTAAAAGAGACCGCCGCGCCGGTTATATCTGTAGGGAACAGTTGTTCAGAATAATGACCTTGACAACATATTTCAATTTCATCAAAATCCGTGAGAAAGAGGCATTTAACTGATTCTTCATCATCATTCGACGAGTGGTCGCACCATGCTGACACAACGGTCGCCGTGGACGTACACGTATAGGCAAAATTCAATATAGTAGAAACTGCAGTTTTTCGCGAATACCTCAAAAACCAAGGCTGAGCGGCGGTTACATGTGTAGGAAAATGTTGTATAGAATGTTGAGCTTTACAGCATACTTAAATTTTATCAAAATCGGTGAGGAGGAACCTTTTATGCACAATTACCACATGTTTTTACGACTGTACACTAAACCGGAGTGTAGTGTAAAAGAATATATAAAATAATGTTCTTTGCACAGATCATATCTAGTTATTTACAGAAATTTAGGAAATAGTTGTTGTTGCATAACTATTTTCAATAAGGGTTATACAAATTCTGAATCTACATTACTCAACATTATATCCATTTTACTATCAAAATATATAATAAAACATTCCAAACATTTAACATTCTCAATATACTAAAATGCTTGATAATATGGATGTGCCGATTTTCCAGCTGTAACTCGCATCATGCCATTTTACGCCTGAATTTATTTTGAGTCGATCTGTTCATACAAGTCGCGCTCGCTTCGGTGCGAAAAAGCTCACATCGGGCAAGTACACAGCCCGCATCGGTACGAGTAGCTCGCATCGTACGAGCCGCTTGCTTCGTGTGGGTACTCGACTCGGCTCGGCTAATCGAGCAGAGCTTAGCTCGGCTCGCATTTTCGAGTACTCGCATGTCCTAGTAGCTACTCGCGACAGGCGAAGCGTGTCCTTCCTCCATGGTAACGGCGGCTACTGGAAGAGGACAGTGGGCGCTACAGTGGGCACGGTTTTGCCTCAATTGAGTCAAATGTGCCTAGCACTGGCCTATGTATATTACAAGAGAGGAACCTAGAAAAAGGAATTAAGGAGAAGAATGCGATTAAAAGCATTAACGATGTAAGAGAGTACCCAAAAAACGAAAAGGAACCTGAAAAAAGTAGATATTGTAGTAAAAGTGAAGGGAAGGATTTGGAATGGAAGGGAGAAAGAAAAGAGTATTCTGGTACGAGGTGGGATTGTATACCAGAAATGGATAGAAAAGTGGAAAATTATTATAGAATGTACTGAAGGTACTGAACAGGATGTAGGGACGTATACTAAGTAAGATACACAGAAAAATAAGAACGGAGAAGCTATTCCCAGTACAGTGATCACGCGATAAATAGATATGCATCGCTCGCAAAGGGGCGCCCTTTGTTCGCCATATTATCGGTCATACGCTCTGGTGTCTTATCCTATTGCCTATCCGCTACACTTATGTGTCACCCAAAGGAAAAAACCAAACAAATGAACATTGGTTGTTCGATAGCTGATATGGTTGATTTTCGCAAGTTTCTACTCCTGGAGCCCATATTGTGATACTACTTACCAAGCGATTATTGTGGTCTTTCTATATCCGCAAAAAGATGTAGGCCAGAAAATTAAATAGGAGAAGAAAAATGTTGGTTTGCTAAAAAGAAAAAAATATAGAAATGTTGTATGAGTGCAGGTAGGAGAATTGAAAGCATTTGACGAAGAAGAAAAGAGAAAAACACGATGAAGAGGTCGGTGATATGAAAGTAAAAATGGCAGGTGAAGGACAGCCAAGAAAACTAAGGAGGTGCCAGTAGAAGAGAGAAGAAAGTCAGAGAGCGGAAGAAAAATTTAAGATTTTCAAACCTGCACGAGACAAATATTTTATTGCGTATTCAAAAAATAATAACAATCGCAGCAAATATTATGATTACAATATACACACGTATCACATGTCGAGGAAGAGTAGGTATACCTGTGTGTTCGAGTGCGTATAATGGGATGGCTAAAGAAGATGTATGTATAATATTATGTACGAAAAATGAACGAGGACCGAATAGAAATGCGAAACGGTCGAGCGAGAATGACTGCCTGAGAATAATGAACCTTTCAGGTGCGGCGTAGTGTTAGCTCGTGTATAACACACATTCCTGTGAATTACTTAAAGCCGCCTTTTCTTTACCATGTTTATTACTGTTCGAGTCAACAATAAAATATACAGTGTATTGATACTAGATACCTGCTGGCGAAAACAAATTAATCAACCTACGAATTCCAACAGTAGGCGTTAGCAGAGGCGACGCTCAGTGTGAACAAACCTAGCACATCTCACTACACATGTATATCACGATGTTCGATAAATTCCTTTAACAAAACTGCATATTAGGAGAAAATTGATATTATTAATCATATAACAATCATTTTTATGCATAAATATTGTTAATTTTTCTTTTAATATATTAATTTTATTGTTAAATGTCATTTTTTGTGAATAATTACCATGACATCTACATTAGTAACCACATTTAGATTTTGTCTAAAATGTGATTGTCAAAAATCGAAAAATATTACATTAATTGTAGATGAGTGTTGCAATAATAATTCTATATAATGGAAAGTGCTCACCAAGGTATATGCATTCTTTTTACATTTAATAAAGTAGATTTATTTTTTGTATAAATCTTCAACGGTGGTTTTATTTATTACTTGCATATAAAACTTCAGCTATCGGACACTCAACAGCCCAGGAGAGGACAGGGGTTGCACCTGGACGCCTCTCTGGATACATGGGAGAGAACGACCATGAAGGCCGGCCACCGAACGGGCGCACAGTGGGCCAAAAGCGCCAAATCGTGGCCAAAATAGGAAGGAGTACTTTAATTTAATTCAAAATTTATACTCACAGGTTTCTCGGGTCGCTGATTATAAATCTGATGTCAAAATTACCAAATACAAAATGGCGGATACGTAACCAAAAAAATTATTAGACTTTCTTGAAAATTAGTATTCCCATATTTTTCGGTCCGGCGAATATGAATCTGTTGTCAAAATTACAAAAAACAAAAATAACATTTTTTTTTAAACAATAAAAAAATTATTCTATAAGTGGAACCATACAATGCTCATTTAACAAATTTTATTATAACTTCTAAATTTCTCGAGAAAACATGCTGGTAACTAGTACCATGTCTACCTCTGCGTCACAAAAATGGATCGCATTACGAAAGGGGCAGTTTTGGGCAGCTACTTTTTCAAAATAATGTTAAATAATAGTATCTACTACAAGACTCGACAAGAATCTCCGTGGAATATTGTGGAATATACAACTTTTAGTATACATTTGTAAAATCTGTGCACTAAGTTTTATCGTTCACTTCATACATTCCAAACATTAATTAATATAAATCCAATGTTATTATTATGTATAGTATTTACTTCCAGGAACAGCATCCATCGTACATTCGTACATCATACAAATTGTAAGCTTTACACCTTTTTTTCACGACGTAGTTCACTGCACGAAAACTGCGAGACGACTGTATGGGATATTTGTACTCCCACCATTTAGCAGGTATAGGTAGTAAGACCTTTTTACCTTCGGCTTCTTATACAGTCATTACCTGAATATCCAATACGGCAAGAGCCACACCCCTAACGTGAAATTCATTTTTTGCATTTTGGCCACGTTTTGGCGCTTTTGGCCCACTGTGGGGCGAGAGAAAACAGGCGAATCCGAGTCGTTGTCGTTCCCCAGAGGGAGAGTACGGTTGAAATAAACCGGACGCCCGATGTTGGTATCGTGTGTATATATGATATATATAATCATTTTCTTAAATAATTCGTTGCTAACTATCTTTCTCTCTTGCAAAAATCTATTTTGTATAACAAACCAAACTTCCATCGTTTGTAATCATATTTTGGAAAATATATCCTGTGTCCCCAGATATTCCGATTCCTGTCATTCCGAAAACTTCATACATGTATATTTAAAGGATAAGTAAACTAGCGCGTTCAAAAGTTTCCGGCCGGTCTCTATACTAAGTCTGTAAAAGGTCAATAAGTGTTTACATTCAAGGACCTTGAATAAGTTCTCGCTGTTTCTTCAAAAATGGCAGTAGCAGTATCCCGTTCGTGGAATTTCGAATGGTAACACACATGCAAGGTAGTAGTGTATCTAACCTTAAATTTCAGTGTATGGTAGTTCACTTTAGTGTAAACAAAGCAATTTTTTCTTAGTTCTGAAAATGTCTACTTTTGTGCCAAATAAAGTGTATTTGCGGGGAATTTTATTGCACTACTTTATTCAAAAGAAATCTGCAGCTGAAGCACATAGAATTCTTGTTGAGACTTATGGTGACAATGCTTTGTCGGATACGACATGCAGAGACTGGTTTCGACGCTTCAAAAATAATGATTTTGAACTTGAGGATAAAGAACGTTCTGGCGCACCGAAAAAATTTGAAGACGAAAAGTTGGAAGAATTACTCGATCAAGACCGATGTCAGACGCTAGCAGAACTTGGAAAAACATTACAAGTAGATGAGTCAACTGTTTCAGAACGTTTAAAAGTTTTAGGAACGATCCAGAAGCAAGAACATTGGGTACCGTATGAATTGAAGCCGAGAGACTTCGAACGGCGTTTTCTCACGTGTGAACTACTGCTTCAACGGCAGAAAAAAAAATGTTTTTTGCACCGCATCGTGACTGGCGATGAAAAGTGGATACACTACGATAATCCAAAGCGTAGAAAATCGTGGGGTAAGCCCGGCCATGCATCAACATAGTCTGCAAAACCAAATATCCATGGTTCGAAGCTTCTTCTCTGTATTTGGTGGGATCAGCAGGGTGTAATTTATTATGAGCTGCTCAAACCGAATGAGACTATCACGGGGAGCGCTATCGACTTCAATCGATGCGTTTAAGTCGAGCCTTAAAAGAAAAACGGCCGCTATACGAGCAGAGACGCGACAAAGTGATTTTGCTACATGACAACGCTCGGCCTCATGTTGCAAAACCAGTGAAAACCTACCTGGAAACGTTTCAATGGGAAGTTCTACCCCACCCGCCGTATTCACCTGACATAGCCCCTACTGATTTTCACCTATTTCGTTCGATGGCACATGGCCTAGCTGACCAGCGCTTTCATACTTATGAATAAGCTAAAAAATGGATCGATTCTTGGATAGCCTCAAAAGACATGTCGTTTTTCCGACGCGGAATTCATATACTGCCAGAAAGATGGGAGAAAGTGGTCGCTAGTGATGGGCAATACTTTGAATGAAATGTTTTTGTTCCTTATAATTTAAATAAAGCTTTTATTTTGTAAAAGAAACAGCGAGAACTTATTCAAGGTCCTAATAATATTACGCAGTATTACTACTTCAGTTGGTAATCACTCGTTGCAACGTAAACATGGTTTGAAAAACTTACAACAGATATCATACAGGGCATGGTGTGAAAGATCGCCCACGAAGTGGAAGGCCCCAAAAAACCACTAAAAGAATTGATAGAATTATAAAACGGAAATCAATTGCGGACTCAAAGAAGATAGCTAACCATATTGCAACAGAACTATAACAGGAAAAAATTGCTGATATTAGACGATGTACGGTTTCAAGGAGATTACATGATGTAGGACTATTTGGCAGAGTTAGCGTTAGAAAACCACTAATCTACAAGAAAAATAAAGTAGCCCGATTAAAGTTTGCCAAAAAAATATTTTGACTGGACTGTTGAAAATTGGAAACCTGTTCTTTTATGGACGAATCTAAATTTTTAATCTGTTCTGCAGCGATGGAAGACAATATATATGACGTTCATCATCAATCGCTGTGCTGCTGTTATTGCTGAGAAAGGCATGGCTAAAAAACATTAGTTATAATATGTTAAATAATGTGCCGCAAAATTGTTACACAATAAAAAACAAACATTATTTTTTTGTTAAACACACTGGCCGAGAACTTTTGAACACGTCAATTTATTTATTCTGCAAATACTTTTTGCAGTATTCTTTTAAGTAATATGTTCTTATATATGATACTAATAAAAATTTCTTAACGCTTTTCTTTTGGAAGAAAAATCGGAAAAATCATCTGGCCAGGAACTTTGCACGCCACTGTATATATGGGTTTAGCCCAGGACCTTAGATACAGGTGAGTCCTAATTTTTAGCTTATTCTTAACGAAAACTAACGGTAGTCTGATCTACGTGGTAGTGGGGGATAGGAAAAATCCAATAGGAATTCTTGGATGGAGGGGGACGACCAGAGTTGATTTCGGTTACACGAGTCCCTGGTCGTCTCCCTACTAGCTCAGGGAGGCCACCGTGGTGGAGTTAGCGGGTATACCTTCGGGGAAGCCCCGCTTATCCACGTCTCTCCCCCCAAGGAAGGCGGGGAATCCATAATGAGCGATTACCACCACGTTAAAAAAGAAAAAGTAGGAATTCTTGGGTGTTGCTAAAAATAAGGGTTGATGATCAAGAGGTTCAACAGCATGATTCAGAATTGGTGAGGAAGAAGGTCACGAGTATGATTCGGGACTGATGAGTAATTATATGCAAAAGATAGTAAGGAATTAATCCTTTAGTTAGGAATTTATCTTATACTACATCCTATATATTATCTAGGTTAGAGTTGCGTCTTACAAGTGCAGCTAGTTATATAAGTTCCAAGAATTCGATTCTAATTAAATTAAGGACTCACGACCCCCCCCCCCCCGGCACCTTCTTACAGATCAATTTTTTAAGTATATAAGGAGTGTTGAAGTACGCGAAAGTGTGAATTGGGCTGCTTTCGGGGCGGGTCCGAGGACCAACGTGAATGGGGCTGTTTGCCGGTAAAGAATTGGGGAGCGAGCGTCCAGGATGATATGTAATGGCTACGCAGCACGCGCACATGTAATAAAAGCGTTTCGTTGAGTGTAAATTTGCAGACATTTTATTGCGAACCCGTTCTCCCAAAAATAAGGAGTATGGATCCTCTTCATAATCAGGTGATTCTCGCGTTTCTGAGAGTACAGAACTCATTTGAGTCGTAGATGTGAGTCAGTCCGAACGATACGGGGTAGTATAATGATTATATCATCTCCGGAATTATACTACAATCCCTTGCCAAGCAGGATTTACCATACAGTACGTACAATATTGTTAGGTATTTCCTTAAATCATCCCCGCACTTTCGGTGCATCAAAAGTCAAAACTAAAAGCACAAGACTTAAAGTCCGCGACAAATTACACTAAAATATTTGTAACTACCTCATTCGTAAAACAGAATATACTACTCTATATTTGGTATATTAGAGACTATCTAACTTTCATTTGACATCCCTTCGAAACTCCAGTAGTTAGTATTTCACAACGATACACTTTTGCCGCTCGAAGTGTATCGAATTACTTTAATAAGTTACGAGGCTAACATAATTTTCCATACCTTTTCCCATGTTGCATGCGGTGGTAAAACAGACATCGGCGTAATTATATACATTGTTTCATTGAATATAGAAGTGTTCAATATTGCATAATAGACCTACTGAATAGTAAAGAAAAATCAATTTTTTATTTTATTAACTACGACGCACTTTATAAAACACCTGAAAAAACTTAGAGCAATGCTTTCAACAATACCTTCCTACTAAATTTTTATAAAACTTCTATGAAAAATATGCATTTACCGGATTTTTCAAGATTTTCAATTTATTGAAACCTGTTTGTTTAATCCGAAAAATCTGAAAAAACACTCATTATAATAAGTATAATAAGACGCAACTATCGTAATAGTATAAACGTGAACATCTGATAGCTTCAATATAATATCAGCAATTTTAAGTTTCTGGAATTTTTAAAAAGCAATTTTGCAGTCACAAATTCGAAAAAATTCACAGTCGTATATGCTGTTAGATAGAATGTTCATCAATTTTTTCGTAATTTGTTGTTGAGCATAACAGAATAAATAGAGCATAATTCCTTAAAACCGTGTTCATTCTATAACTACCCTTCTGGTAGGAGTACCGACTTGAGACTTGCCACAGAGGCACTTTGGGGGCACTATCGAATGGTGTGACCAAAAATCAATTTGGTTTGGAGGCACTTTTGCCCATCTTGTCCGGTATAGCCGTATTTCATGTGGACCGGACCGCACGGACATTCGCAGGATTGGAGAGAAATTCCTTATCGATTATTGATCGATACCTAAAATCTATTGTGCGCGCCGAGGGCGACCGAGTTTCAGGAACGTGCTGCGTGTACCACCGGTCTTTGCGACGACATCGAGGGGCGCCTTGCTTCGTGGGACCATCCGACGACAAACTATTGGCCATTGGAGAAAACCTCCCGTGCGCACGGGTACATTGGAAGGTACATTTGAATGTGATTTAAACATTTATACAGGGTGGCCAACATAACTCTGAACAGCTCAATATCTCGAAAACTATGCCATCGATTTTAAAGTTCTTAGTCTTAAATTGCATGGAACTGAAAGACCTTTCTGACTACATAAACGTGAAGTGGCCTCCCTTCCCTTTTAACGGGGGAGGGGAGGTACCTTTATAATTTTAAATGGAACCCCCTATAAAATGTTACATATTTAGATTCTACAGGAAAAAACAAGTCAATTTTGTCTGAAACATTTTTTTGTCAGATACTTCCACGATAAGATATAACAGTTTGAAGTTTCGAGTTGTAGGTACTTGAAGCGCTCGGAAATAGCGTTATGGAATTATACGCGCTTGAGTCCTTTGCTTATTCGTGAAGAAATAAAATGTACTTTAAATTAAATGTTCAAAATGTCCACCACGGGCTTGTAAACATTTATTTACTCGAAACATCAAAGTTGTTCTAACATTTTTTAACATTTCGGGAGTCACTGAAGCGCAAGCGTCACGTATTCTTTGTTTCATATCCTCTTTTGTCGTCGGTGGTTCAAACATAACTTTGTTCTTTACATATCCCCGCTTTTCTAAATTATGAAATGTTGCATGACATTGTTTGATCCTATAACGTTCAAAAAACATCACTGCTGCACGCCGATAATTTTTTTGGCATTCACCTAACGATAATAACATATTCACTTCTGTGTCAAAAGTAGCCATAATCACAATGTTACTGCTTGAATAACAGCTGTAAACTGAAAACGTTTTCATAGATAACTGAGTCAAACTCAAGAATTGTAAATATTATTGTTTGTGTTTCTTCATGAATAAGCAAAGGACTCAAGCGCGTATAATTCCATAACGCTATTTCCGAGCGCTTCAAGTACCTACAACTCGAAACTTCAAACTGTTATATCTCATCATGGAAGTATCTGACAAAAAAATGTTTCAGACAAAATTGACTTGTTTTTTCCGGTAGAATCTAAATATGTAACATTTTATAGGGGGTTCCATTTAAAATTACAAAGGTACCTCCCCTCCCCCGTTAAAAGGGAAGGGAGGCCACTTCACGTTTATGTAGTCAGAAAGGTCTTTCAGTTCCATGCAATTTAAGACTAAGAACTTTAAAATCGATGGCATAGTTTTCGAGATATTGAGCTGTTCAGAGTTATGTGGACCACCCTGTATATAAGTAAAAAATTACATACATAATAGTTAATTCCCGATATAAGTCCCTATAAGCCTCGCGTTTAAAGGTCGCTGCAACTACCGACACCACCGCGGAGTATACCCCGTGACGGGTCCCAAAGATCGGGAGCCGCTACCGCCGCAGAGGAATGTAACATAATATTGTCGGGTATATCGGTGTGAGACCAGAAGACTACTACTAATCTAATAACAAAACTTCTTTATTTTTCATTACTTTTTATGGGACTTTCACCAACATATTCGTGGCATTTTTCTAATGAAAATGATACCAAATAAATAATGATATCAAATAAATTTGTTACCCCCACTTGAATAGAATTGTTTAATGTTAAGTGTTCCAAAGCAAGTTCCGTTAACATAAAGTTACACAATGTTTATCAGCAAATAATGCTTCACACAATGTGTGCTCAAGGTAAGGAGACAATTATTAAAAAACCGTGGTTACGATTTATGTCAATTTCTTAACAAAAAAATGGACAGACTCTCGCCAGCTTCAGACAAAATTTCTAAAAAAAAAACAAAAGTTGGCTAGATGGTACCATACAATTCAAGTATTTTCGTGCCGTAAAATCTAAAGAGAGGGACGCCCTCCGTTCCGTTCCGCGACAGATACCGTTCCGTGGAAATTAATAATAATAAATTAATGATCATAAAAGTTATTTTTCATTCCATTAAAATTTTTGTTATTATTTTATATTCTTAGTTTCCGATTGTGCAGTAATTAATTTAAAAAAAGGATATATAATTTATGCCACGTTTTCGCATCACTGCCATGCTGGCTTCCGTGCCGAGAGGTCGAATTTTTAATCCGTGCGATATTCGCGAGAGTAAACGCGAGAGAGACGCCTGAGCCGTCCGAAGAAGAGCATTGCCGATCCACGGCGACCCTGCCGATCTACGGGTACGGAAAGTCCACACAGTGAACCTCTCTAAACTATTTCCCGAGGTATCTCGATGACTTTCACGATAGAATGAAGCGTTTTCCGTCTCTTCTCTGTTCTGTGTGTGCCGAGGCGCTCTGCGCCTCGTGCAATTGCCTCGCATCTGTATCGAAGAGGCTAAGAGCATTTGGTGGGTTCCCCGTAAGGTAAAGATCCGGAAGTTTTCTTCGGTGAAGTCGCTATCGCGCGGAGTATAGTCTGCGTCGGTACGGGGTACGGTCTCGAGAATAGCCTAGAGCAGGAATGGCTAACGCTGGCCCGCGGAACAGATGTGACTGCTGCTCCTCTTCGCCTGCTTGGCGAGTCGAAAGAAAGTGTGTAAAAATAAAGTGTAAATAAATACAATTACGCGAAATATTTACCAAAAAAGTAACATTAATAATGATACATATAAATAAAACCGAAACTACAGAATAATGTTTTCAGTATGAATTTCTCTGCAACTCTGCATGTGCGTGAAGCTTTCTCATGTAAAAATGTACTCGAGTAAAGGTGCGTGTCCATTTCAGAGTAAAACTGTCGCGGGTTACTCTCAAATGGACACGCATCCTAACAGGCGTAACGGAATTGAAAGGACACAACATTCTTTTGTTTGTTTACAGTATTCTCGACATGGGATTTCAAATTCTATCAGCAACAGCGCCGTTGTAGAATATTAATTCCGGCCGATACGGTAGGATGTGACACGGAAACGGTAAGGGACTCGAGAGCCTCCCGAACGTGAGACAGAAAGTCTACTCCTATACCTCGTCTGTGTCGCAAGTGAACGCGATACATCTCGATTGTTTTATTCACTTTCGACGAAGTTGGGCAAATAAACTCGGTTGCTATTTAAAGTTCAATCTTTCCAGAAGTAGTATGCAAAGAATCAGAGAAGTACTTTTGGTACTTATTTTAAAACTCAAATCAAAGTTGATAAACATTTAATATGAAAAATTGGGACAAATTATTAATATTTCAAAACATTGTTTAGAGATTGAAAGGTCTTATAATCAACTCAACTCGAACCAACTCAATCTGCTAAATAATTTCCGAGATCAAAATGCGTAGGCACAACTTGTTTTCATGAAAGTATGTAAAAATTGCAAAATTCCAAATCCTGTATTTATAAAAATTTTAAGCCCGTAAAATAATCACACCCCTACATCACATATACACATTTTCGTACACAATCACCGTTGCCAGTGTACAGTCTGTACGTTTCCTTATCCACCATCAGATTCCCCTCTCGCGACTCTCTGCACGAGGTACATATGTATATATGTATATGTGGCACGAGGGGATACATGACATCACGTTATTCCCAGTACGAGGGAGAAGCATTTTGAGGAAAATACATTCGATTTTAATCAAAGTCTCTGAAACAGTGTGAAAAAATGCGTGATTTAAGAATGGAGCGATTCTCGAGCTATTTTTATTTCTATTCCCGGAGATTCAAGTAAATAAGTACACTAGCTGGTTCGACGTATGTATCATGTTGAACACCGTTCCTCCGGCGACGAGGACGCGAGTAGCGTGCCAAACGTAGAATCATTTTCTTAGTCACATTCTCGCTCATAATTGTATTCATTGTGCACCGATTAAGTTCTTAACCATTCCACGAAGCAGTATATATTACCATAATAGTATTGCCATAGGAGGATTCCTCTTGTGCAGATCACGCGCTCGTAGTTATACCAAGAAGCAGCAACTTTTGCGAAATCACATTGTACTATCATTCTAGAAGATAATATCCACTTTGATTGACTAATCAATTTAGTGGAGCCCCTCCCCCGTCTTAAAGCATGAGTTTGGTTTGGGTTTTTTGCAATTATCTGGAAAACTAAGACCAAGCAACGGCGGCATATTATAGGAAAAAGTTGTTCAGAATCATGTCCCCAACAACATACATCAAAGTTATCAAAATTGGAGGGGAGTGCCCTTTTTAAATAGCTACCGTTCTTCTGACTAATAAAGATTGCGATCAGTGATTGTGAATGATACAGAGTACAGTGTCACCAATTTGACCACGCATTGAGCACAGCCCGATAAGAACTTTGAAAACCATATTAAATTTATCTGATATTGGGCATGGACTCATATAACTGTATTATATTGTCTCAAGGAGCAAAGTACAAATTATTATATGTATATATTATATGTATTATATGTATTATATGTATTATTATATGTATAACAACGGTTACAAATTATTATATGTTTGAGGTTTGTTAAAAAGATAATCGAACTTTTTGAACTACGCGCAACAACAATAACATTGTTGTTTGAAGTAGACATAGTCTGTGTTGTTTGCGGATTTCGTGAGAAGTCATGGCTACTCCACTATGACAATATCCCTTCTCATACCGCCTTGTAAAATTCAAGAATTCTGTGCGAATAACCGAATGTCTTTTCTTTCCCAATCACCCTACTCCCCCGACCTTGCACCAGCTGACTTTTTCATGTTTCCCAAGAAAAAGGTTTTGACACAATTGAGAAAATTAAAACGTATTCGGCAGCGGCTTTGAAAGATCCCATAAACTGCTTACGAGAACTGTTTCCGGAAGTAGAAACACCACTCGGATGAGTGTGTCAGTCGAGGAGGACAATGCTTCGAAGGCGACAAGAACCAATAATCCATATGTAAGCCCAAAAAATTAGAGAAATAAAGATCGGTTACTTTTCGAACAGACCCTATATACAGTACGTCAATACTAAAAAACCACGGCCTCGAACCCATTTCATGCACCGAGCTGCAGACGAACGCCAAATTCCCCCTATTCAAAATAAACTTTAAGACGGGAACCTGAGTGTAGATTAAAAAAATCAAAGCAATCGAAAATATCAGGGTTTAGTGAGAAAAATACGACTCCCAAAAACCATTCGTACAATGCTTCAGATGTCAAACCCTCGGCCACATCTCAATAAACTGCAACAAGCAACAGAAATGTCGTATGTGTAGGCAACCATGACACAAGAACGTGCAAGAAAACTCCGAAACATCGACTTGATGTTTTTTTTTAAATTTTACCATGGAAATACTTGTTTATATATTATTTATAAACTTAACAAAAGGGGCCTCTACCCCCCCCCCCCAAATAAAATTACTTTGTCTAACCTAGAGGCAATCGCAACACACAAATCAAAATTTTGTATCTTATGAAGAGCGCCGAACACCAGATCTGGAACAACTCCACATTCAACAGAAACAGGAACACCTTAAAAAAACACACAGCATGCAGCAACTACAACATCTACTCCAGAAGCAACCTAACTCCTCCACCTACTTCACAGACGACGACTTACACACAAACTGAAATATCCAAGTGGTACTCTTAGATATAGAAAAAGTCTTCGACACTGTATGACGTAAAGGTCTCATCTACATATTACAACTAATAAACACCCACATCTACCTAATTAAACTACTAAACCCTATCGAAATGATATAGGCACACGTAAAAAACTGTTGCAACGAAAAATGTTACATTTAAGTTTGCCGATTTGAAAAGTTTATTTTATGAATCATTATCTAGAATTACTGAAGAAAACTGGAAACATTGTGTACAACGAGTCATTGTAAAGGTTGAAACCAAATTTTGACATTTAGATTACATAAATGTTAATGATGGCGACAGTGATAGTAGTTTTAAATCAAGCACAGAATCAAATTTTTAATCAAAAGATATTAATTATTTACAACTTTCTTTGTTTACTGCATTATTTATATTTATATTTGCAACGAATAATACTGCAGTATAGTAATAAACGTTTCTAGGTTCATTGAATTCCTATGCAACAAATCTCTTGCGGCGATTATAATAAGTTCGACAATCTAGCTCAGAAAGTATAACATATCTCAAGAATACGTCCCTGTTCTGTCAAAACGCCGTCACGTGCGTTTGTTTACGTCTGGTGATTCATCTCATTGAAGGGACTACATACATATATGTATATCAAGACATTTCCGTACCGATATCTCTCCGCACCGATTACATTGGTATACAACTTTTTGAGTTGAGCCTAGTGGTCATTTCCTGTCTTCAACTCGACTACCTCCGTCGACTGGTCAAAAGCGTCTTTATAAATCCAGCGCCAAAGTTATAAATCCAAGTGACACCTCCGGTTCCTACAAGGAACTGTCATGGCTAAAAGGATCTAACTCAGGCCCGGGCAACTTCTTCCCAACTGTCGCTTCATGACTCCCACTACCAGTGCACCGGTTCCCCCACTATCAACTATTTCATGTTTTGCCTCGCATGAATGCGTGACTGCGAATATATGTGTGTGCATCTACACACCACGGGAGTTTGGTAGGGGGGCCCTGCAGTAGGGAGAGGAGCCGTCTGTGGCTCGCGAACCGCAAGTTGCCCAGGCCAGATCGACATAGACCAGTAGCCCTTTCCGATAGCGACCTCTCTGAACCGACGAAAATGCGCAGAAGGGATTAGTGACAGCACAGGTTTGTTCTCGCGCCGAGTTATCGAGTTATCGAGTTATCGAGTTACCGAAAACCGATAGATTACTAGTCCCGTTATCGGTTAGACAGATTGTCATTTCTGAAAGTACTAAAGGTATGCGTTCTATTCATTACCCATAAGCCACCTCGTTCCTATTTCATGTTTTAACTATCGTTTCGTATACACCGAAGCTACTGTAACATCCGCATTTCATTACATCACGGTACAAACTAACAGTTTCTGGTTTCCCCTGTAAACATGAAGATCAAACTTTCAATATACCTACGTTTATCTTTTCCGCGGGACATTGCATTACATATTCTCTTAAATAATTAAAAAAATATCAGGATATCCTTTTTCACATATTTAAATACATTGGGTAACAAACAATTTTTAGCTTATGCAAAATTTTTCATATAGACTTTTGGTCAGCAAAATCGACCATTTTTGGACCACTGTACGACGCACAATGGTGCGAACGGGGGAAAATATAAATTTTTCAAATGTTCGGCACATGAGTTTTTTATCAAAATTTCATATACTAGATGGTTGGAGTACTTAAACCAACCAAAATTTTGAATAAATATCAATTAATTCTAGGAATTATATTTATAGACTTATAAATTCTATATATAAACGCAGCTACAAGAATCTAAACCATTGCAACAAGTGAACAATATTATAAATTGATTACGTTTATAATAGATGATTTATTTAACGTAGATATAGTCAATAGCAGTGTCATTTATTTCCCTAAAATAGAAATTGAAGGAAAAGGTATGTTTGATATGTAGTAGAATTCAAGTTTAATTTCACATAACCTTTTTGCGTAAACGAGCTTCAAGATAAAACTTATAGTTAATTGTGTAACACACTTTAAAGTACATATGCAAATAGGTTTAGGCTGCGTAAACGTGCAAGTTTGGCAATGAAATCATTTTTTTCTTACAGTAGTCAGTCCCACAAGTATTCATACGCCCTTCAAAACAAAATAATTTTTTCTAAATTGTGCCAAACGACCTGGTTTTTTGTGAACAATTAGAAGCATTGGTTTACTAAATAACGTGCAAAAAGATTTCGAAAAAAATGGTAATAAAATAATGAAAAAAGGCATTTTCATTATTTTGAAAAAAGGAAAATTTAAAATATAAGTTTTGTAGATCTATGTTAGTTATACATGCGTTGAAAATTTCATCAAAATCGGTTGACGCAGAAAAAACGACATGCATTTTCAGCAGAGACTGACAAAAAGTCGTGAAAGACTTTCATCATATTTTAAAATTTAAGATTTTCACCACATAAGATAATCACGGGACCAAATAAAAAAGTTATAAAAAGTACCTCTTTATTATTTTTGTATGTAACCTTACCAATTGCAATTTTCTCAAAATCTTTTTTGCACAACATTTAATAAACCAATGTTTCTAATTTCTCACAAAAAATCAGGTCGTTTGGTACAATGGTGAAAAAGTTATTCTGTTTTAAAAGGCGTACGAATACTTATGATGGGACTAACTGTATGACTAACTAACTAACTAACTACTCTATTTTTTAAGCTCAGTTAGTTTAATATTACACATTAGCAAAACGATCAGTGCCAGATCAAAATCTATTAAAGAATTTGTTGCATGCTTCCATAAATGAAAAATGAGCGTAATGCAGAGGTTTGGAACCCGTATCAAATAGATATAATAACGGTTCTGTAAAACCGGAACCGGAACTAATAGAGAATAGAACATTTTTCACCCCTGAGTGTTACATTATTATTTTGGTTTTCATAACTATTTCAGTCAGAACCTACACACAGGCTGCTCTGCATCATAACACACTTTAAAAATAGTAAGAACAAATGAATTCTGAGTTTCTTTCAGCTTTGTCGTTCATTTATGAACGATAAGAACAAAAAGGGAGAACAGCGACGCACCATACGGGATACATGAACAGAAAGCTGACTCTACGTCGCTATTATTTAAATGTACTGTGGACAGTTCTGCAAATGTATCAAATTTGCATTTCTAGATTTAACCCCTTGAAGACTCAATTATGTTATCAGTATTTTTAAGTCGTAATGGGTGAGAGAATAATTATTTATAACAGGGACAGGCATAAAATATATTGTCAAGGTCGACATGGTGAAGAAGTTTTCCCTATATATGTGTGATACAGGGTGTCTCACCTAACTCGAGCATCTAAAATATCTCGCTTGTTTTTTTGTGATAGAAAAAAGATGTCATAAGAGAGCACTAGTTGGTTCAGAGAGGCAAATATTATGATAGGCAAACAAAGATCAAGGTTATATTTTCTGAGATTTCAAGATCATCGAAATTTTTTAAAATGGAATAATATATTTTTATTATTGCTATACGAGAGCCAAGATCAAAACGAAACCAACGACCTTTAATATTATGACCTTTATGTGACCTTGAGTTTGTTATCACCATACATTTACACTCCACGGACGCTGATGTACAACTTGTCGAAGTCAATTCGGATTTTCAGTGCACCAATAACGCAAATTATGTGTATTCAGTTGTCCATGGCAATGTGCATTTCTTTGTATTTGCTGCAATGTCTATGTACAAGAAGCAACATGATTCTCAAAGTCGTTGCCATGAAGCTCCTGATGTAAGGAAATATTTACTTACTTTACTGTTTACCACTTACTTTTGAAATGCCTAAAATACGTCTAATTTTTCGACAACTTGTAGTAGGATCGATATTGACTGTAGACAATACTTCTGTTCAGTGATTTAATACTCCTTGTTTTACAAAACAATTGAACTGTGCGGTCAAAACTTTGTCGTGAAGGTTGATTTCTCTCAGGGTATCTTTCTGCGTACCGTTCAGATGCTTGTACTGAATTACTTTTAGCCTCACCATAAACTAAAATCATTTGTATTTTTTCTGCATCACTGTACACCATCGTTTCAGAGAAGCAACGTTATCTTTCACAATCGAATAAATCCCGATGAATTTCTTAAACGTATTGATTAGAGTCACCGAAAGGACAAGAATTTGTATCAGTGTTTACAATTTATTGTAAGCGTGTTTACAGTCATTAGTTAAGGTTCAAGAACATTTCTTGAAACCGTAAGGGAACCATGTCATCGTTATTTCACTATTTACATCACGTGTTCTACTTTTATGAATTTTTCGTACTCAAGGTCACATGAAGGTCATAATATTAATGTTTTCCTCTGAAATTTTTTTCTATCATAAAAATGTTACATGTTACCGCCGCTAAAACTAGCCACTAGAATATCTAAACAGATGTTGTAGTTAGTCCTTAGAGTTCATAGTTCTTTAGACGTTCGCAAAAATATTTCTTACACTTATTGCTTTGATTTTAAGTTTGAGTTAGGTCTGGATTAGGTTTTTGTGTGGATCGCGGGCTTCCAATGGGCCTTCTCTAGACGCGAACAGAGATACCGCGCGTCGTTGCCAATTAGTGCTCCTTTCCCTCGTCTGGCGACATTGTTACTTGTGCGTCTGTGATTGTGGTATCACATGTGTTAGTATTCGTAGTCGGTCGCCGGTCACTAGAAAAACAAGGATAGAGCGAGCTTAAAGATCCTATACACAACAGCATATGCGAGAGTGCAAGAAATATCTGTTATAGCTCAATTTAAATCCAACGATTGACTGAAATAATTATAACAGACATTTCGTGCAGTCGTGCGTATATAATTCTGCACGAAATCTATGAGCCTGGTCTATCCTTGTTTTTGAAGTGGTCGGCGACCGGCTATGAATAGTAACATATGCGGTGCGACAGACGCACATATGTACATATGTATATGTAGGCAAAATTTACCGTAGTGATAGGTATCTAATATGCAAAGGGAAACGTTGTTTAAATTATTTGATTTCTACAACATATGTAGTTGTGCAATCTCACCTCTGCCTTGTTTATAATAACATTTTAACAAATGGCAGCCCCCAACTAAAATCTTCACAACGTTATTCGAGGCAAATGACCTTGACAACAAATTTAAAAATTCTGAAAATCCAAGATGACTCCTGTTCTTTAATATTTTGCGAAATTATATCTCCTCCAGTTACAGAAAAATGATTTGTATCATCTAATATCCTCCTCTCCATCAAACAACTTTCGTAAAAATATTTTTTTTTAGAAGTTAAATTTCTTACGAACTTCTTATGAACTTTGGCAGCGATGGGTATAGATACTTACTGCAGGCAAGACGCTTCTCCCACCAACGTATCTTTCGTGCAGGACGTACCTTTGCTGCGCAACGGTGCCTCGTGACTTCGTCTCTCCCTTCATACGTCCAGCCGTAGACGGGACTTATGCCATAACCCACGCACATGGTCGGCTACGGCGGGACGTACGAGGGGAAAGACGCAGGCAGACGAAGCAGGCAGCTCAGGGGCTCCTACCATGCCCATCTCTGCTGTAAGTAATGCGTCAATGAGCATTACTAACGAATCAGAAAATTATATTTTCACTCATGGTTAGTCAGAAGAGGGAGTTGACCTTTACAGTCGCCCGAAATGATACTGACAATGATTTGTGAAGCCCGCAAGTCAACATTTAGCCCTTACAGCGAGTACCTCGAAATTTTGAAATGTGCGAAATCGATATTTTGCATTTATTTTTTATTGTCTATTTAATAATAGTATTAACAGTATTTAATTTACTTACCACTTTGGTAGTATTTAATTTAACAATATTTTATATAGTACATGCATAGCCAATAGCTGGAGAAGGGGTTCAAATCTTTAAACCGATCTTAACGCATATTGCACCGTTCGATAACTTACAAAAAAAAAAATACTTTACGTAACATTTGCAGGAGTAGGACCACACACACACACACACACACGCACGCACGCAATAATAACTTAATTTCTACATAATTTTCGAACTCGCATATAATCTTTTCAAAAGTTGTTCGTATTATGAACTTCAGTAACAAATTTTTAAGAACGACGCATTCGCTTCCTATTTAACACCTAATCCATTTGATAATTCTGCAAAAGTTATTTATTTGCATACAACAATATCGATGCATATTTTAGAATTCGACAAAATCATCCTGGTAATAAAATGAGACGGAAATTTCCGATTTAAGTTTAGAAACAACCGGATCGTAGTACTATAGGTTTTTCAATGTCTGTGCAATCCGATTAGTCTAAGCTTATAAGAAAAGGAAAGGTTGTGAAAGTCGAGTTTGAAATAACACTAGCTGCAAGTTGCACTACGTAACAATGTACCTAGTGTTATAGAAACTTTTATAATACATTTTTTAACATGTCTCTCTATTTTTTCAGAAACATTATTTTATAATAATTTAAAAATAATAACTTAAAATACAACAACAAAAAGTAGCATGGCTTTGAACATAACGCATAAGTCATTCCCTTTCCAGCTTGTTAATATCATTTCTCGTTTTTTCTAAACTAAAATTAATCTAAACTAAATTAATATTATTATTGCTCATTATAATTTACGTATTATTGATAATACTAACCAATAAATGAAAATGAATTAATACTAGCGAGAAAGTAACAACTAACGACATTTAACTCAGTATTATAGTTCAAAGTATTGTAAAAGATTATGTTTTCATCAATAGAACAAGCCCAAATACTTTTGTTCACATGAGATGGGAAAATATTATGAACTTAATACTTATTATTGTTAAATAACAAAAATATAAAAAACCCAAAATCACGTAACTCATATTTTTATTCATAGATCATAGATACAAGTTTCTATAAAAATCGATTAATAATTAATCGATCAAGGAAAATTGCAAACAACATTCGAAATTTTAAGATGTTGCTTAAACAAATAGTGAAATTTGAAATCTGTTTTCGCAGATCCGTAATGTAAACCATTCCTCTAGCCATAACAGTTTCCAAGATATTCAATAAAATGTGGTTTCGACCCTCAACTTTGATGGCTGTTTTCACCCATTCAATGTGGACAAAGGCTGATAAAAGAACATATGACGAATATTTTTTTAAGAAGAACTTCTCACAAAAGTATCGTTAAAATCGGCTTGTGTAACTTGAATATGCTCCCTAGTTAGTAACATACGTAACTTCAATTGCTTAAGATAAACTCTGGTTAATAAGTCTCTGGTAAATATCTTCTAATAAAGACATAACAAATTAAATGATTGGTAAGAATCAGTTATACATACTATTTTCTTCAACCAATCTGAAACGTTAACGTTTCTCGTTGATCAATGCTGGTCATAAACAACAGGATTTATCAATGATCATTATGTTGTGATAAATTACGTTATACTTGAAAAATGTAGATTGTATAATTCTAACTTGATCATCTGGATATAATGAAAGAAGCTCTCCCATAAAATCTTTCTTCACAAACAATAAGAGACATTACCTATTTTTATACATATAATTATGTATATGTATGCCTATATATAACGCATAGTAACTTTAACTTAAGTTTTAATATCCTATCGACTACATACAGGTTTGTATTTGCAAACCTGTAATTAGAATTATCATACAACTAGCTTCACGCGCAAGAAGAAATTCTTTCAATTGCGTGCATTAAAATAAGCAATTACTGTCGCAGACCAAAAAACGTGATAATTAAACTGGAGATGTTTATTATAGTATACAGAAAGTATGATCAATAGAACCTATTATTTACTAGAACCTCCGCTGCACAATGATAACCATGATAACCATACGAAATGATCATTATAAACAAAAACTGCATTTAACTAATACTTAAGGAAAATTTTTGAACAACATTATACTTCTATTTTATGTTACCATGTAAATGAAAATTCGTGTAAAATGTGAGAAACGTATTATCCGTATGTTTAAAGTTTCCTATTACTATGAGCCAAGTTAGGTTTGCGGAATACTGTCGGCCGATAAAACCGCATCAAGCATGCTTAGCTTGGGTTTCATTTCACGGAACAGGTAGGTAAATATGCACACTAGCCCCGCATGAATCATGAGATCATAAAGACGTGAAAGTCCCGGAGAGACAATGCATGTAACGAGCAGCGACTTCTCAACGAGCCGAGTTACACAGTAAGAGGTATTGCATCAAAGGGATTTGAAACCGGTGTAAGGTCAGTGTGGATCACGTTACCGATTCTATTATGCGTTATATGTATTAAACACCAGAGAAAGGAAAGTTTTGACATACCGCTAATATCACGTGGTTAACAATAACAGTGCCCGACGAGTCTTTAATGGCCTGGCAACGCCGATGACCATTCATATTCGCTAATCTTTTTAAACGATTCGACTGCTTCTAATTATTGTTCTGTCAATGCCTACTATTTTCTTCGTGTACGTTTTAATATTTTAGGATGGATATTACTTTCCTTCGCGATCCTGCCGTCTCAAGTGCCCCTGGAGCGAGGATGGTAGAACGATAGGAACCGAAGACGCTAACCTGATGCAGTGTCCTCGAGTCCCAGCGCCGCACAGTGGGCAATTTAGACAAAATCGGATTCAAAATCAAAGAACTTTCGATAGAAATGAGGTAGAGCGATGAAATTTTTTTTAAATGAAAGCTGAAACTTTGTAGAATATGGGAAAAATAGGGAGATTATTACCATCGAATCATTTCAACGAAAAAATGACTTCATTAGTTTTTGTCACAAAAATCTATTTTTTGCAAAATCCTGAGGTCGTAGACAAATTTTGAGACCAGATTTGAAATCAGCGTGAAAAAATCTATGGGAAATGATGTATAGCATGTTAAAAAAAAAATTTTTTCCGCGCGTGGTATTGGAAAAACCATAATTTTCTTGAAATTGTGCAAGTTTAACGAATTTTCTCAAGGTTAAAAAACGTTCGTACCATAATCTCCCTATTTTTCCCATATTCTACAAAGTTTCAGCTTTAATTTAAAAAAAGTTTCATCGCTCTACCTCATTTCTATCGAAAGTTCTTTGATTTTGAATCCGATTTCGTCCAAATTGCCCACTGTGCGCCGTTAGCCCCGCGGACGGCTTGCAGATGTGAGGACTGCGACGAGGAACTAGCACTCGAAGAGGCCACTTTCCCCAGGAGAATCCCAGGAAAAATACCAACTATCCCGCAGGGGTGGGGATTGTGATGAGAAGGATCTATCCTGTGAGGACAAAAGTCACCTCGGCATTCTTGTATGACTCGTCGAACTGCACAGATATTGTATCGGGTCAGTCAGAAAGTCCGTGCTGATCATTCACCTTCTTCGTATTCAAATAGCCCGCGCTATGATAAATATTGCAAGCAATTGGACCTTTGAGCACCCGTGAGAAACTACTGCAATTTTCCTGGGATGTTTGGCAGAACCCTTCTTACAGTCCTGATCTGACACGGATGCCATCAAAATTCACTTAATAGATCAATCTTTTGCGGGAAAATCTAGGACGTTCTGGGAGAAGGGAATTCTTGATCTATCCAGTCATTGGGCCAAGGTGATCCAACAAAATGCTACAAACATTGACGAATAAAAATCTTTACGTTCAGAAAAATTCGATTGTTCATTTTGTGTAGGTATAAAACGGCACGAACTTTCTGACCGACCGTTGTAAAGATTTTTTCTTTTAATGAGCTTGATTATGCAATGTACGTAAATTTTTCAAATAAATCATATATATTTATAAATATTAGTAAATGACTTATTGTCAGAAACAACAACTAGGGCAATTACTTTATAAACAATCGAAATATCAAACCATAAAGTTAGTCACAAAGCAGTGTCCAAATATTTTTTGGAGTCACTGTACCTTGTATACATATATGTATATTTGCACACGCACGCATATATTTTTGTGGTTTCAATTCCGTCTCACCCACTCTACGAACATATTAAAGGCGATCAGATGGAAAGAAGACCCCTGCTGGAGAAGTGGCAGGGCACAAGTGTATAAGGTGGCTTCGAAGGTAGCTAGTGTGGACATTGACCCATTTGTCTACCTAACGAGAGTTCTAGAGTACTACCGTGATACAGAATGCACGGCAAGCGACAACATCTGGGTATGCAACAAAGATGGGAGCCACCACAGCGAATTTTCTTTTACATTGTTCTGGCTTTGTAAGACCTTATCTATCGGAGACAATCTACATGACAATATCCATAAATGCCAGCGATTCCCTCTAACTTCGAGGCAGGCCGGTCTATTCAAAGAGTACGAAGCCCGTATGACAAATGTAGGATTCTGAGATGACACGACCAGTCATTAACTTGTTAGACTGTGCGAACCCCCTTTGAACAAATATAAAAATCCATCATCGATCCTTGTGTGTACTTTGCGCGAACGTCAATGACGAGATCTTTTCAAGGGCATAGTCACTGAACTCAAGATAGCCATCTCGATTCTAAGAAATGTATGCGATTGCATAATTGTAATATAAAATCAAAAGTGTGACCGGTCGATTTCGCCGGCACATTTGATTTCTTACACAAATTACAGTATGCAGGCGACTTATGTACAAAATAAAATTAGTTTTTCGATAAGAAGCTAACAATTTCATGCGACGGTTAAACGATAGAAACCTGTAAATACCGACTGTCACTTGTTGTATGTGAATAAGAAACACAGCTGAGGAACCAGAACCTAGATATAATAGTCATTCTGTGTGTGTGTGGACATATCAAAAGCTCCCCATTGTTGGCTCTGCTAGTTCTAAAATTTAGAAACCTGATACCAACAAGGGTTTGTGTATGTACACAGTTAAATTGCTTAACGGGCAAATTTACACCGTAGCTCTATCTCGAATTGCTTTGACCTGGAGAATTTGATGAACTATACAGTTACAACTCAAAAAATATTTGTAAACCTAGACAAGAGAATAATAACGAATCGATTTCTAAACATTCTAAATATCGAGATGCAGTCCTTGATGCTGTGATTAGAATTTAGAAACGCTTACTACACAGTACAAACGCTTTTACTCCAATTACTTTTAGCCCAATTTTACTGCAATTTCATTATCGATCTTTGCTTCTACAACCTTTACAAACCCATAGAACGATAGAAAAATTGTTCTTTGAAACATAAATCACCTTGCCTTTAACAACAATATGTAAGATAATTTATGTATACATATGAACACACCATCTGTAAAAGAACTAACCTTCTTTAAGCTTATGTAAACTTTCAATCATAAAAGGTTAAACGGTATCA
This sequence comes from Halictus rubicundus, assembly GCF_050948215.1. Classification (NCBI taxonomy): domain Eukaryota; kingdom Metazoa; phylum Arthropoda; class Insecta; order Hymenoptera; family Halictidae; genus Halictus; species Halictus rubicundus. Next base: position 911,214 of record NC_135156.1, on the reverse strand, counting down.
AACAGATGAATTTTTACATCAGCGCACTCTAGCGATTAGATCCCGGATGTATCCACTATCCGTCCATCCTGTTCCACCTGGTTTACCGCCTTGACGCTAGTCTGTCGATTTCTTCTTTAGCGACGCATGATTCCCTAACAACATGAACGGTACTGGAAGAATCATAAAATACTTACGAATCTTCGTTCGAGTAGTTACGTTAAAAATGTATTGTATACAAACAACGAGATGTAATAAAGTCATTATCAGAAATAATAATGAAATAACATATTACACGTAAGAGATACACTTCGTGCTAAATATAACGAATCGATATGAAGAAACTGCGGAAGGTCTTCAAGCCTACGAATAATATAAAGGCGAAACAGAACAGTGTTATAAACAAGGATTTGTGGCGGCTACCTACTACGCTCGCCAGCAGATGGTCAATTACACAACACCTTTTCCGCTACTAAATACCTTGATTTACTATCATCATTATTATTCACAGCGAGAAATGGTTAGACGGAGATGAAATGGTTTCAAGAAATGAACATACTAGTATTATTAATTTCTTCTTTTTTATTTTTTAAATGGAACCAGATATTTTCTTATGTACCAATCGATGCATCTTTTTATTCTCTATAAAAAAGCATTAATCTATGTATGTCGAAAAATGATATGTTCAGGAGTTATTTACATTTAAAGATTACAAAGAAGGAATGTATCATAAACGAATGTAGTAAAATATCGCCCGACATGTTACAAGATGTGAAACGATCTGTTCCAAAAATATTGAAACGTGAACAGACGTTACGTTGAACCCGTTTTGCAAATAATTATTAAATAAATAATTTTATCGTTAGTAACGGAACGAGATTTCCTCAGCAATATTTAAACGATAGATTATTATTATAAAATTATTTTTTGTTTTTACATTATATCATAAAACTGTTTAGTTCTCTGAAAAAAGAAAGCGAAATAAGCAGTTTTGAAGGGTTTATGTATGTTTTAAAGTGAATCCAGTAATACCTCGAAATTTGAACGACTGTCCATATTTGTGTGCTCTACCTATTATTTGTCTGTTTCCATTAAACCTAACGACCCCGTTTTCACTTCGAAACAATCAGTAATAAGCAGTATATTCACATTTTATAGTATATTTCACGTTTGCAAATTTCTACTTTTACAACAAAAAAATTCGTAAAATCATTTATTTTATAAAAAATAACAATTTGTAAGGGTGCAATGTTTAGACAGGCACATTAATTAGAGGTACATGTTCTTGCAGGCTAATGTGTTCAAAGCATTTTTAAAGACACATTAATCCGGACAGAAACAGTTCTTTTTATTTTAATTGCATTATTGTAAAATATTAATATTTGTAACTTGAAAAAATATTCTATTAGAAAGGAAGACTGAGAATCAATAAAAGTTTAAACTTTCATTCGTGCGCGATTCTCCATCCGCTTACATTGCATGCCGTTTGGCAGTCGCTGGGTCTTCGACGTTCGGCGCTCGTCGGACGTCGCCGTCGTTTATTCATCGAGCTGGCAAACGTTATCCGAAGATTTATTCGAAGCCTTCGTCATTTTAATCAGAAGAATGCCACGAATTAGTCGGCGCAAGTTCCATAAAAAAATAATGAAAAATAAAGAAGTTTTGCAATTGGATTGGTTGTTGTTTCACACCGATATCTCGCGACTCTTCGAGCTCGGAAATTTAAAACACCAGCGACCGACCAACATCCTACAATGTAAGCAAATGGAGAATCGAGCATTATTGGCAATTTATGCTTTTATATTTTTAATCAGAATAATATTGTTAATACGAATAAGCTTTATAGCTTCGAATAAAAAAATTATCTTTATTCGTCGGATAAATTCTCGTCGAATAAAATTATCTATTCGATACTCGTCGAATAAAGAAACTTTCTTTATTCGAACTTTCGAATAACGAATAAAAATTTTTTAACTTTTATTCGTTATTCGAAATTTTTATTTAGATCAATATTTTGCCCAACTCTGGGACCCAATGCCCCAAAGATTTCGAGACACTAATCTTCTAGGTAAGAAGACCTAGTTTCAACGGACGCACCGTCCGTCCGCGTCCGTTTGAAGAATGGACATTGTCTTGCACTAAAAAAATTATATCGAAATTGTACACTACTTTCAATTGAAAAGAACGTAATGAGCCGCGTCGAAGAATGCCAGGAAAAAGAACTCTGGAAATTCCGTTGAAGAACGGGACAAGTATATACATTTAATGGAATTTGAATACGGAAAAGTAGGATTGGAATAAACGGACGACGAAAATCATTCAAACTCTTTTTTAGAAGGCTAAATAGGTATATCAATTTTCAACAACAATTGTTTACTATCAATAAATAAAAGTTCGTTTATATAAATTGAAAAAGCATTTATTCAGCTTTAAAATGTGTATAGAAACAGAAAGCATTGTATTTAAACAGAGACAAAATATTCAGGTTGAATTAATCATATAATGGCTCGTTTCGTTTACTTCTCCAGAATTGCGACTGTAACTTGGAAATAGCCGAAATACGCGCTGTGCATTACACGACAGTAACAGTAAATTGGCAACTATGCGACGAATATTCTCGGATGTAATTTGGCAACTACGCCTTCGATACCTGTAATTCAATATAATTCCTAAACTCACCACTCTAAATCGTAGAGGGCATACCAAAACCTCTGATTTTTGAACAGTCGATATTTCAGAACATGAGACATGAAGTCCCATAAGATGATAGGTCTATCCTTATACCTCGTCTGTGATATGACATCTATATTTTCTCTGCCAATAGTTCACATTCTATCTACTAGTGGCGCTGGTGTTCGCGAACAGCTCGCGAGCTCTTCGCCGGCTGCAGTGTGGACGCTTTAGCGAACAGCGAATAGTTCGCGAGCTGCTCGTTTGCAACAGCGAACAGTGTTCGATCACTGAGCGGGTACATCAAGAGATCTGTTCGCGAGCTGAAGGTTTATATGAACGCGTTTGTAATAACGGCACAGTGTTCAATCGTATAGCGTGTAGAGGATTTCGGGACAGAATTAATAACTTCTAAACTAATACATTTTCGATCTAAGACCCTTAATATTTTTTTAAAGATCATATAAAGATCTATCAGTTGAAAAAAATACAATTGTTTTAAAAAAGGTTAAATAGTTTTAGGTTTTTATTAAATGAAAGAAATTACTTGTTTCGATATCTTAAACAAATGTATTAAACTTGAGTAGGAATCACCCGTTGCTAAAAATTGTAAAGTTACTAATGATCTCTGACAGAAATCGCTATTCGAAAATTTTGATCCTTTAATATTTTCGGTCCAATTATATTAAGTAATATATCACAGTCCTTATATCATATTTTTGCAAAATTTCTGAATCCTGTTTCGTATGTTCATAAATCATTTATTAAACATATTCCACCAGAAACGCATTTCTTTTTCGAATATTTCTCTTTGTCAACATTTTCGCTTTCTTTTTTGCTTAACAAACCTGGAAGTGCTAGCGAACAGCTAGCGCGCTGCTCGCCAACAATAGTCTGGATGCAATGCAGTTTCTGTAGGCGAGCAGCTCACGAACAGTTCTACTCATTGTGGACCCGGCATAAAATATTCCAGCGAGTCAAGTTAAAATGGAAACACTGCATATTCGCGGTCGCTCGAGTTCCTCACTGATACTGTACCAACACAGACGCTCGTTCGAGCTCGAGAACCTTCCTGCATACATGCTACTACATACAATGAATCTCCGATATAAGTCCCTACAAGCCTAGCGTTTAAAGGTCCCTGTTACTACTCACACCATTGCGGGGTATACCCAGTGAGGGGCCCCAAAGCTCGAGTGGCCTGGGTCGCCGTGGAGTGTAACATAATACGGTCGAGTATATCGGTGTGAGCCCAGAAGACCACTACTAATCCAATAACAAAACTTCTTTATTTTTTATTATTTTTTTTTATGGAACTTTCACCAACATATTCGTGGCATTTTTCTAATGAAAATGATACCAAATTTAATATAATTCCGATTTAATATAATATTTACTTGTGTAATGAACGATTAAAGTTTTGGACGCAAAGAAGAACAGCGTATGGGAAAGAAAGAGGCACGGAGAGTCGAAGCGTTCGGGAAAAATGAAGGATTGGCGCGAGCTTAGGCCTTTAAATCAAAACTTAAACTTTTTTATTATTAATTATTTTTTTACGAAACTTTCATCAATATATTTGTAGAATTTTTCTAATTAAATGATACCAAATACTATATCATGCGGATCATATTTACACTAATTTTCCGTTAATATAATTTTAATGGAAAGTAACTTTCATCACTCATTACACAAGTAAATATCATCGGAATTGAAATATTTTGGAATGTTTTGTAATTGGATTAGTAGTGGTCTTCTGGTCTCACGCCGATATACCCGACCCGTGCTATAATCACACTCCTCGGTGACGACGGCTCTCGAGCTTCTTGGCCCGTCACGGAGTATACCTCGCGGTAGTAGGGATAATTCCGCGACGGCTAACTTAGAATTCTCGGTGACGTATATCCCGGAATCACTGTAATGTTAATAAGAACGTAATTTAAAAAAGGAGGAAATATGAATAAACGAATTAATTATAATTCCATTAACAATTTATTTGAATACATTTTATAAAAACAAGTAAACAAAAACAAATCTTTGATTGCTTTGGATTAGGTGATTTTCGTACTTTATTACACTGTTATACAGGGGGTTCCATAAATGGTTGGCAAAACTTTAGGAACAGGTTCCTAATGCTTAAAGAAGAAAAGAAAGTTATATCAACATAGGTCCGGAAATGATTATTTCTGATTGTGAGTTATTAAAGTTTTTGTGCAACAATTCTGGTCACGTCGTGTTAAAGGACTGTTAAAAGGCATCAACAATGTTTTTGAAGTCATCGTCGGTATATGTTTACGTTTTCGAGGTGTATGTGTTATTCACGTTTACAATTTATACTTTATTTGGGAGCGTGTTCGGAGCTCAATGACATGACGAGCTGAGATCTGTATTCAGACAGGAGGTGAATATATTGAACATTTCCTCTAAGATGATGTAACGAGAATTGGGACACAAAAACTTTAATAACTCAGAAACTAATCGTTTCCGGACCTATGTGAATATAACTTTTCTGTCTTCTCTAAGCATTAGGAATGTATTCCTAAAGTCGTGCTCACTATTTACGAAACGCTCTGTATACTGGTTGTATACTGTTTATGTTTGCACTTACCTACATTTTGTACAAAAAGAGGTTAGGGTACCTGTCAATGCATGTACATTCTTATACGCGGCACAGTGTGGCGCTGTAACCAAGTACTGAGCGGAAACTAACTCACTTACAGCACACAGTAAATGACACTTCTTCCAAATTCGTTTCAGTTACTGGATTTATTGAAAATAAAAGCAAAAATTTTAGAAATTGGTCTTATTTGTGTTTTTTTTCGTAATTTAAATGTGTTTTACCAATATAATACGCGTTTCTATGTGCTAAAATTATTTACATTACCGAATATTGACTTTCATTTGTTCAGTATTTTCTTAAGGTTTCTCATAAGCTTTAGGCTATAATCACAGTGGCTTCGCCATTGGACGATTTGGACGTCGCACGATCGTTTCATCTCTTTTTCGCAGGCTCGAAAAAAGAGACCGATGCATCGGTAGACGGCGGAATCGGCGGTGATTTCGGTGCCACTGTGATTGCCGCCTTACACGAAATTACTCTAGGTTATGCAACAAAAATTCGAAATGATTTCTTTCGTACTTTAAGAGCTTTTGTGGTTTAACCAGTCAGCTGTGGCGACCTCTTTTCAGAGCGCGCACCTACGTGTGTCACGAGAATCTAGCGATGACGGATATAGTCGTCATGACACAAAATATTGCCATTTCTCCATGACCGATATAATCGTCAAACACAGCTGACTAGTAAAATACTTAATTTTAATAAGTAAACAATTAACTGATTTTAATGAAGAAAAGTTAATATCTCTTTTGTAATATTCATTATGCCTTACAAATAAATATAATTAATATAGACACAGTAATTGACGCTCCCACAGTAATTGGGCCCCTTACACTAATTGATGTAACGCTTTTCTAAATATTTCTAATTCGCCAAGGTTAACATATGTAACTCGAAATACTCGTGTTTGTAATGTTTACCCACGACACATCCGTGGACACCTATTTATGCATGAACATACGAACTGAACGACTTTCGTACAATGCGAACAATCAACGTTCAGTTTTCTTTGTGCAAGAAACGATAGTAGTCTGTATATTAAACAGTTCTGTGTATTAAACAGCGTTAGTTACAGTCATTTCTTATTATTTTAATTATGAGCAGCAGGAAAAATATCATCTCAACAACGGCTGCAAATACAGCTGCTTCGAAAGCATGGTCTGACATACCGTATTGCTAATGAATTGAGGTAACTGCTGCAGCTTGCTGTGCAGCTATAAAGCATACAGAAGTGAATAAAACAATAGATAATGTTCTTCGGAAACAAAACAACGTGAAACGGATATTCACACTGACCGTGTGATTCATCGAACTTATAAAGTTGATCGTTTTAAAACTACTGTCGACATTCATAATGAAATATATATCTCCGTACTTGAAGCAAAGAATAAACGTAAGATCAGTTCGACGTCGTTATGGCTGCAATTACTATAGCGAACTCCAACTTCTCCCAATGACCGAATTTATCCTTCATGGCGACAGAGGAGCTCCATCCACCCACTACACCCCCTCCCAAGAAATTTAACCTAATCCTTACCCAAACCTAACAGCTTTTTACAAATATCTCGGAAACTAAGTCGAGTGGCGATAACGTGTATGGAGAAAAGTTGTTCAGAATCAACACCAAATAATATATTTGAAGCTCATCAAAATCGATTGTTGGTTATGTCTGGGTTAGGTTTTTAGGTTGGGGATGCTACAGCATAAATGTCATTCGGAAAAGGCGGAGTTGCTGTAGTCAAGCTAACAGTTTTATGCAAATATCTAAAAAACTAAACTAAAAAGTTGTTGAGATTGATGATCTTGACAGCATATTTCAAGATCGTTGAAATCGGTGAGGAAGGGTGGGTCGTCCGGACAGTCTCCGGTCACGTAGACCCTTATTCCATTGAAACAATCAACAGAACAGTACATTTTTTTTAGTAAAATTTTTTTACAATGAAGGAAAAATAATTAAAGAAAACAATAAACAACGCCTTCATGAATAATATATGTATTTTAATTATAATACAATATACACTCCTCAAAAAAATTAAATTGTTGTATCGATATCGTTCAAATGTCATTGGAAAGCTTGAAGTCTCTACCTTCAGATTCTTTTTCAAATTTTCAGCTACGTTGCTTTTTAACACAGTTATAGCGTTATAAAGAAGACAGAAAGTTACACAAAATTCCTGACATCACATGGGGTGAGATAAATTTTTTTGATAAATCGTGTTAACATCTTGTTTCCTGTGCAAAATACCTGGCTATAGAATATTGTGTGATTTTTTTCGCACAAACACAATTTTCATAGGTGAAAAATTATCGCAGCAAGTTCGTCGGGTGCTCAATCGAATCGACAGAATCTCTGCTTCAAACTGACCTTAAGATCCTGGTATTGCGGTCATTTCTTGCCAGGATATAACGAGTTGAATGAAAAATGGACTTGTGCATATTTTCAGAAAGACCTGGTACATTGAAATGTTAATTAAAGTAAAAAAACAAAACAAGTGTTTTCAAGAGAAAGAAATGCTCTATCTATTGCTTTTTTGCACAAGATTCGACGATGATTTTTTCGCTTTGTAGAGCCAGTTAAAGTTAAAAGGCCAATACAATGAGTCTCCGCGTTGTATGTCAGCAGCCCGAGTCTTATCGTGATCGGGACACTATTCTTTGATGCAGTGCCGAACGTAAAAAAGGACAGCGATAGTCACCGCCATTTACAGTTGCCGCGGTCCGTACACACGTTGTAATTCGTGTGTCCTATGAGTTATCTGTCTGTGCAGGGAAATACTACCGACGAGACTCTACTATTCTTTGATGCAGTGCCGAACGTAGAAAAGCACAGCAAAGCTCGAGAACTTCTTTATTTTTCATTATTTCTTTATGGGACTTTCAAAGTCTCGTAAAAAAATAATTCATAATAAAAAAGTTTAAGTTTTGATTTAAAGGCCTGAGCTCACGCCAGTTTCAACTTTCCCATTCCCAGTCTCTTCCTTTCCCATACGCTGTCCTTCTTTGTGTCCAAAACTTTAATCGTTCATTACACAAGTAAATATCATCGAAATTATATCATATCTGGTATCATTTTCATTTTCAAGCAAGCGCTTTCAAATTATGTTAACACGATTCCTAAAAAAAACTTCTCATCTCATGTGATGTCATGGAATTTTTTGTAACTTTCAGTCTTCTTTATAACGTCTTCTTTCCTTCTTTACCTTCTGTGTTAAAAAGCAACATAGGTACAAATTTGAAAAAAGCATCTGAAAATAGAGGCTTCACGCGTTCAAATGATTGTTTGACGATATCGATACAACAATTTTTGTCGGAGTCATGATCATTTGAAATTGACACAATTTCTCGGGTTCGTAGAGGTGATCCCTTAATTTTTTGAGGAGTGTATGTATACGTTTCGGCGCGACGAGTGACATCAGTGGGACGCACGTGACATCGATACGTCCTGCGTCAACGCTGCAACGCGACATAGATCCTTTTTCCATAAGTTTCAAACACCCAAAACTCTTCCTCTTTTTCTATGAAAAATTGACTAGTGACGCATTATTTACAACTAGTATGCACTAAAGTGATTTACAGAGACCGCAGAATTACATTATGGTGTTAAGTGAATATCGACCAAAATGTAAGATAGACCCTTATTCGAGATTAAACTTCAATTAAAAAAATCAACAGCATAATTGTAATGGTCAAGGTTAGATTAGGATGAAGAAAAGATCTATCAACCACAGTTGACGATGAGTAATACACTATCCCACAATCAGAATGCCTCATTCGTTAGCAAGTAAACCACATACAGTGACTCCCATAAATATTCGGACACTAGGTATAACTAACTTTATGACTTAATAATTCGTTTGTTGATAAAGCAATCGCCCTGGAAATTGTTTCTAGCAATAAAACATTTATTAAGGATGCTAAACATATATAATTTATTTGAAAAATATATATACGTTTCATAATAAAAATTATTAAACGAAATAATGGACCATTTGTGGCTCACAAAAATATTCGGACACGTATTATATTTCTCTGGCAATCGCCTTCTGGGGACGCGATATTCCAAGAAAGGGAAAACGTTTGTTTACAAACAGAATCTCGTGGACCATTAGATGTCCATGCCACCTCACTACTGTCAGTAGTAAACGTGAATTCGTTCAAAATGGGTCGCAAAGGAAAGAATACGAGTTTTGATGTGTGGCAGCTTGTAATTTTTCATCGAGAAAAAGGAAAAACCTATCGCGAAATTAGTGCAATGCTTCGTATAAGTAAGAGTACTGCTGCAGATATCTGTCGACGATTTTATATTGAGAATCGCATTGATTCTATTCCGCAAACTGGAAGACCAAGTCTCTTATGTACGAGGGAGAAAAGCAAAATTATTCGGAAAGTGAAAAAAAAATCCGCGCTTAAGTGCTCCAAAACTAGTTAGTGAGCTATTAGGAGAAAGCTCCAAAAATGTTTCAGCCGAAATAGTTCGGAGAGTGCTGAGGCAAGCTGGTTACAATGGAAGAGTAGCTAGAAAGAAACCATTTATCAACGAAAAGAATATTGATAAACGAAAAACCCTTGCAAGAGAGCTAATTTCTAAGGATGAGACATGGTGGAAGGATGTCATATTTGCTGATGAAAGCAAATTCAATCTGTACAATTCCGACGGAAGAACTATGGTGTGGCGGAAAGCGAATAAAGAGTTTAATTTTGAAAATACAAGAGGTACAGTGAAACACGGCGGAGGCAGCGTAATGGTCTGGGGTTGCATTTCATCATATGGAGTCGGTAACCTAGTTTTTATTGACGGTATCATGGACAAAAATCATTATTTAAATATACTCAAAAATAATTTAATTCAAAGTGCTGAAAAAATGGGGCTTAATAATACTTTTAAGTTTTACCAAGACAACGACCCCAAGCACAAGTCACGTATTGTGCAAGAATTTTTATTATACCGCTGCCCCAAAATTCTTCATTCGCCGCCCCAATCACCGGACCTTAATCCTATCGAGAATTTATGGGATGAATTGGATAGAAAACTTCGAAAAACCCCAATTACATCGATAGCTAAATTAAAACAAAGACTTGCAACTGAGTGGTCGAATATAACTGTTGAATATTTAAAAAAAATTACAAACAGTATGCCAAACAGATTAAGACATGTTCTTAAACAAAATGGTTATGCCACGAAGTATTAAACAAATTTTGTAATGCTAAATTACATTATCTAAATTGAAAAATTAATATTGTCCGAATATTTTTGTGAGCCAAAAATGGTACATTATTTCTTTTACTAATTTTTATTATGGAATTTATGTACATTTTTCAAATAAATTATTTATGTTTATCAACATTAATAGATCTTTTATTGCTAGAAACAATTCCCGGGACGATTGCTTTATTAACAAAGGAATTATCAAGTCGTAAAGGTAGTTATAGCTAGTGTCCGAATATTTTTGGGAGTCACTGTATATTAATTATACTTACTTTTGAAGCATAATGAATATTAAAACAGAGATATATAACATACATATTAACTGATTTTAATGAAAAAATTCAATATCTCATTTTTAATACACGTTGTAACGCGACGAGGAAACAATAAAGCGTCAAGACCCCTCGTCACCCCCCCCCCCCCCCCGGATGTAACAGAAGAATTGTGCCGAGGCAGCGTGGCCGGCGGTTCAAGGGGAACCGCGGGGTCTGGAACCTTCTAGACCCCTAGTAACGCGTTATTGATAAAGATAGCAACGAGTCCATATAAATATCGGTAGATTACCGCGGAGCAAGCACTCTTGCTGCACCTGTAGGATAGGATGAGGTAAGACCACGGCCGCCTACAGGATGGGAGAGTACGAAGCAATGCTATCGGACGCCCAGCAGCAGAGCTGCACCTGTGGGAGAGGACGAGTAAGACCACGGACGCCCACAGGATGGGAGAGTACGAAGCAATGCTATCGGACGCCCAGCAGCCCAGGAGAGGACAGGGGTTGCACCTGGACGCCTCTCTGGATACATGGGAGAGGACGGCCATGAAGGCCGGCGGCCCGCCGAAAGGAAAGAACAGGGGGTAGCTTCCTGGCCGCCTGAGAGTAGGGACGCCTGGTTCCTCTGTACGTTTCGGAGAGGACGGCCATGAAGGCCGGCCGCCGATCGGATATGAGAAAACAGGCGAAACCGCGTCGTCGTCGTCGTATTCCCAGAGGGAGAGTACGGTTGAAATAAACCGGACGCCCGATGGTGGTATCGCGTATTATATAAAATCTTTTCCTAAATTAATCGTTGCTAGCTTTGTCTCTCACTCTCTTGAAAGAATCTATTTTATAACAAAACCTATCTCCTGATCCTTTGTACTAACGTGTTTGGAAAATATATCCTATGTATGTCTCCAGATATTACGACTCCTGTCATTCCGCAACCACCGCAATCCTTTACGTTACAACATTATTTTAAAAATAAAAAAAATTAATATAGTACAGTAATTAGGTCCCTTACCCTATGTCAAAAAAGAACATTCATGAAGATGTCTTAAAAGGCCTTCCGACACTTTTAACGGCCGTACGATATACGTTGTTTACATACATAGTTCGCTACAGTCGGCCCGTAAGAAGTTAATAAAACTTTCAATAACCAAAATAAGAAATCTGTAATTCACAGAGACAGGTAAGTAATTTTGGTTGGAAAATTTACCCAAAAATTTAGGACTAAAATACTGTGTATTTATTAATGCTCATAATATTTTAAGGTTAATAAATAATTTTACTTGAAAACTTATGTATAATACTTGACTTATAAAATGATACTGTAATACTAACCGCAGTTTGGCATTATATAGTATAAATAGAATCGGCTGTTATCGTATGTTATCTTCATGGAAAAACCTTAACTGTTAAGGCTGCTACTAACGAAGACTATCTTTCCAAATCCATGCTACGTAAGCGTGAACACACAATTGGCTGCCACAGCACAATATACATATTGTATAGTAACTCCTAGTAGCTTTCTAGTTGCGAACATTTATTTCTAACGAAGACACACGAAGGTGGGGGGATAGAGAGGTGCGTTGCCAAAGTAACGTTAACGGAAGGTGCGCATCCGACAACATCCGACAGAGAATTGTCTTATTTATTTCTATTATTGCTGAATTCTTAGACTCAAAATTTAAAATAAAAATATAGTATAATATGGGCGCATATTATGTATATTATACATATGTATGTATATGTGTACGCTGTTCATATTTTCGCGACATTTAGTTTAGAACTTCTCTCTAGTAAACTCCTATATAAAGTACACGAATCAAATAAAATTTTTAATTTGTAAAGAGTACAACAAATAATACTATATTGTATTACCTGTTCTATCTGTAATTTTTAAAACTGATCACGTGAAAGTCACAAATTGCGACGTCTACGTATACTAGGGTGGACCTTAGATATACTTGACGAAAATTATTTTGCAAGGTTTTTTTTGGCCCCTTCCCCCCCCCCCCCAGAATTGTGACATTTGTTGAGAAAATGATTTGGAAAAAATTTGGGGTCGATTTGATCATGGCCGCCCGAAGCGCATCAAATCTAAAAATTTTGAATTTTTTTAATCTTGACATAAATGTACGTTATGATATATCGTTGAATTTGTCTTTTTTTCTCTTTAAGGATACATACATAGCATAAAAAAAAAACTAAAAAACAATTTCTTGAACGTCCACAAGCAGATCTGGGACAAAGCGGTCAGATATCTCTTATCGTAATTTGCATAATATAATTTATAGTTATGTATGTATGAAAAAACTCTGCAAACAAAAGTTGTAGTATATAAGGAATTGAATATGACAGGAAAAAAATTTGTTCAAGGCCATTTTTTCGAGTTTTCAAAGTCATGGATGTTTTTTCTATTAACAACAATTTATGCTATGTATGTATCCTTAAGGAGAAAAAAAGACAAATTCAACGATATATCATAACGTATATTTATGTCAAGATTTAAAAAATTGAAAATTTTCAGATTTGATGCGCTTTGTGTTCCCATGACCCCAAATTTTTACCAGATCATTTTCTCAACAAATGTCACAATTCGGGGGGGGGGGGGGGATTAGAAATTTTTTGGTAAAAAAATAAGGTCCACCCTAATGTATACATATGTAATATACGCTAAGGACATATTAATAACACACATTAACCCAAGCCTCGAGCTGCCACGCGGAGTCCCAAAGGAGGCTCCTCGAGCTCATACGCTTTATTACTCATTTTTATCCTCAAATATTGTTTTTCTTTTTAAAGTTTTGGAATACTTGAGCATGTGATACTTTCTGAACTTTTTACGTTGCATTTAGATGTATATTTACAAAATAGAAAGTAGATATATAACCCTCTTCTCTCAGAATGAATTCTAACTTCTAACTGCATGAATTATTGACTGTAACTGGAAATACTGCATCGCTCTTAGCCAATCAGTTCTGTCATTCGATTCTTAGTTCTGGGATTATTTGTTATTCTTTGGAGATAAAAGGTGCGTTGGGGGCCGCTTCGCGTCATTGCAGCTATACTGACGCCGTGATGCATTGTCTGGTTTCTCCTTTTTATACACTGTAATTTTTTTCCTATAGCAACGGGGCTACGGAATATTAAACCTGAATGTATAAACGTATTAAAGGTATGAATAACAAAATTTACGTAATATTTACCTAACAAGAAGTACACAATTTTAGGAAAGACATACAAACATCAACGGTTATTACTTCCATCGTTTAACACGTTGACTGCCATGCCACTCATATGTGGGTGACGAAATTATTTGTCCTGGTTTTAAAATGAATTTTTACGTTAATATATTCATTGTACCAAATTTAATTAGGATCTGTAAAATGCAAGAAAGCTGGAGGACTACTCAATATCATACAATTAATTTTTTTTCAATTTTTATTTCATTAAATAACGCTTGATTTTATGGAATTTTTGAGATTTCTAGTTTGGCAGTCAAAGTGTTAAATACGACATTTCGGAAAGTGCATTAAGATTTGTCTAGTGGAGCATCTACCCATGAAGATAAGAGAGATAGCGACAATAATTTCGGTAGATGCGAATACATTTGCTGACGATTTCGGAGGTGTTAGTACATAGGTACACGCACAGCAACTGTCATCAATCGCTCGATCGTCAAAATTAACGAAGGTGACAAATGAAGGCGAGAGGACGAGGGAGGACAGAACGACTCGCACTCATGAACCTTCGCGGTTCGAGAAATGACAAACGACAAACTACAAACCGAGGGCAGTGTGGCCAGATTGGGCGCTTCATCGCAAATTGGGCGATTTTAAAAGTTAATTTGCGCTTAATTTTTTGCAAAAATCGCGAACCGCAATTTGGGCGATTTCTAAAAAATAAATTGCGTTTTCTCTTTTTGTTTTTAATTTATTTTTTTTTTGTTGGTGTTATCCAACTCTTATATTGGCGAATGATGATTGGCAGGATTCAAGTTGTGGCAACAACGCAACCACAATTTCGTACGTGTTCGTTTTGGCCCTAGCACTAACTTCAGTATTATCATTTCTTAACCTGAACTAATTCTAATTCTCTTAAACTATTTCTTAAGATAAGATTATATATTAAGTTTCTGCATAAAAAATGGGTAAATGGACAAAATATTCCAAGGAACATAAAACAGAATGAGAAGAGTGACAGTTCAAAGGTAAGTGTTTAATTTAATGTTATTGATAATATCTAATAATGGGTATGGATTTGGGGATGTGTGATATTGCATGGTGTTTTTGCATCAGCATTTAATATACATAGCTGCAAATGGCGTTGATTGGTGATGGTGTTTCAATTTATTTAGGATGGATAACAAATAAACAAGATGGTTCAAGTTATTGTAAAATGTCTAACATATATTTAAGGGCACTCAAAGCTGACCTTCTAAGGCTTTCCCGAATAACAAAACTCAGTTAAATCTTAAAAATTTTGGTTAGCACTTAATCTCACATATAATTTAAAGAATTTTATTTTTAAATTATTGAATTTTATCTGGTGTTGCATTATCTAAATAACTAACTATATATATATATTTTACAATTACTGAAATTATGAAGATGCTTTCGTGGGAAATGATTAAATGAATATATTTAGTAGAGCATGTATTATAATACGAACCACTCAAAATTCAAATAAATTCAATCTAGTAATTTGTATAAGACAACATGTATTAGTTACTTTTAAGGTTCGGTAAGGTTTAGTGTTAATCAAACAGATGTCATCTCATTTAAATGTTTTTTTTTCCGAGTAAAAAATATCAGCCCAAAAATTATTTTATATCCTCTAAGATCTAAATTTAGTGATTTGTCAGTAGAATTTATGTTCAAAGAAAAATTGAGTGACATTGAAACGCAATATAGACAATTATTAAATGTTCAGTGGGAGCAAGTTTTCGATGGAAATATATCTACCGGAAGATACATTGCAATTTTTGTAAGAGGTAATGACATTGAAAAATACTGCAGGTGAACCACTGTTCCAAGATATGTATATCTATGTTTGTATTCAACCTTTCAACTTTACCTTCTTCAAATGCGGCAATTGGAAGGAGTTCTTTCATAATGAATGTTATAAAATTATGTTAAATATGTTAAATTCAATAATGCTATTTGTTGTAAAACATTCGAACCAACTCCAGATATGTTTTCAAGTCACGTGACCGTTTCGTCTCTGTCGTCCATACTCCAGTATTGGCAGAGGGAGGGTAACTTTTTCCGCTTAATTCGTCGTCCCTCCCCTCATCTGGCGAGTACATATGTGTGTGATCAGCGGCGAAACCGAACGGAACCGAAAAGCGAGCGAATCGAGAGTACGACTTGAGCAAAGCGAGTGTGTCGGAAGTAATGATGCAGAAAAAGCATTTCAAAAATATTCGAATGGCAAATGCATTATCAACTTGTAATTTATATTTTTTCGAATGCGAAATGTACTTAGATATGTACGTGGATCTATTCGATTGTTATGTTATTACTTTTTTTTATGTTATTACAATTGATGAATAGCTTGGTACTTTGTTATTAGAATGTTAAATACTTTTTTAATTTGTATTTAAGACTTCGTCGAATGCCGAATACCGAGTATCGAATACTTGCTCATGCATCATCATTTCACCTAAAATTAAAAGCTCCATGGTTGAAATATTTATCTTCAACTGCACAACGGACTGTATGCGACGTATGCAGTCTGCAACGTATCCATCGTGCTAAAAAGGAAGTAATTTACTTTTCATTCGGCTATGATACTGTAAATACAAGTATTTATATTTTTATGAGATCAAAAGTACCGTCAAACCTGTTTTTGTGTGGTAGATAGAGACTGCATGAAAGAAACCGCATAAAAAAAATATTCAGAAATTCTTTACAACATATTAAAGAAAATTTTTTTATGCGGGGGAGAGGGAGCACATAAAAAAGTCTCACTTAGAAAATATGTCAAAGATTTACGAAATAGCGAGAAATTGCTTTCCAAACAAAATAAATAATTAAATTACACGTGGAAACATTTAAAAAAAATTTAATTTCTCATTTTAAACATGGAGAAATTTTCAAAATGCATATAATTCAATGTCGTAGTCAAAACGCGCATTTTCTTGTGATGAGAACATTACAAGGGTGTTATAATACCAACACCGTTGGCAGCCATACACCGCATAAAAAAAAATTGCACAAAACAAATCGCACAACAAAAATCGCATAGAAAAGGACCGCACAAAAACAGGTGTGACTGTATGAAATATTATTGTATTCGGTATTCGATGAGCTCTTATAATGCAAATTACAAAAGTTGTTGGGACCCATAGTCTTAATACATTCGCGACCGCTGACGTGAATTCGCATCATTTTAAATTCTATTCCTGATTGCCGCTGACGTGAATTCACGTCCTGCAATGTTTGCTTCTGAATGCGGCAACATTAGGCGCATTAATGGGATTGGATTTAAATTTAGATTATTAATTAATTTGATAAATTAATTAATCCTTGCTTTAGCGATACAAGTTTCCGGCAACCAGCTTCAGAATTTTATTATTTTCGCCAGTACTTAGTATTAGAAACAGAAAAAATTTCCGGTCGCGAATGTGTTAGGATACTCGCCAATCAACCGCCTCGAACAGCGCGCATAACTACCTGCCTGACGCTGCTATTACCGAGGCACCGTAACTGGGAACAACCCAATAGGACTGCACTAAACCGCTACCGTGGTCAATGTAGCGATCGCCGATTGCCCGAAAACTCGGTCCGACAATTAGTATATAAGCAACGCAAACCATTCCTACGCATCATTCTATCAGTCATAATGAAAACGAAACCAAAACTCTATACGTTGAATTCTTCTTTAGTAAAAACGTTTAAAATCATACAACTCGTCCGATCAAATCATTCCAACATACATCACCTCACCTTGGCTCTGAATCAGTATCCTGATAACAGACCTACATCGAGACCTTACAACCTCGAGGATAACGCGACAACGCTCCGACAACCGAGTCGGTGCTCAACAAAAGTATTTCATGTTCCGATAAAACGATTAAATAGAAAATACTAAGGTAAATTGATTTACATTCCCGAACAAAACGATAGTATACACGTGATATCTTTAATTTCTCATGTTATAATTATAGTAGTGTGAAAACTCTGAATGCTATGTGACAACTTTCTACGAATACATATGTATATGTAAACATAGCTGACATTGGCATTACATCAATCAATTGTCTCGGTGTTAATATAAACGCGCCAATGATCACGCACACAGACTGATAGCAAACTTCTATAATAAAAATGTATCTTTCATATTACATCAGTTATAAATACAGAAATAAATAAATAATGTGTAGAGCCTTCATGGTTCTCAATCACTTCTGTCGTGGATGGTTGGTAAGGATTTATACAAGTCTTTAATTGTAGATTGGGAAATATTTTCTCATTCTTTTCGAACGCAGGTTAAGTCGTGCAAATTTTCAAATTACCTGCCTTCCATGTAGTTATTATAATTACCAATACACCTATTTCTATCATTAAGAAATGTTCGTACATTGTCATCCTTTCATGAATAAGATAATAATTGTAGAGGGCAGTTATATCGCTCTTCCTCGACTATGTGGTACTGCGCTGTAGCCTACAAATGCGTGTTATATATTATTATTGTAGTAAGTGCGTATATTTGAACATGTTTTATGAACAATATTCTTCTTGCTGATAAATGCGATTAACAAGGTAATGTCTAATCATGTTCACAAACAGTTTTCCGCTTCTCCAGAAAAACATACTTTTTTGAGTTGTGTGGCCTTTGTAGCGAAGGTGCACCTTATGACCATATCGAAAAAGGTGAACGAGCAGGTTATGAACCGCAAGAAAAGCACACATGTTATTGGTTGCTCCATAAATATTCACTTCTTGAAAGACTCCGCTTCTAGAGCCCCAAGAATAGGTAGTTATCGAGCTATAGATTTACTTTTAATTTCAATATTCATAATTCCTATTCTACGATGAAATTTTCCAATTTTTGTCATTTTCACAATTTCTCGTAGATCTGTTTTCACATTTTAGCAGTAACAGGTTTTATCGTTATTGTCATCGAGGATGTTTGCATTATTTTATTCTGTGTGATTATTAGTATGTTATTAGATCTCTTATAATGGATTTCATTTAAGTGTTACTATTTTTAGTGTTATCTTATTTTTCGTTTATTTTAACTGTTAGCGTATCCGACTCAGCTGCACTCACGCTCAATCACGCTGCGAAATTCCAAATACATTGACAAATTCAATCACCGTCATTTATTTAGTTATTGATCATAAAACATTATACAACGAAACATTGAGTCTTCAATCTACTTCCATCATAGTCTATCCAATCATTTCCCAATGCCACGCACTTACTCACCATCTTCTCGTGATATTCATTGAGCAGTGACAGTAAATGTTTGCAACAATTAACATCATTGACAAAGAGTGAATTTCCCTAATAATCTGTAACGTTATTAAATCCTGTGGTGGCCGCATACGTAATATACATAAGTACGGTTGATATAGCCGCCCCCGACTGCTGCTAATATTTATCTACAACGCGTCGCGTCGACCGACTGTCCGTTTTCCGGGACATTACTTACAATATACACCTAGGGTAGACCTTATTTTTGTACCAAAAAATTTCTATTGCCCCCCCCCCCCCCCGAATTGTGACATTTGTTGAGAAAATGATCTGGTAAAAATTTGGGGTCATGGGACACACAAAGCGCATCAAATCTGAAAATTTTCAATTTTTTAAATCTTGACATAAATATACGTTATGATATATCGTTGAATTTGTCTTTTTTTCTCCTTAAGGATACATACATAGCATAAACAGTTGTTAATAGGAAAAACATCATCCATGACCTCGAAAACTTGAAAAAATGACCTTAACAAATTTTTTTCCTCGCACTATATTCACTTCCTTATATACTCCAACTTTTGTTTGAAGAGTTTTTTAATATATATTGCAGATCCTGTCTAAATTCTTAATACATACAACATACAAAGTCTTAAAATGCTTGCTACTGACGAATCCGTCAGCAAATCTGAGACGAAATTGTTCGATGTCATCTCTTTTCGAAATTTACATAATATCCATAATGACTACTTTTTTCGATCTTAGAACTGTTTTTCTTTTGTAGATTGAAGTGTTAATGAATTTGTTTAATATCTACATCAGTTATGTATATATGAAAAAACTCTTCAAACACAAGTAGTAATATATAAGGAAATGAATATAATGGCAGGAAAAAATTTTTTTTCAAGGCCCCTTTTTCTAGTTTTCGAAATCATGGATGTCTTTTCTATTAACAACTGTTTATGCTATGTATGCATCCTTAAAGAGAAGAAAAGACAAATTCAACGACATATCATAACGTACATTTATGGCAAGATTAAAAAAATTCAAAATTTTCCAATTTAATGCGCTTCTGGTGACCATGATCAAATCGACCCCTTTTTTTCAGATAATTTTCTCAACAAGTGTCACACTTCTGGGGGGTGAATCTAAAAAATTGTTGCAAAATAATCTTCGTCAAGTGTAGCTAAGGTCCACCCTAATGTGTACCCTCGCCCATAAGTATTAAAACACCCTTGAAAACGAATACTTTTTAAAATTACTCCAAAAGACTTGAGTTTTTTAAGATGTTAGAAGGATTAGTATACTAAATAGTGTGTGAAAAACTTTTTAAAAAATTGTTATTAGTCGGAATTTGTGAAGAAAAAAATGAAGGTCATGATTTTTAACTTTTTTCTCTGTGCCTACAACGAAAATTTGAACCATGTCTTTTGTAAATCTAAATGAGCTATATGTACACGGGTGCAAAGTTTTATCGAAATCAGGTGACGCTTAAAAAAGTCATAGGCTTTGAAAGATGTAAAAATCTTCGAATTTCGGTCTCGCAACTTATTTAACACTGATCGCCAAACTAGAAGCACCAAAAATTCCATAAAATCAAAGTAAGTTATTTACTGAAATAAAAATTGAAAAAAATTAAATGTATGATACCGAGTAGTCCTCCAACATTCTTGCACGTTACAGATCCTAATCAAATTTTGTACAACGAATGTATCAACGTAAAAATTCATTTTAAAACCTGCACAAATAATTTCGTCACCCACATATGGGAGACGTGGCATTCAACGTGTTAAATCGCATTTTCCCACAATTTTTGCCATTTTTAACCATTTATGGCTCATGGCAACCTTAATCGATTTCATTGAAACTACGTCTATATATCCAATTTAAATAGAACTACGAAAAGCAAATTTTAAATTTTTATTACAGACACAGATACAACAGTTAAACATCGTGACCTTCAGCTTTTATTCGCAATTTCCATCAATAATTTTTAAATCTCATTTTTTATACACCAGTCATTCTTTCTAACATCTCAAAAAGACTCGAGTCGTTTGTACCAATTTCAAAGAAGTTATCCTAATATTTCTGGACGGGGGTGTATATCGCAGTGTGGCGTGCACTTCAAACAATTTTCATATCGTCAATTCTGGAGTGTCCGTATTTTTACTTCGGACGACATCCACAATTTTTTCAATATTTCCCAGCTATTATAAACTTACCTCCTTTTTAATCAATTGCAAAATACAGGACGTACAAAATTTTTTTCAACTAAAATCATTTTTATTAGATACTCTTATGTTTTCGCTATAAGCACTCGAAAACTCTTTTTCATCGGTTTGTTGGTTCAGCCGTTATAATTGAATGAAAAAAGTTTGACGTTGTATTTTATACATCTGTAAAATCAACAATTTGTAAGATTTCGAAAAATCCTTTGAGGTACGTGTATATACACTCCTAAAAAAATTGAAAGGATCACCTCTACGAACCCGACAAATTGGGTCAACTTCAAATGACCATAACTCCGGCAAAAATAGTTGTATCCATATCGCTAAAAAATCATTTGAGACCTGAAGTCTCTACTTTCAAATGCTTTTTCAAATTTTTAGCTATGTTACTTTTTAACACAGAAGATAAAGAAGAGAAGAAGACCTTATATACGATAAGATAAATTTTATGGTGAGATACATTTTTTTGATAAATCGCGTTAACATAGAAACCTTGTTGTCGAACATAGTGCGATTTTTTGTTCGAGTTATGCAACATTGATGTAAAAATGGTCTGTTTAAAGTTACCGGTTCGCATAAGATGAGGCTAATAGCGCTAGTTCGTCACATTGGCTCGAGCGTGCTCTCTTAGGCCTAGTTCAGACACGGCGGAATCCGCGCGTTTCCGACCGCGCGATTTGAACCGCGTGAAAATTGGTAGTTGTTCAGAAAGAGGCGACGACCTGCGGATATGCAGGAGACAAGTCGAAGCGATTCATGCTAGCACACATTCGAAATGCGCGTAATCCGTTAAACAACTAAACGCTCTCATAAGAGCCATAGTATATAAATAGAATCGCGCGGACACAGCGCGGATTTTGTTTTCTGTGCTCTAATGGCGGCAAATATCATAAATATGTACCTAAGTTATTAGTTTCCTTTACATTCTATTGAAATTCCATTTTGTTGCAGTCGATATGTAGCCTTTGCAGAAAACATAGGCGTTAGGGTGGCTCTTATTTTCAGCATTTGAATTTTTTACGACACCTCCCAGGATTGTCCCAATTAATAAACAAAAATCTGTGCAAAGTTTGAGCTCGATCGGATAACGGGAAAGCGTGTCCCTTGGCCCTTAAATATTAAAATAATGAATTAAATGCTCATAAAATAGTTTTTCTCGAATATCTTCAAAATTATGGACTGCATCGAAAAATATATTAGACGAAGCCTATACAGGGTGTCCCAAAGCGTTTCAAGTTCTTGAAAGGTGCGGTTCCTGAGGTCATTTGAAGCGACATTTTCCTTTGCAAAAATGTCCGCCCCGGCTTTGTTAAGGAGTTATTAACGAAAAACACGGACCAATCGGAGTGCTCGGCAGCAAAATCCACTGAGCAAAAGCGTTGGTGTCGCGCCGCGGTGATGTAGTGAACAAGAGAAGGAGCAGAAGTTGATTTATAATCATTAGAACCCGCTTATTCGGCCGTAAATGCACTTGCTGCTTCGAAATGTGTGTCACTGAGCTATTGGGAGACGAACTGCATTACTGACTTCAGGTATGACAGTGCCGAAAGTTAAGGGTTAAGTTAAGGGTTTACGATCAGGTCAACGAACTGCATATCTGGTGGTGGATAGTAGGTATACGACAACCTAAGGGATGTGCTGTCAAGTCAACGATCCTGACTTTCACTTTCACTTTCTTATCGATAAATTAATCATATGTTTATTTCACACAGATGCCGTGAAATTTTTCCACACTCACAATCACTGTTCACATTTGTCAACACATTGCTATGTACTAATAACAATTGCAATATCACTTGTATTGGAGCGTAAATCACAACAATCAGTTAATGTGATCACGAGATTGCGAATTTCATGCATTTTTAGCAAAAATGAGTAGGTGCATTGTAAAAGAGAAGAAAGATTAAATTAATTTTAAAACACCAACTTATTATTTTCTATTTGCAATAGCAGCAGCCAACTTTTATTTTGCATAAAAATGCGCAGACTAGTTATTATTTGAAATATGAGACGGACGATTTTTTGGAACAGTTAATCAACTAATCACTGGTTTGCGGATTTTTATGCAAAATAAAAGTTGTCTGTTGCTATAGAAAGGACACGAGCCAAACAGACATTTGATTCTTACTTTAATCATTTTAACAAGTTGACAATAGTAAGTTCGCGTTTTTAAATTATTTTAATCTTTCTACTATTTTACGATGTTCGAAGAATTAGTATACTAAATAATGTGTAAAAAAACGTGAAAGTCAGGATCGTTGGCTGAGCCGCACATCCCTTAGGTTGTCGTATACAGTGAATTCTCGATATATGTCAACAACATGGGTCTTGTCAGCATTGTGTATCATCCAGGAGATATACCCCAACCGTGTTATGTTTACACTCGTAGCCCCTCGCGGAGTATACCCCGCGGTAGTGGGGATAATCCCGCGACGTTTATCATGCAGGGCTTGGCGACATATTTAGAGAAATCACTGTACCTTCTATCCACTACCAGGTGTGCAGTTCGTTGACTTGACCGTACGTCCCTTAACTTTCAACACACATTTCAAAGCAGCAAAGTACATTTAAGGCTGAATAAGCGAGTTTTAAATACAAATTTCCGCTTCTTCTCTTGTTCACTGCATCACTACGGCGCGACACGAACGCTTTTGCTCAATGGATCCTGCTGCCCAGCCAGACTATCCCCGCCACGTCATCGTGCGCCGTAGTCGCGCTCTTATTGGTCCATGTTTTTCGTTAATATGTTATATTTCAGCATCCGCTTACATTGTATGTCGTCTGTCGTCGCTGGGTCTTCGACGTTCGGCGCTCGTCGGTCCTCGTCGGCCGTCGTCGCCGTTTATTCGTCGAGCTGGCAAAAGTTATCCGAAGATTTATTCGAAGCCTTCGAATAAATCTACGGATAAAAATGCTAAATACAGTCCAATTTGTACCGTGTTTAGTGTCATTTTAATCAGAAGAATGCCACGAATTAGTTGGCGCAAGCCCCACAAAAAAATCATGAAAAACAATGAAGTTTTGCAATTGGATTGGTAGTGGTGTCACACCGATATCTCGCGACTCTGCGAGCTCGGAACTTCAAAGACCAGCGACCGACCAACAGCCTACAATGTAAGCAGACGGAGAATCGTGCATTATTGGCAATTTATGCTTTTATGTTTTTAATCAGAACAATATTGTTAATACGAATGAGTTGTACAGCTTATCCCGATCGAAATGAGTCCAAACACGACATCATTTGGACTGTCTTTAATGAGATTGTAATTTTTATCGTAAAATTAGGTATCAGTGAAACTTGTTCGATTACACTCGAATTGGACCTCATTTTCATCAGGAAAATCCCCTCCATTAGCTCGTCACAATTTTATGAGGATATATTGAAAAATCTAAAAGTTTAAACTCTCATTCGTGCGGGATTCTCCATCCGCTTACATTGTATGTCGTCTGTCGTCGCTGGGTCTTTGATGCTCGGCGCTCGGCAAAAGTTATTCGAAGATTTATTCGAAGCCTTCGAATAAAAGATACAGATAAAAGATGAAAAAATTATTCGAAGTTCGAATAAATCCGCTTCGAATAAAAAAAATTATCTTTATTCGTCGGATAAATTCTCGTCGAATAAAAGTATTTATCCGATACTCGACGGATAAAGATACTTTTTTTATTCGAACCTTCGAATAACGAATAAAAATATTTTTATCTTTTATTCGTTATTCGAAATTTTTATTTAGATACATATTTTGCCCAACTCTGCTCTACACCAGGGGTTCCCAAAGTTTTACCTAGGTGGGCCAAATTGTAAATTCTGAAATATTTGGCGGGGCAAAAAAAAAAGTGTTATGGAAAAATACGTTCAAATCGATAAAAAGTTAGACACAAGCGAAAGATTTATACTAATTTTATAGCATAATCGTTCTTTATTTATGAGAATAATTACTTTTTATAACAAAATGTTTATTAACGTAATTCAAAAATAATTGAACAAAAATAACTAAATAATTTCAAATAAAGACAGAAAAAATAATAAATTCATCAAGCAGCGGTTGTGCAGTTGTTGTTTTCTTTTAATAATATCATTAAACCTTGGTTCTAAGTCGGCTGAATATATTCTTAACACCGCTTGTAAATGTTTATCGATTAATTTTGATCTCAATTTGTACTTATTAATAATCATGATTAGGGCAATTTTTTCGTATATACACGATGGGGCACCAGATATTACCACTTTGATTTACGTTATTATTATTATTCTTTATTATGAAGGACAATTTTGAGTTTTGAAACGGAACCATATATTTTCTTATGCACCTTAACCTATGCGTGTGGAAAAATGATTAGTGTAGGAATTATTTTAATTTAAATATTACAAAGAAAAGCTTTGATAAAGAAAAAAGTTTACGCACAAACTTTGTACGATGTAGTAAAATATCGCCTGACGTCTTACAAAATGTGTAAGGTGCAGATGTTCCAAGCATGTTGAGATGTGAATAGACTTTACATTGAATATTTTTTTGTAAATAATTATTAAATAAATAAAATTATCGTTAGTAAGAGAATGAGATTTGCTTAGCAATATTTAAATTAAAATAACTCCTACACTAATCATGTTTCGACATACATAGGTTAGTACTTTTTTTATAGAGAATAAAAGGCTGCATCAGAAAATGTTGGTGCATAAAAAATGTATGGTTCCATTTAAAAAATCCAAGTTGACATTCATAAGTCCTTAACGCATCCACCTATAAGAAAACCTAATAGTGGTTGCGATAAGAATTCTTGACTTCGACATATTCCTGTAATTCGATCAGTTCAAATTGCACATCTTCGGAAACATTTTGTGGATCCCAAGAAAATGGATCAGAAAATAAAGCAAATTCTTCCCCGTGATTCTTAAAATCATTAAAACGTTTATCAAATTCTCCCAACAAATTCTGTATAATTTCATAATATGTTTCCGACTGAAGAATTTTTCCGGCTAATGCTTTAGTGTTTTCTGTTACTAATATTCTACTCGATTCAAAATGAGATGTTTTCAATTTGAAGTTGTTCTTGTAATAATCGAAATTTTCGTTCTGTGGCTTCCACACAACAAAGAAGATTAAAAATAAGTCTAACAAGATTAAAAATAAAATTTATTTATTTTTTTGCAAAAATGTAAATGATCTCTATAAATTCAAGATCGCGGACGATCTGAGATCGCAGGCCGTATTTCTCGAGTTTGCGGGCCGCACTTTGGGAACCCCTGCTCTACACTCTACAACCATAAGGGACACATATCCCAACTTGGCGTCAGAGTAGAAACTAGAAACACATGCGTGTGTAATCCGTGTGAGCTTAAAAGGTTGCAAGGTTTCACTTAAGCGACTTCTAATTATCGAGCGACTACCTACTATATCTCGTATTTAGTAAAAGCTATATTTGTATAGTGACTCGAACGTTTAAAATAGCACTGTGAAAAAAATATCGAAAAAGATTGTTTCAAGATAGAGTGTAAAACAACATTTTTATTTTGCTTTCCTTTCTTTAAATGGACTACTGAAGTTATCTTTTGTTGTGATATCTGTGGAAGAACGGATAAAGAATTTGACGCAAGTGTTTAACGATATTTAAAATATTTTGATTTTTCTTTGGATATCCAGTGATCCTACAGTATTTGTTCGAATATGCAAAAATGTCGTTCTGTTGTTAAAAAAAAGAAGGATCAAGCAAGCAACATATTACTTCGTACCAGTCGCCAAGTTCAAGTAGTCCCCAAAGTTGAAAATGAGAAACTTATCTTATGAAATGTCACGTAAACTAACGGAAATAGAACTGGCATGGTAAACACAAAAATTGCTTGTTTTTTTATATCGAATAATATTGGATAAAAATTTTTTTGATTTATAGTTACAATTAAAGAACATCAACAATCAATTAACAATAATTTTATAAAAATAACACGACAGATATAACCGGTTCAATATCGGTTAAAATCTGTATGTTGTTCGATTGCTAGTAGCAATCAGCTTTGAAAATGTTACAATACAATTGACAATAAGATGTTAACAATAAGATTTTTGTGATATCTATGTATAGACGCTCTTAGCAGTTCATAGCTTAGAAGTTGTCTTAAATGGTCATAAATAAAATAATCAACGTTTATTATACAATAGTATTTTGAACTAAACATAAAAATACCTAACTACATTTTGGTCCAAAATTTATTGAAACTCTCCCTTAGTATAAATTTAATATAGAGTCGGTAGAAATTAGTAAAGATATCATATTTATGCACTTTTGCGCTAACGAAATGCCAAATTATTTTCATTTATCCACCATGTATAGAACGTATCCATCCTTATTGAAAAATTGATAAGTTTTTACTCGATATATGTCCATAATACGGGTCTACCCAGGGATATATATCGGCTAGAAGATACTATTCTTTGATACTCTAACGAAAAAGGACGAACGTAGAAAAGGACTGCGAAGCTGTTTGGCCTCTCACGGGGTACAATACCCCGCAGCAGTGAGGATAGTTCTGGGACTTTTATCGGCGAGATATTTGGGAAATATATCGAGTAAACATTGTATATGATTATTTTTTCCTCCTAATATAAATATTTGTAAAGACACCATTGTTATCTTCAATAGATTGCAAACAGATACTATTCCCAAAAATAAAAAAAGAGACTAAAAAAGAAATTATTAAGAAAGTCACTTAATACTATATATGTATGTACACATCTCTTACTTACTTACTTACACATCTTTTACTTTCATTGTAAACTCTCGAATGGAACTTCGGGCCACTTTTACCTAATGTTGCAAACTCTACATCAAACATGTCATTTTATAACTTCTAACTGTAATTATTAGGTATGTATTTATACCATGGTTAACTGGAATCACTCGAATACCATAGTTGCGCAGTAATAGATTATTTTATAATTACTTTTATAATTGATTACAAAAAGTAATCAAGGCGATCGTAATAATTAATCAATTAATAGTTTCTGTAATAAATCAATAATCATTAGTCGGTAATCTGTAATGGTAGAATGAATAAATTCATGAGTCGATTACTTTATTCTTTTACTGAAACTGACGTTTCATGTAGTCCTATGTTTGTTGATGATTTCTTCTTGTAGTGTCATTTGCGGGGCATGGAAGCGGTAGTGAATGTTATTGTTGATATCCTCAGTATAATAACTCAGTTCTACATATT
Organism: Halictus rubicundus; assembly: GCF_050948215.1. Classification (NCBI taxonomy): domain Eukaryota; kingdom Metazoa; phylum Arthropoda; class Insecta; order Hymenoptera; family Halictidae; genus Halictus; species Halictus rubicundus. The sequence continues at coordinate 882,625 of NC_135156.1, read as the reverse complement.
GCGCTCATGCTCTCCAGTGGAAGTATGTAGTACTAACGTCCAACACGGTAATAGTACAGGGAATAAAACTTGATTTATTTTGCTAATATAATTCATTTTTTTTAAGCACCATTGAGTCTCTGGAATATGATTTAAATAAATAAAATTTACTATAAAAAAAGTGATTGTTCTGTCATCCGTACACTTTTGTTTCCCCGCTGGTTCGGATGTATAATGTAGAAAATTCTACCTACTGTAGTACATTTGTAGTTTGTGTTTGCATTGATTAGCTGAAGTTTTTTATTTTCTGATATAGTGACGACATTCCTGATAATACGCATGCAGATAAACATAACTCAACATTTAATTTTACTATGTAAATAATTTATTTTTCTGATAAATCATTAAATACGTGCAGATTTTCTAGAAACTGTTCGTTACTATTATAACTACCATAGCACACAATTTATGAGTTAATCATAATAAAGAGAAATAATCATTTCGTAATTAATACTTACTGAATTAATCGTGACTTTGATTGCATTTGCTTTTATTACTAAAGCTATTCATGAATTATGATTATTAGATTAGTTACTAATCGTTATCATTAATAATGAACATAATTTCGCGTTAGTTACAATCGTTAATCATTAATCAAATTACTTTTTGCTCAACTCTGTCGGATATTAATGTAGAAAAGGATAATGAGTAAATTTCATTTAAAGCAGCCTACATGAAGCATCGCACGCTTCATCGAAATTTATCGCGCAACTTGTACATATAGGGTGTAAACAAATGAATGGTCGTGACTACAGGGTATGAACTTAAAGTTTACATCTCGAAATTGATAGATATTAAGAGAAAGATGTCCCAAAGTTATTAAAAACGTTAAAAATTATTAGTGAAGTTTATTTTGTTGTCAAACATTAGGATGTTGGGCTCAGTAACGAGAGAAATAGTTTTCCCAATAATTTAAGAGAGTTTTAGGGGGTATTCTGGTTTTTCATACTCCAAAAGTCGATTTTTCAGCCATCCTGAGGCCATTCCGAATTGCAAGTTACGGTGTGCATGTAAGAACACGAATAAAAATAAAGATAAATGCATAAAAATTACACAGTATTTTTTGGAATATGCTCAAACATACAGTATACAACACAATATTTTCCTTGTACTATAAAAATTCAATAAACTTCTCCCCTAAATATCTCCCAAAAGCGACGCGTCCAATAAATAATACCCCCATAATATACACACCCGTCTAAACTGTGCAAGAACTCGTACAAGACGTATCAACCGAAAGAACTGGAACTTCGTATTCTTACAATTAAACCCAATAATGTTTTCTCCTTGCCCGTCTAAGTAAAGTAATCCATAATCTCCATATACAGAGAATGTACAAAGAGAATTTTAAAATGTCCACAAATAGTAATATCGTTAAATCTCTAAAACCCATTTATAGTATTCTCTCCATTGCTGTGAAAACTTCGGGTCTGCAGAGTCACAGTTACAGAAGATGTACTACGACATTCTTTGTAATGTCCCGAACGTAGAGAAAGATAGTGATTGAAAAAGAACGAGAAACTGAAGTTCGATGCGCTCGGCAAACATTAAAGGACTCGTGCAAGCTCAGCCTATGAAATTCAAAAATCGTATTCGTCCCGTCTTTCTAATTAAAGTGACACCAAACACGATATAATTACGAACATAAATACATACAAGCGATTAAAGTTTCAGACTTCACATTTACAGAATTCGTGTCTCTACCATAAATGTGAAACCCAAAACTTCAATTGGTTGTTACATAAGTAATTATATTCGTAATCGTGTTTGTTGTCATTCTTGTTAGAAAACGAAAAATTCCAATCTTTCATCTTTTTCCGAATTCACTTTTTTCTTTTTCACTCTCTGCCTCTGTTTTTTCCATATCGTCCTCTATCTCACGCCGGAAACTTTAGTCACTTATTAAACGAGTAATTATAATCGTAATTATAACGTGTTGAATATCATTTTGCTCAGAAAATACGAATGCAACGATAAAAGTATCATAAAAAAAAATTAGAAAAGCTGCAATCTTCTGCTACGCTTGCATTAGTGTGACTCTTACTGATACTCGATAACTCGCTGGTTCGGTCACTGGTTCAACGCGGGATCCCCCCCCCCCCCCCGACAAGGATACAATTTTATCAGTTACGGTCAGAGTAGCCAGGCAGGCGGGCTTGTATTCCTCTCAAAATGCTTCCTCTTTTACTACTAAATGTAGTTCGATTTGCCTCTAACGATACTAGCGACGACTCTCTGCACGAGAGAGTCGTGATAGGGGAATTTGATGGTGGAGGTGAAACGTAAATACTCTACGCTGTCACTTCTGGTTACGGTACAGGTCCTTTTCACAGTTACGGAGAGAATAGTGTAGAATGAACAATTACGTATATAGAGAAATTGTAGAGGATCGTTTTATATTTTGCAAGAAAATGATACAGTGCCGTGAATAATTATAATGAGAATAATTATAAATTATAGTTTTATTATGGATACACATGGTTATAGTTGACTAGGGAAAACTGTTGTGTCCAAACAATTTTTTGTTTTCATTGCTCAGTACAAACTAGCAGCAGAATGTCGCAATACATGGCTGATAAACTTGCGAATATTTACGAACTCAATTATTACTTTCATTTCTTTTTGGGCGGTTGTTTGTTTTCTTTTGTTATATATATTTGGGTATATATATAATTATATATTTATAAATAATATAAAGTAAGTAGTAGTAGTAGTAGTAATATATTTATTTATTATATATTTATATATTTATTTTTTTGGGTATATATATTATTTATATATATATATATATATATATATATAAAAATATATATTTGTGTATGTATAGCTTATTTCCATATCAAGGATGGTTGAATAGTTTCACAGCAAGATTTGTAATTTTTGCAAAATCTCTACAAGTATGTATAAAAATATTGAAAAGCATAAATTGAGTCAGATTAAATCAATTCGTGGGCATTTATAGTACCTGATACTAGAAAGTGTAGGCGTGTCTCTTTTTTTGGTAGAAAAAATTTTAAAATATTCGAATAGAAACTCCTTACAAAAATATTATTTTGAAATACATAGATATAGAAAATTATGTTATCGTGTGCAATGAGTAAATCGAAATTTTTTTAATAGACCTAACATATTTATAGATACAATAGGATTGGAAATACAATGGAACCTCGATAACTTGCACATCAATATGTAACTCGAAAAACCTCTATAAGACGAAAATTCTCTTCACCCCCTTCCGCTCTCAGCTGTAAAAACCTCTACAACTCGAACTAAAACTTTCTCAACTCGAACCATTTATCACGTGTTAAAGTATGTATTTTACCTATACAATTCGAATTCAGAAGAGCTCTGGCCTCTAATTAACTCTAAATCAACGGCTTCCCTCGGGTCAATTGTTTATTTCTTTATGCAATGCACGCGTCTTGCTCGCAAAGGCAGTTGGCTGTGGAACATTGTATGAATAAGTTAAGGCACAATTGTCTTGTCTTTCTTTACATCTTCACAAGTCGAAAAGTTAATAGTCATACAAAATCTCTATAAATCTTTCCCCTAAGTTCCCTTTCTTTGAGGTTCGAGTTATCGAAGTTCCACTGCAGTATAAAATTTGAAAATAATCAATGATACTACTAAGTCAGTCATGAAATTAATATTAAACATATAATAACGTTAACAAAAGACAAAGAAAATAGATAGTACAAATTTTGCAAATATTAGGATAATAATAGAAAATAGTCCTTTCATTCATATTATATCATCTTATATTTATGTTAAGCAAGTTCCTTCTGCATGTACAAAGAAAAATTCTTCCGGGAATAAATAAATACAATTTTGAAGTATATTTATTTCGCGTTATGTGTATACATACTATGTATTATATGTATATATAATTATATCTACCTATAAGCCTTCCTTCCATATCTACCTATAATGGTTTGTTCGTCACTGCAAATATAATTGAACTTCTAACTAATAAATTATGTAACTACAGGAAAATATTAAATAATAACATTCCTGTAAACAAACGATATAGTAACCATAAACAAATATGACTAGCTGCGTATCAGGGTTTACAATTAGATGTAACGTTACATACTAATATTAAATAAAAATTAAAAAATTTTATGTAGATATATTTTTAGCAATATTACGTACACATTACTATTATACATTTACAAAATTGCATTGTTACTCAAAAATATTGATTGATACCTCTTAATTAATAGAACACCGTAATTTTCGAAATTGGCATGAAATCTGTAAAATCAGAATTTGAAATGTGAGAGATTTCCGTTATTCAATCATTCTAAAATTTTGAACAAATATTATTTTCTTAAAGTCTTACAATTTAGGAGGGTAAGAAAAATTGTTGACCCCCCATAACTAAGGAGCATCCTAATGTAGATGTCATTTGTTCCAATTTACAATCATACTTCGATGTGTAGTACATCCAATATAATAAGTACTCAAAAATAAGTACTCCGATATTCATGAAGTAAAGAAGAGGCTATAAAAGTAACTAAACAATGATGATGGACGTTTTGAAGCAGATAGATAAGCAAAAATTTTGCGAAATCTAAAAGAAAGAAATAATGCCCTTTTGGCAAGGTGTATGTAAACGAAGTGCACAGCCGTCCCTAGAGGTTGCGGGGCCCGAGGCAAGCCCGGGTCTGATAAAAAGACAATGTATACCTACATATAGTATAATAAAAAAGTAAGAAATTGGATGCCTCAACAATTGCAATTACATTTATTTATCTCTTATCAATTGTGGAAGTAACTAGCAATAAGTGCGGGGCCCTGGGCAAGTGCCCCGTTTGCCCGCTGCTAGATGCGGTACTGACGAATGTTTTAAATTGTTAGATATTTCAGGTTCCCTAACATTTCTAGTTATTTCTATTTTACAATTCGCTTACGGCCGCAATCTACGATTTCAATAATAAGGACGAAAAGACCACTTGGTTCGGGCCTATAGTTGCATGTCTCATTATAATAGTAATGAATATATTACTCATAGTAATAGTAGTGAAATTAAACTTATACATGTATCACGACATAATCAAATTATTGCAAAACTTTACTAACATACATGCATATATGTAGATGTCCCACGAATACTATTCGTTTGTGGCACGTGGTTCATCACCCCGAAACTAATATCATTAACTGACACATTAAAACGTATTAAGAGTTCAACAGTCGTTTCGTTCCAACCGTTAGTTTATCGCAGAAGTTTTTTATTTTTCATTATATCCTGATACGTACATTATAGTAAAAATAACCGGTCGGAGGTCACCTTTGGATTCATTTCGATACTATTTGAACTATCAAAAGCTGCACGACAAAGCAAAAGTGTGGTGCTCTTTCTTTAGAAATCTAATAATTGTACCATAGCTTATCTTCTCGAAGTGCCTATGAGGTATTTGCTGGAGCTTCGGTATAACATGTTCAATTGGAAATGTGTAACGCTTTTTTAATACAACGCATTCAAAAGTATTGTTTGAAAATAATCCCATATAAATTCCACATAGCACGAGTCACAGATGAGTCATGACTTATCTTAACACATTTTCGTCAGATATTTTTGTGAACCGCACAAAGCTTACTGTGGACGAAACCCACTGTAAATGGTGTATTTTCATTGTAAGATTTTTGTCTTCCGTAGAAGATTATTAATCGTGTGAATATTAGAAAGGTACTAATACTCAAACCGCTTGGAACTTGTTGCAAGTAAAATTCATTGATCGCAGAAACTTATTTATCGTTTAACATAAGATATTAATATAAAAAAAAGCAACACGCCTTTAAAGTTTTCAATACGGCGGTTACTTTGTTTAAATTGTTGTTAAGAACGTGTACGTGGATTTATCGAAATTTCGAACTTCCGGCGAAATAATTAATTCTTTAAGCGTAAATAGTTTAATATGGCTACACGATTTCAAAACCACAGTAGCTCTGGAAGTTCTTTTGTAAGTTGAAGTTATATACTATGTTGTATGTAATGAAAGTCGAAAGCACGCAGATGGACAAGATATAAAAGTGAGTACACGTAAGATCAATGTGAGCCTCTCGATAACTGTACTAATTTTAGAACAGAATCTCCCAATCGTAAATCATTTATTTGCTGATATAGATTAACGATGACACACAGCTAGGAAGCGAGTTTCCGTTTACACGAAATTTTCTGTTATTCTTACATTTTTTTTCCATCCAATATAACTTTGTAGAATTACCATAATGTCAAGTGAGACGCTATTAGACGTTATAAAATCGTACCGCGATAATTTCTCGTATGGGAAAATCGATCCGTTCAATCGGCGGTCCACAAAGTAACGGTGAGCGATAATAATAAAGCGGCTTTTAATATCTTAACAGTTTTCTAAAAACGCTCACCTCGCATTTTTACACGCCGTCGAGCCCAAGAAATCTATGCATAATCGTGAGAGATACGCATGCAATGGGATCGTCGTTGAAAACAAATTTAATCACCGACGGGTGATCCGTTGTTAAATAATTAACTATCGCGTTGCTCTTATTCGATCATCGTGTTATAATAAAAAGCTTGAATAGACTCGATAAGGAATTTTTATACATCTTACATTGAACAGCAAATAAAAATCTTGCAAGCAATATAACCCACTGGTAATCGTACTGTCGTAATTTATTAAATTGTGAATAACATCAATCGGCATGCAACCAGGAAAAAGTCGAATACACGATGCACCATTCGCGGGTAACAAAAAAAGTTTGTACGCGTCGATGACCACGTTATCGCAATTGATAAACGCCTCCGAGCACAATATGATACGTTAGCATTCATCTAGGTTCAATTAGTCAAATAATCTCAGAGAGTATGAGTCACGCACACTCGATACTCTCGTTTCAATAAACAGGAAGGTGACAAATATCATGTTTAAGCATGACCATTTTGTCGTAATTAATAACAAAGTCCAGCAAGTTTAAATTAGAGTAAGTACAGTATGAAACCGTTGTAATAAGATCACAACCAGTGTCGCCAGATCAAGACTTGTGCCCCACTCTAATTTCTCCTTCTACCGTAGTATTCCCCACGCTTCCGCTGTCGCGGGCCGGTCACGTGACGCATTTCGTCTCTGTCGTGCACAGCACTCCGGTACTGGCAGAAAGAGGGTAACTTTTTCCACTCAATTCGTGCTCCCTCCCCTCATCTGGCGACACTGATATCACAATACATACTAGATGTTCCAACAACCTATTAAACTTTCATTAGTTTTCAATATTCTACGTGCTGAATTCAGTTTCCGGCAATTTTTAAACTTTAAGACAACGGACGAACTGAATATCGCTCAAGATCTCAAAGAAATTCAAAATTGATTGCGTGATAAACAAAACAATTTGTCGCATCACCGGTCATTATCGATAAAAAAAAAACAAAATATGTTGGTAAAACAACCATTCGGTTCTAACTAGACTGCGGTTGTTTACGTAATCATAATCTAATTACACACTGAAAACATACTAAAGCACAATAGAATATACATACACGTATTATAATATGCATCACACATGGAGATTTACATATATACGTATATCTCATAATCGTGTAGCCATTCGAAATATAAATATAAATAATAGCACAAACGTCCACAGTTTAGTTGCGATTGCAAAAGACACCGGATATAGGAAATATTTGAGAATTCGTTGAACGTGTAACCTACACGAGGTATAACCTGTAAGGGACTTTACAGTTTGAAAGCCACGCCGACTTTCTTCCACACGGTGAACGCTAACAATAACAGTGTGGTCATTCGAGTTGAAACGAGACGAAAAACTTCGAGGTTTCGATAAACGCAGCTACTTGTATAGGGGCCGGTAGGAAGTTCTAGTATCGTGTAACAGTATGGTCGGGAGCTGTCAAGCGCACGCCGGCTATATACATAGATTGGAGCAACCACACTCTCTCCGATCGGTCTTAGATATACAGCAGGAACGGCGATCTATCGTTGAGAGGCACGAGATTCGCAAGCTGCGTGAATGAAACTAACATTCAGTGGTCCATTAGCGGAAACTTATCAACGGCACGACAGAAAGAAATCGGTGGCGGCACACCCGATGTTTTGATAGGGAGCGAGACCAAGACAGATAGCGATATGCGATACACGATACACTGTGTATTGGAGTATAGTTATCGGAAAAAAATGATATCACGTTTTACGAAACGTTGCGTATAAGTTACCGATTAAGATACGACTTACCCAATAATAGCAACTTGAGTTCCCGCCTGGCATCGCGCTTATCCTTTCGTAGTTGCCGCTCAATCTCTTGATTGATACGTTTCTGCTCCTTTGCCTCTTCCGATAGGCAGCACGCCATGGCTTAGGACGGCAGGATCCTCGGATAGAGGAGGAGCAGAGAAGAAAAATGTGAAGGATGAGGAAGAGGATGAGGAGGAAGAGGAGGAGGAGGAAAAGGAGAAGGGAGAGGGAGGGAGGAAGGGAGAGAGGGAACAAGCGATTTACGGTGGTGGCGAGTGATTGCTGAGCGACGAGGTTTGTCGTGCACAACAGCGGGCTCGATGGGCACGGTATCGTCGTCGGTGTCGGTATTACCTTGCCACCGCGAACAAGCGACGAAGTCTCGTCGCCGTCCTCGTGGTTTCTCTTCTTGCTTCCCTCTGGTCCTGGTAAACGCGAACGAAACTCTTTCCGACTTACCGCACCACCGTCACTACAGTCACTAGCACGCTTCACAACCACTTGTCCACGACGACGACGACGACGACGACGACGACGACGACGACGACGACGACGACGACGACGACGAGCGGCGGCCGCGGCGACGACGACGACGACGACGGCAACAACTACAGCGACGACGACGGCGACGGCGACGGCGACGTAAACGTGGATATGATCCCCGTATTCTCAACGACGTCGGCACACGCGGCGACGGAGCACTCCTGGCAGGGCTCGACGACGCCAGCGACACATCAACACATGTACGCACAACCACGAACCTCGACCGGTGGCTTGTCTGCTGCTCTCGTCTCGTCTCGTCTCGTCTCGTCTCGTCTCTTCTCTTCTCTTCTCTACTCTACTCTTTTCGTGTTTTCTCGTTGATTCTTGTAACGAACTTTTATTCCGAACTCGTATGCTTTGTTCGGTTACTCGATCCACGGAACTCACACACGCACCGTACTACAATGTAACGTGAGAAAACACACTCGCGAAACAAGTCGAGAAAGCGGTAGAGACACGCGCGCACACGTCTCCTCCAGCTTTGTTTGCTAGCACCGCGCGATTTCGGCGATCGTCTATTCGGTCGGAGAGAAACTTCACGAGAGCGAGGTCCACTGGATCGAGATCTAAAGAGTGCCGAGCGTACTCCGTCAATCTCGATCGTCGGTCCCTAGGTCCCTCGCTGTACCCGCGTACCACTCGCGAGAGAGCTCTCGGACGGCTCGTTCACTCGTTCACTCGGTCCCCGGCGCGGTTGGGTGTGGTAATCCACCCGGCGCTCTATCTCTTTCCTCTCTCTCTCTCTCTCTCTCTCTCTCTCTCTCTCTCTCTCTCTCTCTCTCTCTCTCACCCTTCTCCCTCCCACCCCCCTCTAACACATACTTTCTCGCTCGCTCTATCACTCCCTGTTTCTGTCTCTCTCTCTCTCTCGTCCCCTCCTTGGTTTCTCGACTCCTTGTCTCGCGCGCGCTCTCCCTCTCTCTTTTTTCCTTCGATTCGCTCTACCGTTCCTTGTCCCTCTTTCTCCGTATCTGTCGCTTGCTCGCTCGCTCGATCTATCCTATTCTTTCTTGTATCGCACACGCGAGACGAGATACGATTCTCACACTAACAGAATATACATATATATATATACATACATATATACATATATATATATATATATGTATATATATATATATGCACGCACACACGCAACGTGTACGCAACGTATGGAGAATCGACAGAGGCTGTGGACGACTACGTAGAAAGAACGAACGAACCGGGAACGAGAGGATAGAAGACGATGACGAGGTCGTCTGCTGTTATTGCTGCTGCTGCACGAGCGCCCACACCTCGAACGGAGTAACTCCTCCTGCGATTCGCGCCGCGCCCGCACGGTACGCAGCCTTTTATCAACCCTCGGTCGCTCGAGAATCCTGTTAGACCAAACCAGATTGGCGAAGCCCCAACACGGTAGGTCGTCGTATAGCGGCCCGTAGGCGCGGGGGTCGCGCACGTGTCCGCTAACGAGATTAAAATCGTCGAGAAAGAGGAGGTGCGGCCGCCACCCGCCGGGGAGGAGGCACGGAGAATGTAATAGCGCCACGGCGAGGATATAGGTTATACGCTCCGAGCCTCTCTGTTAGACCGACCGACTCTGACAGCTCGCAGCTCGCAGCGACACGGCTGCCACCGCTACCACCGCTGCCATCGCTTCCACCGCTTCCACTGCTTCCACCGCTGTTTGCTACGCGAGAGCACAAGCGCTCTAGCCTCGGCTACGGACCACGAAACAACCTATCTTCACGGGAAGGGATTACTGATGTACTTCTAGCTCTAGCTCTGTCTTCAGCTTCACCAATTACGCTAACAATACAATATCGTTTCTCTTCGATTTGCACATATTCTACATACGTATCCACATACGGAAATATAATACTATGCAGTCGATACTTACTCTCTTATTATTCAACTAACCAATTTCGAATCAGATATCCAAGGTAACAGAACAATCAAAGTCGTTGACATTGGTCATTTTTTATTTGAAGAAAATTAACACATCTTTCTGTAACGACAGATTTAAATTATACATGATTTTAAACATATACGGCTAAGTTGAATTCTATTTATATACCATTATTTATACAATGCCCAGTATTGATAAAAGTGGAATAAAGTTTTTATTCAATAATGTAGAGCATAATTTTTATTTTATTTTTAACCTTGGAGAATATCTAACGGGAAAATAACTTTCTAATGCATGTCGATAATTCTAATTTATCAAAATGCAGATTCATATAAACATTATAATATTTTTATAGAAGAAAGATAAAGATGTGGGAGTTGGATTGAAATTTATAACAGCATTTCTATATTTCAAAAATGTATTTTTTATTTATTTATTTATTATTGATTTAAACCAAGTAGATTTCCGTAAAAATTTAAAAACAATGTAACACTTATGTAATATAAGCTGTATGTAAAATGTATTTTTTATTTTGCATTTCTCGAAAAAATAGGTTCGAAGGTTCGAAAAAATAGAGAAGCAATTGTCAAAAATTTTAAAAATATTATGCAATGAAAGTGTGGAGCGGCCAAAATAGTGTCTGAACGTTGGAGCAAATTTAAATATGTTCCAATAATATGGTCGTTTTCAGGATGTAAATTGATTTTTACTGACAAAATCTAGAAATATAGAAAAAATGATTGTAATTTACTGTATTGCAAACTATAATACACGGAATTAATTTGTTTTTCGTGCATAAATTGCATATGCTTTTTACATATTTTAAGTGCATATACATCCGCAGTCTAATCGTGACTATGTAACATTTTTAAAAAGTATTCAACCCCTGAAAAAATGAAACGATACCCTATTCTAGATTTGGTTATTAACAATTACAATTAAATTTGTTTACTTTTTATTTAGTATGTGAACGAGCCTTATGAGCGTTACGGTTTGTTGAAGCGATTTCTTTCTATCTGTGTATTAAAAAAAGAGATTTTTAATTTTTAATTTTTAACTCCTTTGCGGTTGTTTTTTCCGTAGGCAGGCATTTCAGCAATGATTGTACTTCTCATGTTTGTGATTTGTTTTGTAATTGTGTGGCGAAGTAATTTTAACAATAAAATAAATCATCGTTATCCATTCTAAAGTAATTTTTGAAATTTGCCAGTTCATTGGTACGTAACTCACGTAATAAACTCATGTGAGAATATTCCTTTGCAAGAACCAATTTTTACACTGTTTTCTTCATTTCTTTTTGATCTTTTCACTTTCTGTTAGAATAATTACTACAAGTGCAGCCGCTGTTTTTTTTTATCATGATCCGTACTATCGCGACAAAGTATCTACTGTAAAACAACGTGCTTACGAACGTACGACCATTTAAAAACAATAGTGAATACGATCTGTTCGTGCAACTGTCCTTCATACATTAAGGTACTCGCTCCCTCCCCTTCCCCATTGCTGTTTTAATAAAGAGGTTGAGTCGTTGCGACATGGTCTGTGAGATCTTTATCTTAGAAGAAAGGAAGGAAGGAAATAGCAATCTCACATTGAGTCTACAAGGCTCTGAAAAAATTAAGGTGTATTTTATTAAACATCATTTTCCTACTTTTTCACTTTAGTATTGTATGTACATCTGTTTTCTATAGATATTAAAAAAATTTTGTATCAAAGTTTGTCATGTTCTCAAAAGTAACATTATTCGACACGTATTTTTATTAGTAACTTTGAGTTGGCGATTTTCATGGAGATTTATACATTGAATACAAATCTTTACATTTTGTTTAGTACCTACCTAGATGTTTTTGAGAAAATTGATTTTGATAGAAAAATACAGATTTTCTACTTAAAAGACTTTTTATGCTTGAAGAGTGCTTTAGTAACATGCGTGTAATACTATTTGGACCTGAATTTAGCACTTACCTGAATGAGGTGATATAATTGAATGTGCGAAAATTTGTGTTAACAATAATTAAAGTAAAAAGAACACCTTCAAAATGACCGATTTTAGCGAATCTTTTTCAGTTTATTTAGAAGACTAAACACGAAGGTGAAAATTTAACTATACCACGCAATAGAGTGCACCTTCAACATATGAATAATGTTGGTAGAAGTTACAAGTCCCGTTTTGTTTTTAAAATACAAACTAAATACGTACATACCTAGTTTCGCAAGAAACATATCGCCGCGCCCACAAGGCACTCTGCAACTCTGTCGCAGTCAAATTTTGGTCTCGTATGTCATAGGAAAATATTATTGTATGTCAAAAGATATTAAGCTCTAATCCATTGTTTTAGTATTAAATAGTTTATAAGTAAAAAGTACCATGTTACGCCACGCCGCACAGTGCGGACAAGTCGGCACATCTCACTACATTTTTATTTGACGATGCACGAAAATTTCCTTTGGCAGAACTCTTTATTAGCAGGAAATGCATATTATTATTCATTTAAAAATCATTTAACAATTTTTTTTATGCATAAAAATAATTTTTTTTTTCAACTTATTAATTTTATTGTTACATTTAATTTTTTGTGACTAATTACCATTGCATATGCATTAGTAACCAAATGTAGATTTTTGTAAAAAAATTTGGCCATGGAGGCACTCTCTAAAGTGCCAAAAATCGAAACATGTTATATTAACTGTAAATGAGTGTGCAATAATAATTCTGTGTAATGGATAGTTCTTACCAAGGAATATGCATTCTTTATACATTTAATAAAGTAGATTTATTTTTTGTACAAATTTTCAACGGTGGTTTTATTTGTTAATTGCATATAAAACTTCAAATTAACATAAAACAAAAACGGCAAAATATATCCTGAGATTCATGCATATTCGGATACATTACTTATTATAGTTTAAGAATTTCATAGTTTTGCCTGCGACTTTTTGCGACTCTCAATTTTATAAACTTTTTAAGAACTGTCCATACCTTTCCTTTAGGATCTATCGTGGAAAATTTGTTATTTTCTTTTTACATGTATTAGTTATATTGTTAAATTTCATTTTCTGTGAATAATTAACAATAAGTATACATTTGTAAACAAATTTGGTTGTAAAAAATTTTGCCATTTGTTCGCCACAGTTACAGTGGGGAATTTACTGGGAAAGTTCAATATTCGTGTATATCACGATATGAAATACATTTCTTTTGCAAAACATGCGTATTAGGATGGAAATTGTTAATAATAATCATATAATAACCACTTGTATGCATAATACAATTTTGCAATAATTATATATCAATCATTTTTATGTCTTTTTAATTTGTTTTTAATATATGTTTTATAACTATTGATAAAGTAATAAGAATGTAAGGATAGATCGAAATGTGCAAGATCACGAGAGTCAATGATTTTGAGTCGCAATCAAACTACTGAGAATGACTCGGATAGCGAAGCAACAGCAGCATGCTCGGATAGCATTTGGTTGAGTTTATTCATTTTATTCACTAATATTATAATTTGTTTTAGTATATTATTGTTAATTTTACATATGGTTAATTTATTATTAATTTTGTTCTAAACTTGTTAGTTTTTAAAAATAAATTTGTTATTTTTTAATAATAAATTTTTTTTTCTAAAAAATTTTTTTTTGTTAAAATTATAAACTATATTGGTAAATATAATTGTCTGTAAAAAATTTCCTCTATATATGCATTAATAACCGAACTACGAGAAGTGCCGAAAACAGGCGATTTGTCCGCACTGTGCGCCGCACAGTGGGCAATTTGGACAAAATCGGATTCAAAATCAAGGAACTTTTGATAGGAATGAGGTAGAGCGATGAACTCTTTTTTAAATGAAAGCTGCAACTTTGTAGAATATGGGAAAAATAGAGAGATTGTGGTACGAACGTATTTTAACCTCGAGAAAATTCGTTAAACGCGCACAAATTCAAGAAAATTTTAGTTTCTCCAATACCACGCGCGGAAAAAAATTTTTTTTAACATGCTACACATCATTTCCCATAGATTTTTTCGCGCTGATTTCAAATCTGGTCTCAAAATTTGTCTACGACCTCAGGATTTTGCAAAAAATAGATTTTTGTGACAAAAACTAATGAAGTCATTTTTTCGTTGAAATGATTGGATTTTTTTTCGTTGGTAATAATCTCACTATTTTTCCCATATTTTACAAAGGTTCAGCTTTCATTTAAAAAAAATTTCATCGCTCTACCTTATTCCTATCGAAAGTTCGTTGACTTTGAATCCGATTTTGTCCAAATTGCCCACTGTGGGCCGTATCGTCACGCGCATTCGGCAGTTCCATTACGCTGACAACAAGCGTCGTAACACATAATTGCATCAATATTGTGTACCACTGCCGGCTTAAAACACCTTGCAAAATTATTTTGTTTATATTATGAAAAGCAAAAGATAAATCTAGAGCGTTTGATCCTTCAAAAGTCCTACTTTTGCGTTTTGTAGACGTAATTTACAATATTCGGCAAAATGTAGGAGTCAAGTGACAAGGCGATCGTCGCGTCACGAACGGCCGCTAGAAGAAGCACGAGTTCTTACTCGACGAGTTCGAGTCGCAACTCTAGAATATTGCAAATTACGTCTAGAAAACGCAAAAGTAGGACTTTTGAGGGGTCGAGCGCTCTAGATTTATCTTTTAACCAACGGTTTTGTCCACGGAAAAGCCCCATCTTAGCAGTATTGAGAAATGGTTTGCGGACTCCTGGACCGTTAGAATCCTCGTGTACGTACCCAGTAAGCAAAATGCTTTGAATCTGCCACTAAAATTTGACTCGGAAGTGCCATCCATCTGTATCCGCATTACCATCTGTATATCCAGTGGAAAGTCTGCCACGGCATATTCGTGCCAAACTTTCGCTTCGATCAGCCTTCGTCATAGAAAGTTCTGAACAAATTCTTGTTCTGAAAGTAAATATCGGGAAAAATCGGAATAAACGACGAGAGGGAAAATTGAGTTTACAAACGTATTTATTTTAATCTTAATTTATTTTACATATATTTGTATTATATTATTTATTTGTTTCATATTTATAATCTTAAGAAAGAAAACGAATAGACAATAGAATTTTAAAAAATGAACGGTACAAGTTACATAAAGGAAATAAAAATGATATAAAATTCAATTATCATAACAAAACTGTTATAAAATAAAAAATAAATATTCAAATCTTAAAATAATGGAAATAAAACCCTCGAATGGAAAATAAGGTATGGGGACGCTTAAGAAGAGTTTAATTAATTTATAATACATAATATAGGTCATTAGGCATGGGCAGCACGGACAGCACACCACTCTTTTAGTTTCTCCTTCCTACAAACAAAAAGGGCCTTACATTAGGACACAATATATGTTCTGTTCTCATTGTACAATAGATATATTTCGAAGAAAAATTTTTTTTAATTCTAGAATAATGTATATACTCACTTTCAATTCATTAATCAACTCAAAATAATACTGTTTTGACATTTGTTCCAAATTACTTACGGTGGTAATCCTGGTAGTGAAGCATTATTGGAAAAATAGGTATCTGAAATAATTAAAAATATTTGTGAGTACTATATAAAGTTTAGAGTACTAAAATAATACTATACAATACGGCATGGAAGATATTATTGATTATAACATAAAGTTATTTGTTTTCCATGCGTATCTATATATAATAACAATACAATTTATCATAACACGAGAAATATGTAATGTACGATGTGCAACTTGGAATAAATTATACTGTTTCAAAATGAACCAGCACAGCGATAACCTACTGGGACATTCCCAATATGTTACCGTCTTCTTCATCCATCGACGATTCGCTGGTGCATCAGCAATAAAACACCTTAATACGACTGGAATTTTTTTCTCGTGGAACGTAATGCCTCCATTTGACATTATCAAGTTTATGTCAGAGACAAATTTTTGAAGATAATTATTACAATCCTCGGTTTTTTGAGTGCCTTTATAAATCCCTACTACAATGGGTTTAATATTTAAGATGTTTACAATTCTGACTTAAATAGGCCAAATTTGAATTGTATTGGAACTATCTAAACTACATCCATCCACATGAAAATATAATTGCAACTCTCCAGGAATTACTGGAGAACATTGAGATAACTGTTTAACTATTTCCAACTCTACATCAAAATGAACATACTCTCCTGGTTCTACCACAGTGGTGACGACACTGGTACATGGTATACTAATGAGCGTTCTTATATCTTTCGGCAAACTAGAAAAACACGAATGGGTACGTAGAAGAGATAAGATGTTGTTCCCCTGAGTGTGCGTTAAATTATTGTCCACAAAGCAAGATGCTAAACCATCACGAAATGATACTTCTGAAACAGTACCAGCAGATTCCCAAACCACATCATCGCATGAAAAGGTAGAAGACGAATCATGCGTAAATGAAGATGTGGTGGGAATATTAAGAAGACTTTCATTACTATTATTACTGACAGGCACGGATAAAGAAGACGTGCTGGGAATGTTCTGCAGATTATCAAGAGTAGGGGGACTTTGTAATTTATTGTCACGTTAAAACTTCCTCAAATTTGAGGTTATTTCGCGCCGAATATTTCGTTTCTGCCTAGCGCTTAATTTATTATACGGTTTTCGCGAAACCGACTTCTTCAAAACTCTACGATCCATGGGGGTAAAAGAAAACTGAATAAAGAATATACAAAATATATAATAATTTGTTACGTGTATTGGTAACAATACCACGTGGCAATACTTATCTGGCGTCTTCTCTGCTTCTATCCTTCCTTCCTTCGAATCCACTGCTCATCCAGTCTTCACCGCTTCAGAGTTAATTCACGAACTTAATAATTAGTAATTAACTAACAAAGGAATCACTAATCAAACAAGACGGAATCAGTGCGCGTGTCGAAACACCGACACCTTCGTCGTGAGAGCTGTTATTCCCAGTCTGGTGTCGCAAACTGCACTGCGCATGATCGCGTAACGCGCAACACCTAACATACGCGCATCATTAATTAAAAATTATACATATTATGGCTTTAAAAGAAATTAATGAATTAAAAATATTCCGTCATCCCTTTCCATATACTTCTTTCAATCTTCTTCGAATCCACTTCCTCTCGCACGCACACTCTTCGCGCTCTTTTCTCTCTCTCTCGCACACTCGTGCTCTCTCTGTCTCGCACGCACACTCTTCGCGCTCTTTTCTTTCTCTCTCGCACGCACACTCTTCACGCTCGTTCTCTCTCTCTCTTTCTCGCACGTACGCTCTTCGAATTACACAACACGGCGCTTTGTCTTTCACGACACATTGTGGTGTTTACACATCACTTTATCTTTATTACGCATTGAAACTTAAATAAAATACCTTTTCCCACCCTACACAGGAAGATTTACTTCAATTTTTACCGATATTTACTGTTAGAACAAGGTTACGTCCGTTCTTAATGCGACGGACCTGCCCTCTATATCGAAGGCACAGTTTGGCTCGAAAAGACCTCATGATTCCGCATGGAATTTTACGTGGAGACTTCGCATGGATTGTGAAATCCATCTGTATCCGCATTCGACTAGGAATTTGGCGACAAATTTCAATGCCAAAATCATTAGCACATGAGAACCAAATTCAGCTTCAAGCAGGGTTTGGTACAAAATACATAAGTCTTATGCTCGCAATGTGTGCAGCACACATTCCACTTGATTTGGTCGAGTGGGCATTTGGCTAACTGGGATATATGCGGATCCAGCGTGAAGTGTGGCACACTCTCGCTCGAGCGGCCGGAGACCAGAGCCGTAGTGGTAATAAATAGTAACTACTAATTATAAAAATATAATTACAATTATAATAGAGAACAATGGCGTTGTTGAACCTCACATGATGAGGTATCCCATCATTCCTTGTATCAAAGACCCCATCTTGTCTCATACCATCATTTTCCAGAGACTAATGTTATTTCGATAACAAATAAAAAATATTGCAATTTTTAATATTGTACATTAAAGTAGATAGAATATAGATTATAATATAATAAAAATAATTAATTTACCGTTCTTAAATATATATTTATTATGAAACTTTTTAGTACACAAAATAATATCGATGCAACACGTAGACGATTTCACAGCTCTAATTGAAAAACGCGTGCTCTCCCACTCATTTTGACCAACAACCTAACTGTTAAGACATAATGGCTACCTTTTGGAACGTTCAACAAATCTCTGGCATTTTCCGATTATCGTTATTTTATGAGACCCCATCTTACCTCGCTGCCCCATCATGCCCCTCCCCCCTTCTCGTACATAAAAAAACATTGAAGGCGGAGTATGCTGGTCAGAAAGTTACTGGAAGCAACCCAATCGTACATCCTGAATCTGTAGACCCTGGCGTGATATTGTGATTGTGGACAATGCGTGATTGTGAACTCGAACGTTCGCGAAAATACAGAAGAACGCGGAAAATTAATCCATTTTACGCAGAGGTCCACAATAATAGTCATATTTAAAATGTTAAAAAAAAGACATTGAGTGAAAATTAATGTTTATTTAGTAAATAAAATAATCAAAAAATGTTAATTTTTAATATTCTAATTACGAATACCATTTTAAATGACTAATATTTTTCGGTTACTAGTAACCAATATAATAAATCAGAGTTCTTTTCGGTTGCCAGTAACCATTATCCATAACCGGAATATTTTTTCAGTTATCAGTAACCATTCAATTAATAAAAAAAGAAAATAATTGGAAAAAGAACGCTATTTAACGTGGTACGCTATGTATCGCGTATCGTGTTTTGCGTTTTATCTTCAATTAAATTATGTAATGAAATCAATAATTAAATGCTCATAAAATAGTGTTTCTCGAATATCTTCCAAATTATTGACTGCATCGAAAAACATGTTAGACAAAACCTTACTTTTTTTTCGTAAAACAAATGGTTTTTGGAAAAATTGAGAAAAATGTCAGAACAAAATAAAAAATTTTTTTTTGAAATTTGAAAACTGAAGTGTATTTTCATTATCTTTTATCAAGAAATATTAACGAAAAACGTGGATTTTTTTAAGTTGCGGAACTTACTTTTCTTTAATTGCATACTATTTTGCGGAAAATTGCGTATATTTCTTTTATTAGAAGTAAAAAAAATGTTCAGGTTCCACTTTATAAAGGGTAAAGATCTTATGAAAAGAACTACGTTTCAAAAAGCCCTCTAAAATGAACCGTTAAATAAATATGAGAGAGAGGGAGAACCAACAAATTTTTTTAGTCTCCCCTCTCCCTCCCCCAGAATTGTGACACTTTTTGAGAAAATGATCTTAACATTAATGCACGTCGGAATATATTGTTGAATTTGTCTTTCTTTCTCTTTAAGGATATATACATACCATAAAAAGTTGTTAATAGAAAAAACATCCATGATCTTGAAAACTTGACAAATTTTTTTCCTATCACTATAGTCACTTCCATATATACTAAAATTTTTGTTGGAAGAATTTTTTCATCTATACATAACTGACGTAGATATTAAATAAATTCATTAATACGTTCCAATCTACAGAAGAAAAACAGTTCTAAGATCGAAAAAAGCATCATTATGAATATTACGAAAAGTGGTGACATAAAACTACTTTGTCCCAGATTTGCTGACGGACTCGTCAGTAAGACCTAGCAGATCCTGCCCTAGACGGGACTGTCTTAACTCTTTCGAAGAAATTCCAAAAAATGTCTACTGCGTGCATCAACAACAGCCTGAAAACAAAACTGGGACATATACGTCCCGCTGGTCATGAAAAGGTTAACAAGCAGCCTTCAATTCGTTTCAAAAATTGAATTAGTCCCGGAGGGATTGATCAGGTGCTTTTCTATGTTAAAAAAATTTCAAAAATCCTTTGACGAATACTGTTTTGTGACATCAGGATACTGTTTCAAATTTCAATTTGAAATCCAAAATACTGTTTCCAATTTAGAAATCAAGGTCATCATTCCATGTAGAAGAGTCTTTTCCAAAAATGTCGTTGGTATCAAAAATCTTTGAAAGATTCGTTTGGAATCTGGAGAAATAAAATGTTCCACCTTTTTGACCATACAATGTTGCACATTCTTTGGCAGGATTTTATATTTTTTAATATAAAACGTACGTTCAATCAATTATTATATTGTTTAACACGTTGTCTGCCATAGAGGAATTATTTGGAATTATTTGTCCAGGTTTTAAAATGAATTTTTACGTTAATATATTCATTGTACCAAATCTGATTAGGATCTGTAAAACACAACAAACTTGGAGGACTACACAATATCATACATTTAACTTTTAAAATTTTTATTTCATTAAATTACTTACTTTGATTTTATGGAGTTTTGGAGGTTTCTAGTTTGGCAGCCAAAGTTGTTAAACAACCTATTAAGTATTACGTGAATATGCAGTGTTCTCTCCTATAATTTGAAAATCGCCTCCTCCCATAGTGTGCAAATTTTATCCCCACTACTAGGAGGTTCCCCCTTCAACGCTTGGTCGCGCTACAATGTAACACGATACGAGACAGGATATCGGTGAGGCAGTGCTAATGCAATGATGGAACTTTATTACTTTTAATTTCGTTACCAAACTTTTACCAACGTATTGGTGACATTTTTCTGATTAAAATGAGGCCAAACACGACAGAATGTCGAATATATTTACTTATTTAATAAGCAATGAAAGTTTCGAACGCAAAGAAGGCCAACCTGTGGAAAGAAATACGCGTAAAGTCGTACCCAGATAGCACCCGGACGTCTGTACCGGACCTTCTGTACGTCCAGGAACGGCCAAATACCGTCCCTAAGTACCAGATATGTTCGATATACATCCTAGATACGTCCCAGCTACGTCCCAGATAGGTACCAGTTACAAAATGAGACGTCCATAGTACGTACCTCGCGGACACCCAGCTATACGTATTCAGGACGTTAACACTATTCCTACCGACACTTCATGTATACCTATTCCTACCGCGATAAAATGTGAAACTTACTACGAAGTATTGTTGGTTTGTTCACTTTTTTTGAAAATGACACTTATAACACGTAATACAATATAAAATAAAAGTAGAATAATAATAAAATAAAAATACAAAATAGTAAAAGACTGCCGAATATGCTCCTTGTAACTTTCACGTTTTGATGCTCTCTGTTCAGCTCACAAGACTTTACTGATTTGAATTCGTGAGAAGACGTCTAGGCATCTCCTTCGGCTATGATTTTATTTATTTTACAGTTATAGTAGATAAGACGGTGTAAGAAAATCTGAGGTTCTGGACCGCTTCGGATACCAATCAGGCAAATAAACACCGCGAGGCCGATAGGCGAGCGAGAACTGTAAACACTTTGAAGTGCCGTAAAGCAGTCCCTGGATGGCACTTTTCGGCTAAAATCATACCACAACTGCCTTACCTTTCGTTTGTAACGACTTTATAGTTTTGGAATTGAGTCTTTGAAAGAATACTATTACAAAAAGATATAAATCGTTCTACCGGTCAAATGACCGGTCGCGGTAGGTAAGACAGACTACAAATTTTTCTCAGACAATAAACAATAAGAAAAGAAGTGAATATTGAAAAATGTATTATACGCATATTTTAGGAAAAGTCGTGAAGCTTAAAGGCGATTCAATTACGTTGTATACAGGGTGGCCCACATAACTCTGAACAGCTTAATATCTCGAAAACTATGCCATCGATTTTAAAGTTCTTAGTCTTAAATTGCATGGAACTGAAGGGCCTTTCTGACTACATAAACGTGAAGTAGCCTCCCTTCCCTTTTAACGGGGGAGGGGAGGTACCTTTATAATTTTAAATGGAACCCCCTATAAAATGTTACATATTTAGATTTTACAGGAAAAAACAAGTCAATTTTGTCTGAAACATTTTTTTGTCAGATACTTCCACGATGAGATATTACAGTTTGAAGTTTCGAGTTGTAGGTACTTGAAGCGCTCGGAAATAGCGTTATGGAATTATACGCGCTTGAGTCCTTTGCTTATTCGTGAAGAAATAAAATGTACTTTAAATTAAATGTTCAAAATGTCCACCACGGGCTTGTAAACATTTATTTACTCGAAACATCAAAGTTGTTCTAACATTTTTTAACATTTCGGGAGTCACTGAAGCGCAAGCGTCACGTATTCTTTGTTTCATATCCTCTTTTGTCGTCGGTGGTTCAAACATAACTTTGTCCTTTACATATCCCCATAAGAAAAAATCTAATGGTGTTAGATCGGGGGATCGAGGAGGCCAATGACGAGGTCCCCCACGACCTATCCATTTGTTCCCAAATTTTTCGTTCAAAAATTGCCTGGTGATGATTGCAAAATGTGGAGGAGCTCCGTCTTGTTGGAACCACATTTCTCTTCTAACGTGCAGTGGCACATCTTCCAAAAGCGCAGGCAAATGATTTTTTAAGAAATCATAATAACTTGCAGATGTTACAGTTTCTTGAAAAAAATAAGGTCCAATCACAAAATCTCCTATTAGGCCACACGAAACATTTAAAGACCATCGATGTTGAAAGGGAACACATCCCATCCAATTTGGGTTTTCCACGGCCCAATAATGCAGATTATGTCTATTTACATGCCCTGAATTCATAAAAGTGGCCTCATCGGAAAAAAGTATTTTGCACAAAAAGTCATTTTCCACAACACCCTGCAGCCACTCACAAAATCTTACGCGGTGATCGTAATCTGCTATCGAAAGCTCTTGTGATAAAACTGATAAAAAGGATGATACTTTTGCCGTTTCAAAATTCGTTGAATTGATGAACGACTAATATGTGATGTTTGTGCAAGTGTACGTTGACTAATATGAGGATTTAATGTAATTGCAGCAAGAATACTGGCATTATTATTTTCATTAGTGACAGCTTAGGGTTTATTGCGAGTTTTTTTACACATGTTACGTATGGAGACGTTTCTCCACGTTCATTTCGATTAGAAGTTCTAATCTCTTTTTCTGAGAACGAAAAGCGTCCCAACAGGCCCCTTGTTTAATAATTGTACTCCGGCTGGACGCAGCTGGCACGAAGCATGATTCAGTAACAGCACCGTACGATTTCCTAATATGGAAATCTTCAAAACATCCCCTTCTGGAATGTTTTGTCAAGATAGTCTTTGATAGGAAACATCCTGGCTAACCCTTCGTTTTACCCCTATAAACAAAAGATCCAGCTGCAAACCTTAAACTCACTAGAAACGACAAATACGAGTATGCGACCGTAAAATAAAACAGATACATTCCCCTCTCATTTTTAGGGTATATAAACCCATGCATTTTCATCCTCTTTGGTTAGTCGAGAAGCGGTTCAGTCAAGATTCAGACGCGGTTCAGTGCTCGTGCAGTCACGTCGCGTCAAGTCTAGTGAGATCGGGTTAAAGTCCCTTTCGAATCAAAACGTAACCTTATAGATTCCGTCAGTTCGGTATATATTCTATTTGGCATTCAACAATCGCTATCTAACCCCGCATTGCCAGTGCGTCAACACCGTGCATCATTAGGTAACAATTTCTCTAATTGTACACTTACTACATCCACTCGCGACACAAACAATCACACTTGTAACTATTCCAAATCAGAATATATTTGTCTTGTTTGTTAACTCGCGTAATCTACAACCTTTAATTATTGCCTGATATCCTAATCTAATAATTGAACGTTCCCACATGATACAATCTTACCGCTCGGATTGTATCCATTAAATTATATACAAGTTACGAGGCTTACTAATCTTAGATTCAATTCAACGAAGATTTCTCCAACCTAGTGGCTCCCCGGTTTCGCATTGGGTGCGTCCACGAAAATTATACCATCCTAGCGGAACCCTGATTTCGCATTGGGTTCTTCCGTATCCTAGCAGCTCCCTGGTCTCGCATCAGGTGCGTCTGTGAGTTATCCACCTTCCTTTAAATCGGGTTCGCCGCGTGTCTCTCCTAGTGACTCCCCGATTCCGCATTGGGTGCGTTCACGAAGTTTCATCCTCCTAGTAGCTCCTCGGTTTCGCATCGGGTGCGTCTGCGTTTGACTCCAACCTCCCAGAGGTTCCCTGATTTCGCATCAGGTGCGTCCTCGACGTCGACTATCCTAGCGGCTCCCCGACTTCGCATTGGGTGCGTCCGCGTACTTAACTAACAAATTGAAACCATATTCCTGGGGTAACAACCCCTCGCCGGCCTCTCGCGTTGCTCGCAGCCCTGGCTCGTAACACACAATTCACCGTGCTCGCGAAGCCGCTTTTCTAAATTATGAAATGTTGCATGACATTTTTTGATCCCATAACGTTCAAAAAACATCACTGCTGCACGCCTATAATTTTTTTGGCATTCACCTAACGTTAATAACATACTCACTTCTGTGTCAAAAGTAGCCATAATCACAATGTTACTGCTTGAATAACAGCTCTAAACTGAAAACGTTTTCATAGATAAGTGAGTCAAACTCAAGAATTGTAAATATTATTGTTTGTGGTTCTTCATGAATAAGCAAAGGACTCAAGCGCGTATAATTCCATAACGCTATTTCCGAGCGCTTCAAGTACCTACAACTCGAAACTTCAAACTGTTATATCTCATCATGGAAGTATCTGACAAAAAAATGTTTCAGACAAAATTGACTTGTTTTTTCCGGTAGAATCTAGATATGTAACATTTTATAGGGGGTTCCATTTAAAATTATAAAGGTACCTCCCCTCCCCCGTTAAAAGGGAAGGGAGGCCACTTCACGTTTATGTAGTCAGAGAGGCCCTTCAGTTCCATGCAATTTAAGACTAAGAACTTTAAAATCGATGGCATAGTTTTTTCGAGATATTGAGCTGTTCAGAGTTATGTGCGCCACCCTGTATATGCAGGGTGAGTCACCAAACGTTAGCACCTCAAATATCTTTGTTGTTTCTAAAGATATGTAAAATATGGTAAGGACAAAGTTGAATGGTACAATGGGGCTGACACGATGCAAAAAAAATTTTGTTTTTATGTCATTTTTTTGAAGATATCAAGGTCACCTTGACTTTTTTAAATGGAACCACCCCTTTTTAAACACCTACAATGATAGTCCCTTTCATTAGGAATTCAGTGACTATAATTAGTCCAAGGTCATTCAAGGTCAAGGACAGAAAAAACGTATAAAACTAAGATCCCACGAGGATCAACGACCGATCTGAGGAGCCGAGTATCCTGCCTGCTGATTCTCCAGGAAAGGAAGCCAGGACAAAAGGACCGAAAGAAGCCATCAACAAGGTAGGCTTGTCAAATCGCGCATCAATCAATTCCTTCTTTTTCCGTCTTCCTTCCTGTCTCAATTTCACGAAATGGCTCACGTGCAAGATGACGAAATTCGCGCATTGAAACATAGAAGTAGATATTTCAAAGGCCAGATTACGGCATTATCTAACTATCTAGAATTTTACAAAGACTCCGCGAAAGAACGAATTAAACTTCGCGAAAGAATCGAGCGTCTGAAAGGCTTATTCAATAAATTCAACGAGCAACAAGCAGATCTAATCACAACGAGCAGATCTAAAGAAATTTTGGGAAGTCGAGGAAGGGCCACAGCATTCTCACCTCACACCGGAGGAGGAAGCCTGTGAATCCCATTTTAAACGCCCTGTTTCACGTACCGCAACAGGGAGATACGTCGTCGCTCTCGAAACTTATACGCGCGCATTGAAACGATTTCATTCCCTCGAAAGGCGATTCGTTACCAATCCGGAATTGCAGGTAGAATACGCGAAGGTATTAAACGAATACCTAGAGTTAGGACATCTAACTCAAACAGAATCACCTGCAAATTCAGAGGGATTCTACCTACCGCATCACGCAGTCATCAAACCCTCCAGCTCAACCACAAAGGTTCGAGTTGTATTCGATGGATCGGCAAAATCAAGTTCGGGAGTGTCACTTAATGACGCGCTTTTGACCGGTCCTACAATGCAGAACGATATCTTCGGTCTGTTATTACGCTTCCGAATGCATCCGTTTGTGCTTACCGGCGATATCGAGAAAATGTACCGGCAATTTCTCGTCCGAGAAGAAGATAGACCGTACGAAAGAATTCTTTGGCGAAACGCGCAAAACGAAATTTCAACCTTTCAACTAAACACAGTCACATTTGGTCTGTCTTCCGCGCCTTATCTAGCCACACGATGTCTGCAGCAACTTGCAGAAGATGAATCGCAAATTATATTGCTCGGTGCGGAAATCACTCACGCACACCATATCCAAAACAATATTCTGGACCGATTCGACTATCGTTCTGCATTGGTTAGCCAAATCGCCTAGCACCTTGAAAACTTTCGTGGCGAATCGCGTCGCGAAAATACAAGCCAAAACGCGCATAAAGGATTGGCGACATATTCGCACTTCCGATAATCCCGCGGATTTATTGTCACGCGGTATCACGGCCAAGGAATTAATCGACAATAGTTTTTGGCAATTCGGTCCGGATTGGCTCGGACTCGACGAATCAGTTTGGCCAGAATCGCGCTTTGAATCTCCCAAGGAAATTCCCGAATTACGCAAAGTCACTTGTTTTGCTTCGTCCGTCATAAACGCCAATGAAATCCTACAGAGATTTTCCTGCATCAAGCGTCTGCGTAGGGTAATCGCCTATTGTCTACGGTTTGCAAATAGAAATCGCTGTATCGGACCGCTTTCGGTAGAGGAAATACACCTCGCAAATGAAAGAATTCTCACGTTAATTCAACAACATTCATTTTCGGAGGAAATACACGCACTGAAAACTGGATGCGAATTACCATCCAAAAGCAAATTGCTTTGTTTGAGTCCCTTTCTCGATGAGAAAGGTATATTACGCGTCGGAGGTCGTCTCCAGAATTCCAAATTTTCATACCAAACGAAACATCCGATACTCTTGCCGAAAAACAATAGCGTCACTAATCTCATTATTCATAACGCACACATCGAACATCATCATTCGGGTCTGACATCCACATTGTACAATGTCAGACAACAATATTGGCCGATCGATGGAAAAAACACAACACGCAAAATATTGCGAAATTGCGTGAAGTGTTTCCGCGTTAATCCACCTACGACAAGATACACAATGGGTAATTTACCAGCAGACAGAGTCACCGAAACTCGACCATTCACCAACATCGGGGTGGATTACTGCGGCTCATTTTTTATCAAGGAACGCAAATTCCGTAATCGCGCTAAAATAAAGGTCTACGTTGCCGTTTTTATTTGTTTCTCCACTAAGGCCATCCACCTCGAGGTGGTTAGCGATATGACCACCGAAACCTTCGTCGCTTCATTGAAACGTTTTATCGCGCGCCGCGGAATATGCAAAAACATATATTCCGACAATGGCACCAATTTCGTCGGTGCCAATAATGACTTGACCGAGCTCTCCAGAGTCCTGCGCGAGGATAAAAGAGTTCGTCGATTTCTTGAGGACAAAGAGATCTCGTGGCACTTCATGCCGGCTTTGTCGCCACATTTCGGCGGGCTCTGGGAGGCTGCGGTCAAGTCATTCAAACATCATCTAAAACGCATAGTAGTCGGCGATGAACTTTTCACCTACGAGCAATTCGCAACATTTGTAACGGAAATCGAGGCAATCCTTAATTCCCGCCCGTTGACTCCACTCTCGTCCGATCCCAACGATCCACAAGCTCTCACTCCCGGCCATTTTTTGATCGAGTCCGCGATGACAAGCTTACCCGAGGTCGATTTCAACGAGACCTCCAGCAATCGGTTGTCCAAATGGCAACACATCCAGAAGGTGAAACACGACTTCTGGATCAGGTGGTCCAAGGAATACATGAACCCATGAAAGGATCCCACGAGATGAACAAGGGAACCATCGTCATCTTGAAGGACGATCACCTTCCACGATCCCATTGGAGTCTCGGACGCATCGTGGAAGTTCATCCGGGCCAAGATGACATCATTCGCGCAGTTACCGTTAAGACAGTAAACGGCTTGTGCAAACGTAATGTTAAGAAACTCGCGCCTCTTCCCATCGAGACCTAATTCTGTCACCTTATCGCGTTCTAATCTTTATATAGTTAATTTGCGTAAGTTATATATTTTGTTACTATCGATGTAGTTATATTCGCGTTGACTTCTATTGCATTTTTTTTATATATACTTCATTATGTTTTTTTCTTGTGTGTGTTCTTTCTTTTATATATATACATATATATAGTCCCAGTATATTACGTTCCGATTATTTCGCGCTTATTTTACCTGGCAATTCCGTTCCTGCCATTATAATTTCGAATCGCGCATACTTTCGCTATTGAATGACAGTGCCATTCAACGGGGGGAGCATGTTCGATCCCTCGCAGACAAAAGTACCGTGAGTCCTCGCATTTCCGGCCGTAACGCAAGCGAGGATGTTACAGCTGCACGGAGCTTGCTCTTACGCCCAAAAAAACACATGCGTGACCAGAGCCCTTTTCCGATTTTTGTCCGTCCTTCGACTAATCACGAAGGATGCTAATCCTTGAGTTGCCGCACGCGAGGCGCTTGAGGATTCGAGCTGATGGCATTGGATAAGTGGCCATAAGTCAATCCGCGCGACCCTCACTCCGTGTATCGTCCGCGAGGTACTTGAGGGTCCCAGATTCGGACACAGCGGGCCTTATGGCCCACTACACGCGGCGGCCAAGGGGTCGTAAATCCTCTTCCGCACGACGCGAGGTACGCTCGGGTTGCGCTACAACCCCAATAACCGTTTCTCTGGTTTTCGTCAAACGGACGAAAACCAGAGACAGCAAACGCACGTTTTCCCAGCCCCTTGGTCTTCGTCACCGGACCTCGGCTAAGGGGCAATAAATTAGCTGCTAGCCACTTGGCTAGCACGGCGTACATGGGCCACTTAGGCCTTCGTCGCGCTGCTCCGGGGTCCCATAAATTGCGCTTTTTGGGAACTCTCCCTTATTGACTTGAGGTGGGGACTTCCTCCTCCACCGGTGAGGACTGTTTCAGAAGATCCTCCGCCCTCAAGTCAAATCAACGAATGGGGATGATTCTTCCCCCGAAAACGGGCCCATGGCCAAAAAATCGATTCACCACCGAGGTGACGAGTAAGCGGGCCTCGGAGCAGAGCAGCAGAATCAGCAAAGTCGGCATCAGAACCATACACTAAGTATTCGAGTCAGTAATCGCTTTGTACTGTATCCACCGCTACTGTTCATTGTATCCAATAAATTAGTCACCCAAAGTTAGTTCGGCCGGTGACAGGGCATTTTGTTAAGTTTGCAATAAACTTTATTTACACAAACGCGCGCATAATTTCTTCGTCAAAACGAACACGCTCTTCTTTCCACATATATTTTGCAGACAGTACCTTGCAGACTGCAAAGCCGACAACATGAAATTCTGGTTTTGAAGTATATTTTATGAAACTCTAATTGTCAAGTAAATAATCACCACGTTTTCTCGTGGTTTTCATTGAGCAATGACACCTTTCTTGTAGAACATATTCAATTCACATACAAACTAACATCTATACATAATCAATCAGAATTCTCCATTCTTCTGAAGGGTTCATTTTGAAGGGGAAATTTCAGGGAATGTAACCACATTTTTTCCAACATGTGAATCACTGGCTCATCATCGAAAAAAAAACGCAAAAAAAGAATTTGTTTACACTTTCCTACATTATAAAGTTACTTGTCATGGTCGAAAAAATTATTTTACAACAGCCGTATCCTTTCTAAATTAAACAAAAAGAACTGTAGCTGAAGTGGAGAAACAATTCCGGTGATAATAATTCGCAAGCGAAGCCCGTTCATCGACAATGTAGGCAGAAATTACAAACTTCGCCTGTAATTTCTAAAAATAGTTCTCAAGCTGCAAAAAAGAAATTATTGCTAAACCTCTTCTACTGTCACATGGACAACAACATATTTCATTCTAGTTAGTTACTGGAATATAACGGATATTTCGAAACAAGCCTGACGTTACGAGATGCGTAGCGACAAGTGCAAGGGTCAGAAACCTTTTCAAATTGCCGCTTCAATTGCAATGAGCAGTTTAGAAGTGGTCAATTGTGTTTCCTAAAAGTCCAATTTATGTCTGTATAAAGCCCAAATTTCGAATTTCTACCTCATCGTGAAGTAATTTACAATATTCGGCAGAATACATATCGTACCACAGACGAGGTATAGGAGTAGACCAATCACCCAATGTATTTTTCTGTCTCACGCTCGGGGGGCTCTAGAGCCCCCGTACCATTCCGTGTCACATTCTACCGTATCATTCAGAACTAATATTGTGGAACCGATATTCTGCAATGGCGCTGTTGCTGATATAATTTTAAATCTGATGTCGAGGATTCATATGATGAATGAGACAAAAGAATGTTGTTTCCTCTTAATTCCATTACGGCTGTTACGCGAGTGCATCGAAGGAGACGTAATGTAATAATAATAACGTAACGTCTCCGGCTGAGAATATTTTGGTCCCGGATCGAATCCTGCATGGAATGATTTTTTTTTTCGTTAAACACTTTTTTCTTGTTCTTTCTACTACATCAGTCTTCTTCCCTGTGCAATTACAACTACAACAGTGTAATAACATAATTATAAGAAAATAAATTAGTTCAATATTAGCCAAAAGTAAGAACGTAGTTTAAATTTAATTTAATAAAATACGACGTTGATATCACTAATTTCATTTGACTATTTAATAGCTACCTATTCAATCTACTTCTCATATTGCTTTTCATTTGCTGCGTATATATTCTAATAAATTTAATTATTTGTGATTGATAAAAGATTGAACAACAATATTTATAATAACTAGTTTTGAACATTTGTAAGGGTAATTTTTAAAAAACAAAAAGAATTATTTAAAAATACAAAATATATTTCAGTACATACCATTAAACCCGATTCTTTTCAATTTTTTCACTTTAAATTTCACTTTGATATCTTTTTTAGTTCAAAAGTTATAGCAAAATGTGCGCCTCGCCGAACCGGGAATCAAATGCGCTACTTCCAGACATAGTTGGGCACTATTTAGATAACGAATTATTTAAATAACGATTCCAATAAAAGATACTTTAACTTTACTCGTTATTCGAAGGTTCGAATAAAAAAAGTATCTTTGTCGAATAAATAATTTTAGTCGACGAGAATTTATCCGACGCATAAAGATAATTTTTTTATTCGAAGCGGATTTATTCGAACTTCGAATAATTTTTTCATCTTTTATCTGTATCTTTTATTCAAAGGCTTCGAATAAATCTTCGAATAACTTTTGCCAGCTTGAATAAACAGCAACGAGGTCCGACGAGCGCCGAACTTCAAAGACCCAGTGACTGACAAACGGCATACAATGTAAGCAGATGGAGAATCGTGCATTATTGGCAATTTATGCTTTTATGTTTTTAATCAGAACAATATTGTTAATACGAATGAGTTGTACAGCTTATCCCGATCGAAATGAGTCCAAACACGACATCATTTGGACTGTCTTTAATGAGATTGTAATTTTTATCGTAGCATTACGTATCAGTGAAACTTGTTCGATTACACTTGAATTTGACCTCATTTTCATCAGGAAAATCCCCTCCATTCGCTCGTCACAATTTTATGAGGATATGTTGAAAAATCTAAAAGTTTAAACTTTCATTCGTGCGCGATTCTCCATCCGCTTACATTGTATGTCGTCTGTCCTCGCTGGGTCTTTGAAGCTCGGCGCTCGGCAAAAGTTATTCGAAGATTTATTCGAAGCCTTTGAATAAAAGATACAGATAAAAGATGAAAAAATTATTCGAAGTTCGAATAAATCCGCTTCGAATAAAAAAAATTATCTTTATTCGTCTGATAAATTCTCGTCGAATAAAATTATTTATTCGATACTCGTCGAATAAAGATACTTTTTTTATTCGAACCTTCGAATAAGGAAATACAAATTTTTTTATCTTTTATTCGTTATTCGAAATTTTTATTTAGATAAATATTTTGCCCAACTCTGCGTGAATTCGGCGGAACGCGTCGAACAGTCGAGCTGGCAGCTCACACGGACAGAATAGAGGTACGCTTGTGTGTAGCGCGTGCGTAGTATAACCAACGTAAGGAGACGTTCTGTTGCGTTCGTCGTTTATTTTCTCACTACCAATGGGAAAGAAAATAATACAACTACGTTCTCAGTCAGTAGTGAAATACATTGACATCTTGCAAAAAAGCTCAACTACATAAATATTGATTAATTAATTCTTAACTCTATCGAATTTCACAACTAAAATTAATTAATTGGATGATTCTGGATGATTTTGGATGATTCTTTAAAGCTAAAGTTTATGTTTTTTAAATGAAATATACATGAAAATATATAGTAAATTTCAATTTAGTTTCTTTTTCAAGTTCAGTTACAAAATACATTCAAAATGGTTGCGTATTAATAGTGTTAAAAAATTGTAGAAATGCGAATAATAATTATACGTCTGGAGAAATGTTATTTACGTCCAAGGTTTATGAAAATTGTATTTCTATAATTTGGAAACGTAGTATCTATATTTATTAATATTGTATTGATAAAGATAATTGTAGATATATAACATAATGACATCAAATAAAAAAATATAATTTGAACCTATAGTCATAACATCAGATATGTACATAACTCGTCAATCATTTGTATTTGACCAGATTTGATCATTTTTGTGGATCTAGTGGCAACATTTATCGTTCGCCAGCGTAGAGGGCGTAAGAAAACCAGTTGTTTACATGCGAAACACGAAATCCCATATGGTGATTGGTCTACTCCTATACCTCGTCTGTGATCGTACATACGTAAACCTGTACTATCGATCTGCATTATCGACCGTATTCTATCGCAACGTACAGTGTTTGCCGCGGAGAGACCGTGGCGCTAGTAACCGGAACCGCAAAATTGTGCCTTTTTTCTAGTCATTTTACGTCTTAAATAAGTAAGTAATCAATTAAAAATGCATACCACCGTGTTTGTACATGTCTTCGCTATGTCTGTATAGAGCCCTTTTTTCGATACGAACACTAAATCTCGCGAAATTAAGAGAATCTCTCAGCGCCAGCCATCTTGTGACGTCATACTTGCTTCAGAATTCGAATTTTCTGTCGAATATTGTTAATTACTCCACGATGGGGTAGAAATTCGAAATTTGGGCTCTATACAGACATAAATTGGACTTTTAGGAAACACAAGTGACCACTTTTAAACTGCTCATTGCAATATTGAAGCAATAGTTTGAAAAAGTTTTGACCCAGCATAAGCATATGGATTTCAAACCATGGCCCCCACCGGCCCCCTTAAGAAGCTCGAAAGCCGCCGCCGCCGCCGAGGAGTGTGAACATAATACGGGTTGGGTATATCGGTTTGAGGCCAGAAGACCTCTACTAATCCAATAACAAAACTTCTTTATTTTTCATTATTTTTTTATGCGACGTTCACCAATATATTCATTGCATTTTTCTGATTAAAAGGATACCAAATATGACATAATTCCGATGATATTTACTTGTGTAATGAGTGATGAAAGTTACTTTCCATTACAATTATATTAACGGAAAATTAGTGTAAATATGATCCGCATGATATCGTATTTGGTACCATTTTAATCAGAAAAATGCCACGAATATGTTAGTGAAAGTTCCATAAAAAAATAATGAAAAATAAAGAAGTTCTCGAGCTTCGCTGTGCTTTTCTACGTATTTTTTCATAATATAAAATAAATATTATCCTTTTTTTTTTGGAAAAAAATATTTGTTACTTAATGTAAAGTAAATATTGTATGTATATTTGAATATTAAAAACAGATTGAATCTTTTTTTCATATCATATGAATGTGTTTACAATATTTTGTGCTACTAGGGTATATGTATACACGGTGAGTCTCGTCACGTGACGATCTCAAATAAGTCGTAAGTTATTTGTTGTACGAAAAAATGTATCGAACAAAAGTTGCATGGTTTTCAAGAGACATATACATAGTGCTCTAATCTGTTTTTTATCGAGATATGAGGGTCACCCTTAGCTTTTCAAATGGAATATTTAATATTTTTTCTCAAATTCATTATTCATATCAAAAATTATTTATTTAAGAAATTGTTCAAATAATGAATAATATAATAAATGATAATTTAAATAATACATAATACTACAAAGGGTATAGCTGGTTTTGGGGGGTCAAATTCGCCCCCGACCCTATTTTAATCTAGTTTGAACCATTCGATATAGCCTACCAAAAAAGAAACTTTTCTTCCTAGCTTCAGCCCGATACCTCATCTGTAAAGGTAGACTATAGAGGAAAATCGAAAATCCAGTTTTTGGCCCATTTTCCCCAATTAATATTCTGAATAAAAATCTGATACATTTTAGATACCAAGCCACATATTTTGAATCGTTTTCAGATTTTTCCGTTGCAAACTCTAGTTGTAAAAAGCGAAACACACGAAAAAAATCGAAAAAATGCAGATTTCATATAGAAGTTGAAGAGACAGATAACAGATTTAATTTAACAATGAGATATTATCCTAAGTATTATACTCAATTTTTTCAAATTCCTGAGTTTGGTGCGTCATAGTTGAAAAAAATAAAATCCACTTTTCTCGGCATTTTTTTCGTGAAAAACTAAGTCATAACTATCGTAAAAACATATTATGTAATACGTTCAGAGAGACATCGTCCAGACTTTAAAAATTGTCTAGTTCAGAAACTCTTTATTTTTCATTAACATTGATACCTTGCTGTAATGCGTTTGTGGTTGTGTTACCACAAAACAGAGACAGTTTATTTAACAGGATAGTCTGTTTATTTAAACGCGTGTTCAATGTACAATGAGACCGACAGACAAAATACGTAGACAAGAAGCGCGAGAAGTGCAAGAGGTACAAGAAGTAGGTTTTCTGGATTTCCTCCCTTTATATCCTGATCTTCGGAAAGACGTTACCTTTCCGAAGATAGGAAGGCGGAGCTATGCTTCGCGGGGGTAGGAAATCCCGCATCTGATGTTTATTGTCACTGGCAAAGGTGGTCGCCAAATGTTTGGAAAAAAGGTCTTGTCAGGACCGCGCGTGCCGCGCGGTCGGACAGGCCCAGCGGTACTCGGCTGGCAACGTTTATGATGGGGTAGTTAAATTTTCTACACCCGTAAAGTCATTCGGAAATAAAATAATTTCTGCCATCCTGCAAAAGTCGGGGTAGGTTTTATTACCTTAGACCCTAACATCTGCAGGCGGTCAACTCTAACATCTTGCGATGCGAATCGCGTACCGCTACACGTTAGTTTCTCCCTGATCTTCATCCCTATTTTCGAAATGTCGATGTTTTAAGAGAAAATCACGTTCTGTATTTTCGTTTCCTGTCATTTCTTGCATTTGTTTTGCGACAACAGCAAAAATCAATTAGTGATGCATCATGTTTCTCCACTGCTCCATAAGTGATCAACATAAACATAGCTCTTTAAAGACCTAGCGGATGATCTACGCCACGTTCAACGGGCAAAACGTTCGCTTCTACCATCCCGAAAGTGAGCATTTGAAATACCTGATTCGCTTCGTGTCCCTCCGATAGTGAGCAATGTAAATACAATACTTCAAAGACCCAGTGCCGCATTCGCTTCCACGATTTCCAAAGTGTGATCTCGTCTGAACAAGACGTTGTTACTTACATTCCTTATGAACTAATTTCTTCATTTTTAGTTCCACTTGTGCGAAACTTTCATCAATAGATTTGTGAGATTTCCCAGGTTAAAAAAAGACCAAACTGGACAGAATTTCAATCATATTTACCTATATCATAGCGAGTTATGACCACATTTTAAATAAGTAAATATGTTCCAAATTATACCGTATTTAGACTCATTTTAATTAAAAAAAATCTCACAAATACGTTGGTAAAAGTTCTGTAAAAAAAGAATGAAAAATAAAAAACTTTTCTATTTGTAGTTACGTACGGTGACTTTACCTACGTGACTCTCTCACTCCCTTCTTGAAACCACGTGTTCTTATAGGAGGTCCGGCTTACACGTCCAAATAAACAACTCTCCCCGTATAGGAAAGTACATGCATCTGGGAAAATTCGGAGGAATGTTTTCCAGATTTTCCTATCCCCCCCCTGCCATTTCTAACCAAACTCGACTGTATAAAGGGTTCAAGCTTGCCCATAAGCGGATTAGTACGAAGCTGAAAACGAAGCAACACACATCGTAACGTAAAACGCTACAAACCGTTGATCTCAAGGCAAGTTAACTAAGTACACCCCCGCATTTCTCAGTGCGTCAAAACCGAGAGCTTAGGAACATTAGTATCCGCGATAATACATTACACTCCAACAACTGTAGATACCTACTGCGTTCTTATAAAGAATATATTATTGTGTTGTTATCAGATATAGGAGAATCTTTAATCTCATATCCACATCCTTTTAAACTTCAGTGACTAGTATCCTTCCCACTATGATACACATTTACCGCTCGAGGTGTATTAGTATCTTTAACCCATTTGCATCATAAGGAAATATGAAAAAAAGGCCTTTATCACCAAACTTTTTTTTCATTATATTTAAGTACAAAAATGACTACAAGTAAAATAACTTCATATTTCAGCATTATAAGAAAAAATAAATTGAGCGTATATATACGCTCCGATGATAGGGACTAGGGAAATCGAGTGTATATATACGCTAATGATGCAAATGGATTAAACGTTAGGAGAGTCGATTCCCGAATACCTTCCGCTTACCCACCTTGTGATACCTGGTGATGAAACAGGCATCGGCTAATTCACAAACTTCCTATCTAGTAGCGACCCGGTGGTGAAACAGACATCGGCTAGTCCACGAAGCCCCTTCCTATTCCTACCTAGTGGCAACCCAGCGATGAAACAGGCATCAGCTAGTTCACGACTTTCTCGTGTAAGCGAATAAACCTCGGTCCACGCAGAAACTGCCTAGCCCTCGGCTCGTAACATTGCATTGACATTGTAGTCGATAAGCACCCTTTTAAACTGTGTCGACTGCCTCGACTCCCAGTTCCCTCTTTGTCGTTTACGCGCTGTCCTTCTCTATGTTCGGCAAACTTCAAACAACGTAGTACCCCCACGAATCTTGAGACTCCAGAGCCCCGAGGATATCAAATCATGGGAGAGAATACATATGTTTTATAATGATACGGTGAAATATCTTTTAAATGAACAATGTTACGAAAAAAATGTTTCAACAAAGCCAGTTGCTTGGTATGGCGGGTTGGAGAGGGAGGGGGCGTTATGTGGTATAAATATTTTTTTGTACTTCTTAGGGTGAGGAAGATTTAAGAATTAATTTAATTTTTTTTTAATAGTATGCTATATGTTTGTCTACATAATGGGATAGTACGTTTTCAGAGCCGCAAACAGTACGTTCATACAGTTTATGTATGATTATAAATACATAATGTTATAAATACAACAACCAAATTTTGAAAGATAAACATTTGACTTTTTCTTGATAATAAAGTTTCTTAAAAATTATAATAAATATAACAAAGAAAAACGGTTTTCAAAATATTATTCAGCATGTGTGATAAGGTTTCTCTATCGGTTATTAAAACGCAAAAATGGTATTTTGGATAGTGTAATTATTGATTAAGTGAAATCACGCATGCCGATTGTTAAAGTGCTAAAGCAAAGTTTCCTTTTTTTAAATTGCAAGATTAAATAAAATGAATAAATCCGTTCTATAAATATCGTATTTTTACACTGGTTATGAGTAACTTCAATTTTTTGATATTGCTAGTTTGTCACTCTACAATTTTGTTTATACCCAGATAGCACAGAGACGTCCTAAAGACGTCCCGAATGTCCTACGAACGTCTCCTGAACGTCTTTTGTTAAACAACGGTACGTCTTAAAGACGTCTTTTAAACGTCTTAAATACGTCTTTTAGATGTCTTAGAGACGTTCATAAATTTTAATTAATAAGTAAATTAACACTAGAACTACCGAGCAATAAATGCGACTGACGTATATTGCTTTGTAACAGTGACAAGACTGTGCCCATTCAGACTGCATACAACTTTTATTGTAATATGTGATTCAATGAAGAGGTTCATTAAAAAATTTCCGATGAAAACATTTTTACAATTTCAGTAATTGTAAAAAAAAAAAATTAGGAACCAGTCATTTTGACTGGTCCGGTAGTTCTAGTGTTAATAAATAAAAAATGAATACAGCAATATTTTATTGTTACTGTTTCTATTTATTATAATATTCAAAGTATACATTAAAACTAAAATTAAAATTAAAATTAAACATTAACCATTAAAATTAAAATTAAAATAAAAATAAGAATTAAACATTAACCATTAAAATTAAAATTAAAATTAAACATTACAATTAAAAATATCGTAACTATGGGTACCTAAATATTAATACAATGTTGTTAATAATTCTAAGATATGTTGTTAACAATTAATAATTATTACAATCGGTCGCCCTCTTCAGCCACATCTGTATAGTTGCCTAGGTGTCCTTTTGGTTTCCAAGCATTTTCGCCTCTTGTGCACTTTAGGCACTTTAGCTTACAGCAACACTTCGAGTAGCAATAAGACAAATTGTAACCTAAAAAAAATGAACGAAAATTAAGGAAAGATATAAAACAACATAAGCAAAAACAACAACGGCACAAATAATAGCAATGAACTTACTTGTCTAAATAGTATGTAAATAAAGACGTGCAATAACGATGTGGAATAATGCTGTCCAAAGTCCGTCTGTTCACAACACTCGACCGCTTACAACACTAAGGGATAGTTCAGACTCGGCGAAAACAGCGCATTTGAAAGAATATGAACACGTTAATGTAAATAAACTCCGCGCGGTTGATCGCGCATTTTCCGCCGTGTCTGAACTAAACCTAACGAAATCGCTCGAAAGTTAAACGAAACATGGCCCTGAACGGTTCTAGGGTAACTCCAGGTAACTGACGAGAAGTCCTCCCCCACTCTGCGAACATGTGGTCTTTATTCTTTTGAGAGAGGCACAATCTTAGATATAGGCCATAGAAAAGATCCCTAACCTTTGAAGCAGGCGTCAACGAGTGCGCCCGTGGGTTCTTGATACAACTTTGCAATCGTCTATGTATATACAGACAGTCCCATAAGTATTCGTACGCTCTTAAAAATCGCATAACTTTGTCAATATTGAACTATACTACTTGAATTTTTTTGAGAAGTTAGAACAATTGGATCACTAGATAATGTGAGCAAAATGTTTGATTAAAATTGCAATTGGTCGAAATTACAGAGAAAGTACTAAAAGTTGTATTTTGCAACTTTTTTACTCGGACTTATATTAAAAATTTAAAAAGTACGTTTTGTACATCTGTATCAATTATACACATTCTGAATATTTCATCTAAATCGGTCAACATTGCACTGAGCTACAAACATTTAACGATGAAAACTTAAGGGCGAAAGTCGCAGAATTTTGGCCTTCTCAGGGAATTTCGCCCTTATGTGATCATTTTGGAACATCTGCAGCTCATTGCAACGTTGACCGATTTTTATGAAATTCTCAGAACATGTACAATTCATACAGATCTACAAATCGTACTTTCTAAATTTTCAATGCAAGTCCACATAAAAAAGTTGCAAAATACAATTTTTAGTATTTTCTCTGTAATTTCGTCCAATCGCAATTTTAATCAAACATTTTTCTCACGTTATCTAGTGATCCAATTGATCTAACTTCTCAAAAAATTCAAGTAGTATAGTGCAATATTGACAAAGTTATGCGATTTTTAAGAGCGTACGAATACTTATGGAACTTACTGTTTATACATATATTAGCACATTGTCAGCACAAATATAATTTATATTTATTATACTGTATATATTAGTGCGTATATACAATTGTATTGTGCACTATGTACCTAATCCACGTGTTTGTAATAAATGAAATTAAGACGTCTTATTTCGGACGAAAAACGACGTCTCGAGAAAGACGTCTTTAAGACGTCTTTTTAGGACGTAAGACTTTCAGACCTAAAATGGACGTAAAAAAGACGTCTTTAAGACGTCGCGTGCTATATGGGTAACGTATTTGGTTGTGAACAACATTACACCATTAGTTCTAGGTAGAATAGTATAAATTATTGTAGGAATAAAGCCGGCTGACTGGTTACGCAGATATTTATTGGCAATATATTTCACAATCAC
This sequence comes from Halictus rubicundus, assembly GCF_050948215.1. Classification (NCBI taxonomy): domain Eukaryota; kingdom Metazoa; phylum Arthropoda; class Insecta; order Hymenoptera; family Halictidae; genus Halictus; species Halictus rubicundus. The sequence continues at coordinate 841,737 of NC_135156.1, read as the reverse complement.
AACTTAAATTCTAAAATTTTACCGATTCGACTATTATTTTTTCGACACAAAAGAAACCTGACTATACGATTTTCACCATCTATTTTCAATCGTTAACTAACTCCGATGCCCGTCTGTCCCGTTTTTATATAGCGTTCGTCTTATTTATTTTATTTGTTTACTTCCCGGGGCAACGGCCGCTTTTCCTAGCGTTTTTCGAGCGAACGTCAAAACATCGCATCCCTTGCGCTGTTTTTCCGTTCGCTCAGGTGATTCGCGCCGCGAAGGTTGCGGGGCAACGCCTGATACCTTTAAACATTTGGCGGCTCTCGCGTCCCCGCCGCTCACCCTTCATTCATCCACACACACACATCCATTCATTCATCTCACACTCGGCCATCCTGCACTGATACCCGCCCCGGGTATCGTATTACGTGCTGAACATACTGGCCAACTTTTTTATTCATTCGTCACTTGACTCGCGTCCGCCCGCTTCGCTATCTTCGCTGCTGCTATCCTCCTCGTGGGTCCACGGTTTCATCTGATCCGCCGCGGTGGATGTCTTGTGTGGCCCCTCATGGCTCCCAACCTTTTCCACAACGTACCGGTCATGTCGTAGCGTCCTCACGATGCGGTATGGCCCCAGAAATTTTGCTGCTAATTTTATTCCCGGGCCCTGTTGCGTTCTTTTTATGGCCACTAGACTGTCCTTCTGGTATTTCGTTGATTCCTTACGCCTTTTGTTGAAACCCTTTTTGTTCTCCTCCTGGATTTTCGCAATTGCCTCTTTCGCTTTCGCTCTCGTTTCGCTTCGGTTTTCTTCGAAACTGGCCGCCCATTCTTCTTCCAACATCTCCCGTACCTGTGGGTCCTCCTTTGCACGCATCCGTGTTCCGAAAAACAATTGGAATGGCGATGTGTTGATGCTCCGGTGCGGCGTCGCGTTGAAATATTTTTGCGCTGCTTCCAAATTTCGATACCATTCTCTGGGATTCGACGATGACAGCTTGGTGAGAAGCGGTATGAGTGTTCGATTTACTCGCTCGACTTGTCCATTTCCCCGCGGCACTCCCGTCGTGATGAGCGAGTGTTGCACTCCTTCTCTCGTGCAGTATTCTCGGAATTCGGCCGAGGTAAATGCTGTTCCCCTGTCTGAGACGATGCGTCGGGGGTTCCCAAACGTGACCGCTTGTTTTTCGAGCCGCCGTAGTACCTCGCCAGTGCTCGTTGATTTCGTCGCGTAGAGCCAAACGAACTTAGTGAACGCATCGACTACGACTAGAATATGCCGATAACTTTTCTTCGTCGACGGCAACGGCCCTAAATGATCAATATGATACGTATCTAATGGTACTTCGCCCTTATAGATCGGGTTGAGAAAACCGTCCTGCTTCCCTAATTTTCGTTCCGCAAGTATGCATTCGATACAGTTCGCAATAATCTTCTCTGTCTTTAATCTAATACCCGGAAACCAATACTCCCTTTTTAATAATTTTTCTGTTTTCGCCGCTGCGAAATGTCCATTCCCGTGCGCTTGTCGTATCACCTGTGCCCGCAACCCTTTCGGCACGACTAGCCGGGCTTCTCCGTCGACAACCTTAAAAAGCAACCCGCCCCTAACTACGTAGCCGTCTATCTTTCCTTCCTCGGTCCCTTCGTATACCCGGCGCGTTTCGTCGTCTTTCTGTTGCGCTCGCCTAATCTTAAATACAATTCCGCTATCCTCGCAAATCGCTAAACATACCGGCAGCGGATTTCTGCTTAACGCGTCTACATGCGACATTGCTCTGCCCGGTCGGTGTTCAATCGCGTAATTGAACTCCTCCAGCAGTAGGGCCCATCTTGCTATGCGCACGCATAAGTCTCGCTTTCTCATCGTCATTGCGAAAGATTTGCAGTCTGTGACTATCTTAAATTCAATGCCTACAAGATACGTTCTAAATTTTTTTAGACCCTTTACAACTGCGAGCACCTCTAGCTCGTAGCTGGAATACTTTTCCTCCGCCGGTGTTGTCTTCCCGCTCGCGAAATATACCGGATGCATTTCACCATCGTCGTCGCAGAGTTGCATTAATATCGCCCCGAAACCGTACATTGATGCGTCCGTATGTAGTTCGGTCCGTGCTTCTGTTCTATATAATTTTAGCACCGGCGACTCGCATAATTTTAATTTAAGTTCCTCGAACGCCGCTGTCTCCTTGGTCCCGAACTCAAATTTGACTCCGTCCCGTAATAAATTGCTCAATGGCCTTGCGATGAACGCGTACCCTTGTATAAATTTCCGGAAATACCCGGTTAACCCCAGAAAACTTTGAACCTGTTTGGTCGTCGTTGGTTTCGGGAATTTAGCGACAGCGTGCGATTTTCGCTCGGATGGTCGAATCTCGCCATTCTCGACTATGTGCCCTAAAAATTCTACTCTGCTTTGTAATAACGCGCACTTCTTCCAATTTATGTCGAGGCCCGCCTCTCTCGCCGTTGCAAGTACCTGCGCTAGTTTTTGCGAACCGGACTCGAGGTCAACTGCTGGTACGATTAAGTCGTCCACATACGATAATACTATTCTTTCGCTGATTAGTTTTCTAAATACGGCATCGATAAACCTCGCGAAAACGGCAGGTGAATTGCAAAGACCGAAAGGTACTCGTAAAAATTCATATTGCCCGTCGGGTACAACGAACGACGTGAATTTACGGCTGTCTTCACTCACCGGTACGTGAAAAAATCCATTTTTTAAATCAAGCGTGCTGAAAATACGCGCGCCCTGCAATGCGTCGAGTTGCTCTTCCACTATCGGTAGCGGATATCTGTCTTTCACAATCTTTTCATTCAATTTTCGGTAATCTATGCACAGCCGTTTTGAACCGTCTTTTTTGTTTACTAATACAATCGGACTCGCGTACTCTGACAACGACGGCTGTACAATGCCTTTCTGCATCCATTCCTCGATTTGTTTATTTACTAGCGTTCTCTCCGACGGCGCTAGCCGTCGCGCTCTTTGGTACACCGGCTGTTCGTCCTTTAAAACTATACGCATTTTAACATTCGTTTCGCGCGTCTTTTCGGGAACGTAGTTCGCGATCATCCGCTCGACTTTATCCTTCACCGCGGCATCACTAATATGCGATATATCCACCCCGTCGACGCTCTCTATACATTCAATGCGGCATATATCCGGAATATCTCTGTCGGTAGTGCGTTCTTCCCGGCTTCCCCCTATTCGCACGACCCCTTTGTTAATTGCAACGTCTACTCTGCTTAAGAAATCTGTCCCTATAAGTAGATCGTATTTTAACAATGTATCTGGCACGACGTGCGCCGTGATCGGATACCAGCCCCCGTCGATCGCGATGTCTGACCTGAAACTACCCCGCGTCTTTATATTTCCGGACCCGATTCCCCGGAACGCTATCCCGCCATTCTGCAATCTCGGTGCGCCGATTTTGTCGTGGCATGCGGCTCTCATTAGCGTCAAGTCGCTACCCGTATCGATGAGAGCTGTCAAATTGTGTCCGTTTATTCTCACCGATTTGCAGGCCATCTGTCCGGAAATCTGTGCTACCAGGTTCTCGTTCCCTGCCGTCCCACCACTGCTCTGTTGTGGGCACCTCGGCGCGATGTGTCCATGCTCTCCACATCGGTAACATCGCAGACCGCGATCCCTGGCTGGGCAATTTCGGCTCAGGTGTACCATTTCACCGCAGTTGTAGCAGTTCCCAGCATCTCTTCTCGGGGCCCTCCAGTCTCCCTGCCAGTGCTCCTCCGTCCTTGTCGGTGGGCTCACCCTTGAACGGTCTCCCTCCGTCCTCGGCGGCGGATTCGTTCTCCACCGGCCTCCATCCGTCCTCGTCGACGGACTCGCTCTCCACCGATCTCCTCGGAAACTGCTTCCCTGGCTCGGCTGTGGAAGCGCAAGCTTCTCGAAAGCTCGCAGCATGGCCTCCGGGTTGCTGAAGCAGTACATGATCGCCTGGTTCCTTAACGTTTGATCCGGAATGCCATCCACGAGATGGTCGATAAGCTCGTAGGAGTCATTGATCGGCACCCTGTTCGCCCTGATCATCTTATCGTGGTAATAGTCCACGAATGACTCGCCCCTTTTCCACGTCCGCTCCTGCAGTTGTCTCAGTGCTTCACTTCTGCTCGGACGAAAAAAAAACATTTTCCTATATTCGACCAGCAGTGTGTCGAAAGGCATCTCCACGAACTCGGCGCGTGACTGCAACCATTCCTGCGCTTTCCCTCGTAGTCTCATTCCCATGAGTATTTTTGCCTCGTCGTCTGATAGGTCGTACGTATTTTTTAATACCCTTAGCTGCCGTGACCAGATCGGGAAATCTTCGGACTTTCCGTCAAAATATCCTAAAAGCTCTGCAACAGATTTCACACTCACGTGCATTCTTCTTGTCTGCGGCCACGACCGCTCATCCGCTACGTCGCTTCCCCGTCCCGGTTCCTGCGCCTGTGCGCGCTCGCTCTTCAGGTTTTCCAGTTCCTGAGCCATTCTTCCTACCACCCGTAGAAGATGCTCCATTCCTCCGGCCAGTCTGCTTAATTCGCTGCTGTTCCTCGCGTCTCTCTCAGCGTCTTCTCTGCAGTCGAACCCCAGAAACGGCGTGTGATTCTGCATCAACTCAACCTCAGGCGTCCCTTTCATCCACTGCCCCGACGGATCGTATTCGTTTAACCGCGCTATCAATTCTACTTTTGTGCCCGCCGTCGATAACTCGCGACTCTCCAGCAACTCTTTCAGCCTTAGAATTGTAAAATCCGTTGGCTTACTTGCCATGTCTTCTGCGAACCTTTCCCGACTTTATTTGACTGAAATCTGGTTTCAGGTTGGACGAGCCCCCAAATTATGTAGGAATAAAGCCGGCTGACTGGTTACGCAGATATTTATTGGCAATATATTTCACAATCACAACTTAAATTCTAAAACTTTACCGATTCGACTATTATTTTTTCGACACAAAAGAAACCCGACTATACGATTTTCACCATCTATTTTCAATCGTTAACTAACTCCGATGCCCGTCTGTCCCGTTTTTATATAGCGTTCGTCTTATTTATTTTATTTGTTTACTTCCCGGGGCAACGGCCGCTTGTCCTAGCGTTTTTCGAGCGAACGTCAAAACATCGCATCCCTTGCGCTGTTTTTCCGTTCGCTCAGGTGATTCGCGCCGCGAAGGTTGCGGGGCAACGCCTGATACCTTTAAACATTTGGCGGCTCTCGCGTCCCCGCCGCTCACCCTTCATTCATCCACACACACACATCCATTCATTCATCTCACATTATATTTTACAATTTATCACGTCTATTATAGTATAGCATATTTGGATGAAATAGAATAATGTGTAATTGAAGTTTTATATAATTAGATACTGTAGATTGTATGCAGATTATGATTTGTGACTTCGAAGAAGTTTGAATTTTGAATATCCTTACGACGCGACACGACGCAGAACGGTAACATCAACAGCTCGAGCTCAAGCAAATTTTCATGTGGGGATTTTAGAGAGAGATATATTGAAGTGGTCTGTCTGTCGACTTCCTCTGTAGTGGGGTACACACCACATCGGTGAGCGTAGACTCAGACTGTCTTCCACGAACGTGGGGACTGTACGATGAGCACGTAGTACAGAAAACAGGGTCACCAGTGGCCACAGGCCACACGTTCTCGAGAGAGAACGCTTGCAATATATGATAGTCCAAGATGGACGCGCCACGTGTTCGCGGCGAAGTCGGAACAGGTTAACTGCGTGAGGTCCACACCTCACGATTAATAAAGGCGTCAGGTAACGATCAAATAACAACGTTTATTCACCGAATGGCAACGAGGAAACTCGCGAAACAGCTAGACGCGATATACAAGGTCCGTCCAGTACGGACAGCGTAGTAACACCGTTATATATCAAATTCAACTCCGAAAGACGCGACTAGCTACGGCGGCGTGGTTTTCGCGAAAGAGAAAGAGTCGTCGACGAGACGCTCTTCGCCGCGGAAAACGCGGGAAACGCAGGCGCACTAACGCGTGCCGCATGGCACATGCGCGTGAGCGCCGCCAGCCCCACATTCTGTAGAGATATTGACGCTGCCGCGCCATTCCCCTAGGCACGCGCCTAGAGAATATGCTCCGACGAGGTTGGCACTGCCAACCTCGGGCAATGCAGGCGAGAGAACCGCCTATGTGATCTCTCGCTGCCTGACTCTCGATCGAGACAGACGTCTCGATCCTACGCTCTCGAAGAGAAGTCGAATAAAGTTTTCGTTACATACACAAGTTAATCATTACCGATACAAAGTCTCCCAGTGGTTCTGGCAGAGTAGGCTGCATCTTGGTTCCGGATTTGTCCGTGGGACCCTTAAACCTACAATTCTGTAGGGTGGATGGCGCCACCGTCGCCATTCTGTGGGGCCGGCGACACAGCCGCGCAGTTAAGCGCTTATGCGCCTGCGCGGCCGGGCGATAGCGGCAACGAGCGCGTTGCCGACTCAGCCTTTCTCTTCTGCTCCAAGTCTTCGTTGAGAGAACACCGCTGGCATATAGCGTCTCCTCTACGTTAAGTGTATCCTGCGGCTTACTGCCGCAGGACCGTGCCGGGTTTTCCGGATGTTGTTGTCGCGACCCGTTATCGAGTGTCGCGAGCTCTTTTTCGAGCCTGCTGAAATAAACGTCGTTATCTCTTGTTACTACCCGACGTGTTTTATTACTCGCGAGGAGTGGGCCTCGCGTGCATAACCTCGTTCCTCCTTGCCGCGAACACGTGGCGTGTCCACAGTGAACACAGTCCGTCTGGACGCATATTTCGTGCGTTCTCGCCAGAGAACGCGTGGCCTCTGGCCACTGGTGACTCCAATCTCTCGTGTGTTACGAGATCTATGTTCCTAGTCCCCCACGTTCGTGGAGGACTGTCGGAACTTGGCAGGGCGTACGCCTGTACGCCTCCACCACCATTAAAATCCCCACATTGGCGACCCGTGATGTTGGGAGTCGTGGGAGACGTGGTGGACCATCGCCTCCAAAATCCCCACAGTGGTGACCCCGACGTGATCGTCGATAGGACGAGGGAATCAAGGAGGACGGTTTCGAGGAGCCTTGTGCACCTGCTGCTGTTGCAGCCATCCTTCACCGGCACGGAGCCCTGGGCGACGTACGGACGGCGGCGAGGGAGCATCACGGCGTCCGGTTTGAGGTTATGCGTGAAGCCACCGACACCGGCGCCTTTTCAACGTGACGCCCTAGCAGCTCGTCGTTCCGGAGTTGCCGTTAGCCGATTTTTCCTGCTGCCGTCGATAGGACGACGCGGGGACAGGCGAGGGGACTTCCGCCTCACTGGCAGTGTAGTGCAGTTTTGTGCGAGTGCAACGTGCCGGGTGTGAGCGAATGTTGCGTCATGCGACGTTTTAAGCGGTAATGCGAGGCCGCGTGTCGTTATACGGCGCGTATGTATGTGAGTTTGTCTCCGGTTTCGTAGAGAGCGTTCATTTTGCGTGTTGCGACTCCGCGCGTGTTCATTTCGGCTCTTAGTTGCCCATTTGGGTTGTTAGCGTTTAGAATGCGTTTCTTTTCTATGTTGCGCATGAACGCGTGTCGTGCCCGCTGCGTCTTAGGGTCTAGGCACCCTCGGCGTGCGTATTGCCCGTGGTTGCCGTGCGCGTTTCGCGTCGTTAAATTCGCGTTATTGTTCGAGGTCGTCGTAACCTTCGCACGCGCGTTTTTGCCCGCGGTTGCTGTGCGCGTTTCACGTTGTTCCACGCGCGTTGTTGATGTTCGCAACCTTGCGCAGTCCTATACGCGTTAGTTTCAATGTCGCGTAGTTTTTTTTTGCGCCTTTATGTAGCTCGCCGCGGTAGGCTCGCGGACACCGCGACCTTCACGCGTGTTGATGCCCGTCGCGCTTTTGTTCGAGGACGTCTTGTCCTTAGTACGCACGTTTTGGCCCGTGGATTTACAAGCGCGTTTCTCGCGTTAATATGCGTAGTTTTGCCTTTTTTTCATGTTAGGGCGTGTGCGACTTCGCGTTTAGCGAATTGTTATTTTTCTTTTCCTATGTCGATTCATTCCGCGCGCTCATTTTGACCGTCGCGTCGCGAACATGGCGCACGTTATCTCGGCGCGTGCCAGCATGGCAACCGCCGTATTTTATAACGTGTTTTCGTCGCGCATTCCGCGTCCGCGCATTCTTTGCGAATTTTTCGTTGAGCGTTTCGTATTTCGGCGAGTTGAGCTCAAATGTTGCGGTGCGAACTCGGGTTTCGTGTTTTTGCGACCCCCTTTTTTTTTCTTTCGCAGCTCAGGGTTATGCGTAATTCCGAGCTCCAGGCGTGACCTTACTATTGTAACACGCCCGAGCGTTACCGTGGTTACCGTTTTATGTGCCCTGAGTCGGTTTGTATGCGTGAGCGTCCTTCGGACCAGCCCGCCGTTCTTGTTCGCGCGCTTAAATTTCGGTCAGAAAGCAGTTTTCGGTATCGTGGAATTTTGTTTCGCTTCTGTTTGCGTTTGCGAATTATTTAGTAATAAGCTTCGTTTCACATTGTATGCTGTTAGTTAGACGTTAGTCCTAAATGTCACCAATCCAAGGTGACCCGACATTGTCGTCATTTCTCCGAGTTTTTGCTCCTGATGTTCGGTTCGATCATGCCCTCAGGGCATTATCGGTCATATTCCGTCGTCAGTTAGTTTCGCGCATTGCGTAACCTTTGTTGTTCGTTTTTTTTTCGCGTAGAGCAGTATCGGAAGCGTGGTTTTCACGCTATGGCGCGTCTAGGTGTTAACCACCGATGGGTTTTATTCCAGTCGCGCTTATTCATTGCGTTATTATCTCTGATAGGTTGCGATCGTACTAGGAAGTTCCCCTATCACCCCGCATTCGTACGGCGTGATAGAGCGGTGGCACCGCGTGCCGACATCGACCGTGCGCCGTTTTTGGTGCGTCTCTTCGCGTGTCGCGTTCTGCGACCCCGTCGCCGCGGGGTATTTAAATTCTTTCTCTTGCGTGCGACTGTTGTCGCGATTGCCCAGCGGGGCACGTCTTTGTATTTTTAACAATTGTTAATAGGCCGCATCTCCCTCCTAATATTGTATTTCATTTATGTCGTGCCCCCCTAGGGGTTACGCACTGAGGGGGGAGTGTGTGGGGCCGGCGACACAGCCGCGCAGTTAAGCGCTTATGCGCCTGCGCGGCCGGGCGATAGCGGCAACGAGCGCGTTGCCGACTCAGCCTTTCTCTTCTGCTCCAAGTCTTCGTTGAGAGAACACCGCTGGCATATAGCGTCTCCTCTACGTTAAGTGTATCCTGCGGCTTACTGCCGCAGGACCGTGCCGGGTTTTCCGGATGTTGTTGTCGCGACCCGTTATCGAGTGTCGCGAGCTCTTTTTCGAGCCTGCTGAAATAAACGTCGTTATCTCTTGTTACTACCCGACGTGTTTTATTACTCGCGAGAAGTGGGCCTCGCGTGCATAACCTCGTTCCTCCTTGCCGCGAACACGTGGCGTGTCCACAGTGAACACAGTCCGTCTGGACGCATATTTCGTGCGTTCTCGCCAGAGAACGCGTGGCCTCTGGCCACTGGTGACCCCAATCTCTCGTGTGTTACGAGATCTATGTTCCTAGTCCCCCACGTTCGTGGAGGACTGTCGGAACTTGGCAGGGCGTACGCCTGTACGCCTCCACCACCATTAAAATCCCCACATTGGCGACCCGTGATGTTGGGAGTCGTGGGAGACGTGGTGGACCATCGCCTCCAAAATCCCCACAATTCCCCTAGGCCACGCCGTACCGCCGAGTTTCCCTTCTCGTAGCGAACGCGGGAACGACCCGCGTGCGAGAGGAAACTCGATCTTTTTCCGTTCGGATACCTCGCGGAGTAACCACGTGCTCGCAAAGTGCTCGCGCTTCTCTTTCTGTACTCGTCGGCCTCCGTGGCCTCGTTTAATAAATTGAACTTTCATGGTTCTCGTAGAACCACACGTGAGTGTCGTTAATTCGGCGTTCCGCCTAGTGCCTTCCCATCATAATATATATAATACGTAGAGTAGGCTACGTGCCTCTTTGCCCTCCAGAGGCTTTGGACTTTCACCGCGAGTGAACCAACCTTAACAACCTACAACTGGTGACCCTGACGTGATCACGACGATCACCCGGAGGGTTGGAGAAGGCGTCCAACGACCGAGCCGGTAGACCATACCGGTAACCGCTACGAGGACGAGTTCGGAAGAGCAGCAACACGTGGGTGCCCAGAGAACCACGTGTTAACGGATACTGACTGGTCGTATCCGCACCGTGGAAGCCCCGCCGTTTCCGCCCGACCGGGCGCATCACGCCCTGAGCCACGTTCTCCGGAGGTGAACGAGCCGACCAGGGCCTGCCGTTCGCTGAATCTACGCAGCAGGAAGGACGTCCTTCGTCCGCCATCTTCGCCGCAGCCGGAGCACGCCGTTCTTCGTCCGCCATCTTCGCCGCAGCCGGAGCACGCCGCCGGAAGCCGCCATCTTCGCCGCAGCCCGGAGACGCCGCCGGAAGCCGCCATCTTCCACACGTGTCTCAGCGAGGCGAAGTAGCGTTATAATTACGTAAGTGCGAGCGTCCATGTAGAATGTTTTGTCATTCGGTGCGTAGAGCGTGCGAGCCGTAATTCCCCAGCGCGCGTCACGCGTCCCGCGCGAAAATTCGAATCCGATCGTACCACGCGATTCAGCGTCGCGTCGCACCGCCGTCGCGTTCCCACTATTGAGAATCGCGCGTTCCGCGTCGCGGATTTTCCTTTCGTCGCGTAGCGTACACGTTCGAAAATTACGATGTCTACGCCGACGCCGACTCCGGTGCAGGAAGAACTCCTGCAGTCGTTAATCGAGAAGCACGTCGACTCGTACCGCGTCCCGAAAATCCCAGCGTTTTTCCAGGAGGACCCTCAGTTATGGTTCATCCAAGTCGAGTCCTCGCTCGCCGCGGCGCGCATAACCTCTCAAAAGACGATGGCCGACATCGTCGTGTCGGCGCTCTCGTACGACCAGATCGCTTCGGTACGGGATATCCTTGCCGCTATCCCCCAGCCGCCTGATCTGTACGACCAGATCAAAGCACGAATAGTATCGAGCTATTCGACGTCGGCCGAGGCGCGTCTACGCCGGTTACTTAAAGGCGAAGTCCTGACCGAGGGCAAACCCTCGCAAATTTTAACGCGTCTCCGGAATTTAAACGACGGGTCATGCCACGACGACGTAATCCGTACGATCTTTTTGGAGCAGCTCCCTGCTCAAATTCGGGCGATCCTCGCCATGTCCCGGATCACGGATCCTCACGAGTTCGCCGAACTCGCGGACAAAGTAGTGGAAGCCTCGGGTTCCGCTTTTCCCTCCGCGTCTTCCGCAGCGTTGCGAACGTCTGATGCCACCGCATCGGCCGTTTCCTCCGAACCTCCGTGTAGCTCGTCGATCCACGAGCTCGAGGCGAAAATCGCGACCCTTTCCAAGCAGGTAGCCGATCTAGCAAATGCCGTGAGGGGGATCTCCCGCGACGTTCGTCGTCGAACCCCTTCTCGCGGTCGATCAGGCGCGCCGAGCAGATCGCGCGAAAACACCCATTGCCATTTTCACCGAAAATTCGGGAAAGACGCGCGGAAGTGCGCGAAACCGTGCACATGGCAATCGGGAAACTAAGCAGCACTAGCCGCGCGGAGGCGAGCGCGCCGAGTGCTGATTCACACCGCCTCCACGTTCGAGACCGCGATCTGGGCCTTAACTTTCTCATCGACACGGGTGCCGACCTCTCACTTCTTCCCGTCACTGACGCCGCGAAGAAGCGTGCAGCTGAGTTGAAGCTGTAAGCGGCTAACGAAACCAAAATCGCGACTTACGGCGAGAAGCGCCTAACCCTTAATTTAGGCCTTCGCCGTGCGTTCACATGGAATTTCTGCGTAGCCGCGGTACCCTACCCGATTATAGGCGCGGATTTTCTAAACCACTATAGCCTACTGGTTGACCTGCGTCACCGCAGGTTGATCGACCCGTTGTCGCGGATCTCCACCGTCTGCACGAGCAGACCGTCGCCGTTACTGGGCGTCAAAACAGTCGACCCCGCATGTCCCTTTGCGGAAATACTCTCCGAATTTCCCGGCGTTATCGGACCCTCGCAGTCACACCGTGACACACCGCGAGACGTACTCCACCACATCGTGACCGAACGTCCTCCCGTCGCCGAGCGTGCGCGACGTCTCGCCCCGGACAAGCTGTCAGCCGCAAAGGCCGAGTTCCGGCGGCTCGTGGCCGAAGGAACGTGTCGTCCGTCCAGCAGTCCGTGGGCCAGCCCAATCCATCTTGTGCCCAAGAAGGATGGGGGCTGGAGAATCTGCGGCGATTACCGCCGTCTAAACTCCGTGACCGTTCCTGATAGATATCCGATGCCTCACCTGCATGATTACTCGATTAACCTTTACGGGAAAACGATCTTCTCTAAGCTCGATCTGCAACGAGCATACCAGCAGATTCCCGTCGCTCCTTCGCACGTGGAAAAAACTGCCGTAATTACCCCTTTCGGCCTATTCGAATACACAGTAATGCCCTTTGGCTTACGAAACGCCGGGCAAACTTTTCAGCGGTACATATGCCGTGCCCTCGGAGACCTTGACTACGTGTTCGCGTATATCGATGACATCCTCGTCGCCTCCTCGAATCGCGAGGAGCACGAACGTCACCTCCGCACCGTTCTGCAACGTCTGCAGGAACACTCGCTCCAGTTAAACCTCGCCAAGTGCGAATTGGGCAAGTCCCGCCTCGAATTCCTCGGACACGTCATCGACGAAAACGGGTCTACACCCATCCCTGACAAGGTCAAAGCCATCTTGGAATTCCCAAAACCCAAGACGATCGCGGAACTCCGCAGGTTCTTGGGCATGGCCAATTTTTATCGGCGTAGCCTTCGCAACGCCGCCCTAGTGCAAGCACCTCTGCACGAGTATCTCCTCGAATCCAAGAAAAACGACAAACGCGAGATCCTCTGGACTCCACAAGCAGAAGAAGCGTTCGCACGAGTCAAAACCGACCTCGCGAACGCGACCCTGTTAAATCATCCTTCTCCTGACGCCGCCACGCGTCTTGTCACCGACGCATCCGACGGCGGAATGGGAGCATCGCTCGAGCAGCGATTACAAGGAGCGTGGAAACCTCTGGCATTCTTTTCCCGGAAGTTTACCCCTTCCCAACGTAAGTACAGCGCGTACGATCGCGAACTAAACCGCCGCTTACGAAGCCCTGAAATACTATCGGCATTTCCTGGAAGGTCGTGATTTCACGGTCGTCACCGACCACAAACCTTTAACGTACGCGTTCAAGCAACGCGCAGACAAGGCGTCGCCACGCCAGCTGCGTCAGCTGTCCTTTATCTCGCAGTTTACCACGCGATTCGAGTATCTCCCAGGCTCCGAAAACGTCGTCGCCAACTCCCTGTCACGCGTTGATACCCTTCATCTCGCCGCAGACATCTCCTTAGAGAGGCTCGCGAAGCTCCAGGAAGCCGACGCGGAGCTCCAAACTCTGTTGTCTTCCACCGACCATTCGTTGGCTTTACGACGGATTCGGTGGGGACCCACACACGTATCTATCGTATGCGATCTCTCCGGAGAAGTACTCCGTCCATACGTTCCGGGCCCGTCGCGGAGAGCGATTTTCGACAAACTTCACGGACCCGCGCATCCGAGCGCGAAGGTCACTGACCGGATAATCCGTAAACGTTATGTCTGGCCCCGTATGCACCATGACATCGCGACGTGGTCGCGTGAGTGCCTAGACTGTCAGCAGTCGAAGGTCACGCGCCACAACCACGTAAAACCGGCAGATTTCGTCGCCCCTGACGAACGTTTTCGTCATGTCCATATGGACATCGTCGGTCCTTTGCCATTGTCCGAAGGCTATCGCTATTGCCTGACCATGATCGACCGTTTTTCGCGATGGCCGGAAGCAGTTCCGCTCGCGAACATTGAGGCGAACACTGTCTGCCGAGCGTTCGTAGATCATTGGATCTCTCGATACGGCGCTCCGGAAACCCTGACGACAGACCAAGGCAGTCAATTCGAATCTCGGCTGTTTACAGCACTGCTTAAACTCTCCGGTTGCACTGATGAACGGCATGATCGAGCGTTGGCACCGATGCCTAAAAACGGCAATACTTTGTCACGCCACCCCTGCGTGGTCACGCGTACTGTCGACGGTAATGTTAGGACTGCGAACAAACGTCATGGACACGGGCTCGTCGCCCGCCGAATATTTATACGGCACGTCGCTGCGCATCCCGGGCGAGTTCGTCCTCCCCGACGATGTTTCCGCGGACCCCCAAATGTTCGTTGAGGAATTCCGGGAACACATGCGTAAGGTGAAACCAGTCCCTGTGTCGCAAAGACACATGAAGCGCATTTTCCTGTACAAGGACCTACACACGTGTACTCATGTGTTCGTACGCGCCGGTCCGAACAAAAAGTCGCTAGAGCGACCGTACACCGGGCCGCACAAGGTCTTGAGCCGACCTTCCGACCGCGTTTTCGAAGTCGACATAAACGGGAAACCACGCACCGTGTCCGTCGAAAACGTCAAGCCTGCGCACCAGTGCCGCGAGGACCTGGGAAACGCTTCCCAAAATCCCCCCGTCGCGAGCCAGCACACCGTGCTGCGCACATACTCGCGCGCCAAATCGGTGCGAATCAACGCGCCAACGCAGTTCCTCGCCGGCGAACTGTAATCATAGTGTAAGTACATAACCTAGGATTAAGGCCAATTGTATCGTAGCATAGTTGCGCACCCATTGTAAATATTAGATTAAGTTAGGTTAAGCGCGCAACTGTGACTGACCGAAATGGTCACGTCTACGTGCTCACGCACTCGGGGGGGAGTGTGTAGGGTGGATGGCGCCACCGTCGCCATTCCCCTAGGCCACGCCGTACCGCCGAGTTTCCCTTCTCGTAGCGAACGCGGGAACGACCCGCGTGCGAGAGGAAACTCGATCTTTTTCCGTTCGGATACCTCGCGGAGTAACCACGTGCTCGCAAAGTGCTCGCGCTTCTCTTTCTGTACTCGTCGGCCTCCGTGGCCTCGTTTAATAAATTGAACTTTCATGGTTCTCGTAGAACCACACGTGAGTGTCGTTAATTCGGCGTTCCGCCTAGTGCCTTCCCATCATAATATATATAATACGTAGAGTAGGCTACGTGCCTCTTTGCCCTCCAGAGGCTTTGGACTTTCACCGCGAGTGAACCAACCTTAACAACCTACAATTCATGTGGGGCCGGCGACACAGCCGCGCAGTTAAGCGCTTATGCGCCTGCGCGGCCGGGCGATAGCGGCAACGAGCGCGTTGCCGACTCTGCCTTTCTCTTCTTCTCCGAGTAGTCGCCGTTAGAATACGCTGTGCATATAGCGTCTCCTCTACGTTAAGTGTATCCTGCGGCTTACTGCCGCAGGACCGTGCCGGGTTTTCCGGATGTTGTTGTCGCGACCCGTTATCGAGTGTCGCGAGCTCTTTTTCGAGCCTGCTGAAATAAACGTCGTTATCTCTTGTTACTACCCGACGTGTTTTATTACTCGCGAGGAGTGGGCCTCGCGTGCATAACCTCGTTCCTCCTTGCCGCGAACACGTGGCGTGTCCACAGTGAACACAGTCCGTCTGGACGCATATTTCGTGCGTTCTCGCCAGAGAACGCGTGGCCTCTGGCCACTGGTGACCCCAATCTCTCGTGTGTTACGAGATCTATGTTCCTAGTCCCCCACGTTCGTGGAGGACTGTCGGAACTTGGCAGGGCGTACGCCTGTACGCCTCCACCACCATTAAAATCCCCACATTGGCGACCCGTGATGTTGGGAGTCGTGGGAGACGTGGTGGACCATCGCCCCCAAAATCCCCACATTCAAAGAATGGGACCGCCCTCTGTGATACTACTTTGGGACTCGCTGGATTCGTGAGCTCCCCCCCCCCCCCTCTCTCAAATCGAGCTCGTTCGACGATCTTCAAGACTGCAGCACGGGCCAGAAAATTCTGATTTGTTCTTCTTGTAAGATCAGAAGTTAATCTTGCATCTGGAACGAGAAAAACATTTATCGTTATAGTAACGTTTTGCTTTCTCACTAGAACATCCTCCAGTAAAAAGTAATGGTGGTCCCATGCTCAGATCAAATACTCCAAAAACAGACGAATTACGATATATATAAAATTTCACATCCATCAATGAACTTCGAAGCATAAATAATAAATACAGCTCCAAAATATGGAGTAAACCTCGCCGTTGCGATACCAGTAGCAGTATGATTAAATGAACAACAATATTTTCGACGTTACAGTTGATAAAGCATGCTTCTTCATGTATACATTTTAAAAATTCATCTTATGCTTTCAACAAAAGTACGGTTTTTTCGTTTGGGACATTTCTAATATTTTATATGCATTTAAACAAATTAGTGTATTCAAGTTTGCATTGTACATATATATAGATTGTATGAGCACTGAGTGAGTGAGTATTTATCGACATTAATAGTATTATACAGTTAATTTCTTTTTTGTTAAATGTTGGAATTAACATTGTTTTTCTGCTAATAAAGCCTTGCTCCCAGGATTGAGTCATGTGTAAATAGTATCATTATGAGCATTACTTACTGTTGCATAGTTAACAGTTTCATCGTGTTACGCTAAAAATTCAATAAGACATTACTTTTTCGTAATTTATTCCGTATCAATATTTTGAATCCAATTCGTCTATCTTCAATTTTCACAAAATTGTGCAAAATTTTAGTATAATATATTCAATAGTTAATAATAAATGTGATAATAATAAAGCTATGTCCAATAATTTTTTGTACTCGTGCAATAGGCAATGTGTATAGCATTGTATAAGATGGGTCTTCCGTACATACATAACATAAAGAAATTTGATACAAGAAACATATAATTATAATTACTGTCCTACTATAGATACATATGTGTACTTTTTATATATAGTACTACACAACAATTGATACAGCCTAATTTATAGAATTTTTTGGAAATAGGGGGATGAAACTAATAATGGTCAATGAAATGCAACCTATTAAGTTCAGTTTAATATAAGACGTCTGATAAACTAATTCTAAAAATGTTACAACAACTTTAAAACCTGAACGTATAGTACGTGACTTTTCTTACTCTTAAAATAATTCTGCATATGTAATAATATTTTTGAATGTTCACTCTTCTATGAAACTAATTTCTTTTTTAATTTATCTTTAGTATGTTTTACATTGTTACTCACTTTTTCAAGAACGTATTTTGTATATACTTGGCAGGGAGAATTAAATTTGTTAAATATTTAATGACCGGTGCAATTCCAATTTTGTATTTTGAAAATACCAATATATTGCTTAAATAAATGTAATTGTTCATATCCTTAACATTTTGACACATTCAAAACAAATGTCTTACAAAAGCAACAATGAGTAGTGTACTATAACCCTGCGAAGTTATATAAAAAAAATGTAAGTCAAATTAATCGTACACTGAACATAATTTTGATAATATAAGTAATTTTAAGCATTGAGGCCTATGGTAATTTTTCTATTCCTATTTCATTTGGTATATGATTGTCGCATACACATATCCAACAAGGGAACCATACTTTGTGATTATCTACTATACGTTACATGTCTTCTGGTTGTAATTACAAAAAATATTAGAGGGTAAAAGCAAATAGATAAAAGTAAATACATGTTGAACATGTACTTGTATAATTTATTAGTATCAAAACAGAAGTAAAGAATGAGCGTTTTTTTCGACTTTTATTGTTTGCATAAATCATCTTGTATGCATGGGCATTTATACAAATTTACGTTTTTATAGTTTTTATACACGTACATAAAAAATTTTGTATAAGAAATATATTATGTGTACCAAATACTACATCATTTTTTCATCTACCTTTCATATAACGCTACTAATAGACTTCGACCATTAATAATTTACAATGAAAGTTGAGAAAACTATAATTCTTTACATTTAGTTAACAATTTTGCAATTTTACAGACATTAGTGTTCTTCCATATAGTATGTATATAAAGTTTTTTTCCCAGTCACTTTCCAATTACATGTACTTCTTTGTTTATGATTTTCTTTACAACGATAGAAAGTTCATAAATTCATTTAGAAACATTTAAAATGAATTACATGCTTTTTATCTGCAGTCTGTGCTCCAGATGAAATTAAATGCAATTTTGGTTTTAAAAAATACTTGAACACCTACAAGTATATATACAATTTTTCCCTAACAGCTTAATAAATGCTATTAAGCTGTAGAAGGTTGTCGAATTTTGACCGCTAATGTATTCCTTACTCTAAGTAACAATTTGCTATGAATTTTCCACCAAAACTTGTCGATAAGTTCCGACCCATCTGTTTTCGCATTAGACTCGGTATTTGAGTTGAAAGTTTGAAGTTTCAATTCCATGCCAAATCACATTGAATGTGAGCGCACACGAAGTATAGGAGTAAACCAATTACCCAATATATTTTTAGAATTTGCGTGTTCGATAATTGAGTGTTAACAATAATTAAATTAATTAATTAATAAAATTATGTTAAAAATGTTTATTTGCAAAATAATAACTTTTAGAGAGAAATGTACGTGATAATTATCAGACATGTACAGAAGGAATGAACAACGAGAAACAAATTGTAATAAAAATGAAAGTTAAATTAATTGCTATTTTTAAATTACCTAGACAACATTAAAAAAGAAAAGAGAAAAGAGAAGAGAGAAGGAGGAAACAAGAAGGCCGCGATTAGGTTGCATCCTCAAATGCAAACAATGGTAAGCGTCTTTAGGAATGACCAATGAGAAAAAGCGGCCGCGGCTTCAAGATTTGTTTTCTCCTTCTCGGAGCGTTCGAAGCGCCAGGACGGCAAGCGGGAGAAACTATGCAACGCTGAGGCGCCACAACCACTCCCCCCTCAGAGACCTTCGCAGGGGGCGAAGGGAACGAAACTCTTCGTGACGGTGTGGCGATCGGTGAGGATGGATGTTGTGATGGTGTCAATGGTGTCGAGATGTTAGGTGATGCGGTTGATTCCAGGAAGGCCGGCTTGAGGCAGTCTGTTGAAACCGTCTTAACTGTGCCTCTGAATTTAATAACGAAAGTTTTATCGTTGATCCTCTTCACTACCTCGTGTGGGCCGGTGTAAGGTGGATCCAAAGGTTTCCGTATAGAATCCACCCTTTTGAAAACGTGCGAACAAGAATCAAGGTCCTTATGGAAAAAAGGATGTAAATTGCTGTGCCTGGACGCAGGAACTGGTTTGATCCTTCTCATCAAATCGCGGAGCCTGGATACAAAAATAGGAGGTTCTGTAGGGGTGTCCCCTTTGACAAAAAATTCACCCGGTAGTCGCAGGTTGCAGCCGTAAAGCATCTCCGCCGGTGAAGCTTGCAAGTCCTCCTTGAAGGCGCTGCGTAAACCCAGTAAAACTGTCGGAAGGAGATCCGGCCAAGGAGTCTCAGGACTACACATCAAGGCAGCCTTGAGGGATCGGTGAAACCTCTCTACCATACCATTGGACTGAGGATGGTAAGGAGTGGTATGAATTCGTTCCGAACCTAGCAAACGGGCCAATGCAGCAAAGAGTGCTGACTCGAACTGGGTTCCCTGGTCGGTGGTGATGGTGAGCGGAGATCCATAATTGGCGATCCAACCATCATAGAAAACCCTGGCAACGGTTTCGGCCTGTATGTCCTTCATGGGTATCGCCACAGGCCAACGGGTGTACCGATCCATGATGGTGAGGCAATACTGCCAATCACGCACCGGTGCCAGTTTGACAATGTCAATATGGACATGGTCAAAACGGCCATCTGGAACTGGGAAATCTCCAAGTGCAGCACGGTTGTGGCGGTTAACCTTGGAGCGCTGACAAGCCTCACACGAGCGAGCCCATCGGAGGGCATCCTTCCTCAGACCAGGCCAGAAGAATTTCTGAGCCATTGTCCGGCTCGTAGTTTTGCCACTGGAATGCGACATCCCGTGAATGACGTCAAAGGCTGTACGTCTAAGGGTCGCTGGAATATAAGGTCTTATGTTACCAGTGGAAACTTCACAAAAAATATTTTGTCCGTTCCAGGTCATCTCTCTAAGGATGAGTACAGGGTTATCATGGAGATGGGGAAGCTCGTTGTCCTTAGATTGGGCATCTCTGATGGTAGCACCATCCAGTAAGGTAGGCATGTCGATAGCACAAGTGCGCGACAGAGCATCAGCGACAAAGTTTTCTTCACCCTTAACATGAACAAACTTCATATTAAATTGCAGAATGTAGTCCAGCTGCCTCTGTTGTCTGGGCGATGCCTTGTCAGACCGCTGGAATTCTGCAAAGATGAGTGGTTTGTGGTCAGTTTTAACAGTGAAAGGCCTACCCTCCAGGATCCGTCTGAAGAATTTGATTGATGTAAAAACCGCCAGAAGCTCGCGATCGTAAGTAGCATAGCGTTGTTCTGTCCCGCTTAATTTGCGCGAAAAGAAACCAATAGGTTTCCAGACGTTGTTCTCTTGTTGTTCTAAAACTGCCCCGATGGCTGTGTTGGAGGCGTCTGTGGTGAGCGTGAGTGGTGCGTCGTGCTTCAAAAAGGCCTGACTGACCGCCGTGATGATGCTCTTCTTGCATTCCAGGAATGCCTGTTCCGCACTCGGTGTCCATGCCAGCGGCTTTTTGGAGGACTTGGCGGTTCCAATGAGGAGGTCATTTAACGGTGCCTGAATACGGGCAGCATCCGCAATACAACGCCTGTAATAATTCAGCATTCCAAGAAAACGCCGGAGTTGTGTGTTGGTCTCCGGTTTGGGAAAATTTTCTATTGCTTTGATTTTGGCCGGAGGGGGGCGATAGCCCTCCTTGGAAATTGAGTAACCCAGATAAATGACCTCAGGTTGCGCAAAAACACATTTCTGCAGATTGATCGTCAGTTTGGCCCCTCGCAGCACCTCGAAGACAAGCCGAAGATGACGCGTGTGTTCGTCGATAGATCTTGACATCATGAAAAGATCATCCAGGTAGCAACGCACAAAGGGCATGGAACGGAACAGCGAGTCCATGAAGCGTTGAAATGTCTCCGAGGCGTTCCGTAGACCAAAAGGCATGCCCAAGTACTCGAACAAACCAAAGGGAGTGGTAATAGCCGTCTTGGCGATGTCTTCTGTCGCAACCGGAATCTGATGGTAAGCCTTCTGCAAGTCGATGGTTGAAAAGATTGAACAACCGTGACAGTCCTGGAGGAGGTCTTTAATGATCGGTAAAGGGTAGCGATCAGGAATGGTGACAGCGTTCAGTCGGCGATAATCTCCTGTGGGACGCCAAGCTCCGGAAGATTTCCTTACCATGTGCAGAGGGCTAGCCCATTGGCTTGACGACGGACGAATGATGCCTCCGTCGAGCAACAGACCGAATTCTGCCTTGGCAGCAGCAAGTCTTTCCCCAGACAGTCTGCGGGGCCGCTCGAAAACCGGGGGTCCCTCTGTGTGGATGTGGTGTTGGACCAACGGATCCTTAATCCGCATGGCGGTGCTGTTGAAAACAGTTAAATCGCTGAATTCAGTGATTAATTTAGAAATTAATTCACATGGAACGGGACCCGGTGAGTTGCCGCTCTCCACCAGTGAGACAGAATGAATATGGGCCGGAGCGAAATCCCCTGTGGACGAGATAGAGGTCAGAGGGTCCAGGATGCGTCGACGCTTGACATCCACTAGAAGACCATAATGGGCAAGAAGATCAGCACCGATGATGGCTGATGCAACTCCAGCAATAATGAAAGGCCATTTAATGGACCGGCGGAGACCCAGGTTGAGCTCGATCATTTGGAGGCCGAAAGTAGGAATGGAAGTCGAATTTGCTGCTGATAAGACAAGCTTCTGTGGAGTTAGGGATCTCTTGACAGCTGAACGTGGCAGGAGGGATACCACTGAGCCAGAGTCCACAAGAAATCTCATACCGGATTGTTTATCGTGAACATGAAGACGATTTTCTTGAAAACCGCTGCCGGCATCAGCCGCCTGTACTAATGCCGGTTCTTCTAGTTTTCCGAATGGCCTATTATTTGTGTTATCGGTTTGAAAGAACACGGCTGTTCGCACTTGTTAGCATCCATCCCATAACGCCTATGATAGAAGCAGAAACCTGAGGCGAGGGAGGCAGGGGAACGTGCACGAGCTGGACTGCGGGCTCGATCATCTGAGCGTCGGTAAGAACCCCCTCTTGAAAGGACGGAAACCTTTTCCAGTAATTGTCGATTTTGTTCAATGATCTGTAACAGCGAAGTGTTAATGGTGGCTATAGTTGACGTTAATTCGTCTTGCCGAGCAGGTGAAATTGAAGAGGGTAAACTTCGAGGCATATGGGTTGGTGAAAGCGGGCGCGCACGGGATCCCACCGCCGAAACAAAACAACTGGTTGACGAACCTCCAACCAGTTCGTCTGCAGCAATAGCCAATTCTTCAAGATCAGCCGCCTTGAAAATCCTCAAGGGACGTTGAATATTGCCTGGCAGTAAGTCCAACCACTTAACTCGCAACAACTCCTCGGATACGCGGTCTCCCGCCAGAGCTTTCATTCGACGGAGCAACTGTGATGGTTTCTTATCTCCAAGCTCTAATTGCGTGAGAAGTCTGTGTAATTGGCGATCCGTGGAGTCTACGAATCGGCTCAAAATGGCCGCCTTTAAATTTTCATATTTTCCAGTTGGCGGCGGGGACTTGACTATGTCGGTCACCTCCTGGAGAGAGTCTTGATCCAGTTTTGATAATACCAGATTGTATTTCGACTCGTCCGACCTTATTCGATGGATTCCGAAAGCTGCTTCTACTTGGAAGAACCACAGTTCCGGATTCGTTCTCCAGAAGGGCGGAAGGCGACAACCAGCCACAGCGTCTACTCGTAGCTTCGCAGCAGCGTCGAACAATTCTGTATCAGAACAACTCTCAAACGAGTCCCGTCTCTGGTTTCCATGATCCGTCACATTATCTGGCTGAGGTTCAAAATCATCCTGAGGGAGTGAAAGTCCCGGAATTGGAGAGCGAGAGATCGGCATGATTGGGACACACTTTAAGAACGTTATACGCGATACTACGAACGAATTGAATGAAGGTTGAAATTAAGAAAAATATCACGTCGGGGTCACCAGTTTAGAATTTGCGTGTTCGATAATTGAGTGTTAACAATAATTAAATTAATTAATTAATAAAATTATGTTAAAAATGTTTATTTGCAAAATAATAACTTTTAGAGAGAAATGTACGTGATAATTATCAGACATGTACAGAAGGAATGAACAACGAGAAACAAATTGTAATAAAAATAAAAGTTAAATTAATTGCTATTTTTAAATTACCTAGACAACATTAAAAAAGAAAAGAGAAAAGAGAAGAGAGAAGGAGGAAACAAGAAGGCCGCGATTAGGTTGCATCCTCAAATGCAAACAATGGTAAGCGTCTTTAGGAATGACCAATGAGAAAAAGCGGCCGCGGCTTCAAGATTTGTTTTCTCCTTCTCGGAGCGTTCGAAGCGCCAGGACGGCAAGCGGGAGAAACTATGCAACGCTGAGGCGCCACATATTTTTCTGTCTCACATTCGGGGGTCTCTAGAGTAGGGCTGTGCGAATATCCGAAAACGCGAGCCGAGCTTAGCTGACAAGGAAAACCCTTGCAAAAAACCCTGGCAAATCCTTGTCGTCACGGATTTAGTTGAGACTTTGCAGAGTTATAGATTTAGTTCTGCTTACGAAAATATCCCATTGCAAGGGCAGAGACTCAATAATTTTCGAGATATTTGTTATAAAAGTTTCGATATAACCGTGAAAATGCCAATTTAGTTCACAATGTTACCAAGGTGTGGCGTAGCAGTGGCGTGTTGAACTTTGTACTCCGTAGGCCACCGACGAGATATATATAAAGACTGCCAGCCTTACGGGAGAATGTGTCGCTCAAAAAATGCTGTAGGTTTAAGGGTCCCGCGGATGAATGCGGAACCAAGATGCAGCCTACTCTGCACAGAACCGCTGGGAGACTTTTTATCGATAGTGATAAACTCGTGTATGTAACAGAACAACTTTATTCGACTTCACTTCGAGAGCGTAGGATCGAGACGTCTGTCTCGATCGAGAGTCCGGCAGCGAGAGAGTACATAAGCGGGTCTCTCGCCTGCATTGCCCGAGGTTGAGAGTGCCAACCTCGTCGGAGCATATTCTCTAGGCGCGTGCCTAGGGGAATGGCGCGGCAGCGCCAATATCCCTACAATGCGGTGTTTTCTACCGCCCTCTAGGATAGATTTTGACTGGAGTAAGAAACAGAAGGCCAACGACAGTATTTCGTCGGTGCAGAAGACCCCTAAGGTAATTCTCGACGGTGAGAAGGTGAATCATCACGGACCCATATCGATTATCAAATGTTACATTCTCCGACCAGAGTTGGGCAAAATATTTATCTAAATAAAAATTTCGAATAACGAATAAAAGATAAAAAAATTTTTATTTCCTTATTCGAAGGTTCGAATAAAACAAGTATCTTTATTCGACGAGTATCGAATAAATAATTTTATTCGACGAGAATTTACCCGACGAAAAAAGATAATTTTTTTTATTCGAAGCGGATTTATTCGAACTTCGAATAATTTTTTCATCTTTTATCTGTATTTTCTATTCGAAGGCTTCTAATAAATCTTCGAACCACTTTTACCGAGCGCCGAGATTCAAAGACCCAGCGATGACAAACGACATACAATGTAAGCGGATGGAGAATCGCGCACGAATGAAAGTTTAAACTTTTAGATTTATCAATATATCCTCATAAAATTGTGACGAGTGAATGGAGGGGATTTTTCTGATGAAAATGTGGTCAAATTCGAGTGTAATCGAACAAGTTTCATTGATACGTAATGTTACGATAAAAATTACAATTTCATTAAAGACAGTTCAAATGATGTCGTGTTTGGACTCATTTTCATCGGGATAAGCTCTAAAACTCATTCGTATTAACAATATTGTTCTGATTAAAAACATAAATTGCTAATAATGCTCGATTCTCCATCCGCTTACATTGTATGTCGTCTGTCGTCGCTGGGTCTTTGAAGCTCGGCGCTCGGCAAAAGTTATTCGAAGATTTATTCGAAGCCTTCGAATAAAAGATACAGATAAAAGATGAAAAAATTATTCCAAGTTCGAATAAATCCGCTCCGAATAAAAAAATTCTCTTTATTCGTCGGATAAATTCTCGTCGAATAAAATTATTTATTCGATACTCGTCGAATAAAGATACTTTTTTTATTCGATTCTCGTCGAATAGATACTTTTTTTATTCGATTCTCGTAGAATAGATACTTTTTTTATTCGATTCTCGTCGAATAGATACTTTTTTTATTCGATTCTCGTCGAATAGATACTTTTTTTATTCGATCCTTCGAATAACGAATAAAGATAAAGTATCTTTTATTCGAATCGTTATTTAAATAATTTGTTATCTAAATAATACCCAACTCCGTTGGGCCCATCATCAGTGACCCAAAAGAAAGCGTCTGGGTAAGTTTTGAACATTTCGGATAATCTGGCAGAAAAATGTTTGCAACAAAAGTTAATCGATACTCAGTTATCTATAAATCCCAATAGAAAAAAATTACAAAACATTTTTTTTTAATAAAAAATTATGGTCACCTTAATCTTTTATATGCCACTAAGTATTTTTTATTACATATTGTTGTAGCTGATGTCAAAATGAATCTTGTATTTATTGTTAACAAATATAGTAATAACTGGTGTTCAAATTTCAAATATCTAATGATTTGAAGCTATATATTTATAATATAACCAAGTTACGGTCAAAGCTTGGCTTTGTAGTTTTTAGTAAGTTATTAAAACATTTGTTTTGTAATGTTCATGAAAATTTTCATAATGCACATATGATTCATATAACGAAAACTTGCTTATTTTTTTTCTTATTGTTGAAAGCAATGTAGTTAATCAATAATAGGAACAAAATTATGTCATCTTGTAACAATAACAATACAGTTCTAAACAATAAATTTATTCGTGTATACATTACATTTATATAGTACATGTTAATATTTGGCTGTTTACAACATTTTGAATTTTGCTGTGTCACGTCCGGCGGTTCGCACGGTTCGCCGATAAACGCCTAAACAAGGACCAGTAGTACTATCACACGGGAAAATTAATAAGATCAAAATATACGTGACAACCCGACGCGGTTAGAGATACGCCGACTGATCTTCCTGCAAGACACGCAGATGAAGACCAGATTACAAATTAGACGCAAAAAAAGGAAGATATCAAATTACGCCGAACCATAAGAAAAGACGACGACTTCATCTTGGCAACACACAGCTGACGAAGCAAGAAACATCAAGAAGATCGGGAAGCAGAAACGCTAAATCAGCACTTCAAGACAACAAAGGACCGCCCACATTATAAAAAGGAAACCAGCTCTTCAATTAGAATTCACTCTGTTCAAAACCAGTGCTACTGTGCAGTTCCGTCGACAGGCCCTTGTACCACACACGCGTCGCGCCGGCAGTAAAACAGTGTCACCGTATTTAGAAAACCCTTGCGTAAAGTGTCCGCGTGTGCCCCAGCGTCCAGCGGCCACAATCAGCGAGCGCCCCTTCAACGCCCACAACCAGCGAGCGCCCAAAAACCCCACAACCACGACCTGCGAGCGTCTACCAGCGATTCGGTAAATTAAACGTTCTATTAAGCGAGTTGTTATAAGTGCTCTAGCGTATGCGCTATAAGAATTCACCCATGTATGAGCTGATTCAGAACTAGACTCTAAATAAACCAAACATTTCCCGTTTTTATATAAAAATTAAAGTACAATTTATTTAACCAGCACTCAATCTCCCGAACCAAAGCCGGTGAACGCAGGTAGGTTCAAAACTGCGCCTTATCCCCGGAAAATTATAAACAGCCCCATCTGGGACGTAACAGCTGTTAAACATATTCTTTATTGTACGTACAGTTTCATTAATTTATTATTTATATCAATCATAAAATTGAACTAATCATAATCGAAATTAGTATTTTAAATCGTTAAAGCATTTTAGAAAACAATATTCTATTGTATTCGCGAGATTGCAGTGACTATGTATAGTTATTTTTAATTTTAATTTCTACCACTGACGACGCTGTTAGCAGATTTTAGTTCCAGTTGGTAATACAGGATGTGACACGAAAATGGTAATGGGGTTATGTGACCCCACAAAAGTGGGCCACGAAAATACATTGGATGATAGGTCTATCTTATACCTCGTCTGTGCTTATATCAAGAAAACACTCTATATACTCTTCTTGATAAATGGACAGAACAGAGGTTTGTCATTTACTAAATTATACGGTCTGGAATAGCTAAGGTAGTTGTAAGGTGTATTTTTTTGTCTCTCCGTGTTTACAAACTGAAACGTGAGACATCTAAAGTAATTGTACCATGATACGATGAAAATAAATCCAAACCTAACCCAGTCTTAACTCAAACCAAACGAAAGAGCACGAAAAATATTTTTCTAAATGTCTTGAAAACAAAGACCGAGTGGCGGTAACACGCACAGGAGAAAGTTGCTTAGAATTATGAATGCTTCAACATATTTGAGTTTCATCAAAATCGGTGAGGTCTACCCTTTTCTGTATAATTACTGTTATTTACGTTCAAGATTTAGGAAAATTGTATTTCTATGATTTGAAAACGTGATATCTATATTTATCAATATTGTATTGATAAAGATAATTATAGATATATAACATAATGACATCAAACAAAAAAAAATATAATTTGAACATATTGCCATATCATCAGACACAACTCCTCAATCATTTATATTTGACCAGATTTGATCGTTTTTGTAGATCTAGTTTCAACATCTATCGTTTGTCAGCGCAGAGGGTGCAAGAAAAAGAGTTATTTTCATGTGAGACACGAAACCCCGTATGATCCTGTATGTGATTGGTCTACTCTTATACCTCGTCTTCAAACAAACGTACAGACGTTGCATCTTCTGGGCTTTTTTGTTTTGCCTGGGGCGGGGCGGGGGTCCAAGTGCCCTCGTACTATTTTGGTATCGTGCCCAATGTTACTAATGTTTGACGCATTTAGGTGTATTAGCAAACACCGTATATTCTGTATACTTTATTTTTACTACGGGTGTTTACTAAATCTGGCTTCGGAATTAATAACAATCCTCTAGGCAGTTTCGCTCCCCGTGACGATCAAAGTTCTCGAGCCACCTCAGAACCGCACCATATGCGCTGCGCGTGGCGCATTAGGGTATCAATAGATTTTTACAGCACCCACGAAGTACTATTGATAAGGCGTTTTTTTGTTAGTAGTATCTTCTGTAGGCCCATTCCACTGCATTGCATGATACTTTTCAGTCTTTATAATTTCAAGTCTTCTACCTCGCCAAGCAGGTTTAAACGTGCGTGCAAATCTATTTTTTCTAAGTGTCAGTAAAATTTTAACAATATAATTAAAACTATTTTCCAAATTTATTTTTTCGAAATTATCATGCGACGGAGTGCAATAGGACTATAGTGCATATCACTGACAAAAAAAAACGCATTGTCAATAGCACCTCATGGGTGAGGTGAAAATCTATTGATACGGATGCCGCTTTAAGGGTCTCTTCATACTTGCCGGGACCGGAGGGTTTTACGTAAGGACTATAGGTCCAAATGCCGTGTTGCCGATTGTCTGTCGAAAAACGGTCGCCGTCGTCCCGGCGTTGGAGCAATCCCACCGGCCGCCGTTGCCCGTCGGCTGAGCAAGCGGCTGATCATTACCAGATGGCCTTTCGAGACCGCGTTGACAGTTCCCTGCTGTGCGTGGCACAAAAAAAAAAGGTTTCTCGGGGCTCTACAGCTCCTTAGGTAAACTATCGGTATCCCTCCTCTACAACATTATGGAAATAGGAACCGTTCCTGCCTCTTCGTAAAACAGCATCACACATCCTTATATATTAACCTAAATTGTACATATATTGTAAAAACGAGAATAGTTTTTTTTTTTAAGGAAGTATCCACGTTAGGAAGGGGATCATGCCTTGTGAATTCGATCATTTTTGGGGGACTATGTCTCGAAGTTTGATGACATTGAAATATGTTGTGGTCCAAGTGAAAGTGGAAGAAATCCTCAGGACTCAATCACATGATAATTTGTAGAATAAGAAGAATTAATTCCACATAAATTGCATCGTTTTGTCTTACGACACGAAAAAATGTACATGGAAAACTTCTGAATTCTTGTCCATAATGACTTAAAGATGATTAGATGCAAGGTTCCCAGGCAGGAATGCGATGGCGTATCTATATCTGTCCAATGAGACGAGACAGTAGACGTAAACATAAGCGCTCGAGTGCGACAGAGTTGAAGTTACCCTTGCAAGACAATTAGCAAAGGACGCACGCTGGGTGCTTCACTGCCTCGGTCTCATTGGTCAGAGCATAGGTACGAATGCGCGGCCGATTGGATCAGAGTGCAAGGGACAGGCCTCGTTTCACACGTACTTTCGGCTATAGTCGAGATATTGGCTACAGCGGTCACATACACTATGTAGCGTGTGACGTCGAAGCCAAGCTACTGGGTCTGCGGGCGCGGCGGAGATGAGCATAGGCAGATCTAACGATAGACTCCCCAAAAATGGTGGCACTGAAAGAATGGCGACATTAAAATGGTTTTTTTTTGGGTTGCGTCGTAAGACCTTACGTACGTACGACGCGACAAGCACGCGACCAAGGCCAGGTATAAAAATCCCTATCGACGACCTACCGACCATGGACGTCATAAATCAAAAATCCTTCCGAATGTACCTACCACTTTCGTAATTTTTAAGCCAGCTAAAAGCAGCATATGCTGAACCTTGTACACCGTTAGCGTACTCAGATTTACAACCGTAGATGCTCGCGAACCAAATGTTGTACGTATACTTCCACTTTTCCAATTTTCCACTATTCCCACCACCTTTCGTACACACCTTGCAACCAATGAATTCTAATCATTTTAAACTTGTTCTCCGGAGTTTTGGCTTATAATCACTTATAAGATATAAGATATAATTTAACTATGCTAACATTGATTTGTGAAGCTGATTTTCATCGTTCCATCGTTAAATTAGATTATAGTTTGAACCATTATTTCTTAACATTACAACTCAGATGAACAATATTCTTTTCTCTACTTCGAACATGGATTGTGTGCGGATGCTGTCGTGGCACCGGCGGCCGATGCCACGCGGCCTCTGCCAGGTGGCGGCCGCCGGTGCCAGGCGACCTGTGTCAGGCGGCCGAAAACGGATGCCCAACGGCTTGCCCAGCTCTTAGCGGATGCATAGGCATCCCCGGGGTGTAGAGGGGAGTAAACTGTTTGGGAGTTAGGTAGCGAACCCCCGCTGTGTGCGGGTCTTAGCTTTTGTTGCGAGCATCTCAAGCGCCTTCTCAGGTTGCCAGCGACGGTCCCGGCAAATATGAATTAGGAAAACGCGGTAGTATTCATACTGACGTCGCCTCCGGCAAGTTTGAATAGACCCTTAATGCGGCACGCAGTTCGTATGGTACGGGCCTGAGGTGGCTCGATAACTAGGACCGTCACGGGATACGAGACGCGCGGCTGGATCAAGGAGGTGCGGGTTGAAACGCGAGAAACGCGGACAAAACCTATTTTTTCGGCTAAAAGAAATCTGTAAAGTGTTATTATTAACTTATTGGTAGATAAATAAAGCATCATTTTCTGTATTTCATTTTCCAAAATTCCGTATCTGTATCTCACAATTAAATACTGAAGTTCAAGAAAAACTCCTACTGAGTTTCTTAGAGAATCGTTTCATTTACCAAGTTATAACTTAATACACGTATTATTGAGGATTTTGTGCATGTATTAAACTCAAAGCTTGTTTCAAGATGAAAATAATAGCATGGATTTTATTTATTTTCTTTTTTTTTTGTATACAGCTCCTACAAAAATTGATGAAACATTGATTTCTGCATTGAAATTTCTGCGATGTTAATGGTAGATGCGTATACAATAAAACTAAAAAGGTTTCAGCCGCAGCTAGCTGCAGCTCTGAATACTACAGAACAAAAACGATGACGTGAGAGTATATACATGATGCGTCTTATGTCTCTAGTCGCTTCAGTAACCCATATGTTGTGTCGTTATAGAAAAAGTGAAGAATTAATTCAAAGATTTTCTAATATATAGACAGTATTAAATAGCGTCCGAGAAATAAATGATGTTTCATTTAATAATGATTGTTAAGAAATGGCCAAATTATATGTGGTATGATTTGCAGCCCCCTGTTCACAGAGTACTGATACACGGACCAAAAATGGTAAAAGTAATGGTAATGCTTTTTTCTATAGAACATTTTTCTGAAGAATCTATGAAAGCCGAAAATAAATATGTGAAACAGTTCAGAAGAGATCATACACAGAAACGTTCAAGATATCATACTAACCGTGATTTATTCCATACACCTTACTCCCTTTAGTCCTGTAACGACTCGGACTGTAGGTAAAATGACGTGTGTTCGGTTTTCTACTAAGTACTTTATTAAGCCGACGGAGTAGATAAGGCACGTGTACAAAATTTGACCCGCTGTCTCGGGTGGTCGCTATTTATATTTTCGTCGGGAAGGGCGTTACCTTTTCCGAAGGTACCGGGGTGGAGCCTACTACTTTGAGGCCGTCGGAGTGGTAGTTTTATTTTTTATTGCTTCCGCCTGTTCGGCGGGCGAATGGAAATCCCTGTCGCTCCGTTAGGCGACTATAAACATTTTGGGACTTTCCTTGACCGTGCTGGCCGCGTAGCCAGGCGGTCCCGTAGCGGTGCTCGGCTGGCGATGCTTCTGTTATTGCACACGTAAAACCAATAAAGAAGTAAAGTCATTTTTGACTTTGCAGATGCCGAGGACGGTTTTATGGCCTAATCCTTGACGTCTGTAAGCGGACCGTCCTAATGGTTATTACGGTCGCCAACCGTGAGCTGCTACAGTCCCTTTATTCCTTATGTGGGATCAGGACCCCCAGACCAAAAGTATGTAGGAGATCGGGAAGAACGGGAGGGTTCCGTGGGTGAGCGCGTTAGTCGATCGGCTACCACCAGTGAGGTCGTGGGTTCGATTCCCGGCGGCGGTGCCCTCGTTTTTCCCGAGATCCTACAATTGGTGTCAGAAGTGGGATTGGGGGAACACCGATCGCCGCACGAGGTGGCGCTGTGAGTTTCTAAGTTGTTACGACGAGTTGTTGTGTTTGGTGGCTCTGTGTATGGCCACAACACAAAATAGACGATGAGACGACGCTGTGACGGACATTCGAGGGCGAATGTCGTCGCAGGATGGCCGAGTGTGGGATCAGGACCCCCAGACCAAAAGTATGTAGGAGATCGGGAAGAACGGGAGGGTTCCGTGGGTGAGCGCGTTAGTCGATCGGCTACCACCAGTGAGGTCGTGGGTTCGATCCCCGGCGGCGGTGCCCTCATTTTTCCCGAGATCCTACAATTGGTGTCAGAAGTGGGATTGGGGGAACACCGATCGCCGCACGAGGTGGCGCTGTGAGTTTCTAAGTTGTTACGACGAGTTGTTGTGTTTGGTGGCTCTGTGTATGGCCACAACACAAAATAGACGATGAGACGACGCTGTGACGGACATTCGAGGGCGAATGTCGTCGCAGGATGGCCGAGTGTGGGATCAGGACCCCCAGACCAAAAGTATGTAGGAGATCGGGAAGAACGGGAGGGTTCCGTGGGTGAGCGCGTTAGTCGATCGGCTACCACCAGTGAGGTCGTGGGTTCGATCCCCGGCGGCGGTGCCCTCATTTTTCCCGAGATCCTACACTTATTATCTACTACTGATCCGGTTATAGCAAATAAAAATGTACCAAAAAACTCGGTATCAGAACTTCCCGAAAAAGTGCGGCAGCTACTGAAACCAAAAGAAGATTTAACTAGTGAAGGTGAAGATAATGATGAACGGGACGACTACGGGATATGGCCCGAACATCATTAAAATCTAGCAAACTATACAGATTTCATATTAATATAGTATATCAGTAAAAAGTATAAAATATAAAATGATATAATTAATAATAAATCTGGTTAAATTCATAATAAACGCATTCAAAAACAAATTTCATCTTATAACTTTTATATTTTTCGAATCGGGTCAAATCTGATTATTAATTCGAATTCTGCACATCATGATCTATAAAATTACATGTTTGTACTAATTTCAACTAAAAAATGACTTGAAAAATAGTATTGTCCCGCCACCTCACCAGAGATAGTGCGGTACCCCCGTATGGCCCGCAAAGCCAGCCGGCACCGCACCCTTTCCAAGAGTGCTTGGCTTCGTCGGCAGCCCCAAGCGAGCGGTGCCACATGGGGGCCCCCTAAAGTGCAATCGACCGCACCACCTCCATATAGAGGCGGCGGACTTTCAACTCCGGTCCCCCGATATTAGGCAGCAGCCGCGCAAGGGCGGATGCTGTCTTCTTTAATCGGGGAGCGACGAGCTCGAAATGCTCCACGAAACGCCAGCGGTCGTCGATGACCAGGCCCAGGTACCTCATACTGGGCCCAACCTCGACGGAGGTTTCGGCGACGCGAATCCGGAGGTATTGACCTCGGGGCGGCCGCCACGACTGAGACGATCCACACATCCAGATCGCCTCGGTCTTTGCGGCGGCCACGGTCAGCCCCATCCTCCGAATTCGACCGACCACGCAGTCCAGGGCAGTCTCTGCCAGGTGCCTGGTTCTCCTCCAGTCCCCCCCTCGGCATAAACCAGAGTGTCATCTGCATAACAGATGACACCCGTATACGGGGGGAAGACAACCCGCAGCACCGCGTCAAACGCTAGGCTTCATAGGAGCGGCCCGAGGACCGACCCCTGCGGAACCCCGCGGTGCATCTCCCTCATATGCACGGTCTTGTACCGGCCGGTAAACACCACATCTCTGCAGCGGAGGTAGTCGCCGACCACCTCCCGGAGATAGGGGGGCACCTGAAAATATTCCATCGCCCCCGCTATCTCCATTCAGGGCAGGGAGTTGAATGCGTTGAAGATGTCCAACAACTTGGGACCTCGCACTGTCGACCCTGGTCGACCACATGGTCGGCAGCGTGAGGTCGTGGAAGGCGGTGGCCTCCTTCTGCGAGGAAGTGATGAAGCAGAAGGAGGCCGCCGAGCGGGCCCGGGAGAGGGACCCGGGCTCCGGGAGGAGTGTGTGGGCGCGGGGGCGACCCCCGCGCCGGCGTGTGCCCCCCACGAGGAGAACGGCGAGGGTGGGGTGGGCGCGGGGGTCTCCCCCGCGTCAGCGTGTGCCTCCGGTGGTGGGGAGCGGAGTGTCGTTGGCGCGGGGGGTTCCCCCGCGCCCTGTTGTGCCCCCGCCATTGGGGGCGGTGAATGTGGGGGTCCGGGGTGTGAGCTGACCCGGGCCCCCGGGGGGGAGCAGGGCTCCCCCCGTGACAGGCCGACGCCCCCCGGGGTAGTTTCCTGGTGTTGGTGGTTGTCGGTCCGTCCCTCCCCGGCTGGGGAGGGGGATCCGTGGGGGATTGGGGAAAGGAAGGATCGGGGGCGTGCCGGATCGCGCCTCCGACGGCCCTTCCTCCCGGTGGCGGCGTCTTCTTGCCTCGGCCGGGGCCGGTTCCTTCGGGTCACCGGCCCCGAGCGGGGCACGAAGACTCCGGGAGCTGTGGGTGGACCGAGCTGGGGCTCGGGAAGCCCAATCCGAAGGCTCCAGGGATGGGGACATCGGGCGGGTCCCTCCGCCCGGGGTCTTATAGCGTAGGCAGTGGGGGAGGTTAACCCCTCCCCCGGGGTATGATGATAGCTGGGAGGTGTCCTGTTGAGTACTCGCGTGATCCAGGCACCACCCACTTAGCTTAGGTGGGGGTGTGTTTTTTAGTGGGTAGCCTTCTGGGGAATTCTCCCCAGGGGTAGTCCCACATAACCCCGGCTTCCCCCAGGGAGCTGGGGTATGCGTAATGTCATTTTCCCCACGAAAAAAAGAAAGATGTCCAACGACACCGCAATCAACACCCTGCCCCGAGCGACAGCCTGTTTACGGAGGAGGCGCAAACGCTCCAGGGCGTCAATAGTGGAGCGCCCCCTCCTGGACCCATACTGGCAGTCGCTCAGGTCGGGACCACCCCGCGACAGGTGCTCGACGAGGCGGGCATCAATTATTCTTTCGACCAGCTTGCCCGCCTCGTCGAGTAAACATATCGGCCGGTACGCAGAGGGAGACTCTGTGGGTTTCCCCTCCTTGTGGAGGAGAACCAAGCACGCACTTTTCCACACAGTGGGGAAGACTCCCCGGCGCAGGCTCGCGTTCATGACACTCCTGAACGCCGGAGCGAGGACCTTTAGGGCTAAGGCCGTTATACCACCGGGAACCCCATCAGAAGGCTTTGGTTATATCCAACCTCATGAGGCAAGACGCATGACCGCGTCCACCGTCGATCACCCCCTTCGGAACTGAAATTGGCTGCCGCTCAAGTCGGGACTACCACGTGACCGGTGCTCGACGAGGCGATCCGCGAGAATTTTCTCGTAGATCATGCACGCCTCGTCGAGGAGACAAATGGACCGGTACGCAGAAGGGGAATCTGCGGGCCTGCCGCCCTTGCGGAGAGTCCACGTCCCTCCCCCAATGTTTGCGGGGAAGAAGGCAGAGGCTACCCTCCCAAGGACTCAGGGTCGATCTGCCCGGTGTCCCCATCCCTGGAGCCTTTGGATTGGGCTTCCCGAGCCCCAGCTCGGTCCACCCACAGCTCCCGGAGTCTTCGTGCCCCGCTCGGGGAGGTCAATGCATACCTCACAAGCCGGCAAGCCTTACGGTTTTTCCCAGTTCATTCGAATTTTGAATTTCGAGACAGCCACTTGAGAGGGTTCGAGAGGCTCGGAACAAAGGCACAGCGTGTCCTCTGCTACCAGAACCCCAGGGGTTCGCAGGCCAATGCTACAGCCTGTCGGACTCGTGGCGTGGCGGCACGAAGGCAGAATGAACATGCTGTATTTATTTGAAAAGCTATCAACCAGAACTTTTCAGAGTTCGTCATGATAATAGATGGGGAATACGTTGTTAAGGAATTTAAACGTTATAACAAACAAAATAACAATTTATTACTATGCTAAAAAACCTATCCCCACCTCAGCCGCGCCTGTAGGCCCAATGTTTTGATGTCGAACGTCACACGCTACATAGTATGTGTGACCGCTGTAGCCAATATTTCGAATACAGCCGAAAATGCGTGTGAAACGAGGCCTGCCTCTTCCACTCTGAACCAATCGGCCGCGCATTGGTTCCAATACAATGTCACCACTTCGAACCCATACGAAATGGCGTCTTGCCACCCCTTAAAATCGCGTAATAGTGGGCGGTAACAGTTTAATATCTTAGCCCACTGCTATAACCCACAGCTTACGTCGAATATCATGGAATTAATCACACGGGAATTTCTTGGTAAAAATAGTATCTATTGTTATGTTTTCCGAGTAGGAGGTGCGATATTATGATTTAGTATGAGGAAGTCACTACCAGCATGTGTTGACCGTGTGTTTTCCTTCGTGTTTTCGTCTGACGGTGGTCATAAAGTAATTAAAACTCGTCGTAGAAACTAATTTTTACGCTAGCCTCATTTTTAGAGTTGACCAACATCTGACCTCGCCCGTCATAAAATTGATGGGCTTGGGCTAACCGAACGGTACTACACCTTCTACCTGCATTATCGCCCTGCGATAATACCATACCTAACCAGGTAATTTTGCTTGTAAATCAAAAACACATGTTGCTATTGAGTCATTGGGACACAAGAATGGACAGGTCACCTGAAAGATGGCAAGTTCTTACAAATAATGGAAATTATGTCATTGAATAGTAGTTCATTTATTGTTCCCCTCAGGGTTACAATTCCATTACATCTTCTTCCTTTCGCCGCTCCTATCCTAACCTTATCCTAACTTACAATTACCTTATCACGCAACACGCAAAACCGCAAACAACTAGATACACAAGAGAGAGAGAGAGAGACAGAGATACTGTCGAATTTCAATAAAATAAAATAAAAATAACAGTAACCAGAAATAAAATAAAATAAAATAAATTACATTATGTAAAAAATAAATATCAAAAACTTATCACAAAAAATAAAACAAAAAATACTTATCTTTTCTTTCACACACCTCTACTCTCTCTCACACACACATACGCCTCCCCTTCCCTAATCAGCGGACCTTCTCTTCCGGTCGCTCACCATTCATCCCAATCCTCCATTTGCATCTTCCCTCCATTCCTCCACCCTCCTCATGCACTTCTCCCCTCCCCCCTCATCGTCCAACACTTCCCACATCTTCTCCTGCCATCCTCTTTCCTTATCCAGCCCCATACATTCCTCCCATACGTGCTCCCACGTCTCATTCATCCATCCACACACTCTACATTTTTTCGCCTCCTCATCCATCCAATATTTCCCCTCTCTTATCCCATTTCCTAATCTAAATTTTGCCACCCTCTGACATTTACTCTTCCCCCATCCTTTCTTGAGGTATCCCGGCAGACCCTCTCCCTTCACCATTCCATACCATTTATTATACTTTGACTTTCTCATCTTCTCCCGTCTTTCCTCCCTCTGCCATTCCTTCTCCCTTTTTACCAATTCCTCGCTTACCCTCTCTCTTCTCTCCTCCATCAATTCCCCCACCTCCTCCACTGTCCAACCCCTCTCCTCAAAGAAGTCCCGTCCCTCCTTCTCCCACCCTTCCTACTTGCTTCGGCAGTACATATATCATTGAATAATATTATATATATTTTTTTATAAATTGATTCAAATGTTTTCTTTAAAATACGACAGAACTTTCCCTTCAACCTAATATATTTTTATAACAGTTTTAAGTACCCAATATTTGCAATTTTTGATGCTCCGCGAATTAAAAAACGGAATTTCAAATAGGAAGAATCGTAGAATACGACCATATTTTAAAAAATTTTTTTACACTTTAACCGGTGATAAAATTTGCAGAACAAAGATGTTTCTAATATATTTTCATTAAGAAATTACATTTGCGTATAACATGATGAATTATTTAAGAAGAATTTTATATGTATAATTTACGTATGATAAAATACATACAGTGAGTGTAAAAAGTATTCGTACACCTCTTATAGTTTTAGAAAACCATATATTTCTTTATGTAATTGTACATTTTTTTATAAAACAAGAACACAATTACGATTATTATATGTTTCAAATACAAAATGTGACATGAATAAACTAACGAAAAGTTAACGTTAATGAGATATATTAAAAACGGTCTGAAGTCTCTCAAAATTAGCACACAAAAAGTATTCGTACACGTAACAAATTTAGCAATAAACGTGTTATAATTTGCGAAAATAAATTAAATTAATATTTCGTTGGATAGCCTTTCGACTGTATAATTGCGTCCAGTCTTCTTGGCACTGAATCCATTGAATTGGATGTGATTTCGTGTGTAATATTGCACCATTCCTCTTGAAGAGCAAGTTTTAATTGTTCTTTACTTGAAATATGCCGGGTTCGGATTTTTTTATCAAGCAGATCCCATAAATTTTCGATCGGATTAATATCCGGTGATTGCGGAGGTGTTTTCAAATATTGTGGTGTGTTATAAAGCAACCACTCTCTTGTGTTGCGTGCTGTATGTTTGGGGTCATTGTCTTGAGTGAAGATAAAGTTGTCTTTCAGACCCACTTTTTCTGCACTACTTACAATATGGTTTTTTAATATGTTTAGATATATTTTGTGGTCCATGATTCCCTCGATGAAGTGTAATGACCCCACTCCAGCAGCACTCATACAACCCCAAACCATGACCGAACCTCCGCCGTGTTTTTCTGTGGGACGTAGATTTCCTTTTTGTAGCTCTGTATTTTTCTTCCTCCAGACTGTACACTTGCCATCAGAGCCAAAAACATTAAATTTACTTTCGTCAGTAAATATGACTCTTCTCCAAAACTCGATAGGCTTATTAATATTATCTTTCGCGAAATCAAGTGTCTTCTTTCTATTTGCGGCATTTACGAAATACTTCTTGCGAGCAACTCGGCCGTGATATTCATTATTTCGTAAACAATTACGAATAGTGCTGGCACATACACTTACTCCAGCGTTGTTTGCAAGCTCAGCAGCGATCTTAGGGGCACTAATTTTAGGATTTTTTTTTATTTCACGCACTATAAAACGTTCATCGCGTGAACTAAGTTTTCGAGGTCGACCAGATTTCGCTTTACTTTTATTGGTGTTTCGTTCACCGTATCGATTTATAATTCCTTGTATAATGCTATGTGGCTTATTCATTGTTTTTGCTATTTCTCGCAATGATTTGCATTGATTATGCAGTTGTATAATAATTTTTCTTTCAGTCTCACTTGTTTCCTTACCTTTACGACCCATTTTACCGAATGTTACAAAAATTGACTGGTTTTGCAGAAGGTTGCCACAAGACTGTGCATCAAAGACTCTGTCTGATTATTTGTCGGGTCCCGCTACACCATAATATAAACAATCGGACGCCTTTCAAGTGCATTCTAGTACCTGTACGAATACTTTTTGCGCGCCAATTTAGAGACACTTCTCATACTTTTTAATTTTTCTCGTTAACGTTAAACTTTTTCAAGTATATTTATATGACAGTATGTAGTTAAAATATATAACAATTACAATTATGTTTCGTTTTATAAACATGTGTGCAATTACATAGAGAAATACATGGTTTTTTAAGCCTACAAGAGGTGTACGAATACTTTTTACACTCACTGTATAAGGATGTGAGATGATGTTTCACTAAGTGCCAGGAACGTTTCCTATTTCCATGGTGTTGTAAAGAAGATATACGGATAGTTTACCTAAGAAGCTGTGAAGCCCCTAAAAACATTTTTTTTTGTGCCATGCACAGCAGGTAACTGTCAACGCGCTCTCGAAAGGCTATCTGGAAAAGGCCCGGTAGGCCAGAGAAGTAATTCGGTTACAAAGCCTGGAACGCTTGTCGGCTCCTAAACACTAGGGCCAAAACCAGGGTTGTAATGTTGAGCCGGCCGGACTGGCCTGTGAGGTATGCATTAACCTTTATTCGGGCGCCCTCAGGCCTTGACCTTGGTGGCAGCGATTGCTCGTTGCAGAGCCATACGGGCCGACCTGTGCTCGCTGTACATACAGGTTGGCTGCACACACCTCATCGCCGCCCCTTCTTGAGAGGCAGCGTCAAGCCCGGGTGTACCGGTGTCGGGCACGGACACACGTCCCCCGCATGACCACAATCGTCCGACCACCAGTATGTGTGCCACTGGAACTAAGCGAACCTGACGTATGTATTTCTTAAATTCCTCAATGAATACACTGGGAATACATCTGACGTGGAGTCTTCCGGGAGGAAAAGGTCGTCTGGCAGACGCAGTGTTGTACCGAATAGGAATTCGCAGGGGATGCCTTGACATTAGCCCTAACATGCGCATACAACCCAAAAAGTACGGTCGGCAACACGTATGCCCAATCCTTGTCGGTAAGGCACATGATAGCGGCTTTCAATACGCGGTGGCATTGTTCAATAATGCCGTTCGACGCAGGATGATAGGGGGTAGTTTTAATCCGGTCGCACTCGATAAGTGACAATAATGCCGAAAACATACGCGACTCAAACTACGCACCTTGATCCATGGTAAGAATCTTTGGGCTCCGTAATGAAAGATCCAAGTATTGTAGAACGCTATCGCAATGGTTTGCGCTGTAATATCCCTAAGAGATACAGTCTCGACTCACCGGGAAAATCGATCTATACATGTCAAGCAATATGTAAATCTGTCGGATGACAGCAATGGACCCAAAATGTCTATGTGTATAAAACATTGCTCCCTGATCCAAACCATCGGGAGCATCGAAATCCTCAGGGATTTGTTTGGTGTGGCGTGAAACTTTCGCCTATTGGTGCTGGATGCAGTGACACCATGAACCTACATTCCGATTCATATCCGACCAGATCAGTTACCCCTGAGTCTGGATAGACCGGGTTGTGAAATAATCCGAAAATCCGTTTGCGGAGACCTCACAAAATATCTTCACCAGAGACCTCACAAAATATCTTTACGTGATCCGGCCCCCAAAACATCTTTTTCAATTTCCGCGGAAATTTGGGAGAATCGCAGACGAGCTTTAGCTGCTCATAATGCTTATGCTGCTCTGTAATCTCCTCAGAGCTAATTTCAAGTGGCAAACGGAGTGCCTCAACCCGGGACAGAACATTGGCTACTAAGTTATCAGAACCGGGAAGATACGAAACCACAGTCGTAAACTGCGCTATAAATGATACCTGACAGGCTTGGCGAGGTGATGCTTTCTCTAGACGTTGAGCGTAGCGCATATATCAAAGGCTTGTGGTCGGTTAATGTGGTAAATTCCCTGTCTTTCACAAAATATGGAAAATGATTCATTGCCTTGAAAATGGCAGTGAGTTCGCGATTATACGCACTATATTTCATGCGGGGGAGATCTTTTGGAAGAAAAATGTGAGTGGTTCCCAATTGGATTTAGGCCCTTGATGTTCCAAAACTGCGCCCATAGTAGAATCAGACGCGTCTGTCACGATCCTGATCCTCTAATATTATTCCTAATTTATCATGAAATAATAATACAGTGAATCCGCGTTATACTTTGCAAAGCTTCTAAGTTAGGTGACGTCGAAATATCCTCACTACCGCAGGGTATACCACGTGAGGAGCCAAGAAACTCAAGAGCCGCCGCGCCGCCGCCGAGAAGTGTGAACATGACACGGATTGGGTATATCGGTGTGACCAGGAGACCACTACTAATCAAATAAGAAAAAAATTTGATATAATTCCAAGAATGATATCAAATATGACATAATTCCGATGATATTTACTTGTGTAATGAACGATGAAAGTTACTTTCCATAACAATTATATTAACGGAAAATGAGTGTAAATATGACCCGAATTGTATCGTGTTTGATATCATTTTAATCGGAAAAATTCAAGAAATATATTTGTCAAAGTTTTGTAAAAAAATAGTTAATAAAAAAAAGTTTAAGTTTTGATTTAAAGGCCTGAGCTCACGTCAATCTATCATCTTTCCTGATGAAAAAAGACTCTCCGCGTCTCATTCTTTCCCATGCGCTGTCCTTCTTTCCTACGCGAAACTTGAATTATTAGACAAGTAGATATCATCGGAATTATATCATATTAGGTATCATTTTCAGTAGAAAAGCCCACGTATATGTTGGTGAAAGTCCCATAAAAAAATAATGAAAAATAAAGAAGTTCTCCAGCTTCGTTGTCCTTTTCTACGTTCGGCACTGTATCAAAGAATAGTCGTCGGCAGCATTTCTTCTGACTTTGACCATAAAGTATAAGACGAAACTATTTACAGTCCTCGGCGACCGTTACCGGCGGCGAGTATCGCTGTTCTTTTCTACGTTTGGCGCGGGTCAAAGGATAGTGAACTACTCTTAGAACTTAAGCGACGCACAGTGGGGTATTTGTCCCGAAAAGGCGGTCAAAGCTATTTCAATATTCGCTCAATGTTTAAACTGCTATCACTGTGTTATAGATTTCTATTTTTTATTCTATATATCGTTTTTACTAAAACGGGTGTTTTGAGAGCAAAATCTGTCTTTAAAGATTACTGCGGATTATAATAAATATTTTTACGTTATTCGTCTATATTATGTACACTATTGAAAAGTATAATCATTTACATTTAATATATCTTTTTTAAATACTTATTACAAAGAATGCTGTTTTTTTTTTAAATATATGTAGGGTTGTCTCTAAGTAACGGTCTAACTCGTATTTTAGCATGATAAAATAAGTTTAATAAAATTTGAAATGATAAAGATCTGCCTCGATCTGAACTTCTCGATCGTCAGAAAATGAGGAGGAAGTATTCTCAGGCGAAGAACTTTGTGACGCATGTACCGATGAAAATTAATACAAATACAGGGTTTCCTATTAAAAGGTACATTCTCATATATGCAGTCTTCATCACTAAATTTAAATATCTTCATTAAGTGATATACATATAAATATAATTTTTTGGACTTCTCAGCGTAAATACTACACTATGATTAATCCAATTAAATACAATAAAAAATAGAGACAAAG
Source organism: Halictus rubicundus (assembly GCF_050948215.1). Classification (NCBI taxonomy): domain Eukaryota; kingdom Metazoa; phylum Arthropoda; class Insecta; order Hymenoptera; family Halictidae; genus Halictus; species Halictus rubicundus. The sequence continues at coordinate 798,560 of NC_135156.1, read as the reverse complement.
ATCTATCTACAGCAGGGGTTCTCAATGGGGTCCAGGTGGACCTCCTGGGGGTCGATGATAAATGTTTGTGTTCTAAAATTTTATTTAATTTTTAAGGAGTGTAATTATGGGAGTGTTATTCGTTTTTCCACCAAATGCTATTGTTTCACCGACCCTGGTTTGAATTAAGAGTCCGCGAAAAGGACAATGCACTGGATCGCGTGCAGAGAGTGGAAAGGAGACGTACGGAGTCGAACTACAACTAGGAAGCTGCACTGGCGTCAACCGGGTTTCTGCGGTTCACAAACTGTCTTTATTGCACTAACTTGATCTATAATTATTCTCGCAGAGGAGAGATGCTTTACAGAACCCGTGGTTATCTCACAGGGGAGACAAAGCCGACCGATTACAAAGCTACTGGAACGTTAGAAAAATATTCGCGTGTACTCGCAGAGGATGTTACAACGGAACTTATTCGAATTTTTCGGGAGGCCTATTTACATGCTTGATAGACGCCCCACCACCTTCATACACGGGAGCTCGCTTCGCGGTGTCTGCTCGTTCCGAGACGACGAAAGGGGAGGGGGGTGTTCTCGGTGCTCGCCATAGGAATAGACCGTTTGAACGCGTCTAACAGCTATAAATGATCGAGGTAAAACTGTAGTGTCCGGCATTTGCCACCAGCTCTTTTCAGAGCTACCATATACAACGAGGAAAACTTCAGTGTCGATTATCTTGGTATTCTATCAAATATGAAGGTCAATTCGATGAATGTTATAAACTTTTTGATAGAAACATATAGTCACAGCAACACTAGCAAGGAAACACCCACGAATGGAAAGGAAATTGAACTGGCATACAATATTATAGACCTCATTGATAGGTACAGAAAAGCAGGGTACATGGATTTGGAAACGCAACAAGAATTAATATACATATATTCGGCGACCTAACGGACGTACTGACTTCTCTCAATGTGCCGGAAGATAAAGAAGATTTGGAACAAGAAGAACCCAAAATAAAATCAGCTCTTTTCTAAGCTACCATATACAACGAGGAAAACTCCAGTTTCAATGGTCTTACTCTGAAGGCCCAATGATCGCTGAAATTCGCAGGCGAATTAGCAATAACAGTTCGTAACGTTACACCGCCGCGCCGCCGCGGTGATTAGCACCGCGTCACGCTATTACCGGGTCATCTTCTGTAGCTACTAATAACACAATAAACGACATATAACCCAGTGGTATTGTTCAAAATACTATACACGTTTATACTAAATGCTTATACTTCTGCAAAACAAGTCAGAATTCCTTCCTCCGCACGTCAGGTGCAAGACTATCTTTCATTATACATAATTATTGCTAAATGACAAAAAGAAAAAATCCTATAGTACGTATCCCCTATTTTGGATCAAAGAGCACACAACCGAGTTTACATTCAAATGATCTAACAACGAATAAGAGAAACTGAAAAAATCAAATTTTTAATATATTGTTTAAACAAAAAACTGTTGTCAAAATTTTTTTGGCCGACTATATTTCCCACTAGAAAACCCACAATTTAAAAAAATTTAATTTTTAATTTTCTTCTGGTTTCCGAGATATCTCAAAGAATGTGGTTTTGACTTCTGTGGCGACCATGGTGCGTGGGAACGTGGAATTTTCGGACGCGGAAATTCCATCCTTCTCAAGTGCGTACCATGGGAGGTCGGGTTGAGGGTTTGGTCATTTAAGTGACGATTGCCAGAACGTCGGATCGACCGTTACAGTACCCTTAAGAGTGAAGTCCCCGGATGCAATGTGTGGGGGAGGAAACTTTCTCCATGCCCTTGTGGGGGTGGAGAACCTCTCCTTATTTTAACGGTTTTTCGGGGACATTATTTAACGCGCCTCAGAAACGAGAAGGGCAGAAAGCTTTGGACTCTCGCGGAGAACGATAGCTCCAGAGAATTTTAGTCTGAGTCACCCGCGACGGTTTTGTTATACGCGACGTTGAGTTTCCGTATATTTTGTCTTCGCATTTTTCTCGTGGACTCAAGTTTTCTCGTTTTGTTTTATAGTTGTTATTATTTGTTAATTGTTAATCGTTCTCGTTAATAAACTATATTTTGTTGTTACCCGTGAAACCATCGTACTACATTACATTTCATTTACCCCACGTCACCTAAACTTCCAACTTTGAGCGCTTAAAAAAAACACGTGTGTTAAGGACTGAGTTAATTATTATGTTCTATGTTAATTCTTATATAAGTTAATTTCTATGTTCGAGTTGAGAGTTAATTGGAAGATGGAAAGTATACTCTGTTAGTGTGGAACCCCGCGACAAATATGCAGGGGTAGGGGTAGATTAAATAGGAGAAACCACGAGAAAACGGGAGAGTCGTGCTAGTAGAAGGCAAATGGAATGGTCGCTTTCTGTGAGTAGTCACCGACTTCCGTCAATATCGTCAGGTATGAAAGAGTTCCAAGAGATCGTGGGTCGGACCATCACTCAGTGATCACCTTGGGTCATAAAAGGAGTATGGTCGACATTTGGGAAACTAAATGTGTAGTGAGCGACCCATGATGGGGAACTATTACCTGAGCCCGAACAGGTAGAATAATACACCGTCAACAATAGTGAGCCGGACCGTCACTCAGTGACCACCTTGGGTCACAAAAGGAGTACGGTTGCCATATGGGAAACTGTATGTGCGGTAGGCGGCTCACAATAGTTGGCGATACCTGAGTCGGGCCGTCACTCAGTGATCACCTTGGATCATGAAAGGAGTACGGTTAACATATGGGAAACCATATGTACCCCAGACGACTCAGGAAGGTTGCTGCTACCTGAGCTTGCGAAAGGGAAACGATATACGGTGACTCGGGAAAGTGACCTGCCTATAATTAGCAACAATAAAAGGTCCTTCGAGCCGGATCCCGACCTAGGGATGTACCGTTCATAGTCGAAAGGTATGACTACCGAGTCAGTCGTGTTTGGAAACACGAAGTGTACAGATCGTGAGTGGAAGCTGCAGCTGCATTCGGTTAAACGAAAAGTGTTAAATTATGAATAAGGGAAAACGTGGTCGTGGTAAAGGCCGAGGCCGGAGATACGGTAGTGATCGTGACATAGTGCAAACGGGTGTACCAGACAATGATGCTGGACCAAGCGACACAAGACGGGCCCAGGATAGTGAGGAGAAAAAAGAAGATAGTCATCCCAGTTCGCGTGGTAGTATAGCAGGCTCAGGAGCCTCAAGCATTGTGGCTAGGAAAAGGAAACTGGAATATCAAGCGGCGGAGGCTAGGACGAAATTGATGAAGAAGGCGCTCGAAGAAGGTGCTCGCTTGGAAATGGACCTAATACAAAAACGACTGGAGGCCGAACTAGCAGAACTCGACGAGGAGGTCGAATTCATAAACGAACATCCAGAACCAGCAAACAATTCGGCCACAGCGCAGAACATAACGGAATGGCTGAGGAATTCGGAAAAACAATCAACGGCAGCCAAACGTAATGAAAAGTCTATAGATCAGGAGAACGATAAACTCGATAAATTGACAACAGTACTAACGGACGTGATTGCCACGCTAAAGCCACACGCAAAAACATCACCAACAAACCTAATGACAAGACTCACGTCTGCTCGAAAACTGCCTATATTCGAGGGAAATCCACTGGAATGGATACCGTTTAAAAGGGCTTTCGATATCACCACCGAACTAAATGGCTTCACCGATAAAGAAAACGTGCTACGTTTATGTGAATGTTTACGCGGAGAAACAAAAGAGACAGTGGATTCATTGTTGTTGACATCTGGAAGTGCAGAAGATATTATGGCATCGTTAGAGTTGCGTTTCGGTAATGTCGATGTCATATTGGGAAAAGTCGTGGAAGAAATGAAACGACTGCCAAGAATAGGCACAAGGGGTATGGATCTTCCAACGTTGGCAGCAAAAGTGCGAAACTGTGTAGTGAGCATGCAAAGCGTAAATCATCTGGGTTATTTGCATAGTCCGGAATTAATTAACAATATTATCCAAAAAATGTCATCTGCGATGATATATAATTATAATCGGTTTGCGAATATGAGACCGACCGATGAACCGAGACTCGTCGGTCTATCGACATTCCTAACGATGGAGGCAGAAATGGCGTGCAAGGCAGGGACTAGTGGTGTCACTGTAACCTCAGGGAACGCTCGAAAAGATGATTCTCGGGGGAAGGGACGAGGAACAAATGAAAGGAGAGAAAGAACAAGACGGGTGTATGCAACAGAAGGGAAAGACAGCAATGACAAACAACCAAGAAGCAAATATAGTGGGCTTAAATGTAGTTTCTGTAATCACAAAGAACACCGTCCAGTGGATTGTGAGAAATTCCAAACAGCAAATGTGGATCAGAGATGGAGATGGGCAAAGAGACACAATTTGTGTTTCCGCTGTTTGAAGAAGGATCATCGCCGGCTGCAGTGTCAGGCAGAAAAGTGCGGTATTGGAAATTGCAACAAGTCACACCACAGACTGTTGCATAAGAAAATGGTAAACCCCAACACAATGACTACAGCAAATAGTGAGGGTAGGACGGACGTCATCACAGAAACAACAGTCTACGCGCGGAAGGAAGACTGACAGAAAGGGCAGAGCCAAGTGTTTCTGAAAATTGTTCCGGTAATACTAAGTGGTCCGGCGGGTCAAGCGAAAACGTATGCCTTCCTGGACGAAGGATCAACAATTTCCCTAATGGACGAACAGATTGCCAGGGAAATAGGTACAAACGGACCCGCGAGCAAACTGGATATACTTGGGGTTGGTGGAATGATGACAACGGAAGGACGAAGCCAACGAGTTTCTTTGGAGATCTCAGACATAAGAAGAGTACAGAAACACTTAGTGCGAAATGTCCAAACCGTAGCAAAGCTGAAGCTACCCCAACAAACATTGCGGAGAAGCGATACAAACAAACACGAACACCTTAAAGATTTACCTATTTCTTATTATGTGAATGCAAAACCTACGATTCTACTGGGTCAAGACAACTGGTATTTATGCATTCCAAAAGAGTTGCGAGTCGGAGGTCGGAATTTACCGGTCGCATCACTCACCGAACTCGGTTGGGTGGTTCACGGATACACAATTACGGACCATGAGTTTACAAATCGTTTAACAAAGGCCTTTGGGTTGACAGAACACTCAAAGCCAGAAACTGACCACGCCAAAAGTTTAAACGAAGTGATCCAAGAATATTTTGAATTAGAATCCATTGGAGTTTCCAACATACTTCGCACGAACCGGCAAGAAGAAAGAGCGCAGCACCTTCAAAATACCACGACTAAAAGAAAGCTAGGGAGATGGGAAACTGGATTGCTCTGGCATACAGAAAAGGTGGATCTACCGAATAACTACTCGTATGCTCTTGAGCGGTTAAAGAATTTGGAAAGAAGGATGGACAAAGAACCAGAATTAGCAAACGCATATACCAGACAAATAGAAGATTTGATCAAAAAGGGATACGCAGAAAAATTAACTGCACAGCAAATTGAAACAGGATCTCCAGTGTGGTATTTGCCGCACTTTGGAGTAAAGCATGTGGACAAGCCGAATAAACTGCGTATTGTCTTCGATGCAGCAGCGAAATGTCATGGCACTAGCCTCAATGATGTGCTCTTACCAGGACCGGACTTGTTGAATTCGTTACTCGGAGTTTTAATGCGCTTTCGTCAAAGAAAGATAGCGTTCGTCGCAGATATTAAAGAGATGTTTCTTCAAATAAAGATACGAGAAGAAGATCGCGACGTACAACGATTCCTATGGCGGGAAACCGAACGGAACCAGAAGCCAGACGTATACCGCATGTCATCGATGATTTTTGGAGCCATATCATCTCCATCGTCAGCCCAATATGTGAAGAATCGCAACGCTGACGAGTTTGCAACTTTATATCCTGAAGCGGTAAATGCCATCAAATATAAACATTATGTAGACGATTATTTAGACAGTGTGGACACGGAAGATGAGGCCAAACGACTAATTAGAGAGGTAACAGAGATACATCGGCGGGGTGGCTTTCAAATGTGCGGCTGGACAAGTAATAGTGACGCTGTTATGAAAGAAATGTCCGGAGGAAATGTGACTTCAGGAACTGTTCAATTAACAGCGAAGGAAAGACGAGCATCCAAGACACTAGGTCTCTACTGGGATGCGATGTCAGACACGTTCAGTTTTAATACAAATAAAATGCAAAATGCGGTGAGCGTACCACTACAAGAAAAAGGAATTACTAAAAGGGAGATGGTACGAACAATCATGTCGATATTCGACCCGCTTGGATTTCTGGCCCCCTTTACAATTAAGAGCAAGATACTGCTGCAAAACGTATGGCGTAGCGGCATAACTTGGGACGAGAATCTAAGGATAGCTGAGATGGGCAAGTGGAAGGAGTGGACATCCGAGCTACAATCACTAGGTGAACTAACGATACCACGATGCTACGTAGCTCGATGCCATGTAACCACCACAGAGCTACATGTATTTTGTGATGCAAGCGAGTTAGCCTACGCGGCAGTTGCCTATTGGAAATTTACGTATAGCAACGGGCGATCCACCGTAGCGTTTATCTGCTCTAAAAGCAGAGTAACTCCATTAAAACCTACGTCAATTCCTCGCCTGGAGTTGCAAGCTGCATTACTAGCGAGTCGTCTAGGACGGACAATCGAAACGGAGCACGAGTTTAAAATATCACGCCGTATTTTTTGGACAGACTCAAACACGGTATTGTCGTGGATTCAAGCGGATCCAAGATCGTTCAAAACGTTCGTTTCTAATCGGTTAGCTGAGATCGACGAACTCACGACTACAACCGAGTGGAGATGGATTTCCGGGAAACAAAACCCAGCTGATCACGCAACCCGGAATCGACCTGTTGCAATCCTAACTGAATCCAACTGGTTCCATGGACCGGATTTCTTAACAAACGCTGAAAACAGTTGGCCAAGATCACGAGCGGGGAAAAGCAAAGAACAGGCGACAGAAGAAGAGTGTCGAACAGTGGCAGCAATCGGAAGAACAACAAACCCGGTGCTGCTCGACATCCTAAGGTTTTCATCGTGGTTGCGTTTGATACGAACTACGGCAAGAATACTTATATTCGTTGAACGGTGCAAGAAGAAAAGAGGCGTAGAATTAACAGAAGACATAATGCAACGATCTGAAAAATTATGGATTAGGCAAGCGCAAGAAGAAAGCTTTGGAAATGAAATCAGATCAATAGAACAACGACGACCATTACCCGCTGACAGCCGACTCATACAATTTTCACCCGAGATGGATGACCAACAAATATTAAGATTAAAAGGCCGGGTTAGCAACATAGCTGGAATTGCCGAACAAATGAAAAGACCGGTCCTCTTAGACGGGAAACATCCATATACCAGATTGTTGGTACGTCAGTATCACGAATCAGCGGGACATGGCAGCACCGAAACTGTATTAAATGAGCTCAGGCAAAGGTACTGGATATTGAAACTCAGACCTACAATTAGGTGGGTAGCGCATCAGTGCGTAACGTGTCGCATCCGAAGAGCGAAGTCAAATCCTCCAAGAATGAGTGATTTACCATTGGCTCGATTAGGACATCACCAACGTCCTTTCACTCACTGCGGAATGGACTACTTTGGACCATTGACCGTCACAGTTGGAAGACGTCATGAGAAAAGATGGGGTGTCTTATTCACATGCTTGACAACACGAGCCATCCATCTAGAATTAGTTAACTCCCTGACTACAGATTCAACGATTATGGCTCTGAGACGAATGGGAGCGCGACGGGGTTTCCCTTCCCAACTGTACTCAGATAACGCCACGAATCTGAAAGGTGCGGACCGAGAGATTAAGCAACTAATACAGGATCTCGACCAACAAAAACAAACGGAATTCGCTAGTAGTCACCGAATGATATGGAAGTTTATTCCACCTGCCTCACCCCACATGGGTGGAAGCTGGGAACGGCTTGTGAGAAGCGTAAAAACGGCTTTGAAGGTAACCTTAAAGGAAAGGTCACCTAAAGAAGAGACGTTGCAAACAGTGCTGCTAGAAGCGGAACGGACAGTAAACTCAGGTCCGCTGACACACGTATCGGTAGATCCTAGGGATCCTGAAGCCATCACACCGTACCACTTTCTAATAGGAACCTCGTCAGCTGACCCATTGCCAAATGTACCCGATGACATCGAACTATATAGCAGAAAACAATGGAGAGTAGCTCAGAGGCTAGCAGACCACTTCTGGAACCGGTGGGTACGAGAATATCTACCCACACTGCAGCCACGTAGGCGATGGACGCATGACACGACACCGATAAAAACCGGAAGCATAGTTATTATCGCAGACCATCTAATGCCACGGAATATGTGGCTAAAAGGAATCGTCAAAGCAGTGTATCCAGGAGCCGACGGAAGAATTCGAGTAGCGGAAGTGAAGACTCAACATGGGACGTTGAGAAGACCTGTAATAAAACTAATAGTGTTACCTGTGTTAAATGTTAGTGCTGCGGAGGAAAAAGCCCCCGCAGCAGAGGGGGAGAGTGTTAAGGACTGAGTTAATTATTATGTTCTATGTTAATTCTTATATAAGTTAATTTCTATGTTCGAGTTGAGAGTTAATTGGAAGATGGAAAGTATACTCTGTTAGTGTGGAACCCCGCGACAAATATGCAGGGGTAGGGGTAGATTAAATAGGAGAAACCACGAGAAAACGGGAGAGTCGTGCTAGTAGAAGGCAAATGGAATGGTCGCTTTCTGTGAGTAGTCACCGACTTCCGTCAATATCGTCAGGTATGAAAGAGTTCCAAGAGATCGTGGGTCGGACCATCACTCAGTGATCACCTTGGGTCATAAAAGGAGTATGGTCGACATTTGGGAAACTAAATGTGTAGTGAGCGACCCATGATGGGGAACTATTACCTGAGCCCGAACAGGTAGAATAATACACCGTCAACAATAGTGAGCCGGACCGTCACTCAGTGACCACCTTGGGTCACAAAAGGAGTACGGTTGCCATATGGGAAACTGTATGTGCGGTAGGCGGCTCACAATAGTTGGCGATACCTGAGTCGGGCCGTCACTCAGTGATCACCTTGGATCATGAAAGGAGTACGGTTAACATATGGGAAACCATATGTACCCCAGACGACTCAGGAAGGTTGCTGCTACCTGAGCTTGCGAAAGGGAAACGATATACGGTGACTCGGGAAAGTGACCTGCCTATAATTAGCAACAACGTGTCAAATATTTTTCGAAGAACTATATCTCACGTAAGTTTCATCAATATCGGGTTGTATCAACTGAATATGTTCCCTTGTTAGAATCATAAATAAAATTACTGAATCGTTGGTTATCTTCAAATATTAATAACTAAAAAAATGTATATAGGGTGTTCGCGATAATTTGTACCAGCGTTTTGTTCGTAAAAGGTAAACATTAGAAAAAAAACGGAGAGGAGATAATTGTAGTATCTTTTACTAGCAATATGATAGCGTATCTCAATTTTTTGTAGATTTACTATTTTTCTAGAAGGTGACTTTCATCTTTTTAAATGGAATGCAACATATTTGTTTACGTCACATGGAAACGGACATTGAGACGAGTTCATTCATGTAGTATACTATGTAGTATTCACGTAGTCTTCAGGGTCATACAAGGGTAGAAATAAAAGAAATAGCTTTAACATTTCGTAATATTGTATTTATTAGTATGTTGTGGTAGTAAGACTACATCTCGTGTTCAATGTGACTTCCACTGACTGTCTGAATGTTTATGTTTTGAAAAGACAAGGTTATTCCTTTAGTTTCAGTACAGTTGTGCGAAACAACCAGCCAAACCATACGTTATCATTACGTATCGTTATTCTACGCAAGAAAAAGTGAATATGTTAAATATTTTTTACGAGTGTAATATAAATAAGAGACAAAGTAAACTAGTGAACGAAGAAAAATATCCACAGAGAGTACAACCTAGTGGAATTCAGTTTCTCCATCTGAATAAACGTTTCAACGAAACAGGATCTGTAGTACAGTTAAAACATCATAGGATCCGTCGAATCACTGTTTTCAAAAAACAAACAATTAGAAATACTTCTTCATTTTCAAGAAGATCCATCTACTTCGATAAGAAAAGTGGCCAGACTAGGTGTTCGGTTGCGGATTTTTGGAAGCGATACGCGGACTATTGTTCCACCCAAGGTTGTAAATCTTGGGCCCAGTTGGATCGCGGACGCGTCACTCCCGATGCCGCCGATGTTTATTGTCCGCCAAATTAATCTTGAACAGCCGTTTCAATATTTGAATGATTGGATTGAGTCGGAAGAGCGTTTCATCCCAGACCTGCTAGAGGATTCGTCAGTAAGGCTGATCTAGCAGGCCCTGCCTTAGACGCGTCGGTTCTCGTCTCGTGTGATTTGTTTGAGTGCGATTGCGAGAGCGTTTCGCGTCGGATCTTGATTGTCTGAGATCCGTTTTCGACTAGCGTTGGATATCGGCCGATGCGATCCATGTGACTAGTCATCCGTGTGAATAGTGTTAGAAATCGGCCGATGTAATCCGTTTGCGATTCGACTCAGAACTGAATGTCTCACGGTTTGAGTAAAACTCGAGAGTGATTTCGATTTTCAGTTCTTCCGTCTCGTGAGGCTCCTCTATGTATTGAGAGGGCGGTCCTCATGGAAGAGGAAGTGCACTGATTGGTTCTGCTGAATGCTGCATTACCCAATCAGCGCATCCTTGAATAATTGTCACCTTGTTTAGGTGAGCTAAGTGGGCCTCGCCCTGGAGAGCGTAAGCTGATGCCGGTCTCTCAACAAGGCTGACCCTCGATACTTCAGAACAGTGCCGTTTGGTTTGGGCGATCCTTCGTAAGGACTTAATTTATGACGTCTCGTAACCGTAGGAAGTGAAAACAAACGAAAGGCAGGCTGTGATTTGAATGGTCGCCACATGTTGCGCCGTGCCTAATCGTTGAAGGTGATCACTTAGTCACGAGCGTATCATAAATAATTGTCCGAAGGCAAACACCACTTGAAACCGTTCCTTGCGACGGAACACTAGGTGATATTTCAATTGCATCAACACATAAAGTTCTACAGATGTACAATTACAAACCTTTCAAATATCACAAAGTACAAAGTCTCCAGGAATCTGATTATCCACGATGTACTGAATTTTGTAATTGGTTCCTAACAAATAACATGAATGATTTCAATTTTTATAGACAAATATTATGGACAGATGAATCCAGTTTTGATAATAACATCATGTGTAATCGACATAATGCTCACTTCTGGAAGACCGAGAATCCGAAATTGAAAAAACGGACAAATTCCCAAGTACAATTCAAAACAAATGCTTGGTGTGGAATTATTGATAACATTTTACTACATCCATATTTTTACACTGGAATTCTAAATGGAAATAAGTATTTACAATTTCTAAATTGTGAATTTGAAAATTACTGGTAATGTTTTGGATCTTCGTTGGGTTCCGTAACGTTGGAACCTTTAACTTACGATCGCGAAATGTTCAAGAAATAAAGTCGGAATTTGTGGGAGAGCTAATTGATTTATTGTCACCGTCACTGCGATTCTCGGAAAAGAGACCGAGGGCTCGACGGATTGCCGTGTATATTGACGGGGCTCTCTCCCCTCGCCGCGCACCCCGAACTACTCGGTCCGCCCGAAGTGTGCGGGGAGAGAGAGAGACGAACCGCGACGACGGCCGAGTCCTCGATACAAACAAAGTTCGGCAGTCGCTAATTTGCTGTGTGTGCGTGCGGACGCACAGCGGCACCGAACAGCTGATTGCTCGAACAGGTAATCACTGCCATTGTTTCTTGTACGTGACATGTAGTTCCAACAAGACGGGGCTTCTTCTCATAATTGTAAAGCATTTTTTACATAATATGATTAACGATAAATGGATCGGAACAAATATTGGACCTATAAAATGGGCTGCAAAATCCCCCGATTTGTCACCACTAGATTTTTTGTTGGGGGACATATTGAAGATATTGTTTACACTTGTTACGAGCCAGGACTGCGAGAAACGCGAGAGGCCGGCGAGGGGGTTATTACCCCAGGAATATGGTTTCAATTTGTTACTTAGGTACGCGGACGCACCCAATGCGAAACCGGGGAGCTACTAGGAGGGTGAAACTTCGTGAACGCACCCAATGCGAAATCGGGGAGTCACCAGGAGAGACACGCGGCGAACCCGGTACGAAAGGAGGTTGTATAAGAGCGCGGATAAACCCAATGCGAAAGTGGGAATCCGCTAGGAGGTGGATAACACACAGACGTACCTGATGCGAAACCAGGGAGCTGCTAGGATACAGAAGAACGCAATACAAAATCGGGGAGCCGCTAGGATAATATAGTTTTCGTGGACGCACCCAATGCGAAACCGGGGAGCCACTAGGTTGGAGAAGTCTTTGTTGGTTTAAGTTTAAGTTTAGTAAGCCCCGTAACTTATATATAATTTAATTGATACAATCCGAGCGGTAAGATTGTATCGTATGGGAACGTTCAATTATTAGATTAGGATATTATGCGATAATTAGGGGCTGTAGATTACGCGAGTTAACAAACAATACAAATATATTCTGAATTGAAATTATTACAATTGTTGTTGTTTGTGTCGCGAGTGAATTTAGTGGGTGTACAATTGGAGAAATTGTTACCTATGATGCACGGTGTTGACGCACTGGCAATGCGGGGTCAGAGAGCGATTGTTGAATGCCAAATAGAATATATATACCGAACTAACGGAATCTATAAGGTTACGAATTGATTCGAAAGAGACTGTTCCGTCGCAACAGAACTGTCATCTTAAGCATGAATCGTTTCTTCGTGCTATCGATAAACGAAAGGGTCTTACAGAGGGTCTTTGTTCGTATCTCCTTTTATTTCAAAACATTCGTGATTTAGAGACGTAACCAAATAGCAACTTTGGCCCTCATAATCTCGAAGCTGTTTACAATCGGACCGACCGAACGATGTTTGTATACACGAGACGGGTCTGCAGAACCTTCGCGTTCTTTCGATACGGCCCAAGGATGTATATCCTTCGCTCGCGGCCACTAAGTACGGTCAGACCATAAGGCAGGACCTGTCGGAATAGCCTTACTGACGAGTCCTCCGACAGGTTCGGGACGAAACGCGATTCCTTTCCTGTTCCAATCCAGTCTTCCGTATCCGTTGAAATAGTTGCCCAAGATTAAGTTGGCGGGCAACAAACGCGAAAGTACGTCGCGAACATTTGGTCCTTCGAGCCGGATACGGTGGCCTAGTGACAGTGCAGTGAGTGAAAAGACAAACTAGTGTGGACAATCGGATTAAAGGAATCAGACAGCCTTAGCCGCGATCAACCGACATTGCTGATCAGCCAGGGTGGACGAAGGCAGCCACGACCAACCATCATCGCTGACCAGCCAGTTAGACAGCAGCTGACGAGACATTTCAACCAACTACATCAGCTCAAGGTAGGCACGTTATTCTGAATTTACCGATCAGGAATTTCAATTGGCAATTCTCAGTAAGACAGCGAAAATGGCTAACGCGATCAAAAGGAATCAACGCATTCGCGCCCTCAAACATAAACAACGCGTTTTTACCTCGAATTTGACAAACTTCACCACCGAGTTGTCAGAATATCAAGATTCCGCGACCGCACGTACAAAACTACGCGAACGAATAGATCGGCTAAGAAAACAGTTCGACGCCTTCAACGACGCGCAAGACGAATTAGGTCAATACGAAGACTTCGACCAAACCGAAACCGAGCGCAAAACGGTAACCACCGCGTACGACGACGCATTAGCGAGCGCGATACAATTATCGGAAAGTTTCTCATTGACACCAAGTCAATCTATGAGAACCACGACCGATTCGCCGGCACCGTCCACATCAAATAGCATCACCGGAATACATCTCCCGAAGATCAATCTTCCTCGTTTCGACGGTCGTCTCGAGAAATGGCTACCATTTAAAGACGCGTTTTTAAGCTTGATCCACGGTCACACCGGACTCACTGACATACAACGATTTAATTACCTGAGGTTATCAGTATCAGGACAAGCCGAATCCGCCATCGAATCGTTCACAATGAGCGAAGAAAATTACAAAGCCGCGTGGGCTCAATTATTAGAGACTTATGACAACCAACGCGCGCTCGTTCTACGACACACCGCACTATTACTCGAGACACCGGCAATGCCGGACGGTACGCCAAATTCGATCAACAATTTGATCAATTACATGCAATCCCACATCCGTTCGTTACAATCGCTCGGCCGATCTTGGGAGGATATCGCAAACGATTTCATCACGAGCATCGCGATCGATCGCATGGACCACGAAACGCGCCGTACATGGGAGCAAACCCTAGTCGACACACGCATGCCTCACGCGGCAGAGATGTTCAAACATCTCCGCAACGCATCGCATCAGAGTAGCTCTCAGAAAACAACAACAAACACGAAGAAATAAAGACATACGAATTGACCACTGTTACTTTCGGACTCGCATCAGCTCCATATTTGGCTATACGAAGTCTACACCAGTTAGCGACCGATGAAGAACGCAATTTTCCGGAAGCAGCAGCTCGTATCAAAAGAGACTTATACGTCGACGATTTATTGACCGGCACCGATTCAATCACAGAAGCGAAGAGGTTACAACATCAAACAATAACCTTGTTGAAGAAAGGTGCTCTTAATATTCGACAGTGGGCGTCGAACGAACCGAAATTGCTATCGAGTCTGAGCAAGGAATTAATCCATCCAAAAATTCTGGGAGATGCATCCACCATGAAAACACTAGGAATATCATGGGATGCCCAGCATGACACGATTAGATATTCAGTCCAACCAACAACGACAACCGAGGTCAGCAAACGAAATATCTTATCAACAATTGCAAAAATATACGATCCACTCGGCTTGCTCGGCCCTATTACGATCATTGCCAAAATCATAATGCAACGACTCTGGACCTTGAAAATCACCTGGGACGAGTCAGTACCTACCAGCATCCACACAGAATGGACAAATTTCGAAAGCACTCTACAACAACTCAACGATATTGAATTCAAACGCCTTGTAAGGATAAAAAATGCAAAACGGACCGAATTACACGGCTTTTGCGACGCTAGCGAAAAAGCCTACGGCGCCTGCTTATATATACGAACAACCGATAATTCCGGGTCCATTCACGCGCACCTACTTTGCGCAAAATCACGGGTCGCGCCGCTCAGTCAGATAACCCTAGCGCGTTTAGAACTATGCGGCGCCGTATTATTAGCCACGTTATCCCAAACCGTGCGAAACGCGTTAACACACAATGTCGACAAAACCATTTTCTGGACTGATTCGACCGTCGTCCTAGGCTGGTTGAAAAAACAACCTTCTACTTTAAAGACTTTCGTTGCGAACCGCGTAGCAGAGATTCAACACCTTTGGCGTAACGGACCCAAGTGGCTCACCCAAGAGCAAGCCAAATGGTCACCAGCAAGATTTGCCAGGTGTGAGGAGCTACCGGAACTACGGACGGTGACGTGTTTAGTAGGCTTGATCACCCAAACCGACGAGATTCTCATGCGATACTCGAACATTCAAAAACTCAGACGAATCGTTGCCTATTGTTTACGTTTTCGAACCAAACATCGGGCCTCAGGACCTTTGTCTATTAAAGAATTACAAGACGCGAACGACCGAATAATAAGATTATTACAAGCTGTTACATTTGCTCATGACATACGTGATTTGAAAATCGGAAGATTACCAAACACTAGCAATCTGATGCCATTATGTCCGTTTCTTGACGACTCAGGAGTATTACGCGTGGGGGGACGATTACAAAATTCTACCCTGCCTTTTGAACAGAGACATCCGATACTTCTACCTCGAGAGCATCACGTCACCAAACTCATAATTCGTGATTCACACCTACGAAATCATCACGCTGGAATCACAACCACGTTATATGATGTGCGACAATTGTATTGGCCAATAAATGGAAAAAACACCACACGCCAAATCATTAGGCAATGCGTCAGATGTTTCCGGGTAAAACCCACCAGCGTCGAATATGTAATGGGCAACCTACCTGCCGCGCGCGTCACCGAGGGTCGTCCTTTCATCAACAGCGGAATAGATTATTGCGGTCCCTTCTTCATAAAGGAACGACAATTCAGAAATCGGACCCGAGTTAAGGTCTACGTGGCCGTGTTCATTTGCTTTGCAACAAAGGCCGTCCATTTGGAAGTAGTCAGCGATCTGACCACCGAAGCATTTATCGCGGCACTTAAACGATTCATCGCGCGGCGAGGAATGTGCAAAAACCTATATTCAGACAACGGTACCAACTTCGTCGGTGCCAACAATGAGTTAACGGAACTCCACCAAACATTATCTAAGGACGAGAAATTCAATCACTTTCTCACATCCAAATCTATATCATGGCATTTCATGCCCGCTCTGTCACCTCATTTCGGCGGTCTGTGGGAAGCCGCCGTCAAATCATTTAAACACCATGTCAAACGTGTTGTCGGTGAAGAATTATTCACATACGAACAATTCACCACATTCGTTATCGAGATCGAAGCCATACTCAATTCGCGTCCTCTGACACCACTCTCGTCAGATCCAAACGATATATCCGCTCTTACGCCCGGCCATTTCCTGATCGGTGGTTCTTTGACGTGCATCACCGAGACTGATTTCAGCAAATCGCCATCAAATCGCCTATCCAATTGGCAACATATCCAGAAGGTCAAACAAGACTTCTGGACCCGATGGCACAAGGAATATATTCATCAACTTAACCTCCGACACAAATGGAACAAAGGGTCTCACAACATCAACATCGGGACCATCGTACTTTTGAAGGACGATCATCTCCCACCATTGTGTTGGCATCTGGGTCGAGTACAACAAGTACACCCAGGAACCGACGGTATCATACGCGCAGTAACCGTTCGCACCATCAACGGCACATACAAACGGAACGTTAAAAGGTTAGCACCTCTTCCCGATTCAGACAGTGCACAATCGCTCGGTGCCACGACGTCAGCATAACCAAGGTGAGTCAAGGTTATCACATTTACTATTGATCGATCGACTCGATCAACGAGGGGGAGCATGTTCCGTCGCAACAGAACTGTCATCTTAAGCATGAATCGTTTCTTCATGCTATCGATAAACGAAAGGGTCTTACAGAGGGTCTTTGTTCGTATCTCCTTTTATTTCAAAACATTCGTGATTTAGAGACGTAACCAAATAGCAACTTTGGCCCTCATAATCTCGAAGCTGTTTACAATCGGACCGACCGAACGATGTTTGTATACACGAGACGGGTCTGCAGAACCTTCGCGTTCTTTCGATACGGCCCAAGGATGTATATCCTTCGCTCGCGGCCACTAAGTACGGTCAGACCATAAGGCAGGACCTGTCGGAATAGCCTTACTGACGAGTCCTCCGACAGGTTCGGGACGAAACGCGATTCCTTTCCTGTTCCAATCCAGTCTTCCGTATCCGTTGAAATAGTTGCCCAAGATTAAGTTGGCGGGCAACAAACGCGAAAGTACGTCGCGAACAGAGACTTTAACTCGATCTCACTAGAATTGACTCTTATGCGTGTAACGCGACGTGACTGCACGATTACTGATCGACTACTGAACCAAAGAGGATGAAAATGAACGGGTTTATATACCTTGAAAATGAAAGGGGTACTCTGTTTAAGATTTAATGTCACGTAGGGTCACAGTCACATTTTTTGTCACTTCTAATGAAAACCAGGCCTCAGTTAGATTTTCGTTAAAAGGGGTTAATGAAGGTTATCCGGGCTATTTCCTATCAGAATCTTAATTAACGGATGCCAGAAGGGAGTGTCTAAAGATTTTCACATAAAGAAGTCATACAGTATCTTCCATTAATAAAAGGGGCCTGTTGGGACGCTTTTCGTTCTCAGAAAAGAGATTAGAACTTCTAATCGAAATGAACGTGAAGAAAACGTCTCCATACGTAACACCATACTTTGCCGAGTGGAAAGGCCTACGAAAATAAAAATACGGAGGACGTAAATCATTTTTAAGTAATTATGGATAAGAATTCTGAAGTTTTCCATGTACATTTTTTCGTATAGCAAGGCTAAAATTAAAAAATTCCGGCCAGGTGAGACCGGCGAAGGACGCGGCGTTCGGCGATTCAGGTAGCTAACTGCAAGTGCACCGACTGATCGACCGCTATTCCCCGGCAGGCTTGGAAAAACCAATGTCCTTTGTACTATGGATGGCATTAACCTTTACTGTACACACGGAGTGCACAACACCTTTTTTTATTTTTAAAGAGTATTTTTCTCTATTCGGTTTGCTTGTAATACAAAACTCTTATAATGCGTATATTCTACGAACGCTTTGTTTCACTTAAATATTATAACCATAGAAATACAATAAACTACGCCTATTGCTAATTCTAACGCCTATTGCTAATTCCAATTCTATATCGAGAATAAAATTTTTTATAACTACTATATATAACTCTACAAAATTTAAGTCTTAAAAACTATGCGTCTTAGGTGCTAATTACAAATAGTTTGCCTAAAAAAATATATATAAAAATACTCTAATCTAATTTTAACTAAATCTAGCCCTTTTTTTGGGGAGGGGGGGGGGGGGGTCGCGACAAGAGAGAAGTGGGAGTTTTTTAATAGTTTACCCCCACTTTTTATTTCATGTTCGGATAGCCCTTTAAATTTCCAATACTCGGCCTGTCTTCGGATTTTTCGTCAAACCGTCCCTTAGCTTTGCAAAAGTGGTTTTCTCGAAAACGGGGGGGGGGGATAGCGGGGTGTTTCGTTCACCGATCCCCCCTTTTCGCCCTGTGTCACAAATCAACCACCAAAAACCCCCACGCCCTCACTTTTTATTTTTTCTTTCCGAAACTTTTTCGACACCCGTTACATGATATTCCTCCAAGTGATCGGATTTAATGGTTCGACGGCTCGTTGGAAAGCCCGAGCGGTGCCCTATTCTTTCCTCCGGACCGTTTCCTGAATTTACCCAAAATTCGAAAACTTTTTCCGAGATCTCGCGAACGGTAGGGAATTTTAAAAAATTGTTTCCAGGGGGAAGAATACTTCTCCCCTTGGACCCCCGATTACTCGTCGCCCTCGAAAATAGGCCTGTGTGAATTTTCGTTAAATTCGGATCGGATTTTTTTTTCTAAGTGTCTGTCCGACCTTGTCTTATTGTTAACCATAACGCGAACGACAGACCCTTTCTCTCTCGCTCTTTCTCTCTATCGGGTGTTGGTGGTCTTTTCCCTTTCCAAATATCCTTTAGCTTGGCACTTCTTGTTCAAATTTTTCAATTTTCTGATCACTTTTTGCACCACTTTATAATTTTTTAAATAGTTCGTTGCTTTTTTCAAACTGTTCTAACCCTATTTTTCTTTTTTACAGGTTTTACTTGCGGAATTTAAACTTCACTTTCGGAATTCAGACTATCGTCGATCCCGCGGCTCGGTTTATCCCGGACAGTTCGATTTTTGCAGATTTTTACGGCTTTAAACCCAGTTGGGCTGGGTTTGTTCGGTAAGTATTCAACTACTTGTTCAATTTGTTCTAATTTTCTGTTCCGCTTTTTTTCAGGATTTTAAGCTGTTCCCGGAATTTCGCGGGTTTAGCCCGGCACTCCGCGCTTATTTTCGCGTACCGGCTCTATGAAATTCTCTGTTTTATTACGCTGTTCACTTGAATTTCAAAAAAGTCAACTGGAAAACTAGCTTTTTTTTCGACTCGCGGCTCAATTTTTCTGCTTCCGAAGTTACCTCTGTGAGATTTCGAATCGCTCTCAGTGTACAACACCCTAACAGCAGTTTAGGTAAAATATGTAAATGACCTCCCCGTGCTCTTCTTTTCACTACGTGAAAATTTTTTTTTTAGGGCAGACGCTGTCGACTCTCACTTCAAAATGTCTAAAGAATATCCAGCAACTTAATGGACACAAAACAATAAATAGTTCGGGAAAAAACGGAATTTCAAACAGGAAGAATCGTAAAATATGGCTATATTTTTTCAAATTTTTTAACACTTCAACCGATGGTAAAATTTGCAAAACAAAGATATTAGTAATATTTTTGCATTAAGTAATCACATTCGAATATAAAATGATGAATTATTTAAAAAGAACAGTCTCTTGCGATGATGATTAAAAAAAGAAAATGTTTTTTATCTTTAATAATAACTGTGGTATAAAATGTGTTGTGTAGTCAGTTTTCGTAAAACTCATCCCAAATAGCAAACTTTGATGGTCCGTATCCTTTAAACAATTTCGAAGATTACAAAATGATGGCTCAATCTTTCAGTTTCATCCAAATTCGAAACATGTTCCCAAAAAAAAAGATTTAATTCACATGGAATGACCCCCTTCCTAATTTGGATATTTCCTTAAAGAAGTGTGTAATTTACGTATAACATAAGGATGTGTGATGCTGTTTCACCAAGCGACAGGCACGATTCCTATCCCCATGATGTTGTAGAGGAGAGATACCGATAGTTTACCTAAGGAGCTGTGGAGCCCCTAAAAACATTTTTTTTGTGCTATACACAGCAGGGAATGTGTCAACGTGCTCTCGAAAGGCCATCTGGACGTTCAAAGTTATGGCCCCAACGACGTCGGGGCGACGCCGGAAAGATTTCGAGCACGAAGACCAATTCCCGACCGGCAAACAACTTCGGCATCTTGCCCGTCTTGTTTGGGGCGACCTTTACTCGGGCGTGGGTTGCCCGCTGGCCCGGCGATGATCGTTGCGGAGTCCCGGCTGGAGGTTCCCGCGGGAACCGACACCTGCGGACAAAACGTTGGTGGACGACGAGGTATAATAAAAGTTATTCTAAGCTTAACGGCTAATGTCTCATCTCTAAACGCACGCGGAATCGTGTGGACGCGGAGCGGTACGGGCGTGGAGCGCTACGAAACGGACACGGAACGGTACGGACGCAGAGCGCGAGGCGTTACGGAAACGATCGCGGAACGGTACGGACGCGCAGCGAGACGGATGCGGAACGGTACAGACGCGGAGCGATACGGAAACGATCGCGGAACGGTACGTGCTGCAGGTGTTGGCAGGAACCGCCGCGGCTCAGCGAGGGGTTATAGTGAATCGGTGTTTCCTCGGAAGGGTCTATTCAAACTTGTCGGAGGCGACGTTAGCAACCTGAGAAGGCGCTCGCTGGCAACCTGAGAAGGCGCTCGAGATGCTCGCAACAAAAGCTAAGAGCCGCACACAGCGGGGGTTCGCTACCTAACACCAAACAGTTTACTCCCCTCTAAACCCCTTTAAGCAGTCCGACTAAGGGTCTATTCAAACTTGCCGGAGGCGAACGTTAGTATGAATACTACCGCGTTTTCCTAATTCATATTTTCCGGGACCCTAGCAGGCAACCTGAGAAGGCGCTCGAGATGGTCGCAACAAAAGCTAAGAGCCGCACACAGCGGGGGCTCGCTACCTAACACCAGAACAGTTTACTCCCCTCTACACCCCGGCGATGCGTATGCATCCGCCGAGAGCTGGGCATCCGGCATCGGCCCACCGATCTCGCCCGATGGTCTCCGACCGCCGGGCACGCCTGGTGCCACGACAGCATCTGCACAGAATCCATTTTCGAAGTAGAGAAAAGAATATTGTTCATCTGAGTTGTAATGTTAATAAGTAAGGGTTCAAACTATAAGGAACAATAAAATTCAGCTTCACAAATAAACTTTAGCATTGTTAAATTATATGTTTAGCTCTGTCTCCTTTCATTAAAATTCTGTGAATTTTAATGCTTATTTCTTCATATTGTGTTAAATCTCTACGCTTTGGAGTATAATATTTTTCTTATCTACAATTGTACCTTGATGACCAGAATAATGAAATTTTAATGTCACAATTGCTTTCGTGATTACGGATGAGCACGTATACAGTTTAATAAAACAGGGTTTCATAAAGACAAATTATTTTATCCCAATTCCATCTTAAATAACTGTGGTGCCTTTCCAGGGTGGAAGGAAAATTGTTCATCTGAGTTGTAATGTTAAGAAGTAATGGTTCAAACTGTAATCTAATTAAACGATGGAACGATGAAAATCAGCTTCACAAATCAATTTTAGCATTGTTAAATTATATCTTATATGTTATAAGTGATTATAAGCAAAAACTCCGGAGAACAACTTTAAAATGATTAGAATTCATTGGTTGAAAGGTGTGTTCGAAAGGTGGTGGGAATAGTGGAAAATTGGAAAAGTGGAAGTATACGTACAACATTTGTTTCCCAAACATCTACGGTTATAAATCTGAGTACGCTAACGGTGTACAATGTTCAGCATATGCTGCTTTTAGCTGGCTTAAAAATTACGAAAGTGGTAGGTACATTCGGAAGGATTTTTGATTTATGACGTCCATGGTCGGTACGTCGTCGATGGGAATTGTTATACCTGGCCTTGGTCGCACGCTTGTCGCGTCGTACGTAAGGTCTTACGACGCAATAAAAACAAAAAAAAAACCATTTTAATTTCGCCATTTTTTCAGTGCCACCATTTTTGGGGGTCTATCGTTAGGTCCGCCAATGCCTATATCAACCGCGCCCGTAGTCCTAGTGTTTTGGCTTCGACGTCACACGCTACATAGTATATGTGACCGCTGTAGCCAATATTTCGACTGTAGCCGAAAGTACGTCTGAAACGAGGCCTGTCCCTTGCACTCTGATCCAATCGGCCGCGCATTCGTACCTATGCTCTGTCCAACGAGACCGAAGCAGTGAAGCACCCAGCGTGCGTCTTTTGCTAATTATCTTGTAAGGGTAACTTCAACTCTGTCGCACTCGAGTGGCTATGTTTACGACTACTGTCTCGTCTCATTGGACAAGATGTAGATACGCCATCGCATTCCTGCCAGGGAACCTTGCATCTAATCATTTTTAGGTCATTATGGACAAGAATTTAGAAGTTTCCACATACATTTTTTCGTGTCGTAAGACAAAGCGATGCAATTTATGTGGAATTAATTCTTCTTATTCTACAAATTATCATGTAATTGAGTCATTGCACGCGATATCGAACACTTTTGGGAGCGTTGTTTCGGATTTCTTCCACTTTCACTTGGACCACAACATATTTCAATGTCATCAAAATTCGAGACATAGTCCCTTCCTAATGTGAATACTTCCTTAAAAAAAACAACTATTCTCATTTTCACAATATACACTAACGAGCAAAACTGAGTCTACACTATTTGAAGCAACATAACTTTTTACAAATTAGATCAAATGACTTGAATTTTATTGAGAAGTTAGAAGGATTAGTTTATTAGACGAGGTGTAAAAAATTTTTGAAAAAAGTTTGAATTAATAATAGTAAAAATTGGTTTTTTTAGCTTTTTTATCTGAGCCTGTATTGAAAATTTAAAAAATGTGTTTGATTCGTAACGAATTAAACAATATCGGTGAAATTTTCAGCATGGATATAATTTATTCAAGCGAATCAAACACATTTTTTAAATTTTCAATACAGGCTCAGATAAAAAAGCTAAAAAAACCAATTTTTACTATTATTAATTCAAACTTTTTTCAAAAATTTTTTACACCTCGTTTAATAAACTAATCCTTCTAACTTCTCAATAAAATTCAAGTCATTTGATCTAATTTTTAAAAAGTTATGTTGCTTCAAATAGTGTAGACTCAGTTTTGCTCGTTAGTGAATGTATAATGTACGTTAATATATAAGGATGTGTGATGCTATTTCACGAAGAGGCAGGAACGATTCCTATCTCCATAATGTTGTAGAGGAGAGATACCGATAGTTTACCTAAGGAGCTGTAGAGCCCCGAAAACCTTTTTTTTTTGTGCCACGCACAGCAGGGAACTGTCAACGCGCTCTCGAAAGGCCATCTGGTAATGATCAGCCGCTTGCTCAGCCGCCGGGCAACGGCGGCCGGTGGGATTAGTCGTACGCCGGGACGACGGCGCCAGATTTTCGGTTAACATGGCATTAGTCCTAGAGCCCGGCGGCAGAATCGTCCGGTTCCGGCAAGTATGAATAGACCCTAATACGCTGAGCTCGCGGGGACGCTCGGCTCGCCGCTCTCGGCCCGACCGCGGTGCGGGTTTGTACGCACTCGGGAGCGCCCGAGGATACGCACTCGCTCGGCACCGGCGCCATCGCACGTCTACGGAAGCGTCCGTAGAACGTGCGTTAAACGCGGCTGCGGGGGACCGAGGAGGCGCGAGGCTCGGTCGTGGGACGGGAGCGGAGCGATACCGCGGGATACCGGGATCGGGAATACTGGTCGCGCGGGGGGGGGGGGGGGGATCCGGAGGCGCGGTGCGTCGCAGTGCCTGAGCTCACTGCTCGCCCGTCTAGCCGTCTCGGGACTGACTCGCGGTATCGGTTACGCACGCACACGGGAGCGCCCGAGAATGCCTGCTTGGCCAATACCAGCGTGTTCACGCACGCGCACGGAAGAACCCGAGAGTGCGCGTTTACCACGCGGCTGTGAGTAGTCCGGAGCTCGGAGAAGCACCCCCGAGGGCAGCTCCAGAAAAACACCGCAGTTCGCTTTTGAGGGGGGGGGGGTCCCTTGAGTTTAATTGTTCCAGTACCTGGGAAGTCCTAGTTTCCCTTTGACCTGGATATTCTGTGAACAGAATGGGGATTACTTGGTTCTTTGGAGGGGGTGTGGGATTTGTGGACATGAGTGGGATTATAGGAAATGTTTCAAAAAAACCCTATGTGCATGTGAGGGGGGTGGGGAGTATTTTAGGAATGCACCAGTCTTCTGGTGATTTTGGAGATGTTTTTAAGTGGGATGTGTTGAATAGTTGAAAAGCCCGATGTTGCTTATCTCAGGATTTTCGTTGGTGTGGTTGTAGGCGGTTTGGATGGAGGTGTTGATGTAATCTTTTATGGTTTTAACTTGTGGAAGTTTGTGGAGTTCTGGTATTGGTGTGTCGTAGCCTTTGTTCAGGATAACGCGGAGGAATTTATTTTGCATTACTTGAGGATGGCTACTTCGCCGCTTTTACGCGTTTGATGGGGTCTATCCGCTCGGATCGGTCTGTATTGTGGGATTTTGAGGCTTTCAGATGCTGAGAGCCAGGTTCCTGAGATTAGGGCAACTTGGATTTGGTTTGTTGTTAGGTAGTGCTGAAGTTCTGTCAGTTTTTGGGAGAAGACTGGTGGCATTCCATGTCATGAATTTGTGGGGGGATGTTCGAGTTGCTGAACAATGATAATTATTGCTCTGACTTTTTTATACTTGTTTGGCATGAGATGAGATCTAAGACTTTGCAGAAGGTATCTAGTTCTGCTGAGGCGTTTAGGGAGTTGATGGTGTCGGTGGTGTTTGTGGGAGGATTGGTGGGTGGGGGTCTGGGGTCTGGAGGAGGCTGCTGCAGCTTTGGCGTAGGAGATTTGATGGGGTATTTTGTTGTGTGGGGGGGGGGGTCTGGTTGTGGGTGGTTGTGATTTGGGGAAAGTCGACCGGTGAGAAGGTGGGTGAGGGTTGGTGGGTTGAAGGGATTAAGTGTGCGGCTGGTTTTTTCTTGCTTAGGAAAGCTAATAGGACAGGGCATTTGCTAAAATTTTCCGGATGATCTCCTTTGCAATTTGCGCAGGTGGCGGGTGTACCTGGGGATTTCTTGCATGTGTGGGTATCATGTGGTCCTGGCATTTGAAGGATTTGTTACAATTTGTGGATGTGTGGCCATGGGCTTGGCATCTGAAGCATTGAATAAATGGTTTTTTGGAATCGTATTTTTCTCAGTAAACTCCGATGATTTCGATGGCTCTAATCTTTTTGACTTGTACTAGGGTTGTGCCTGCGTTGAATGTGATTTTGTAGATTGGATTTTTGGTGTTGGTGGGGAGTTTTGTACATGTAAGAGAGTCTAGACCCTGGGTTTTGATATTGGTAATTATTTTGGTTGTTTGAAGTTTTAAGAGGCTGTTGAATAATTAACAAAGTTTGCTTCCAAAGCAAGAAAGATTATTTATTAATAGGAAAACTGGGCACGGACTTCCGTTTCCGGTTGCGAAAGAGAGTGCAGAGTGTGTTATCCTGAGTGAAAGTTGTGTGTGAAAGAGGGGTGTAGGGAAAAGGCTGAGGGTGAAGGTGGTAGAGAGGGGTTAGTAGGACGCAAGGGATAGACGGGTTGGGCGGGTGGGACCTCGCGCTGTCGACCGTGGTCGACCACATGGTCGGCAGCGTGGGGTCGTGGAATGCGGTGGCCTCCTTCTTTGAGGTAGTAATGACCCAGAAGGAGGCCGCCGAGCGGGCCCGGGAAAGGGACCCGGGCTCCGCGAGGAGGGTGTGGGCGCGGGGACGACCCCCGCGCCGACGTGTGCCCCCCAGGAGGGGGGCGGAGAGGGTAGGGAGGGCGCGGGGGTCTCCCCCGCGTCAACGTGTGCCCCCGGTGGTGGGGGGCGGTGTGGGGTTGGCGCGGGGAGTTGCCCCGCGCCCTGTTACGCCCCCACAACTGGGGGCGGTGTACTTGGGGGCCCGGGGTGTGAGCTGACCCGGGCCCCCGGGGGGGAGCATAGCTCCCCCCGTGATAGGCCGACACCCCCCGGGTTAGTTTCCGGCGTAGGGGGGTGTCGGTCCGTCCCTCCCCGAATGGGAAGGGGGATACGTGGGGGGTTTGGGGAAAGGAAGGGTCGGGGCGTGCCGGATCGCGCCTCCGACGGCCCTTCCTTCCGGTGGCGGCGTCTTCTTGTCTCGGCCGGGGTTGGTTCCTTCGGGACACCGGCCCCGAGCGGGACACGAAGACTCCGGGAGCTGTGGGTGGACGGAGCTGGGGCTCGGGAAGCCCAATCCGAAGGCTCCAGGGATGGGGACACCGGGCGGGCCCCTCCGCCCGGGGTCTTATAGCGTAGGCAGTGGGGGAGGTTAACCCCTCCCCCGGGGCATGATGATAGCTGGGAGGTGTCCTGTTGAGTACTCGCGTGATCCAGGCACCTCCCGTGTAGCTTAGGTGGGCGTGAGGTTTTAGTGGGTAGTCTCCGGGGGCTCGCCCCCCGGGGAGAATCCCACATAACCCCGGCTTCCCCCAGGGAGTCGGGGTATGTATAAAACATTTCCTCACGATAAAAAAAAAAAAAAAAAAAAAATGGATAGACGGGTTCGCCCCCCGACTAGAGAGGACGGCAGCCGCCTTGGCGCGGCTGCTGCCGAATGTCGGGGGGCCGGATTTGAAAGTACGCCGCCTCTATGTGGAGGTGGTGCGGTCTATTGCCCTGTATGGGGCCCCCGTATGGCACCGCTCGCTCGGGGCCAGCACGCCCAGCCGCAAACTCCTAGAAAGAGTGCGGCGGCGGCTGGCCCTGCGGGTCATACGGGGGTACCGCACCATCTCCACCGAGGCGGCGGGACTCCTCGCCGTGATTCCACCCTTCACTGTGGTGGCGGCGGAGCGGGCGAAGTTATACCAGATCGCCCGCCCCTTCCGCCGCCCGCCGGGGGTGGAACTCACGCGCGAGGAGGAGTTGGAGCTCGAGGGCCAGAATCACTAGGCCCGGACGGAAGCTTTTTCGGAGTGGAGGGCGCTATTGGCTATGATGATCTGACGGAAGAGGAGAGAAGAGCGAGATGGAAGATAGAAAGGGAAGCGGAGGTAGAAAGGACAGAGGGAAAGAACGTACAGATAGGGTACTTGAAAATGTGGGTGAAGAGATATTTCAACAATGGAAAAACGTTACAAAGGAAAAGACTTATGTGCGATGCTTGCAGATTACTGCTGGACACTTATTATTGAAAATCGGGATACCAGGAACAAGCGTCAAGCAAGGCGGAAACATTTTTAATTTGTTTACATCAGAAATAGGTAAATTTTTGTATTCAATTTTCTTTATTAAGCATTTCCACAATGACATGTGAATATAACTCGTATTTTTATAATCTTATGTAATGATTGGCACCCAAAAAGACAAAAAAAATGTATTTAATTAAGCATAGTAAGCAAAGGCATACTTGAGTGGTACCAACGTCGACTACGCATAGCGACGGCCCTGGCGAGTCGAGAAAAGGCTGCAATGGCCGTCTGGCGCGAACGCGTCGCGCACACGCTGTCAATTAACATTTTCTGATCCTTCTCGTACATTAAGGGAACCAAATACTTTTCGTGAATGGTTTCTCTACCAGAAATGTCTGTAGAATGCATTCCTGTATAGTAAATTCCTGCTAGATAAAGGATTTTTCATATAAATACAAAAATAGAGCGTACAAAGTACCCGCGTCGGCACATTTTCAAACTTTAACAACCATTTACAACTATTAGGAAGTACATAAAAATATAATGGACTATATGAATATGTAGAGGAGAGTCCCCTCTATCTCTTGACTCAAATTTGAACTTTCTCGCGTGTTTAGTTTTTGCGTAACACGTCGTTTCGTATCAAAATCGGGCATTTTTACAAAAACCAAAATTTTTCGAAAACGTTGCGTGATGGAGCAATTCTACTTTCAGATTCGGTTTTAGGATGACAAAGTGTATAAGAATCACCCAACAGGTATTGCGAAACTCGAAAAAAGTTTAATTTTGTTGGACAGTGTTATTGGTCTGTGGATAATCCACACTGGCTGCGAGAAATTGATCATCAAAGACAATGGAGCGTAAACGTGTGGTGTAGTATTTTGAACGACAAAGTAATTGGACCATATTTCGTTAACGGAATGATGACGGGACAGAAATACGCTCAATTTTTGCACGAAGATCTGACAATTTTGTTAGAAGTTGTCCCTTTACAAAATCGCTACGATATGTGGTACCAACATGACGGTTGTCCTGCTCATTATGCACGAGTAGCAAGAGAAACGTTGGATTCTCGATATCCAAACCGATGGATTGGGCGAGGCGGAACAGTTTCATGGCCAGCACGTTCGCCTGATTTAAATCCACTGGATTTCTTTTTATGGGGTCTGTTAAAAGAGACCGTGTACACGGATGCTCCAACAACAGTTGAAGATATGCGTCAGCATATCATCACAGCATGTACGAATATCACGTCGGATACACTTATCAGAGTTCAACATTCCTTCAGAGCTCGTTTACAACAATGTATCGACGCAGACGGCCATCATTTCGAACATTTATAGAATACAGGTATTCTGCTTCCATATTTTAGTTTTATACGTTTTTCTGTCCTTGACCTTGAATGACCTTGGACTAATTGTAGTCACTGAATTCCTAATGAAAGGGACTATCATTGTAGGTGTTTAAAAAAGGGTGGTTCCATTTAAAAATGTCAAGGTGACCTTGATATCTCCAAAAAAATGACATAAAAACAAAATTTTTTTTGCATCGTGTCAGCCCCATTGTACCATTCAACTTTGTCCTTGCCATATTTTACATATCTTTAGAAACAACAAAGATATTTGAGGTGCTCACGTTTGGTGACTCACCCTGTATATATATATAATAGGAAAACTGAGTATAAGTGTTTCTAGCCGGTGCTGTCAACTCAGCAACCGTTTCGCTCGCAGTGCTCGTACAGAAATGAGCTACGCACTTCTGTTCGGCAGAAGTCAGTAACGGAGAAATTTTACCTGCCAGCTTTTTGGAAAAACCAGCCGTTACTTGGGTAACTGACGGTAGAGGGTAAAAGCGTTTTTATTGCACTGACCCTCATAATTGCCGGAACGTCATGGGACGCACGTAACGGTCAACAGGGTTTTTCCGGGATTGAAGCAGAGAAAGCTACAATGAAGTAGGGAGCGTCGCCAATATATTCAAAATATAATCTAATAGTTCATGCAAGAACCCAACAGAGGCCTTTAGCTACGACGGCCAGGACCTTATCAGTGTGGAGGGAATAGGTATGGAATTGAATGTTTTCCTGGAGGCAGGTGTTTTTAAATCTGTTGTAGTCCTGTTTGGCTTCGAAGTTGATTTTAAATTTGTTGTTGCAGTTCTTTACTTGGAAATTTTGCCCAAAATTTGTTTGCAGTTTTTCGTTAAATTTTACGAAGTTAATCTTGCTATGGATGCATATCGGTGTGGGTTTTTGGTGGGAGGCCGACTGGTTGGAGTTTGAAGTTTGTTGGTCAGGATCTTTTGGATATCCTGCGTTCTTGATGGTGTGGGTTTGGGTTTCTGGAGAGGGGGAGTCTTCCATGCAGTCGGAGAAAATTCCGAACCTGTTTTGGAGTGGGATTTGTAAAAGGTGTTTAGGGTTTGTCATGTTGGATTAGTTGTTGGTGATAAGTGTTGTTGGGTTTGAGTTGGATAATGATAAAGATCTTTGTTTTACCTTGATCGTGTAGGGATCAGCGTCTTTTCTTGATTTCCTGTTGTTTTTCCCTATTGGGAAGGTCCATTGACCTGGGTTTGGTGGAGGGTCCAGGGGGTCCCTGTTGTTCTTGCTTTCCAGATTGTGTTTTTGAGAGTTTCCTTGGTGTTGGGTCCTCTGCTGTGTTGGGTCGTGGTGTCTGCTGGTGTAGACACTTATTTTTTCAGTAACTCGAGTGAACGACTGAGGAGTCAGCGGTTCATGCGGCGCGTCGGGTGCGTTGGGCACGTGCGAGAATGAACGTGTTCAGAGAGCGCGGACTGAAAAATGCAGGTCTGTCTTCGATCGTGACTCAGACCTTCTGATTGATGAATGATCAATCGATCCGCTGATCGCCTGTTTCGGCCGGGTCTATATAGCCGAGCGCGAACCATAACGAGAGCCTAGTCGTTTTGCGAGGAGCTCGGCTGATATCGACGCTTGCTGATTGCTGCGCTCTCGGGACGCTCGCTGATTGGCGCGCTGTAGGGTAACGCGGTGATTGGCGCGAGCCTGAGCACGACGCGAACTCGCAACGGAACGCGTGAAACGCCGTTTCGTTGCAAGCTTATCCCGATGAAAATGAGCCCAAACACGACATCATTTGGATTATCTTCAATAAGATTTTGTTTTGTTCTTTAAATTTACTTACCCTTAAAAAATGTTCAAAACTACTATAAATATTGTTGTTCAATCTTTTTTCAATCCCACATAATTAAATTTATTAAAATATATATGCTGCAAATGAAAAGCAATATCAGAAGTAGATTGAATAGGTAGCTATTAAATAGTCAAATGAAATTAGTGATATCAGCGTCGTATTTTGTTTAATTAAATTTAAACTACTTACTTACTTTTGGTTAATATTGAACTAATTTAATTTCTTATTATTATGTTATTACAGTGTAGTCATTGTAATTGCACAGAGAAGAAGACTGATGTAGTAGAAAGAACAAGAAAGAACGAAAAAAAAATCATTCCATACGGGATTCGATCCGGCACCAAAATATTCTCAGCCGGAGACGTTACGTTATTATTATTATTACATTACGTCTCCTTCGATACACTCGCATAACAGGCGTAATGGAATTAAAAGCAAACTACATTCTTATGTTTCATTCATCATATAGGCCTAGCATACGCGCGGTGTCTGAACTAGAATCCTCGACATGAGATTTGAAATTCTATCAGCAACAGCGCCAGTGTAGAATATCGGTTCCACAATATTAGTTCTGGATGATACGGTGGTAGGAAGCCACGTGGTTGGATCGCGGAAGAAAGTGAACACTTCGTTGCGGTTCTGTAAGAACCCGTAGGCACGTTTATTCAACGGTCTTGGATAGACCTGAGTATTACAAGAGAACAGAACTAGAGTACTTCGCGGACGCGTCCGTTTACTTCGCGATACAGCGGAAGAAGAGAGAGTTTCGGCTCGCACGCGAGTTGTTCCCGCGTTCGATGCGAGAAAGGAAACTCCGGTGATCGGCGCGGCCTAGGGGAATGACGACGGTGGCGCCATCCACCCTACAATACGGTGTTTTCTACCACCCTCTAGGATGGATTTTGCATGGAGTAAGAAACAGAAGGCCAACCACGGTATCTCGTCGGTGCAGAAGACCACTAAGGAAATTCTCGTCGGTGAGAGGGTGAATCATCACGGAACCATATCGATTATCAAATGTTACATTCTCCGACAAACGTATTCAAATTAAACAGATATTTTTTTTTAGTGTTGCTTTTTAAGATTTGAAATATTAAAAGTAAGACTAATATCAAGGACGAAAAATTCGTCAAAATATTTTACGTAAGAAATTATTAAAGCATAATTTTAGGAAAATCAATTTCTATTTCAAATTTCATGTGAGATACTTTAATTTGTAATTAAAGAATATTTCATGAACAAGCATTATTTCCTTACACTTTTTTTTATAGATAATTGTTCCAAGAATCGATCTGTGGGAACAGAAATATGTTGAAAACCAGAGTAGCGTTTATTTAACGTACTATTCCGAATAGTATAGAGTTTGAGAGAGAATCACGTGGATGAATTAATATAATATAAAATAATATAATTGTAGGAGCAAAGATGGGCAAATTTTTATTGAAATAGACATTTCAAACAGCGAATAAAAGATAAAAAAATTATTTGCTACGCGTCAAATAAAAATAATTATGTTATCTCTATTCCACACGTAATGAACTTATTCGACGAATAAAGATTTTTTTTAAAGACCGACCAACAGCCTACAATGTAAGCAGATGGAGAATCCAGCATTATTGGCAATTTATGCTTTTATGTTTTTAATCAGAACAATACTGTTAATACGAATGAGTTCTAGAGCTTATCCCGACCAAAATGAGTCCAAACATGACATCATTTGGACTGTCTTTAATGAGATTGTAATTTTTATCGTAACATTAGGTATCAGTGAAACTTGTTCGATTACACTCGAATTTGACCTTATTTTCATCAGGAAAATCCCCTCCATTCGCTCGTCACAATTTCATGAGGATATATTGAAAAATCTAAAAGTTTAAACTTTCATATGTGCACGATTCTCCATCCGCTTACATTGTATGTCGTCTGTCGTCGCTGGGTCTTTGAAGCTCGGCGCTCGGTTGTAACCGTCTTATTTCTACTATTTTGTTTTATTAAAACGTATCGATGTTGAGTTTCCGATAGTGAAATAGGGACGGCTACGACCCTTGTAAGATAAGGTTCGTGCCTCCAGGCACTGGAAGACGGAGAGGTTCTAACTAACTTTGAATTATTCGGAGACGATGTTGGAGGTAGAAGTAAGATATATTCTGGTGTTTGATGTATATACAATAATCGCTATGTGGTGTTTACCGGATTTACGCTGTTCGTAATTCGCGCCTAATCTATCGCGACTTCATAGAATCGTGCCATCGCGTAGGCATATACACGAGCCCTGTTCTGGCTCCACGTCTGGGTCCCTTTCTTATACGATCATCGTACGTTGCTCACGTCACGCTGTCCCGGAGGTTACGCGTTTTCGTCATGATTCTCCCGAACGAACGTGAGTCGTCGTAGCGTACGAGCACTCGCTGATCACGCAGGAAAAGTGCCCGAATGACGACACGTACGAGGCGTCGGTCAGACAGCCGACCCTGAGGATCGTCTCCGTCGTCACCATTCAGTGGGTTCGGAAGGCTTTCCGGTGTCGGTGGAAAGACGTTAACCGCACTGACTCTGTACGAAACGTATCGCGAGTTACGAACCGTATCGCGAATTCCCGCACGAACGTATACCGAAAGAAGCGAGAAAATCAACTTTCTTTTGTCAAGAATTCGACTGTAGGATTTTATGGGCCCGTGTCGTGCGGTTTGCACGACACTTCCTCAGTGTGAGGTTAGCACGAGACGAAGGAACGCAGTCGGTTTGACTGTATCGCTCCTGAGTCGGTTTGACTCGCTCGCTGCGTACCGGACAGCCCGAAATTCCAAGACCTGAACAAGCTCGCGCCCAGACGTAGAGTGTCCTAGTTTCGTCGCGCATCGACCTCATTCGATCCGTATCGCGTGGGGATCGATGCGCGCGCACGCTAATTAGTGGGGGATCCTGCGATCCTTCATTAAGAGAAGGATGACAGGACGACCAGGAACGTCGTGGTGGGGGTCCGCGTCGCTCATGCGACACGCCGCCCGGTCGATATGTAATCGATACGGTTACACGGTAAAAGTAATTCGAAGATTTATTAAAAGCCTTCGAATAGAAAATACAGATAAAAGATGAAAAAATTATTCGAAGTTTGAATAAATCCGCTTCGAATAAAAAAAATTATTTTTTTTCGTCGGATAAATTCTCGTCGAATAAAATTATTTATCCGATACTCGTCGAATAAAGATACTTTTTTTATTCGAACCTTCGAGTAACGAATAAAGATAAAGTATCTTTTATTCGAATCGGCATTTAAATAATTTTTTATCTAAATAATGCCCAACTCTGCCTACGGCACAACAAAATCACTGGCATTCAAACGGAGAGAATATCCGTTTCCGATATAATGTTGCACGGAGAAGCGGACAGAAAAACTCGAGAACCGTCGTCGCCGAGGAGGGGGTCACACATTGTCGGCTATATCGGTGTGAGACTAGAAGACCACTCCCAATCCAATTACAAAACTTCTTTATTTTTCGTTATTTTTTTTTTTAAACTTTTACAAACATATTCGTGGCATTTTTCTGATTAAAATGAAAGCAAATATGATATAATTCCGATGATAATTACTTGTGTAATGAACGATTGAAGTTTCGGACGCGAAGAAGGACAGCGTATGGGAAAAAAGAGCCGCGGAGAGTCGAAGTGTTCGGAAAAGATGAAAGACTGGCGTGAACTCAGGCCTTTAAATAAAAAAATAAACTTTTTCATTATTAATTATTTTTCTATCAGACTTTCACCAACATACTCGTGGCATTTGCTAAGGAAAACGGTACCAAATATGACGAAATTCCGATGATATTTAGCATATGAAAAGAAAGAGACGCGGCGAGTCCTTCCCGCCTCGAGTTCGACAGCTTGGTTTTCGCCGCGGACAAATAGCCGAATTTCGGGCAAAGGTCTAGATGCGGTTACTAATTTATATGTATTGACAATTATTCACAGAAAATTAAATTTAACAATACAATTAATGATTACAGATAATGTTTATTGCTTATAAAATATAAAATGTAAAGAAAAAATTCTATAAGGTATAAAAAATAGCAAACAATACAATTATAATTAAAACTTAAAATGACTTAGACACATTTCAAAACTTTTATCTCTATCTCTATGTTAGTGATACACAAACTGAAAATTTCATCGAAATCGGTTGACGGAGAAAAAAACAACGTGCATTGCTAGATATAAGAATCTGTGTATCTGTGTGTTTGTACAAATAGCAATAATACTGCCACCAAATAGCTTTATATGGATAAGAGCCGTCGAAAGTTAGTTTCATTACATAACACTTTTATTTCGTTACTACCTCTACTTGAATAATTGCAGTCCAGCATTAGAAGTGGTATTATCGGTTAAATAAGTGAAAAAATTAATTTTCTGTTTTTTACTACGGATCACAATAAGAACGATTGAATTTTGTCATTACTTGAATATTGTATTTATTCTTTTTTTTTTATTATAACTATTACAGAATATATTTTGTTGAATAATCATTATTTTATAAATATCGCAATAAGTTCCAAATTAATTAATTAAACCTATAAACTATCGATTATAAAATAATGATTACAATGGTGAACAATATGGAAAATAAGAAGGCAATAAGAATGTAATGAAATTATACATTAAAAAATAATTATTTTCATTCTACGCATTATAGGTTTATTTATTGCCTCCGTCACTGACGTTTTTTCCGTAATTCACGAGCAAATGTTCTATTTAGGTAGCGAGCGCGGCATGTTTAGCGATGTTGGTATTTGAGGTCAGTGATAGTTCCACGTTCTTAGTTCCACAACCGACGAGAGTATCTCGACATTGGGGCCGTTACCGACCGCTCCCAGTACCCACCTGGGACCCACTTTGAGACTCGCAGTTTAACACGGGGGCTGGCAGTCTTTATATATGTATATTGTGGGGATTTTAGAGAGAGATATATTGAAGTGGTCTGTCTGTCGACTTCCTCTGTAGTGGTACACACCACATCGGTGAGCGTAGACTCAGACTGTCCTCCACGAACGTGGGGACTGTACGATGAGCACGTAGTACAGAAAACAGGGTCACCAGTGGCCACAGGCCACAAGTTCTCGAGAGAGAACGCTTGCAATATATGATAGTCCAAGATGGACGCGCCACGTGTTCGCGGCGAAGTCGGAACAGGTTAACTGCGTGAGGCCCACACCTCACGATTAATAAAGGCGTCAGGTAACGATCAAATAACAACGTTTATTCACCGAATGGCAACGAGGAAACTCGCGAAACAGCTAGACGCGAGATACAAGGTCCGTCCAGTACGGACAGCGTAGTAACACCGTTATATATCAAATTCAACTCCGAAAGACACGACTAGCTACGGCGGCGTGGTTTTCACGAAAGAGAAAGAGTCGTCGACGAGACGCTCCTCGTCGCGGAAAACGCGGGAAACGCAGGCGCACTAACGCGTGCCGCATGGCACATGCGCGTGAGCGCCGCCGGCCCCACAATATTGTGGGGCCGGCGACACAGCCGCGCATGTGCCGCGCAGTAAGCGCTACTGCGCCTGCGCGGCCGGGGATAGCGGTAACGAGCGCGTTGCCGACTCTTCCTTTCTCTTCTTCTCCGAGCCTTCTCCGAGAGAACATCGCTGCGCATAAAGCGTCTCGTCTACGATAAGTTTATCCTGCGGCGTGGTGCCGCAGGACCGTGCCCGGTTTCCGAACATAATTGTCGCGACTCGTTCTCGAGTGTCGCGAACTCTCCGTTCGTGTTTGTTAAAATAAACGTAGTTATTTCTGGTTACTACCCGACGTGTTTATTACTCGTGAGGAGTGGGCCTCACGTGCTCATCCTAGATCCTCCTTGCCGCGACCACGTGGCGCGTCCATCTTGAACGCAGTCCGTCTGGACATTTATTTCGTGCGTTCTCGCCAGAGAACGCGTGGCCTCCGGCCACTGGTGACCCCAATCTCTCGTGTGTTACAAGATCTATTTATGTTCCTAGTCCCCACGACCATGGAGGACCGTCGGAACTCATCAGTGCGTACATCTGTACGCCTCCACCACCAAAAATCCCCACAGTGGTGACCCCGACGTGATCGTCGATAGGACGAGGGAATCAAGGAGGACGGTTTCGAGGAGCCTTGTGCACCTGCTGCTGTTGCAGCCATCCTTCACCGGCACGGAGCCCTGGGCGACGTACGGACGGCGGCGAGGGAGCATCACGACGTCCGGTTTGAGGTTATGCGTGAAGCCACCGACACCGGCGCCTTTTCAACGTGACGCCCTAGCAGCTCGTCGTTCCGGAGTTGCCGTTAGCCGATTCATCCTGCTGCCGTCGATAGGACGACGCGGGGACAGGCGAGGGGACTTCCGCCTCACCGGCAGTGTAGTGCAGTTTTGTGCGAGTGCAACGTGCCGGGTGTGTGCGTATTTTTCCGTCGTGCGACGTTATACGGCGCGTATGTATGTGAGAGTTTGTCTCCGGTTTCGTAGAGAGCGTTCATTTTTCGTGTTGCGACTCCGCGCGTGTTCATCTCGGCTTTTAGTTGCCCATTTGGGTTGTTAGCGTTTAGAATGCGTTTCTTTTCTCTGTTGCGCATGAACGCGTGTCGTGCCCGCTGCGTCTTAGGGTCTAGGCGCCCTCGGCGTGCGTATTGCCCGCGGTTGCGGTGCGCGTTTCGCGTCGTTAAATTCGCGTTATTGTTTCGGGACGTTGAGTCCTTCGCACGCGCGTTTTTGCCCGCGGTTGCTGTGCGCGTTTCACGTTGTTCCACGCGCGTTGTTGATGTTCGCAACCTTGCGCAGTCCTATACGCGTTAGTTTCAATGTCGCGTTGTTTTTTTTTTGCGCCTTCATGTAGCTCGCCGCGGTAGGCTCGCGGACTGTTCGAGGACGTCTTGTCCTTCGCACGCACGTTTTTGCCCGCGGATTTACAAGCGCGTTTCTCGCGTTAATATGCGTAGTTTTGCCTTTTTCACGTTAGGGCGTGTGCGACTTCGCGTTTAGCGAATTGTTATTTTTCTTTTCCTATGTCGATTCATTCCGCGCGCTCTTTTTCACCGTCGCGTCGCGAACATGGCGTACGTTATCTCGGCGCGTGCCAGCACGGCAACCGCCGTATTTTATAACGTGTTTTCGTCGCGCATTCCGCGTCCGCGCATTCTTTGCGAATTTTTCGTTGAGCGTTCAGTATTGCGGCGATTTTTCTTTCGCAGCTCAGGGTTGTGCGTAATTCCGAGCTCCAGGCGTGACCTTACCATTGTAACACGCCCGAGCGTTATCGTGTTTACCTTCTTATGTGCCCTGAGTCTGTTTGTGTGCGCGAGCGTCCTTCGGACCAGCCCGTCGTTCTTGTTCGCGCGTGCTTAGATTTCGGTTAGAGAGCAGTTTCGAAGGTTTCGAATAAATCTTCGGATAACTTTTGCCAGCTCGACGAATAAACGGCGACGACGCCCGACGAGGACCGACGAGCACCGAACGTCGAAGACCAAGCGACTGCCATACGGCATACAATGTAAACGGATGGAGGATCGAGCATTATTAGCAATTTATGCTTTTATGTTTTTAATCAGAACACTATTGTTAATTAACGTGAATTCGGTGGAACGCATCGAACAGTCGAGCAGGCAGCTCACACGGACAGAATAGAGGCACGCTTGTGTGTAGCGCGTGCGTAGTAGAAGTAACGTAAGGAGACGACGGTACGTGAAAGTGCCCCCCCCCCCGTGGGGGGGGGGGGGGTGGCGTGGCGTCGCACGATTCTGGCATCACGACTGAACGAGTCTGATCGAGCTCGATGAATGCGGTATAGTTCGTACAGTGAGCAAAATTCGTATAAACGCACCTAAAAAAATATGATTTTTGGGGCTAAAGGTTTTAAATTCAAATGAGGCGAATATAATAACGACAGAAGAGTAAAGTTCTATTTATGTGCTATAGATATTTACATATTTATATTTAGGTAAACATATATAAGTCTGTATTTATTGATACAGACTTATTCTTTGTGCGAAATTCGTTTAAACGCACAGCAAGAAAAGACGAAATAAGACTAAACTTATATTATAATTATAAATTTAATATTTTGTATGACCTCCATTATTTTGAATTAATGCAAAAATTCGATTCGGCATTGAATTTATCAGATTATTTATGACTGTAATAGGAATCTCTTCCTAGCAACGTTTAATTTCTTCTTTTAAAGCTGCAGTATCGGTGAATTGGCGGCCATTTGCATATATATTTCTTGCCATTATACCCCATAAGTTTTCAATGGGGTTCATATCAGGACTGCATGCAGGCCACTCAATTAAAGGGATGTCCCGTGCCTTAAACCATTCGCGGGAACAATTTGAAACGTGGATTGCTGCGTTGTCTTGTTGGAATATAAATTCACGTTCGCCACTGTATCTTCCAAAAATGGAATTAATGCTCCATCTAGCATGTCGACGTACTTTTCTGAATTTATTGTGCTGTTAATAAAACAAAGTTTCAGTTTTCCATATGAAGAAAATGCTCCCCAAATCATTACACTTCCACCGTGGAAATTTCTGGATAATTTAGGGTCATTTTTTTTACGTAAATCGTGCCAGTAGGAACTGCATCCATCTGGGCCGTCTAAATTGAATTTTTTCTCGTCCGAAAAAATGACTTTCTTCCATTCATCAGTCCAGTGCATATGATTTTTTGCATATTGCAGCCGAGCAACCTTATGATGCGCTTTCAACATCGGCTTTTTCTGTGGTTTCTTAAAAACTATGTTTGTATTATTATGCAAAATTTGTTGAACACGTCGCTTTGTGACTGATAATTGCATTTTCGCAACAGTTTGACTTGCAACTAATCTATTTTTTGTAGCTTCATAGAAAATAATATTCTTTTCCCGTTGCGTTATTTTAGAATTTCCTTTCGTAGAACATTTCTTTCCATAATTTTCTTTCAATTTCAAGAAATTTCTTACTACACACTGAACGATTAATTTCCTTTGCTATTTTTCTATTCGATTCACCTCTTTTGTTTAAAATTGCTATTGTGGCTTTTTCGCCTTTGGTCAGAAAATTTCCTCTTGGCATTTTTCTCCTTTTCATTAAAACAAATGTATTACTAAATGTGTTACTAAATACAGTTTAATACTACACAATTCAACAATATGAAGCACTTACCACTATTATCTCTGTCAATATTAATCGAAATAAAGCACTGCGATTAAACGAATTTCGCATCCGTAGACGTTGTCATTACACGTTTCGCTCTGCGACATAGACTGGCATGTAAATGCTGAAAATTTCGAAGCATATTTAGATGTTAAAAGTAAAGATCGAGCAAAGTAAATAACCCCATTTTGACAACATCATTTGTCCTTTTCTTCTCCATAGGCATGAAAATTTGTATATTTTGAAGTGCGTTTAAATGAATTTCGGTGACTGTACGTGTCGTGCTGTTGCGTTCGTCGTTTATTTTCTCACTACAAACGTGAAAGAAAATAATACAACTACGTTCTCAGTCAGTAGTGAGATAGATTGACATCTTGCAAAAAAGATCAACTACATAATTCTTGATTAATTAATTCTTAACTCTTTCGAATTTCACAAGTAATATTAATTTATATTTTGCATGATTCTTTAAAGCTAAAATTTATGTTGTTTAAATGAAATATACATGAAAATATACAGGGTGGCTCACATAACTCTGAACAGCTCAATATCTCGAAAACTATGCCATCGATTTTAAAGTTCTTAGTCTTAAATTGCATGGAACTGATGGGCCTTTCTGACTACATAAACGTGAAGTGGTCTCCCTTCCCCTTTAACGGGGGAGGGGAGGTACCTTTGTAATTTTAAATGGAACCGACGGAAGATTCTACAGGAAAAAACAAGTCAATTTTGTCTGAAACATTTCTTTGTCAGATACTTCCATGATGAGATATAACAGTTTGAAGTTTCGAGTTGTAGGTACTTGAAGCGCTCGGAAATAGCGTTATGGAATTATACGCGCTTGAGTCCTTTGCTTATTCGTGAAGAAACACAAACAATAATATTTACAATTCTTGAGTTTGACTCACAAGTAAGTTGTAGACAACTCGAAACTTCAAACTGTTATATCTCATCATGGAAGTATCTGACAAAAAAATGTTTCAGACAAAATTGACTTGTTTTTTCCGGTAGAATATAAATATGTAACATTTTATAGGGGGTTCCGTTTAAAATTACAAAGGTACCTCCCCTCCCCCGTTAAAGGGTAAGGGAGGCCACTTCACGTTTATGTAGTCAGAAAGGCCCTTCAGTTCCATGCAATTTAAGACTAAGAACTTTAAAATCGATGGCATAGTTTTCGAGATATTGAGCTGTTCAGAGTTATGTGGGCCACCCTGTATAGTAAATTTCAATTTAATTTCTTTTTCAAGTTCAGTTTCAAAATATATTCAAAATGGTTGCGTATTAATAGTGTTAAAAAATTGTAGAATTGCGAACATAATGACATCAAATAAAAAATTATAATTTGAACATATAGTCATAACATCAGATATGTAGATGTACATAACTCATCAATCAGTTGAATTTGACCAGATTTGATCATTTTTGTGGATCTAGTTCTAACATTTATCGTTCGTCAGCGTAGAGGGCGTAAGAAAACCAGTTGTTTACATGTGAGACCACAGACGAGGTATAAGGATAGACCTATCATCTTATGGGACTTCGTGTCCGATGTTCTGAAATATCGACCGTTCAAAAAATCAGAGGTTTTGGTATGCCCTCTACGATTTAGAGTGGTGAGTTTAGGAATTATATTGAATCACAGGTATCGAAGGCGTAGTTGCCAAACCACATCGGAGAATATTCGTCGCATAGTTGCCAATTTACTGTTACTGCCGTGTAATGCACAGCGCGTATTTCGGCTATTTTCCAAGTTACAGTCGCAATTCTGGAAAAGTAAACGAAACGAGATATTACATGATTAATTCAACCTGAATATTTCATCTCTGTTTAAGTACAATGCTTTCTGTTTCTATACTCATTTTAAAGCTAAATAAATGCTTTTTCAATTTATACAAATAAACTTTTATTTATTGATAGTAAACATAATAATAATTGTTGTTGAAAATTGAAATACCTATTTAGCGCTATTTTTATCTTGAAATTGATTTATATGAACTGTTGTTGGTTCCTTTGAACGTTCTGCTATCAAATACAATTTTCAAAAGGACGGAAAAATATTCAAAAGATTGTCAACAAAAATATTAATAACAGCTGTTATGCGAGGTTCCATATTCGTTGCAGCGTGTCTGTTATTATGTGTTAACATTACATATACAATCATTAGTTCTTTTTTCCTAATATTTTCATAAGTTGTGCAAGAACTTATTAATTATAAACAATAAATCTGTATAAAATTCTGTTTATTGAAGATCTGACTTATCGTTAAATTGTAAAAGCATATAGGAGTTCAGATTTAGTTGATCTCCTCACCTCCTCTTCTCACCATTATTGTTATCAGTTTTGAAGTAATTGTTTATCAATAATAACAATATCGATAATAATTATCGATAATAACAGACATGCCGCAACTTGTAACGAATATGGAACCTCGCATAACAACTGTCATTAAAATATTTTTTGACAATCTTTTGAATATTTTTCCGTCTTTTTTGAAAATTGTATTTGATAACGAAAGGTTCAAAGAAGCCAACAACAGTTTATATGAATCAATTTCAAGATATAAATAGCGCTAAATAGGTATTTAAATTTTCAACAACAATTATTATTTTGTTTACTATCAATAAATAAAAATTGAATTCATTTTTATGGAATTGCCGAATTTGATTCATCCTTGAAACATTTTGATGTACTCCCCTACTAGTCAAAAATATAACAAATTTGATTTTATAAGACACTTGAAAATATGGAGTTTTAGCCGCTCTCAGACCACTGTACGGCGGAGTGAGGGTACCGACTTTTATAGCCAATTCGCCTGTGAAATTCCGCAGTCGTTGGGCTTTCGGTCAAAATATACCTGCAGCCTTTTTAAACTGTGAATCCTCGAAGCTGGAGTTTCCCTCATCGTTTATGGTAGCTCTGAAAAGAGCTGATTTTGAAAGAAGAGCTATCCGCAAAGATTATTCTACATAATTCTGGCAATAATGATACTCAAGGATAAAATGAGAAAAACAGAAATGTTCTTTTCACCAAGAACATTTAAGTACAACTACATTTGAACAATGGAAACACGTTAGACCATCTAATTTTGTAAAGCAGAACTCTACGGGATTTTCAAATTCTCCTGGCCGTTCGTCTATATATCCACTACGGAACCAAGCATATTGAAACAGCCGTTTATAACGCGCAGCTGATAATTGGTTGTGGATTAATGAGTGTAGTTTAATAATATTATCTCTTGCGTGTAGATTGATATCAATATTTAGCTGCAGCTTTTCGTGAATATCTCGTAAATTAACGCTGAGAGGCAGTTACTTGTATAGGAAAAAGTTGTTCAGGATGTTGAGCTTTTCATATTTAAATTTTATCAAAATCTGTGAGGAGGAACCTTTTACGCACAATTACCAAAACCCAAAAAATGGTATTGCTCGCAGAAAATTTTCACAGCTAGTTTTACCCTTGATTATTACCCTATAATAAAATATGCTCCGACCCGAAACTCATTTCGTAATTTCGTATTTCTTCATCATCGTTCGACACCCCACAAAAATTTTTTAGTAATCTAATGTCGATATATTATTGCTAATCATTTCTATGATTTTCTTCTACATAAGCCACAAACGACAAAAAGATATCAAAATATGGTTAAAGTAAAAGTTATATCGTATGTTAGAAACTAGGAGTTTCTGGACCCAAGGTTCTGGGGTAAGTGCCGTGGGGTTCATCACAGTGCTCTTACCAAAAGGCATAGTCTTCCCCACTCCGTGGCCAGATCCTTCAGGACAAAGAGTCCCTTGTCTTTGGCAATACGACGTCGGCTCGCTTGCCTTTTCTAAACATTCTCACCGTCAATAAACAGTCAATGCTTAGACAATCGATAGCGGTGAGACCCAAATCGGTCATCAGCTATCGCGTCGCCTGCTGCCAGGACTGTTTAGCCTCACGGGCCACAGACATCATAAAGCCCTGCCATAAATCTGTCAAGGAATAAACATCCCTTCGACCATCCCACCAAAACCTCTCGTTAAAAATGCGTTGACGCTAACACGTATTTTTGGGCCCATTGTGCAAACAATTTTAAAAATTTATAATTTAAAAAAAAATGTTTAAATGATTTTTCCTAGAAAATTTTCGCACAGATTTATAGGCCTAAAATACGATATAACTTTTACTTCGATCAGTTTTTGCTATCTTTTATCGTTTGTGATTCATAAGCACTTACATAGAACGGTCAGTTCGGACAAAAGGTTGACTTCTCTCTTAAAATAAATTTGTTTACGAACGAAATACTGCGAAATTCTTAGATAAATCTAATGAACACTTGTGCAAAGTATTCTACATTAATCTTGATTGTTTGTAGGGAGGGACATCTTTCAATTTCTTCGAGACAGAAATAACATCTGTGCGTCTCGTAGTGTTGGTGTCCAAAATTCAATGTGTGAATATGTGGTTCAGACATGCAATTTTGAAAATTT
Organism: Halictus rubicundus; assembly: GCF_050948215.1. Classification (NCBI taxonomy): domain Eukaryota; kingdom Metazoa; phylum Arthropoda; class Insecta; order Hymenoptera; family Halictidae; genus Halictus; species Halictus rubicundus. Next base: position 753,969 of record NC_135156.1, on the reverse strand, counting down.
TGGTAGACGTCAGAAGATTTTGTTAGAAAAATAATTAAACAATTTTCTATCAATTTAGTAAAAAAATGGAAGAACAACGAACGCGATGTTGATAGATTTCTTTTAAAATGTCCCGATTGGTTTGAACAACCACTGTTTGAATTTGAAGGACGCAGTGAAGGTGGACGACCAAAAAAAGGGTTTTCTGAGGCAAGTGACATGATAAATCGCAGGCAAATAGAAAGCCTGTTGACGCAGTACACCCCGGAAGAGTTGATGTACATAGCACGAGTTGCACACAGAGCATCGGGGAATGAATTTATATCCATGGTATTATATATTGGTAACTGTACACAAAGTGCTCATACGAGGTGCTGATGTGGTAGAAAGCATCCTATTATCCATCGGAAATCTTTCAGAAGATACCCAGGAAGCAACGCATAAGGAATTACGATCATTTCGCGAGTACCACACTCGGAAAATTTCTCGACGGGCCACCAACCACGATCTCAGTGACCCAAAAGAAGCCATCTGGGGATGTTTTAAACATTTCGGATAATCTGGCAGAATAATGTTTCCAACAAAAGTTAATCGATACTCAGTTATCTACAAATCCCAATAGAAAAAAATTTTTTTTATAAAAAATTATGGTCATCTTAATTTTTTAAGTAAATATAAAACTAAGTATTTTTTATTACATATTGTTGTAGCTGATGTTAAGACGAATCTTTTATTTATTGTTAACAAATATAGTAATAATTGGTGTTCAAATTTCAAATATCTACTAATTTGAGGCTATTTATATATAACCAAGTTACGTTCAAAGCTTGGCTTTGTAGTTTTTAGTAAGTTATTAAAACATTTGTCTTGTAATGTTCATGAAAATTTTCATAAAAAACATTTAAAAAATATTTATATAATAATTACTGTTCAAAGCAATGTAGTTAATTAATAATAGGAACAAAATGATGTCATCCTATAACAATAACAATACAGTTCTGAACAATGAATTTATTCGCGTATACGTTACATTTATAAAGTACATATTAATATTTGGCTGTTTACAACATTTCGAATTTTGCAGTTAAACATATTCTGTATTGTACGTACAGGTTCATTCATTTGTTATTTATACCCAACATAAAGTTTAACTAATCATAACCGAAATTAGTATTTGAAATCGTTAAAGCGTTTTAGAAAACAATATTCTATTGTATTCGCGAGACTGCAGTGACTATATATATAGCTATTTTTAATTTTAATTCCTACCACTAACGACGCTGTCAGCAGATTTTAGTTCCAGTTGGTAATACAGGATGTGACACGAAAATGGTAATGGGGTTACGTGACCCCAAAAACGTTGGACACGAAAATGCATTGGATGATAGGTCTATCCTTATACCTCGTCTGTGGTGAGACTCAAAACCCCATATGGTGATTGGTCTACTCCTATACCTCGTCTGTGCTTTGAGACTCGCAGTTTAACACGGGGGCTGGCAGTCTTTATATATATCTCGTCGGTGGCCCGGTTCTGTTCCAGGAAAGACGGCCCGGTTCTGTGCCATGCTAAGGCTGAGCAGATGTCAGCACTATATCGGGAACGCCGAAAACCCGGGCGTGAGCACTCTCCTATCCTCTCTTGTATGGTCTAAGGTCTAAGGATACTGTTGTAGGTTTACGGTCTGGGGAATTACCAGACTGCGGCCTACTACTGCCGGGAAACCGGAAACCGAATGGAAGGCACTGTTGCGTGTTGTAGTACGGAGACTTTATTACGTCTTTTCTCGACGGAGGTAGTTACACGAGAGAGCGATGGTGTAATCTCGGCGGCGTCAAATCCGCCTTGGGTCGTCGGACACGCGGAGTCGAGAGCGGCAACTCGCTCTTGCCGCTTGCACGCGGCTGATGCCGGCGATGCGGCAGGGTACGGCAACATACGTAGCCCCTACACTGTCCGGCATTAGATGCCATCTGGCGGCGTTAGTGGAAACTTCCCCTATGTGATGAATCAAATCTTTTCCAACCACACTAATCTGATTTCAATATGGCTAATTTCTAATTTCAAATACAGATGCACAGAGAGAAATCGGAAAATTTATTATTATACACATAATATTTTGTGATATCGAATTGAAATCAAGAAGTTCATTATTTTTCTACGACTAAATATTTGAATGTAAGCAATTATTATATTAATAGATATTTATTAAATTTTAGTAACAATTGTATACTGTATATTGAACAAATTTGTGAAAAATTGGTATGTTCTAAAGGTTGACGACCCACGTCCTATGTCCTACGTCCCACGTATACAGCGCATCACGGACACGACGTACGACTTGCGGACGTACGGTGCGCATCGCGGCGCAGTGCTCTGCAGTCAGATCATTTGGGGCAATGCTATCAATTTTACAGTGTATATATTAGGAAGATGCCTCATAGATGGTATAGAGTATAGACTAAATTTCAAGTCGATACATTCTCCCCTTTAAAATTATTTTCAAGTATACAAGTTGAAAATACAGTCTATAACAATTTAGAAGTTGTTTTCACAAAAGGTGCAGCGTTTCTCAAATTAATCTTAACGTCTCATGCGTCAAATCGTCAAATTCAGTTTTCTCTGTATCGACGAGTACATATGTAGCAATATTTTTCGAATTGTAAATTAAAAAAAAAGTTGAACTTGAACCTTTCAAGCTTCGCATACAAAGTTTCAACTTTAGCAATGCCGAAGAACTGAGCTCGACTTTTTAGTTCGTGCACTAAGTTCTACGAGCCTATGTAATGTCATAAAATTACCAGAATACTATAATATAGTATAGCCCTATAACAGATCTTACAATGAGTGACACACAGTCCCATAAGATGAATAATATGTCTGCGTAACATGTCGGTAATAAAATAAATCGAGTGTCGTATTCCTCGCTTGTGTTTTAATTTTTAGTCGACATCGCACGATTAAATGTTATAGTACCATCTACATTCACGTAATGGCGCAATATTCTTAACGCTGTACTTACGTAAGCGTGGACGGTGCTGCCACTATATGTTAACTGTTATAAACTCGTCAAGCCATCCCGAGAATGCGAGTTAGCATTCAGTCTTTAGTGTTTCCTCGCGCTTCCACTAGTGCGTCTTTGCTGTAGTTCAGTGCGGAGAAAAATTGGTTGGGCTCGAAGTTGATTTTAGTGTTTTACACAGATAAGTTCTAGTGTTATAATCTTTTTAGCAAGACAACACAACGAAAATGGCAGAAAGTAAGGGTGCGTTGATCGCGAAAACTGTGCAAAAACACGCAGGCAGAGCAAAGGAAAAGGTAAGCGGCAAGCATGTATACTCGTAACAGGTTTCTCCGAGCGTGCCACCGAATAATACGCCCTACACAAAGTTGCGTTTTCATTTTATTTGTTTCCACTATGCATTCTAAATATCTTTTTGCTTTGCTTTGTTTCGGTTCGTATCGTTGTATTTCGTTTTGTGTTGTTTCAATGGTTTCAGTAGATACACGTTCTACGTAAACGTTTGTTCGAAGCGATGAGAAACTTTCTGCTCCTTTTTATTTTTCCTTTTGCACCACTTAAATTATCCAAACCTCAAGTTTGACATTTCTTAAATTTAAGAAGTTTTCGTACCAATTTTCGGGGCAAACCAATATTGGACAAATTTTAGTGCCGTTTCTGCAAAAGGCGACTTATATAATCAGTAAATATATTATGCATCAGTTGTGTAGCAGAGTTTCATTTTAAATGACAATTATGCAACTCTTGAGCTTGCTTCTGTGTAGCAACGCATTACATGCATATCGCAGGTGTGTCTTCTATGCTAGAGAAACGAATAATGTAAAATGTGTTGACAAGCTGGTTTGATTGTCATGTGTCACTCAATTTTTTATTTATCACATCAAATGTCTTCTAGGCTTAAAATGAATCGAGTAGTATTTAACTTTTTACTAGGTACATGACAAAGATAAAGCAATTGAAGTTTTATGTAAATTATTTAATGAAAAATGCATTTCTAATATTGTTTTTAAAATTACATTTTATCTTGTTGCACGTCAAATACACACATACATACACGTATAATTTGAGAGAGATATTTGAATATTGAATTAACAGTATTTTTCAAATTGTATAACGAATCTGTTCATGTCTATTCTTGGTATCTGAAAGGAGAATTTTAATCCCTAAAGTCTAAATGTATCATGTAACAAATATAGGTGCTATTATGCATCTTTTTAATTTCTGAAGAAAGAAAAGAAGCTAGTGCACATAGCGGACTGTCTTTTATCGAGTACTATTATAGTCTGAGTGTTGCACGTTACTACATAATTGATATGTCTAGGAAAACTCCTGAATACTCAGATGCACAATGAAACGTTATACCAACAGCTTAATATATGGTGTTATGCATAATGATAAGTTAAAGCATACAAGTAGGTATATATGTTTGCATGTATAACAATCTGACACAAACTTTCACTTCCCTATTATTAGTGTTTAAAGTTTACAACATTAGTTTCTATAGTTACTTCTGCTTTTCGTTTATTATATGTATGCAGCAATTGTCACTTATACTCATTTACCTTTATATCAGTAAGATTTACATTTCTAGATTGCTTTCATTATATAGATTAGAGGATGATAGGTAATTGATAAATTATTGTTTCATTAAATGAGAATATTTGTCTTATTTTATTCGACTGAAGTTCAACGCAGTCTGCATTAAAATAAATTACCGTTAAGGAACTAGTTTTTGATCATTTTAGTGGGCTTTCCGCTTTAGTATTGGCTAGTAACGTAATAAATTTCTAAATCGTAGACCTCTTTTGATACGAATACATGAATTTATGTTTAAACTTTGAGGAAAAATTTTAAAAACATAGAAAATAAGTATAATTTAAATATCTATAAGCTATAGAATAATAAGGTAACTGGAATTAGTTCTTGATCATCTACGCTTATATAGCAACTAATTTTTGATCAGGTGAGGACCTAATTTTTGATCATCTAAAATACATACAGTAGTGTCGCATTAAGTGTGACAATCTCCTACATGATGAGTGTGAAAAAAATATCCCCACTAATGAGGGGTGTGTACCCCTCGAAAGGCTGGCTAAGCTCTGCCAAGAAGTGTAACATGATACAGGCCAGGTATAGCGGTGGGCCAATACTAGTGCAATGACAACACTCTTTTAGGTAATTCTGCATAAAAGGTTATACCTCACGGATTTCGATGATTTTCAAATATGCTGTGAGGATGAAGATTCTGAACAACCTTTTCCTATACATGTAACCGCCGCTCAGCCGTAATTTCTGAGATATACGCAGAAAACTACAGCTACTAGTACAGTGAATCCGCGTTACAATATATCAGCAGCTCGGGTCTTGTCGTGCTCGGGGCCCTATTCTTTGATGAAGTTCCGAACGTAGAAAAGGACAGCAAAGCTCGAGAACTTCTTTATTTTTCATTATTTTTTATGGAACTTTCACCAATATATTCGTAACATTTTTCTAGCGAAAATGATACCAAATCGCATTTTTTGCTCTGTATTATCGATATTAAGAATTCTGATGCCAGAAACGTGCTTCAAGTTTTCGCCTTTATTTCGCAACAGAATCAAGACAAATTATAGCTCAATTTGTAGCTGGAGATATTTTCCAGTGCGCGCTGGTCTCGACATCATCCAGAAAACTCATCCAATGGCATAAAAATGCTTGAATTCCACGGCATGCACATCGTCAATTTTTGGCCTATTTCGAACGCTTATATTACCAAATATCTGCATAATCTCGGCAGCACCTGCCCAGCGCGCACTACATTGAACCTTCCTCTTTCGAACGAGTCCTTTACCAGCGACAAAATATTCTTATTTAAGGACGAAAACTTGAAGCACGTAAAACCATTTTTTGACGGTAATGTAGTCACTCTACCTTATCGCGAATCTACGGAGACCGGCCGGCGGCCCCTTATACTTTTTTATTATTAATTATTTTTTTACGATACTTTCACCAATATATTTATTGAATTATTCTGATTAAAATGATACCAAACACGATATAATTCGGATAATATTTACACTAATTTTCCGTTAATATAATTGTAATGGAAAGTAACTTTTATCGTTCATTGCACAAGTAAATATCATCGGAATTATGTATATCATATTTGGTATCATTTTCATTCGAAAAATACCACGAATATGTTGGTGAATTTCCCATAAAAAACAATGCAAAAAGAGAAGTTTTGTTATTGTATTAGTACATAGTGGGCTTTGGTCTCACACCGATATACTCGACCGTGTTATGTTACACTCGTCGGCGGCGGCGGCTCTCGAGCTTTGGCCCCTCACAGGGTATACCCCGCGATGGTGGGGATAGTTCCAGTGACCTTTAAACGTGAGGTTTGCAGTGACTTATATCGAGCATTCACTGTATCATAACATATATTTATGTCAAGATTTAAAAAATTCAAAATTTAAAAATTTGAGGCGCTTTGGTTTCGCATGATCAATCGACCACAAATTTTTTGCAGGTCATGTTCCCAACAAGTGTCAGAATTCTGGGGTGGGGGGGGGGGGAAGATTAAAAAGTTTTTTGGTAAAAAAGTAAGGTCCATCCTAGTGACCATACAGCACTCTGCGAACAGCATTAGATTTCCACTTTTGGTCCACTGCAGTTCGTGGGTTGCTCATCACTGCTCTAGCACAACTGTGGTCATGTTAGTCAGAGCAATAGTTTAGAATCTAATACATATAAAATAAGTTTAATTTGTTGAGTACTAGTTCCTTTCGTTTGCATAAAGTATACTGTTATGCTGTACAGAGACACGTTTAAGATTATTTAATTTGCTTACTCGATAATACAGTGTAACCCGTATGAGTTGAATATTGCCAATTTCTGCTACCTATTCTTAAATGTATTTTCATATGAGAAATGCATGCATTATTCGTAAGTATAAATACGTTACTATTTTTTAAGGAACGAGTTATTCGAAGGATATATTTATATAATTATTCATAGAATTAGTTATGTATTGTTACGAGCCAGGGCCGCTAGAAGCGTGAGAGGTCAGCGGGAGGGTTATTACCCTTGGAATATGGTTTCAACTTGTTAGTTAGCTACGCGGATGAACCTGATGCGAAATCAGGGAGCTGAAAATTGCGCGAATGACAACGCGCACGACGAACTATTTCGAAATGTGTAATGATCTATAGCGAGCGGTGAGCCCGATATTGTATTTTTTCACGACTCATCGCGCTTCATTTTTTCCGTTGCCGTGCAACGTGTCTATTTCTCGATCTTCCCTCTTAAAAAAAATTAAAGGATCGCCTCTACGAACTCGAGAAATTGTGTCAATTTCAAGTGGTCATAACATAAAAAATCGTTTGAAAGCTTGAAGTCTGTACTTTCTGATGTTTTACCAAATTTTTAGCTAAATATCTTTTTAACACAGTTATAGTGTCATAAAGGATACTTTGAAAGTTACAAAAAATTTTGTTCAACTTCAAAATTTTTTTAATAAATCGTGTTAACATCATTTGAAAACGCCTGCTTTCCTGTGTTAAATGCCTGGTTGTTGATTACTGTGCGATTTTTTTTTGTTCGAGTTATTCAATATTCAAGTAAATATTGTCCTTTCACTTTAACTGGCTCTAGAAAGCGAGAAAATCATCGTAGAATCTTGTGCAAAAAGACAATAGAAACGGCATTTCTTTCTCTTGAAGGAAACTTCTTTGTTTTTTCATTTTAATTAACAATTTGATATACCAGGTCTTTCTGAAAATATGCTTAAAATTTGCATAATTTCCATCTTTCATTCAATTCGCTATACCCACATCTAAAGGTCAGATTGAAGCTGAGATTCTTCCGATTCGATTGAACACCTGATGAACCCGCTGCGACAATTTTTTACCTATGGCGAATGTGTTTAAAGTTACCGGTTCTCATAACATGAGCCTAATAGCGCTTTGTAGTTCGTCACGTTGGCGTTCGGCTCAAGCGTGCTCTCTTATTCACATGCTCACCTACCGACGCAAGTGACGAAAACACCCAAAGATGAACCGAGGTACACCGACATTATGACATAGGGTTGCTAAAGATGGTTGAATACTTAACTTTTTCTGCAAATCTGTAGACTTAAGAAATTTGTTTGTAACAATGGTATTAAACTTCCAACATCTAATACAATAAGATCCATAGTTCTTAGTTTGCAGATTTTGTAAAAACGGATATGATAAGAAAATTCACTAAACTTTGAGACAAAACCGAAAATTTTCCTTAACATTTGATGAATGGACACCTCGAAAAAATGAGAGATACTTAAAAAGTATTAGACTTTATTGAAATATGTAGTGGAATTCTACGATATTGCGTATACAGTGTTAAGGATATGAATAGTTGAGTATATACAACTCTATGACTAAAATACACTGAAATGGCTTTTTAGAAAAATATGACGACGCGCTAGCTTGACGGTTTCCTTGTGACTGACTGCAGTCCTCGGTTTTTCTTTACTGCAAGGGTCGCTTAAACCTAAGGCCGGTAAACCGCCCCTTAAACCAACAGTTATGCAAGTGGCAATCGTTGCACACCAACAAAAAGAAATATATATTATCAAAATGAATATTTTAATCTCGGTTTGGTTCGAATCCACGGTTCATGTACAGCAGCGCATTGCATCAATATGGTCGAGGAACGTCTAAAAAACTGCAAATTAAACATTAAAGACGACATTATTGGTATAACCACAGATGGAGCGAGTGTGATGGTAAAAGTTGGTTGACTTATACCTTGCTATCAACAATTCTGTTATGCACACGGTATACAACTTTTTGTTATTGACGTTTTATAAAAAAAAAAAAAAATTCGGAGCAAGAGTCATTGGAAGGAACACGCTTACAATTCAATATCTTTGACACTGACGATATACACAACAAAGTTGTAGACGAAGAAGGTTCTTTATATATAAGTACCTTATTACGAACGTGAGAAAGGCTGTGAAGATTTTTAAGAAGTCACCAACAAAGACTAATATTTATTTGCAAACACATGTACAAAAAGAACAAGGCAAAAAACTAGAATTAATTCGAGATTGTAAGACTCGTTGGAACAGTTCACAGAATATGATATGACTTAGATTGACTTGAAGTAATCTTATTTTGGGAAGTAAATTTACTTTGGGAAAATTAGATAAACAGTCTACTCTTCTCAGCACTGGTTTAGCCACGGCTCTTCGTAAAAGGATAGGGCAACTTCGCACCGACTTAAGTGGATTATTAGCATATTTGCAAAGTCTGAGTAAATATGAACATGAATGTAAAAATTTAAGAGATACTTAATTTGAAATTCCAAAAAAGCATAATACGTAAAGAAATAAAAAATCTATTAGAAAGAGTTTTTAGCGACACATTTTTAGCGAAGATGAGTAAAAGGAATTGTTAGAATATTTACGTATAGCTTACTACAAATATTTACTAATTATTTAATCTACAAGTGTAGAGGCTGAACAAGCTTTTTCCGATGTAGGATATCTTTGCAATGACTTGAGGAGCAGTCTAGGAGATACAACAATTAAAATAGTCTTGCTTTTCAAAACAATATTTTCAGAGTTCTACAAATAAAAATTTTTTTTTGTAATGTAAAAATTTTTCTAATTTCGATTTAATCAAAGTTATATTTACGGAAAGTTCGTTTATTGTATATAGTATGTTTTAAACCATTTTTTCCTTTACTTAATTTCCTTAACTTCGTTAATAATTGAAAAACGAAGCCTTAACCAATATTTCGGTAAAAGAAAAAATTCTTCCGATTCACCTCAGCAATTAATATATGTATATACAGGGTGAGTCACCTAACGTTTGCACCTCAAATATCTTTGTTGTTTCTAAAGATACGTAAAATATGATAAGGACAAAGTAGAATGGTACAATGGGGCTGACACTTGAACTCTGATAAGTACATTCGAGGTGATATTCGTACATACATGCTGTGATGATACGCTGACGCATATTTTCAACTGTTGTTGGAGCATCCATGTACACGGTCTCTTTTAGCAGACCCCATGAACGTGCTGGTCATGAAACAGTTCCGCCTCGTCCAATTCATCGGTTTGGAAATCGAGAATACAACGTTTCTCTTGCTACTCGTGCGTAATGAGCAGGAGGACAACCGTCATGTTGGTACCACATATCATAGCGATTTTGTAAAGGGACATCTTCTAACAAAATTGGCAGATCTTCTAGCAAAAATTGAGCGTATTTCTGTCCCGTGATCATTCCGTTAACGAAATATGGTCCAATTACTTTGTCGTTCAAAATACCACACCACACGTTTACGCTTCATTGTCTTTGATGATCAATTACTCGCAGCCAGTGCGGATTATCCACAGACCAATAATGGGCGTTCCGTAGATTAATTGAGCCATGATTAGTGAATGTTGCTTCGTCCGTAAACAAGACATTAGAAAAAAATGAATGATTTTGAAGCATTCCCCATTGACAAAAGTTAATTCTATTTTCAAAATCATTCCCGTGCAATTCTTCATGGAGCGATATGTAGAACGGATTTTATGTCGGGCCAGAATTCGTATTACGCTACTGTGACTTATGCCTGCTTCCCGGGCAATTTTTCTCGTACTCACGTGAGGATTGACAGCTATAGCTGCTAAAATATTAATTTCATTGTTATCATTAGTCGTGGGATTCTTTCGTTTGTGCTGTCTTGCATGTACACTTCCAGTATTTCGAAACAACCTGTACGTATTAATGAAAGTCTGTCTAGAAGGAGTGTTTCGCTCGGAGTACCTTTCTTCATAAAGTAATCGAGCCTGCACTGCATTTTGTCTACATTCACAGTGAATCGTGATCATATCACACTTTTGAGTCATTGAATAAGACAGCGGAATCACGTTTGGAAGCATACTGATAGTGAATAAGAATGCTGAATAACAATAACATTGAAGGACCTTAGCATGTTTACTTTACTACGACCACAGTACGTTTACTATTTACTACTTATACGTTTCTCTGTCTGTGACCTTGAATGACCTTGGAATAATTATTGTCACTGAATTCCTAATGAAAGGGACTATCATTGTAGGTGTTTAAAAAAGGGTGGTTCCATTTAAAAGAAAGTCAAGGTGACTGATATCTCTAAAAAAATGACATAAAAACAAAATTTGGTATGGCATCGTGTCAGCCCCATTGTACCATTCAACTTTGTCCTTACCATATTTTACGTATCTTTAGAAACAACAAAGATATTTGAGGTGCAAACGTTAGGTGACTCACCCTGTATATACAGGGTGGGGCATTTAAATGGGAACACCTAAGTATCTCGGTTATTATTAGTCGTACAAAAAATCTCCACAGAACAAATTTGTACTGTTTCAAGGGGCGAATTTGATGATGGTAAAAATTTGTTCTCAGGGTCATTTTTTTCAAGATTATATCTTGACGTCGGCTATCACATAGCGATAATAAAAAATTATGATTCCATTTAAAAAAATATCGATAACCTTGAAGACGAATCCAATGATCTGTAATATTATGACCTTCACGTGACCTTGAGTACGAGAAATTCATAAAAGTAGAATACTTGATGTAAATAGTCAAAATAACGATGACATGATCCCACTAGGGTTTCAAGAGATGTTCTTGAACCTTGACTAATGACTATAAACACGCTTACAATAAATTATAAACACTGATACAAATTCTTCTCTTTGCGGTGACTCTAATCAGTACGTTTAAGAAATTCAACGGGATTTATTCGATTGTGAAAGATAACGTTACTTTTCTGAAACGATGGTGTACAGTGATGCAGAAAAGGTAGAAATTATTTTAGTTTATGGTGAGGCTAAAAGTAACTGAGTACAAGCATTTTAACTGTACTCAGGAAGGTACCCTGAGAGAAATTATACTTCTCGACAAACTTATGACCGCATAGTTCCATTGTTTTGTAACACAGGGAGTATTAAATCACTGAACAGAAAACGATCAAAGCCTGCTCCTGGAGAAGATGCCGAAACTTTTGTATTAGCTACAGTCAATATTGATCTACTACAAGTTGTCGAAAAATTGGACGTTCTTTATTGCATTGTCATAAATTTCATCCACACCATATTTCCTTACATCAGGAGCTTCATGGCAACGACTTTGAGAATCGTGTTGCTTTTTGTACATGAACATTGTAGCAAATACAAAGACATGAATATTTTATGACGTTCTCTTTACTGACGAAGCTCCTTTTTCTAACCATGGACAACTGAATACACATAATATGCATTATTGGTGCACTGAAAACCCGAAGTGGCTTCGACAAGTTGTACACCAGCGTCCATGGAGTGTAAATGTATGGTGTGAAATCGTTGGTGATAACAAACTTAAGGTCACGTGAAGGTCACAATATTACAGGTCGTTGGATTCGTCTTGACCTCGGTTATCACATAGCAATAATAAAAATATATGATTCTATTTAAAAAAATATCGATGACCTTGAAATCTTGTAAAAAAATGACCTTGAGAAAAAATTTTTACCCTCATCAAATTCGCCCCTTGAAACAGTACAACTTTACTCTGTGGAGATTTTTTGTACAACTAACAATAACCGAGATATTTAGGTGTTCCCATTTAAATGCCCCACCCTGTATGCATTGTTACGTATGGAGAAGTTTTCTCCACGTCCATTTCGATTAAAAGTTCTAATCTCTTTTCTGAGAACAAAAAGCGTCCCAATAGACCCCTTTTATTAATGAAAGGTACTTTATGACTTCTTTATATGAAAATCTTTAGAACACTCCCTTCTGGCATCCGATAATTAAGATTCTGATGGGAAATATCCCGGATAACCTTCATTAATCCCTTTTAACGAAAATCTAACTGTGGCCTGGTTTTCATTAGAAGTGACAAAAAATGTGATTGTGACTCTTCTAGGAATATAGAAGAATAACAAAAAATAAATATTATAATTATTTTTATCATAGTTAGAAGTAACTGAAGAAATTTTTTTCAATAACTAATGTCTCCTCGTTTAGCAATGACGAACAAAATAGATTGACTCGGTTTTGCACTGGTCCGTAGAAGAAATGTGTATGTGGAATGTTCTAGTAGTATGTTTACATTTAGCACTCTGGTATGTTTGTTTACAAAATATTCTACATCTTAACACTCAGTTCTTCGCAGTCAGTCGAACGGAAAAGCACGCAAATGAAGTAAGAATAAATATGAAATCAATTGCTCCAAATTGTTTAAAAAAAGTAATTTCTCTTTTGAATAACGGTTTGTCAACGCGTAAGACGGCGAAAAATTGCAGTGTTAGTCAATCGACAGTGCAGAGAGTAAGAAAAAAATACTGTAAAGCTATATTATTAAATGTTGGAGGTAGACCAAAGAAATTATCATCGCAGGATGAATGAAAAATTATTAAAAGAAGATACGAATATACAAATAAGTCAGTGGACAGCACGAAGAACCCTCAAACGAGGTGAGATTAGATGCATTAAGAAAGAAAAGAAGCCAATTTTATCGAAACAAAATATTAAACTTCGTTTGGAATTTGCTGAAAAATATCGAAACTGGACAACTACTGACTGGGAACGGGTTATTTGGTCCGACGAGAGCAAAATTAACAGAATTTGATCAGATGGCATGTCTTGGTGCTGGATTCGTAAAAACAAAAGACTTAAACCACGACATGTGAAACAAACATTAAAGCATGGAGGCGGATCTCTAATGTTCTGGGGGTGTCTTAACAGCATTTGGTGTTGGATCACTGCACCGAATTAGTGACATCATGAATCAATGCATGTACGAGGATATTTTACAAGATCATCTTATAGATGCTGTTGAAAATATGCCTTTTGAAGAAAAAAATGTAATTTTCATGCATGACAGAGACCCTAAGCACACTGCTAAAAGTGTAAAAAATTGGCTGAGTAGTAATAAATTTTCTGTTCTGGATTGGCCTGCACAGAGCCCCAACCTCAACCCCATAGAGAATCTATGGGGTTTACTAAAAAGACGGCTTCGGGATTCATATGACTACCAACCAACTTCAATCACAGATTTGTATGATAGAATTCAAGTACAGTAGGAACAAATATCTCCGGATTATTGTAAAAAATTAGTCGAAAGTATGCCAAAGCGAATTAGTGCAGTTTTACAAGCAAAAGGGCTGTGGATGAAACATAAAAAAAAAATAATATATTAAATAATGCCAAGTATTGAACGCGGTGCAAAACCGAGTCAATCTATTTTTTTTTTGTCATTGCTAAACGAGGAGACATTAATTATTGAAAAAATTTTCTTCAGTTACTTCTAACTATGATAAAAATAATTATAATGTTTATTTTTTTTTATTCTTCTATATTCCTAGCAATAAATAATAATTTACACAAAAGTTGTGGTTATTGGTTCAGTTATGCTCCTTACTGCAAGTATGCACGGTTTTGACGCACTGGCAATACGGGGCCTGAGAGCAATTGAAGAGCTCAGGGCAACAAACGGTCAACCCGATTTCGACGTGACTGTAAAAGAACATACATATTCTTTCGACAGTTCGGTGAAACAAACGGCCATATCATGAGACGTTTGTGACTGTTTCTTGCCCCGAAGATTAAAAACTCTAAGTGGGCAGTCATGTCGAAATTGAGCTGACCGTTTGTTGCCCCGAATGTTTACAGTCGTTTTGACTGTTTGTTGCACCGAACAATTCCGAAAATCTAAGTGGGCAGTCACGTCGAAATTGAGCTGATCGTTTCTTGCTCCGAGCTCTTCAATTCATGAACGCCAAATAGATGTTATTTTATATCAGTGCTTGAACGGCTGGGGTCCCTCAAACGCTCTCTTGCATCCCCCACCAACCTCTCTTTCATAACAAAATAAAATCAATCGCATGCAACTTGAAATGCGTGACTTGGAGAATTGTTCATACATACATGTGTATAGGGTTATCAAAATAGGACTATAGATCTTTGGGAGTTTACTGTATACAACCAAAGTCACCAGATCATCACGTGTTCCCCCACTCTAATTTCTCCTTATACCGCGCTATTCTGCTTCCGCTACGGCCCCGGTCACGTGACACGTTTCATCTCTGTCGTGCATATTCTGGTATTGACAGAGAGAGGGTGACTTTTTCCCCTCAATTCGTGCTCCCTCCCCTCGTCTGGCGACAATGCGTAGAGCCATAGTTTTTCTTCTTTCTTTCTAGATTGTACAAGTGAGTTGAGTATTGGTTGTCATTTTATTATGGAAAAATATACAGTCGCACAGCAGGGTGTACAAATTACTAAAAAGTATATGAAAAGTAATGAATCTGTTCGATTATTGCGAGAAAACTTTGGTGATCGTGTAATCTTTCACAATGCTGACGTGAACTGGCCACCAAAGTCATGCGACATAATACCTTCAGATTACTGTCTCTGAGGTTAGATTAAATCACTGGTTTATTCCAATAAGCCGACAACACTAGACGATTTAAAAACCAACATTAATCGTGTTAATTGCTGCTAAAGGTACCGATTTATGCGAAAGAGTGAAGAAAAATTGATGTTCATAGATCAATTTTTTAAAAAAGTTCACAGGCATTCATTTAAATGAAATTATTTTTAAAACATAATGGAATATACCAATAAATAAAAAATAAAAAATCACATTGATATCTTATATCGTTGTTTTTTTTTATTTCAATTTAAACATGTATGTTCTTAATTAATGACCCTTTACAACACGATAGGGTAGGATAGAATAGAATAGGATAGTATAACGTGAGATGAAGGTAAATTGGAAAGCAGTGTTGTGAATGATAGTAGTTTAGAGAAGTAGAAGTGGTACGTGTTTAGCGATAGAAATACATATAGAAACTCGGTGTACGCACGGAATAGTTATTTCAACTGGGTTGTGACCCAGTTCTTCTATTCTCAGCGAAATGACCAGACGCAGACGTTTCGTTCGTCGCGTCGTGTCGCAAAAAAAACCAATCACTGTTCTCCATCATTCAAATCGATTAACCCATTTCTTTCTCTTCATTGAAATTACCTATTAACTAATAACACTCAATTAGTATAAATAGAAGTATTAGTATAAATCAGTATTTACTATAATGTACTTACAAGAGATATCATCTAATTCGAAGATACCAATGTTGATGAAACTTGGCACACGTGTAAAGTATTGAACAAATTCTGAGATACTTATTAAAGTTTTTACTTCAAAGGATTCAAAGGATTAATTAGCAAAAATAAACATTCAGGAGAATGTTCAAAGAAACAGAATTCAATTAAATAATAACTGGTATTATCTTCACAATGCATTACACACACCTATATTTCTAAAAAAAATTAAGGGATTACCTCTACTAACTCGAGAAATTGTGTCAATTTCAAGTGATCATGACTCCGTCAAAAATTGTTGTATCGATATCGTTAAAAAATCGTTTGAAAGCTTGAAGTCTCTACTTTCAGATGTTTTCCCAAATTACACTGTCCAACAAAATTAAACTTTTTTCGAGTTTTGCAATACCTGTTGGGTGATTCTTATACACTTTGTCATCCTAAAACCGAATCTGAAAGTAGAATTGCTCCATCACGCAACGTTTTCGAAAAATTTTGGTTTTTGTAAAAATGCCCGATTTTGATACGAAACGACGTGTTACGCAAAAACTAAACACGCGAGAAAGTTAAAATTTGAGTCAAGAGATAGAGGGGACTCTCCTCTACATATTCATATAGTCAATTATATTTTTATGTACTTCCTAATAGTTGTAAATGGTTGTTAAAGTTTGAAAATGTGCCGACCCGGGTACTTTGTACGCTGTATTTTTGTATTTATGTGAAAAATCCTTTATCTAGCAGGAATTTACTATACAGGAATGCATTCTACAGACATTTCTGGTAAAGAAACCATTCACGAAAAGTATTTGGTCCCCTTAATGTACGAGAAGGATCAGAAAATGTTAATTGACAGCGTGTGCGCGACGCGTTCGCGCCAGACGGCCATTGCAGCCTTTTCGCGACTCGCCAGGGCCGTCGCTATGCGTAGTCGACGCTGGTACCACTCAAGTATGTCTTTGCTTACTATGCTTAATTAAATACATTTTTTTTGTCTTTTTGGGTGCCAATCATTACAAAAGATTATAAAAATACGAGTTATATTCACATTTCATTGTGGAAATGCTTAATAAAGAAAATTTAATACAAAAACTTACCTATTTCTGATGTAAACAAATTTAAAATGTTTCCGCCTTGCTTGACGTTTGTTCCTGGTATCCCGATTTTCAATAATAAGTGTCCAGCAGTAATCAGCAAGCATCCGCACATAAGTCTTTTGCTTTGTAACGTTTTTCCATTGTTGAAATATCTTGATGAAAGATTAATGCTGGAATTGTATTCCTTGTTTTGATTTTAAAATAATTTCGTCATGAATAGAACAAAAACAGTCCGGCTAATTTATACACTTCCGCGAGATTTTATCGATTTAATATAGAGAGATCTATGTCTTAATTATGTACTTCGATCAATAAAATCGATAAAAATAGTCCCATTTACATAGTGTTTGGACTTATTTTAATCGGAAGAATCTTGAATGTCCATTGGTATTACAATTATAAAGATAAGACAACAATTACTGAAAACAAAATTTTCCAGTCACCGCATTGCTGCAGTCAATTTTCTTTCTTAAGCATTTCCACAATGAAATGTGAATATAACTCGTATTTTTATAATCTTTTGTAATGATTGACACCCAAAAAGACAAAAAAAATGTATTTAATTAAGCATAGTAAGCAAAGACATACTTGAGTGGTACCAGCGTCGACTACGCATAGCGACGGCCCTGGCGATTCGCGAAAAGGCTGCAATGGCCGTCTGGCGCGAACGCGTCGCGCACACGCTGTCAATTAACATTTTCTGATCCTTCTCGTACATTAACGGAACCAAATACTTTTCGTGAATGGTTTCTTTACCAGAAATGTCTGTAGAATGCATTCCTGTATAGTAAATTCCTGCTAGATAAAGGATTTTTCACATAAATACAAAAATAGAGCGCACAAAGTACCCGGGTCGGCACATTTTCAAACTTTAACAACCATTTACAACTATTAGGAAGTACATAAAAATATAATTGACTATATGAATATGTAGAGGAGAGTCTCCTCTATCTCTTGACTCAAATTTTAACTTTCTCGCGTGTTTAGTTTTTGCGTAACACGTCGTTTCGTATCAAAATCGGGCATTTTTACAAAAACCAAAATTTTTCGAAAACGTTGCGTGATGGAGCAATTCTACTTTCAGATTCGGTTTTAGGATGACAAAGTGTATAAGAATCACCCAACAGGTATCGCAAAATTTTTTTGGTGTTGGACAGTGTTATTAGCTATATTGCCTTTTAACGCAGTTATAGCGTTATAAAGGAGATTTTGAAAGTTACAAAAAATTTTGTTCAACTTCCAGACATCACATGGGTCGAGATAAATTTTTTTTATAAATCGTGTTAACATCATTTGAAAACGCCTGCTTTCCTGCGTAAAATGCCTGGTTGTTGATTACTGGGCGATTTTTTTTTGTTCATTTTTTGTAACTTTCAATGTCTCCTTTATAACGCTATAACTGCGTTAAAAAGCAATATAGCTAATAATTTCGGAAAACACCTGAAAGTAGAGACTTCAAGCTTTCAAACGATTTTTTAACGATATCGATACAACAATTTTTGACGGAGTTATGATCACTTGAAATTGACACAATTTCTCGAGTTCGCAGAGGTGATCCTTTAATTTTTTTTAGGAGTGTAGAAAACGCCATCGCTAGGTTTTATATCACTGGACATGACCTTTTCGAAAGCTGTATACACATTTGCAGTGATTTAAAAAAGATATAATTATTTTGAAACTTGAATTTGCTGTAATTTTGAAAGAGTAATGCAAGAAAATGAGTATATGTATTTATTACACTGTTTGTATAATAAGTTGCTGATGATATGGTTGTTCCAAATACTCTTCTTTTTAATTTTCAATACTTTTATTTGTAAATGATACGATGTCTTTAAGCATGGTCTCTGTAAATGCGTAATAAGTTTCACTCTTCAAGTGGCGTCTGCACAACTGTCGTTTCATGTTTTGCATATGGTTGCGTAAACAAAACATTCTACTGTATGACATCCTCGGGTTTCACTCGTTTTACGTTAATTTACTGTAATTAACACGTACTAAAGATGCCTATAATGAATATATCGGTAGGAAGGACGAGGATAACGTTTCAGAAACACTGCACACATGATTCCTGCCACGATCAGAGTTAGACTGAGCCTGAGGAATTAATGAACTGAAACTGTACCTTACCTACATATTTCTTTTTCTTTTAACTCTTGATATGAACGTATCATCTACAAATCGGATTATGTATTGGAACAACGCGTTATCGCTTGTCTCGCCCGGTGGAGGCACATTTGCATTGCTTGCCTCGCGTGGACAACATCGCACACTGGTCCAGACCGAAAAATTAGCTGATGTTTATAGAATGTATGTATTGCTTCCTAAATGTCCATGAAATTCGAGGACGGTGAAATTAATGAGATTTATTGAAAATTGTAATTAGAACAAGCATTTTGTAAGGATATGGGTCTGGATTAACTGAATCTCCCCAACGTGTACGATCCAGGAACTTAGTTTATTTTCTCGGAGATTCACAGAGTTGTGCTCGGTGTCTTCGACGCGACGCGAGATCTCTCGCGCGACTCTCTGGTAAAATCGTATTTGTCCGCTCTAACTTTTCTTCTAAGCCTACGAGGCTTTTTGCCTATCCCCGAATCGTCCTGATTGGCCGGGGCTGAATTAGCCTGTTTAGCCAATCAGGTACTTTTTCGGGGACTCTTTGCGACCTTGGCGCGGTCTCTCTAAACGCGGGGGCGACCCCGTAATTCCGGTAATACAGCGGGATTTCCGACGGGCCCGCGGTGGATGGCGCGGCCGGCTGTCGCCGATCTGCCTAGCTTCCGGGTCCCTTCGGAAAACTCAAGGTTTATGATACCCGTACGAGCTGTTGAGGCCGATGGTAAAAATCTAATGGCCAATACTTGCCATAACAAAAACTGCTAAGACGACTAACGGCTTTCTCAAAAACAGCTGTGGGACAACGGGTTCCATAAACTCGCTCGACCATTTGTACGACAAATGTTGCGAAATGTACGTGCCGATGGCCACTACAATTTAAAAATCAAAAAGTTATGAATCCTACTTTTCGCCAATAAAATTACTTTTCTCCTTATTGCTACCCTGGAAAACCTATTTAATATTATGTGTCCATTTTTGTTTCAAATGAATAGTATTTGTCTATATTGAGAGTATATTTTGTGTACTAAGATTTAATATTTAACTTAGATTTATGATTTATTGAAATAACAATGCTCAGTAAACTAAAGAGAATCTTCAAAGTTTTCTATCATTGGTAAAGGATATCTTTTGAGTTCCATATAGTTCCGCATTGTATCAAAGTGCATTCTTTTCAGTACACTTTTCTCTATAAAATCATGCAAGATTCACATCCCATTCGGTCCCGGTACAAAAGTTATTATTGTTTAAGGCGGTCGTCGCGGCGTGCATCGCCTTCCTAGTTCTGCACACCGTACACGAGATTTGCAAGGGTACGGGATTCCCGCTCTCATTTCTTAATAATGCAAAGATAGTACTGTTATGTAGTCAACAGCGTTAGATAAAAGTTCATTCTAGGCGGCAAAGGTCCTCAGAAGTCCTACTTTTCCATCATCGAGAAATGATTAGCAATATTCGGCAGCATGTTGTCCGCCAGAGAGGCCTGTAGGAGCATGAGCGTCTCGTGACACCACGCTTGTTTCGAACGCCTCGCGAAATTCACATTTTGGCCTCTGAACCAACATAATCAGAGGGTTATGAAATCATTTCAACGGAAAAATTGTGATTTCATTAGTTTCTTTTTGCATAAATTGATTTTTTCCAAAATCCTGAGGTGACAGACAAATTTTGTGATCGGATTTGAAGTCAGCGTGATAAAATCTACGAGAAAAGATGTACAGAATGTCAAGAAAAATCTAACCGTGCATGGCATTGGATAAATCACAATTTTGATTAAATATTCCAAGTTTATTTTCAAAGTTAAAACATGTTGGTACCATAGTCTCTCTATTAAAAAAAAAATCATAGCTCTATCTCATTTCTATCGAAAGTTTTTTGATTTTGACAGAAACTTCGCACTTTGTCAAATATAGTGTTACGAGTATCGATATGTTACGATATCGAGACATCGCGCCGAATGGTCTTCGTTGTATCGTCGTCACTAAGACGACGCGGCTAACTTCTCGTTTTGATATATTGTATACATATATAAAACTTTGGAAAATGCCGACTTGAGTAGTAGCGGAAGAGAGAAACGAAAATTGAGAGAGAAAGCTAGCGACTAGACATGGTTGCCACATATCATCCTTCGCCTCACTGTTGCCATGTCATCAATCCCGTAAATGCACAAGCGTTTCGTGAAACTGATTTCTGCATGAGCCCGATTCAGCCGACCAACACATGCTAACACGTACATTGCCACGGGCGCGTAGATATATGCAGGACTCGTTGTCACATTACCTTTGCAGTTTTTCGCTAATATCTCTGAAATGAAACTCGAACGGCGGTCACATGTATGCAAAAGCTAGGGAAATCATTTGATTTATATTAAATTGAATCAGTTTATTCTTAACATTATAATAATTTTATACATATATTACCAGGACTTCTTTTAAAAAGAAAATGAGCCGGAATTTACTTCTTGTCAGAAAGAAAATTATATTCAAAATAAAATTTTATACCACGAAGCGCATAAAAAATTAAACAAAATTTATCATATTTTTTTTACTTTAGATGTCAAATCTGAAGACAAGAAACAAACAAATACAAATTTACAACTAAAGACTAAACGTAAAATAAACTTGAATAATATCATATATATATATAAAAGTTTATAGTAGGATGTGCCATATAATAATTATATTATATGGCAGTTAATTAATGAATTATATTATTAATAAGTTTATATATTATAACAAGATATTAAGTCAGTTATATTACAGTTAATAAAAACAGCACAAAATGTCAAAAATTGCCATAATTTACCTTATTTTCATACCTTCTAGGTGTATGTAACTTCGTAAGGATATTTTGATGATATTATCGATACATATGCAAGTTCATTCGGAGGAACACATTCGTCAGAATGCCAGAAATATTGTCTCTTAAATTTTTCACGTGTAACGTGCATT
This sequence comes from Halictus rubicundus, assembly GCF_050948215.1. NCBI lineage: Eukaryota > Metazoa > Arthropoda > Insecta > Hymenoptera > Halictidae > Halictus > Halictus rubicundus. The sequence continues at coordinate 731,720 of NC_135156.1, read as the reverse complement.
ATTTCAAAATTTAATACAAATAAAGATTACGCATATGTTTGCCAATTATACCTACGGTAATTATAAAAAAGCCAAGTATATTAAAAATTACGAATTATTATCATTATGTATTTCATAAGAACGCAGAGTTGAATCTCAGGTATTGTGATAACTCGCTCGCTCGAACTTGTCCGATTCATCCCGAACCCGCCCGACGAAGTCGAGCGGGCAGCCCGAAACTCTCGGGTAGCCCGATGTGTCATGAAGTATCGCGCGCCCGAATCGAGCCCGCCCGACTTTCTGCGACCCGACCCGAACCCGAATATCGGGCGGCCCGCACATGCCTAGTTTATAGCATTTTCCAAAGTTTTATATATGTATACAATATATAAAACCGAGAAGTTAGCCGCGTCGTCTTAGTGACGACGATACAACGAAGACCATTCGGCGCGATGTCTCGATTTCGTAATATATCGATACTCGTAACACTATATTTGACAAAGTGACGAAGTTTCTGTCAAAATCAAAGAACTTTCGATAGAAATGAGATAGAGCTATGATTTTTTTAGAAGTTAAAATATTGCAAAATAAGGGGAAAATAGAGAGACTATGGTACAAACATGTTTTAACTTTGAAAATAAACTTGGAATATTTAAACAAAATTGTGATTTATCTAATGCCATGCACGGTTAGATTTTTCTTGACATTCTGTACATCTTTTCTCGTAGATTTTATCACGCTGACTTCAAATCCGATCACAAAATTTGTCTGTAAGCTTCAATATTGCAATGAGCAGTGTGAAAATTGTCTCTCTCTCTCTCTCTCTTTCTCTCTCTCTCTCTCTCTCTCCTAAAACTACCCTCTCCTCCGTCTCTGCATTATTGGGAAATTTTTCGAGGCATACCGGACCCTTGCGATCGGCGTAGGCACACGTACACGCCGACCAGACGGTGTGTGAGTGTGCCGCGGCACGGCTATTCGAACGAAGCTACGAGGCCTCTGCTTTACCAATACAGTATGTTTTTTTTTATTTAGTATGTTGCTCGATAGTAAACTTTTTTTTTTTATTTTATTGATACTGAACTGTGGAAAACGTTCCTAGCTCCCCTACTGGACAGAAATGTTACTATTTAGCTTCTTCTAGCAGCCGTTCTTTCATAGCGTGACGATCATTATTTTGTCGGGGTCAGGTTCGGTCGGTCCGCCCCCCCTTAAAGCGTGTGTGTGGCCTGAACTGCGGCCGAACTGGCGCGACGCGTCACGCGTTATTCAATTCTTTTAAAATAAGAGCCTCGAATGTTTCTCTTCGCTGTAGATAGGCATTTGTCTGAGTTTTCTAATATTGTATCTGTACTCGGTTGAAGCAATCTGACTTGTGATTTCACAGAGAGAACTTTTAGAGCATTTTGTACAGAGAATTTTTTGTATTCTAATTTTTGTGTCATTTCGTTCTGTTTAAGTTTTGTTTATAGTGTGTTATTGCTTATCTTATATCTAGTTACGTTACATTTAGTGCATATATAAGTTATATAATATATAATAATAAGTTATATTTAGTGTTCATAATTAAGTTACGTTTTGCATTTGTATTTTGTTGATTCTTCATTTAATATTTGGTAAAGACGATAATACTTAAATCTACAGGGTGTCCTAGTCCACCCGTCCATCCCTATTAAAATCGTGGGAGTGATTTTCTCATATTCACGTGTATCAATCACGACACGATGATTAAGGTACCGATTACACTCAATATACGATTCATGTTTATTTATCAGGTCTACCACATCGCTTTCGCAGCTAGAGGTTATTTACTATACTAAGTATTCCCCTACTCTGACTTTGAATGTTTCGAAATTTCTTACCATTATCTGGAGCTCCTGTCATAGTCGATTCCTTGGACTCGACTTGTCAACACTCAATAAAGTTGTTTTCATTCATTTTCTCTATTTCGCTTGCAGAATTTACAATCAGTAAGCTTCAGTTATGGTATATTTAAATCAGGAAGCATATGATATGTTACAAATTCTGACTGATGAACGTACATTTACAAGTGATGAAGATGCTAATTCTTGGAATTCCCGTTATTGGGCAGATAATAATCCTCATTGGGCGTCAGCCACAGATCATCAACATGTCTGAAAGGTCAATGTTTGGTGCGGCATTATTGCAAATCAGAACGTAGGTCCTCTTTTTCTTGAGGGGAATCTTAACAGTGCTAAATACTGTGCTTTATTAGAAACAGATCTTCCAGATTTACTAGAAAATATTCCACTGCAATTGCAAGTGGACATGTAGTTCCAGCAAAACGCATATCCCGCACATACAATGACGAACAAAAGTGTAAACACACTTCGCTAGTTTTACATAAAACGTGATAATACAACCTATTTTTCAATTGAATGATAAAACTTAGGTAATAATAATTATACGGTGAATGTGATAAACAAAACATAACAGTTTATGTTAGATAATATTAACACTATTTATAATTTTTTACAAAAATAAGGATTTGAAGCAGTGTTTACAGTATTTCATCAGAATCGGTTAAGATAGTACACAAATGCTTGGGAAATGAAATTGTCAACAAACACTAACAGTCGTTCTAATAGAAATATTTTCTATTAGAACTTGCCATCTCATATCATTGACGGAACAATAGTTTGAAATTTTCGATGGTATTAGTATAAGAAGACGCCATATTTCATGTCAAGCACTAAACGATTGGAGATTTGAGAAGCCGCTAGCCAGTGCTCGTGAACAATCAGTTACCCACAATGTCCAAGCCCGGACATGGTTCTAGACTCTAGAGCAGTGGTGCACAGACTTGTTAAGACCAAGGGCCACATAGATTTACTATGACTTATGGGAAGGTTGCTAAAAAAAGAACAGGAAAGTTTTCTATCATATGCTGTTCCTTCATGGTACCCTATTGCCGCCTACGTTTTAATACCATCGCCGCGTATTTGCCACATTAGAACCGTGACTTTTTCTTTCTTTAAACAGTTTAAACCACGAAAATCGTTTATAATGAGTGTATAAAAGAACGTCTTGCAACATTGTCCGTTTCAGTAGAAACCGCCGACAGTATCGCGAATTATGACGCACAGTCGTCGCCCCTAATTTCACGTTAGAGGATGGTCGAGCTAATGATAGCTGAATGATCGACAACTCACGGGTGGTTACCAATCAACCGCCAGACAAAATACCTATCGGCCTGACGTTCGATTTCGGTCAACAGACAGTAACTGCCTAGTTACCGGTACTCTGCACGCTACACAATAAATAAAGCACTTTTATCTTTCATTTTAAAGTTTGTTCTCCTATATTCAACACGTTTTGCAATGAATAAAAATCTTAACAAAAAATTGAAATTTCATATGGCACAACATCGTTTAAACATTATAATTAAAGATAAATGTGAGAAAATTTGTTCAAACTCGTTTATTAGTTTCCGCAAAGATAATAATAATAATTGTAGGGTTATGAATGAGACACTGTATTAGAATGATTGTTTAGAGTGACTGTGGACGCCACATCGTGGCGCCAACGTGTTTGGGTCCTGCATGAAAGGAAGTCCGTTTGGGCCGAAGTGTGAAAGAAGAGTGTTTGGGTCCTGCATGAAAGGAAGTCCGTTTGGGCCGAAGTGTGAAAGAAGAGTGTTTGGGTCTCGGTGACAAGAGTAAAGTGTTTAGGGGCGCCAAGCGCAGGGCGTACATGACTGTTTGGGTTTTCCGAATGGATGTGAAACTGATAGAGAGAGAATGAGAGTGCAAGAGAGGAAGAATGAAAATGAGACTTGGCTAAAAGGGACGAATGCGAGGGATGTTACGTCAGTCGAGAGTCAGTCGAGAGAGAGTCAGTTAGTAGAGCGAGAGTTAGAGAAGCGGGAGTCGCGAGCGTTATTAAAGTATTTAGTATCGAGTTGTCATTAAGTACTACAATATATAAAGGACTATAGTGAAATCGGTGTGAAACCACTCCACCCGTTACGTCACACCTAAGACGTAGGAGTTTCTCATAAAATAGTCCTATATAATAATAATAATAAATAATAATAATATTTAATAACAATAATTTTTAAACTAAACCAAACAAAATTAAAAATAACTTTAGTAATCAAAGCAAACGTGTAGTTAAGGACATGATTAATTCAATAAGCATTGATCATGAAATGACTACCTTTTTTACTATGATTAACTCGGAAATTTTGCACTATGGTGATTATAACGATGGAGAACAGTTTTTAGAGAACAGAAAATGTTAATTTTAGTGAAAGATACAGTAATCAATCATTTTACGGTTACAGATTACCGATTAATCATTGCAGATTACCAAATGTAATCATGATAATTGATTTATTGCAGTGACGATTAAATGATTAATGATTATGATTGATATTTTTGATTTATGATATTTTATAATCATAAAATAAAGGATCAGTGCCAAACTCTGCCTGCTATCTCCATGCCATGCGCTCTTTATCGAACGTTTCCGTGCTGTTCTTTCGAAATAAGTAGTATAGGTAGTAAGATTGCTTTTCTGTAAGATAGTCGAAAGATAATTGGGTCTTCAATGACTTGTGGACCAAATTCGGGCAGTTTGAAATCTTCAAGCATTCCGACAAATGCAAGCGACTCCATCATATACACAAAATTTAAATTATTGATTTCTTGTATAGTATATGTATTACCAAGCGTTTAGTACTATAAATAATGTAATTGCATAGGGAAAGCTAATTTCTAAGCACAAAGAGAAAGACACAACAAGTTTTAGATATAGTTATATATTTTTATTTTCGATTGGCATATAAAAAACACAACTCCTGTACATGTTCAGGCAACAATCTGGTACGTGTTGCTATCACTATATTGCCAGAGACCGAAAACGATCGGTCACTGGTTACTTACGTTGCAGTTATTGCTAGATGATATTTTGAAACCGAACTCAGGATCGAAAATCTTGTCTCATTAGATTTCCACCAATCTAAAATATTAATTTGGCGTGATACGCCTTCCGAGAAATAGCGCCGTATTTCCCGATTTTTGCGTGTATCAAAATTACACGTTTCAATTTCCGGGTTGCCCAACGTCTTATCAAAAAAATCTAGTAATCCTGATTTTCTTCCATCTAATCAGTAATACAATGGAGATTTCCAAGTTATTGCAATTAAGAAAAATTGTACTTATAACGTAAAATTAAAAAGAAACATACCTGTTTTAGCTATTTTATTCTGAGGAACATTTTCATCAGAATTATATTATTGCAATTGTTATGCAAAGCTGATGCTTGTCTACAAAATTCTTCTAAAGGGCCTAGCCGATTAAGATGGTCAAAACTGCCTTTAGAGGTTTTTCAATGATTAATGAACCATTCGAAAGCTGGCCCAGAAAAACCTCTCTGAGCAAAATTTCAACCCTCTATCTTGCCCGTGAGGGTAGTTTCAGGGTAAATTAGATTTCGCGCTTTTCCACGCATTTTCCACACTCTGATGCTTCCTAAAATTCTGAAAAAAATGTGGCATATTTTGTATCCCAAGACAGATTTTTGAGAATTTTTTCAGATTTTTTTCTTGCAAACTGTGGTCGCAAAAAATGAAAAATCTCAAAAAAATCGGAAAAATGTACATTTCTCAAAAATATGAAAACATGCTATTTTGCTGTTTAGTGGCCCGATAAAGTACCATAACAGGCAGTGTCGTGAATTTTTTTTAGATTTTTTGTTGTGGGAAGTCCTTGTCAAAAACAAGAAGAACCGAATTTTTTCGCCGTTTCTGCTATTAGGAGGAAAGTTACACTTGTTGGTTTTCTCGCAGGTATATATTAAGTCATTTTAAACATTATTACATTGAAACAAGTAAGTGTTTGACCTAAGAAATGTTTTAAGAGAAAAAATGGATTGTATTTTGTGCGGTATATACCAGAATGTTCGTAACGTTTACAACATCGCCGGTTGGCACAGCGGTTAGGGCGTCGGACTACGGAGCGGATACGCTGGGGTTCGAATCCCGTCGGTGGGAAAGTTTTTTTCCATATATCATCTTTATTTTTTCAATTTCTTACATGGTTTATTCATGTGATTTTAACAATATTTTTTTAATGTTTTAAAAATATTTAGGTAACATTTTTAACTAACTTTTATTTATATTACTCCGATTTTACTTCGAATTTAATGATATTATTTTCTTGGATTAGGCAATAAATTAATATTTATATTATTGTGTTCGTCCACGACTTCCGCCAGATATGAAATTGCTTGTGAAAATTGGTAAGATTCCGTGAAAAGAATTTTTAAATCTACTTCTGTCATTTCCGGAAAATCAAGAGTATCTACCGAGGATACTGTTTGAAATGGAGTCGTTTTGCAGTTCCAATTATTTCCAATTTTTGGAAAGGTTTTGTTGTCTACTTGTTTGTGTAGAAGCTGGTACTTTTGATCTTGTATACTATGCATTGCCTCTACAACCCAATGAATTTTCGTGACTTTTCGGGAATAATTCGACTCTTTCGTCGAAGGGTTGAGAACGATTACCTTTTAAAGCAGGCATGAGAACTCTGAAACCAAGATCTTTTAACTTCCTCATGTACGTTACAATAACGAGGAATAGCTTAATTTGTACCTGATACCTCACTTTAAGAATAGTGGTAGTATGTAGCCCTTTTCTTTCAATTGGACAAAAACCAATACATACTTTGCTGCGTGTTATTTATTCAGAGTTCTTCTTATTTCCTCCCTAATTTCTGAAGACGCAAGGCTTAGAAACTAGATTAATGAATTTTAATATTAAGAATGTTAAACAGGACCGTAATGATGAACATATACAATCAGACAATCGAGGAAGTAATAGATACTACAAAGCTATTTTTGTATGTATTTTAGTTAAAAAAGTTACCTAAATATTTTTAAAACATTAAAAAAATATTGTTAAAATCACATGAATAAACCATATAAGAAATTGAAAAAATAAAGACGATGTATGGAAAAAAAAGTTTTCCACCGACGGGATTCGAACCCCAGCGTATCCGCTCCGCATTCCGACGCCCTAACCGCTGTGCCAACCGGCGATGTTGTAAACGTTACGAACATTCTGGTATATACCGCACAAAATACAATCCATTTTTTCTCTTAAAACATTTCTTAGGTCAAACACTTACTTGTTTCAATGTAATAATGTTTAAAATGACTTAATATATACCTGCGAGAAAACCAACAAGTGTAACTTTCCTCCTAATAGCAGAAACGGCGAAAAAATTCGGTTCTTCTTGTTTTTGACAAGGACTTCCCACAACAAAAAATCTAAAAAAAATTCACGACACTGCCTGTTATGGTACTTTATCGGGCCACTAAACAGCAAAATAGCATGTTTTCATATTTTTGAGAAATGTACATTTTTCCGATTTTTTTGAGATTTTTCATTTTTTGCGACCACAGTTTGCAAGAAAAAAATCTGAAAAAATTCTCAAAAATCTGTCTTGGGATACAAAATATGCCACATTTTTTTCAGAATTTTAGGAAGCATCAGAGTGTGGAAAATGCGTGGAAAAGCGCGAAATCTAATTTACCCTGAAACTACCCTCACGGGCAAGATAGAGGGTTGAAATTTTGCTCAGAGAGGTTTTTCTGGGCCAGCTTTCGAATGGTTCATTAATCATTGAAAAACCTCTAAGGGCAGTTTTGACCATCTTAATCGGCTAGGCCCTTTAATACAAATAAAGATTATGCATATGTTTGCCAATTATACCTATGGTAATTATAAAAAAACCAAGTATATTAAAAATTACGTTAATTAAGTTATGAAAGAAGTATCATTATTACCATTATGTATTTCATAAGAACGCAGAGTTGAATCTCAGGTATCGCGATAACTCGCTCGCTCGAACTTGTCCGATTCATTCCGAACCGCCCGACGAAGTCGAGCAGACAGCCCGAAACTCTCGGGTAGCTCGAAACGCTCGGGCCGCCCGATGTGTCATGAAGTATCGCGCGCCCGTATTGAACCCGCCCGACTTTCTGCGACCCGACTCGAACCCGAATATCGGACGGCCCGCACATGCCTCCAGATTACCCGTTCCCGAGCGTTCGTGTGTTACGGATGTCCGACCGAGACTGCCCGACTTCGTCCGACTGGACCCGATCACTCGGACGCCCGATACATTAGACAGCCCGTACACTCCTACACACCTTTGCGGGCAAGGTTGCATTTATTTGTGACACGCATTGTCACAGTTACGTGGCCAGATACGGCTGACCTAAGGCCTACCTCCACTCCGTTAAGTCACTTGCATCGGCGGGCATCTTTGCCTGCTAATAGGTATGTTGAGCAGCTCTACTTTAAGGGGTTATAGTTTACAGTACTCACTCAAGTGAAGTAAACTTACATAAATAGATTCAACAGTTAATCTTCCTGACGTAAAATCGACTTTTTATAATATTATTTATGAACATTCGACACCACGAGTGGGTTTCTTCGCAATTTGTTGAATGCGCAACTTTGTTTACATTCCATCTATTGCAAAGAAGAAATTGTAAGCGATCAAAGTTTGTCGAACTATAATATTTATGTTGATTAGATATTTTTACTGTTTCTTGATAGGTACTAAATACTTAATACTAACTACTTAAAATATTAAACATTCTTCTTTACGTCGATACCTGTGTATATTGATGTTCGGTATTTGTTTGTTACAGGTGAGTTGAACAACTTACAGTTCTCGTAAACGGAAGCACTGTTCAAGTACGTAAACCATCGAATTTTGATCTTACCTACTCTTTAACTCTTCCTTAATATTGGCAAGTTTCATACGTCTGAAGATACTGCATGATATTGTGGAATATCTTCATGCATTACAGTGATTCTATAATGAATTTTAAGCGAATGATAAATATTTTGATCGATGATTCAAGTTTTGCAAGACATTACGTCGCCCTTGTTGTGTCTGTTTCTCGGTGACCGATTGATGACTCACGTTGAGTATACTTTTGCATGTTACAATAGCGTGAACATGCGTAAAACATTGTTTCGCAACTTATTGTTAGTTGCAAAGCCTGTTATTATTATTGTAAAATAACCAACTATGGACTATGCCATACATTTATTTCCGGTTTATTGACGAACAGATATATTTGACAGACACAACAACTATCGGTCTGCAAGGTGTGGTTCATGCATCATTTAGAGACTACCGATGTTTATAAATATGTCGTTTATAGACAATTTTTAAGATGGTAGAGTTGAATAGTGTAGTACCATTCCGTGTAATTATAATTTTTCTTTGTATTTATGCTACAATAACATGACTACAGCTCAATTAGTAATAAAGTAATACTTATTAAACATGTACAGTGGATATAGAAAGTATTCGTACACTGATAAATTTCTGTTGGGAGAGGTAAGTTCTTGAAGAATATTTCACAGCCTTGGTACTTTTTTAGAATAATCTATATTTCACACGTGTCTTCTAATCACAACAAATAGGTGAAGAGTGAAAGTAAAAGTAAAGTAGGTGGCACTACAGTGGTTAGTTACAGGCGCTCTAAATATTACATAGATTTTGCGATTGTCATATCTCATATTCCAACAATTTAATACAAAAATTTTACAAAATTGTTGTTTATTAACTATTTTTCTGTAACCAATGAATATGTACATATTCTGGGAAATCTATGGAATAGATACAATGCAAACAAAAATTAATTTCTTGATCAACTTCGAAAGTATTAAGGAAAAACAAAACATCGACAGAAATACACCAGCAAAAAGTATTCGTACAATTTCTGACTTTTTACAAATCCACAAAAAACGTAATGTAAATTAATGTAACGTTAAAAAATTATTCATTAATATTTTGTAGGATATCCTGTGGCCTTTATAATTGCTGCAACTCTTCTAGGCATTGAATTGACTTCTGATGTTATGCGTCGTGGGATCTTGTTCCACTCTTCCATGAGAGCATTTTATAAGCCCTCTTTTGAGGGAGTTTCGTGTTTTCTGATCGACATTGAGATTGCGACCGAGGTTTTCAGATACTTCGGATCGGCAGTGCTTCGGATCCTTATCGTGCTTGAAAAAGAAATCATCTTTAATATTCATTTTCTCAGCACTGGGATCAAGTTTGCATTTCAAAATGTCAAAATAGACCCTGAGGTTCTCATTATTTCATCAATAAATTCTAATGAGCTTGTATGATATTCGGATGGATAGTAAAAGAGTTTAAACACTCGCGCCGGCTCGTAGCTTACTTGTAATTCTTTTATTCCTCGTGTCCTTCCACGCTCGGGACGTCAGATCAAGACTTGTGCTTCCACTCTTTGCCCTTCTACCGCGCTATTCCCCACGCGTCCGCCGCGGCTCGATTACGTGACGCGTTTCGTCTCTGTCGTGCATACTCCCCGGTACTGGCAGAGAGAGAGAGGGTAATTTTTTCTCCTGAATTCGTGCTCTCTCCCCTCATCTGGCGACACTGCGTGTAACTAACGTCGCGACTTTTCCCCACTCTCGCCTCGGGCCGATTACGCTGATCGTCACTTCTGCTGGTGACGTGCACTATAGAGCCAACACCAGCTGCACTCATGCAGCTCCAAACAAGTACTGAACCCCCACCGTATTTGATTGCAGGTTGTAAGTTTTGTCACACGCATTGTCACAGTTATTTACGTGGCCAGCTACGGCTGTGCTGCAGCCTACCCTCACTTCGCTAAGTTCTTTGCCCGTAGTTTTGCCCATTGCCTACAGGCATCCATTAGATCAAAACAGTACAGTGTCCATTAGATCAAAAAATGTTGAACTTACTTTCATCTGTGAAGATCACATTATTCCAGTACTCCACTAGTGTAGTAATGTTAATGTTACCGAGTTCCAATCTTTTATTTCTATTCGTTTCATTTACGAAATATTTTTTACGGGTCACCCGTCCATGATATCCTTGATTTATTTGTATATTATGTACGAAGAATCTTACAATTAGAACGATACGTAAAAACTTTCAGCGTTATACTGGTTTCAATCAACTTCGCTACTTTTACATTTCCATCATCAATGCCAACAGAATTTATTTACCTATTGCATACCATTTGCGTACATTTGTTAAAAATTGTAGTTTTTTTTTATGAATTCCGATTATTTATTTTATTACAGTATTATAGAACGTTTTCTAAAGTAATAGAGTACCTACCTTCAGGGAAAACGAAAAGATGCACCTACATATACATTTGTAAGTAGTTTGCAAACCTGAAACACACTTAAGAAAATAATGTATTTACTTACTTGGCGAAAAGTTGTAAGATGACGCGTATGCCCATCTTATATTTACATTTGACAGCAATTTATGACGCATCTACAATCTATGTTTACATATTAAATGTCACTGATTCAGGAATCTGACTGCACACACATTTCGGGCCTCTACGAGTTCTGCTGCTCGAAAACAAGAATTAGGAGGGTATTATTATAAGAGGAACAACTTATGTAACATGTTTGGAAAATCGAGTCTTTTATTTTGCATGTATCAATAGTACTATATCTTGAAAGTTTGTTTAGAATGGAGGCGGTAACTCACTCAACGTCGGATGGGCCCCGTGGGCCGTGCATCGCACTGCAGCACGTTTAAAGTCCATCCGGGGTTAAAGGCTTTTCTAGCCTTAGGGACACTAATAAAACCTAAGTCTGGATAGCTCATACTCGGGGAAGTACTCTACGCAGAAGAGCGAAAGACGTTCCTTGCAGCGCGACGCGACGAGAGGGGTTCTTATAGAATAAACAAAGCTGCAAATGTATGGCTAAGGGTCGGTTAATATACAAATTTTAGCAGTCGAAGATGACTGTAGCCTAATAAATGCGCTAAAATAATTCTCCTTCTACTGTCACGGACGACGATGGCCGAGCTGATTTACGGCGTATCAAAATTATAGTCGCAGGCAGTACAAAATTCCGTAACAATTCGACCTCGAACGACTTGGCCTACAATCCTTTACAAAAGCTCGAAATATGACTTGGCCCTGCGCTAAAATACAATAAAATTCAGTACGTTACAGAATTATACGATAGAATACCCTACCCTACGTCGCACTCCTCTGGCAACGTCTAATAACGTCGACACCAAGAAACGAATTTTTTCAGTATAAAAATACAGGAGTTAAATTGTCGGCATACCCAAAATTGAATCCCCCGGCCTATTAGGCAAAAAGTCATTAGGGTTTTTCAGTAGTGGGTACATATTACAAGATTTACAAGGTTTTGTCCGAAAAGCGATTTCCGATACCGTAAGTCTAAACGCTAATTCGTCCGATCATGTTGCTACGCAGACCGGAACTTTACCGGATGGAGATCCCGATTTCCTTAACCCTTTCGTTACGGGTGCCGACTATAGTCGGCGGCCGCGAGACGACCTGTGTGTACGGGTGCCGACTAAAGTCGGCGGCCGCGAGACGACCTGTGTGTACGGGTGCCGACTATAGTCGGCGGTAGTCCAAATATCGAAGACTACCGACGTGCACACTTCGCGGCGCGGTGCCCCGTTCAGTGGCGTCACTCCAGCGGAGCGGGCTGCCATAAGGAAAGTGGTAATGGCTGTCCTAGACAGCCGGAGGTATCCTAGGACAGGTCGGAGACCTGGACACGGTTGGAGCCCCTCAAACGCTTGCTTCCCCCACCATCCCCTCTTTCGCGCAGCGTGCATCTTCGTCGCGTTCGCTGGTACTTCGTGTCTTCGTTGCCCCACCGCATGTACTTACCTTCGTAGCTACTCGCAACAGGCGACACACGGTCAATGATGCTATAGGCTCGAAACAAACAAGACGTATGACCGCTAGATTCAAGAACAGGATATAGGAATTCTGTCGGCCGAACAGCGATCTTCTTCCCAATAATTTTTTTCGACGTCGTTGGGACCATAACTTTAAATGCCTTATTACTTCAAGATCGCCTTCGAGAGCGCGTTGACAGTTCCCTGCTGTGCATGGCACACAAAAAAAAAATGTTTTTAGGGGCTCAACACGGTAGAGTGCACAGTTCCTTAAGGGGAGAGGACCGGACCTGGCCCCGACATGCCCCGAGTGCCCCGACACAATAATGATCGTCACGCTATGAAAGAACGAACGGCCGCTAGAGGAAGCTAAATAGTAACATTTCTGTCCAGTAGTGGAGCTAGGAACGTTTTCCAAAGTTCAGTATCGAACAACACACTGTATTGGTAAAACAGAGGAAGAGAGAATGGACGAACGTACGACAACGTGGATGGCGCTGTCGTAGCTTCGTTCGAATAGCCATGCCGCGGTACACTCACATACCGCCTGGTCAGCGTGTACGCGTGTGCCGACGGCGATCGCAAGGGTCCTTGATGCCAGTAACCATTTCCCAATAATGCAGACACGGGACTTGTCAATGGTGAAAAGAGCTAGATAAAAGTTCTATCTAGCGTGAAAAGGTCCTCAGAAGTCGTACTTTTGCATCGTCGAGAAATGGTTAGCAATATTCGGCAGCACGTCGTTTGTCAGGGAGGCTATGGGAACTGACATGGCGGCACACTCCCACACCGCCTGGTCGGTGTGTACGTGTGCCTACGCCGATCGCAAGGGTCCGGGATGCCGCGAAATATATCCCAATAATGCAGTGACGGGACTTTTCCATAGTGAAAAGAGCTAGATAAAAGTTCAATCTAGGGTGAAAAGATCCTCAGAAGTCCTACTTTTGCGTCATCAAGAAATGATTAGCAATATTCGGCAGCGTGTTGTCCGCCAGAGAGGCCTGTAGGAGCATGAACGGCGCGACAACGTGGATGGCGTTGTCGTAGCTTCGTTCGAATAGCCGTGCCACGGCACACTCATACACTGCCTGGTCGGCGTGTACGTGTGCCGTCGGCAATCGCAAGGGTCCGGGATGCCTCGAAAAATTCCCTAATAATGCAGAGACTGGACTTGTCAATGGTGAAAAGAGCTAGATAAAAGTTCAATCTAGGGTGGAAAGGTCCTCAGAAGTCCTACTTTTGCATCATCGAAAAATGGTTAGCAATATTCGGCAGCATGTCGTTTGTCAGGGAGGCTATGGGAACTGACATGGCGGCACACTCTCACACCGCCTGGTCGGCGTGTACGTGTGCCGACGGCGATCGCAAGGGTCCGGGATGCCACTAACCATTTCCCAATAATGCAGAGACGGGACTTTTTCATAGTGAAAAGCACTTTAGCCAATTAGCATCTTGGAAGGTTGGATAATACAAGGATGTGAATCCGACGTCCGACTTTGGTCCACATGCACGAGCGTTTTGAGCGCCTCGGGAGGCATGTGTTGGTGTAGGTACGGCCGATTTTGTCGGCCGATGTGTTCACGGTGGGCCCGATATCGGACGAATCGGTCGAGATCCACGGTAGCCGAACCTTTGCAAGTGCTTCGAGAAGGGTCTTAATGGGACTATCCCATGGGGCAACTGACGTCGGACGAAAATCGAATCATTTTGCTTTTCGTCCTACGCATCGGACGAAAACATGTTTCTATAGTAGAAATTATGATATTCTGTGATGTGTTACGTAAAATAAAATACATACATGAAAAAATTAATTAATGAAGAAGGGATAAATAATATAACATTATTTTTAATTCTCGTTTATTTGAATTATTATTTCATTGATCATCTGGTTCTTGAAAAAAACTGAACGATATCATTCTGACATTGTTTCAATTTTTTTGGTTTTAAAAATCTTAAGCTTAAAGTACAGTCGGTCACGAAAATATTCGGACGCCACTATAGTTTTGACTATTCTAGTCGGTACTTCAGAAATTTATGCAATAAGAACAAAAAAAGGTTACTATGCAGTGTGTAATTAACAAAAACAGAAGAGATATTTATTTACGATAAGTGATTACATAAATAATAAAAGAAAAAGGAAAGTACGCTCATTCTTATCTGCACTTTCGACCAATTGCAATTTTTGAAAAAAATTTCTTTCACTTTATGTAGTGATCCAATTGTTCTAACCTCTAAAAAAAATTCAAATAGTATAGTCCAATATTGACAAAGTTATGCGATTTTTAAGAGCGTACGAATACTTATGGGACTGACTGTATGCACCGCATATAATTTACGTTTTTTTTTGTACTACGTAATTTTTAAAGTCTGGACGATGTTTCTCTAAACGTAAAAACGTGTCAAATTTGTTCAGAATTTTAAATTCTCATTAAATGGGTAAAGTATGCAAAAAACTGGATTTTCGATTTTCCTCTATAACTACCCTTACAGATGGGGTATTAGGCTGAAACTTGACAGAAAGGTTTCGTTTTTGGTAGATTATCTAATAGTTCAAACTAGATTAAAATAGGGCCGGGACGAATTTGACCCCCAAAACCGGCTATAGCCTTTTTTTCAAAAAGTCGAATTTAATGGGGTCTACTAAAATATATTTCGTCTTTTTAAAACAATTTTTTTGTTGTTTTTCTTTAAATTTAATTGCCTTCACAAAATGTTCAAAACTATTTACTGACATATATAGAAATAGCCTAGTTTGTCAAACGTCCAAGTGTAACACGCCGATTTCAGTGAAATTTGTTCAGGATATAATTTGTTGGAAAATATTTGACACATTTTTTTATCTATAATGATCCATATCTAAGCGGTGAAAGTAGCTCTCAAAGTTGGTGGTGAAAACCCTGTTTTCGCTAATATCTCGAGAACTAGAGGGTCTAGCACAATGATTTTTTTTAAGTGTGTTTTCCATCAAGGAAAATATAGTCGTATGCTATGGTCATATAGGAGGCTGATAGTCATATTAACGTGTTACATTTGGATGATGTCCCGTGTATGTAAGTCCCTTTTTTGTAGCGCACAGTGGGGCAGCGACCATGAATTCTGGCATAAATTAAACTATTCCGCTTTTTCCGTAAATGAACACAATTAGTTAAAAGGTATATGAAATAATGAGAAAATGTACAAAATAATTGAAATAGAAATTTAATGAGACTAAACAAATTTTTTTATCATGCTATGTTAATTTTCATCCGATGGAGTCAGATTTTCTGATGGTGCAGTTTCTTACGAGGTTGTGACAGTCGCTCCCTGATACATACACTCTGGGATAAAAAGATAGCATAGATTAAGATTTCCATAATTCTAATTTATTTTTACATTGCAACCGAACTTTGCCCCTGCACATTATTTCAGAATAGGTTTATTAACAGATATAAGTGAAATCAAATTAAACTTTATCTACCCATTTAATCTTATTTAAAGGAAATTGTACTTTTGTCAAAATCTAGTGGGACAAAATGATAGCACATATACATGAAAACTTAAAATATTAACAAATTTATGAACGACATTTTGTGTTTAATATTTTGTTGCACCTCCTTTAGAGTTAATGACGGAAAGCATTCTATTGGGTAAGGATTTATACAATTTTTGTATACTTTTCTGTGTTAAGTTTTCCCACTCCTCTTGAATACACTGTTTTAAATTCATAACAGTTTTAACACTAGAACTACCGAGCAATAAATGCGACTGACGTATATTGCTTTGTAACAGTGACAAGACTGTACCCATTCAGGCTTCATACAACTTTTATTGTAATATGTGCTTCAATGAAGAGGTTCATTAAAAAATTTCCGATGAAAACATTTTTACAATTTCAGTAATTGTAAAAGAAAAAATTAGGAACCAGTCATTTTGACTGGTCCGGTAGTTCTAGTGTCAAATTGTCTACTATTCCTATATACATACTGCCCTGGCAAGATTCCCCCAACAATTTTCAATAATGTTGAGCTCTGGAGATCTTGCTGGCCAGTCTACAACTCGAATCTTTTTGCAGGAAAAGTATGCTTTCACTACCTTTGCGGTATGAACTGCAGCATTATCATACTGGAAAATGAATTTATCTCCAGCAACTCTTGTGGCGAATGCGTTTATTTGCTTGTCAATCATTTGCAAATATTTTGTGCTATTCAATTTCCCACTATTAAAGTTTATGTCCATTTCCCATAATAGCCAATACTGGACCAAATCATTACGCTGCCACCTCCCATTTGTCGACGGCTCAGAATTTGTTGCTCCCTCCATAAATCATTATGATAATAATTCAGGCCATCAGGTCCATCCAAATGGAATCTCTTTTCGTCCGTAAATATGACCTTTCGCCATTTTTTGCTAATGCACGTTTGCACGCTACTGTTTGTTTTGCAATTTTTTTCTTACTAAGTGTTTGCACTTTTTAAAAACGCGTCTCACGTTCTTCACGTTAGTGTCTGTTGGGATGATGAGGTTAGGAGATTAAATGCAACTTTATATTTTAAGTGTTTATTTAAACTCCGCAACGGAATAAACGTTGATCAGCTTGGTTAATATTGTTCGCATATGACGCAATTCTGTATTTGACTGATACACTGAAAGTGTGACTATCGGTAGTTGGAATAGAAAATGTGGGAGCTGTTACTGGCTCGGTAGACTGGCTTGGACTGACTGTTGCCTTCTTCCTCCTTAGGCCCTTTAATACGGAAAAGGGCGGCGTTCGAAGTGCAATAAACCGCAGGTCAAAAAAGACCTCCCTCTCCTCATGTTTCGTGCATTTCGGTGCACACTCCAACAGTGTCTATGCCAACACTGTGTGCAATTTGTCTCGCAGTCATCTTTGATTTTGATGCCGCCCTTAGTATTGCCCGTTTATCGCGAGCAGATAGGCTTTGCGGACGGCCGTATCTTTTTTCTTCCCATAATTTTCTGGACCTTTTAAGAAATTTATAATCACTTTGCGACTTCTGTTTGTGACTTTTGATATTTGGGCCACTGAATACTGCTCATCCTGTAATTTCAGTATGGTCTGTATTTCAGAAGCACTGAGTTTCTTTGCACGGCCCATTTTTTTAATATATTGCCTCTTTTAACAAAAATAGATCACAGAATGTTACTACACACTTTAATAATTACGATTTACGTTCGACGCTTGTTTTCCCGTAGCGCGGAAAAATACAACTGAGAAACGTAGATTTTGTGCTTGTGCTATCATTTTGTCCCGCTTGCGTATCACAATATTTACGTTTGCATTCGCAGAATTCTGTCGAAGTGAGTATTATTGATGATATTATTGATGATATTCAGTATGCAGTACGTCGACAAATTCGAATTCAAAATCAAGGAACTTTCGATAGGAATGAGGTAGAGCGATGAAATCTTTTTTAAATGAAAGCTGCAACTTTGTAGAATATGGGAAAAATAGAGAGATTGTGGTACGAACGTTTTTTAACCTCGAGAAAATTCGTTAAACGCGCACAAATTCAAGAAAATTTTAGTTTTTCCAATACCACGCGCGCAAAACATTTTTTTTTAACATGCTATACATCATTTCCCATAGATTTTTTCACGCTGATTTCAAATCTGGTCTCAAAATTTGTCTACGACCTCAGGATTTTGCAAAAAATAGATTTTTGTGACAAAAACTAATGAAGTCATTTTTTCGTTGAAATGATTGGATGGTAATAATCTCTCTATTTTTCCCATATTTTACAAAGGTTCAGCTTTCATTTAAAAAAAATTTCATCGCTCTACCTTATTCCTATCGAAAGTTCTTTGACTTTGAATCCGATTTCGTCCAAATTGCCCATTGTGCGTCGTACATACAGGCATGCCCAATACATGAAATATGTATTTCAACCAGTTTTTAATATAAAGCTATAAAAAATGTAAGATGTGCTATCTTTTTGTCCCGGAGTGTACTATTGTGAAGTTGGAGTTTTCGATACGAGCAGTTTCAAAACATCTGCTGGAAATAATTTCAACTTTTTCGGAAGTAACAATCAATAATTTGCAATTACTGTTTCGGGTGATATTAATGAAGAATTAATGATATCTATATTGGTATGTAAACGCGATATTTTATGAGAAAACTTATATCGAACCAACTTGAAATCTTTATTTCTTGCTTCCTGTGCCTCTTCGCTTAATTGACCAATTGGCAGGAGAGCGTATGTTATAATTTTTCGGTCATGAATTAAAGTTTTGTGTACAGGCGGAGACATCGGATACCAGGAATATAACTTTACCAACATATTGACTGAATATGTGGATATTTATTATACATATAGTCACTTGAAATTACCTTCATTATTGTCCCGAACCTTTTTGTTGAATTCCTTTTCAACCCCAGTAATATCTGCAGATATATCCAAATTGTCAAAAAATCTTCTGACAGTATTACAAAAGCAACCAAACCAAAAAACAACTACAAAAGGGGCTTGGTTTGCAACTACCAAATCCTGGCTTAGGTTTATCAACCAGCAAGCCTAATTGATTTTTAAATCTTCTTTGTATATTTTTTTTTGCTGTACTTCCGAATGGCACCGGTGGCCGATCAAGGTGGTGGGTATTATGAGGGATAGGGAAGGACCTCAGATATACAATTTTAGCTTCGGCAATTTATGCGTTTAGAAGATACAGGCGTAATTATACAGAAAAGGGTACACCTCACCAATCTTGATCAAAGGACCTAGCCGATTAAGATGGTCCAAACTGTCCTTAGAGGTTTTCCAATGATTAATGAACCAATCGAAAGTCGACCAAGAAAATCCCCTCCCAGCAAAATTTCAACCCCCTATCTAGTTACAGGGTAAATTAGATTTCGCGCATTTCCGCACTCTGATGCTTCCTAAAATTCTGAAAAAATGTTGCATATTTTGGATCCTAAGATAGATTTTTGAGAATTTTGTTTCAGATTTTTCTGTTGCAAACTGTGGTCGTAAAAAATGACCCCCCCCCCCAAAAAATCGGAAAAATGTACATTTCCCAAAAATATGAAAACATGCTATTCTACTGTTTAGTGCCCTGATAAAGTACCATAACAGGCAGTGTCGTCAATTTTTTCTGCTATTAGGAGGAAAGTTATACTTGTTGGTTTTACCGCAGGTATATATTAAGTAATTTTTAACATTATTACATTGAAACAAGTAATTGTTTGACCTAAGAAATGTAATTTAAGAGAAAGCATAAGTAGTGGTTTGTGTGATATATACCAGAATATTCGTAACGTTTACAACATCGCCGGTTGGCACAGCGGTGTCGGTATTAAGGCGTCGAACTACGGGGCGGATACGCTGGGTGGGGTTCGAATCCCGTTGGTGGGAAAGTTTTTTTTCCATACATCATCTCTATTTTTTCAATTTCTTATATGGTTTATTTATGTGATTTTAATAATATTTTTTTAATATATCAAAAATATTGAAGTAACATTTTTAACTAAAATACATACAAAAATAGCGTTGGAGTATCTATTACTTCGTCGATTATCTAATTGTATACGTTCATCATTACGGTCCTGTTTAACATTCTTAATATTAAAATTCATTAATCTAGTTTCTAAGCCTTGCGTCTTCAGAAATTAGGGTGAAAATGAGAAGGACTCTGAGTAAATAACACGCAGCAAAGTATTGGTTTTTGTCAAATTGAAAGAAAAGGGCTACATGCTACTACTATTTTGAAAGTGCGGTGTCAGGTACAAATAACCTAAGTCATTCCTTTTTAGTGTAAGGTACATGAGGAAGTAATTCCCGCTTATAGTTACTTGAATGAAAGACTTGTTCTGTGGACATTTATGATACGGGTCAGGAAGTTTATTATTTTCGATGGGACGTATGTTCGTCATCAGAAAAGTACAAACAACGAATACCAACGAAAGTCATATTTAGTCCAAAAAAAGCTACCGTTGTGTAAACCCTTTACAATCTGCACACCGAATGCCTATATTGTAGACATGGTCGGTCCATTCTATGCCAATCACAATGATGTCGAGATAATGCGAATTATTCTTCAAAATCCAAATGGATTGAAAACCCTCATGAAGGGAGACTTTTGTATTGTCGACAGAGGTTTTCGAGATGTTACATCTCATTTAACAGATCTTGGTTTCAGAGTTCTCATGCCTGCTTTAAAAGGTTATCGTTCTCAACTTTCGACGAAAGAGTTGAATTATTCCCGAAAAGTCACGAAAATTCGTTGGGTTGTAGAGGCAATGCATAGTATACTAGGTCAAAAGTACCAGCTTCTACACAAACAAGTAGACAACAAAACCTTTCCAACAATTGCCTCTTACTTCCGGATTGCGTACTTCTTAAACAATAGATTTGGAAAACGGCTGAATTCTGATGTCACACTTTCTTATCAGATAATAATCAGGATGTCGAGTCAAGGGAAAGTAAAAAATACGTTAGCGATACTAGTTGAAGGAAACAATTGGAACCGCAAAAAGACTCCATTTCAAACAGTATCCTCGGCAGATTTTCGGAAAGACCAGAAGTAGAATTAAAAATTCTTTTCACGGAATCTTACTAATTTTCACAAGCAATTTCATATCTGGCGGAAATCGTGGACGAACACAATAATATAAATATTAATTTATTGCCTAATCCAAGAAAATAATATCATTAAATTCGAAGTAAAATCGGAGTAATATAAATAAAAGTTAGTTAAAAATGTTACCTAAATATTTTTAACACATTAAAAAAATATTGTTAAAATCACATGAATAAACCATGTAAGAAATTGAAAAAATAAAGATGATATATGGAAAAAAACTTTCCCACCGACGGGATTCGAACCCCAGCGTATCCGCTCCGTAGTCCGACGCCTTAACCGCTGTGTATTTTTTGAAATGATGAACAAAATGTATCCAATGAAAAATTGATTCAAGCTATTAATATTTTATTTTGGACTATCCTATATTAACACTTGTAGAATTAAGTGTACTGGTGTTCTCTATTTATTTAAAGATTTTTGCTACTGCACGGTTCAAGTCGACAACATGGATGTAAATATTGTTGGCGAAATTTGGTATCGACGAAATGATTGTCGGTGACCTAAACATGTCGGTGAAATAATTATCGGTAAAATGATTGTCGCTGAAGTTATTGTTGGTGAAATAAGATAAGTTTATTTTATGGTACCTTGTTTCACTTAATAAACCAGTTACTAACGAATATATTAGAAGCAAAGGAATGAATACGCGAAGTATCCTGGTTCGCTGGTATGATGTAGATATATTTGCAGAACTATAAATGTGTATAATCTGTCCAGCGGATAAACGAATAATTGCATTGACCTTCGTTGCAGTTGTTTCACGATTATCGTCGCACGTCGTAACAGCACTTTCAGAAGGGTTCGTCATAACCGTTTTAGATTGCAGAGACTCTACATCTACAGTGTTGGGCAAAATGATAGGACATAATGTTCACAGATTAATTTATAAGCGTTTCGTCTCTTACTCTTAACGCAAGCCACGTATAAGAAAGCCGCGTCAGAATTAAAAAAACAATGCTGAACTTGACAAACTAGTTTAGAATTGACGATATTATTTCTTTTCTGCACAAGAAAAGGTTTTACTTCTACTACTACTACTAAAACTTCAAAAATAAATTCGAAATTCAGAAATATCACTCGTAACATACTTTAAAAAACATTCAACGTTAACCGATTAATAATACACTAAACATAAATATACATATGGAGTGGATAAAAGTCTAAAATGATGTTCTTCATTGTTTTAATATTGTGAAATTATATTAAACGATTGTTTGAGTACTTCATTTTACAAATATGTATCAATTCTAGATTTACATACATATACATAGATTTGTATTGTAGTAAGTACACATTTTTCAACAATTTTCGCTTTCAGAATTTTTAAGATATTTCAGATATTGTAATTCAACGAATGAAGAAGTTTTACAAATCGTAGTCTTGTAAACATTATGCATTATGGAAAATACTATACGTACGTATCGATTCAACGCACAAATTGCAAGTTCTACCAAAATGAGGAAAATGTCCGTATGTACTACATAAATATCCTGTCAAGCTGAGCTAACCGAGTTCTCTAAGATTAGCTTATGTCGCGGGTTTGTGATAAATAATAATAATAATAATAATAATAAAAAGCATGACGTTATACTGGTTACTACAAAGAAAAACCAGAGAAATTCTATTGAGAAATGTAATATACCTGGTGATATGTATAAGTCAAGATATGTATTGACTTGAACGAATTGTAAAATCAGTGTAGAAAATAAGATTTTTTAACGATTGTCCGTTTAAATGTTTCAGCTTGTATATCAAGAAGGGGATACCGGGTATAAAAGTTTCGATTTTGGTAAAACATAAAATGACTGATATAAAAAAAAAAAAAATAGAAAATAACTGAAAAACAGTATAGATACACTTTTCTCTATTGAGTAATGTATTGTTAAATTCATTTCATCAGAAGTTACTTATCGTTGGGAAACAAGTTGTTATTGCCTTGGGGCACGTTGTTATTAAACAATAAGATTCGTTAATACTTAAAACTTTCATGAAGTATCTTATTTTTCAACGAAACAAACCACTATTATGTAAGTAATATTTATTTATTTATTTATTTATGTTTAGGTTAACAGAAATATACTATCTTTAACAAAAAATCAAAACGAAATATGTTATAACTACAAACATTATTTATGGTATGGAATTATCATGCATTTAATTCTTTATGCATACATATCTGTGTTTGAGATTTGGATGTATGTATATTATGTATAAGTCACTAATACCAATTTAAACTGAATATAATTAATTGATATAATAAACAATTAAAATCTAGAATCATACGATTCATCAGAGTCATAGTTTGGGCAAACATGATGCCTGACGTGTGTTCTTTATGCATTTGAAATGAGACCAGTTCTTGCACAACACACATTGGATTCATTCCTTTCTCGACTATGTTGTGGAATATGGATCGCAATAAATAATGCAATATAATATTCTGAATTTTTGTTTGCGTCGTCGCTTTCATTACTTACTTTTATATTTTAGGTTTTATCTCTGATATGTATATAATGTGTATCTCTTGAAACCTTTTAATCTTCATCCAAACATTTATCGCTACGAATAATAATAATAATAATGACGTAAATCAAGGTGGTAATATCTTGTGAACCATCCTGTATATATTATATTACAGCTTCCTAAATATTTGTGATAGTATAAATAGTTGCGATTTTTTAGGAGGTTATGTAACTCCATTTTTAACGTCTCACGAATTACAACCGTGCAAAGTTTCAAATCTTCTTTTTAATTTTCGAGTTGTTGATCTTCTCTTCTCAGTATAACAGTGCAAAAACGTTGCCAGACAGTATGAAAGACTATAACGTTCAGGTCGATCTCTAGATGTGAATAGTTGAAATTTTTGAAATTCCTCCTAAAAAGGACCATCTTGGAACTGAACATCGCGAATAATATTTACAGGAGGGAATATATGTATTCATTTACCCATTTTATACGGGAAAAGTTAAACTGAGAATTTTCTTCCAACGTATATTAAATTACAGGTTGATAAAAATGCCAATCCATTCATTTCAATAAAATTTAAATTATTCTATTACATAAAGGTTAATTGAATCAGCTCACTTGATTAAATAAGCTGAAATAAGCAGATCAACAAACTGAGTCATGGCGAGATGTAATGGAGAATACCTGCAACCGTCATAAAATTCTATATTTGGACATAATAATTTACTCTTTTATTGCTGGAATAAAATGATAGTTGCCGATACATATAGTACACAATACACTCCACCACAAAATAATATCACATCCCATTATTTGCAAACAATAAATTCATTAACTTTTAATGCTTAAAGATCACTATCATGTAGTATACTTTATTATTTCAATACAACAATATAATTGAAAATCGATTTTCTACCCTCCACATTAGACACTTGGAGTGCCAATACATAAAGTGAAAAATACGATATAAATTATACACATAAGCGCAGGAACCACTATTAAGCACGATGTTGTCCTATAAGCAACACATATGTACATACGTGATTTATACTGTTTTCCAATTAAGTTCAAGAGTATAAGTTTGAAAACGAAAAATATCATCCACCGTTGCAGTAAAGCAGGACAAAAGAGTATTTATTTTACATTTAGCGGGTTCTACTTGTTAGCAGCGTCGCACGGTGGTTCGGGTCGAGGAATTTAGGGATATTTGACCAAAAAGTCGACTTTTCGAAATTTGAAAACTAATCCATTTGTATTGCTTTTTAAGCATCTATACACCTCGGAAATGAAGAAATTAATGAAATTGAATAAATATTTTAGTTACTATGATCATTTAAAGTTGAGCGTTTTGAAAGTAGAATAGTTCACCAGGCAAAATTGCTTAAGCTCTTTGCAATGTCCTCATCGTTTCGTCCCATATTTTCTCTTAGTTTTTTTTTAATGATATACAGCATCCCTTCCCAATAAGAAATCATATATTTTTTTAGTAGTAACTAATAATAATATATTTAAAAAATAATTTTGAATGATACATGACAGATTAGGGTACCGTGCGTGGTTTTAGGATTTGCTATTTTCATGTTTTGTGTGTGTGATCTGTACAAATTAAAGCAGTATTATCTTAGCAACAGTATTAAAAATGGAGAAGCTTTAACAGCAATCGCTCAGCCAGCCAGATCAGCCGACAACGGATGTGTTAAACTTTTTAAATCGTATAATTTCCATTAATTTTTCTGTACAGTTTCTTATGTGATTCTAAATACATACATGTATTATACAAAAATGTTGAGTGCTTTTCGTGAACATGTGCAATATAAACAGGATAAATGTTCCGAATTACATCGTTTAATTTAGTTAAACTGGATGGTTTCCCTTTTTTACTTCCTTCTCTACATCGTTCCACAATACACAAACTCGATTTAAATTCGGCGATTTTACCATTCAATAATATTAATATTGTGCTGCTGTAAAAAAGTGTTTGCTTTCCATGAAATGTATATCACATCATAGTCCACTTGAAAATCCAGTCTTCAGGTAACTTACCGTTAACAAGAAACATTTTAAATGTTGACGTAAATCAGTGGCTAATGCGTTCTTCATTACATTCTTCTCTAATTCGCCGAAGAGTATACGCTTATCTATCCGCATCGAAACGATTTAATTTTCATTCATCAGTAAAAATAACATTTGATCATTGTCTTTTGACCAGTCAATATGACGTTTCACTTTCAAGCTTGCTTTGCGGTTACGTTGTACGTTACTACGCGCGACGTTACGAGTACGAGTATTAGTACGAGTAGGTAACAAGTTATCGTTTCACTGTGTGGATACTAATAACGGTAAGAGTCTAGCAGGATTTGGGGGTCAAAATAGCTCACAAGCCGATTTTAATCGGACTTGAACCATTGAATAGCCTACCAGAAAAAAGAAACCTTTCTACTAAGTTTCCACCCGACACCTCATCTGTCGGAGTAGTTACAGTGGAATGTTGATTTGTTCGAAAACAAAGCTGCAGATGAGAAAAATGTATTCTACATTTTCGACTTATTTTCTCGTGTAGAATCATCCTCTCCAAAGTTGTACCCAATACTGAGACACCTAGAGCCTAGAGCAGACATATTCAGGGTCTGCCCGTACGTGCAGCGATTTCCTTGCCCTGGGCATACACAGAATGACGGGCACGAAGCCTCGCCCCTGTGAGCAATGCTGCATGTATTTGTCACAGCTATGCGGCCAGCGACGGCTGTGCTACGACCTAACCTCACTCCGCTAACAATAAGTCACTTGCCCTGTAGCTTTGCCCGCAGCTTTGCACGGATATCGGCAAGCTCCCATTGCCCGCTAATAGGCATGTAGAGCAGCACTGGTCTAGGCATGTGGAATAAAATAGTTTATGAAATTTTAAATCTGTTTTTGAAGAGCGGCCTATGGTTCCTTTGAGACTTTGGTTTCTCGTAACAAGTACTATACGATGCGATAAAAAAGAATGTTGACCTTGAAAAGCAAGGTGGTCATTTTGGTTGTAGAAATGTTGTATTGATCTTCACCGATCCAGAGATGTAGAATCAAGCAATGATGGTCACGACATTTATTTTTCTATACACCCTGTACAATTCCAGAACCGAGAAATTCTGTAAGCCTCGTAAGTCGATGAGTCCGATGCCCTCGCGTGGTATTCTAATGAAAATCTACAAGTCCCGTGACTCGATGTAACCTACGGTGGTAATCATATGAGAGAGGTGCCAAACTACTGGCCCATGGGCTGCACAAGGCCGTCCGCACTCCAGGGGAATGGCCCCCCTACATCGCACTCTTCGAGCCACTGGAGGGGACCTCTGCCCTTACGTCGCAGTGAATGAAGTAGCGGCACGGTCCTCGTGCGTCTCGTGGGCCGCTGCAAGCTTGTTACCTTTCTCGTATGAAATGGTATGACAATCTGATCTGATACTTCTCGTGAAGACAGAGACGTCAGATTAAGACTTGTCTCCCATTCTTCCGTTCTCCTCCTACGATGCTGCTCGTAGTCACGTGACCCGTTTCGTCTCTGTCGTGCATCTGATGACACTACGCCAAAATTACCATTTCGTCTTGGGACCGACTTCCCATTACCTCGCGCGCTTATTTTGCGAAGGCGTAAGTGCGGAAAATTCCCTACTTTTCCGTACGCTGCGCTGCAGCGGTAGGCGACAAGGAGTGACCCAAAATCTCGCTGATTTGGGTCCCTTGGTTTAGGAACTTTTGTTAGTACTTAGAAGTGATACGGATATAGATGTAGAATAGAGAGAGAGGTGATAATACAACGTTGTCTCGATTTTGGGATTGATTTAAAATGTCAAAATGAGGTGGCGCTTGTCATAGATGGAAGTACTTTAGAGTATGCGTTATCCTGTGATATAAGCATGAAACTGCTATCAATATTGGATACTCTTGTAAATTAATTACTCATGGAATGCCGCTGTACATTATTAATGAACAATCTTTAGATAAAACGAGAGAGGTTTAGGAACTTTTGTTTGTGTCAAATGATAGCTTATACAAGACATGAATCGGTGCAAATGTTTACGTTCTGTTGACAATTAGTTTTTGTAATAGCAGAGGCTAAAGTTCGTTTGTAGTGTTTACTGTGCACGCAGGTTTTATGATGTAGGAGAGAGAGGGAGAGGGAGAGGGAGAGAGGGGAAGAGAGAGAGAGGGTGAGAGAGAGAGAGGGGGGGGGCACAGTGGCCAACGGTTTTTAGCGGCTCGGGTCAAAAAAGGGCAACTGTCGTTTTGGGGAAAAGAAGCAACAGTGTCGAGCGCGAAGTGAAGAGTGTGACAACGAATGAACAGTGAGCGGAGACGATTGTATAGACTGGTTTTTCAAGTAAAGCTCCGAATCTCCTGACCACCCATCTTTTCTAAATATATTTTTCCTCGCCCTACAATGAAAACATTTTACTTGTGTTACAACAATATTGTTGCGGAGTGTTGAATACTCTAGCTTTGTTTCGATAATTACATCGGTGTTATTTTCCCAAGAAATTTGGGGAAATATGTAGATCAGGGTGCTATACCTTAGCTATACCTAGTGAAATTTTTTTGCGAGATTTTTTCATGCCGCCCCCTAAAATGGTTCCTTTGGGTAAGAAAATAATTTTTGCAGAAGGTGGAGCTAATTGGATAAGAGGAAGACGTTGCACATTCACGTTAAAGTTGCTACAAATAGGGAATTTTATATGAATGGGATTGTATGAAAGAAAGTGTTTTAATTATGACCAAGCGTTCTTCTTGTGCAAACATATGTGTAATAATAGTACGACGATGTAATTTTTTCAGTATAACGAGTAACTAATGCTCATATTTTTGTAAATACACAGGGTGGTCCACCTAAATGTAGCTACCTAAATATCTCTATTTTTGATGACATAACAAATGTTTTTAATGCAATGCAAATGGTATCACAAGGTGAACGTTTTGCAAATGTTATTTTTTTTTCTCAAGGTAATTTTATTCGGAGTTTTTGAGGTTATCGATATTTTTTTTTTTCTTGTAAATGTATTTTTCCGTGTATATTCTAGTTGTCATTAAAACGCATTCAGAGATATTAATAACATGATCTTGAAGTCAACTCTGACTTCCGAAATTGAAATTTGATATGAAATTCATTTCCATTAATATAATCGACCTTAGCAGTAAATACAATGTACCCTACAAGCACCTAGAGGACATTATCACTTTGAAACATTTCCTCAGTGTAATAATAAAAACTGCTCACGATGAGTTTCTCGAAGCAAGATTTAATTGATATGGTTCTTATTTACGGTCAAAATCAAGAGTGTTTAAGGAAGGCAATTCGAATTTACAGATAAAAATTTCCTGACCGCAATTGTCCATCGCGACGTACATATGCAGAAGTTGTGAAAACCTTTCGCGAAAATGGTAATATTGACATAAAGAAGCGTGAGAAAACTAAAACTGTGACAATGTCAGTGATAAAACTGTGACCGCTTCTAATGTCAGTGATGTCGATGGAAATGATAATCATATCTAATTACAATTTTAGAAGTCAGAGGTTACTTCAAGATCATATTATAAATATATCTAAATGCGTTTTAATGACAACTAGAATATACAAGGAGAAAAATGTACATTTATAAGAAAAAAAAAATATCGATAACCTCGAAAACTCCGGAAACAATCACCTTGAGAAAAAATAACATTTGCGCGGCATTCACCTTGTGATACTATTTACGTTGTATTAAAAACACTTGTTAGGTCATCAAAAATAAACGAGACATTTAGGTGGACTACCCTGTATATGTTACATTTTATGTATTTTAGTGAAAATACCAGTTTTTGTTAGTTGTGTTCTTATATTAATTTAAACAGTAGAGAAATTAACGTTCGACATAAATATGTTATATTTAATCACAGCATAATATTTTTAATTGAATTTGGTGAATATTACACGACATAAAGACGAAGAAAACAAAACGAAGAAACATTTAGTTTAAATACTACAGCTAAATTATGTACTACATTTAAGCCTACGTTATAACTGGGATCACTTTGTCATTGTGAGAGTTCCTTATGTATCAAATCTAGGGAAATTGAAAATCTTTTAAAGAAATTTAAAGTTTTTTTAGAAATAAAGGCTGCAGTGTTGCTACCAGCGTACACATTTACATTATTTGAAAAAACCTAACACAAATTCACTCTGAAATTTAGTTTAATGAAAACAAAGAACAACAAAATAGCTCGAGTTTTGAACATTTTCAGATTCAAACTTAAATAAATTTCAGAGTGAGTTAATGATAGGTTCGGGGAAGGGAGGCAGGGGGAACAAAGAACAAATTGAAAGTAGGCAGATAGTGAAAAATTGGCAATAGTGACCCTGACAGTTTTTTGCGAATATCTCGGAAAATAAAGAAACGCCGTGTCGGTTACATCTATAGGAAACGGATGGTCAGAATGATGACCTTGACAACTATTAGCAGGTACGAACAGTCTTGAAGGAACACGAGAGACTATAACGATACACGACAGTATTTATTAATGGTAAAAGAATGAGCGATATACAACGTGTTGGTATGAATATACAAGAAGGAAAGAATGTACTGTAAAAGGACCGTCAGAGGGCGAGGCGGCATCAGAAGGGCGCGTTCTCAAAGCGGTTCTTCGAGGCCCGCCAATCGCGGCGTGCCGCACAGTGGTGCCAAATGGCCAAAAAGCGGCAAAAAATCTGTAAAAACGATACTATCCAATGAATTTGTTTGAAAATTTGTGGAGAGATTGCCACAGGTACAACGCTTATTTGGCAAAAAATTTTTGTAAAAAGTTGTTAACATTAAGTAATATGGGCTAATCGAAAATCTCTGTTTTCTGCCCATTTTTTATTTATGGAAGCATACAACAAACCCTTTAATAGATTTTGGTCTGGAACTAATCGTTTTGGCAAGGTGTAATATTGATCTAACTTTGTGCAAAAAATCATGAGACCCTTCGAGACCCTTTCGCCACAATTTAAGTTTAAATATCAACTTTCAGAATTTCCAAGAGTGAATCGTACGGAAGTTACGATTATTTGATGTTCCAGGTGAAATTTTTTAGGAAAATTTCTAAATAATGAAGAAAAATGTGAAGTGCTTGTGATTTATTAACTTTTTATGCATAAAAAAATATTTAATAACAATTGTTTTTATCATACATAAATTATTTTTATAGCGTTCATTGGAGCACTACCAAAAAATACCTGTTGCATTTTTGCGACAGTGGTCCAGTGAACGAAAACTTTGTTTATTTAACATAAAAAATTGTTATTAAATATTATTTTATATGTATGAATGTCACATTTTTTTTTATTATCTGATATGTTACCCCTAAAAATTTCACCTGAAACATCAAATAATCGTGACCTCCGCGCGATTCATTTTTCGAAATTTCGAAAGTTAATATTCAAACTTAAATTGCGACGAAAGCATCTCGAAGTATCTCATGAAATTTTGGACAAAGCTAGATCAATATTATAACTTCCCAAAACGATTAGTTCCAGATCGAAGCTATTCAAAGGATTTTTTGTATTCCTCCATAAATAAAAAATGAGCGTAACGCAAAGGGGCTTCAGGTTAGTCCATATTACTTAATGTTAAACAAGTTTTTTTGGAAAAATTTTTTTGCCAGTTAATAGTTGAAGCCATTTGCAATAACCCATATGATTTGTAGACCCCTAAGTATTTAATTATAGGCGGAGTAATTACGTAACTATCGCACTGAAAACTGATGAATTCCCAGGAGCGAGGAAATGGTTATTTACCATGCGTATATCTCTGTAAAAAATTTTTTTTCAAGAATCTGACTTTGGCACATCATGTACGCACTATTAGGCTATACAAAAATAATTTTTTTTTTATAAAAATCGAAAATTTATAAAAGGGATTTTTTGCCGCCTTGGCACCACTGTGCGCCGTCCGAACATATCGATCGTGTGACCAATCACACCCATTGCTCACAACAATATACAATGTCATCAAAATCTGTGAGAAAGAGGTGTTTCTCGACAAGTTTACCCCAAAATCTAACCCAAAAATAACTCAAACTTAACTCGAAAACTAATCCAAGTGTAATCCAACCCTAACCCAATCCAATTTTTATGATGACGTTGGGTTAAATTTGGTCGAAAACTACTAAAAGGTATGAAAGTCTATAATTTTTGGTAAAGTTAAAATACAGCCCGTAATGTTTTATTTGTTGTAAAAAGTTCACACGGTATACAGATCGTTTGACGTTCATCGAGATATATCTGTAGAAACTTTTGATGAGCCTCGAACGTGCAACGTATAGGCAAAATTCAATGTCATAGTAGCTGCAGTTTTTCGCGAATATCTCATAAATTAAGGCTGAGCGGCGGTTATATATATAGGAAAATGTCCAGAATCTTGAGTTTTACAACATATTTAAATTTTATCAAAATCGGTGAGGAGGAACCTTTTATGTACAATTACCAATTTTTGTTTACCCGAATACCTAGATACCTGGGTAAGTTTTATTTACCCGGATATCTCACGGGTGACCCGGGTACCCAGGTATCTCATAAGTAGCAGCTGTAATGTGTAGAGAAAAATTGTTCGGAATGGATGACCTTAACAACATACTTCAAGGTCAGGGAAATCTGTTAGGAATCCCCTTTTCTACATAATTATCAAGTATTTTACATCCATTCATTGTTATATAATAAACTTTCAAGTTCAAGAGGATAAATTCGTTTTGCAGAAAGGCGATTTTGGTAACCAAAAGGTTGAATTTCGTTTATAAAAGGGTGAATATGATCTGCAAAATGGTGAATTTGGAATGCAGAACCTGTAAAAAAAAAGTAAATGTGTGAGTTTTCATCCCGGGGTACACATGAGGGTTCAAACAGTCGACATTTTGTTGCGAATGGAATTACATAGTCTAGTCTCAAATCGTGTTGAGTATTAACTCTTTGCACTCGACGCCTTTTTCGCTTGCGCGAACCAGCAACTCGAGACGATTTCGGCCAAATTCGGCAAACACTTTACAAGTACTTTAAAAACATTTATAAACAAACAAACGTATACAAATAATAAAATTTCACCAGTTTATTCATTTATAAGTCGAAAACAACAAACTTTGATAAATATTACACTCTGTAATTAGTTTTGGTGTGATATTTTGTAAAACAAGTTCCAAGATGCATCCTTGGTTTGTCAGGACACGTATCACAGTAATACGAAATTTCCCGCCTACCTCCAGGCGTGTTACGGTCAGAACAAACCTTGCAGTCCCTTTTTGGCCCGTTTAGTATTACGTGAAGCTTCCCGTTTAGTCGGATTTCATCGGAATGCGACGTAGACGCTTGCTCTCGTTGCTGGCGATATGATCCTCTCAATTGTGAGACAAGTGTTTTCAGAAATCGCAGATGGCTCAGTGGCTTTTCCCCTTTTTTGGTCTTTTCTAGTTTATACAAAATGTATGAATTGATCAGGGAAATTTCCATGCCCCAAAAAAAGCTTACGCCACCATTTAAGCGATTTTCGTAGGAAACAATAGGTTGACGCATATTGGTCCGCTCGATCAACACCACCCATATATTTTATATAGTTCAACACAATATTGGGTTTCTTTACCATTATATCCACACCATCTCGTGCAATCCTTTTGGCCGTCGTCATTCCTGTGTCACCCCTCGTAGTCAAACTAGTGACAACCCTCTTATCTTTCCACCCTAAAACTAAGGTGTTGCCCCGTCGATACGCGATCGTGGATTTTGTCGAAAAATTTGGCTTTTTTAATTCCTTGGGCAATTCTTTCCTGTTCGTTAAAATTGTTCCCGTAAGATTACACTTCAATTTGGCTAGTTCCTGAGCTAAGAAATAACTAGTATAGTAGCGGTCCGTGTACATATGGTGCCCCTGAGCACCTGGAATTTTCTCCAACAACATTTGATATAAGTGTATCGGAATTCTTGATGACACTGGTAAATTGGGTCTGACCAAGAGCTCTGCGGTGAGTGATCCATAATATGGTAAAATGCAGCAAATGTAGCCAGTCTTCGAGTTAGCTAGAGCATAAACTCCGATACCCCATTTTGTCGGTTTCTTCGGGTTGTACGTTATGAACGAAATTCGACCCTTGAATTTTATAGTTGACTCGTCCACACATATGTGCTCGCCCGGGATAAAATAATCCAAAAACTTCGAGTTTACATAATCCAAAAAGCAGCTTACGCGTTGTAGGCGCGTTCGTGGATTGGTGTTGCGTGTTGGAATAGTTTCCAGATGAAGCATCCAGAAGATTTGGGTAAATCTGGCTCTTGTTAATGTATCCGAATAGAAAGGAATGTAACTGACGGCATTCCTCGACCAATATTCTTGCAAATTGGCCAACGGCATCGTCCCCATATTGATTACGACAGCAAGAAATGCCCAGAACTCTTCGTTGATCACATCACGCCAGCTTTGCCAAATCGAATTTGCAGATAGCGTCTTCCCTTCCAATTTTCTTTTTGCATATATATTGGTTTCACAAATAATTTTTTTCACGAGGTCATTAGTGAAAAACAGTTTAAAAAAATCTATTGGTTGTTTTATGTTAAAAACTATTCGTGTTGCTGTGGGGTTTTGGCCAGGTATAAATTGTACGTTTGGCGGCACTTCGTCGTAGTCTCCGCAAAGTACCCATGTTGAACTGCTTGCACCTTCCACAGTTTCACTTTCAACAGCACTCTCAACTTCACTGTCGCTCTGTATAATTCTAATTTTCCGTCCTCTCACACCTCTTACTGCATCACTGTCTTCTCCACTGGATTCGTTCGTTTCGCGGCGTAATCCCTCGGAAATCGATGTAAGTTCATCATCCAAAGCGGCAAAATCGAATTCGTCCGAACTCGACCTGATCTGATCTTCCTCCATATTTTTAGGGCTCAAACACTTTTTAGTTACTATATTTACTGCCAAGACTGTTTCAAGCGAATGCTACGCTGAGACTGACTAAACTGAGCTAAGATTTGTCTACAATATCAGCGGAGCCTAGTCCACGAAAGTACTTCCGAGAAAAATATCTTATCGCACATCTTAAATAAGGAGATCGAGTTACAAAAGACCATAGCGCCGCAGCAGCGCCGCTCGAGTTGACACTTCAAATTGGCCGGGCGCCGTATCGGCGCGGCTCGAGTGCAAAGGGTTAAAAAACCTTCGTACCATAATCTCCTTATTTTTGCCATATTCTACAAAGTTTCAGCTTTAATTAAAAAAAAATTTCATCACTCTATCTCATTTTTATCGAAAGTTCTTTGATTTTGAATCCGATTCAAATCAGCCGGGCGCCGTATCGGCGCCGCTCCAGTTGCCACTTCAAATCTGGCGGGCGCCGTATCGGCGCCGCTCGAGTGCAAAGGGTTAAATGTATGAAATGGATATATGAAATATAAAATAGTATGACATGGATTCTGCTTATTGTTTTTTACCGAAATAGTAAAAATTGGGATACAAAAGAAGCTATTTGCCATTCCAGGTCACTAACCCCCGCGAAATGAAAGGTATCAATTGCCATTTGCTGTTAAGTGACATTCGAAAGATTGAAAACGCAAATTGGAGTCTCTTGTCAACAACGTTCGGTAAATGAAAGACGACAGTCTGTGTCTCCTGTTGACAATGCGTTAATGGGGGATCTCGTTTGTATAATTTCAGGGCTATTAATCTAAAAAACAAGCTCAATATACTGCTTATAGTCAGTGTTCTTATTATTTGGTTTAACCCCTGCATTGTTTTGACAGTGGTAGAAATAAGTATTTACAAGTGTGGTTGTAGTTTCGATTAGGGAAGCTGCAACTGCAATAACATAATGTAGGTATTATTCTGTCGTTTCTGAATATTAAATCAACCGTTTAGTCACGAATACGAAATTGATTTGTACGAAACATGCGTGGACGGGCACCGTCCTAAAACACGTGTTCCATTATTTAAAAAGAGCAGAATTGGCTGTAGTGAGTGTCCAATAAGGTAGGAAATGATATTTGTGTGATGAAATTTTTTTTTGTAGCTATCTTTACATCAGGATATTGCTGGCGGTAATCTTTTACAATTTGTAGTATCATCTGTTTTTCTTCCTCATTACGTACTAAAATTTGATTAAAACCCTGCATGAACTTGACGGCTCTTTCTGCCGAATCGTTAACCACCGGTAAAGCCTTAATGTTAAAGCATTACAAGACGCCATGCACGCTAGTTTGTATGTGAATGATGCGCACGCATCTGCTGTTTCTGTTCGTTGGTTCTTGTAACGCCACATGTATAACGAGTGTGTCTCCTATTTTATGTTAATTAAATATAGTTAAGTTAATAAAGCAGAGTTTGTTAAGCTTGGCTTGTATAATAAACGTTCGTCGGTATTACTTTATTCAATACTTAATTATATCTAAACTGTAACGTAAAGGATTGCGGTGGTTGCGGAATGACAGGAGTCGGAATATCTGCAGACATAGGATATATTTACCAAACACGTTAGTACAAAGGATGAGATGATAGGTTTTGTTATAAAATAGATTCCTTCAAGAGAGTGAGAGACAAAGCTAGCAACGATTAATTTAGGAAAAGTTTTTATATAATACGCGATACCACCATCGGGCGCGTCCGGTTTATTTCAACCGTACTCTCCCTCTGGGAATACGACGACGACGCGGTTTCGCCTGTTTTCTCATGTCCGATCGGCGGCCGGCCTTCATGGCTGTCCTCTCCGAAACGTACAGAGGAACCAGGCGTCCCTACTCTCAGGCGGCCAGGAAGTTATCCTGTTCTTTCCTCTCGGCGGGCGGCCGGCCTTCATGGTCGTCCTCTCCGAAACGTACAGAGGAACCAGGCGTCCCTACTCTCAGGCGGCCAGGAAGCTACCCTGATCTTTCCTCTCGGCGGGCGGCCGGCCTTCATGGCCGTCCTCTCCCACGTATCCAGAGAGGCGTCCAGGTGCAACTCCTGTCCTCTCCTGGGCTGCTGGGCGTCCGATAGCATTGCTTCGTACTCTCCTATCCTGTGGGCGGCCGTGGTCTTACCTCATCCTATCCTACAGGTGCAGCAAGAGTGCTTGCTCCGCGGTAATCCACCGATATTTATATGGACTAGTTGCTACCTTTATCAATAACGCGTTACTAGGGGTCTAGAAGGTTCCAGACCCCGCGGTTCCCCTTGAACCGCCGGTCACGCCTTTTTCTTCTGTTACATCGGGGGGGGGGGTCTTGACGCTTTATTGTTTCCTCGTCGCGTTACAAAACCTATTTTATAAGATGGTTTACCCTACCAAGCTGTAGGATCTTTTTCTAAAAATTCTGCCGATATGCCGAATCTACTAAAAAACTTCCGACTTTTGTCTGATATAAAATCTGAAATATCCTTCTGCATGGGGTCGTCTACATTACTTGGTGGAATGACAAATTTTTTATAATAATCGCCGCCACTATTAGTATTATTTAACGCCTCCACCATTCACTTCTTTGTGTCAAATACCACAAGAGCCTGCAAAATTTGTCTAACGTTGCATAACTAATGTCTTTATCTACGAGGGTCATTCAATAAGTAAAGAGACAAATTCTATAATTTTAAAACTATTCAATGAATGTGTACAATCTTTTCAGGGGTGTTAGTTGGCAACCTTGGGATATGCTCTGATCAGCTGTTTCATCATTTTATGTCAACATAACCTGAAAATTTTCAATTCACCATGGCAAGTCCACTAGAAGATTGCACCTTAGAAGAGCAGCGCTCAGTCATTAGATTTTTAGTCGCAGAAGGTGTAAAACCAAGTGAAATTTTTTCTAGAACGTTGATACAGTACGGTAAAAGTTGTATGAACCGTGCGAATTTTTACAAGTGGGTTGATCGGTTTAAAAGTGGCCAAACAAGTGTAGGTGATGAACCCCGATGTGGACGTCCAGTGGAAGTTTCTGGTCCCTCGTTGGAATCGAGGATTGACGGACTTATTCGTGATAACAGAAGAATTACTGTTGAAATGATAGCTGAGGAAGTTCAAGTTAGACCAGCTATCAGGAGCAAACGCCGTGGACTCTTGTCAAAAGGAGTCATTCTTCAGCACGATAACGCCCGCCCTCATACAGCCCAGCTGACCCGTGATAAGTTTCAAGAATTGGGTTGGGAGGTCTTACCTCATCCTGCCTACAGTCCCGACCTTTTACCTGTTTGGACCACTCAAAGACGCCCTACGTGGAAAAAGATTTGCTAACAACGAGGAAGTTAAGGAAGCGGTGCAAAAGTGGCTTCGGGGTAAATCAAAAGAATTCTTCGCCAAGAGAATTAGGAAGCTGCAAGAAAGATGGGACAAGTGCATAACTGTGGGGGGGGGGGGATTATGTTGAAAAGTAGCCTTAATTTTGAAAGATTGAAATAAACCGTTTTTGAGCTATAGCCATTTGTCTCTTTACTTATTGAATGACCCTCGTATTTCCTTATATTTATATAAGGATTTAATAAAAGTAAAATCCTGCTGCGGAGCCCTCGTCGGGAGAGGAGCCATGCTTTTAAATGTAAATTTACAATAAATATACATATATCGCAAGTTCCATTTTCCTTCTCTTCGCTTGACTCGAATGCTTCGAGAAACAAAAATATTTTTAAACAATAAATGCCCTTCGTCATCGACCGAGCATGATGGAAAGCTCCAGGAGCTCGAAAACGGTATTCTTAAGAGGTATTAATAATCTGATTTTTATCATGTCGTAATAAGAACAGTTTTTCTTGATTTCGACTCTCCATTTGGGCTTCTGATTCTCACAATTCTCTGATGTTTCTACTATTGGATTCCGGTAATCGAAATCGAGTGCAACGCTTCATAGAAATCGAGAAGTGTTTTTATTTAACTAACGTACACGGTAAAGTAAATTGCGACAACGTTAACCTTCTGGTTTTGAGTTCGCAAGGAAAAAGCTCTCTACTGTTTCGGCGCGCTGCTATATGTAATTAATTTTGGAGTGGAAAATGTGGATGGGAGTGGAAAAGGTGTGCTATGAAACGAATGACCTGGAATAGATAAGATCTAAGGGGTGTTTGGTCCTAGTGACTCAGATGCTTTGGTTGATGTGTCTACGGCATAGTAATCGTGATGCGTTGGCGTTTACATATGTTATCGGGTATACAACCTTACGATCACTGTTCAGAGCATACTAGCAGGCACGGTATCCTTATTTCTAGGTTCTTCTGCCTTGCAAAGTGGTTTTCAGCTCATATTTTTCAAAACAAAGCCAGTTTAGGAAAAATTGTGGCAACAGAAATAGTTTTACTTATTAACTTTACTGAATAGTTGACAAAAGTATTTTGTAATACAAAATACAAGTTGATTTTGTTTATTGTTCAATGCTAATGTGGCTAAACTATTTTCTAAATATTTTCGGATCTTTAAGAGTTGAAAACCGCTGTCCTAGTGCGTTTAGCTTTTATGACACTATTATGACGCGATTATTTCACTTTAGGTTTCTTAAAGTCTTCTTTCAGAACAGGTATAAATAAAATGTAATACATGGAAATGTTTAAATAACTCTGTTATTTGTGGTTATACGAAAAAATGCCAAAGAAGAAAATTGCACTGTCCAATAGGGTAAATATAATGGCAAAATAACAAATTTTTTGGAAATCATATTTGCGAAATTTCAAGGTGATCGTTATTTTTATTTAAAGGAGGTCATATAATTTTTCCATATTCCTATTTACAAAAAAAAAAAAAACAAATCCACGAGATGTGTTCCACAGTTAAGGTGAATTTCAAAATTTTTTAAATTTTCAATTTAAAAACGCCACGTGATCCTTTTATCCGATCGATCTCAAACATTGCACAAATATTTTTCTCAGCTACAGGAACAATTCTGGAGGGTGTCGTGCATTGGATCTCGAAAAACATTTTTCTCCATGTGTAGCATATTGTTGGATCCACCCTAATACATGCATACATAAATACATGTATACATACGAAAACTACCTGGGACATATTTAACATATTAACTGCCCAATATCAATCAATACTGTTCAATATCAAAGAATTAGATGAATTTATAACAATTTAGTTAATGGAAACGAAACTGAAAAGTTAAAATTTATCATAGCGATTGCTACAGATGTAATACTCTCAGATTTCAAGAAATTTATTAAAATTCGTTTTATTCGAACATATAGGATACTCGTCCCGATTACTGTGTTATTAGACCAACTTTTTAATTCACGAATTAACTAAGGAATCATTTAATCTTAATTTCATTTCGACAATTTATATTAATTCATTGCATTGGAATATTTTTTCAAGTTAAAATCGTTAATATTCATATAAGAGTTTAATGTAATGTTAATATAAGCGTTTTTGTCCCAATTAATGATTTAAAAATTGTTATTCTCTTTAAAACAAGCCTTTTCACGAATTTCATTGTTGTAAAAGTGGAAATATGCAAACGTGAAATATACTGTAAAATAGAAAAGTACTGCTTGAAAGTGAAAGTTGGGTTAGATTTGACGAAAACAAGCGAATAATAGGGCATTTTTCAGCAGAGTGCAATTTCTGTCGCGAAACGAAACAAAACCAGTTGATTCCCAATTAGAGGAATGGGTAAAAAGCATTTGATTATACATGAAAAATAAACCACATTTACTGGTAACGACTCAGATCTGGATCTAGATCCGGATCATGTAAGCAGTGTCACCAGATGAGGGGAGGGAGTACGAATTAACCCCTTCCCGTATTTTAACTAGCCCGCTCGTGATGAAGATTTTGGCACAAACGTAAACATCACAAGGAGGACTCGTGGAGTAAAAATTTGCCAAACGTAAACATCACGAGTCTGTCTCGCAGGTATTTACATTTCGGCTCGTATTGTGACTGTTCTCGAGCCTCACTCTGGTCTGTTTACCGCGCGTTGACCCCTACCGCTTGGGCCCGGATTTCGTCGAGGTAAATAGCACGGGAAGGGGTTAAGGGGGCCGGCAGGGTTTGAAATCCATATGCTTATGCATGGGTCAAAACCTTTTTAAACTCTCGCTTCAATATTGCAATGAGCAGTTTAAAAGTGGTCACTTGTGTTTCCTAAAAGTCCAATTTATGTCTGTATAGAGCCCAAATTTCGAATTTCTACCTCATCGGGGAGTAATTAACAATATTCGGCAGAAAATTCGAATTCTGAAGCAAGTATGACGTCACAAGATGGCTGCCGCTGAGAGATTCTCTTAATTTCGCGAGATTTAGTGTTCGTATCGAAAAAAGGGCTCTATACAGACATAGCGAAGACATGTACAAACACGGTGGTATGCATTTTTAATTGATTACTTACTTATTTAAGACGTAAAATGTCTAGAAAAAAGGCACAGGATAACATAGCGTGACAGTCAAGGCCAAATGCCTGCCGGCCCCCTTAAGGAGAAAAAATTACCTACTCTCTGCCAGTACCGGAGTATGCACGGCGGAGACGAAATGCGTCACTAAATGTGTCGAGGATTAGCAAAGTAGAAGGGGAAATTAGAGTGGGGGAACAAGTCTTAGTCTGGCGACCCTGCATGTAAGTAGTCATGCCCCAGTAGATTGGAAGTGAAGGATAGTAAAGAATTTGATGAAATCAAGAGACCATCGAGAAGAAGAAAGACGGAAGTATGTACAAGATCAAAGTCTCCAAGAGTCAAAGATAGAGAGAGAAAAAATGGTTCGATAAATTCAATTTAGTCTATCAATATGTAACAAATATTCACTGATCGCCTTCGAATCTTTATTTTCAATGTTCAACCGTATTGTTCGTATTAAAAAATGCTCACAGTGCTCATGCGTGTTTCTCGCTACAAGATCCAACAGGCAATATCGCAGATGTCGCACGCACGCTCGCACGCGAACCTCCAGTTCTGCTCACGCGTTACCAATTTATAGGATTTCTACATCCCTACTCTTTATTTATACATTGGATGGTTCTCTTGTGGAAGCGTAACACTCCTCTTGCCGCGTTCCAATGGACTCGACTGTAACTATTATTAAATTGACTTAAGTAGCTTATTGCAAATGCTATATCCGGCCCACTCGTCACTGCCAAGTATATTAGGCATCCCAACAATTCTCTATAAGGCAGTGTTTCGCATTCTCTCCATGCATTTGCTTAATTTCAAACCAGGATCTACCGGAATACATGTCGGTTTCGCATTGCTCACGTTGTACTTTACTATCAGTCTTTCGATGTATTTACTTTGGCTAAGAATGTAATTATCTTTGGTAAAGTTTATACCTAAACAATACTTTACTAAACCTAAATCCCTTAACTCCATATTAGACGATAATTTTTCTTTAACGTCAACAATAGCCTTAATATTATCGGACATAACTAAAATATCATCTACATATAGAACTATTAATAATAGACTTTTCTTTTCCTTTTTATAATATATACACGGTTCCGCCATTGAACGTTTCAATTCGGTAATTCTATTATTGATCATTATGTTCCATTGGCGACCCGCCTGTTTCAGACCATAAATAGCTTTCTTTAAGAAACATACCTTATTTCTGGTTCTTAAATGACCTAACATTTTACTTTTTTTTTTTTTTTTTTTTTTTTTATTAAGCTATAGAACCCCACATGGGATTATTAGCAGCATGCACATGGCTGTGCATGCTAACATTACATTACATAGGTGGCTTAAAAACTAGGATTGAGACAATATAATGAGCATTTTCGTGTACAAAATTAACATTAAAGATATAAACAGTGAGATTTAAGAAATGAGTGTATGAAAAACAGAGGGCAAAGAAAGGGTCCGCACAAAAAGGAGTCTATTGTATAGGGTGGAAAGAACCCCTTGTTGCAAAGTTTGCGAATCAAGGCGTCTCTGTTATTCTCAAAGATTGGACACTGCAACATTTTACTTCCTCTGCTTGTTATTTCAGCAAATTCTTTCCTCGATACGATTCTTTCGAATGTCTCCTCAAATCTTTCCGGAATCTCCATATATACGCTGTTGTTATTCTTCTTCTTGTTCCTCTTTCGGTTCCTGAACCTCGCTTTCACTTGAAAGACTCTCTTCTGTTGATTCCTCTGATACAGAATCTTAAATCCTTGGTGTCTCATGATGCACGGTGACTGTTTCATTTTCATCATCCTCCTTCTCCAGAATGTTTACGTCTCGGCTAATTGTCACCTTGTTAGTTTCTGGGTCTAAGAGTCGATAACTTTTAGATTCCTCTGAGTATCCCGCGAATCTGAATTCTTGGGCTTTAGCGTCTGGCTTTCTCCTTAACTCATTTGGCACATGAGCATACACCCTTGCACCGAACCTGTGGAAGTTCTTCATATTTGGCTTAGTACCGTCCCATCTCATGATAGGAATATCATCCAGTGCTTTGGA
Organism: Halictus rubicundus; assembly: GCF_050948215.1. Taxonomy (NCBI): domain Eukaryota; kingdom Metazoa; phylum Arthropoda; class Insecta; order Hymenoptera; family Halictidae; genus Halictus; species Halictus rubicundus. The sequence goes on along the minus strand of NC_135156.1, from coordinate 688,600 downwards.
ATATATCCTATTTTGTAAATAATTGGCACTGTTTACTGCTTCCGCCCAGTATTTGTTGGGTAGATCCGCATCCCCCAATAGGCATCTGCTCGTTTCCATTAATGACCTGTTCTTCCTCTCTGCCGCGCCGTTTTGCTCGGGACAGTACGACACAGTATGCTGCATCTCTATTCCCTCTTTCTGAAACATCTTTTCCAGCCGATGATTTATATATTCTCGCCCTCTATCAGACCGAAAACACTTAGGTTTCGTTCCATACTTGGTTTTCATTAATTCATTAAAATTGGCGATTTTGTCCGGTATTTCAGATTTGAATCCATTCCAGATTGAATTAATTCCAGTATTTCTTTCGCCCTTGTTGATGACCTTTTTGGGAAACTTTGCCTCTGCATCTCCCCCTTGATGTATACCTCACAAGTGATCTTCATGCCACAATCCTTAATGCGCATATGGTCTACCAGGTTCTTGTCTGCCATTTCCTTTATTGCCTGCGGATCTCTGTGGCCTAATTTTCTATGCCACGTGCGTATACAATCTTTATTATGTTTACATGTTGCGAGAAATGCCTGGTTAACTATCTTTAGTTTGTATAAGTTACCTATCGCACTTGATGCAACTATAACCTCTTTGTCACAGAAGTTTACGTCTATTCCTTTTTTTTTTTTTTTTGTTAGTTTCCTTACTGACAGTAGACTTTCTCCTAACTCAGGAACGAACAGTATATCCTTGACTTGTACTGGGGATACATGTCCATCTGTATCTTCACACAACAATATGCCTTTGCAGATACCTTTTACTTTTGCATATTGCTAATTTGCAAAAAAAACTTTTGTCCTTTGTCATATGACTCATGGCACCAGGGGCGACAAACCAAGCTCCCCTCATATTACCTTTGGTAATTTCTGTTCTGGTAATGAAACAAAATTCTGATTCTTCTTTATTTTTTGTCTAGCTGACGTGATTTGCCTATTTTTTCGTTTGCCTCCCATTTTTGTTACTTGTAACAATCCTTTTTCATGTGTCCTTGTTTATTGCAAAAATAACAAGTCGATGCCTGTGCCTTAGATAGAGCTGTAGTTAGCCTGTTACTTCTTTGGTGCTGCGTTTTAAGGGCCATATTATCCTTCTCTCCAGGCTACGAATAAGGATTTCTCCGTCTAAAATCCTCATCGATCAGCTTTTCTTTAACCAATTCTAATGTTAATTCATCTTCGGATGTAATTTCCAAAGCCACAATCAGTGTTCCATATGAGTCTGGCAAGCTGCTTAACACCATCGCTATAACTAATTTATTTTTTACTTGTTCATCCAGTGGATAACATGGTATTCAGGTGCTGATCCATGTTACCATTTTCCGATAGTTTTGCATTGAAAAGTTTCATTAGTAGATAGATCTGATTAGATAATGTGGCTTTTTCGTGGTATCTTCTTAGGGATTCCCATGCTTCTTTTGTAGTTGTTGTATCCTTAATATGTTTTATTTGGTCGTCTTCTAATAATAACCCTATTATGGCCCTCGCCTGTATATCCGCCTTTATCCATCTTTGATCCACTTGTTCTGGTGTTTCTTCCTTCGCCGTATGCCTCAAATCTTGTTGTATTAATAAAACTTGGACCTTACAGTTCTATATCTGGTAGTTGCTATTGCTCAACTTAGCAATGGTTAATTTTGTGCACGACATTTTCCTTTACTTTTTGCTTTTCCTTATTATTTTTTTCAATTCTTTTTATCTTTAACTTTATTTCTACTTTTACTTTAACTTTACTTTGATTTAACCTCACTTTAACCTTAGCACGTGGCCTAGGCCCATAACCTATTTAAAAATGCGCACAGTGCTCACGCGTGTTACTCGCTACAAGATCTAACAGACAGTGGGGTGCAAATGTCGCATGCACGCTCGCACGTGAATCTCTAGTTCCGCTCGCGCGTTACCAACCTATGGGATTTCTATATCCCTACTCTTTATTTCAATATTCTACAGTTCGCGTGACAAACTTCCACCGTAGGTATGTACAGGGTGTCAAGAAACGATTTTTAAAAACTGTTATAGCGTGATTTTACATCTTAGGATCGGTAAAAATCTGTTAAAAAGTTTGGCGCAAAATTTACCTTGACCGACTTTTTCAAGGTCAAATTTTTTTTATGATTGTATTGTGTGTTCTGCTCATCGAGAGGAACAAACTTCTCACATGTACCCTGGATAAAAAATAAACATTTCTCTTAAAAATTGACGTTAAATATCAAATAACACGTAAAATTACTTGATTCAGAATTTCATTACAACATAATAACATAACAAGACTAAAATTATTCAGGATATTGCACAGCTATTCGGATTCCAACTTTACTTTTCCGAAAGAAATGTATCATGGAAATAAAACAACTTTTAATCTTATTCTACCGTAAACGTAAATTTTCAAGAAAAGGGTTCATTTTTTACTCGTGGTTTATTTGAGAAGAGTGTTCCCCCAATGAACAGAACACGATACAATCATAAAATGACTTGACTTTGAAAAAGTCGGTCAAGGTCAATTTTTTGCGCCCAACTTTTTACCAGATTTTCGCCGATCCTAAGGTGTAGAATCACGCTGTAACGGTTTTAATTACAGTTCTAAATAATGACTTTTTTTTTATTCTAATTCGAGTGTGTGAAATATTTTTATTCCATATATTTTCGAGCAAAAATTGCTACGTAAAGGAATTCTATTCAATGACCTCGACATTATACGTGCAGTTGAAATTTACACCTTCACACGATTGATCGTGAAAAGTATTTTATATTAAAAAAATTCGAAGGTATTACGTTTAACGAAAAACCATTAATAACTGCCAGATGGTGAATCCATGTTACATAATTCACGTACATATGTAAAATGGTACTACAAATGCTCTCAATAGTTATTCCCAATTGGTTAATAGCCATGTTTGGTTCTGTTACAGCATTATTACAATATTACAGAATCAATTGAAGATTGTGAGGTGTTCGGTTTCGAGACGCGATCGGACATCTGCCACTCCGCGCGGCTATAGATTTATATATTTGTATTTTTTTTTACAACTCGAACCGTAATTTCGAAATTACCTCGGCAAGAGTCTCGAAGACCGAACTTTACAACCATAACCGTCACGCCTGGCCCTCACGCCCTTGTCATCCTCAAGGCCCGTGAAGTTTCGAGACACGCGTTCGCAGCCCCTTAGGCCATCTGGTTCAGACCAAACGCGTGTCTCACTATTTTAGAAATCTGTAATTTCTAAAGGATACTGGACGAGAGGTGCTTAGGAGTCCCGGATCCAAGGTTTGAACCCGATAGTCGTCCGTCCATTTGGGACAAGGGGCCATAAAATTGCATTAACTAAAGGCCACTTGGGCCTCTTCGTCGCGCTTCACCGAGGTCCCGTGGTTCGAAAACTCCCGAAATTTCCACGATTGACCTGGGGGAAGGACTTTCACCTCCACCGTGGAGTACTGTCCGGATGGATACTGTCTGAGGGAGATCCTCCTGCCTAAGGTTAATCAGCGAATGGGGATGATTCTCTCGAAAATTCGGGCCCATCCCTTCGAGGAGTCTAACACCAACGAGGTGACGAGCGAACGGACTCCGGGGCAATCAGTCGTCAGTTCTCACCAGAGAAGCTCGCAGAACACACATAGTATTCGTTCGTAGACAACGTTCGCAGTCTCATCCAAAAGACATTTTCTCAGTTAGTCGTACACAACCACCGCGCAATCACTTCGGATCCAGTTACCGAATATTAACCTGGCGGGTAACATTTCGGTGACACGGGTACGCGACGCGTTCACAACGGTGAATCCGAGGTTTACAACCTCGGGTGAATAGACAATCAAGATCCACGCGTCACACTCGACCGTCGCATCGCAAAACATGATTCATACGGAAAACTAGTGTTTTCGTCGCGTTGTCACCGCGCCACAACTTAACTCCCAAATAAGGATTTCGTGAACAGTGATTTCGTCAATAAGATCCAAGTGATTCCACAACGCCTAATACGGAGGCTGTTCGATGGTCTATTAATTAGCATACGCGGTGCGTTGGCGCATACACGGGGAACATATTGTATATGCATACTGTAAACGTAGACTGTAGACTGTACACCTATTTTACTGCCTACAGGGACAACCTTCGTGAATTCAAAATTTAAAATGGTATAACAATTCTAGCTATTGAAGAAAGTATTTACACGAATCCATTTGTGTAGACAATGTTCGTGAAAGCCGGTAAAAATCCTTAATTTGAAAATTAGTTAGATAATTACAAACTATCTCTTTCCACGCTTTCCACATTTTCACATTATTAAATATAAATAATTCTATTATTTCATGTAATGATCTCAATAATATTAATATCTTATATACATATAGACAGCGGATCTTTATGCAAAATAAAAATTTTCTACCTCAATTGCAACAAACTGGAGCGAAATATAAATTTATTTTCTTTTTTAATATATTTAACAGGTTGAAAATAATATAGCAGTATTTTTAAAATGTTCTAATATTTTCTGTTTTAAATTACACCTCCTCATTTTTGTCATAAATGCATAAAATCCGCTGTCTACGTATATAAAATCCTTTTATATGTCTGTTCTGTTTCTGTTTTGTTACTGTTATGTTCCTGTTCTTGTCTCGTGTGCACAAGCATCTCGAGTTGTAATAAGAACTTGTTTTATATTTATAATTTTATTATTAAAAGCTTTATCAAGCCACAAAAGCTAACTTTTTGCATGATTGTGAAGAAAAATTTTACGGTAAAATCGTTATGTTTCTTTCAGAGTTCTGTATCTTTATTAAATTGACACTTTTTGTGACTTTTTTAATCAGTTAACCACGGTTACGAAATCTCGAGCAAGCAAAACATGTTACCGGAAGTTATTTGTCTTGGATGAACAAATTTCATGTCATATTTTTTACCTATCTTTGCGGATTTTAAAATTCTTGTATTCTGTATTTTCTACTGTTTCTTTCATGTACAGTCCCCTCATTATATTAGTATTATATATTGCTTTATTCAGCCTTACAGCCAAAAATTGGACTCGGTTTACAATATCCTATATTTACAAAAAACTATCTTATCCACACATTCTCTCTCTCTTTCTCTCTCTCTCTCTCTCTCTCTCTCTCCCTCTGACTCACTCATTCCTACTCTGACCGATCTACCTATACTCTGCCTATTCCTATTCTTATCCTGATTATTATACCATTTCATATTCTGTTACCTTTGGTTTAAGTTTGATGAAATTTAAATTTATGCTCTCTTTTTTCTCAACTTCTCAAACCACGCTTCTACATTTTTATCTATCCTTCCACTCACTACATCCTTCACCCTGATCCTTCCCTCAATTTCTCTGCATTCTTTGTTAGGTGTTCCAGATTACTATACCTGTCCCCACACAGGTCGCATCCTCTCGCTTCGTTTTCCAGCCAATATTTATTCGAATTTTCTGCATTTCCGCATCTTACTTGGGCTAAGAGTTTTTTTACTGTCCCCTCTTCCCTCCTTATAATCCCCTCATTTCCGGTTATACCACCAAATCAGAAACAACCTGTACATTTTAACATTTGAAATGTAAAATATCATATTTTTAAAGAGTACTGCAATTTTAGTCAACATAAAAATGGACGTAGAACATAAAATCGGAAATGCAAATAGACAAAAATTGTATCGAACAATTTATATATTGATAAAAAATAAATTTTCAATTCAATTACTGTTATTTTATCAGCCAATCATGTTTTCAGTTTGCGTTTAGAACTCATTTTGTTATATGTGACGAATCGAATGAAGAACGACAGGACTGTGTTTTAACTTAGTCGTATATACGATGTTACATAGTCAACTGCTTTTGTCATCAAGACGCATGTACTGCATAAAGAAATAAACAATTGACGATCGAAAATCCGTTGATCCTTTTGAAGCGATTGACTGATACGTAAAGGTAAATTTCGACTTATAGAGGTAGTTCTTCTGAATTCGAGTTGTAGAGATAAAATACATAATTTAACGTGCAATAAATGATTCGAGTTAATGAAGTTTTTTAGACTTGTAGAGGTCAGTGGAAGGGAATCAAAAAAATTTCGTCTCACAGAGGTTTCCGACTTATCGAGGTTCTACTATATTATAAAATTTAATTTGAATTGAAAAAATGTTCAGATTTCTCCTCAGCTTACAAAAATCACTTTGAAGCTATTTGTTAGATAGTATTACTTGAGGAAAAAGGCTGATAATATTATCTATATGGGATGCAGTAATACCTGTTATGTAGTGGTATTTGATTCTTTGCGATTAAAAACACTTTGTGTATAACAGAACAAGTTGCAGTACAGAAAAAAACAATTATTTCTATGACTTTAGTAGTATCCGTAGATCGGAAAACCTGTTTTACGGTTGTGTTGTGCATTTGGAAGCAAATTAACATGGTAGAGTGAACGGAGTCATTGCATATGCAGGTCAGCTTTTAGCGTAAATGGGTTTATGCTGTGTTCCTGCTTGCTGGAAGATATGTGGCTAACGGGATTCGCGTTGAACACCGTCACATTCTTCCCCTTCATTTCTTCTCTCTTTCTTTTTCTCTCTCTCTCTCTCTCTCTCTCGGGCTCTCTTACACTCTCTCTCTCTCTCTCTCTCTCTCTCTCTCTCTCTCTCTCCCACGGGCTTTCTTGCTCTCTCACTTTCTCGCTCTCTCTCTTCTATGTACTTAAATGGCTACCAACGGCAACCTAATACACGGTGCTCAAAAATAGCTTTCGAATTTTTGGTTCTATACAAAGATTTTAATCATATAAATATCATTTATAAATACATTCAAACTTATACATACAACTACATACGTACACAGTAATTTACATAAGGTTACTAGGCAAGTTGAATAATAACACGTTATATCGTTTGAAATTTTACAATCGTACCATCTGAATCTAACTCATCTAATATTCACTTCCTTATATTTCAGCATATATATATATATATATATATATATATATATATATATATATTTATATACATTAAAAGTTTATAAAGTACCAAGTAATTATAGAATGTTTAATAGAAAAATTCTGTTTTTCTGTTCAAGTGACGTGCAAAAAAAAATATGCGATACGTAAAACAAAATAAATATCTGTTGGTGAACTGTTTTTATAAAAAACAAACATTCTTATTTATGTACTAAAAATACAATTGAAAAGTAAGCAAACGCTATATCCAAAATGTTAATATACTATTCCGAAGCTGTTACTAGAAACATTTCGTCTAAGTTGGATGCTCCCTTCCTTGAATGATAATCCTTGAATGAAGTTTTTCTCGATTTCTATATAAAATATTTTATATACCTAAGTTTTATAAAGTACGAAGTCTAACATGGATGAACATGTTTAAAAAATCGTGATCTACTTTCGTTCGTCATAACTTATTGTATATTGTTCGAATCCCTAATGAATATTGCAAAAATGACACATTTAACTTTCCAGTGTCAATTACCTATGACCCATGCCATATATTTACACCTACTTGTGTGTGAAATATATACAAAAACAATCGTAAGGCGAATTTTCTACGTAAAATACCTAAAAGTTGACATTTTATACATCTGCAATATTACGTATCTTTTCTACGTATACAAGATGTCCGAAACATGTGGTACTAGGAGATATACAGGGTGTCCCACATAAATGGGAACACCTAAATATCTTTCGTATGTACAGTCCTATCAGAAAACTTCAGAGGACAAAGTGACACTATTGCAGGGGGCAATTATAATGGTGAAGAAAAAAATTTTTTATGTCGTGGTTTTTAATGAAATTTCAAGGTCACCGATGTTTTTTTAAATGGAATAGTATATTTTTTTACGATGGCCTGATAGACAATAAAAAACTGAATTTAGTGGATACCACCTCTTTGACCTTGAAATGACGTTGAGCAAGAATCAGTCAAGAAAGGCCAACCCGACGTAAACAACGCGCAATCTTTGCTGAAACACGTCAGTTTTAAACTTCCACATTTCATCCGCTTCAACATGATTATTCTTGCTCAAGGTCATTTCAAGGTGAAAAAGGTGGTATCCACTAAATTCAGTTTTTTATTGTCTATCATGCTATCGTAAAAAAATATACTATTCCATTAAAAAAAACATCGGTGACCTTGAAATTTCATTAAAAAACATTACATAAAAAATTTTTTTCTTCACCATTATAATTGCCCCCTGCAATAGTGTCACTTTGTCCTCTGAAGTTTTCTGATAGGGCCGTAAATACAAAAGATATTTAGGTGTTCCCATTTATGTGGGACACCCTGTATACAGTGACTCCCAAAAATATTCGGGCACCAGCTATAACTAACTTTACGACTTGATAATTCGTTTGTTGATAAAGTAATCGTGCTGAGAATTGTTTGTAGCAATAAAACATCTATTAATGTTGATAAACATAAATAATTTATTTGAAAAATATACATACATTTCATAATCAAAATTAGTAAAAGAAATAATGTACCATTTGTGGCTCACAAAAATATTCGGACAATATTAATTTTTCTATTTAGATAATGTAATTTAGCATTACAAAAGTTTAATACTTCGTGGCATAACCATTTTGTTTAAGAACATGTCTTAATCTGTTTGGTATAATATTTGTAATGTTTTAAAAATATTCAACAGTTATATTCGACCACTCAGTTGCAAGTCTTTGTTTTAATTCGGCTATCTATGTAATGGGGGTTTTTCGAATTTTTCTATCCAATTCATCCCATAAATTCTCAATAGGATTAAGGTCTGGTGATTGGGGCGGCGGTGTAATAAAAATTCTTGCACAATACGTGACTTGTGCTTGGGGTCGTTGTCTTGGTAAAACTTAAAATTATTATTAAGCCCCAGTTTTCCAGCACTTTGAACTAAATTATTTTGGAGTACATTTAAATAACGATTTTTGTCCATGATACCGTCAATAAACACTAGGTTACCGACTCCATATGACGAAATGCAACCCCAGACCATTACGCTGCCTCCGCCGTGTTTCACTGTACCCCTTGTATTTTCAAAATTAAACTCTTTATTCGCTTTCCGCCACACTATAGTTCTTCCGTCGGAATTGTACAGATTGAATTTGCTTTCATCAGCAAATATGACATCCTTCCACCATTTCATCCTTAGAAATTAGTTATCTTGCAAAGGTTTTTCGTTTATTCCTATTCTTTTCGTTGATAAATGGTTTCTTTCTAGCTACTCTTCCACTGTAACCAGGTTGCCTCAGCGTTCTCCGAACTGTTTCGGCTGACATATTTCTGGAGCTTTCTCCTAATAACTCACTAACTATTTTTGCAGCACTTAAGCGCGGATTTTTGCCATTTTCAATATAAAATCAATATAAAATCGTCGACAGATATCTGCACCAGTGCTCTTACTTATACGAAGCATTGTACTAATTTCGCGATAGGTTTTTCCTCTTTCTCGACGAAAAATTACAAGCTGTCACACATCGAAACTCGTATTCTTTCCTTTGCGACCCATTTTGAACGAATTCACGTTTCCTACTAACAGTAGTGAGGTGGTATGGACATCTAATGGTCCACGAGATTCTGTTTGTAAACAATCGTTTTCACGTTCTTGAAATATCGCTTTCCCAGAAGGCGATTGCCAGAGAAATGTAATACGTGTCCGAACGTTTTTGTGAGTCACAAATGGTCCATTATTTCGTTTAATATTTTTTATTATGAAACGTATGTATTCTTTTTAGATAAATCATATATGTTTATCAACATTATTAAATGTTTTATTGCTAGAAACAATTCCCAGGGCGATTGCTTTATCAACAAACGAATTATCAAATCATAAAGTTAGTTATACCTAGTGTCCGAATATTTTTTAGACTTACTGTATATAATACATATTATTATATATCTGCTAGTACCATATATACAGGGTGGCCCACATAACTCTGAACAGCTCAATATCTCGAAAACTATGCCATCGATTTTAAAGTTCTTAGTCTTAAATTGCATGGAACTGAAGGGCCTTTCCGACTACATAAACGTGAAGTGGCCTCCCTTCCCCTTTAACGGGGGAGGGGTGGTACCTTTGTAGTTTTAAATGGAGCCCCCTATAAAATGTTACATATTTAGATTCTACAGGAAAAAACAAGTCAATTTTGTCTGAAACATTTTTTTGTCAGATACTTCCACGATGAGATATAACAGTTTGAAGTTTCGAGTTGTAGGTACTGGAAGCGCTCGGAAATAGCGTCATGGAATTATACGCGCTCGAGTCCTTTGCTTATTCGTGAAGAAATAAAATGTACTTTAAATTAAATGTTCAAAATGTCCACCATGGGCTTGTAAACATTTATTTACTCGAAACATCAAAGTTGTTCTAACATTTTTTAACATTTCGGGAGTCACTGAAGCGCAAGCGTCACGTATTCTTTGTTTCATATCCTCTTTTGTCGTCGGTGGTTCAAACATAACTTTGTCCTTTACATATCCCCATAAGAAAAAATCTAATGGTGTTAGATCGGGGGATCGAGGAGGCCACTGACGAGGTCCCCCACGACCTATCCATTTGTTCCCAAATTTTTCGTTCAAAAATTGCCTGGTGATGATTGCAAAATGTGGAGGAGCGCCGTCTTGTTGGAACCACATTTCTCTTCTAACGTACAGTGGCACATCTTCCAAAAGCGCAGGCAAATGATTTTTTAAGAAATCACAATAACTTGCAGATGTTACAGTTTCTTGAAAAAAATAAGGTCCAATCACAAAATCTCCTATTAGGCCACACCAAACATTTAAAGACCATCGATGTTGAAAGGGAACACATCGCATCCAATTTGGGTTTTCCACGGCCCAATAATGCAGATTATGTCTATTTACATGACCTGAATTCATAAAAGTGGCCTCATCGGAAAAAAGTATTTTGCACAAAAAGTCATTTTCCACAACACCCTGCAGCCACTCACAAAATCTTACGCGGTGATCGTAATCTGCTATCGAAAGCTCTTGTGATAAAACCATGTCATATGGATGATACTTTTGCCGTTTCAAAATACGTTGAATTGATGAACGACTAATATGTGATGTTTGTGCAAGTGTACGTTGACTAATATGAGGATTTACTGAGGATACTGGCACTATTATTTTCATTAGTGACAGCTTTAGGTTTATTGCGAGTTTTTTTACACAATTCACCGTGCTCGCGAGGCCGCTTTTCTAAATTATGAAATGTTGCATGACATTTTTTGATCCCATAACGTTCAAAAAACATCACTGCTGCACGCCGATAATTTTTTTGGCATTCACCTAACGTTAATAACATATTCACTTCTGTGTCAAAAGTAGCCATAATCACAATGTTACTGCTTGAATAACAGCTCTAAACTGAAAACGTTTTCATAGATAAGTGAGTCAAACTCAAGAATTGTAAATATTATTGTTTGTGTTTCTTCATGAATAAGCAAAGGACTCAAGCGCGTATAATTCCATAACGCTATTTCCGAGCGCTTCAAGTACCTACAACTCGAAACTTCAAACTGTTATATCTCATCATGGAAGTATCTGACAAAAAAATGTTTCAGACAAAATTGACTTGTTTTTTCCGGTAGAATCTAAGTATGTAACATTTTATAGGGGGTTCCATTTAAAATTACAAAGGTACCTCCCCTCCCCCGTTAAAGGGGAAGGGAGGTCACTTCACGTTTATGTAGTCAGAAAGGCCCTTCAGTTCCACGCAATTTAAGACTAAGAACTTTAAAATCGATGGCACAGTTTTCGAGATATTGAGCTGTTCAGAGTTATGTGGGCCACCCTGTATATACAGAGTGTGTCCTTCGAGCTCTGTCCACTTGAATATCTTGGTTATTTCAAACAATACGAGAAAATGTTATTTATAGAAATTGTAGGGTTTAAGAAACTGCATATGTAATATGGTATAAATGATATTCTTGCAAGTGGAGGCGTAGAGAAGATATACAGGTCACTTTTGTTTTTTTAAATGGAATGTCCAATTTTTTAGGATTGATTTCGATAGGTTGGCGTATTCTGAGTATAAAAGTACTAAAGAGTATTTATCCTAAAACTTACCGTTGCTGAAATATTTGACTGTTTTCATTCTAGTAATTTCATTGTGGAACGCATTCAAGGATACGCTCACTACGTCAAATGTAAACATTGGTAGGCTTTCGACGTCTCTCAATGTCAGTCAGTTTCTCAGTTAGTGAACATAAGATTGTCAATTTGAAATTTTGATTCGAAGAACAATTAGAGATGCTTCTAATTTATAGAGAAAGTAAGAGAACGCAATTGTGGCACGGTTTGACAAGACGTGTTGAATGTGCCGGACAACCGTCATGCTGATATCAAATTCTTAAACGGATGTCTAGTGGTAAATCTTGTACAGGTATTTGTGGCTCATTTTGCAAGAATGTTGCATACTTTCCTCCATTTGAAGTATCGTTTATGAAACAAGGACCAATTATTTCATTATTTAAAATGGCACCCCAGACCTTTAGACTCTACATGTTTATTTACATTCACGCTCTTGATTGTAGAGTCTTGGTCAAAGCCTACGATCTCGATAGACATCAGTTCTAGGTAACACTTTAATTTTCGAAGATCAAGGTCATTTCAAGGTCATGTTATTATACATATCTGGATGTACTTTTCGATTAGTTACACGATGCAATAAAAAAATTGTAGTTATGTATCAAAAAACACCGACGACCTTGATAACTCCGAAAAAAATGACTTTCGGAAGAAAATATTCTTACTAGATATTTGGTCCACTGACACCGTGCACGTTACGTAACAAATATTTTTTGCATCACAATAACCTGAAGAGATATTTAGGTAACCTTACTTAAACGGACCACCCTGTATATAATAACACATGTAAGCACGGTGTTTACTACATATATATATATAGAGCTACTTGCGTAAACACCGTGCTTACATTACCACATTCTAAACAAATTCTTTTGGATAATTATTTACAATAGCGGCTTCCTCGTCGATTTCAATCACTGATTGGTATGAAATATAATATATTTCGGAATGCTACGATGGTACGTGTTGTTCGTACATGTTACAGTTACGTTCTATTAAAAAGGCACGGTGAATACTGGGTATGTCACCACTAGGTGGCGTCGATACATCACAGTTATTAGGGTCATTATTCTGAACAACTTTTTCCTATACGTGTTTTGGATACTGTTGGGATGACTGCAGTCTAAACTAGTAGTGTAGATTATAGTGTAGACTACTACAACTATACCTTTTTCCAATAACTAAATTTCCCCTTTAGGGTAAGGGAGGGGATCCACTCTTCCTCCTAACCCACCCTTCCCAAACCTAACGCAGACCTAACCAAAATTCTTTCAAAATGACTATACAAACTTGAGTTAGATTAAGTATTTTAATTTTTCTTGGAGTTGCCAAAAACCACGGAGGGTTAGATTTCTATTGCTACAGTGAATTCGCGATTTACGTCGCCGTGGCCTAGATGATAAATGTCGCGGAATTAATCCCACTACCGCGGGATATACCCTGTGAGGGGCCAAGAAGCTCGAGAGTCCTCGGTTTCCGAGAAGTGTAACATAATACGGGTCGGATATATCGGTGTGAGAACAGAAGACCTGTACTAATCTAATAACAATACTTGTTTATTTTTCATTATTTTCTTATTAGTACCTATTATAGTGACACGTCTCTTGCCGGCCCTGTGTTTTTAGTGGGAATAGAAGGTCGTTGGCGAGTCGTTACTCGATCTTCAATGGATTCGTGGTAGGGGTTAGCCAGCGGTGGGATTTTGCAAGCGGGCGAATCAGACTGTATGCAGAACCATCATCTTGGCGTCAGTGAGCGTATTGGGTCATCCAGCTATGGGTCGACACAAGAATGTTTATGAGAGATGTGCTGTCAGTGAGCAATAGTCGGCGACGTTGTTTAAAGTCTATAGTAGGCTTGGGCACCTTGCGGCTTGCGAGGTACAAATGACTCCTTGCCCTACTCCTGGCTCCTCCCCGCCAAACTCCTATGGAGTGTAGATGTTCAGTTTTTACTCGATATGTGTCACAAATATCTAGTCGATAAAAGTCCCAGAACTATCCCCACTACCGCCGCGTATGCCCTATGGTGGGCCAAGAAGCTCGAGAGACTCGCTCGTCGAGAAGTGTAAAGGCTCGTACAGACCTGAACATTTCGACGAACATTGCGCCGAACAGCGAAACGAAACGCAAAATCGACATTCATTTCGGCGATCCGAACGGCGCGATTTTGCGTTTCGGTCACTGTTCGGCGCAATGTTCGTCGAAATGTTCAGGTTTGTACGAGCTTTAAGATAATACGGGTCGGGTATAAAGGTATGAGACCAGGAGACCACTCTAATCCAATAACAAAACTTCTTTCTTTTTTGCATTATTTTTTATGGGACTTGCACCAACATATTCATGGCATTTTTCTATTGAAACTGTTACCAAATATGATATAATTCCGATGATATTTACTTGTGTAATGAACGATTAAGTTTTCGGACGCAAAGAAAGACAGCGTATGGGACAGAAACAGACGCGGAGAGTCGAAGCGGTCGGGAAACATGAAAGACTGGCGTGACCTCAGGCTTTTAAATCAAAAGTTAAACTTTTTAATTATGGATTATTTTTTTACGAGACTTTTACCTATATATTTGTTGAATTTTTCTGATTAAAATGATACAAACACGTTACAATTCGAATCATATTTACACTAATTTTGCGTTCATATAATTGTAATAGAAAGTAACTTTCATCGTTCATTACTCAAGTAAATATCATCGGAATTATATCATAGTTGGTATCATATTCATTAGAAGAATGCCACGAATATATTGGTGAAAGTCCCATAAAAAAATAATGAAAGATAGAGAAGTTTCGTTATTGGATTAGTAGTGGTCTCACGGTGATACACCCAACCCGTATTATGTTTACACTCCTCGGCGACCGAGGCTACTCGAGCTTCGCTGTCCTTTTCTACGTTCGGCAGCGTATCAAAGAATAGTATCTTAAGGGCCCGGGGAAGTCACGTGACTTTTTAATTAATAATTTCCATTCACAGCCTTCAGACACAGACTTAGGATTCGTCTTGGTCTTGCTTGATCCGACGGGTCTTAAGTCTGTGACTAAACTTGTCACTTTTTTTGCTCTGTATTATCGATATTATAAATTCTGACGCCAGAAATGTGCTTCAAGTTTGCGCCTTTATTTCGCATCAGAATCAAGACAAATTATAGCTCAATTTGTAGCTGGAGATATTTTCTAGTGCGCGCTGGTCTCGACATCATCCAGAAAACTCATCCAATGGCATAAAAATGCTTGGATTCCACGGCATGCACATCGTCAATTTTTGGCCTACTTCGAACGCTTAAATTACCAAATACCTGCATAATCTCGGCAACTCCTGACTAGCGCGAATTGAATCTTCCTCTTTCGAATGAGCCCTTTACCAGCGACAAAATATTCCTTTTTAAGGACGAAAACTTGATCCCCGTAAAACCATATTTTGTCGGTAACGTAGTCACTCTACTTTTGGCAGTCCGAGCCCTTAAGGACGAAAACTTGAAGCACGTAAAACCATTTTTTGACGGTAATGTAGTTACTCTACCTTATCGCGAATCTACGGAGACCGGCCCCTTAAGATATTTTCTATTTTCTTATCTCTTCGTTGCATAACAACTTCTCTCGAGCGTAATTACGCTTCAAACACGAGACGAATAACAAAGTAACGATTATTCAATTAAAAACAAGAAATGGTGTCATAACTTTCTATGACTGCGATCTCGAGAATCACGAGTTGAATACATGCAGTATCTGATCTAGTTTTTTAAGAAAGTACTTCAGCAATCCTCTCTGTCTTCGTTACCTTTTCCTACTCTATTCCTTTGCTTTTTCTTTCTTTTTTTTTTGTAATTCGTGGCTCCTAACACATGCTCTTGTCTGGACAAAAGTTATCTTGATTATTATACTCTTCGAAAGACTACGCACAAACCCTTAACGCTGAGCGTCTTAAGGGAGGCAGGTCTTGTAATCGGCTTATATTTTCGTTAATCTTTAGGAATTTTTTGCACGAATCCCTACGAATCTTTAAGGTTACTTTATTCAGTATTACACCAAGAAAAAACATTTTTCTAACAATGAAATTATAAATACAACCGAATTATAGCAGTTTCGCAAATAGGTTCTTTCTTCGACATGCAAAACTGCGCGAGTTGTAGCGTCTCTGGTAGTTGTCTGAAATGAATGAATTAAACATTCTTTCAATTGAGTTGATATTTCTAAGAATATGAACCTAATTTGATGTAAAAAGATTGAATATTGTGCACCTTATTTGTTTTTTTGTTCATCTTCTGGGGAATGTTATAAACTAAAGGTGTGCAAAATTTGAAGTTGATCGGTCAAATAGTTTTTAAGCTATCCCCAGCGCAATTTCTGAAAACGTGTTTTCGAGAAATATGCTGTGGTATATGCTGTGGTTCTGAGTTTACAGAGGTTGTGTTTGCTCAGTCTAGACTACATATCGCTCGACTAGTGTTCGATTCAGATTTTACTCGGACTCAATTCAACGACTTGGGCTCGACTAAGACTCTACGCTCGCTTTCAAGCTTACGAAGCTTTTTTAGCTGTTCCCCAAATCGTCCTGATTGGCCGGGCCTGAATTAGCCTTTTTAACCAATCAGGTACTTCTTCGGGGACTCCTTGCGTCCTTGACGCGCTTTCTCTAAACGCGGGGGCGACCCCGGAAATTTGGTAATATAGCGGGATTTCCTACGGGCCCACGGTGCATGACGTGGCCGGCTGTCGCCTACCTGCCTAGCTTCCGGGTCTCTTTGGAAAACTCCAGGTTTATGGTACCCGCACGAGCTGTTGAGGCCGAAGGTAAAAAATCTAATAGCCAATACGTGCCATAACAAAAACTGCTAAGACGAGTGACGGCTTTGTCGGAATGTGTGTGTTCGGAGCGCGGAGTCGAGCTGACCCACCAGGCTATAGTATCGATACGAAGTTAAATTTCGGCCCATAATTTTGAAAATATATTTTTGAAATATGTTAGAAGAGATTTATGAAAAAAAATTTCTATTTTTACAGGGACCGCCCCCGTTAATATGGCTTTTTATTATTTTCTCTATTTTCTGCTAATATCTGCAAATTAAACCAATTCACATTTAAAGTTTAATATGCTCTCAATTAACGTACAAAACTCACGGGAGGACTTTTCTTTGATAATAGTTAAACATAAACAATTAGGACAAATTGCGATTATTTCAGAAAAATTTGTTTGCAGTGGGAAGGCCTTATAATACTAAACTCACCTTAGGAAAAATCAAATTGAAAAACCAAATATCCTGCGAGGGACTCACGTTTGAAAAAATGCACGGAATTTGACAATAAACTTTCAACCTCAATTTTAATTACAAATTGATTTATTCAGTTAAAATTGAAGGTAGTTGTAGAAACTACGTTCTGTTATGAACATTTTAGGATAGATTCACACATCTTACACTTTGATTTTCTGACTTTTTTCCATTGGGCGACACACTGTGCGTCGTAGAAGTAGAGGTCTATGTAGGAGTTAGCGTTAGGGTAGGATGCAAGGTTTGTGCTGCGTAGTTGTATGTTGTATTTTATGGTGTTCGTGTTTAGCCAGTTTTTGAGGTTGGTTCCTCTGTGGTTATTAATTTTGTTGTTTCAGTCTTCGTGTCGTGTATTCAGGTCGCCAGCTAGTATGTCGCCAGTAATATGAGTTGGGGTTTGTTAAGTCTAGTTCTGTTATTATTTTGCCGAGTACCATTGTGAAATCCATTTTGTCGTTGTCGGGAACGTAGGCCCATATTATGTACTGTTTTTTTTTTTTTGGTAGTGTGATTTTGATTATTGTTGTCTTTATTATAGTGTCGTATGTTAGTGTGGGGTTGTGAATTCGTTCATGTTTGATTTCACGTTTGATTAGGATAACGGTTCCGCCTTCTTGTGTTGAATTTAATCTGTCTGATCTGTGAATGGTGAATTTGGCTTATGTAATTGTGTGTTTCTGGTGTAGTTTTGTTTCACCCAGTAAGACTATGTCTGAGACATGTTCGGTAAGCAATTGTAGGAGGCTTGCTCTCTTCTGATTGGATATTAAGGAATTTACATTTAGAGTCATTATGTTAATTTTCGGAGATTGTTGACTACGGGTTGTGTTAGGCATTGTTTGTTGTTGGTATTAGTTGAAAGAGTGTATGTATGTTGGTCGTGTTGTTTCTTACTGCGTGGTTTAGTGTGTTTAGTTAATTTTTTATGACTAGTAATACGTATGTGAAATCTTGTGTACACGTGGTGGTTGGTTGGTTACATGTTTATATGTTTTTGTCGTTTGTGTGGGTGGAGGGGTGGGGTGGGTTATTGATGGGTTGTGGTATGATTTTGTTGTGGGTGTGTTGCCGGTTATTTGGCTGTATAGTACATTTGGATGATGATTTTCGGATTTATTAGTTTTTGGATGTTTATCTTTTTGTTGTTTCGTTTTGTTTGATTTGTTGGTCTAATATGTTTTGTTTGTGCTGTTTGGTAACTGGGCAGCCTCTGTATGAGGCTGGGTGGCCGTTGATCCCGCAAAGGGTGCATTTTAAGTGAATTGTATTGTCTTGTGTGTGGGTGATTTTGCATTTGCCGATTTCGTGGGATTGCAATTGGTGGAGGAGTGTCCGAATCTTTGACATTTCCAGCATTGCGTAATTTCTTTTGCTATGATTTTTTGCCAGGATATTGCCTGGTGAAGGATATTTTTGTGGAAGACAGGTTGAAGAGTCACTGCACACGGTGTGCAGATTGACGGGAAAACCCCAAAAGATGAATAGCTGCAGCTCACAACTGACCGTGAAGGTCTGCAATGTTTATAAACATCATTGCTATTGAGGCATAGAAAGATGTCCGAGTCTTTCTTCGTGGCACCGACAATAAAGTAATAAAGAACTAAATGCATTAAGGAAAAGCTTTCTCTCAAAAATAGCAAGGAAGTCACGCCCGTAAAAACAGACATATTTTTCATTTATTCTGCTACGTTGTCAAACTTCCGATGCCGTGGGTTTGAACACGTCGAGAAAAACGACCTGATTGGTCGGTTTATCTGAAAATCGCTGATCAATTATGAAAGTTTTGGGCAAATGTATACATTGAGGAATTTTGCTCCTAGAACGCGGGAATGAAGACGTCAGAACGATTTCACCAAATGTTTTATTGCACGTGACTGTGATTTTGAACGTGCTGTAAAATCCCCAAAACGTGGCAATAATTCGTTTACTACATATATCGTATACTGTACATTTACTATGATAACGCCATTTAAAAAGTCTAAGTAACAGTATTGAGATGCATCGATCATAGATTATAATAGTACCTAAGCACAAACACTGACATTGGAAACAACTGCGACTTACACTATTTAAGGAACAACATTTTTCTCATTTCTTTGTTGTTTTTGTATATATGTGCGCCTTGATTTCCAAAAGTTTTATCGTGTAGATATTATTCAGTACCGTGAGTACACTACTTTAAACTATAAAAAATACAAATTTGGACTCTAATTATTAATTTTTTTTTTCTTTATTATTCACACCCTTTGAGTCTCACCGATCTTTTTCTGATTCAATTCCCGAACTTGTTGTTCTAGAACTAGACGTAAATATGATCGTTATAATCCAAAAAAGTTTGCGCCTTTTTGCGACTTTTTGAGAAATAAGGTCAAAATGGTTTGAAAAGCGCGACACAAATGATTTTTTGGATCCATATTTATTTTAAGGGGGCTGGCATGGTTTGAAATCCATATGCGTATGCAAGGGTCAAAATCTTGACAAATTGACGCTTCAATATTGCAACGTGCAGTTTAAAAGTGGTCAATTGTGTTTCCTAAAAGTCCAATCTATGTCCGTTCAGAGCCCAAATTGCGAATTTCTACCTCATCGTGGAGTAATTTATAATATTCGGCAGAAAACTCGCTTTCTGAAGCAAGTATGACGTCACAAGATGGCTGCCGCTGAGAGATTCTCTTAATTTCGAGAGATTTAGTGTTCGTATCGAAAAAAACGCTCTGAACATACGTAGCAAAGACATGTACATATACGGTGGTATGCATTTTTAATTGATTACTTACTTATTTAAGGGCCCGGACTGCAAAAAGTAGAGTGACTACGTTACCGACAAAAATATGGTTTTACGTGCCTCAAGTTTTCGTCCTTAAGATCCTTTGGCTCATTTGCTAGTAGCGTTATGTCGTCCGCGTATGCTAGAGTCCAGATTTTTTCTTTTCCTACTCTGACTCCTCCTGCTTGGTTTTTCCTCATATTCTCCTCCAGATCCGCTATGTAAATTGTGAACAACGTTGGGGCTCAGAGGGCAACCCTGTCTTACCCCTTTTGTCGTCCAGAATTTCGATGACAGTTCTCCGTTTACTTTTATAGTATTTCTTGTTTCTCTGTAAATTTCTCCGATTCTCGTCCTCAATCGTTTACTTATTTCCTTTCTTTCCATAATCTTTTGGAGTTTTACTCTATCTACTTTATCAAATGCTGCGCTTAGGTCTGCAAAAAAGGTGTACAGCTTTCCCCTTTTTTTCTGTATTTCTCTGTTGGATACATAGTTCAGAATAAAAATATTATCTATCGTTCACCTTCCGCTCCTGAATCCTGCTTGTGTTTCTGGTATTATGTTGTTTTTCTCTAATTCCTCTTTTAACCTTTTTTCCAAGACCATAGCATATATTTTATAAGCTGTGTTTAGGATCGTTATTCCCCTGTAATTTGTCACCTTTTTTGAATATTGGTGAAATCACCCCTTCTTTCCACCTCTCCGGGAGTCCTTCTCCTTTCCACACTTTATTGAAAATTTCTGTGATCCTTTTGACTATTTTCTCGTTTCCGTAAATCCAGACTTCATTTTCTATTCTGTCTTCCCCTGCTGCTTTCCTCTTTTTTAATTTCCTGATTTGTTCTTTTACTTCTGCTTCTGTTATTTCCTCTTCCTCTTCTCCCTCCGTGTTATCTGTTTCTTCCTTCTCTCCTATTTCTTGTTTATCGTCTACGCCCTCTAGCAATGTTTTGAAATGCTCCTTCCATTCTTCTAAATCTATTTTATTGCTGATTCCTATTCTTTTCTTTCTTTCCTTGTTTATATATTCCCATATTTGATTTTCTCCCTTTAATTGCCTTATCTCCTTCTCTAAGTTTTCTTGTAATTCCCTTCTTCGTTCTTCACACTCTTTTTTGTATTCCCTTCTTTTCTTCTGGTAATCTTCTTTGTTTCCTTTTCCCCTTCTCCAGCACCTCAGTGCTTTCCTGGCTTCCCTTTTCTTCTTTGTACAATTCGAATTCCACCACTTGAAGCTGCCCAGTTTCCATTTCTTGATCTTAATTTCCTCTTTCTGTACTGCGTTATTTATCTTTTCGACCATTTCTTCTACCATATCATTTATGTACCTTCGTCCTATTAAAGTTTATTTTGCTCAATTCCGATTGGAACGCCCTCTTACCTTCCTCTGTCCAGACTCTTCTCTCTCTCAGTCTCTCCTCCTGTTTTCCCTCCCGTTCTTTCCGATTATTTCCTCTATATAATTCCACAATCAGCGGCATATGGTCCGACTCGACTCTTTCTCCCACTGTGAATTTCTTGATATCTTCTTTCGCCTCTACATTTGTTATTATATAATCAATTACCGTGCTCCCTCTCGGCCCCGTATATGTATACTCCCCTTCTTCGTCTCCCTCTGTGTTCCCATTTAGAATATTCCATCCTCTTTCCTCAATTATCTCCAATAATAACTTTCCCTCCGTATTTGCCACTTTATCTTTTGATCTCCTAGCGCCATGCTTTTCTTCTATACTAATATCTCCCCCCTCTCGACCGATTCTTGCATTGTAATCTCCACCGATTATTAGTTTCTCCACCTCCATCCCTCCTATTATCTGGTCTAACTCTTCTTTCGTCTCCTTCATACTCCCGCTGTAGACTGTTATTATTCTCCATTTTTCGTTACGTATCTTTATCCGTCTTTCTTAGATGTGTTCCGTTCCCCCGGTCCCTTCCTCCTCTCCTATCCCTTTTCTTATATCTGTAATAATTCCTCCTATTGCTTTTCCTTTCTTTTTCTCTCTGGTGGCAAATTTGCATTTCCATGAAAATTCCTGTGGCAATTTGTCCTTCAGTCCATCCCATTTTTTCTCCTCTACCCATGTTTCTACTAGTCCTATTACATCGAGTTCTTTTAAGAAATCTAAAAACTGTTTGTCTTTGTTGTATAATCCTGCTACATTCCAGTATCCGATTTTAATTGTGTCCATCCCTCTTTGATTTCTTACCTCTTTTCCAGATCTGCGTACCCCCTCTCCCCGCATGTCTGCACCCGCATGCACGTAAGGGGCGAGTGTTAGTACTGCCTTTTGCCGTGTTTTCCTTGTCCTTCCAAGTTCAGCGATCCTCCAATGGCTTAGAGGTTCACCGAACTTGACCTGCTCCAAAAATTTACCTGCTTCAGTCCGCCCTCCTCTTTCCAGATAAATGTCTTGTCGTTAATTTTTACTTTTCTGTACCCAATTTTCACCGTTGCCCCTTGCTCCCTTTCCGTCTTGGCAATATCTTTAATATTTCCTTGTATCTCTCTTTCCTTTTTCGTCAGGTCATTATCGATAAACAGCTTCTTATCTTTTAATGTATTCTTCTTTAGCATCACCTCTCTTTTCTGTTGCCAGCTCTTTAACTTCGCTATCAGCAGCTTTCTTCCCTCTCCCCTTCCTACCCAGTATGCTTCTTCGATTTCTGCCTCCAGCTGCAATTCTTGCCTTAGCACATACTCTGCCGTTTCCTTCGGTGTCTACTTAAACGGTAGATCTTCTCCCCGTATTGTGATATTATTCTTTCTCCATATTTTCTCTCTAGCCTCTTCCTTCTTTTCTAGCCCCTCCAGTCTTCCTGCCAACCGCTCTGTCTGTTCCTTCTTGGCCTCCAGTGCTTCTATCTTTCCTTTCATTTCTTTCCTTTCCATTTCCCATATCTCGTCTCTCCTCCTCCATTCGTCCCTTAAATCATGCATTTCTTGCCTTAGTTCTTTATTATCCTGTCTCAGATCTCTGTTATCTTTTCTTAGCTCTTCCATGTCTTTCTTTACTGCCAACATAACTTCCATCATTCTGTCTAGTTTTGCCGTCTCCATTTCTTTTATCGCTGATCCTTTCTCTTCCACTGTGTTTTTCGACGGGGGCGACCTTTCTACTCTCTTCACTTTTAAGAATTCTTCTTCTATTTCCTTTTCGGCTCTTAGTCTTGCTTGCTCAAACTCGGTCTCCCTTTTCCTCTTAAATGAGTTCAGTATCGAGGCTTCGCTATCCGCTCTTTTCCTTCCCAGCTGATCCACCAGTCTTGGTCTTCCCCTTCCTCTCTCCTCCTTCCGCTCCTGGCTGTCTTTGCCTGCTTTGCTCATTCGACTCTTCGCTCTTCTTTACCTACTGCTGTCTCCGCTCAGTCTTCTTATTTTCCCACTCCCACCAGATGTCGCTGAACCTTGCCACGTGTCAAGCCTCGTGCACTCGTTTCACACCTTTCCTTCTTCGCCCTTTTCACACCCTTCTATCCCCTATTGACTGTCGGCTATACTTTCCAACGGAAGCTTGTCTCTTTCCTTCACTTTTCACCTGGCCTCGTAATTTTCTGCGCACTTTTGTCACACTATCCTTCTAATTCTTTCACCTGCTGTTGCACACACGTAATACTCTCGCACACGTCACGTGGTTTCCCCCTGTTAACATTAAGTAATATGGGCTAATCGGAAGTCTCTGTTTTATACTCATTTTTTATTTATGGAAGCATACAACAAATCCTTTTATAGATTTTGGTCTGGCACTGATAGTTTTGGCAAGGTATTATATTGATTTAACTTTGTGAAAAAAAAATCTTGAGACTCTTCCAGACCCTTTCGCCGCAATTCAAGTTGAATATCAACTTTCAGAATTTCCAAAAACGAATCGCACGGAAGTTACGATTATTTGACGTTTCAGGTGAAATTTTTTAGGGATATATCATTTATAGTGAAGAAAAATGTGAAATAGTTAGTTAGAATTAATTGTTTAAATAAAAAAAATTTAATAATAATTTCGTCATATGAAATAAACAAATCTTTCGTTCATTAGTGAAATTTTTAAGGGATATGTTGGATTTTATTTCATAAATAGAACAAAATGAATCTGTTATTTCTTTAGAAGGAAGGATCGTTTGAATCGGCTTTTGATATACATTGTATCTGCAGTTAATATACATTGTATGTTGTCCCCGGCATGGGACCCTCGATCCTCAGTTGTTCATATTGGACTGTTGCTCCTTTGTTTCATTTTCTTGTTTCATTCGCGACGTTTCTCTCAAACCGTGAAGACGTGTCTGACGACGTGCTTTTAGAGAATCAATTGAAATATAAGAATTATTTCGTATACAGATAAAGAGTGTGATTTCATTATAAACACCCATATCCCAATAGGATATATATTAGATAGTAAAAAAATGGCATTGATACGTATAAAAAAATATTTAATAACAATTTTTTTATGTTAAATAAGCAAAGTTTCCGTTCACTGGACAACTATCGCAGAAATGCAACAGGCATTTTTCTGACGGTGGTTTAATGAGCATCATAAAAATAATTTATATAACAAAAAAATTGTTAAAAACTGTTAGAAATATGTTAAACTGTTAAATTGTTAGAAATATTCCTAAAAAAATTCACCTAAACTATCAAATACACCGTAACTTCCGCACGATTCATTCTTGGAAATTCTGAATGTTGATATTTAAACTTAAATTGCGGCGAAAGGGTCAGGAAGGGTCTCAAGATTTTTTACACAAAGTTACATCAATATTATATCTTGCCAAAACGATTAGTTCCAGATTTAAGCTTTTCAAAGGATTTTTTGTATTCCTCCGTAAATAAAAAATGAGCGTAACGCAAAGAGGCTTCAGGTTAGTCCATATTACTTAATGTTAAACAACTTTCTTTGAACAATGTTTTTGCCAGTTAATAGTTTAGGCTATTTGTAATAACCCATATGATTTGTAGACCCCTAAGTATTCAATTATAGGCGGAGTAATTACATAACTATCGCATTGAAAACTGATGAATTCCTGGGAGAGAAGAAAAGGTTATTTACCATGCGTATATCTCCGTAAAAAAAATTTTTTTAAGTCGGTCTTTGGCTATACAAAAATAATTTTTTTTTTATAAAAATCCATTTTATAAATTTTCGATTTTTATAAAAAAAAATTATTCTTGTATAGCCTAATAGTGCCTCGCTCCTGGGAATTCATCAGTTTTCAGTACGATAGTTATGTAATTACTCCGCCTATAATTGAATACTTAGGTGTCTACAAATCATATGGGTTATTGCAAATGGCTTCAACTATTAACTGGCAAAAAAAATTTTCCAACAAAAGTTGTTTAACATTAAGCAATATGGACCTAACCTGAAGCCTCTTTGCGTTACGCCCATTTTTTATTTATGGAGGAATACAAAAAAGCCTTCGAATAGCTTCGATCTGGAACTAATCGTTTTGGCAAGTTATAATATTGATCTAGCTTTGTGCAAAATTTCATGAGATACATCGAGATGCTTTCGCCGCAATTTAAGTTTAAATATCAACTTTCGGAATTTCAGGTGAAATTTTTAAGGGATACATATCAGTTAATAAAAAAAATGTGACATTCATACATATAAAAAAATATTTAATAACAATTTTTTATGTTCAATAAACAAAGTTTTCGTTCACTGGACCACTGTCGCAAAAATGCAACAGGTATTTTTTGGTAGTGCTCCAATGAACGCTATAAAAATAATTTATGTAACATAAAATAAATTGTTATTCAATATTTTTTTATACATAAAAAAATTAATAAATCATATGCACTGCACATTTTTCTTTATTATTTAGGCGTTGTACCTGTGGCAATCTCTCTACAAATTTTCAAACAAATTCATCATCAGCAATCAAATTATTCAGGTGGCCTATTTTAGGTGCCTCACACTGTATATGGTATATAGTATATCTATAGAAGTGCCTGACGGGAAACGTTGGGCAAAAGTCAGGGAATCTCTCTCTCTCCCTCTCTCTCTCTCTCTCTCTCTCTCTCTCTCTCTCTCTTTCTCTTTCTCTCCACATGACGCTTTGAATGTATTTACTTGGAAATCGTAAGTATCTGCGACTATAACCGATGAATAACTTACTCTTTTCATGAGGATTTTTCGTAGGGGAGAAAGATGAAAATTTTGAATCGATAAGTTTGTTAGATTTCCCACTAGTCACCATTATAAGTGAATTTCAGCATATTTAACAACATTAAAACAGTTTTGATATGTGATGTTTTCGTTAAATTATCGATGCACGAGTTAGTATTTCGCAGAAAGAAAAATTTCATAGTCTATAGAGTAGATAACGTCTTTGTCTGCCTTGTGGTACGTGGTTATGCATTGATGGGAAGACTTGATTGGTAATATGACATGATGGCAGTGTAACATGACTTGATTGGTAATATGACATGGGGAGCAGTGTAACATGACTTATCCAGCTCTGTGGTCAGTATGCAATCTATTTCGCTCCAATTCATCGCTTAAACGGATGAGTTGTATCTATGTTGGCAGTTACTGGTATCGCAGTATTAATTTAGTAAAGATCGTACAACTCGCAATTATACTAGATACACAATTAAATTTTGTTTATTTCGATGTCGTTGTATGATCTTACGCGACATTAATGACCAAAATTTAACCTCTATCAATTCCCTCCCAATTCACTTAACACATTCATTTTGACGAATCTCAGAAAATCTAAAACCGTGCGAATTTTCGAAATCCATGATTTGTTTTATCTTTGGTCGAATATGCTAAACGGGTACATAGAGATATCTAATTTTTTGCCAAAATAATTCGCATCGCTATTGACAAAACACGGTTTGTAACATATTTCATTGATATGCAACGATTTACTTTATCGTGTACGTAATCTAATTATATTTTCGGCTGATCTTCCCTTTTTGGGACCAAAAATTTTGCACTTTATAATGCAATCCTATAGATTTTGACGAGAAAATTGCAGAAGGGTCCTATTACTTTTGCGGGGTATATGTCGTATTCTATGCGATACTGTTTATTTTTAAACAAATTTAAAAATGTTTTCGCCTTGCTTGACGCTTGTATATGGTATCCCAATTTTCAGTAATAAGTGTCCAACAATTCGTGTTTTTGTTATATTTATGACGAAATTGTATTAATTTGTATACATTAGAAATAGGTAAGTTTTTGTATTTAATTTTTTTTATTAAGTGAATATATCTCGTCTCGAAATGTAAATATCTCTCGTTTTTTTATAATTTTGTGAAATGATTGGCACCCAAAAAGACAAAAAAATGTATGTAATTAAGCATAGTAAGCAAAAACATATTTGACTTATACCAATGTCGATTACGCATAGCGACGGCACTCGTCAGTCGAGAAATGGCTGCAATAGCCATGTGGCGCGAACGCGTCGCGCACAAGCTGTCAATGAATATAGTCTTAACCTGCTCATATACTAAAGGAATCAAATACTTTTCGTGAATGGTTTCTTTACCAGAAATGTCTGTAGTAAATTCCTGCTAGATAAAGGATTTTTCACATAAATACAAAAATAGAGCGTATAAAGTACCCGCGTCAACACTTTTTCGAACTTTAACAACCATTCACAACTATTAGGAAGTACATAAAAATATAATTGGCTATATGGATGTGTAGAAGAGAGTCGCTTCTATCTTTTAACTCAAACCCGAACTTTCTCACATGTTTAGTTTTTCCATAACACGTCATTTTTTATGAAAATCATGCATTATTACAAAAACCAATGTTTTTCAAAAACGTTGCGTGATAGAGCAATTCTGCTTTTGAATTTGGTTTTTGAATGACAGAGTGTATAAAAATGACCCAGCAGGTATTGCAGATCGTTGGTGTTGGACAGTGTTATTAGTCGAGTAAATAAAATAGAGCGATTGGAATTTGCAAAGCAATATACATATAAATGTTGACAACACTATTTGGAATAACGTAATATTTTTGAGTCCGATGATTGCAAAAAGGTATGTCAGCAGAATAATACAGAACTGGGCCCCAAATATATGAAATTGACAGTAAAACAAGGTGGGGAAAATCTCATGGTGCTGAGTATTGGAAGGGAAAATTAGGTATTGAAAGAACATTTTACTTCCAACAAGGTTGTGGTCCAAAACATACGGCATATATGTACCCAGTCAGCCACACCTGGCAATGGCAGAAAATCAGCAGAGTTTGCTAGGAGACGCAGGCAGCAGATTTGTAGTGAACAATTGGTACAGCGGCCCCTACACCATCTAGCGATGATTTTAGTAACTGCAACTCCTGCCATTTCTGTTACAACGATAGAGGGCGCGTATATACGATTATACATTTCAATGTTTAAGGAGCACTAAGGGCGACTGTTTTTCATTACTTATAGAAAAAACAGAAATGTATTTATTCAGATTTTGAGCCATTTTTACTACAATGTACGTATTATAACTAAAATAGTCTCTTTTAGTACTCTAACCTAGAGCTCATTTAAACGTATAATCCTATATGCGCGCCCTCTGTCGTAGAAATTGCAGATTGACTACCGAGTCATTCAAGTCGTAGCTAGATGATGGCATCTGATAAAAATCTGCTGCTATCAGGCTCTGCTGCCAACATCGCGCTTAAATGCGGAAACATATGGATAGACCAACCGCGGTCGAGTTGCGCAAATCTTGCACGATGTTGGCGGAATTTGGCTGACTGGGTACGCACTGTCCGTGCCTCACACGAAGTCTCGTGAGACAACACAAGGATAAGGGTCGCCCCACACAAAACAGGCAAAATGCCGAAGTTGTTCGATCGCCTAAAATCGTCGCCCATAAGGACTAAGCGTATCCGCAGGCCACTTGACAGGCTCTCGAGGTTCTCGCAACAAAGGCCAAGTGCCGAAAATCGTGTCATTTGCTACCATGACGATGGAAATTGTTATTAACAATCATATAATAATGATTTCTATGCATAATACCATTTTCCAATAATTATATGTCAATTATTTTTATTTATTCTTAATTTGTTTTTACTATATGTTTTATACCTATTAGAAAAGTAATAAGAATGTAAAGATAATCGAGATTGTTTGGAAGAACGTGAATGGGGATCACATTCAAAGTACTGAGAATGAGTCGGATAGCGAATAGCATTCATTTATTATTAATTTCGTTTTAAATTTGTTAGTTTTTAAAAATACATTTTTTTCTTATACAAATTTTTTATAAAAATGATAAATATTTCAATAAATAGTTTTGAGGCTCCGCGAATTAAAAAACGGAATTTCAAACAGGAAGAATCGCATTCGAATATAAAATGATAAATTATTTAAGAAGAAAAGTCTAGCGATGATGATTAAAAAAAGAAAATATTTTTATCTTTAATAATAACTGTTGTATAAAATGTGTTGTGTAGGCAGTTTTCGTAAAAGTCATCCAAAATAGTAAACTTTGATGGTCTGTATCTTTTAAACAATTTTGAAGATTACAAGTGATCCTCCCATTTTCGCTCGGACTACAATATATTTCAGTTTCATCAAAATTCGAGACATAGTCCCCAAAAAATGATCGAATTCACATGGAATGATCCCCTTCCTAATGTGGATATTTCCTTAAAAAACAAAAATAACAACTATTCTCGTTTTTACAATATATGTATGTATAATTTACATACAATACAAGGATGTATGATGCTGTTTTACCAAGAGGCAGGAAGGTTTCCTATTTCCATGGTGTTGTAAAGGGGAGATACCGATAGTTTACCTAAGGAACCGTGAAGGCCCTAAAAACATCTTTTTGTGCCATGCACAGCAGGGAACTGCCAACGAGCTCTCGAAAGGCCATCTGGAAGCAATAGGACGTTCAAAATTGTGGTCCCAACGACGTCGGAGAAGATTTCTGGGACGAAGACCATTCTTCGGCCGGCAAATTTCTAACCCCTGTTTTTGAATCTAGGCGACCAAACAACTTCGGCATCTTCCTGTCTTGTGTGGGGTGACCTTAAAGGGGACCCTCGCTCGCTCCATCTATCCCCACCATTGATGCTCGCGTATTCCCAATGTTTAGGCTTTGACGTCACACACTATACACTATGCGTGATCGCTTTAACCAATATAGTTCGCTATAGCCGACAATGCGTGTGAAAGGAGGCATTCTTCTTCGATTTTGACCAATCAGCTCCGCATTCCTTTCACGGGACTTCTTGTGAGTCACGCACAGTACATAAATAGAATGCGTATGTGGCTACTGTATGTATAACACTCCACACATGTTGATAGTACCCTCGCAATCACCTGGTATAAACCTATTAGATATCGGCGAGATCACAATAGATAACGTACGTGGTTTTTTGAATGAGAACTGACTCCGATGCCAGTGGCTGACGAACAGAAGTGATCAGAACATAAAAGCTATGGGACCCGCAATTGCCCCCAACGCTGCGGTAGGCGGCGCGGCAGAAGATGCAAACTAATGGCGCGGCGTTAACTTACAAACCAATACATGGTAGATTGTAATTGCTAACAAACCCCATCGAGCATATGACATAATATAACTTCAAAATAATACTTGAAAAAATTCTAAAAAAAAATTGAATAGCATACCACCAGAATTTGTTAAAAACTTAATATCATCTATGTCCAATAGATTACACGAAGTTACCCGCTACAAGGAAATGCTACATAGTATTAATTGTGATACCGACAGTAATTCACTAATACTGTACGACTACTTTTGTCCGGGGATATTTTTGTCATCATGCGAATTTTGTTTTATTATGAGCTACTAAATAATGTAATTACGATCGTTTTCATATATTTGTTATTGTAAGTGTTGTGTATAATATACGTCTACATATATTGAAATATACTATACAATAATATAGAAAATATTGCTTCTTTTATTTATGTATGATATTATAAGTGTAGGAATACTTCTGTCCCTCATTGTATAATATATGAAACAATTCTGTATACTTTGAACTTTGAAGTGCGGTGCCATTAAAAGAATTTAATTTCTTCCAATTTGATCCAAATGTCCGCATCGAAGTTCTCGCGCAATCAGACATATCTTCATACCACCATTGTAACTGTGAACTTGTACGATGTTACTTTATAGACAGATTTCTTTTCCTGTTTGTATAAATTACGGTATATGTATACATATACAAAAAGATATATGGTACAATTGTTTTGCGATGCGACTTCGAGTACTGCCGCGCGGATCTCGACCGTACATCCACCCGAGGGCGTAAAGATCGGATTCACCGATGTGCACGCGTCGCGTACCCGTGTCGCCGAAAAGTTACCCGCCAATTTAACCCTTTGCACTCGAGGCCTTTTTCGCTTGCGCGAACCAGCAACTCGAGACGATTTCGGCCAAATTCGGCAAACACTTTACAAGTACTTTAAAAACATTTATAAACAAACAAACGTATACAAATAATAAAATTTCACCAGTTTATTCATTTATAAGTCGAAAACAACAAACTTTGATAAATATTACACTCTGTAATTAGTTTTGGTGTGATATTTTGTAAAACAAGTTCCAAGATGCATCCTTGGTTTGTCAGGACACGTATCACAGTAATACGAAATTTCCCGCCTACCTCCAGGCGTGTTACGGTCAGAACAAACCTTGCAGTCCCTTTTTGGCCCGTTTAGTATTACGTGAAGCTTCCCGTTTAGTCGGATTTCATCGGAATGCGACGTAGACGCTTGCTCTCGTTGCTGGCGATATGATCCTCTCAATTGTGAGACAAGTGTTTTCAGAAATCGCAGATGGCTCAGTGGCTTTTCCCCTTTTTTGGTCTTTTCTAGTTTATACAAAATGTATGAATTGATCAGGGAAATTTCCATGCCCCAAAAAAAGCTTACGCCACCATTTAAGCGATTTTCGTAGAAAACAATAGGTTGACGCATATTGGTCCGCTCGATCAACACCACCCATATATTTTATATAGTTCAACACAATATTGGGTTTCTTTACCATTATATCCACACCATCTCGTGCAATCCTTTTGGCCGTCGTCATTCCTGTGTCACCCCTCGTAGTCAAACTAGTGACAACCCTCTTATCTTTCCACCCTAAAACTAAGGTGTTGCCCCGTCGATACGCGACCGTGGATTTTGTCGAAAAATTTGGTTTTTTTAATTCCTTGGGCAATTCTTTCCTGTTCGTTAAAATTGTTCCCGTAAGATTACACTTCAATTTGGCTAGTTCTTGAGCTAAGAAATAACTAGTATAGTAGCGGTCCGTGTACATATGGTGCCCCTGAGCACATGGAATTTTCTCCAACAACATTTGATATAAGTGTATCGGAATTCTTGATGACACTGGTAAATCGGGTCTGACCAAGAGCTCTGCGGTGAGTGATCCATAATATGGTAAAATGCAGCAAATGTAGCCAGTCTTCGAGTCATCTAGAGCATAAACTCTGATACCCCATTTTGTCGGTTTCTTCGGATTGTACGTTATGAACGAAATTCGACCCTTGAATTTTATAGTTGACATATGTGCTCGCCCGGGATAAAATAATCCAAAAACTTCGCGTTGACATAATCCAAAAAGCAGCTTACGCGTTGTAGGCGCGTTCGTGGATTGGTGTTGCGTGTTGGAATAGTTTCCAGATGAAGCATCCAGAAGATTTGGGTAAATCTGTCTCTTGTTAATGTATCCGAATAGAAAGGAATGTAACTGACGGCATTCCTCGACCAATATTCTTGCAAATTGGCCAACGGCATCGTCCCCATATTGATTACGACAGCAAGAAATGCCCAGAACTCTTCGTTGATCACATCATGCCAGCTTTGCCAAATCGAATTTGCAGATAGCGTCTTCCCTTCCAATTTTCTTTTTGCATATATATTGGTTTCACAAATAATTTTTTTCACGAGGTCATTAGTGAAAAACAGTTTAAAAAAATCTATTGGTTGTTTTATGTTAGAAACTATTCGTGTTGCTGTGGGGTTTTGGCCAGGTATAAATTGTACGTTTGGCGGCACTTCGTCGTAGTCTCCGCAAAGTACCCATGTTGAACTGCTTGCACCTTCCACAGTTTCACTTTCAACATCACTCTCAACTTCACTGTCGCTCTGTATAATTCTAATTTTCCGTCCTCTCACACCTCTTACTGCATCACTGTCTTCTCCACTGGATTCGTTCGTTTCGCGGCGTAATCCCTCGGAAATCGATGTAAGTTCATCATCCAAAGCGGCAAAATCGAATTCGTCCGAACTCGACCTGATCTGATCTTCCTCCATATTTTTAGGGCTCAAACACTTTTTAGTTACTATATTTACTGCCAAGACTGTTTCAAGCGAATGCTACGCTGAGACTGACTAAACTGAGCTAAGATTTGTCTACAATGTCAGCGGAGCCTAGTCCACGAAAGTACTTCCGAGAAAAATATCTTATCGCACATCTTAAATAAGGAGATCGAGTTACAAAAGACCATAGCGCCGCAGCAGCGCCGCTCGAGTTGACACTTCAAATTGGCCGGGCGCCGTATCGGCGCGGCTCGAGTGCAAAGGGTTAAAAAACCTTCGTACCATAATCTCCTTATTTTTGCCATATTCTACAAAGTTTCAGCTTTAATTTAAAAAAAATTTCATCACTCTATCTCATTTTTATCGAAAGTTCTTTGATTTTGAATCCGATTCAAATCAGCCGGGCGCCGTATCGGCGCCGCTCGAGTGCAAAGGGTTAATATTGGGTAACGGGATCCGATTGACTGTTCTGTGGTTATGTACGAATTGCAAGTGTCTGATGATAATACGATGACTGTTACGTTTTCTGTGCGAGCGTTTGTTACGAACGGAAGACTCTGACAGACTGCCCTGGGGTCCGTTTGCTGGCCACCTCGTTGGTGTCCAACTCTTCCAAGGGATGGGCCCGAAAATCCCGAAAGACTCATCCCCATTCGTTGATTGACCCGAGGGAGGCGGATCTTCCGGACAGTCCTCCACGGTGGAGGTGGAAGTCCTTACCCTCTGGTCAATCACCGAAACTTCGGAAAATTCTCGAACGACGGGACCCCGGTGCAGCGTGACGAAGAGACCCGAGTGGCCTGCACATGGTGGTGCAAATTTATGGCCCCTTGTCCCGAGTGGATGGACGACCATCGGGTTCAGACCCTGAACACGAGACTCCTAAGTATTCTACGTCCGGTACCTCTTAGAAATTGCGTATTTCTAAAACAGTGGGACCCGTGTTTGGTCTGAACCAGATGGCCCAAGGGGCTGCGAACGCGTGTCTCAGACCCTCACGGGCCTTGATGATGACAAGGGCGTGAGGGCCGGGCGTAACGAATGATGTTACAAGGCTACGGTCACGTCTCGAAACCGAACAGCAATAAAGATAGCAAAGTTGTAACCAAAGAAAGTGAAAGTGAAGAAAGTGAAATGAAGAGAGGGGAGAAAGAAAACTTGTCAAGTAAAAGTACAGTGAGTAGACAGTAAGAATAAAATTATACTTTCTGAGAGTCTTTGGCGGGGATGGGCATTTTTGTCTCACAAGGGGAGGCCGCGATTTTCCTGGAATTGACATTATTTGGAGATACCCGTATCCAAGTTTAATTTGGCCAAGCAATAGCGTGCGCTTCTCAAGATTTTCCGAGAAAATTGCATTTGAAAGTCGCTTTTTCGTTGATTACGAGGTTCTTGCCGCTACGCTCTCGGCCACTCGGTTGAATGTTTATAGGTTAACGTGACTCTATATGACAGAGTAAAGTGAAAAAACCTACTTTCAAATGCAATTTTCTCGGAAAATCTTGAAAAGCGCACGCTACTGCTTGGTAAAATTAAACTTGGATAAGACATCTTCAAATAATGCCAGTTTCAGGAAAATCCGTTATCCGTCGAGCGCCGCCTCCCCTTGTCAGTTGTGACAAGACCGTCCCCACTATAGCACCCACTGTCCCCTTTCAGTAAGCACCGTTACCGTAGGGCAACGAAGACGCGAGATACCAGCGAACGCAACGAAGGTTTGCATGAAACAGAGGTTGGTAGGAGAAGTAGGAATTTCAGGTGCCCCGATCACTGAGAAACCGAGGCGTGCGCGTGATTCCTCCATACATATGTCACACATACTAATATTTGGACACTGTTTAGATGACTCTCTTAACTTTCTTAAGAGGGTGGACCAAACGACTTTACTTTTATCTAGATTTTAGAAGGATTAATTTACCAGCTGATATGAAAAAACTATTTGGAAAAAGTGCAATTGGTCGCAATCGTGGAGAAAATTTTAAAGGTTGCTTTCTACAATTTTTTATCTGAGCCTGTACTGAAATTTTTAAAACTATTATACATATAGTAAATATGTGTCAATTATATATAGGGTGGCCCACATAACTATTAACAGCTCAATATCTCGAAAACTATGCCATCGATTTTAAAGTTCTTGGTCTTAAATTGCATGGATCTGCAGGGCCTTTGTAATTGCATAAGCGTGAAGTGGCGCCCCCTATCTAACAGTTTGAAGTTTCGACTTGTAGGTATGTACTTACTTGAAGCGATCGGAAATACCGTTATGGAAATATGTATACGCGCTCGAGTCCTTTGCTTATTCGTAAACTTCAAACTGTTATATCTCATTATGGAAAAATCTGACAAAAAAATGTTTCAGACAAAATTGACTTGTTTTTTCCTGTATAATCTAAATACGTAACGTTTTATAGGGGGTTCTATTTAAAATTATAAAGGTACCCCTGTCCCCCTTAAAGGGAAAGGGGGGCGCCACTTCACGCTTATGTAATTAGAAAGTTGGGTATAATTTCGTACTAATGTCCACAATTTGATTCCGAATTAGATCATATTGATGTGTCGAAAGATTGGCATCAACCATAAGTACGAGAGCTTGATTGTCAGATAATTATGCTGGTTTCTGCGTAAAAGGTATACGAGTCCTTTTTATCAAAGTTACTCATTGAGGAGAACTACAAGAAGGTTCTTTCACAATTGAAGCAGAGACTCTTTTTCTTTCCGTTCGAAGTATCGTTTCAGCCGCTATTATCAGTTCTTCTCTACTGGTTGTTTGAACAAAATTTCTAATCTTTTGCTTTTGGTCCTCAGACTGCAAAGACTTTTTGGGGCCTACGAGGTCCATTACGTGGGCCGCTTTCAACACTAGTTGATAAAGCTGTACTTACAGCATCCGTAAACTTTAAATTTCCCTGAAGCCATAATGAATGAATAGATAAGAATCTTTGAAGAGTTCTTCTCGCCTTGATCCATTTTTGGTCAATTTTTTGACAAAAACTTCGAACTGTGATTTTAACAGTCGCTAAAAATTCATCTGATAATAAACCAAAATTTGATTCTTCTTGTAAAATATATGCCATTATAGCATCAAATCTCGTGTGACAGGAATTTTCTACCCATTTATCAAATACATATATTCAAATACATACCCATTTCTATACATTTATCAATTTGAAATACAGATAACCTCAAATATTGAAAGATAAAATGAATGCTAATTGACATTTATTCAGACAATAATTGAAACAACACATACTTTCAAAAACAAATGACAGTTATAAAACAATAAAAATTGCCAAACAAGGCTGGTATATTAAACTTCTGCTGAGTAAATTATTAATTAATTAATTTACTAACTGACGAGTTTAGGTTCACTTGTAGGTACTTTATTTGTAGTTCTATGGTCAAAGATGGACGTATTATAGTGCAACTCATAGACGCAGTCCATACAGGAAAGCAATTGAATGTGTACAGCAACAAATTAGTAACTAAATAATAAAGGAATGAAATAATTATTATAAAATAATTTAGTGCCTTTACTAATTTCTAATTTACACCAAAAAGGCATCAAATGATTTCTAAAATGGCATTACCGAGTACCACGAGGTATGTACGAACGCTACAGAGAAACAGTCATCTCGAAAGTTGTAAAAAAAAGTATGAAGTGCATGCTTGTGCAAGAACAGTTTTTTATAGTTTCCATGCTCCTGAAAAATACTTTCATTTCCATGTTATTAGAATCTGGTATATTGTGGTATAATGTACTAAAACTCTATACATATTTTAAAATTAGAAGTTTGATCTTGCGTTTATTGATACGCGTGCTTAGAAGACTAATTTGACATATTTTTTCATAAAAAACGGAGTATACATATCTAAAATAACATAATAAAGTAGCGAACACTCGCAAGATATCATTGGAATACACTAGTATAATGTATTTACAAAAAGAATGTAGAGTTCATAATGCGCGCATGGACGTAAAAATGAGATTAGTCAGGCTTTACAGACTTGTAAATAAATAATTAATGGTTAATTATTTAAAAAGTGCATATATTTGTAAAGTATGGACAATTTATGACTGTTTCATAATGTTTTTTGTACACTTGGATTATTGTCGAAATTAATTTTTTTCCTCCTACATAGATCGGCGAAATATCAGACTGTGCATCGTTTAAGCATACATTCGAAGTAACAATTTAATGTTAAACTATATCACCTTACTCAGGAGAATCTACTTGCTACATAAGCTAGAACTGGGTTAAATGTGCGTTGTTTTTGTTTCGAAATCGACTTACCTACTTGACAAGTAGTAATTAAAAAACAACTTATCGATTGAAACAAATTTAAACATTATCTTTTTGGTAGTTTCTTTGGTTGAAAGTTGTTGCAGTTCAATCTGGAAATCTATTGCGTAATATTTTGTTGATTAAAAGTGATCGTTCTTAGAACCTGTGGAGAGTAAGATGTTGGAGTGAAAGATACTAATCAAACGTGTAACATTAATAGTATGAAATTTCTCGGAGGTCGATGGTTATAGTTAGATCAATGTTCATTCTTTCGTAATTGTATGACTTCTTGTTCGGCATAATGGTACTCACGTAGGTACACAACTGCAGTTATTTATGTGTTAACATAAACAGCTCATCTCGAGTAGAAGTGGTAGAAAAGTTCGTAGATAACTTTAGGTAGATTATATTTAGTTCACGTAATCAGTTCAATAAATGAGAGAACAATTTGTATAACTTCTATGTAAAACAGAAAATCTCGTCTTGCAGTAGCATAGTTTTTTAACGTTATATCGTACAAAGTACAATATACTCATACAGTTAGATGTACAAAGAAGTACTCTACAATAAATAGGGTAAGAGTAGAGTTTAAAGTAATCTACGTAATGTCCGAATAAATAAAATGTTAGATAAAGAATTCCAAAACTACGGGATTCAAAAAAAGTAAACATGCGATAACAAGGAAAAAATTTCTATCCAGATGATTTTCTGGATAGAGTTTATAGGCCGCCGAAGAGTGTAACATTACGCGGGGTCAGGTATATCGGTGAGACAATACTACTGCAACGTCACAATTTTTTTGTTTTTCATTATATATTCATGAAACTTCTCTCAACACATTCGTGTCATTTTCCTGATAAAATTGACACCAACCATGATATAATTTGGATCATATTTACTAGGCAATCGTACATTCCTGCGAAGCAGCGATGTTTCAGACTTTAGAGAATGACTGTGTTTCGCACCGAGGTTACAGGAAAGTTCTTTCGTCTTCGGCGAGACAGTGTCGTGGGAGGGCTAATTTATGACACCCTTCAGTGTCAATGTCACGGCGCACAGTGGTCCGGATCGCAGAATTTAGTGACATTTGACCAAAAAGTCGACTTTTCGAAATTGAAAACTAATCAATTTGTATTGCTTTGTAAATGTCCACAGACCTCGAAAATGAAGAAATTAAAGAAATTGAATACATATTTTAGCTTCTATGATCATTTAAAGTTGAACGTTTTGAAAGTAGCATATTTCACCAGGAAAAATTGCTTACATAAGTTCTTTGCGATGTCCTCATCGTCTCGTCCTATATTATCTCTTAATTTTTTTTTGCATGATATAGAGCATTCCTTTCCAATAAGAAATCATATATTTTTTTAGTAATAACTAATAATAATATATTTTAAAAATAATGCTGAATGATACATGACAGATTTAAAAAATTTTATATGTTTGTCAGAGGAGATCTTTTTTATCCCAAAAGATCCCAGGCTCTAACAAACAGGAATATGTTCGGTACAACTTCCATTAAATAACCGTACAAAAATCTTTTCCTACCTCGTCCTACTTTAGAAGTTATAGTTGTTTAAAGCTGACAATGTCGTGGCGACCGCGCGGTCGCCGTGCGTTGGTCGTTGTGAAGCGCGAGATAACCCAAGAACTCTTAGCACTGAAATCCGAACTCTAAACATCCGAAATGCTTATATTTATTATTAATAAAAAAATTTCACGTTATACTTCAAACAATTTCCTCGCCTTATGAAATAAACACAGATAAATTTGGACAATACGCACAAAGCACAGCAAAATATTTTATTGACCACTACGGGTGGTATTATATGCCAGCCTCAATTCATAAATTATTAATTCATGGAAAGGAGATAATACAGCATGCATTACTTCCGATTGGCCAATTATCTTGTTACGAGCCAGGGTTGCGAGCAACGCGAGAGGCCGGCGAGGGGTTGTTACCCCA
This sequence comes from Halictus rubicundus, assembly GCF_050948215.1. Taxonomy (NCBI): domain Eukaryota; kingdom Metazoa; phylum Arthropoda; class Insecta; order Hymenoptera; family Halictidae; genus Halictus; species Halictus rubicundus. Next base: position 648,953 of record NC_135156.1, on the reverse strand, counting down.
GGAATATGGTTTCAATTTGTTAGTTAGGTACGCGGACGCACCCAATGCGAAATCGGGGAGCCGCTAGGATAGTTGCCGTCGAGGACGCACCTGATGCGAAATCAGGGAACCTCTGGGAGGTTGGAGTCAAACGCAGACGCACCCGATGCGAAACCGAGGAGCTACTAGGAGGATGAAATTTCGCGAACGCACCCAATGCGAAATCGGGGAGTCACTAGGAGAGACACGTGGCGAACCCGATTTAAAAGAAAGGTGGATAACTCACAGACGCACCTGATGCGAAACCAGGGAGCTGCTAGGATACGGAAGAACCCAATGCGAAATCGGGGAGCCACTAGGTTGGAGAAATCTTCGTTGATTTGAATTTAATATTAGTAAGCCTCGTAACTTATATATAATTTAATTGATACAATCCGAGCAGTAAGATTGTATCAAGTGGGAACGTTCAATTATTAGATTAGGATATTAGGCAATAATTAAGGATTGTAGATTACGCGAGTTAACAAACAAGACAAATATATTCTGATTTAAGATAATTACAAATGTTGTTGTTTATGTCGCGAGTGAATGTAGTAAGTGTACAATTAGAGAAATTGTTACCTATGATGCACGGTGTTGACGCACTGGCAATGTGGGGTTAGATAGCGATTGTTGAATGCCAAATAGAATATATACCGAACTAACGGAATCTATAAGGTTACGAATTGTTTCGAAAGGGACTTTAACCGGATCTCACTAGAATTGACGCGACGTGACTGCACGAGTACTGAACCGCGTCTGTATCTCGACTGAACCGCTTCTCAACTGAACCAAAGAGGATGAAACTGAACGGGTTTATATACCTTGAAAATGAAAAGGGTACTCTGTTTAAGATTTAATGTCGCGTAGGGTCACAGTCACATTTTTTGTCTCTTCTAATGAAAAGTAGGCCTCAGTTAGATTTTCGTTGAAAGGGGTTAATGAAGGTTATCCGGGCTATTTCCTATCAGAATATTGATTAACGGATGCCAGAAGGGAGTGTCTAGAGATTTTGATATAAAGAAGGCATACGGTATCTTTCGTTAATAAAAGGGGCCTGTTGGGAAGCTTTTCGTTCTCAGAAAAGAGATTAGAAATTCTAATCGAAATGAACGTGGAGAACGTCTCCACACGTAACAAGCTGAAGAGGCTCAAGAAACAAGACACAAAGATTTTAAAAAAATTAGAACCAAAAATACTCGGAAAATTTCTAGAATCGCTACAAATGAAGATACACTGCACAAATTGTTATTAACATCGGATCCACATATTTCGGCAACGAGAATAAGACCTTGCAAGAAGAAAATCAAACAATTCAGTCCAGAGGCTAAAGAATTATTAAAAAAATAAAGAAAACAAAAGCCACCTACTTCTTCAACAACAAAATGGTAAGATTAATTAGTATACTTCTTATTTTATCAATTAAAAAAATATTAATATTACTTTTGCTTGCAATATATATTTGTGACGTTAGATACCGTACTTAATAACTTGTATACCTGTACATTTTATCAAAAATTTTAATAACATAATTACATTATATATAAAAAATTATAAGATTTGAATTTCGAACTATTATACAATGGTTTTAATAAGGAAAGCAACTGATTCAACAACTAAATAAAAGTTTATAAAAATAATTAATTAACAAATTAAACAAAGAATATTTTCTAACATGTATGATTAGAAAGAGATTATTTTACAATTTTTTTTAGTTGAAACCTCATTTCAATATCTCAAACGGTTCAAAAGTTATACACAAATGTCACTAAATTCTGCGATCCGGACCACTGTGCGGCGCGGGCCATCGGCGCAAGATGCTAATTCGCAACAGGTTGCTTTCGACTATTAGAGTTATAGAAATCAAATTTTTACTGAAAATATTTAGAATGCGTTCATTTCTATCTAGAGATAAAAACTAGAAAAAAATCAATTGTTTAAATATAGTTTGTCAAACTATTTTTTACATTTCGCAAACCATAATTTTTTGGGATTTTTGAGGGATTCATCATGTTAGGTTGATCCTTTTATCTAGTGCGAACAATTACTGAAAATTCACATCCCTGTATTATCGAGAAATGGGTTGCGGAATTCCAGACCCTTGCAACCCTCGTAGGCACACGTACACGCCGACCAGGCGGTGTGTGAGTGAGCCGCCATGTCAGTTCCCATAGCCTCCCTGACAAACGACATGCTGCCGAATATTGCTAACCATTTCTCGATGATGCAAAAGTAGGACTTCTGAGGACCTTTCCACCCTAGATTGAACTTTTATCTAGCTCTTTTCACCATTGACAAGTCCCGTCTCTGCATTATTGGGGAATTTTTCGAGGCATCCCGAACCCTTGCGATCGCCGTCGGCACACATGCACGCCGACCAGACGGTGTGTGAGTGTGCCGCGGCACGGCTATTCGAACGAAGCTACGACAGCGCCATCCACGTTGTCGCGCCGCTCATGCTCCTACGGGCCTCTCTGGCGGACAACATGCTGCCAAATATTACTAATCATTTCTCGATGACGCAAAAGTAGGACTTCTGAGTAGAACTTTTATCTAGCTCTTTTCACTATGGAAAAGTCCCGGACCCTTGCGATCGGCGTGGGCAGACGTACACGCCATCCACGCTGTCGCGCCGCGCATGCTCCTATAGGCCTCTGTTTTACCGATACAGTGACTGCTGACGACGAGAGAGATCGGGAACAGAGTACAGCGCTCGTAGCGAAAAATACCGGAACTATATTTTGATGAAGTAGTCATTGATCCAATTTTTCTGGGCGCCCGCTTTCATTTGTTTGATACGTAAGCATACAACGTGATCGGCGTGGCATTGAGAACCTACACTGGTGGACAAAATGATAAGGCACCGTTGTACACATAAGAAATTTCATACGTATTTAGTAATATCTTAAAGTTATTAGCAGTAAACTACGTTATAAGTGAGAAACTTCCTTCCAAGGCCACGTACCAGTGTAAACAAACAAAGCACGGAGCACTGTGGCCTTAAGCTTCATTGTTTCGAAATTTCAAGTGGACAAAATGTTAAGGCACTTGAAGCAGTCTGTTGGAAAACGTTGAAGTGTGCAGTTCTGTGCAAGTTTATCTTATAGAAATTACTTATTAATAGTTAGTTTATAAGTGTTTAAATACTTTTTAACCCAAAATTAGATTATGGGACGAGGAAAAGCGTTAAGCGAAGATGAGAAGATTAAAATACTCCAGTTAAAGTCCAATGGAGAAAATCAAGTACAGATTGCAAAAAAACTAAAAAGAAGTCGGTGTGTTATACAGAATGTTCTACAAAACCCCGAAAAATATGGGAAACAGAAGTCGAAGGGAAGACCTGCAGCCCTTTCTACAAGGGAAAAAAAAATTAATTTTGAGAAAAGCTTCGAATTCTGGACTTACGCCTCGACAAATTGCAGTGGATTGTGGAATTAACGTATCTATTAAAACAGTACAAAGAGTAATTAAAAAAACAAGCTACTTAAAACGGTAGAAATTCGCTATAAAGCCGCCGTTAACAGACAAACATAAGACCGTCCGATTAAGTTTTGCAGTAGAGCATATTCAATGGAAAAACCAGTGGAAACGAATTATATTCACGGATGAAAAAAAACTGAATTTGGATGGTCCAGATGGATATAAATACTATTTCCACGATTTAAGAAAGGAGAAAAGGGTATTAAGTCGCCGACAATGTGGTGGTGGTGGAGTAATAATATGGGCAGGTATCGGCTATAGAGGGAAAACGGAAATAGAATTTATTCAAGGCCGTATGAATAGTGCTGATTACTTAAATTTAATTAAGAGACACATAGAGACTTACGCTCTGAATGATATATTTTTATTATCGCTATATGATAGCCGAGATCAAGACGAATCCAACGACCTGTGATATTATGACCTTCATGTGACCTTGAGTATGAAAAATTCATAAAAGTAGGGCACTTGATGTAAATAGTGAAATAACGATGGCATTATCCCCCAGGGTTACAAGAAATGTTCTTGAACCTTCACTAATGACTGTAAACACGCTTGCAATAAATTGTAAACACTGATACAAATTCTTCTCCTTTCGACGACTCTAATCAGTACGTTTAAAAAATTCATTGGGATTTATTCGATTGTGGAAAATAACGTTACTTCTCTGAAGCGATGGTGTACAGTGATGCAGAAAAGATAGAAATGATTTTAGTTTATGGTGAGGCTAAACATAACTCAGTATAAGCATCACAACTGTACACAGAAAGATACCCTGAGAGGAATCACCCTTCTCGAAAAAGTTTTGACCACATAGTTCAATTGTTTTGTAAAACAGAAAGTATTAAATCACTCAAAAGAAAACGGTGAAAGCCTGCTACTGGACAAGATGCCGAAACTTTTGTATTGGCTACAGTCCATATTGATCCTACTACAAGTTGTAAAAAAATTGAACGTTCTTTAGGCATTTGCAAAGCAAGTGTGTGCCGAATATTGCAACGTCATAAATTTCATCCATACCATATTTCCTTACATCAGGAGCTTCATGGCATCGTCTTTGAGAATCGTGTTGCTTTTTGTACATGGGCATTGCAGCAAATACAAAGAAATGAACATTTCTCTTATACCGTTCTCTTTACTGACGAAGCTACTTTTTCTAACCATGGACAACTGAATACAAATAATATATATTATTGGTGCACTGAAAACCCGAAATGGCTTCGACAAGTTGTACACCAGCGTCCATGGAAAGTAAATGTATCGTGTGTAGGGGTGTCCGAGAACCCGAAATATTGGGAACCCGATGGTCGGGGCGAGTCGGGAAGAGATCGGGTCGGGTTTTCGAAAATTTCAAGGTTTCCGAAAATTTCGAGATTCCCCAAAGAAATAACATATGACACTCTTCTTTAAAATCACGATTCTTTAGGAAATCCCGACTTTTCGGGTACCCGTCCCGAACCCGAAAAAATGTCGTGTTCCCGATCCGACCCGATATTTTGGGTTCTCCATGGCCATTGCTTTTCAATTTCTCATAACCAGAGCGGATTATTATTGCTCCAATAATGCATATTTCTTAAATTAATTTTTCCGTGGTTCGAAAATAAAGCCTTGTCAGTGAATAAGACTTAATGAAAAAATTGTCTATCCTCGGCCATTTTTCTTAGACCCCACTCACAAAAATTCGTACGATATTCGAAATCTCTTCCGTGGAGTTCTTAATGAGCTAATACGTGATACGGATGCAATTTTTGAGAATGCAGTAATCGCATAATACTTGACTGGCTAATTCCACTTTCTCGAGCGAGGTGTCTACTGCTAATGTGTAGATTCACATTTGCTGCACTTAAAACATTCATCGTATTTGCTGAATTTGTTGCAATTTTCATTCGTCCATATCTTTTATTTCCGGCACTACCGGGCTCTTTAAATTATTTAATTAAATTTGAGCAATCCGAATGGGACAGACAATTGCTTTCAAGAAATCGCTCCTCATACAGTCGAACGGCTCCTCTAAGACACTGATGACTTTCATTATACATAGCAATCAAATCGATCTTTTCTTGTGTTCAATAACGCATATTGAGAAGTCTATGGATGCACTGATATGGATACACTGCCGCAATGAGTAGATGACAATGCCACGCAGTAAATGTTTCAAAGTTAAATCTTGTTTGTATACATTTAGATGGAGATTATTTTCCATCAGCCGTTCAGTAATTCCAATTTTAACCAATTTTAACTTAGATTTCTGAACTCAAGATCATTTCAAGGTCATAGTGCTTAGGTCGTTGAACTCTTCTCGGCATTAGCTGTGACACAATGAGGTTAAAAATACATAGTGCTATTTCAAAAAATACCGACGACCTTCAAATGACCTAAAAAAAACCTTAAACACAAAATCTGTTTATATCATCGTATTGCCCCCTTTGAACGGTTTCATTTCACTTTTGAAACTTTCGTTTATCCTTCATAGCAACAGAGAAAATCAAGTGTTCTGTTTTTCGCGACTCAGCTTGTATGTAATTATTTGCACAAGAATTAAAAAAATTATTCAAATTTTTCTGGGATAGATATCGGTAGTTTTCAAATAATCCTATCTGCCAAAGGATAGATGTTAGACACTAATGCAGGGTCCACACTGTTGTTCGTCGACCGCAGTTGGACACTTTAGCGAACAGTGTTCGCTCGCTGAGCGGTACATCAAAGGATATTCACGAGCTGAAAGTCTAGTGGTCTAATACATTTTCAATCTAGGATGATCCTTAACCCTTTGCGGTCTTATGTCTACCCTCAATCGTCAAAGCTTTTTTACCGTTCTAGTCGTATGTCTGCTTTCAGCCACCACAGCAAAGAACCATACTGATCTTATATTATCCCCATAAACTTAATACGACCGCAAAGGGTTAAGGCTTTTTTAAAGATCGCATGAAGATCTATCAGTTGATGAGAAAAATACAATATTTTTTAAATTTAAATAATTTCAGATTTTTATTAAATAAAAGTAATGACTTGTTCCTATATTTTAAACAACTACATTAAACTTGAGTAGGAATAACCCGTTGCTAAAAATCTTAAAGTCGCTTCCTTTTTTTCTTAACACTATCTTCTTGTATTACTAAACATGTAGCTGACACAATAAAAAGATTTTCAGACATATTTTATAATTTTCGTATGTGCACGATCTACAACGAACCGCAATCACCAAGCAAACAAACCTGGAACTGCTAGCGAACAGCTAGCAAACAGCTGGCGATGCAGTTTCTGTTGGCGAACAGCTCGCGAACAGTCCTACACAGTGAGGACCCGGCATAACGCTTTCTACATATATTACATGTGAACATGTACAGCGAACTTAATGCATTTAAAATGTGACACTATACCGTTTTAATATTGCGCTTCAGTTGCAATATTGTAACAGTGCTATAGTTAATTAGTCGTTTGCTTGTACATTATTTTTAAGCCAACAAATATTAAAAAATAATTGTGTCTGAGGGTATGTGTTGTGTGTAAATCTACTTGATCTTGTTTTAGTGGGGTTTTATAGGTTATGTCTAGGTTTTCGTGTAAAATCAGAATTAATATCGATAAAGCATTCAACAAGTATAAGAACGAATACAGAAGTTTATGGAGATCATTTTCAAAGTTTGTTCATTTCACATAATTCGACAATTTTCGTTTTAAACGTTGATATGTATTGATAACATTGGTCATTTTCTCCGTGCACATAGGAAGCTACGAAATGCCGAAATGGGGCCATCTTGGCTCAATAATAGCTTTGCAACGAAAGATTCGCGACGTCCGCTTGTCTATTAATACATTTGAGCGAGACCATCTATTTTGGAAACCATAAGCTCGCTCGAACCGAGTTACCACCGTCTGACCACATTGTTACGTTTCATGCGTTCAACCGTGATCGTGGCGTGCTGTGGTAAGAAAGTGGGAACAGAAACGGTTTGACGTACGAAAAAAGTTTACGCGAGCTTTTCTGTCTTGACTCTGTGCCAAACGGAAATAGAAAAAACATTGAATAATCTTCCGTGTTTTCTTTTTCAGCTTATTGCAAAACACGTAGCTTTTCCTATTTATAACACGAGCTCGATATACAGGGTGCTTTCGAAAAAGCAAGCCGCTTTCATCCATCCGTACAAAAGAATTTCATAGAAATTTCGTTTACATGTATGTATATCTGTCTAGATACAATAGTCCTAATATTATGATAGAATCCCATTGCCACGAAGGTTAACTGAGAACTGCTAGATGGTGGTTTCAAACAACTCTGTGTAACGCTCACTAGCACATGACGTCTGTTTACATTTATTAACTTTGAACAACATTTCCACAAAGACGGGGTAATTAAGGTTTGATGACGAATAAAACATCGATTTTCATAATCTACTAATCACTTTTACGTCTGAACCATTCTTTGGTAATAGGTCTTTCAGTTTGATTATAAATCAGCTAACTGTGTAAAGGATTTAATTAAATAAATACAAAAACTGAGAAAAAGTTCTTTCTTCTCAATTTGGTCCACCGGTGGGGTAACACGAGGTACCCCCGTGGGCAAGATGGGGTACCAATTAACAAAAAATATACAATAGTAATTTATCGGCTTCTCAGAGAAGGCATACATGTGCTTCATTTTCCTCATCTCTTACATCGGCACAGGAGGAATGAGCCAATTTGCTACATATTTGGCATTTTAACCATCCGTTCACAGATTCCAAATAAAACCCATTACAATACAAACATGAAGTGTTTTCGTATACCTTGGTGTTTTCTTCCGATTCTGACGAGGACTTTCTCATTTGTTTTTTTTTGTTTCTTTCTTTTTCCTGTTCTTTTCTCCGTTCTTTTTCCCTATTTCTTTTAGTTTCATATTTGGTCCCTCTTTTAATTTTGTTTTCTCTTCTTTCTCTTCTTCTGTCTTTTTCTTTTCTTTATGATGACGTTTTCTAGTTCCTTTTTATATAGTGAGAATGTTTTCTCAACACACGATTCTTTTGTTTTGTGATTGAAACGGGAATCAGTTCTTTTGGGCTAACTAAAAGAAAAAAATATCACCTTTGGGTCAGAGGTCATATCTGTCTACGAGGCCAATGTGATCAACCAGGTTGACAATCATTCATTTGATTTGATTCCGTTCTTTTATTTTGTATGTTAACATTTGAAGCAAGCACCTGCCCTTTCATTTAAAGGAATATATGTAAGTTGTCCTAGAAGCGATAAAATCAGCTTCTGCAAAAACAGTGGTATCAAATGGCCCGATTCCGCATTTTGTATAACCATCGATGGCAGTTGACATAATCGCTACCTGAATAAAAGTTTTGCTGAGCAGCTCCGCCACTTGAAATGTAGTAACTACGCGTTCTGGATTTAATAATATGTGTTTGGGGGTTTCATAATCACTACATCGAGTGGCTGTAGTCTGGGGTAGTGAACACAATATACAGGGTGTCCAACGTAACAGTTTTCACGATTTTTTAAGTACTTGCGATAATCTGACAAAAAATATTTTCAACAAAAGTTGATCAGTTTTCACCTCCATTTTTTTAAATAGCACTTTGTATTTTTGACTTAACAGTATTATAGCCCGTGTCAAGACGAATTCAACGACCTAGTATACCATGACCTTGGGACGACCTTGAAGGCGAAGAAATGAAAATTTCAACAAAACATGACAATCTGCTTGAATGGGCGATAATAACTTGTGTTTATTATTAAGACTCGAAATTACATTCAATTCAGAAACCTTGACTAAATGAACGCAAACGATTTCGTAAAAAAGTCACATCAAATGTTCCAATTGAAATCCGTTTTGAAATCCGTGCGTTCACCTCATAATGCTCGAATCGTTCGTAATTACCTTAAAGTTTGGAGAACGTTGGTTGGACACTTATGGCCCTATTGCTTGGCCACCACGATCCCCCGATTTTTCGCCACTTGATTTTTTTTTATGGGGTCATTTACAGTCAATAGTTTATGCTGTTCCAATACAATATAAGGAACATTGAAAGCAGCGAATCTGTACAGCATGCGAAGAACTTCGCTACGACAGTATCGTAAGAGCAACCAATGCAAAACAACCAAGAACGGAATTGTGCCTACAACAAAACGGATTTCAATTCGACCATTTGATGTGACTTTTTTACGAAATCGTTTGCGTTCATTTAGTCAAGGTTTCTGATTTGAATGTAATTTCGAGTCTTAATAATAAACACAAGTTATTATCGCCCATTCAAGCAGATTGTCGTGTTTTGTTGAAATTTTCATTTCGTCGCCTTCAAGGTCATCCCAAGGTCATGGTATACTAGGTCGTTGAATTCGTCTTGACACGGGCTATAATACTGTTAAGTCAAAAATACAAAGTGCCATTTAAAAAACTGAAGGTGACCTTGACAATACTATAAAAAAATGTTTTTCGAACTTTTTTATTGCAATATATAGCCAATCGAAAACTGATCAACTTTTGTTGAAAATATTTTTTGTCAGATTATCGCAAGTACTTAAAAAAATCGTGAAAACTGTTACGTGGGACACCCTGTATTAACGCCACTTGCTTTTGCCTTATCAACGACTTTCAAGTTTTTCGTATGAGTGCAGTGACCATCCAACAGCAATAAAACGAGATTTTCTTTAGTTGCTCTACCGCAAGTAATGAATTTCCCAAACCATTGCAAGAATAGCTCGGTTTTCATCTATCCAGAGTCACTGCACACGCCCCAAGCACCCGAAAGAGTATGTACCATTATTCTGATTTCATCCTCTTACGAGGGAACGCTAACATTGGAGACATATATTGACCATTTGAACTGAAGCATATTTCGACTATAATCGTTTGACCTCGTTCAGCAGAAACCAATGCACTCACTTGTAGCAGCAACTGACACAGTCTCCAGTCTCGTCACAATTAAATACATGATCAGGAGTTAGTTGGTGTTTGTCCTAGATCTCGCCTAATAACTTATAGACATTGTCTGATGTGTTTTCCGCTAATCGCTAAGACTGGGTGACGTTTAAAAAAAAAACTGAGTAACCAATCATTTTCCAGCTTTGTCTTTATCATCACTGAAAGGATGAGCTTTCTTGTTTTTCGTTGCTAGACGGTAGGTTAAAAACTTCAGATCGTCAGTTGTAAATCCAAAAAGTCTACCTTCCATATCTTGTAAATATTGAACTAATAACTCTGCTTCTTCTGTTGCTGAGAATATCGGAGAGTTTTGGGACAAAACAGATTTTTTTATGATTTTCACGAGCTAGTTTTACAGTTTTCTTTCTAGTGTCTTCTGTGAGACTGAATACTTTTTCGTTGCTAGGTAATAACCCATCTAGTTTTCTATCACAGCAGTAATGGCGTTTCGCATCGCTTCATCTGACCATTTTCCTCGGTCCGTCTTCCGTTTGTAGTTTCTAATCGTCCTGGAACAATGAGAAACTTTGATTTTTATTTCTAGGTTTGTAAGGGGCAAGATGGGATAACTCGTCTCGTTAAAAACATATGAACACTGCTCGAAACATTATTTAGAAAAGCATAAAATTATATACTCATCTTACAGTCAGCTAGATTCACATATATTATTGTATCAATGTCACCGGTGCTAAAAGTAAAGAAAACAAGGAAATCGCAATAAATCATAAATTATGATCTAACTTCGTTACGTGTTCATGTGTTTCACTGACGGCGACAATAAACTGCTGCGTTTATATCACAAGATACAGGGGGTTCCCCATCTTGCCCCTTCACCCCGTCTTGCATCACCTTCCTCTACTTTTGTTTTCCGGAATTTGGTTGTCTTATTCATTAAATATAATTTCTTTATGCAGAACTGTAAATATTAATTTCAATTGTTTACTAAAATAATGTATATCCAATAAAAATATATAATCAATAAAATTGAAGTACATAACAATACAATTCTTTAATTGGACATCATTAATAACCATTTTCACTACCATTGAAAACTGACTTTTATGCACTTACTTTTGTCTCCGATTGTGTGTACAGTGAATCCGCGTTATACATATGTCAGCAGCCCGGGTCTTGTCGTGGTCGGGACACTATTCTTTGATGAAGTGCCGAACGTAGAAAAGGACAGTGATAGCACTGTCCAACACCAAAAAAATTTTGCAATACCTGTTGGGTGATTCTTATACACTTTGTCATCCTAAAACCGAATCTGAAAGTAGAATTGCTCCATCACGCAACGTTTTCAAAAAATTTTGGTTTTTGTAAAAATGCCTGATTTTGATACGAAACGACGTGTTACGCAAAAACTAAACACGCGAGAAAGTTCAAATTTGAGTCAAGAGATAGAGGGGACTATCCTCTACATATTCATATAGGTAATTATATTTTTATGTACTTCCTAATAGTTGTAAATGGTTGTTAAAGTTTGAAAATGTGCCGACGCGGGTACTTTGTACGCTCTATTTTTGTATTTATGTGAAAAATCCTTTATCTAGCAGGAATTTACTATACAGGAATGCATTCTACAGACATTTCTGGTAAAGAAACCATTCACGAAAAGTATTTGGTTCCCTTAATGTACGAGAAGGATCAGAAAATGTTAATTGACAGCGTGTGCGCGACGCGTTCGCGCCAGACGGCCATTGCAGCCTTTTCGCGACTCGCCAGGGCCGTCGCTATGCGTAGTCGACGTTGGTACCACTCAAGTATGTCTTTGCTTACTATGCTTAATTAAATACATTTTTTTTTTGTCTTTTTGGTTGCCTATCATTACAAAAGATTATAAAAATACGAGTTATATTCACATTTCATTGTGGAAATGCTTAATAAAGAAAATTGACCGCAGCAATGCGGTGACTGGAAAATTTTATTTTCACTAATTGTTGTCTTATTTTTGTAATTGTAATACCAATGGACATTCAAGATTCTTCCGATTAAAATAAGTCCAAACACTATGTAAATGGGACTATTTTTATCGATTTTATTGATCGAAGTACATAATTAAGACATAGATCGCTCTATATTAAATCGATAAAATCTCGCGGAAGTGTATAAATCAGCCGGACTGTTTTTGTTATATTCATGACGAAATTATTTTAAAATCAAAACAAGGAATACAATTCCAGCATTAATCTTTCATCAAGATATTTCAACAATGAAAAACGTTACAAAGGAAAAGACTTATGTGCGGATGCTTGCTGATTACTGCTGGACACTTATTATTGGAAATCGGGATACCAGGAACAAACGTCAAGCAAGGCGGAAACATTTTTAATTTGTTTACATCAGAAATAGGTAAGTTTTTGTATTCAATTTTCTTTATTAAGCATTTCCACAATGAAATGTGAATATAACTCGTATTTTTATAATCTTTTGTAATGATTGGCACCCAAAAAGACAAAAAAAAATGGATTTAATTAAACATAGTAAGCAAAGACATACTTGAGTGGTACCAACGTCGACTACGCATAGCGACGGCCCTGGCGAGTCGCGAAAAGGCTGCAATGGCCGTCTGGCGCGAACGCGTCGCGCACACGCTGTCAATTAACATTTTCTGATCCTTCTCGTACATTAAGGGAACCAAATACTTTTCGTGAATGGTTTCTTTACCAGAAATGTCTGTAGAATGCATTCCTGTATACTAAATTCCTGCTAGATAAAGGATTTTTCACATAAATACAAAAATAGAGCGTACAAAGTACCCGCGTCGGCACATTTTCAAACTTTAACAACCATTTACAACTATTAGGAAGTACATAAAAATATAATTGACTATATGAATATGTAGAGGAGAGTCCCCTCTATCTCTTGACTCAAATTTGAACTTTCTCGCGTGTTTAGTTTTTGCGTAACACGTCGTTTCGTATCAAAATCAGGCATTTTTACAAAAACCAAAATTTTTTGAAAACGTTGCGTGATGGAGCAATTCTACTTTCAGATTCGGTTTTAGGATGACAAAGTGTATAAGAATCACGCAACAGGTATTGCAAAACTCGAAAAAAGTTTAATTTTGTTGGACAGTGTAGTCTACCGCCATTTACAGTTTACCGCGGTCGGTAAACACGTCGTAATTCGTGTCTCCTATGAATTATCTGTCAACGTCACAGCGGAGTAATGCTGCCGACGACACCCCACTATTCTTTGATGCACTGCTAAACGTAGAAAAGGACAGCAAAGCTCGAGAACTTCTTTATTTTTCATTATTTTTTTATGGGACTTTCGCCAACATATTCCTTGCATTTTTCTAATAAAAATGAAACCAAATATGATATGATTCCGATGATATTTACTTGGGTAATGAACTATTAAAGTTTCGGACGCAAAAAAGGACAGCGTATGGGAAAGAAAGAGTCGCGGAGAGTCGAAGCGGTCGGGAAAGATGAAAAAGACTGGCGTGAGCTCAGGCCTTTAAATCAAAACTTAAACTTTTTTATTATGTGAAGGGTCTATAGGTTCGCGTGTACGAAATGATTTGGTACAAGTTTTAGGGTTTAGCGTGCTTTATTCCTTGAGAGACTTTATTAATAATGCGTCACGGAAGGTTCGCTCGGTCTCGACTGTCTGACGGTCTCTCGCTGGTCTTCAAGTTTACGGAGCTTTTTACCTATTCCCTGGATCGTCCTGATTGGCCGAGGTTGAATTAGCCTTTTTAGCCAATCAGGTACTTCTTCGGGGACTCCTGCGCCCTTGATGCGCTTTCCCTAAACGCGGGGGCGGTGTCGTAAATTTAGTGATGCAGCGGGATTTCCTACGGGCCCGCGGTGCATGACGTGGCCGGCTGGCGCCTACCTGCCTAGCTTCCGGGTCCCTTCGGAAACCTCGACGTTTATGGTACCCGCACGAGCTGTCGAGGCCGGAGGTAAAAATCTAATGGCCAATACGTGCCATAACAAAAACTTCTAAGACGAGTAACGTCTTTTTCAAAAACAGCTGTGGGACAACGGGTTCCATAAACTCGCTCGACCATTTGCACGCCAAATGTTGATAATTGTACGTGTCGATGGCCGCTACATCACCCCCTCGCCAGTGCAAACGTCACTTACAGTGCGAAATTACAACTAGTATTTACATTATATACAAAATTTACAAACTATTTACATTATGCAATTTTTTAACGGCCGACCTGCACTCTCGTTGGGAATGTAACCCGTCTACCTGAGCGCGTCCGTCCAGGTTCTTGCATCGGAGTCGGTCCGATATCGCTTGTACCTGTTTGCGCGGTACTTGATGACGTCTGGCGTTGGCTTTGATCGTCGGGGCACACAAACAAATATGCCGGCTTAAGCCTATCTATCGTTATATCTACGTTCATGCCTCTAATATCTACAATGAAAGTCTTTTCTGCGCGGGAAATAATTCGAAACGGTCCATCGTAGGGGTTCTGCAACGGGCCTCGCGCCGTGTCGACTCTTACGAAAACATGGGAAACGGTCGCTATCTCTTTATAGACGAAGACCTTTTTGTTTCCGTGCCGCGAACCGGCGACCTTCGTCGAAAGGAATTCCGCGGGCAATCGCAATTGTTCTCCATAAACTATTTCCGCGGTGGACGCTTGTAAGTCGTCGCGAAATGCTGCTCTTACTCCTAATAAAATCGCTGGCAAAGCGTCGGTCCAACGTTCGTCGTCGTGACATTTTATCGCGGCTTTCAGTTTTTAATTTTTTTATATATTTTAAATTTTATATTTTAAATTTTCTTTACAGGCACAAATAAAAAAGTTTTAAAAAATGCCTTTTTTATTTTCTCATGTAATTCTTAGCAGTTGCAATTTTTTCAAATTCTTTTTTGCACATCATTTGGTAAACCAATTCTTCTAAGTGCTCAAAAAAAGTCAGACCATTTGGTCCGATTTAAAAAAAATTATACTGTTTTAAGGGGCGGTTGAATACTTTCGTGGGCCAGTGTATATGTATTTATGTAATCATCGTACAGCCTATGAGTGTACGGACACGGCAACGGGCATGGGGAACCGACTGCAGTAACGGTTCGCTACTTATTTACCTGAAATAAGACAGCAACCTCTTGCAAATCCTTGTTCAAAACACCATCCTTAATCCAAGCTCATTTTGTAGCTTAGACTTTAAGGAATGTAAGTATACTTTATCAAAATTTTCAAATAAAAGTTCGTCTAGATGAAATTTATAAAGTAACAGTTTGCTTATAGAGTTCTGTCTCGAGATACACACGGGACCAATGTTTATTTCGAGAATAGGAAATTTCTATCCCCTCTTCTTCTTTTGAAGTTTTTCGCTCGACACCGCTTCGTTTAAGAACGAGAGGGTATGCCATATTATAGCCTTTTCCGACAAAAGATATCGCTACTCGGCCGCCGACAACTTTATGTTCTGTAGCTACCTCTTGCCTCTCGCTCATTCTCCGTGTTCTCTCTTGACCCACTCGGGAACGAACTCAAGCCCCATACTTAGCTACCATTGGCATATTCTACATTTTCGGATCGATAAAAAAAAGTTGCCGTAAAATTGTCCTTGACCTTGAATTTCAAGGTCAAATTTTTGTTTATTGTCTTTTTGAAATTCTTTTGTTTATTGAAATTCAAGGTCAACGATCCGTAGATGTAGGATGCGCCTATGGCAGTAAAGACCAAACATTTCTTTACACCCTGTACATTATATTATAAACAATTTTGCGGCAAGTTTCCTTTACAAATGTCCACCGATCCAGAAGTGTAGATTAATTCCTAGGATGGATGACCATTACTTTTCTTACACCTTGCACCGTTTTGTGTGTGTAAATACTTTGAAGGTACATTCACAGTAGAAAGGTAGATCTCATACTAAAACGTCAGTGGCACGCAAGAATGAACTTTTATGGCTGTAAGAGCTAATAGGAACAAACGGAAGTACGATACATACATCTTATATAATTCTAAACAATTATTTCTGTTGTCAAATTTCTGTAATTCAGCAGCCCACCGCAATAAGCCCCCGCAAATATTATAAATATTTTGACAGGTATTATAGAATATAATCACGTGTTCGAGATTCTAGGCGCAATAAAGAAGAATTGAAAACCGTTTAAGTGCTGTCAGATAAACTATAATGCCTTTCATAGGGATATTAGGTTCGCGATAACAAACTCGCTCGATAAAATGAAACTACACCATTCTAAATGATCCTGGAATTGATCAATGAGATCGATTAAAACATGTTTACCATCATGAATATGATAAAAAAGCTAATGGAAACGTGTAATGCAAATGTTAATAAATATCGACCAAGAAACACAATTTTTTTGTTCGTTCTTTATTAACCTTTGCATGAAAAATATTCATTTTCACATAAAGCTGCACGGTATCATAAAACCCAGGACTCTGGTCCGCAAGACTGCGTTGGAAATCGCCCGTGCGTTGATTACGTAAGCTTCTTACTGATTCTATTTGTGGAATGGTCGTCCGTCTGAAGGTGAGAGGTGCGCCGACCTTATGTAGACAAAGTCCCACTATACAGACACAGTTCTTCGGCAAAGAAGTTCGATCCCTTTAACCTGTGAAGCAAAGAAGCGTTGTCTCGCGTTGGGTCATTCTCGCACGACTTCATCGCGTCCATTGGTTCTTTCGTTTAGTTTCGTTTCTTTTCTTTTCTTTTCTTCTCTCCTCTTCTTTTCATTTTATTAAGTCGATTAAATATTTTGTTTGTACATTGTCGCGCTTTTCCGCTTTGTAATATGTACTTCGAATACCATAAAGCGTTGTACTTTACATTTGTATTTATTCTTAAAAGGCATTGCATAGTTACATGTATTTATGTGTCTTTCATTTACATGTCAAGTCCCTTGCGCGGTTCTGGCGAGGGACATTTAGACGAAATCTGTCGTTCTCGCTTTGAAATACACAGTGCACGCTGGAAATGTAAATGACTCTCGCGTTTATATGGCTAAAACCAGGGACGTACAGACGGACAGGGACAAAAAGGCTGAGAAAATTTCTTTCTCTGATACAATGTTGCACATAAAAACGGACAGCGAAGCTCGAGAACCGTCGCCACCGAGGAGTGTAACATAACACGATCGAGTATATCGGTGTGAGACCCGAAGACCACTACTAATCCAATTACAAAACTTCTTTATTTTTCATTATTTTTTTATGAGACTTTCACCAACATATTCATAGCATTTTCTGATTGAAATGATACCAAACTTGATATAATTCTGATGATATTTACCTGTGTAATGACCGATGACAGTTGCTGTCCATTACAATTACATTAACGGAAAATTAGTGTAAATATGATCCGAATGATATCGTATTTGGTATCATTTTAGTCAGAAAAATTCCACAAATATATTAGTGAAAGTCTCGTAAAAAAATAATGAAAAATAAAGAAGTTTTGTTATTGTATTAGTAGTGGTCTTCTGGTCTCACACCGATGTACCCGACCCATGTTATGTTACACTCCTCAGCGATGGCGGCTCTCGAGCTTCTTGGCCTCTCACGGAGGTATACCCCGCGGTGGTGTGTGTAGTTCCAGGGACTGGTATACGCGAGGCTTGTGGGGACTTATATCGGAAATTCACTGTATCTCGAGAAGCGCTTTTGGAGGAACTCCTCACATATCTCTAAACCAGGCTGCCCAACAATCCTATCAGCGGGCAAGTGACTTAGTGGAGTGGCGGTAGGCTGTAGCTCAGCCGTAGCTTGCCACGTAGCTGTAACAATGCGTGTGACAAAAGTACATGTATCCTTGCCTGCAGGGGCGTGGCTTTGTGTTTGCCGCTCTGTGTACACCCAGGGCAAGAATGTCGCTGCCCGTACGGGCAGACACCGAACAGCTCTAGTCATATGATCAATGTGTACTGATCACGTAACCCTTTCCATGAGAATTAATTTTTTTTGGTTGTTCTAACGTATTCGTTGGAACGTAATTGCAGTCTTAACCCTTTGCACTCGGAGCCATCGATTCCGGACTCATAGTGTCCCCTTAGAGTGGACATCCGAGTGCAAAGGGTTAACTATCGATGGACAGAAAATTGATACATAGACATTTTAATATAGGCAAGATCTCACACCGTCGTTTTTCAGTCCTATTTTTTCCGGGGATGCGAAGCATACATTAACTCTTTAGACTTGCCACATCTTCTGACGTAACACTAATTATATCCTGAGGTATAACGAAGCAGTTCAAAGATCGTCGACTACGTTGGCTCGACTACACACATACAGAGGACGGATCTCTTTGTGTTCATCGATGCAGAATATTTTTTAAAAGATATTGCAGCACAGCACTATTTTTGTCTCCATTATTACATTTATCTATGGAAATACTGTGAATCACAAAAATATTCAGATAGTAAGGTATGCTTGAATTTAATTGTTTATATCTTTATTAAGTATGAAAGAAACTAAATTAAACTTCTTTCTTTCAATAAAGCAATTATTGTACAAATACGTACACCTTAGTTAACTAACCTGACGTAGTACAGTAATGTTATAAATTCAATGAGATCACAGCGAGTTTCCGTTTTACAAAATTATTCGGACATTAATGCTACATAAACCAGAATTAAAGTTTCAATAGTCAGTAGCGAAACAATTTTGTTTCATCGCATGTCTTAAACGTTTCGATAAACGTTTGAATATAATTTTTTTGAAGATAATATTTACATTTGTTTTATCCTATTCATCTCGTAATCTTTGTTACTAGATTCTCTATAGGATTAAGATCCAGGGACTGAGGAAGAGGGTGTAAAACTTTCGAACATTTATATATTTGATATTCCTGTACCTATAATCTTTGCCTTATGTTTCGAATCATTATCTTGATAAAATTTTAAGCTTTTTTCAATACTCACACTAAAAATGTAAATATTTGTTCTGCAATAAAGGCAAGTTTTCCTACTCCTCTGCACGATATACATCCTGTACATCCCTAGACGACCACCACTATGTTTGAAAGTACATAGCTCGCAAAAGGTATACGGATAAGATGGTCAAAAGTGCCCCAAACCAAATTGATTTTTGGTCAGACCATTCGATAGAGCTCCCAAAGCAACCCCTCTGTGACAAGTTTCAAGTCGGTACCACAAAAGTAGTTATAGGGTGAGCACGGTTTAATGAATTATGCTTTATTTTGTCTGTTCGGCTCAACAAAAAAGTACGAAAAAATTCATAAACTTCTTACCTAAACGTAAAAATGATAGTGAATTATTTGAGAATTTTTGGTTGAAAAATCGATTTTTAGAAAAATCCGAAAGCACAAAATTGTCGATTTTATATTGAAGTTTTCAGAGTACCACGTTTATATTACTATGTTAGTTGTGTCTCATCGTGATTATTAATGTGTATTTCTTGCAGTTTTTTCGGATTATGCGAACATGTTGTGACGTTGCAAAATTTGCGACGTCACTTCTCTGCCCATTGCGATCTGCCGGAAGGACCGGACCGCCGATTATCGCATCGAACGATAACTCGCAGGGTTAGGGAGCGCTCCCCGAGGAACTTCCGTATCGATCATAGATCAATTTTTGACGAATTTCGCGCGCGCCGAGCACGACCGAGTGCAGGGACGTGCCGGAAGCACCAGCAAGCCTTCCGACTACGCCGAGGGGCGCCTCTCTTCGTGGGACCGCCCGTCGATAAACCCATGGCCATTACGAGAAAAGTCATGTGCACATGCATTTTGAAAATGTAACTCTGTCGGACACCAGACATCCCTTTTCGCGGTCCTGCTGCCGCCTCATCCAGCCACTTGAAATGGGGCCTCGGCGAGGGTGGTGCAGTCGTACCATGGGAAGGTTTCGGACTTCTCCCGGCCGCGACGCGCGGTCGTGATAATTTTTCGCGTATGGTCCGGGGCACGAGGACCAATCGAGGGCACGGTCCTGCATTCCAGGATTTCGCGTGCGTAGCGCGCCCCATTAGGAAAAGTCGGGACTAAGGCCTAAAGTAGGGGTAACGAGGACCCTCTCGACGCGTTACCGTCAACCAAAGGAACACTGTCGTGGTAGCTTCCGTTGCCGAAACACTGCCGCGTGCCGCGAACGTTAACGATCGTCTCGCTAATTTCGTTTATCATCCCATGACGAAATATTGTGTCCTGTGTCGTGACCCAGCTCCCGTAGCAGAACCGCGGGCCTGAAGCGAGCGTCCATCTGAGAACGGCGGAAACCGGAAGTCCACGCAGTGGTCCTCCCTCTTTGTTTAATTGGTTTCGCGAGTTGGTTCAGGAATATTCGCGAAAGAACGACACGTGCGTCCGACGTCGACCTCGCGCCATCGCGGTCCCGCGAGCTCGCGTATCGCGCGTCGAACGCGTTAGGCCTAGCTCAGACGGCGGAAACCGCGCGGTTCTTGTTTACATTAGCGTCTTCATATTCGTTCATACCTGCCCGTGCGGCTGCTGCCGATAGACCGCAGGGAACAAAAACCGCGCAGTTCCCGCGCGATTCTATTTTCTATGGTTCTTATGAGAGAGTTCAGTTGTTGGGCGGATTCCGCGCGTTTACGATGTGTGCCAACATGAATTGTTCCGTCACCGAGTTGTTCATCGATATTGGGATATGGGTATATATAATAAAATCACACTCTTTATCTGTATACGAAATAGAATTTATATTTCAATAGATTCTCTAAAAGCGCGTTGTCAAACACGTCTTTACGGTTTGCGAGGAACGTCGCGAATGAATCAAGAAATGGAAAACAGAGGAGCAGCAGTTCAATATGAACAACTGAGGATCGAGGGTCCCATGCCGGGGACAACATACAATGTATATTAACTGCTGATACAACGTATATCAAAAGCCGATTCAAACGATCCTTCCTTGTAAAGAAATAACAGATTAATTTTGTTCTATTTATGAAATAAATTCCAACAATCGATGAAGTGGAGAAAAGACCAGCGATATGGGATATTCATTGTGCTGATTATTCCAATAAAGTCTATGAAAATTTTATCGACATTCTCAAATAGTTGAAGAATTTCGGCTCAAAATTTTTTAATTTGGGATATAGAGTTACAAATAGGCCATGTGAGAGCCGATCTTTGAATATCTGATGCACCCAATACTGCCTTTTTCTATTTTTTTTTTTAGTTTTTTTGTTGAGCAACTACAAACATATTGCTTCTTCAACTTCCATGTTAACACTGAGATAAAACTTCGCCTCTCTCCTGCATATCCGCACGGTCGCCGCCTCTTTCTGAACAACTATCAATTTTTTCGCGGTTCAAACCGCACGGTCTGAAACGTGCGGATTCCACCGTGTCTGAACTAGGCCTTAAAGTTCGTCTCGTCTTGGGAACTATCACGACAGTCACTTTGTAATCGCGCCGAATTACCGCACAAGCGCGAAGATTTTACCGATCGACAACTACGCGCTGCGAAACCTTCATCTATTCGCTAATCTTGTATAAAGAGCGCGGGCTCTCTGGTGCGGCCACGTGGCCGCGTATTTTGTAAAACCCTGACGCAAAATAAACAACTAGAGACAATTCTGTAATTCGTTATTTCGACCTGCGAGATCCACCCTGCCGTGAGGGCTGTCCCCGTTATTCCCGTGTCCGAACCTTGGAACCGTTCGCGTCTCCCTTCCGTTTCGCGGTTCTCGAAGGAACGACTTCCGCCCTCCGCTTCGCCCGAGGGCAAGAAGTTTTCGCGTTTCGTGTGGCACCCTTCCGGTGCCTGGCGCCCGAGCAGAAGGCTCTCTTTTTCGTTACGAACCTTCGAGGACACGTTTGTACCGGGAGGACAGCGAACGCACAGCCGTACACGGCCAGGTCTCAGTGCTTATAAACTTCCGGAGTTGGCCCCGTTCCTGTTTTCCTACGCGGCGAAAAGGGCCAACGTTACAATGTTTAAACAAATTGAAAATCTCTAACAATTAGAGGAAAATATTGCATCGACGTTTAAAAACATCAAAATCAATTTTTTTTATACTTCTACCTTTTTGTAGGCGTATTATGTTATATTAAACATTTCTATATTTGAAAAAATAATGTACAAACTTAAAAATGCAATATAAATTATTTTACTTGCGTTATATTCCAATATATGAGTTTAACTCCCAAAAATTTTGGTTAGCGCAGGCGGTATGCCTGCCGACATCGAATCCTGCATCAAGTGATTTTTTTCGATAAATACTGTTTTTGTTCTTCCGTTACCACTTAATTGTTGCAACGACATTTTAAATATATTTTTAAAGTGTTATCATTATTTTTAAACGGCGTGTGGAATATAATAAAAATGGTGGCTGACCTGTCAGCCGGAGAAACAGTGGTACAGCGAATTCGGGTTAGGGTCGACCCAAACAAGACGGGTCTCACCGTGTCCGGGAACGGGGCATGTTTTTCCTATGCCATACAGAGTTGGCCGTGTTCGAAGGCGACTTGAGAGGCGCTCAAGATGCTCGTAACAAAGGCCAAGTGCCGCGCACCACGGGGGTTAGCTACCAGAACCCCAGAACGGGGGGATGGTAGAGCCGACCGTGCCCCGGCCGGGGTTTCACGAAATATTCTTGCGAAGAATACTCAGCGACCCCGGTCGCCGTGCCGTGGCCGTGGCGAAGGGAGAAAAACATTATAAATGTTGTATTATTTAAAAACTACTTCACCGTTGATGATGACCTATCAATCGAATCTCAATGGATTTTTCGTTGTTTTAAAAATTGTTGATTTTACAGACGCGTAAAAATACGTGTCACCCTTTTTTCATTATATTATAAGACTAGAACTATCACGCCGATGAAAATGACTTTTTGAAGCTTATAGCGAAAACATAAAAGTGTTTACCGAAAATGTTGTCATTTGGAAAAAATGTTTTTTTCACCATTTATTTGGCAATTATTTTAACCAAATGCTATGTTTTCGTAGCAGGTGCCTTTGTAAAAATTTGAAAAAAATTGAGGTTATAGCCCCAAGTGTCTCCTTTACGGACCTGTTTTTAAAAAAGCGGAAACTTTAAAATTGACGAAATTAAAATTATTTGAAGTGAACGCTGCATCGCGATACACAGCCTCGCACGATTGGCTCGCACGGGAGGCCATAGGCCTAACAGCCTCCCGGGCTCTGCTTCTACCGTACGCCAACCGTGCTAGGCTATGTATCGCGGTGCAGCGTTCACTTCAAATAATTTTAATTTCGTCAATTTTGAAGTGTCCGATTTTTAAAAACAGGTCCGTGAAGTGAATTTCTTTAACAATTCATAATTGTATTAGATCATGTGGCAGTCGCATATGTACATGGTGTAAGGACGACAAGTACAGCTTTTGGTTTCGACGTCACCCGCTACATAGTAGTCAATATTTGGACTGCAGCCGAAAATGCGTGTGAAATGAGGCCTGTCCCTTCCAGTCTGAACCAATCAGCCGCGCATTGGTACCTCTACTCTGTCCAACGAGACGAGGCAGTGAAGTATCAGCGTGCGTCCTTTGCTAATTATCTTGGAAGGATAATAACTTCAACTCTATCCCACTCGACTGGCTATGTTTACGTCTACTGCCTCGTCTCATTGGACAAGATATAGATACCTCACCGCATTCCTGCCAGGGAACCTTCCATCTAACCATTTTTAGATCATTATGGACAAGAATTCAGAAGTTTTCCATATACATACATTTTTTCGCTAGTGACCCTTACTTCAGAATGTCTAAAGAATATCCAGCAATTTTATGAACCTAAAATAATGAATAGTACAATAAATAGTTTTGCGGCTCCGCGAATTACAAAACGAAATTTCAAAGAGAAAGATGAAGAAACGTAAAATACAGCCATATTTATCCAAATTTTTTCACACTTGAACCAGTGGTAAAATTTGCAAAACAAAGATATTTCTAATATTTTTTAATTAAGAAATGACATTCACCAAGGAAAAAATAAATTATTTGAGAACAGCAGTCTTTTGTGATAACCCGGCTCAACCCCCGTCTCCCATTGTCTCTTGCACCACAACATACTTCAATGTCATCAAAATTCGTGACATAGTCCCCAAAAAATGATCGAACTCACATGGAATGATCCCCTTCCTAATGTGTATATTTCCTTAAAAAACAAAAATAACAATTATTCTCGTTTTTACAATATATTTACATACAATACAAGGATGTATGATGTTTCACCAAGAGGCAGGAAGGTTTCCTATTTCCATGGTATTGTAAAGGGGAGATACCGATAGTTTACCCAAGGAACCATGAAGGCCCTAAAAACATTTTTTTTTGTGCCATGCACAGTAGGGAACTGTCAACGCGCTCCCGAAAGGCCATCTGGAAATGGTCAAACGCTCGAGATAATGACCCAACCGGGGCGAGCAGAAATATAGTTGAGAACACTGAAGCTCCGTCTACTCAAACCCTACACCCTGGTTTCGAATCTAGCGGCCAAATGTGCCCGGTCTCTTCCCGGTCTTGTTTGGGTCGACCTTTATACATCGCCGAGTATTCTGAATTAGCCGTCGACGAATTATCCCCATTACCGTGGGGTATGTGTACCCCGTGAGGTGCCACGAAGCTCGAAAGCCGCCGCTACCGAGGAGTGTGAGCATAACACGGGACGGGTACATCGGTGTGAAACCGGGAGACCACTACTAATCCAATAACAATAACAATCAATAACAAAACTTCTTTATTTTTCATTATTTTTTCATGGGACTTTCACCAACATATTCGTGGTATTTTTCTAATGACAATGATATTAAACTTGATATAATTCCGATGATATTTTCTTGTATAATGAACGATTAAAGTTTCGGACGCAAAGAAGAACAGCGTATGGGAAAGAAAGAGACACGGAGAGTCGAAGCGTTCGGGAAATATGAAAGATTGGCGTAAGCTCAGGCCTTTAAATCTAAACTTAAACTTTCTTCTTATTAACTATTTTTTTACGAGACTATCACCAATATATTTGTGGAATTTTTCTCATTAAAATGATTCCAAATATGATATGGAGCCGATGGTATTTACTTGTGTAATAAGCGATGAAAGTTACTTCCCATTACAATTATATTAGTGAAAAATTAGTGTGAATATGATGCGAATTGTATCGTGTTTTGTATCATTTTAATCTGAAAAATTCCACAAGTATATTGGTGGAAGTCTCGTAAAAAAATAAGAGTGGTGGTTTTTGGTTATGTCTAAAACACGTTTGGCTTGACGGCTTGACGGAGTGGGAAGGCACGAAGGGTCGTCATTTTGGAAGGTTTTTCCACGTGATGTTCGTATTTTAGTAGGTTCGTAGGTTGTAAACGGCCGCGCCAGCCGATCATCTGTTGGGGCCTTGCAAAGCCTGAACAGTACCTTTAACCTGAAATATTTATTTTAGAATTATCATCTGAGCTGTATTGATGAATATGAAAAGCTAAACATGTTTGTACTTAATATTGTTTTCTTTCTTTTTAATTTTCAAAATAATTAATAAGCCATAATGTTTTAAACTGGTTGATTCTATGTATTGGTCGACAACACGAATATGTGTTCAATTTGTATTTTTTGACACTTTTAATTTATTATTTTAAAATGGTGTCTAATATAATGATGACGATCTGACTCGTAAACTTAATTTAGTAACAACCTGTAAAGTACATTAAAACAAATTATTATTTTATTATTTCATCGAGTTCATTTGGTATACGATTGTTTTTCCTTGTTACAGTTTCTTCAAAATCTGGGAAAGGTAGATAGAACTGCAGACGATATATTTGACGAACACCTACAAAATTTTATGAGGCAACAGAATGCTGCTAACAGACTCCAGAAAGAATTTAACAATTACATCAGGTGTGTCAGAGGTGAGTAAATCCAAAAGAGAATAGGTATATCCCAGTTTGAAATTGAGAGTCCCGAAATCATGTTTTTTTCGAATGATTTTGAAAATTGTCTTTATTTGACGCCTTCTTCAAATGAACTAACTTTCGCCTCAACACTTTTAAATGTTGTCATCATTGTCGTCTATTCCAAGAAACTATTGTATGTAATATGAAGCCTGCAGTGATCAATTTTTGACGACAAATTTTTTTTCAAACACATGTTTTAAAAAATCTCAGCAGCTATATATTAATCTACAGGTAACAATATCGCGAATCCGTCATTAATTTTTGTGTAGAATTTTCAAAATGCATGCAGTCAGATTAACAATAATGGAGGATACAATAATTAAAAACTGAAATTTTAGCACCCCAAATTTTCTTAGTGTCCACGTTGGAACACTGCCTGTCAGATGCTGCCGCAATAGTATTATAAAATTAAGTGAATGTTTATTACAAATTATGTAAAAAATGTAATGTGGATTATGTAAAAAAAGTTAAAAATTTCTGGGTTGCCAAGATGAAGTTAAGCTTCAAAGTGTACAGATTTAACACAATATGAAGAAAGGAGCTTTACAGCTTACAGTATTTGAATGAATGAAAACAGAACTAAAGATATAATTTAGCAATGTTAAAAGTAATTTTTGAAGATAATTGTTATTGTTCCTTATAGCTTGGACTATTACTCAATAACATCACAATTCAGGTGAACAATATTCTTTACTACGAAAAATTGTACTTTGGCCAGCTTTTGGGCATTTTTGCACACCACGCGGCGCAACGTAATCAGCGTCACCAGACAGGGCAAATTGAGAGGAATACAGTTGCCCTCTCTCTCCCATTATCGGATTAGTCACGACGCAGACGCGGACACAACGTGAATTGGGTGCGCACATTCGTCACGTGGCAGGTCCGTGGCGGAAACGTGGGGATTAGTTTCCCTGATTTCTCAACATTTTCCATTTTTCGTAAAATGAGAAATAAGACTATTCTCTAGAATTCTCTAGAATTTTTAATAACATAAAAAAATATTGGAAAACTTACGATATTTGGAATATCGTTGATAATATTTATCGAAAGTCCTGTCCTGTTGTGTACATACACAACTTTAAAAACAAGGAAAAGTAGACGCTAAATATAACCGATAAATTTATTTATTTAAAACCAAACTTTTATAAAATAAAACATTACGCTTTTGTTTTGAAATGACTTCTTAAGAAGCATAATGCGCCAAATTTAGAATCGGACAATCTACTTCTTTTTTTTTTTAAACCAAATTTGTAGCCATAGAAAAATTTCTTTCATTTTGTGTGGATGTTGGCTGTATTGTGTGTATAACATCCAAAAGTTGTTGCAGATTGGGTGGCCTTTTTCCAGAGGGCTCAAAAATCTGGAATTATTTTGTTAGAGCCCGGAATTTATTTTCTTCTGACGCTAAACTCTTGACACTAAATTCTTGAAGGCTATCTGCAATTTTTAATTCTAACTGTTTTTCCAGTGATAGTACCTCATTCCGAGAATCTGAAAGTTTTCCACTTTTTTCAGAAGAATCATTGTTATGTCTTCCGAGAAGTCTGCTTAGAATTTGTTTTGCCATTTTATACATATCTGCTTTGGATGTTAAATAGAAAAATGTATCTTCTGAATCTTTTTTGCAAAGATTCTGGATTATGTAGATGTTTCATAAGAGATACAACAATCTTGTCTCTTCTTTTAGATATTTCTTCTTTAATAACAACAAGAAACTCAATACTCATTACTCAATTCATTCATTCATTCAGTTTTTCTAAAGTTTTAAATAAGAATTTAAGAGCACCTTCAGCAGTTAATAATGTCGAATCTTCTCTACTAAGATTTTCTATTGTAATTCTTACAGACTCTAATGTTGCTAATAAAATTCGGCAATTTTAATGTATTTATCGTTCCACATGTAATCTACATTGATTTCACACAGTACTCTTTTAATAGGATTCCGTATTCTCAAAAATCGTCTAATCATAGCCTCCATAGTGTTTCACCAGGTTTTACAATCCAAAATGAGTTTTAATTTTGTATTTTGTTCTTCCTCTACATATTTCTGCAGAATATCATACTTTACCGGCGAATTTTTAAATATTTTTACCATTTTTCGAATTGCTGTGACTGTTTCTCTGATTGTTGGTCGTAATTGAACATTTGAGGTTTCTATTGTTTCGACATCGGAATTTGAATCGCTAAAAATCTATTGTTCTCGTCCGAATCACCAGATTGGGTATCATCAGTATTTTATTTTACATAAAATATTTTGAAAACAGCTAAATGTACCGCATGATTATAACACAGCTGTTGGTATGCTGGAGAGAGTCGTCCAAATTTTTGCATAACAGACGTCCCATCACTCACAACAGCTAGAGCATCTTCTTGTAGTGAAAGACTAAAAGAATTTAGTTTTACATTAAGTAGTTCCAAAGTTTTTTCAGCTGTACAGCTTCCATGACTTGGTATTAACACTAGATTAGTAGATTCCTTGTTACTTTAATACACATGTACATCCATATATTGTGGATTGGATTTTGCCGAGGATGGGTATCACGGGGCGGAATAACGAACTGCAAAACTTCTCAAAAAATATCTTTACTTCTCGAAGTGCTCGAGACGAAGGTTGCTCGGAATCTGTCGAGTCTTCGGTTCTCCTTAATTTTCCTAGATGCTATGGAGGGGTGAATCCTAGCTTGCCCCGACTGCCTGCCGGGCTGCTGGAAAAACCCAAGGGTTGTAAACTTCGGGGCCCCCGGGCACTGCTCGCCACATGGCTCGGACCCATCCACATTTGGGTTGCAGATGCCCGGGAGTCCCGCTCCATGAATTGGGCCCGCCGAAGGTCTCCGGTTAACGATCCCGGCGCAATAAAATGTACCCTCGTAGGAAATGCCCACAATATATTTTAGTGTTTACACTCGTCTATTCATCAATAGATATGCTGAATTTTTTGTTGTTTAATTTTAGTGTTTTTATTTTTTTAATTAATTCTTCTTTTTCTGCGGATAATCGAAAATATTCCCAACAACCTTTGTATGTCTTATTCATATTGACAGGCTAAAATATTATGATTAACCAGATTATACAAATAATAAATATATAAAAATTACAACAAATAAATTATAGTAACAATAACTTACTTGACACCAACTATGCACAAACGGACACAAGAACTAAACCTTTGTTTTTGGAATTCAACCTTAGACTACCTATTTGTTCACGCAGAACAGAGAATCACGAGTAACGCGATCGTCACTTTTTCCGAAGTTTCATCGCTGCCGTCTAAACATTGTATCACATTGTGTCGTGAAGTGAACATCAAAGCACCAAGTGCATTACCTCACATCGACACGCATTCCTAACAATTATTATAAATTATCACATTGCAAACATGCATACGTAGGTATCGATATGCTGCTTGTAGATATGCTTATACGTACGCGATTGATTAGTAATATGCAATTTGAGTTAACTAAAAATTAATTTCCGAAAATATGTTATAAAATAAATGAAATTCATAAGAATTTTCCTAGATTTAAATTTCTCGAGAAATACTGTAATTTCTCGAGAAATGAGAAATAACCAATCATAAAATTTCTCGAAAAATTCTCGAGAAGGAACACTAGTGGGGATGTGCGTCGTCAGGGAATGGCGTCGTAGAAGGGGTAAGATAAAGTGGGAGACAAGTCTTAATCTGGCGACACTGGACGCGACATTGAAGTCGCCAGATGAGGGGAATTGACTCGAATTGAGGGAAAACGTTACCCTTTCTCTGCAAATACCAGATTAGTCACGTGATATTGTGACACATGCACGACAGAACGAAACGCGTCACATAACCAGCCGCAGCTGAAGCGTGAGGAATAGCGCGGAAGGAGGGGAAGTTAGAGTGGGAACACAAGTCTTGATGTGACGACACTGCTCAAGTGTCGGGGCTCTGGGCACCTCGTGCAGTTTCGAGTGACGCGCCCGACTCTTATCTGATTTATTGCACCAAACCTGGGTTGCCCTTCGCTATGCAGAAGGTTTGGCTATTGTAGGATTTCTATGGTTTTCCCGAAGACAAGAGAGGTTCGCTAGACTTGTTTGTTACGGATGTAACAATGAACTAAGAAAGAAGAACGAAACTTGAACTAAAAAAGAAAAAACGTTGTCTTTTCGGACGAAAAGAAATTTAATTTAGATGTACCAGATGGTTTTAAGTATTATTGGCACGACTTGCGTAAGCCACACGATATTTCTGTGTGTCGAAGTTTTGGTATAACACGGCCGCCCATTATATCAAAACTATTCGCAAGCGGGGAATGGTTCTATAACAAAAATATTAAGTTAATGCAGTAGCTCGCCCGTTCTTCAGACCTCAAGCCCATAGAAAACCTTTTACAATATTAGCCTGCAAGGTGTATGCAAATGGAAAACAATTTGTAACAGTAGCGGATCTTAAAGATAGCTAGATATATCTACTAGATATAACTAGCTAAATATAACTATACAAACGCTAACTAAAAGTATATATTCGAATTGTAGGAGGAGTGTAAAATAATATTGAACTTTTATTTTCTTAACTGAGAATAATTAAGGATTCACAAGAATATCAACCACTTTGTCATGGGAGTCAGAGCAAGACCCTATGACGACTGTCGAAAGACTGCCATCCGAAGACGACTCGCGCGACGCTCGGCCGGCCGAAACATCTGAGCAACGATCGGCCGCATGTGTTCCAACGATCAAAGAATCCCGCATCGCTATGTCACACGGTGTCGGTCTCCTTTTACAACACGTTCCAAACGAAGGACTACGTGCCCCCTATTATTAACACCTCTCTTCAGAATTTATTTCATAAATAGAAGAAAATTAATCTGTTATTTCTTTAGAAGGAAGGATCGTTTGAATCGACTTTTGATATACATTGTATCTGCAGTTAACATTGTATACAACATTGTTAACATTGTTACATTGTATGTTGTCCCCGGCATGGGACCCTCGATCCTCAGTTGTTCATATTGGACTGTTGCTCCTTTGTTTTCAATTTCTTGTTTCATTCGCGACGTTCCTCTCAAACCGTAAAGACGTGTCTGACAACGCGCTTTTAGAGAATCTATTGAAATATGAATTCTATTTCGTATACAGATAAAGAGTGTGATTTTATTATATATACCCATATCCCAATAGTATTGTTACGAGCCAGGGCTATGAGCGGCGCGAGAGGCCGGCGAGGGGATTTTTACCCCTGGAATATGGTTTCAATTGTTAGTTAGGTACGCGGACGCACCCGATGCGAAATCGAGGAGCCGCTAGGATAGTTGACGTCGAGGACGCACCTGATGCGAAATCAGGGAACCTCTGGGAGGTTGGTGTCAAACGCAGACGCACCCGATGCGAAATCGAGGAGCTACTAGGAGGATGAAACTTCGTGCACGCACCCGATGCGAAATCGAGGAGTCACTAGGGAACACGCGGCGAACCCGATACGAAAGGAGGTTGTATAAGAGCGCGGACGCACCTGATGCGAAATCAGGGAGCTGCTACGATGCGGAAGAACCCAATGCGAAATCGGGGATGCGCCTAGGATGGTATAATTTCGTGGACGCACTCAATGCGAAATCGAGGAGCCACTAGGTTGGAGAAATCTTCGTTGAATCGAATTTAAGTATTAGTAAGCCTCGTAACTTCTATATAATTTAATTGATACAATCCGAGCGGTTAGATTGTATCGTGTGGGAGCGTTCAATTATTATATTAGGATTTTAGGCAATAATTAAGGGTACGCGAGTTAACAAACAAGACAATTTATTCTGAATTGAAATTACTACAAGTGTTGTTGTTTGTGTCGCGAATGAATGAATCGTGACTGCACGATTACTATAACGTTACGGAACCGTTTCTGAATCTCAACTGAACCGCTTCTCGACTAACCGAAGAGGATGAAAACGAATGGGTTTATATACCTTGAAAATGAAAGGGGTACTCTGTTTAAGATTTGATATCGCGTAGGGTCGCAGTCACATTTTTTGTCACTTCTAATGAAAAGCAGGGCTCAGTTAGATTTTCGTTGAAAGGGGTTAATGAAGGTTATCCGGGCTATTTCCTATCAGAATATCGATTAACGGATGCCAGAAGGGAGTGTTTAGAGATTTTGGTATAAAGAAGGCATACAGTATCTTTCGTTAATAAAAGGGGCCTGTTGGGACGCTTTTCGTTCTCAGAAAAGAGATTAGAAATTCTAATCGAAATAAACGTGGAGAACGTCTCCATACGTAACAGTATAAATAACGAAATTCTGTAAATTATTTTGAAAAATAGTAGCAATACGCCACATTAACACGTATTCATATAATCATTAACATTTTGATTTTAAATAGCAAACAAACTATCATTTATTTCTACATCCCTTTACCAGAAATACATATGTTTTAAATTAGTCACTTAAAACAAAACAATATCTTAGTTTGAAACTGTTCAGATATGTGTATAATCAACTTAATACAGCAGGGATAATTAGACCCTATTAGTTTTTGAAAATGAATTAAAATTACGAAGAAATTGCACATGGAACTTCGAAAATATTGTGGACTGTATTCTAAAAATTACATCGAACTTGATTAATACGGAAGAAAACAAGATCTAAGTAGAACAAGAGTAATCTTTAGATTGATAGCAGTTAGAGGCAAAAAATCGTGGAAAACTGCAATTTTCATTATCTTTAACCGTTCCCGGCTCACAGCAACATTAACCAAATTCGATGGAATTTTCTTACTGTTTTAGGATATCGTGGTACGATAAGTGACCCAACTCGCGTGTAGTATTAAAACAGTTTAACAAAATGACACTTGGGAAATGCTACAGCAAACGCTAAGGGATACCAACTTGTCTCAAGCCCAGAACGATGTGTTCACTCAGACCGTTAGTAGCTTTCTGAGGAACCTCATTTCCGTAGGCGCGCTGACGACGTCCCAAAACCGTTCAAAAATGAGGGCAGAAGTTCTCCACCACCTCAAAGGCATGAAGAAAGTTTCTTTCCACAAAACAACGCATCTGGTAACGTCACTGTGAAGGACCCTGCAACGACCGAGCCAAGGTCTAGCAATCGTCATTTTTATGACCAGACCCTCAACCCCACCGCCTACGGTACGCACTTAGGAAAGACGGAATTTCCGCGTCCAAAAACTCCCTCGTTCCCACGCACCCTATCCGCTACACTGTACATTCATATAAGTGACACACATATCTACGAAACACATTTTTTAAAATTTTTAATAGTGGCCGACAGAAAGAAATTATAAAAGACAACTTGCAGTATTTTCTAAATATCATCAGAATTATATCAAATTTGGTATCATTTTACTCAGAAAAATGCCACGAATATTTGGTGAAAGTCTCACAAAAAATAATGAAAAATAAAGAAGTTTTGAAATTGGATTAGTAATGGTCTTTTGATCTCACACCGATATAGCCGATCGTGTTATATTCACTCTGCTGTCCCTTTCTATGTGCAACATTGTATCAAAGAAAGACATTTTCTCAACCTTCTTGCCCCAAACCCGGGACATATAGACGGAGAGGGTCATTCAAGTTTCCAGCGTGTACTGTGTATTTCAAGTGCAACGTTCGGCGAGAACCACTTTCGTCTAAATGTTCCTCGCCAGAACCGCGCAAGTAACTTACATCGGGAATTCACTGTACTTACGTACAAGTAGTATTTTAATTTGTAAACTATCTGCATCCTCTTGAAAAGTTTAGTAAGGTATAGGAATCATATTTTTATAAAATTTGAACCTTCTTTTATATAATACTAAAAAGGTTTTTATTTATTTCAATGATTTAACATATTTTTAAATATTATACCTTGAACAGTCATTTTTGGAGCGGACAATTACTTGCGTACAATTGAGTAATTTGTATATTTTTATATTAAATGTTAATTCATAACCGTAAATACTTAATATTTATTAGTTAGTCGTTTCCGCCTTATCACAGCTGCACATCTCCGCGTCATAAAATCAGTCAATCTGATACATCTATTCATGAGTATAGACTTCACGCTTCTTTTGTTAAACTGTACAATTTTTCTAAGTTTTTCCGTTTTGTATGTATTTCTCCACATCGATCTACAACATCTCGATTGTGTCGAGGTCCGGAGATTATGCCGGTCATTTCCAACATTTAATATTTTTGTCAGATAGAAATGACTTAACGACACGTGCGGTATGTTTTGGGTCGTTATCGGGTTGATAGACCCCATCATTTCCAATGCATCTCTCTGCATATAGTAGCAATACCTCTTGTGCTATATTAAAATGGTTGGAGTTGTGTGTATGTATTTGTATAATCTATCTACACTGTATTAGAATATGGACATATACTTTAATGTAGAGATACATGTAATAACGATCCATGATTTCCTGTATTTGATGGATAGGGTCCGAACCATTTATGGACATCGCATCCCCAACAAGTACTGATTCCCAATCTACTTTGACCGTTGAGTTTGTACAATATTTTGGTATTCCTTACCAATACGACGCCTAACATATGTTTTGCCATCGAATCCGAGCCTGCTAAATTTTTATTCATCTGTAAAAATTACCGCAGACCACTGCTCTCGTGTCCAATTGATGTGCTCTTTCGCAAAAGCAATTCTCGCACAACGATTTTTCTCTGAAATAAACGGCTTCTTTCTTGCAACTCTTCCTTTTAATCCAAATTCATTTAACCGACGGCGAACTGTTGTCACACTAATATTTTTGTCGAGGTTTGGTATTATTTCTTTATTAATGTCAATAGCTGTCTTAAATCTGTTCGCTTCAGATAAGCGATGAATAATGCGATCGGTTCTAGCGTTCGTTTTCCGTGTTCTATTTTGGCGAGGAATATTATTTATAGTTCCATAATACTTAATTTGTTGCATTGCTTGACAGCAAGCCATTACAGATATTCCTAGTTCGTTAGATATCTCTCAGAATGTTTTTCCAGCCTTACGAACCACTTCTACTTATCGTCGTTCATCTGGTGTAATTTTCTTTCCTTTACTTATCACCACGATGAGTAAAATGACCACCACTTACAATACGCTTCTAGTTATCTGAACTGTTCAACAGATACTGACAAAAGTTGTTTACACTGCAGATATTCAGATCTACAGAGCAACTACTCCGCGTAAGTAAGTACAGTGAATTCTCGTTGTGAGTCAGTGCCAATCTCGCGGTTGGGAGTCAGTGGAATTACCCACACCACTCTCGAGCTTCACTGTCCGTTTCTGCGTGCAACACTCTATCGGAGAAAGACATTTTCTCAGCCTTCTTGTCACTATCCGTCAGTAGTCATAGATTTATGACTTACAGACGGATGTGACTCTTGGGTTTCCAGCGTGTCCTGTGTATTTCAAATGCAACGCTGGGCGAGAACTTCAGATTTCGTCTAATTGTCAGTCGCCAGAACCGCGCAACTGACTTATGACAAGAAATCACTGTAATTGTTGTCCATCAATAAAGCGTCAGCTCAGAACAAAGTAAACATAAATATCCTTGAATTCTTAGAATTAACCGAAACATTACGTACACTTTATAAACGAAGATACAAACTTTATAAAAACATAGTTTAGACATTTTTGCAAGCTTTCCAGGAGGCTATAAGTCATTTGGAATTAAAAATAGGATTTATACGTGAGTAAATGGCCGCCCCTGTACGTACGCATCCCTGACAGCGCGGCACACAGTGCTAGAAAGCCTGGCATATCTCACACACAAGGGAATAAAAAGCCTGGCAGAAGTATAACCCACTTGAGTCTATCTAAATGTAATGAATAGAGAATATCATAGGCAACATAAGTCATTTATGATCGTTATGGTTCAGAATTCATACGAAAACATAGTTCATTACAAATTTAATGTTAAAGACTTGATTTAAGTTTATCCATAAAAATTAAAAAATGATCAACGGAATATTCTACCGTGACAGGTGTTTTATGAAGATTCTTTACAAATTTTTTATGAAAATTCAGTGGAAGTTAATAACACAAACTTCATTTATTTACTTGTCATTGGAGGATGGGTACAAATTCTTTGGCTGAAATTTAATCAAATCTAACTGCAGTGCAACACGCCAAAGTCGGCTATGAGGAAAAAAATAAAGTCATACATTGATGTAAATCAATTTATACTATCAATTTTCATATTTTTTAATTATCATCATAAAAGACTGTTCTTCTTAAATAGTTTACCGTTTTATACAAAAATGTAATTTCTTGATGCAAAAATATTTTTGTTTTGCAAATGTTATTTTAGAAATAGGAAGAAAGGGTAATTATTCGGTATAGGGCATTCTTCACCGATATCAATGGCCTTGAGGTAAAGTTCGGTAATATAGTCATCCCAACAGTTTTCCGCAAATATCTCGCGAACCAAGGTCGTCCGACGGTAACATGTATAGGAAAAAGTTGTTCACAATGATGACCTTAATAAAATATTTCAAGGTCGTTGAAATCAGTGAGGCATGCCCTATTCCGAATCATTTCCGGAAGTCCGCACTGTGCGGCGCGCCACGACATGTAGCATAATCCCCCCTCTTTCCTACTCTTCAGCGCGGTGGCTTTCAAGCAACGTATATAGCGACCAAACTTGTTAAAAAGGAGCAAAGTGAGCAAGCAAACTTTACGATTCTGACATTAAACAATGTAACATTTTAGAATAGAATTTGCTAATAAAAGGTGTCCCAAAATGACCTGACATTTTAATGTATTAATAAAACGTATTTTTTTTTTGTTGAAATGTAAGAATGAATGAATGTGTTTTTATTTTAATATAACGTACAAACATGGAGGTTATGTGTGGAACACAATATCTGATAAGTGGCCGCCTTGTCCCTGTTTGCAAACATTCACTTTTTTGACGAAATTTTCGATAGCAGTGTGGTATAATTGCGGACTAATTTCAGTAATGCTGCGTCCAATTGCTTCCTTGAGCTCCGAAATGGTCTGTGGATCATTGGCATACACTTTTCCTTTCTGAAAACCTCAAAGAAGAAAGTCCAATGGCGTCAAATCGCACGATCTTGGTGGCCAATTCACATCGCCGCGGCGCGAGTTAACACGACCAGGAAACTTCGTCTGCAGTAACTGCATTGTTTCGCCCGCAGTGTGGTATCTTGTTGGAAAAATATGTCTTCCAAGTCCATGCCGTTCAATTGATTCCATAAAAAGTTGGTTATCATGTCACGATAACGAACACCAGTGACGGTAACCGCATTTCAATCAGCATTCTCAAAAAAGTACGGCCAAATCACTCCTCCAACCCAAAATCCGCACCAAACAGTGACTCGAGGTGGATGCATGGGAAGCTGTTGAATCACTTGTGGATTTTCGGTCCTCCAAATTCGACAGTTTTGTTTATTTACGTAGCCACTAAGTTGAAAATGCGCCTCATTGCTGAAAATGATTTTGCGAGATGGTGCGTTATGATGACCAGAAGCCGTGCGGAATTTTCGAACCGTCTCTGCAAAGTTTTCACCATTTTTGTAATGAATTTTCACAATTTCTATGTGTTGCTCGATCGTGTTGAAGGGTAATGCGGTTCGCGTGCTCGTTTTAAATAATTCGGCACAAGTTATCGGTTTTCAGCGTACTTCATTTTACTCAGAGAGACTTGAATCTAGACGCGTCTCGGGAGCTTCTCCCTTCTGCGTTTTGAAAATTCGCTAATTGGACAGCGTCGGTGACAATCGCTGTGCAATCAGGTATCTTTCTTGGGCCTGATTCCCGCTACCATTCCTAGCGCTCGAGGCGCACTTTTTCGGGAATGCTAAGTACGACCTTGGAGGTTTTATGATAATGGCGGGTTTTCCTCCGGGTCCGCGAGGCGCATTTCGCGGCCAGTTGTAGGCCTTCGGACCTCAGTCGGCGTGACTTGATTTGCTATTGAGGCTGGAAACGATGGATTCTCAAGGACGAGACATGTGTTGTCTAAAACATTCTAATTCTACGTGCTGAAAACGGCTTTCTCAAAAAAAGCTTCGCTGTCGCTCGTCTCACAAACCGACCCGACCATTTGCACGCCAACTATTTTGTTGTACGTGCCGATGGCCGCTATAGTGTAATTCTCCATAACTAAACCTCAATACTTCCTGATGCCAGTTGTCAAAGTTTGGTACTCAGGTCATTTTGGGACACCCTTTAAATAGAATTGGTATTGTTTTGGGTTAGTTTTTATTTTCGAGCGAGCGAGCGAGCAAATCTTACGATTCTCATATTAAACAATATAACATTCTGAGTAGGTCGCGGACCACCATATCGTACAGACGTGTTTACTTCGGTCTGCGAGTATAGCCGCCTCGTACATAACGGGTCGTACTGGGACTGTTCTGTTTACGTTTTGTGTCTGTGATATAGTGATACACATGTGACTGAAACGCTTTGATCCCCCAAACTCTTTTTTTTTAGTGCACATTGTTGCACTCAAATACAAACATGATGGCCTCTGACTACAGGAGTCATCATACAACGCAAGATACAACGTCAGTAGCAACAACGAACCAACAATCTACCAGCTATGCCAATGTTACGGTGAAATGGCTGGTTTCGCGAAAGAACGCCGTATTTCACTTTCGCGATTGAATACTTGAAGATTTCGAGAACACGAAGTTGCTTTTATTTGAAACTGGGATCGGCGAGACGTGCCGTAGCAGAGGTAATCGTCGACTGACTGGATATATGATTCTGGGGTCTTATATACTGATAGGTAATCTTATTTGAGGTACGAAGGTTTGGGATTGTCCAATGGGTCAAAGTGTTAGGCGTTGAGTCAGTCGTGAACTTGGGCCTGGTGACGTGTTGCGAGGGTTGTTGTCTTGGTCTTATCGGGCCGTGACACCAACGCGGTACAGACAACAGTTTTCCCTACCAAAGATCAAGCGATCGTTATTGACGCTGTAGACGGTATTTCATTAAAAGACTACATAAGAGCTGTAGGAACATTAATAAACCCAACGAACATTCGTTTTGTCTCTAGAATTTCTAAAAACAGAATATGTATAGTCGGTCACGAAAATATTCGGATACCACTATAGTTTTGACTATTATAGTCCGTACTTCAGAAATTTATGCAATAAAAATAAAAAGAGGTTTCACGTATATTACTATGCAGTGTTTAGTTAACAAAAACATAAGAGATATTTATTTACGATAAGTGATTACATAAATAATAAAAGAAAAATGGACAGTACGCTCATTTTCATTCAGAATGCATTCCTAAAACATCGAACAAACCTCACAGAAATCAAGTTCCATGGTGGAATGACAAATGCCTAAAAGCTGTCCAAGCCTATAAACAAACATTCCACCACAAACGGCATCCCACATTCGAAAACAAAATCCAATATAAGAAAATGAGGGCAACTGCACACCGAATTCTAAAGGACATTTAAAAATTATCTTGGTCTAACTTCATCAATACCATGAACTCGTCAACCCCAATCCCTCTCATATGGAACAAAATAAGAACAATAAATGGTTTTAAAAACCAATTAAAAATCCCCGCACTCGTCACACCTGGAGCCAAAGTTCTAAACAATCCAAACGACATTTCCAACCACCTCGCCTCAACTTTCGCTAAAAACTCAAATGACGCAAATTACTCTAATTCGTTCCGTACTTTCAAAGACGACTCTCAAATCAAAACATTCTCCCTTCAATCACCAACTTCAAATTCCACGCTGAATTACCCCATCCAATTCAAAGAAGTTATATCCTCCCTAACTTTTACAAAAAACCCCAGCCTTGGCTCAGATGGTGTTTTTAACATACTTATAAAGAACCTCCCTCAAAATGCACTTGAATATTTAACTTCCTTATACAATGAGATATGGATTACTCACTCTTTTCCTAATAAATGGAGAGAATCAATAGTTATCCCCATCCCCAAACCTAACAAAGACCACAGTAAAGCCGAAAACTATAGACCAATTGCCCTTACTTCTACTCTATGTAAGTTCATGGAAAAAATTATAAACAGACGTCTTTGCTGGTTCCTCGAAAATATAGGGTTCTTCTCACCACATCAATACGGTTTCAGAAAAGACAGAAATAACCACCTTATAAACATAGAATTATCTATTTGCGAAGCTTTCATAACGAGACAACACCTATTAGCTATCGGCCTTGATATAGAAAAGGCTTATGACATGGTATGGAAAGACAGAATTATAAAAATCCTAGCAGAAAATGGTATTG
The DNA here is from genome assembly GCF_050948215.1 of Halictus rubicundus. Taxonomy (NCBI): domain Eukaryota; kingdom Metazoa; phylum Arthropoda; class Insecta; order Hymenoptera; family Halictidae; genus Halictus; species Halictus rubicundus. The sequence goes on along the minus strand of NC_135156.1, from coordinate 608,508 downwards.
ACGGAGCGATGTTAAATTTTGTAGCAAATTTTCTAACCAATAGATCAATCCATGTTCGGATTTCCAAAATTAGAAATACAAAATGGTATTCCCCAAGGCTCCGTTTTAAGTGTCACCCTCTTCCTTATAGCTATTAACGATGTCGCCTCAATTATCCCCAAACCCATTAAAATCTGTATCTCCGCTGATGATAATCTTATGTAGTGGCAAAAATTTAACTTCCCCTCCTAAAATCGATTTTTCACTGAACATTCACACTAAGAAACATACTAACCCCCCAATCTATAAAGCCCTTTCCTATGAAATTTCCCAGAAATATCCTGATTAAACACACATTTTCACCGATGCCTCCAAAAACAAAGAAGGCCTCCACGACTTATGCTCTATCTTCTACAGCGAAGCGTTTGCTATTAAATCGGCTCTAGAACTTACCATTAATACTAGTAACCCCAAAGTCTTAATCTTTTCTGACTCTCTGAGCGTTATTTCTCGTCTGGCAAGTCGTGACAACAGAGAACCAATAATCCAAAACATATTCAATGTAATCTCGACCTTATACAAAAAAAAAAAAATAAAGATATTGTATTTGTATGGATCCCCTCACATATGGGAATCGCCAGCAATAAAAAGGCTGACACAACTGCTAAAGAAGCCATAAAAACCTGACCTCAAAATTTTCCGATCTCTTCCAATGATCTAATTAGAGAGCATAATTTAAGAACTCAAAGTAGCTGGAATGAAAAATGGACGAATGAGAAAATGGAAAGATATCTATAGTAATAACTCCCCTAACATTATCCACAGGAAAGACCAAGTAATCACTACGCGACTTGGAATTGGCCACTCAAATATTACACACCAGCATAAAATCACGAAAAACCCTCCAACTCTCGGTCCCCCATGTAACAAACGACTATCTATTGAACATATCCTTCTCGAGTGCCCAGCCCTGCAAGCAAAACGACAGGCTCACAGCATTCCAGCCAATCTGAGTGAATGTCTCAGCGACCAAAAGACCATTGCACTCGTTCTTACCTTCCTCAAAAAAGTAGACTTATACCGCAAAATTTAATTATATCAACACTCATGTATTCTTGCGCTAACAAAACATTGTATCTATAATTGTACACCAAAAGTGGTCGCTAATGATCACGATGTTAATGCGACCTTTATAAATAAATAAATAAAAAGTTGGGTTAGTTTTTTTTCGAGCGAGCGAGCAATGTTTAAAGTTCCCACATTCGATAATATTAAAAATCCCAGGAATCCCGAGCACTCTATATTATATACAGAAAACACCTTTTTAACAAGTTCCCTCTAACAAGAGGGAGACTTAAGAACGACCCATACAAGACGGTTTTCACCGGGACCGGGAACGGGGCACGTTTTCCCTATGCCATACAGAGTTGGCCGTGTTCGAAGGCGACTTGAGAGGCGCTCAAGATGCTCGCAACAAAAGCCAAGTGCCGCGCACCACGGGGGTTAGCTACCAGAACCCCAGCACCGTTTACTCCCCGCTTACCCCTGAGGATCCAATGGTAGAGCCGACCGGGCCCCGGCCGGGGTTTCACAAAATATTCTTGCGAAGAATACTCAGCGACCCAGGTCGCCATGGCGAAGGGAGAAAAACATTATAAATGTTGTATTATTTTAAAAACTACTTCACCGATGATGATGACCTATCAGGTGAGGTGACACCACTTTTTTTTAAACAAGTCACCATTTTCATTAGATCGTGCTGCGAACGGCGGATAAACTCCCAAAAACTCATTTTCAGCGGTTTGTGTAATGAACATTTTTTTCGCTATCAAAGAATCCTTCGAGATTCGATTGATAGGTCAAAAAGTGAATATCATAGTTCTTTTAATATAATAGTTACAGAGCAGTACTTCGATGATTTTTAATTTATGGAGCCTCCAAGGTTTCAATCAGGTAAAACCAGGTAAGGACGCGACTTTCGGCGATTCAGGTAGCCAATTGTAAGTGCACGACTGATCGACCGCTATTCTCCGACAGGTTTGGAAAAACCAATGTCCTCTGTGCTAATGATGGTATTTACCTTTCCTGTACACTCCGACTGCACAATACTCCAATAAAATACGGACCTCTTTTCCTGTTTTCTTTCTCCTTACTACGTGAAAGTTTCAATTTTAGGACAAACTCTGCCGACCCCCGCTTCAGAATGTTTAAAGAACATTACAAACGTTGTATTATTTTAAAAAATGAGGTTATAGCCCCAAGTGTCCCCTCTACAGACCTGTTTTTAAGTAAGTGGATACTTCAAAATTGACGAAACTAAATTATTTCAAGTGAACCCGGGCCCGGGAGGCCATAGGCCTAACAGCCTCCCGGGCTCTGCTTCTACCGTGCGCCAACCGTGCTGCTAGGCTATGTACCGCGGTGCAGCGTTCACTTCAAATAATTTTAATTTCGTCAATTTTGAAGTGCCCGATTTTTTAAAAACAGGTCCGTGAAGTGAATTTCTCTAACAATTCATAATTGTATTAGTTCATGTGGCAGTCGTATATGTACATGGTGTAAGGACAACAAGTACAGCTGCTCGGTTGCTGCTCGTAACCGCTCGTCTGCCGTCAAAAAGAAGGCAATGTCGCGGTGCAGCGTACACTTGAAACCATTTTAATTTCGCCATTTTTAAAGTGTCACCATTCTTGAGAAGCCCACCGTTAGGTATGCCTATCCCCACCACAGCTGCGCCAGTAGTCCCATTGTTTTGGCTTCGACATCACCCGCTACATAGTATGTGTGACCGCTGTAGCCAATATCTCGACTGTAGCCGAAAGTACGCGTGAAACGGGGCCTGTCCTTTGCACTCTGATCCAATCGGCCGCGCATTCGTACCTATGCTCTGTCCAACGAGGCCAAGGCAGTGAAGCACCCAACGTGCGTCCTTTGCTAATTGTCTTGTAAGGGTAACTTCAACTCTGTCGCACTCGAGCGCCTATGTTTACGTCTACTGTCTCGTCTCATTGGACAAGATATAGATACGCCATCGCATTCCTGCCAGGGAACCTTCCATCTAACCATGTTTAGGCCATCATGGACAAGAATTTAGGAGTTTTCCATATACATACATTTTTTCGCTAGCGACCCTTACTTCAGAATGTCTAAAGAATATCCAGCAATTTTATGAACCTAAAATAATGAACAGTACAATAAATAGTTTTGCGGCTCCGCGACTTACAAAACGAAATTTCAAAGAGAAAGATGAAAAAACATAAAATACAGCCATATTTATTCAAATTTTTTCACACTTGAACCAGTGGTAAAATTTGCAAAACAAAGATATTTCTAATATTTTTTAATTAAGAAATGACATTCACCAAGGAAAAAATAAATTATTTGAGAACAGCAGTCTTTTGTGATAACCCGGCTCAACCCCCGTCTCCCATTTTCTCTTGCACCACAACATACTTCAATGTCATCAAAATTCGAGACATAGTCCCCAAAAAATGATCGAATTCACATGGAATGATCCCCTTCCTAATGTGGATATTTCCTTAAAAAACAAAAATAACAACTATTCTCGTTTTTACAATATATGTATGTATAATTTACATACAATACAAGGATGTATGATGTTTCACCAAGAGGCAGGAAGGTTTCCTATTTCCATGGTACTGTAAAGGGGAGATACCGATAGTTTACCTAAGGAACCGTGAAGGCCCTAAAACATTTTTTTTTTTTGTGCCATGCACAGCAGGGAACTGTCAACGCGCTACCGAAAGGCCATCTGGAAATGGTCAAACGCTCGAGATAATGACCCAACCGGGGCGAGCAGAAATATAGTTGGAACACTGAAGCCCCGTCGACTCAAACCCTACACCCTGGTTTCGAATCTAGCGGCTAAACGTCCCCGGTCCCGTCCCGGTCTTGTATGGGTCGACCTTTATGCTGCATACACGTCGCAGCGGCGCGCCGCACATACGGCCGAATGACCAAATTACGACGACAAAAGTAGATTTAAAAATTTTCTCTAAACTAATGACAAATACCATCATAACGTACTCTAAGAAACGGCCTACAATATAGCGTGAGAATTTTTGTTGTTAACGCAACATAGTAGTTGGTGCGCATGCGCAAAGTGAGGTTATGGTTCGGACGGCGAATCTCAGTTGTTTGCGCCAGTATTGTTGACGACGTAATTGCGTTCATCCTATTTTCTCAAATTTAAATTCGCCAAGATTCCTACATGGATATTGAAGCGTCAGGTACGTACTTTCATCTGCAATTATTGCTAACACAAAGATAAGTTGTACATAATGCTAATACAGTATGTTCTATCATATACTATTTTTGGTTAAAAAATATTAATATGCTTACTTTAGCTAGAGTTATAAAAAAGTTCCAAATAGTACAACTAATATAAAAAATTAAAAAATGAGTCCCCACCTTTGCCCTATCGATCAATAGATCGGATTGTTTACAGGTAGTCGCGTCGACCGCGCTGTAAAGGAAATGAAAATTACGGGAAAAGAACTATTTGATGTGTTAAGAAGTGAACAGTTTTTCAAGTTTTCGTCATTTAAGTGTAATGAACGATTGTTAAAGTATATATTCGACAAGTTTGGTGTTAGTGAACTTTCTAAACATTGTATAATACAAATAAAACGTATAGTTAAAGTGTTTGTTTCGAAACTTTTGATGAAATAAAGTATGCGAAAAAAACCGAAAAAAGAAGCAAAGTTTAATCAGGTTGTATTAAGTATACTAATGTAGGGTTATGAATGAGACACTGTGTTAGAATGATTGTTTAGAGTGACTGTGGACGCGACATCGTGGCGTCAGCGTGTTTGGGTCTTGCGTGAAAGGAAGTCTGTTTGGGCCGAAGTGTGAAAGAAGAGTGTTTGGGTCTCGGTGATAAGAGTAAAGTGTTTAGGGACGCCAAGCGCAGGGCGTACGTGATTGTTTGGGTTTTCTGAATGGATGTGAAACTGATAGAGAGAGAGAATGAGAGTGCGAGGGAGGAAGAATGAAAGAGAGCCTTATTATAAAAGGGACGAATGCGAGGGATGTTATTTTAGTCGAGAGAGAGTCAGTCGGTAGAGCGAGATTAGTAGAGCGAGAGTTAGAGAGTAGCGAGCGAGTGTATTAACGAACTATGGTGTTATTATAATATATAAAGGACTTTAGCGAAATCGGTATGAGATAACTCCACCCGTTACGTCACACCTAGGACGTAGGAGTTTCTCATAAAATATTCCTACACTAAGAATGCCTACTTTCTATAATAATGGTAATGAAAGCAACGATGATGAGCTTGATGATGATGCTACTGATGATGCTTATGATAATGATGAAAATAACAATGAGGTTGTAAAATAATATTCTTATTGCATATTATATCTCACTACAACATACAGAAATAATTTAGTGTTTTAATTTATTTAATTTTTTTTTTAATTAACATACTATGAACCCTTGACCCTTTTTTATGACCCCAATTAACCCTAAGTAGCTACTTTTCCGAAGATAATTATTAAGCAGTCTTCTTATAAGCATTTCTAACCAGAATTTCAAATAAAATCTCATTTTATATTTTTGTCGTCGTAATTTGGTCATTCGGCCGTATGTGCGCCGTCACGGACGCGTAGGTATAGGCAGGATTCATGTAGTAGTAGCGATAGTTTTTTGCGGATATCTCGAAAATTATTCATTTGCGCCAAAAATGACAGGTACATTTCGTGTTCAGCATGTCAAAACGAATAGAATGACGAAGGAGGGGGAGGGGGTCCCAAGTCTTACCTATTTTTTAAGTTGTTTTGATTTGATTTTGAAAATAGCGAACTCTACGTGTCTTTGGAGTTACTTCTCCAATATTAGCTGCTATTTTATAATAAAATATTAACAATAACTTAGCAAAAACTCGTGGGACACTCGTCTCGTCTCGGAAGAGATTGTTCCGGTACTTTCCCGCCAACACCCTTGCCCCACTACCTTTTCCCCATAGTATAGGTATGTTACTGTTTTAGACGGTCATCCGCGAAAAAACCTGGCTGATATCTCATCACTGTTGGGAAGGTGCATTCGTGACAGGTATACGTAGAGCGGTATACACATGATAACCACATATTTACACCAGTCAACAGTTAGGACAGCTACTTTGCTGTGTGACATTTAAGGTGGACGATTCGCAATGTAAGGTCAAAGTCAAGCGTAACTCCAAGAAAAATGAAAATACTTAATCTAACTAATGTTTTTATAGTCATTTTAAACGAATTTTGGTTAGGTCTGAGTGAACGGTCTTGAATGTGAACGTACCTTAATACTCAACATTCTAATATAAAGAAATTGAATCTTTTAACTGTACTTTCCAGTGAGTAGGCTATAAAAGAATGCAGACTTGTGAAACGTGTATCAAAGGGTGTAGGGGAGACCGAGGGTAAAAGTTTCCGGGATAAGTTTCGTTTTCAGTTGATTCTGTTATAAAATTGAATAACGACGCTCTGTCGTACATTTTGGTGGCGTCCGCGATAGTGTAGCCTGCGTTTAACGAAGGTTTAGTTACGTACCAGGTAAGTAAATAGTATTCGATCTATACTTTTTGCTCTATGTGTTAATTGGAGAAAGTTGATACTGTGACTTGGGGCACATTGTTCCATAACAACTTGCCCCACCGCAAATGTATGCATATACAGTGTGTCCCACGTACTCTATTCACTTCAATATCTTGGTTATTTCAAACAATACGAGAAAATGTTACATACAGATGTTGTAGTGTTTAAGAAACTACATAATATGGTATAAATGATATTCTTGCAAGTGGAGGCATAGAGAAGATATAGAGGTCACCTTGGTTTTTTAAATGGAGTGTCCAATTTTTTATGCCCGATTCCAATAGATTGGCGTATTCTGAGTATAAAAGTACTAAAGTGTATTTACTGAGATATTTGACTATTTATACTAAGATATTTAAATATTTTCATGAAGAATGTTCGAAATGTCGGCCATCTGCAGCGATGCAACGTTGTAGTCTTTGAACTGTTGCGTCTCTTAAGGTCAATGCATACTTCACAGGCCAGTCCGGCCGGCGCAACATTACAATCCTGGTTTTGGTCTTAGCGTTTAGGAGCCGGCAAGTCTGCCAGGCTTTGAAACCGAATTTCTTCTCTGGCCTGTCTGGCCTTTTGAGAGCGCGTTGACAGTTCCCTGTTCTGCATGACACAAAAAAAATGTTGTTGGGGACCCCACAGCTCCTGAGGGAAACTATCCGTATCTCTCCTTTAACCATGGAAGTAGGAAACGTTCCTGGCACTTTGTGAAACAGCATCACACATCCTTATATGTATTTTATCATACGTAAATTATACATATAAAATTCTTCTTAAATAATTTATCATGTCATGCGTAAATGTAATTTCTTAATGAAAATATATTAGAATCATCTTTGTTCTGCAAATTTTACCACCGGTTAAAGTGTAAAAATATTTTTAAAAATATGTTCGTATTCTAAGATTCTTCCTCTTTGAAATTCCGTTTTTTAATTCTCGGAGCATCAAAAATTGCAAATATTGGGTACTTAGAACTGTCAATTTTATGATGGGCAAGGTCAGATGTTGGTCAACTCTAAAAATGAGGCTAGCATAAAAATTAGTTTCTGCGACGAGTTTTATTTACTTTATGACCATCGTCCGACGAAAACACGAAGGAAAACACACGATCAACACGTGCTGGAAGTGACTTCCTCATACTAATTCATAATATCGCACCTCCTACTCGGAAAACATAACAATACATACTATTTTTACCAAGAAATTGTCGTGTGACTGATTCCATGATATTCGCCGTAAGCTGTGGGTTATAGCAGTGGGCTAAGATATTAAACTGTTACCGCCGACTACTACGCGATTGTAGGGGGTGGCAAGACGCCATTTCGCATGGGTTCGAAGTGGTGACATTGTATTGATACGAATGCGCGACCGATTGGTTCGGAGTGGAAGAGGCAAGCCTCGATTCACACGCATTTTCGGCTGTATTCGAAATATTGGCTACAGCGGTCACCAGGCTTGCCGGCCTGTGAGGTATGCATTGACCCTTGCACGTCTTATTGTTGGAGCGTCTATTGTAGCACGCGCTGCGATAATTCGTTGCTTCCTATCTTCCGTAGTTGTTGGTGCATCTCGATACACAATATTTTTCAATGTTCCCCACATGAAAAAATCTAGGGGTGTTAAATTTGGACTTCGTGTTGGCCAGCAAATAGTGCCACCGCGTCCTATCCATCGGTTTGGGAATATTTCAGTAACTGTATTTCTCATCTTCGAGCGTAGTGCGTTGGACATCGATTGTACTGATACCACATTGTCTGACAAACGCTTAATGATATGTTTTCTAATAAATTTGGCAATGTATTTCTTAAGAACTGTGAGAAATGCACGTGCATTTACAAGCGGCACAGATGGCCCCTCGACTATCTAGCATATTTTTCCGAACAGGCCTTCCCTTTTTTCCGCCGTTTGCTAAATGACTACGGAAAAGGAGGCCATAAAATGGTAAACGAAGGCCCCGAACGGACAGAGTGGGTCCTAATACATGTGCAGGCCATCCGTGCAATTGGCACTACCCTTGGCCTGCGCCAGTCGAGGGGGCCATAAATTAAGAGGCCCATTTTAGGGTACCGTAAACGCGCTGCTCCGGGAGTATACTTTTTAGAAGTGCACTAAAACGACTTGAGGGAGTGACTTTCTCCTCCACGGATCAAGAAGACCCTCCTCCCCCAAGTCGCCTAACGAATAGGGATGATTTTTCCCCCGTTAGCGGATACCTCCGCCCAGTCAATTTTTGTATAAATAGAGCTGACCCCGCAGCAGAAAGTTAGGATTCAAACATTCGGACTGTAGAAGTGTTTTCGGTGTGTCGAGATTTTTAGTGCTCAAGTATACGCGACACGCTGACATCGACGGTTGTAATTTCGGTCCGGATATATTTAATAAAGTCTTGTTTCTTGTCTATTCGGAATCCTCGACTGTTTTGTGAAGTGTCCTTTCTTTACTCTCACCGTTCCTTTAATAAAAGCAACATCTGGCGACCGTGACAGGACTAGTGGTGGTAGAACAATCTCAAGAAAAAATGGACACCTCGAAGAAACAAAGGACGGTCCACCGCACGCTGTTTACGAAGAGCCTCAACAACTTTATTGCAAAATGCAACAACGCGACTGTTCCGTTCGAAGATCGACAAGTTGCGCTGCAGATGCTCGAGTCAAGGATGCAAGATCTGGAACTTGCTAACTCGAAGTATGTAGATTTTCTATCAGAGACAGCCACTGAAGAAGATATCGTAACGGACATGGAGGCTCAGGACAAATATAAAGAAAAGTTTCTGGAGGCCAAGTTGAGGTTTATAGGACAAATCACCACAAACAGTCGACAAGAAACAAATGGTCAACCATCGACCCAGACCGAGAAACCATTTAAGAGGCCGTTCCTGAAGGTCGTAAAATACAGCGGAAGTGTGAGCACATGGCTGCAATTCTGGTCACATTTCCGAAAGATTCACGAGGACCGATCTGTTTCCCAGGAAGATAAATTAGAATACTTGAAACAGATGATGGAAGAAGGCTCTAAAGCGGAAAGTGTCGTCAACGGATTCCCGACAACGGCGGAAAATTACGACAAAGCTTTCGAGAGTCTCAAAAACCGTTTTGGTCGAGACGATTTGCTCATCGAGTTTTACACCCGAGAGCTACTTTCGCTTGCGTTGCAGAATGCGACTAATAAAGGGAAACAAGTAGATGTTTCGACAATCTACGACAAAATATCAGCGCATATTCGCGCACTTGAGACGCTTGGCGTCAAAACGGACAATTGTGCAACGATGTTGTACCCACTCGTCGAATCCTCGCTACCAGAGGAAATTCTTCGAACGTGGCAACGGTCGGCGTTCAGTACCAGCAACGAACCAGTGGACGGTGGCGAAGTTCCGGATCGTCTGACACGACTTCTCCAGTTCCTCAAGGCCGAGGTCAGCAATGAGGAGAGAATAAATATGGCGATCAGCGGCTTCACATCATCAACCCTTGCCGAAAAAAGAAGCAAGGACAGCAAGGGAAAGGAGAAGACCGGACCACTGACGGAACTGCCGAGCGCCAGCGTTTTGTTTTCGGGTGAGGAAAGACGTTTAAAATGTATATTTTGCGACGGTAATCACGAAAATGCGAATTGTGACAAGGCTAAAAAATTATCATATGACGAACGAAAAGATTTGATCAAACAAAAAAGATGCTGTTTCAAATGTTTAAAACCGAATCATCAGTCGAGTAATTGCCGAGTTAGGATATCGTGTGCATTTTGTGGTAACCGTCATTCGGTACTTATGTGTCCGAGTTTATGTAACGCAACGCGAAATGCGACTCCGAGTAAAAGCGAAACGCGTGATAGAAAAGAAAACGTCGAACAGAGCCTCGCGAGTTTTATTAATATGCCTGACGTCATTTTGCAAACATTGCGCGTCGTACTGTATTCCGATTCAGAGAGAAAGGTTGCACGCGTAGTTATCGATCAGGGTTCACACAGATCGTATGTTCGTTCCGAGGTAGCGAAATTTATGGGGTATGAACCTCTCGGAAAAAGAGCAGTGACTCACACACTGTTTGGCGGTGCGAACTCTGGATCCAAGGAACACGATATTTATTTGATTCGTATGAAGAGTTTAGATGGGAAATATTCATGCAATTTTCAAGTCATGAACGAGGATACGATTTGCACGGACATCCCAACGATTAAATCGGGTCCTTGGGTAAAAGAATTAGGAAAAGCCAACGTTTCTCTCACCGATCTGGAGACTACGAATGTTTCGGATAGGAATATAGATGTATTAATAGGCGCTGACGTGGCGGGCAAACTTTTTACCGGGAAGAAACGCGATCTACCGAGCGATTTAACAGCCTTCGAGACGAGATTAGGCTGGGTAGTTATGGGAAAAAACCCTACAAACGATCAGGAAAACTGTTCCTCTACCGCATTGACGATGTTCGCGGGTGAGATGGGTATTTCGGATCTTTGGAGATTAGACCTCATAGGTATACAGGATCCGATCGAAAGAACGACCCAGATCACTAAAGAATTAAGGGTTAAGGAAAATTTTTTAAAAAACATTTCTTTAAGCAAAGACGGAAGGTACACAGTTGGATTGCCCTGGGTCGAGAACCACGCACCAATTTCACGTAATTTCGAGTTAGCCAAAAGTAGATTAAATGGTACAGTGAAAAAACTAAACAGAGATGGCCTGTATGAAGAATATGATAAAATATTAGCAGAGTGGCTCGAACAGGGCATAATTGAGCGCGTACCAGACAATCAATTGAAAAACTTAGCCCACTATTTGCCTCATCGTCACGTTTTAAAACCCGGAAGTACTACGCCGCACAGTGGGGTATTTGGCCCGAAAAGCCGGAAAAAGTCAATTTCAAAAATTTAACGTAAACTGTAATTTTTTTATTGCTCGAAGTTGTTGAATGTGTGTAGAACATTGTACTAAATTGTTTTTATTCATTTGTAAGTTTATGAATGTCTAAACTTAATCGAAAGTCGAGAGATTCTATGACTTGTATTGCCTTTCCAATCATGCTATAACATATCGTACATTTATTAGTGATTTTTACATGCTTTAAAAAAGCTGTGTAATTTTTTGCTTTATGGACATCTTTTAGGTAAGTATGGACTACACTCTCAGACTGTTTTCACTTTTTTATTATACTCATTTATAAAGTTATTAATATTTGAATATGATCAATAATTCAGAAATTATTTTTACAATTATAAGACTTCATTAACGATTTTATTATGGTTCTGAGTGAGTCCCGATGGTCTTTCTGGTCTCATTATATTCGGTAGAGATTTGCGATTCCAAGCTAATAAAGTTTGGTTCCAGATTTGTCCAGATTGACGTTTTATAGCTAATTTAGTATTAGCGTTTAGAAGTGTTTTACGTACGCAAATTAATGGTAATAATTTAAAAATATTCTTAAAATACATATCTACTTATTAAAACATTTCATGATCTACATATTTTGTATTACAATAATAATTTACATCATTTTAACATAATTTACGTGTAAAAATACTTTTTCTAGCTTTTCGGTGCACGTACTCCACAAGCGCCACGATTTTTCAAGGGTTTCCGATAATCTGACGAAAAAAAAGGTTCGAACAAAAGATTAACAGTATTCAGATGTCTACAAATTCCAATACATAAAATTTCGGAAAAAATTTTTTTTTTATAAAAAGTGAGGATCAATTTAATTTTTTAACTGTTAAGATATATTTTCGATCTCATAATGTTATAGCTGATGTTAAGACGAATTCAACGACCACCTACATTGTGGCATTGAGCCTGTATATAACGCTTAAATAATTTTTTCCGGTTTTTCGGGCCAAATACCCCACTGTGCGCCGATACGACCAGTATTTGATGCCTCGGCGAGCGAGAAGGGTTTTCCGTCATTGAATCAGTGTTTAGAGAAGGGACCCAATCTAATCGAGTTGATTCCAGCGACGTTATTGAGATTTCGTAGAAATGCAATGGCGGTTCTTGCGGACATTCGTAAAGCTTTCTTACAAATCGAGATTAATTCAAAAGACCGCGATTATTTGCGTTTTCTATGGTTTTCGGAAGGAAAACTAGTAACATTGCGTCATAAGCGCGTAGTATTTGGCCTTACAAGTAGCCCATTTTTGTTGGGGGCAGTTTTAGAATACCATTTCGCGAGAATTTTGAAGATGCAGAATCAACAGTTATGGTCCAAAGATGTTATTAACCAATTAGCAAAATCCTTTTATGTGGACAACTGTGTCACGAGTGTCGGATCTCGTTCAGAATTAAGCTCTTTTATGCAACAAGCGAAGGGAATAATGGCCGAGGGTAATTTTGAATTACGAGGGTGGGAGTATACTCACGATTTTTCGGGAAAAGAAACCACACTCGTACTCGGAATTTTATTTAATAAAGCTCGCGATACGATATCGATCAATCCTGCAATTCTCGACAACCGCGGTAATGAAGTAACGAAACGAAAAATTCTTTCAATGGCACATAGGGTGTTCGACCCCATCGGTTTTACGGCACCGGTCACACTAATTCCGAGACTAATATTAAAAGGTCTGTGGAACGCGGGGTATGACTGGGACACACCGGTAGACGAAAATACGCGGAAAGAATTTTGTAATTGGCAGAAACAATTACACTATTTAAGTGATATCGAACTGCCGAGAAAATTCGGCACGGGCGTCTTTTCGCTGCACACCTTTTGTGATGCAAGCCGGGCAGCATACGCTACGGTCACCTTCTTGCGCGTGGAAAACGATAGTCGTGTAGAATTGCATTTACTTGCCGCGAAAGCGCGAATCGCACCGGATAACGCAACTATTCCACGTCTCGAACTCCTGGCCGCGTGCATAGGTAGCCGTCAAACTGACGACATTTTACAAGCCCTCAGTTGTAGAGACATTCCCGTTTTTTGTTGGTCCGATTCAACTACAGTTTTGACCTGGATAAATCGAGACAGTCAATGGGGTATTTTTGTATGGAATCGCGTACGCGAGATTTGCCGTCTATCAGAATCGTGGACGTGGAAATATGTACCCGGACCACTAAATCCAGCCGATCTTCCGTCGCGCGGATGTCAAGCTAAACAGTTACTCGATTCGCGCTGGTGGGAGGGGCCTGATTGGTTGCGCGGACGTCAGCAAGATTGGCCAAGTATAAAGGGCAAAATTGACGAAAGTGAGGTAAATAGTGAGCTAAAAAAGTCCGCCGAGATCTCAATGCTTAATGTCAAACACATAGATGTAAGCTTGGTAAATAGATTTTCATCGTATAACAAGCTAATAAGATTTTTTAGTATTATGCTGAGATTTAAGAAATTTTTGAGAAAAGAAAGCATAAAAGAGAGATATTTGACATATAAAGAGATCTACGAAACAGAAGTAAAACTATTAAAATGTTTGCAAAAAGAAATGTTCTCAGCAAAAAAGGACCCAAAGTTGTCTGCCATTAAAGTTTTCAAGCACACCGATGGGCTATTACGACTAAAAACAAGGATAATAGAACGGGATGACAGTTTTCCTTTTCTGTGCCCAATATTATTAGACAACAAACACGAAGTGGTAGAGTTACTGATTCGTGAGACACACGAGAACATGAACCATGCTGGGGTACAATCAGTAATGTGCCAATTAAGGGAAAAATATTGGATAATTCAGATGCGCAAAACTGTACGACGAATTATTTTAAAATGCGTCATTTGTAAACGACAATGCTCCAAGCCGATGAAAGCAAGTCCAGGAGCGTTACCGCTAAATCGCGTAAGGGACGCGGCGGTTTTCGAGGTTACAGGCGTAGATTTCGCGGGACCACTATATTTGCGAGGACAACAAAAGGCCTGGATATGCTTATTCACATGCGCCGTATATCGCGCGGTACATTTGGAGCTTGTCCCATCTTTGTCGACGGCAGCATTTTTAGATGCGTTAGATAATTTTATCGGTCGTCGCAATCGACCCTCCGTCATTTATAGCGATAACGGCACAAATTTTGTAGGAGCCAACAGCGCTTTTGAAAAGCTGAATTGGGATATTATCGCTAAGACCAGTTCAGCTAAGCGTATACAGTGGATTTTTAATCCACCAACGGCAGCGTGGTGGGGAGGTTGGTGGGAGCGATTGATAGGAATGGTCAAAGTTATTCTACGCAAAGTGCTTAGAAAATCATGCCTCACGTACGATCAAATGTATACCGTCCTAGTCAACTGCGAGCGTACGATTAATTCGCGGCCTTTAACATACGTTTCGGATTCACCGGATGACCCAAAACCTCTCACACCTGCGATGTTTTTGAACGAAGTAAGAGAATCTGAATGTCCAGATATAGATCTTTTTAGAAAAACTGACCTGAATCGAGTTCTTAGACGTAAACAAGAGATAATAGAACATCTACGTCAACGTTTTCGTACAGAGTACCTCAGCCAGTTAATTTTCAAAAGTAACGTGAAAGAAACCCGCACAATAAAACTGGGGGATATTGTCTTGATCGGTGACGATAATCGCAAGCGGATCGACTGGCCGCTGGCCAGAATAGAAGAATTGATCGGAGGTCGCGACGGTACAGTTAGGGTAGCGATTTTAAAAACCAAAGATGGCATATTAAAGAGACCGATACAGCGAATTTACCCGTTAGAGATCGAACGGAGTGATATAAACGGGAAAGATATGCGTGAAGTTTTGTTAAACGAGCAAACCATTCGTGACGGCGACAACGAAAAAAACCGCGAGGCTCAACCTACTTATAATATCGAAAACGTTGTTAGGACTCGAAGCGGGCGTATTATTCGAAAACCCGATTATTATGTTTCGTGAAGATTATCCCAAGCGGAACTCCATGTATTTTCATTTTATGTTGTTTAGTAGGTATTCCGTTTTATGTCTTAAGCGATTTATGAACGTCATTCAGCGAAAGCGTATTGAGTCCAGGACTCAAGGTGGGAGGATGTGAGAAATGCACGTGCATTTACAAGCGGCACAGATGGCCCCTCGACTATCTAGCATATTTTTCCGAACAGGCCTTCCCTTTTTTCCGCCGTTTGCTAAATGACTACGGAAAAGGAGGCCATAAAATGGTAAACGAAGGCCCCGAACGGACAGAGTGGGTCCTAATACATGTGCAGGCCATCCGTGCAATTGGCACTACCCTTGGCCTGCGCCAGTCGAGGGGGCCATAAATTAAGAGGCCCATTTTAGGGTACCGTAAACGCGCTGCTCCGGGAGTATACTTTTTAGAAGTGCACTAAAACGACTTGAGGGAGTGACTTTCTCCTCCACGGATCAAGAAGACCCTCCTCCCCCAAGTCGCCTAACGAATAGGGATGATTTTTCCCCCGTTAGCGGATACCTCCGCCCAGTCAATTTTTGTATAAATAGAGCTGACCCCGCAGCAGAAAGTTAGGATTCAAGCATTCGGACTGTAGAAGTATTTTCGGTGTGTCGAGATTTTTAGTGCTCAAGTATACGCGACACGCTGACATCGACGGTTGTAATTTCGGTCCGGATATAATTAATAAAGTCTTGTTTCTTGTCTATTCGGAATCCTCGACTGTTTTGTGAAGTGTCCTTTCTTTACTCTCACCGTTCCTTTAATAAAAACAACAAGAACATTATTTGTTGCCCTATGATTCCACACCACAAATTAATGGACCATGGACATTTGATGGTCAATTTCTCGTAGCCAGTGAGCATTTCGTACTAACCAATAATGCATGTTATGTAAATTAACACACTCAGTGCTGGTAAAAGTAGCCTCATCGGTAAATAATATTAAGGAGAAAAAAAGTGGATTGATTTGCAGCTACTCTTGAGCCCATCCACAAAATCTAACACGATTTACATAATCCATGTCACGTAATTCCTGGTGAAGGCTAATATGGTACGGATGATATTGGTTACAAGTGAGAATTCGTGATGCACTACTTTTGCTGACTTCAGATTCGCGCTGAATCTGACGTACACTGATATGAGGATTATGATGTACCATTGCAACAACATTAATTTCATTGTCTTCATCACTACATGAACGAGACTTCCAGTTTCCTTTAATTTTTTACGCAATCTATCAAAAATGTGTGAAGGGCATATGCGGTTTGCATATCTTTCACCGTATAAATTTCGAGCCACAATTGCGTTTCTCTTACTTTCTCCATAAATTAGAAGCATTTTTAATTGTTCTTCGAATGAAAATTTCATATTGACTATTTTACATTTGACGTAGGGAGCATATCCTTGAATATGTTCCATAATGAAAGTAATAGGCTGAAAACAGTCAAATATCTCAACAACGGTAAGTTTTTGGACAAATACACTTTAGTACCTCTATACTCAGAATACGCCAATCTATCGAAATCGAGTATAAAAAATTGGACATTCCATTTAAAAAAACAAAGGTGACCTCTGTATCTTCTCTACGCCTCCACTTGCAAGAATATCATGTATAGTGTATACCATATTATGTAGTCTCTTAAACCCTACAACTTCTGTACGTAACATTTTCTCGTATTGTTTGAAATAACCAAGATATTTAAGTGGACAGAGTTCGTGGAACACACTGTATATGTATATTCTTCTTGTGTTTTAAGAGTCGACTACGTAAGTATATTAAAAAAAAACGGACAGGGATCCACTTTACTACAAGTCATGCACAAACCGACTGGAGCCGTTTTTGCATGATAATAGAAAAATAAAGATAATAGAGAAAGTTTAATATCGGTCACATGACTTTGTCCACATTTATTAAAAAACTAAAAGTCGGTCAAGAGGCCACATTATAAAATACGTAAAATCAACTCCATCTGCGATTTTAATGAATCGTATGATGTGCGTTTTTAAAGGCTATAGCCGGGTTTGGATGTCAAATCTGCCTTAAAAGGTATTTTATTCTAATTTACGTCATTCGATAGCCTACCAAAAAAGATATATTGTGACCCTACGTGACATTAAATCTTAAACATAGTATCCCTTTCGTTTTCAAGGTATATAAACCCGTTCATTCTCATCCTCTTCGGTTCAGTAGTCGATCAGTAATCGTGCAGTCATGTCGCGTTACACGCATCAGAGTAAATTTTAGTGAGATCGGGTTAAAGTTCCTTTCAAATTGAATCAAATCGTAACCGTATAGATTCCGTTCGTTCGGTATATATTCTATTTGGCATTCAACAATCGCTATCTAACCCCTCATTGCCCGTGCGTCAACACCGTGCATCATAGGTAACAATTACTCCAATTGTACACCCACTGAATTCACTCGCGACACAAACAACAACACTTGTAATTATTTCAATTCAGAATATTTTTGTCTTGTTTGTTAACTCGCGTAATCTACAACCCTTAATTATTGCCTAATATCCTAATCTAATAATTGAACGTTCCCAAACGATATAATCTTACCGCTCGGATTGTATCAATTAAATTATATATAAGTTACGAGGCTTACTAATCTTAAATTCAAATCAATAAAGATTTCTCCAACTTAGTGGCTCCCCGGTTTCGCATTGGGTGCGTCCACGAAAACTATACCATCCTAGCGGATTCCTGATTTTGTATTGGGTTCTTCCGCATCCTAGCAGCTCCCTGGTTTCGCATTAGGCGCGTCTGTGAGTTATCAACCTCCTAGCGGATTCCCAGTTTCGCATTGGATTCATCCGCGCTCTTATACAATCTCCTTTCGTAACGGGTTCGCCGCGTGTCTCTCATGGTGACTCCCCGATTTCGCATTGGGTGCGTTCACGACGTCAACTATCCTAGCGGCTCCCCGATTTCGCATTGGGTACGTCCGCGTACCTAACTAACAAATTGAAACCATATTCCAGGGGTAATAACCCCCTCACCGGCCTCTCGCGTTGCTCGCAGCCCTGGCTCGTAACAAAATATAAAATATAAATTATAAAATTACATTGTTACGAGCCAAGGGCTAGAGCAGTATATGCGTGGACCGAGGCTTGCTCACTTCCGCAGAAATAGGTTGTCGTCGACTAGCCGATGCCTATTTCATCACCGGGTTGCCCACTACAATAGGATGGGTAAGCAGAAGGTTTTCGGAAATCGGCCCTCGTAACGTTTAAAGATTACACTGTCCAACACCAAAAAAATTTTGCAATACCTGTTGGGTGATTCTTATACTCTTTGTCATCCTAAAACCGAATCTGAAAGTAGAATTGCTCAATCACGCAACGTTTTCGAAAAGTTTTGGTTTTTGTAAAAATGCCCGATTTTGATACGAAACGACGTGTTACGCAAAAACTAAACACGCGAGAAAGTTCAAATTTGAGTCAAGAGATAGAGGGGACTCTCCTCTACATATTCATATAGTCAATTATATTTTTATGTACTTCGTAATAGTTGTAAATGGTTGTTAAAGTTTGAAAATGTGCCGACGCGGGTACTTTGCACGCTCTATTTTTGTATTTATGTGAAAAATCCTTTATCTAGCAGGAATTTACTATACAGGAATGCATTCTACAGACATTTCTGGTAAAGAAACCATTCACGAAAAGTATTTGGTTCCCTTAATGTACGAGAAGGATCAGAAAATGTTAATTGACAGCGTGTGCGCGACGTGTTCGCGCCAGACGGCCATTGCAGCCTTTTCGCGACTCGCCAGGGCCGTCGCTATGCGTAGTCGACGTTGGTACCACTCAAGTATGTCTTTGCTTACTATGCTTAATTAAATACATTTTTTTTTGTCTTTTTGGGTGCCAATCATTACAAAAGATTTTAAAAATACGAGTTATATTCACATTTCATTGTGGAAATGCTTAATAAAGAAAATTGACCGCAGCAATGCGGTGACTGGAAAATTTTATTTTCAGTAATTGTTGTCTTATCTTTATAATTGTAATACCAATGGACATTCAAGATTCTTCCGATTAAAATAAGTCCAAACACTATGTAAATGGGACTATTTTTATCGATTTTATTGATCGAAGTACATAATTAAGACATAGATCGCTCTATATTAAATCGATAAAATCTCGCATTAATAGCTCCTAAAAAAAAAAATTAATAACTCCTAAACTAATACATTTTCGATCTAACACCATTAATATTTTTTTAAAGAGCATATCAATATCTGTCAGTTGATGAAAAAAAATACAATTTTATTAAAAAAGTTTAAATGCTTTCAATTATTTACTCAGCAAAAAGTTAGTAATAATCTCTCTTTGACAGAAATCGCTATTCGAAAATTCGTATGCTTCTTTCATATTTTCGGCCCAATTATGCTGAATAATTTTTCACAGTCCTCATAGGCCATCTCACAAAATTTTTGAATACTGTTTCGTTTTTTAATAAATCATTTATTAAACATATTCCACCAGAAATGTTTTTTTTTTAAGGAAATTTCTCTTTGCCAGCATTGTCGCTTCCTTTTTTTCTCAACACTATCTTGTATTATTAAATATGTTGCTAATACAAGTAAAAGATCTTCAGACATATTTTGTAATTTTCGTGTATGCACCGAGCAAGGTCTACAACGAACTGCCCGTAATCTCCAAGCGAACGAACCTGGAACTGCTGGCGAACAGCAATGTGAATACGATGCAGTTTCTGTTGACGAGCATCTAACGAATAGTCGTCCTCACTGTGGACCCGGCATTATTCTCCCTGCGTTTTCCGTGAGAAAATGCATTACGCATACCCCGACTCCCTGGGGGAAGCCAGGGTTATGTGGGACTATCCTCGGGGAGGGAGACTACCCCCGTCTCCGGAGACTACCCACTAAAAACTCACGCCCACCTAAGCTTAAGGAGAGGTGCCTGGATCACACGAGTACTCAACAGGACCTCTCCCAGCTATCATACTACCCGGAGGGAGGGGTTAGCCTCCCCCACTACTTACTCTATAAGACCCCAGACGGAGGGACCCGCCCGGTGTCCCCATCCTTGGAGCCGTCAGATTGGGCTTCCTAAACCCCACGCTCGGTCCACCCACGGCTCCCGGCGCCTTCGTGCCCCACACGGAGCGGGTAACCCGAAGATCCCCGCCCCGGCCGGGGCAAGAAGATGCCGCTATAAGCAAGCACGCCCCGACCCCTCCCACCCCACCCCCACGTGTCCCCATCAAACTACGCTGTTAGGGGGGATGGATCGACACCTCCCCACACCAAGAGTTAACTCGGGGGTCGTTGAATTCTCGCGGGGAGGAATTATGCTCCCCACCAGCGGCCGAGGTCAGCTCGCACAACGGCACCCTGAATCCACACACGCCCCCCCCCCCCTCTGGGGAAAACGTAGACGCGGGGTAGCCCCCCTCGTGGGGACACAAGGTGACGCATGGGTGTCCCCTGCGCCTTCATGTCCAACGCCCCCGTCCCAGAGGGGGGCACACACCCATACCCTCCTAGCCGAGTCCGGGTCTCTCTCCCGGGCCCGCTCAGCGGCCTCCTTGTGCGCCATTACGACTTTGCAGAAGGCCGCCGTCTACGACCTCTCGCTCGTGGTTATGTGGTCGATCATGGCCGCGAGCGAGAGGTCCCACCATTCCACTACGACTCTCAAGACACGGCGCACAGTGGTGCCAAGGCGGCAAAAAATCCTTTTTATAAATTTTCAATTTTTATAAAAAAAAATTATTTTTGTATAGCCTAATAGGGCGTGCATGATGTGCCAAAGTCAGATTCTTGAAAAAAAAAATTTTTACGGAGATATACGCATGGTAAATAACCATTTCCTCGCTCCTGGGAATTTATCAGTTTTCAGTGCGATAGTTACATAATTACTCCACCTATAATTGAATACTTAGGGGTCTAAAAATCATATGGGTTATTGCAAATGGCTTCAACTATTAACTGGCAAAAAAAATGTTCCAAAAAAAGTTGTTTAACATTAAGGTCCAGTTTTCCCAGGTGGCCTTGATCCGCCACAATGTGCGTGCCGTGTGCGTGTGCCATGGTGTGCCGCACACAACGCTAGATCGTACAAGGTTGCAAGGGTTCGGGAGGCGGCGATTTATGGCTCGATAATGCAAAGATGGGGCATGTCAGTGGTCAAAAGCGGTAGATGAAGGATAAATCTAGAGCGCTCGCCACAAGGCAGGTCCTACTTTTGCGTTGTCGAGCAACATTTTGCATTATTCGGTCGCATGATGCCTGTCAGAGAGGCATTCGAACGAAGCTTCGGCAGCGCCGTTGTTTGCGTTGTCGGCCACGCGTGCTCAGATCGCCTCTCTGATAGGCATCATGCGACCGAATAATGCAAAATGTTGCTCGACAACGCAAAAGTAGGACCTGCCTTGTGGCGAGCACTCTAGATTTATCCTTCATCTACCGCTTTTGACCACTGACATGCCCATCTTTGCACTATCGAGCCATAAATCGCCGCCTCCCGAACCCTTGCAACCTTGTACGATGTAGCGTTGTGTGCGGCACACCATGGCACACGCACACGGCACGCACACTGTGGCGGATCAAGGCCACCTGGGAAAACTGGACCTTAAGTAATATGGACTAACCTGAAGCCCCTTTGCGTTACGCTCATTTTTTATTTATGGAGGAATACAAAAAATCCTTTGAATAGCTTCAATCTGGAACTAATCGTTTTGGCAAGTCATAATATTGATTTAGCTATGTGCAAAAATTCATGAGATACTTCGAGATGCTTTCGCCGCAATTTAAGGGGGGCGGACCGAACCTGATCCCGACAAAATAATGATTGTCACGCTATGAAAGAACGGCCGCTAGAAGAAGCTAAATAGTAACATTTCTCTCCAGTAGGGGAGCTAGGAACGTTTTCCACAGTTCAGTATCGAGCAATATACTGTATTGGATCCCTCCGTCGAACATACTGTGACTCGGTCGACTAACCTCTTCTCCTCGGCAATCTCCTATTCCTGTCTCTTAGACAATTTCTCAAATTCTCAATAAAGTTTTTTTTTTTGCCTTTCCCTATATTTTAAGTAAATATCTTCAGAGTCTCAAATAGCCGATCCCAGGTTAACAGTGCCTCAACAAGATCATTCATCGGACGCCTGGGCCCATGTGGCCCTAGGCTTGAGTGAAGCCATCATGACTTCCAAAAGTTCTACTCCCATGGGAACAGGCACGGCTGAATCTAACTCAAGTAATAAGAGAAAATCTGTAGACATGTTTCCCCCATCCCCTGGAATAGTAGGTAAGATTCAGGATAAAACGTCAGACTCTTCCTCTGCGAAGAGAAGATGCGAGCCTCCCATAGTCAATCTTTATCCATCTTCACATAAAGGCCCGGCTTTTGTCTCCGCTATATTTGACAAAAATACGGTGAAAGAAAGGAATTCCCAGAATGCCCTTATGCTGGCCAAAGCTCTGAATAAAGTCAACCAAGGGGTAGAGGAAATCAGACCGGAAGGGTTTGGAAGGTTTTCAATCAAATTTAAAATTATTGAAGCAAACCAATTTATTAAAACTAACAAACCAGATCTTGAAGGGGTAAACACTTTTATACCCAAATTCAGGACTACCAGAAGAGGTATCATCAAAGGCTGGTCTACTGATTGCGAATTAGAAGACATAATTAATCACTCTGACTCTCCAGTTCCTATTCTGAATGCACGTAGGCTTAATAGGAGAATTAAAGACTCTCCAAACGGGAATTGGTCGTGAGTTCCAAGTGAGTCAGTCGTTCTTACCTTTGAGGGTACCGTATTACCAGACAATATTAAATTATACAACCTCATTCTCGCACCGGTCGAACTTTACATTGAACCTATCAAAATCTGCTACGGTTGCTTTAAATTTGGTCATACCAACAAATTCTGCCGGAGTCCAAAAATATGCAGAAATTGCGGGTCAGTAGGTCATAACCTATTGGATTGTCCAAATAAGGATTCACCATCCTGCGCACACTGTAAGGAAAATCACCCTACTCTTCATCCAGACTGTACTGCCCTGAAATCTAAGAGAGAAATTAACACAAAAATGAATTTATTAAACATTAGCTTCTTCGAAGCCCGTCAACTAGTTTTGGGTAACTCCAGGATTTCTTCCAGATCTCAGTTTGCAGCGACCAAAGAAAATTTCCCCCCACTTAAAATTAAAAGTCAAGCAGATATCGTTAACTTCAAGTCAATTGGCGGTCAACAAAGCCCTTCTTCCTCTCCCTCCGTTTGGACTCAGTCCACTCCCTCCATCTCCCCAATAAACTCCACCAGAAAACCCCCTAATCTATCCTCCAGTCTTCTCAATGCATCCAGATCATGCTCTTCAATGAAGGATTATTCATCCAAACCGATTCAGTCCTCCTCTTCCCCCTCTGCACTTATCAATAAAAAATTGCCTAATTCTCCCTTATCCTCCTCCCTTCCTCCATCTTCATCCACACCTTCTACCTCGAACTCAACTCTCGATTTACAGCCTCCCCCAAACAGAAAAATCACTCAGGTCTCAATTAAACAATATAAGCCTTCTATATCGTTGAAAAAAACACTGAATGTAAGATAGTCTTAGCAGCATGTTACAGACCCCCTTTCGGTAGATTATCCACTGCCCACTGGGACTCCTTTGTCCAAAATATCAAAGACATTGGTCCGTTTTTAATAATGGGGGACTTCAATGCTCACCACCCAGAATGGAATTGCTCCAAAATAGATGGACCGGGCAGAAACCTTCTTCAAGCGATTGACAACCACAACATAGACATATTGAACTATAACCTATCCTCCCGCTATGATATGCGTAACAACTCCTCAAGCAATCTTGATCTTACACTGGCCCCTAGAAGTCTCTCAGATTCCCTGTTCATAACACAGGAAGAAGATCCACTCGGTTCTGACCACTTTCCTCTTCTCATCAAACTTAAAACCTCTAGACACCTTTACTCCAAGTTAACCAACAGATTATCCTCCACAAGAACCGACTGGGAAAAATATAGTAACCTTATGGATACCCACATTGAGTCAGCTCTTCGTCAAGGAGAAACTTCAGTTCTTGAGAATTACACCTGGTTTTCAGAATGTATGAGAGACTCTATTCTCGAATGTTCCCCTCGCAGGAAGCATGTCCTCAACCACCTTCACAGGAATCCTGTCCCATGGTGGGACCCAGAATGTGACAAAGCGGTAAGACTGAGAAAGGCTCTTTTCAAAAAATGGAAACACCAGTCCTCCTCTCTGAATTGGGCTAACTACAAAAGACAAGTAGCCATCACCAAGAAGCTCCTTCAAAAGAAAAAAAGAGATAATTTTAGAGACTTTGCTTCCAGCCTATCACATAGGACCTCTATATCTCATCTATGGAACCACATAAAGATTTTAAAAAACAAATGGACTCTTACGAGAAGCACAGAAGTTGTAGACTCAGATTTCATCAACCTTCAAAAAAAGGTGGCTATAAATAAAATATCCCCGCCGTGGGTCCCTGTCAATCCTTCAATCAATCTGGTAGTCTCTCCTAATCAATTCTTGGACTCTCCTTTCAACTTAGTGGAATTCAACTGTGCAATAGAACGAGCCAACCCTAATTCATCTCCCGGTCTGGACGGATTAGATTATAAATCGATTAAATACCTTTCCACCAAATGTAGACTTTACCTGTTAGATATTTACAACGAAATCTTTCAATCAAAAAGGATACCAGAAGAATGGATCAGAAGCCAGATCCTGCTTATTAAAAAGTCAGATAATAAAAGTTTCCGACCCATTTCCCCGACATCTTGTATGTGCAAAATTATGGAAAGAATGATCAATAATAGATTACAGTGGTGGTGTGAAAATACCAATCGGATACCCCATTCCCAATCTGGATTCAGGAAAGGACGATCATGCATTGACAACATCTTTAACCTTTCTGCTTACATTAGAACAGGATTTGCTCTCAAACAAGTTACATCGGCTGCATTCCTAGATATCTGTTCGGCTTATGACAACGTTCAATAAAATATTCTTTTGAAAAAACTCTGTGAAATAGGTATTCCTATTAATACTCTGAGCTTTATAGCCAATTGGTCTTACTGCCGTTTTGCTAGCTCTCCAAGCTTCCAAGGAGTGAGGACAATATACAAAGGCCTGCCTCAAGGCGGGGTATTAAGCCCTTTGCTGTATAACCTTTACGTGGCCGATATATTTAAAGGTGTCCCTAAGGAAGTCCACATATCCCAGTTTGCTGATGACATCGCACTTTACTTTCGTAACTATGCTTTAAATGATGCTAAAAGATCTATCGAAAAGGCTCTGAAAGAGGTTAACAGAAATTTAGTTAAAATAGGACTCGATCTTTCTTTCGAGAAAACCAACTTTATGATTTTCAACAATAGAAATATGCCCATTGGCCGCACCCTTTTCCAAGTAGGTCAGCTCCTGATACCAGATTCAGACAATGTAAAGTTTTTGGGGATTCATCTAGATCCCAGGCTATCCTTCGAAACCCATATTCTCTATCTTCACAAAAGATGCTCCTCCACAATGAACATTATTAAATTTTTAAGAGGCGTTTGGTGGGGCGCCCACCCGGAAACTCTTATTCTTCTTTATAAGTCTCTAATCAGATCTAGACTTGATTACGCGGCTCATGTTTACTTCCCTAGCAATCTGTCATTGATCTCCAAACTTGAATCGATTCAGGCTCGCGCTATCAAACTGTCCCTGGGTCTCAGAATGTCATCTCCAACAAATGTTGTTCTATCTGAATCCAAAATTCCTTATCTTCAAAACAGAGCTTCATACCTAGGAAAATCCCATCTAACGAAAATCATCTCCAATGTCAACCACATCTCCAATACATATATCAAAAATCTATTGGAAGCTATTTCCTTAGACCCTAACAATTCGGCCCTTGGAAAGTCTAAGATCCTCGTTAAATGCATATTAGAAGCCCAAAATGTTAACGACATTTGTCACAAAGCTTCCGACTTTCCATGCATAACCTCATCTTATAATTCCACAACTTATCAAGCTCCGTGTGATCTCAACTTAGGTCGCATTTTACAAAGATCCCCAGCACCCAACACCGAATTCATTGAGTATGTTGGAAATCATTACAACAATCACCTATGCATATTTACGGATGGATCCAAAGTGGAAGGTGGGATATCGACAGGAGCAGCAGTTGTCTGCCTGGAGAAACAGACATATCTCCCTATTAGTATTAATCCGACAGCTTCTGTCTTCACAGCAGAGTGTGCAGCTATTTCTCAAGCCATAGACATCTTTTACTATAGCGAAAGGCCATTAGCAATCTGCTCAGACTCTCTCAGTGCTATAATAAGTCTTCAGAGCCCCATTATGAGCTCTAAAACAAATTTTCATATCGTAGACATTAAACACAAAATTATTGATTTGGCCTCTGCACACCACAATGACAAACATGTTACATTTATCTGGATTCCCTCTCATTGTGGGATACAAGGGAATGAATTAGCTGAGCAACTTGCTAAAGAGGCCACCAATAAGCCTCACTCACCCCTACACAAGATCCCCTACACAGATTTTAGAGATAAGGAAGATATGTGGAAAGAATTCTTGGCTCATCTTAGTTCAATATTTAATAACAAAGGTGTTCTTTATTGGCAAAAATTCTTCAAACCTCAAAAATCACCTTGGTATAGCGGTTACGATCTGCCAAGAGATTGTATAGTTCGATTTGGTAGAATGAGAACAAACCATATTAATACCCGAGAATCTCTGGCGAGATTTAAGATGGTTCCTGATTCATCTTGTGAGTGTTCTCATTCCGTTCAAGATATTGACCATCTCTTATGGCATTGTCCCCTGCGTTCTAAAGGAAGACAGGAAATGATTCAAAGTTTGATATCCACCGTCAATACCAATCCCGTTTCGATCGATATCTTCCTTAATAATGTAAATATAAAAGCCTTGTATATAATCAGAGACTTCTGTATGATTAACAATATCAATGTTTAACAGAGAGGATGTATTAGTTAGTATCTCTGAGTTAGTCTTTTTATAGTTGTTAATTTTTTATCATGTTTGTTAGTTAGTAAGAGTATGTTTTTATAAATGCGGATGTATGTATGTGTTTTCGTGCGCTTATGGATGTACACAGTTTTGCATTATATTATATGAATTATTTGATTAGATGTAGAAGTGACATTTCCAATTTTATAATTAATTAGTCTTAGGTCAATATTTTTTGAATGTATGCGGATTAATTGATGTATGAGAGGCGTATTGTCTGTTACTTATTATCAGCACTAATTTCTTTATGTATGTCAGCTGATAGGCCAGTTCTGGCCTAATGCGTAATAAATAAAAAAAAAAAAAAAAACATACTGTATTGGTAAAACAGAGGAAGAGAGAATGTACGAACGTACGACAACGTGGATGGCGCTGTCGTAGCTTCGTTGTGGGGCGGCGGCACGGTGGCGCGTATGTTGCGCGTTTGTGCGCCTGCGCCATGTTGCATACTCTTGGGACGAGTCACGTTCGTCGTGAATTCGCTCTCTCGACGCTTGTCCGTAGTACGAGTTAAGGTCGATGCACATCTCACCGGCCCGGCCGGCCGGCTCAAAATTATAACCCTGGTTTTGGCCCTAGCGTTTACTAGCGGCAACCGTGTCAGACTTTGGAACCGAATTTCTTCTCTGGCCTCTCGACCCTTTCCAGATGGCCTTTCGAGAGCGCGTTGACAGTTCCCTGCTGTGCGTGGCACAAAAAAAAAATGTTTTTAGGGGCTCCACAGCTCCTTAGGTAATCTATCCGTACCTCTCCTTTACAACACCATGGAAATAGGAAACGTTCCTGGCACTTAGTGAAACAGCATCGCACATCCTTATACAGGGTGGTCCACGCAATTGTTTCAAGTCATAACTCCGTTATTATTGCATTTACGAAAAAATGATAAAGGAGAAAGATAAATGGTTCGAAGAGCACTACATCTGTAGGCCTTTAAATTTTTTTAAGATGCTGCAGTGCATGTGCAATTAACAATTGCATCATTTCTTTAAATAGAATAGATTCTTCCTTTCATTCTACGTAAAAAATGATTAGGGTACCATGGCAAAAAAATTATTAGATCTCGAGATATTTTCAAAAAATGTCTTTATTGAAGAAGATACTCAAACACTTCATAACTATGTTGTAAAGGTAAACACCCTTTCGACATTGTTATCATAACAGAAACCGATTTGTACGAGTGAGCATTTCATAATTCAGTAGCAAGTCACGTATCGTAACTCGAGTACGAAAACTAAGATTTTGAAAAAGTGTAGCTGTATTTCACTAAATACAAGAAAATGTATGACATTTTTTGAAAATATCTCGAGATCTAATAATTTTTCACATTCAACATGTGTTTTTGATTCACAAGAAAAATTACCTGCCTATTTAAAATACGACAGATGTTCCCCTCAAACCCAACAAATGGTAGCTCGAACCTATAGCTCCGAAAGGGAGTACCGTATTATTAATTATTCTGGTAGCTTTTTCCTAATAACGCTCAAATTCCTTAACAAAGTATTCCCCATCTATTACCACGAGGGACTCTGAAATGTTCTAGTTAGCAGCTTTTGAAATAAATAATGACGAATTGTTTCACCGCACAGATTGTCAGATGATATTCTTTCTTTTTCGTTAGCGTGGTAATAAATTGTTATTTCGTTTGTTACAACGTTCAAATTCCTTAACAAGATCTATTACCACGAGGAACTCAGAAAAGTTCTGGTTGATAGTTTTTTAAATAAATACAGCGTGTTCATTCTGTCTTCGTACTGCCACGCTACGAGCCGGCCGACTAGCCTGCGAACATTCTCGTCGAGAATGCTAGCCGGCTAGCCGGACGGCTCTAGCATTGGGCAGCGAACCCCTGGGGTTCTGGTAGCAGAGGACACGCTGTGCCTTTGTTCCGAGCCTCTCGAACCCTCTCTAATAGCTGTCCCGGACCCCAAAATGCTTATAAACGGGGAAAAAACGGCCGGTCGGCCGGCCGGTGAGATGTGCATCGACCTTTAGACGTGCCACATAGCTGCTTCCTAAACGATTATATTTTGCCGTGCCGGTCGATTCTGTGTATCGTCCCGATTCTTGTCGAAGATCGCGACCGACCGCCGGTGCTCTCAATAAATACTGTTGACGTTACCGTTCTCCCGTGTGTGTTACTTGCGCGGTGTGGGCCACGCGAACGTAACCTCTTCTTCCGCCGCGACCACGTGGCGAGTCCATCTTGGACGATTGCATTGCGAACGTTCTCGTCCGGGAACGTGTGGCCTTGGCCACTGGTGACCCCGAGAACTCGCTTGCTGCGAGTTTCGTCTCTACGGTCCCCACGAATCGTGGAGGACCCGCGTTTCGCCATAAAAATCCCCACATCGTTCGAATAGCCGTGCCGCGGCACACTCACACACCGCCTGGTCGGCGTGTACGTGTGCCTACGCCGATCGCAAGGGTCCGGGATGCCTTGAAATATTTCCCAATAATGCAGAGACGGGACTTTTCCATAGTGAAAAGAGCTAGATAAAAGTTCAATCTAGGCGGGAAAGTTCCTCAGCAGTCCTACTCTTGCATCATTGGGAAATGGTTAGCAATATTCGGCAGCATGTCGTTTGTCAGGGAGGCTATGGGAACTGACACGGCGGCACACTCACACACCGCCTGGTCGTTGTGTACGTGTGCCGACGGCGATCGCAAGGGTCCGGTATGCCTCGAAAAATTTCCCAATAATGCAGAGACGAAGGAGAGGGTAGTTTTAGGAGAGAGAGAGAGAGAGAAAGAGAGAGAGAGAGAGAGAGAGACAATTTTCACACTGCTCATTGCAATATTGAAGCTTACAGACAAATTTTGTGATCGGATTTGAAGTCAGCGTGATAAAATCTACGAGAAAAGATGTACAGAATGTCAAGAAAAATCTAACCGTGCATGGCATTGGATAAATCACAATTTTGTTTAAATATTCCAAGTTTATTTTCAAAGTTAAAACATGTTTGTACCATAGTCTCTCTATTTTTCCCTTATTTTGCAATATTTTAACTTCTAAAAAAAATCATAGCTCTATCTCATTTCTATCGAAAGTTCTTTGATTTTGACAGAAATTTCGTCACTTTGTCAAATATAGTGTTACGAGTATCGATATGTTACGATATCGAGACATCGCGCCGAATGGTCTTCATTGTATCGTCGTCACTAAGACGACGCGGCTAACTTCTCGGTTTTATATATTGTATACATATATAAAACTTTGGAAAATGCTATAAACATATATATATATATATATATATATATATATATATATATATATATATATATTATTCAAGTTTATTTTACGTTTAGTCTTTAGTTGTAAATTTGTATTTGTTTGTTTCTTGTCTTCAGATTTGACATCTAAAGCAAAAAAAATTGATAAATTTTGTTTAATTTTTTATGCGCTTCGTGGCATAAAATTTCATTTTGAATATAATTTTCTTTCTGACAGGAAGTAAATTTCGGCTCATTTTCTTTTTAAAAGAAGTCGTGGTAACATATGTATAAAATTATTATAATGTTAAGAATAAATTGATTCAATTTAATATAAATCAAATGATTTCCTCAGCTTTTGCATACACGTGACCGCCGTTCGAGTTTAATTTCAAAGATATTAGCGAAAAACTGCAAAGGTAATGTGACAACGAGTCTTGCATATATCTACGCGCCCGTGGCAATGTACGTGTTAGCATGTGTTGGTCGGCTGAATCGGGCTCATGCAGAAATCAGTTTCACGAAACGCTTGTACAGGGTGTCAAAAAATTATATGTCACGACCACCATAGCGTGATTCTACACCTACGATTTGGTGGAAATTGACATAAAAAACTCCCCGCAAAATTGACCTTGACCTTGAAAATCAAGGTCAAAAAACAACAATTTTTTGTTTAATCGTGTTCTACTGGTCATAGCCATCAACTTTGTGAAAGAAACCATGGGTCGCATCTCAACAGTTCTCTTAAAAAATGATGTTGCATTTCTTATAATTTTTGCAGCTTCTTTATTTGTAAACTTTTTACATCCAGCGCCAATATTATATTGGCTTCTTGTATAAGTAAATAGCGTACTATCATACAGCGGGTACCATCAGTAAGCTATCTCGTTGGGTATGAAAGTATCATAATCATGATACTCCGATTTCCCTAACTACAGAATGAAAGAGAGAAGCTGCAAAAATTATAAGAAATTCAACAGCATTTTTTAAGAGAACGGTTGAGATGCGACCCATGGTTTCTTTCACAAAGTTGATGGCTATGACCAGTAGAACACGATTAAACAAAAAATTGTTGTTTTTTGACCTTGATTTTCAAGGTCAAGGTCAATTTTGCGGGGAGTTTTTTATGTCAATATTTTTTTTTTACCGATATGTCGTAGACACGACGTAGTTCCACAAAAAAATTTTAACCATTCTACAATTAGTTTTCTCTACTGAAAACTGACAAAAAAAAGGAAAAAGAAAAAAAAACAAGTCACAATTGATTTTCCTGATGAAAATGAGGTCAAATTCGAATGTAATCGAACAAGTGTCACTGATACGTAATGTTGCGATAAAAATTACAATTCCAAATGATGTCGTGTTTGGACTCATTTCGTTCGGGATAAGCTCTACAACTCATTCGTATTAACAATATTGTTCTGTTGAAAAACATAAAAGCGTAAATTGCCAATAATGCACGATTCTCCATCTGCATTGTAGGCTGTTAGTAGGTCGCTGGTCTTTGAAGTTCCGAGCTCGTAGAGTCGCGAGATATCGGTGTGAAACAACTACCAAACCAATTGCAAAACTTCTTCATTTTTCATTATTTCTTTATGGGACTTGCACCAACTAATTCGTGGCATTCTTCTGATTAAAATGACACTAAACGCGGTACAAATTGGACTGTATTTAATATTTTTCCAGCTCGACGAATAAACGGCGACGACGCCCGACGAGGACCGACGACCGCCGAACGACGAAGACCCAGCGACTGCCAAACGGCATACAATGTAAGCGGATGGAGAATCGTGCATTATTGGCAATTTATGCTTTTATGTTTTTCATCAGAACAATATTGTTAATACGAATGAGTTGTAGAGCTTATCCCGATAAAAATGAGTCCAAACACGACATCATTTGGACTGTCTTTGTAATTTTTATCGTAACATTACGTATCAGTGAAACTTGTTCGATTACACTCGAATTTGACCTCATTTTCGTCATGAAAATCCACTCCATTCGCTCGTCACAATTTTATGAGGATATATTGAAAAATCTAAAAATTTAAACTTTCATTCGTGCGCGATTCTCCATCCGCTTACATTGTATGCCGTTTGGCAGTCGCTGGGTCTTTGAAGCTCGGCGCTCGCAAAAGTTATTCGAAGATTTATTCGAAGCCTTCGAATAAAAGATACAGATAAAAAATGAAAAAATTATTCGAAGTTCGAATAAATCCGCTTCGAATAAAAAAAAAGTAGCTTTATTCGTCGGGTAAATTCTCGTCGAATAAAATTATTTATTCGATACTCGTCGAATAAAGATACTTTTTTTATTCGAACTTTCGAATAGCGAATAAAGATAAAGTATCTTTTATTCGAAATGTTATCTAAATAATGCCCAACTCAAAAGAATGTTCATAACGTTTACAACATCGCCGGTTGGCACAGCGGTTAGGTCGTCGGATTACGGAGCGGATACGCTGGGGTTCGAATCCCGTCGGTGGGAAAGTTTTTTTTCCATACGTACGTCATCTTTATTTTTTCAATTTCTTATACGGTTTATTCATGTGATTTTAATTACATTTTTTTAATGTTTTAAAAATATTGAGGTAACAACGATTTTTCTTTTTCAATGTTGCATTTATTCATAAGCAGAAACTAATACAGTGGCAAATATGTGGGAAAAGCGTGTTTTTTTACAAAGTGTGTGTGTGGGGTGGGGGGGGGTGGCGCATATTTGGGGCGCGTGAGGAGGGATTATGTTTTACTTCCGCGGTGCGGCGTCGATGGGTGGCGAAGGAGCGTCCTCCTCGTGGTGGACATCGTAAAGATAGAGCTAGGTCGTCCTCGCTTGGCTGCTCCTCTTCTTTGTTGTTGTTGTTACGGATGTGAGGGAGGTTTGAGGATAGTCTCCTTCCTTCAGTCTACATGATTCGTTTCTAGAAGTGACACAAAAACAAAATAGACAAAATGCGAAAAAAATTGGAATTTACTCGATAATGTAAAAGGTAAAATTGCATTGCTCTGCTTACATTGTGAGCTGCTGCTCCATCCATTGTCGGCTCGAAATCTGCGCAGTCTGGGACGACAGTCGGCCAGTGTTCCTCCATCGTCGCCTCGAAGAACAAACAGCTCAGATGAATCGAAAAAAAGAGAATAAACATAATGTTCAAAAAATTGGAAGCCACCTTGGAATATAAAAAGTAAAATTGTGTTGATCTACTTACATTGGTGATGCTCCGTCCATTGTCGCCTTAGAATCTGCATGGTGTAGGACAACTCATGGCCAGTATCGTCCATCATCGTCTCGACGAACAAACAGCCCACATGGTTCGAGAAACATGAAAATAAACAAAATTTGACAAAAATTATTTAGTATTTACACTGCTTGAGAATATAAAATCTAAAATTTCATTGCCGTACTTACATTGGGGGCTGATGCCCCATCCATTGTTGTCTCGGAATATTTTTTATATTTTTCATTATATTCAATCGCTGATATACATCAGCGATCCTGCACACTTATCTGCAAGTGTGCAGCCAACGTCGGACAGCAATTTTCCTTTTCCAACTGATCGAGTCAGTGGCGTTGCACCAGTAGGTGCAACCCGACGTGGAATAATACTTTTATTTATTTCACTTTCTTTTCTCTTTTCTAACTGTTTGTACTTTCTCTGGCTTCGAGAATATATTGAGGTTCCCGAATGGGCATGCCTCTTGTATGTCTGCTGTCGACTATTTCCGGCAGCATACAATCGATATAAAAACGCGACAATTTTGGCTCCATGTTACGTTGCCAAAATTCGTCGTCTCTCTCAACTTTAATTGTCTTGATTCCTTTTTTCGTCCACAGGCAAAACAGGCAGTATTTTCTACCAGTTGCGTGTAGCTGTCCTTGTACTTGGTAGAAGTACTCGTGGGTAAAGGCTCGTACAGACCTGAACATTTCACAGTGCAACATTGCACTGTGTGTGTAATTGTTTTTATTGTGTGTGTGTGCTTATGTGTGTATGTATGGAAGAATCTAGAAGAAATAATTGAGAATAGTATGAGAGAGAGATGGAATGAGTGAGGAGTGGGAAGAACGGAAAAAAGAAAATCGAGGAAACATCGTTCGTGGGTTTTCCGGGAGATTGAATGTGACCACGCAAGACAGTGCACGTGCATCATGGAGATTGAAAAGCAAGCGGAGGAAGCGGTCGTGGTACAGCCTGAGACGGCGGGGGCGGCGAAGGCGGCCTCCAAGGCCGTCGTCGAAGCCAGGCTGGCTTTGGCCAGGACTAAGGAGGCGAAGGCGGCCGCGAAAGCGGCCTTGCAGGCGGCCGGTGTGGAAGCGGCGCCACAAAGAAAAGTAGTTTGGCAGCGCCTGGGACCGGTGAGTAAACATTCCAGATGCATTCAAATTGACATTTCGGTTCATTGCATCGATATCGGACACTTTTTGGAAGAATGTTTCGGATTTTGTTCAAATTTGAATATATTGTAGTCTTCAGTGACCTACGAAGGAATCTCGGAGGATTTTTTGATATCTTAAAAATTGTTTCACTACAACATGTTCAAATTTGAACAATATCCGGAACATTACTCCAACAACTGTTTGATTTCGCGTGAAATGACCCCGGTACATTAGTACATTTTTAATCATTTCTACTAAAATTTACTATGCCCATTATCCCAAATATAGCATCCAGAAAGCAGCGCCGAAACACCAGGAAGCGAGGAAGAAAGAAAAACCCACTACACGAAAGAGATGGTGAGTTTCAAAGCATGATTT
This sequence comes from Halictus rubicundus, assembly GCF_050948215.1. Classification (NCBI taxonomy): domain Eukaryota; kingdom Metazoa; phylum Arthropoda; class Insecta; order Hymenoptera; family Halictidae; genus Halictus; species Halictus rubicundus. The sequence goes on along the minus strand of NC_135156.1, from coordinate 573,100 downwards.
TACCACATCACTAAATGTCTATAATTTGTAGGCGCTAATCACTTCTCATATGTTACAGGCAAAAAGGTTGCGACAGCAACGCAATAAGTTTTATTCGCGTCCGCGAAGCAACTTCCGCGGCGCAAGCTGGCGAGTAGCCTACCGGGGAGGCAATCGGCGGCAAAGAGGCGCGAAAGGCGGCATCAAAATATACCATGTATATAAAACGTAGATGATAATAAAATATTTAATTAAAATTGAAGTGATGAGTCGTGGTCTCTCTCTCTCTCTCTCTCTCTCTCCTAAAACTACCCTCTCCTTCGTCTCTGCATTATTGGGAAATTTTTCGAGGCATACCGGACCCTTGCGATCGCCGTCGGCACACGTACACAACGACCAGGCGGTGTGTGAGTGTGCCGCCGTGTCAGTTCCCATAGCCTCCCTGACAAACGACATGCTGCCGAATATTGCTAACCATTTCCCAATGATGCAAGAGTAGGACTGCTGAGGAACTTTCCCGCCTAGATTGAACTTTTATCTAGCTCTTTTCACTATGGAAAAGTCCCGTCTCTGCATTATTGGGAAATATTTCAAGGCATCCCGGACCCTTGCGATCGGCGTAGGCACACGTACACGCCGACCAGGCGGTGTGTGAGTGTGCCGCGGCACGGCTATTCGAACGAAGCGCTATCCACGTTGTCGCGCCGCTCATGCTCCTACAGGCCTCTCTGGCGGACAACGTGCTGCCGAATAATATCATATATATATAAAAGTTTATAGCATTTTCCAAAGTTTTATATATGTATACAATATATAAAACCGAGAAGTTAGCCGCGTCGTCTTAGTGACGACCATACAATGAAGACCATTCGGCGCGATGTCTCGATATCGTAACATATCGATACTCGTAACACTATATTTGACAAAGTGACGAAGTTTCTGTCAAAATCAAAGAACTTTCGATAGAAATGAGATAGAGCTATGATTTTTTTTAGAAGTTAAAATATTGTAAAATAAGGGAAAAATAGAGAGACTATGGTACAAACATGTTTTAACTTTGAAAATAAACTTGGAATATTTAAACAAAATTGTGATTTATCCAATGCCATGCACGGTTAGATTTTTCTTGACATTCTGTACATCTTTTCTCGTAGATTTTATCACGCTGACTTCAAATCCGATCAAAAACTTTGTCTGTCGCCTCAGGATTTTGGAAAAATCGATTTATGCGAAAAGAAACTAATGAAATCACAATTTTTCCGTTGAAATTATTTCATAACCCTCTGGTTATTTTGGTTCAGAGGCCAAAATGTGAATTTCGCGAGGCGTTCGAAACAAGCGTGGCGTCACGAGACGCTCATGCTCCTACAGGCCTCTCTGGCGGACAACATGCTGGCGAATATTGCTAATCATTTCTCGATGACGGAAAAGTAGGACTGCTGAGGAACTTTCCCGCCTAGATTGAACTTTTATCTAACGCTTTTGACTACAGAACAGTACTATCTTTGCATTATTAGCAAATGGAAGCGGGAATCCCGTACCCTTGCAAATCTCGTGTACGTGTGCGGAACTAGGGAGGGGATGCACGCACATAATCTTGCGGCCGCGGCCACCACCTTAAGTTTAAATATCAACTTTCGGAATTTCCAAAATGAATCGCGCGGAAGTTACGATTATTTGATGTTTCAGGTGAAATTTCTAAGGGGTACATATCAGATAATAAAAATAAAATGTGCCATTCATACAACATACAACATAACATACAACATACAACATAAACAAAGTTTTCGTTCACTGGATCACTGTCGCAAAAATGCAACAGGTATTTTTTGGTAGTGCTCCAATGAACGCTATAAAAATAATTTATGTAAGATAAAATAAATTCTTATTAAATATTTTTTCATACATAAAAAATTAATAAATCATATGCACTTCACATTTTTCTTTATTATTTAGAGATATTCCTAAAAAATTTCACCTGGAACATCGAATAATCCTAACTTCCGCACGATTCACTCTTGGAAATTCTGAAAGTTGATATTTAAACTTAAATTGTGGCGAAAGGGTCTCGAAGGGTCTCATGATTTTTTGCACAAAGTTAGATCAATATTACACCTTGCCAAAACTATTAGTTCCAGACCAAAATCTATTAAAGGATTTGTTGTATGCTTCCATAAATAAAAAATGGGCAGGAAACAGAGATTTTCGATTAGCCCATATTACTTAATGTTGACAACTTTTTACAAAAATTTGTTTTGCCAAACAAGCGTTGTACCTGTGGCAATCTCCCTACAAATTTTGAAACAAATTCGTTGGATAGTTTCGTTTTTATAGATTTTTTGCCGCTTTTTGGCTATTTGGCACCACTGTGCGGCGCGGCTCGGCCCAGGCTGGGGACTCCTCTATGGTGTGCCGTGCCGTGTCAACATCTTCGCTGCAGTGGTGGTACTGCGCCGTCGGCTCCCGCCCCATCCTGTGCAGGTACTCTCCGAAGCACCCATGGCCGGAGAGCACCTTTGTGTGGCGGAAGGTCAACCTTCCCTGCCTCCTGCACCATATATCGAATATGAGCAAGAGGGCCCGTACGATCGGACGTGCCGAGGGGGTGAGCAGTTGGCCTCATTTGACAAACGTGTCCCTCCGTGCCTGACGTCTCCACATCTCGAACTCCTCATCCTCCCCGCGCATGCGCTCAAGTAGGTGTCGGCGGAATGACCAGGCGACGTAGCACAGCGTCGTCCTCTCCACCACCTCCAAATGGAAGGGTGGAACCACGGCGAGTAGATCCGCCACCTCGGCGGAGATAGTGCGGTAACCCCGTATGACCCGCCAGGTCAGCCGGCGCCGCACTCTTTTCAAGAGCGCTAAACTGCGCCGGCTGGCCTCGAGCAAGCGGTAACACACGGGGGCCTCATCCACGGCAATGTACCGCACCACCTCCGTATAGAGGCGGCGGATTTTCAACTGCGGCCCCCCGATATTGGGTGGCAGCCGCGCAAGGGGGGCCGCTGTCCTTTCCAGCCGGGTGGTCAGGAGCTCGAAGTGCTCCTCGAAACGCCAGCCTCCGTCTATGATCATGCCCAGATATTTCATCTTGGTCCCGCTCTCGACGGAAGTATTGGCGACATGAATCCGGAGGTCTTGATCCTGGGGCACCCGCCGTGACCGACACGATCCATATAGAAAGATCGCCTCAGTATTTGCGGCGGCCACAGTAAGCCCCATCCTCCGGGTTCGCCCGACAACGCAGTCCAGGGCCAACTCTGCCAGATGCCTGGTTCTCCTCCAATCCTTCCGCTCTGCATAAACCAGTGTGTCATCAGCATAGCAGATGACATCTGTAGCAGGGGGACCACTCCTCTTCCTGCTCCGTCTCCCAAGAAATCTAATCCAAACCTAACTCAGACCTAAGTTTAAGTTTCTTAAAATCCTCGGAAAGCCAGTCTCTTCCGACTGCAAGACAGCAATAGAGCCTTTCGCCTTTTTCCCTCGTAAAGAGGCGGCGTATTACCGAGGGAACTATAGGCGCGTGGGCCGCATGTCTCGGGGTTGCTGCTCGAAGAGACGCCAGTCAGGGGCGGGGGCGGATCGGGCCATACTATCTAATTCGCTAATCCATACCATTTTGTTTTTTTATATTTTTTAGAGTGGAAGGAGTTGAAGTTCCTTTACGCACTAATCCCCGGGATCATTGCAACCCCCGGGAAAGTGAGAGATTAGTGACCATCCACGCCAGAGCAGTGCACGTACCTCCTAATTGGTTGGACCCTGTCATCATTGTCGAAGGACTTTACTTCGACAAGCCAAGACCTAACCCAGACCTAACAGTTTTTTACAAATATCTCGGAAATTGAGTCGAGCGGCAGTAACACGTATAGGGAAAAGTTGTTCAGAATTACGTTGTTCAGTTGTTCGTCAAACTCGAATTTTGGTTATGTCTGAGTTAGGTTTTTTGAGTGGGGCGCAAAATTGTGAAAAGTTCCCTACAGTAATTCGAACAGTTTTTTGCGAATATCTAAAAAACTAAGACCGAAAGACCATAACATGTGTAGGAAAAACTTGTTCAGAATGATGATCTTGGCAATATATTTCAAGATCGTTAGAATCGGCGAGGAAGCCCCTTCTTCCTAGATAATTACCAAAACAAAACATGCGTAATTTTATAGGTATTTTATATATGGTCCTTTAGTGTTCGTCATAGGGTATCACTTGGAGCAGAACAAGTTCTATTTGATATATTATTTCGAACAATGAACAGTTCGGGTGATAGTTGCACGAATAAATTAAAGTTTAAAGTTGTGTAGGGGACTCCAAGCGTGAAGAGTAAGGTATTTTCGGATGCGAAAATTCTATCTTTCCTGAATGCTTACCGTAGGTCAGGCCTGTCCAACTCGCGGCCTGGGAGCATATTTGGCCTGTTCTCCCATTTCTTCTTTCCGCTAAGTTGGGAAGTGAAGTTACCCCTCTGTTTGACACGGTCGTATCACCAGAAGCGCATGTCATTGCATTGTGTTCCTCATCATTTTGCGATTGTATAAACGTGTAGTTATATTGTCACGATCATAAGAACGTCTCTGACGTTTTCTCGCCCTCTGTGAAGTTTCAGCATTCACATTTTCTCAATTACTGTGATTTTCAAAATTATTTTCATCTTCTGTATTGTGAGACAGCCTCGATATTCGAAAACACACTTGGTGGATTGAAATTAATAGGCTTCAGGTTGTGAATAATTTGCAAGTGTCTACTTATTGCTTCCGTCGTTCTACCAGCACATAGGGTCTCATTATCGTTCCCTTTATCGCTCAGAATACAAAATGCTTTATCTCCATCACGTGTTGCATAATTCCATACCCAACTTTTTCTTTTGCTCATTTTCAGAATTATAGAATTAAATATAGGAACAAGAATCAGAATGAAAAAATATTCGCATCACAAAAGAATAGTGCGGAATTAAAGGAAGCAGTTAAATAAAGTAAAGAAACAATTACACATTAAACAATTAATTAAAAAAAAACAAACAATTAAACAATGAAAATTCAGGAATAATAAAATAAAAACTGTTGTCACGTATCGCTGTCTCGATTGCGTCTAGCTTCTGACATGAACAGTCGAAAAGAAGACGATTGAAAAAAAAAACGCATAGGTTGCTGTTGCTACGTCGCCCAAACTCGAACGTGCCGAACGGATCCGTGTACAAAAATACACGGATCTCTATATCTGTCTACACGGATGATAGAATGTAACTACACGAATACACAGTTCACGGATTCCGTGTACACGTGTCTACTTAGTACACGTCCAAAATCGTAGGCTCTAATAAGAAGGAGCCTGTTGGGGAACGGACAGATTGATGGTGGGGACTGTGTGGCCCGCGACGAAGAAGAAGTTGGACAGGCCAGCCGAAGGTTGCCGGGCTCGAAAGTCAGGTTATAGAATTGACAATTGCCAAAACCCTAGCCCGGTCGCTAAAGAGTCAACAATGGCAACAACTTTTCGAGTTACTATTTTGGGTAGAAACTTTCCTTATGCCCTTGAGGGATTTGAAATTTTTCACTCCTTAAGGACGCCCCGGGCCCGTTTACGAAGAGTCCCTTACCAATCAAGACAGAAACCGTGTAACACTTATAGATGCAATTCGTATCGCCGCGATACTCTTGGAATTATTGTTCAAGTCTAGTTACAGCGGTAGTTGCTAGTTTTGTTACGTTTTCCAGTTATCTTTATCTCATTGTTATTGTTATTACTATTATTTAATTATTTGTTGTTGCGTTATTAAACTCATTTATTATTCCACGTGGAACTGCTGAACACTATCTACACTCGCGCTCATAAGTCTTAGGACAGTGATCATATTTGTATTCAACTCTGTAAAAATGAAATAATCGTCGAAGGATGCGAACAAATTTTTCCTTATTTAAAGATTTACATGTCAAGGAAAGGATGCTGCACTCATATATAAAAAATCTTACCAAAAAGTAAATAAATATTTATATCTTCTTTTCATCGAAGAATTCGCCACGTTTCTTTATTATAGTTTCCACTATTGTTCGAATCCGCGTGATCAATTTTTTCATACTTTCTGTTGCTATATTATTCCATTCTCTTTCCAAAATATTCCATAAATGTGTTTTTGAAGTAGGGCAAAAGTTCCGGTTTGTCCAGTTCATCTCAAAATTTTTCTATGGAGTTCAAATCTGGTGATTAGGGTGGATTTCATAATTTTTAATGAATTATTTCATTGAAGTTGTAATTATTACTGAACATATTTAAACATAGTTAAAGGTTCATAATCTATACAAAATACCAGAGTTTTACTAAAAACCAGAGGTGTCGTAAGACTTATCAGCGGGGGTGTACATGTTTCTTATTTTTAACAACATTAAGGATTTGTTTGAATAGAGTGTCAACATTTGATATGAACAATGTGATTCTTTCTCCTAACATTTGCCATCCGTTATACATATAGATCAAATTTCTTGTTACAGCGGTGCAGGCAGCCTCAAAGACCTTGATGGATTCCTTAAATGAGATCTATGAGAGTCAGTGGACCGGCCATGATTTACTGTACGTGCAAGCTCAAAATCTAGATATGCTGTGGCAAGACTTCACTCATAAGCTTGCGGATCAAGTTCTCGTGCCTCTCAACACATATCAAAGTCAATTTCCAGAGATGAGGGTATAAGTTATTATACATATTTTCTTTAATTTATTGGGTTATTCAAATTATGTTGTAATATATTTTAATTATTTGTGTCGTATCCGAAATTCGAATTCACCGCATTACATGTACACTGCCGCTCAAAAATATGTGGACACTTCCTTATGATTCTTATAACTACCTGAAAGAAGTTATGATATCTTTGGTAAATTTCTACACTTAATTCAGTTCTTTTCGTGCCCATCGTGCTCTCACAAGTATTTAAACTGAACTGATCTCGCCAGAGCATCACAGTGATCGCGACGCGCTTGTCTAAGGTTCCTTCGTTTGGAATGATGTTTACAAACGTTTATGTTAGTCTTGAGAAGGCAACGAACCTCATTTAAACGATGCAGTCATTGTAAACTGCTAGAGAAAAGTCTTACAAACTGTACACACGCAACACAATATAACGCAGTTTTCCACACATCGAATAGACGTTTATTTATTTAAGAAAATTAAATAACTAAATTGTTAACTTAGTACTATTAGAATACATTACATACATATTCGTAATAGAATTTAGCAATAAATATTGTTTAATAATAAAAATATACATTATATATCACAAATTTCATGAACATGGTAAGTGTCCACATACTTTTGAGCTACAGTGTACATACATAATGGTGTTAAGCGCAGCAAAGCATTTAAAAATTATGTTATAAATGGCTGACATAATTTCTTTTTTATTTTATTCTTTTTCTGTAACAAGATTACAAAAATATATGACAGTTAACACTAACTTTCGGATATTAATGGCAATAACTATTAGCGGTTCTGACGATTGGGTTATTCCATAAATAATACAAGACAAACGGTAATCTTATAAACATCGTAGAATTTTATTTAAATTAAATGCACAATATTGTCTATAAAGTGACCCACATTTTCAACGCGGTTATTACTATGTATTATTAGAAGTTACTTATCACTGAATCCAGGTTAGGCTACTACTCGAGTGGATTAAGTTACCAAACTAGTAGCGGAGTAATGTACAGCGACAGATAGGTAGCGTGACAATGACCTCAGACAATGTAAATATTGAAAAGAATAGCTCAAGTCATCCAATCTTAATTACAATTATATTAGTGGAAAAATTATAGAATAAATACCAGTAAAATATTCAATTACAAATGTAAGAAAATACTCTATTTATAATTCTATTTAACACGGGGACTGTACTGACTCACTATTCGTTACTTCGCGAATCTCTGGCTCAAAGCCAACTAACTCGAAGTGAATTTTAAGCCCTAAGTACAAAACAAGTATCTACCTCATCGCTGCACGACGATTTTTGTTGTAACCGCGTGCTTCCGAATGCACATCGACCCAGCTGAGCCTTTTCTGAAAAAGATCACGTTGCATTTTTGTAACGACTCTACAAATTAAGATGCGATTTCATTGGGAGATGTAGAAATACTTCTCCATCTTAATCGTTTTGTGCGTGTGTTTCTATTTCCTCTGTTATCCAACAGACTAAGTAATCGCGTTGACACAATTTCAACTTGCTCACGTGGTCATTTGGTAACATGTTGCGTCACGCGAGTTTATAATGGGCGCCACAGACACGAAACAGTTAGAAAACTGCAGTGAAACCTCCACCTTCGCAATGTTTCATTTGGATTCCTGACATCGCTCCATCTTTTCAAAACGCTTATTTTGTAGAGAAAGCTGCAATGAATCAATTGATATTCTTTCAGGCGGGTCGATGGATAGGAGCGACGTTAAATTAAAAAATAAACCAGTCAGCCAAACCAGGCGATGACAGAAAATTAGCAGGGTCTGCTGAGAGATGCAGTCACTAGATTTGCAGCGGACGGTTGGTACAGCGCCTCCTACGCCAGCAAATATCTGTTACACTATCTAGCAACGATTTTAGTAACTGCGATATATGTTACAACGATAGAGGGCGCGCATATACAATTATACATTTAAATGTTTAAGAATAGAAATGTATTTAAATTAATACATTTAATTAAATGTATTTAATTAATGTATTATAATTACAATAGTCGCCTTTAGTCGCCTCATTTAAATATATAATTCCACATGCGGGTCTTCTGTCGTAAACATTGAAAGTATAGAAATTGCAGGTTGTCTAGTGAATCACTTAAATTTGTCGGCAAATGGTGGCATCTGATAAAAATCTGGTGCTAGAAGGCTCTGCTGCCCATATCGCGCTTAACTGCGGAAACAGATGAGTAGACCAACCGCGGTCGTGTTGCGCAAATCTTGCGTAATGTTGGCGGAAATTGGCTGACTGGGTTTGCTATTATGACGTATATTTATAAAAATAAAACGTTTTATTACTCGAAGAGAATGTATTGAGTTAAGTGCCTATCTTCAGTTGCCAATAGATGTACTTGACATAGAAGAAGGTAAAGACGGCAAAGAAAGCAAAGAAGGTAGTGGTCCGAGGCAGTTGAGAGACAGCATGTATAAGAATTCAAATAAACCAAGGAAACAGAAGAAAGAAGATGGTGCACAAAAGATATTATAATAAATTTTGTAACGTAAAGGATTGCGGTGGTTGCGGAATGACAAGAGTCGGAATATCTGGAGACATAGGATATATTTTCCAAACACGTTAGTACAAAGGATGAGGAGATAGGTTTTGTTATAAAATAGATTCTTTCAAGAGAGTGAGAGACAAAGCTAGCAACGATTAATTTAGGAAAAGATTTTATATAATACGCGATACCACCATCGGGCGTCCGGTTTATTTCAACCGTACTCTCCCTCTGGGAATACGACGACGACGCGGTTTCGCCTGTTTTCTCATGTCCGATCGGCGGCCGGCCTTCATGGCCGTCCTCTCCGAAACGTACAGAGGAACCAGGCGTCCCTACTCTCAGGCGGCCAGGAAGCTACCCTGTTCTTTCCTCTCGGCGGGCGGCCGGCCTTCATGGCCGTCCTCTCCCATGTATCCAGAGAGGCGTCCAGGTGCAACTCCTGTCCTCTCCTGGGCTGCTGGGCGTCCGATAGCATTGCTTCGTACTCTCCTATCCTGTGGGCGGCCGTGGTCTTACCTCGTCCTCTCCCACAGGTGCAGCTCTGCTGCTGGGCGTCCGATAGCATTGCTTCGTACTCTCCCATCCTGTAGGCGGCTGTGGTCTTACCTCGTCCTCTCCTACAGGTGCAGCAAGAGTGCTTGCTCCGTAGTAATCTACCGATATTTATATGGACTCGTTGCTATCTTTATCAATAACGCGTTACTAGGGGTCTAGAAGGTTCCAGACCCCGCGGTTCCCCTTGAACCGCCGGCCACGCTGCCTCGGCGCAATTCTTCTGTTACATCGGGGGGGGGGGGGGGTGACGAGGGGTCTTGACGCTTTATTGTTTCCTCGTCGCGTTACAATTTTTAATTTTCAGTAAGCTAAACTACTAACCTAAGAATGTTATTCCTATACAGTTCTGGAATTAAGTGCTGCTCTTTAAGCAAGTAGTATGAAATTGGTTCACCCATAAAAAAAAATTAAAAGAAAGGAAGAAAAATGATGGAATATGGAATGAAGAACAGATTTTGACAAAGGGAAAATAATGATAAAACGGGAAAGGAAACATGGTATAAAGAAATTAAAAAGGAAGAAGGAATAGGGAGAAAAAGATGAGGATAGGTCAAATAAGTGAAGAGAGGTAAGGAACAGGAAAGTGAACAAGAAGAAAAAGAATGAAGATTTCATTAAGAAGCTAGCGAACTGGAATGTTATCGTCGTGATAAATACATGTATGGAGGGGTTAAATAGAACGGAGAAGGAACAGTAAGTAAAACGAAGAACAAAAAAATTAACACAATAAAAGGACATAGTAAGGGCAATAATAAAAGTGATAAAATAACTGGAAGTAGTAGAAATGGAAAAAAATAGGCAAGAGTAAGAATACCCATTATCGTACTCACAATCAGTCCGGCAGAGTGAGTTACTTGAGCCAGAAAGAGGAAATCTTTGAAATTTGTAATAGCAATGGCATAAGAGGACAACACCCCTTTTGGATCTATTCTTTGAATGATCATATATTTTTATTATTTTTACGTTGAATACAACACATTACGAAGACAACAAAACGTTGAATTTTCGGATCAAGGTCAATTTTACGGGAGATTTCGTTGACAGACCTTCGCCAATTTAAAAATGTATAGAACCACCTGTGGAAATCATAACAAATAACTCTATAATATCCTGTAGAAGAATATCTCAGAAACTATTAATTTTAAACACCATACATTATACTATTATACTATGTTTTTGACTTAAATTCATTTTGGCAACCCAGAAATTTTTGACTTCTTAGAATATAACCCCGCAGATCTTGATGAGAAAATGCCAAAAATCGAAGAGTTAATGCGAGGAATTAATTGATTCAAAAGTTATGTGTGTTTAAAGTTGAGCGATTTTAAGTGTTTTTGACAGTTAAGGGTGCCGCCATGTTTGCCCTAACCGTCACGCGCTGTCCGTAGAGTAGAACCGGCTAGATGGCAGCACGCGTACTTTGTTTGTAGGGTGGATAGCGCCACCGTCGCCATTCCCCTAGGACGCGCCGAACACACGAGTTTCCCCTCTCGTGTCGAACGCGGGAACAGCTCGCGTGCGAGCGGAAACTCGTCCATCTCTTCTTCCGCTGTATCGCGAAGTGATCGGACGCGTCCGCGAAGATCTCTGGTATCGCTCTCTTGTATTCACTCAGGTCTATCCCAGACCGTAGAATAAAACGTGCCTACGGGTTCTTATAGAACCGCAACGAAGTGTTCTTTCTTCCGCTATCTTTCCACGTGGCTTCCTAATATAAGCTTAACGTAGAGTAGGCTACGTGCTTCGTCAATCCTCCGAGGTTTCAGGTATTCACCGCGAGTGCATACCATCATACAACCTACATGTTTTGGGACAAGCTGTCATCCAACAGTAATTAAAATATAGAGAATCATATACGAGATCTGAAAGAAAAGGTATAGTCAAGGTGGGAAAAAGTATTGGGGGACAGGAGGAAGGCCGGCCGGCAAGCCTACTCGACTATGGTTACGAATCTGCGTTATCGACATCACCGCGTGCTTGTGCTACCATCCAGCGGTTCTGCGCTTCAAACGACGCGCGACGCCGAGCACACACCAACATGACGGCGGCCCTACATTGGGCCCTTCCTGGGGACCGACATCACACCACAGACGAGATATAGGAATAGACCTGACATCCAATGTATTTTGGTGGCCGTCGGTTTTGGGGCGTTAGCGCCCCACAGAGGCCTCATTCGCATTCAGTAACAATAACCAACGTTACCGATAGAACACGATTTTTGAGCATTATTAGCACGAAGGAAAAATTATATACACCATTTGCATTACGTGTATTTAATACGATTTAGCGGGAACAAATATACGTGATGCTTCAGTTTAAATATTGAATAAGACATTTATAAAGCTTATTTTTACTTATCCAAAATATTCTATATGCATCGTTAAGGGCCAGTTTTCCCAGGTGGCCTTGAACAATCGATAGTACCGCTATAACGGCCACTAGAAGAAGCTAAATAGTAACATTTTCGTCCAGTATGGGGAGCTGGGTGCACTTTCCACATTCAGTGTCGAGTGGCATTTTCCGAGTATCCTCTTTGATTCGGTCGCATGATCTCTGACAATAGAGGCGATCTGAGCATGCGTGGTCGACATCATAAACGACGGCGCTGCCGTAGCTTCGTTCGAACAACCGTGTCGCGGCACACTCACACACCGCTAGGTCGGCGTGTACGTGTACCTACGAGAATAGCTAGGGTCCAGGATGCCGCGAATCATTCCTCGATAATGCAAAATGGCAGAGTTGGGCAAAATATTTATCTAAATAAAAATTTCGAATAACTAGTAAAAGATAAAAGAAAATTTTTATTCCTTATTCGAAGGTTCAAGTAAAGAAAGTATCTTTATTTGATGTGTATCGAATAATTTTATTCGACGAGAATTTATCCGACGAAAAAAGATAATTTTTTTTACTCGAAGCGGATTTATTCAATCTTCGAATAATTTTTTCATCTTTTATCTGTATTTTCTATTCGAAGGCTTCTAATAAATCTTCAAATTACTTTTACCGAGCGCCGAGCTTCAAAGACCCAGCGACGACAGACGACATACAATGTAAGCGGATGGAGAATCGCGCACATATGAAAGTTTAAACTTTTAGATTTTTCAATATATCCTCATGAAATTGTGACGAGCGAATGGAGGGGATGTTCCTGATGAAAATAAGGTCAAATTCGAGTGTAATCGAACAAGTTTCACTGATACGTAATGTTACAATAAAAATTACAATCTAATTAAAGACAGTCCAAATGATGTCGTGTTTGCACTCATTTTGATCGGAACAAGCTCTACAACTCATTCGTATAAACAATATTGTTCTGATTAAAAATGTAAAAGCATAAATTGCCAATAATGCTCGATTCTCCATCTGCTTACATTGTAGGCCGTTGGTCGGTCGCTGGTCTTTGAAGTCCCGAGCTCGTAGAGTCGCGAGATATCGGTGTGAAACAACTACCAATACAATTGCAAAACTTGTTTATTTTTCATTATTTTTTTATGGGACTTGCGCCAACTAATTCGTGGCATTCTTCTGATTAAAATGACACTAAACGCGGTACAAATTGGACTGTGTTTAATATTTTTAATTGTAGATATATTCGAAGGCTTCGAATAAATCTTCGGCTAACTTTCGCCAGCTCGACGAATAAACCGGTCGGACCGGAGGACCGACGAGCGCCGAACGTCGAAGACCCAGCGACTGCCAAACAGCCTACAATGTAAGCAGATGGAGAATCGAGCATTATTGGCAATTTATGCTTTTACATTTTTAATCAGAACAATATTGTTTATACGAATGAGTTGTAGAGCTTGTTCCGATCAAAATGAGTGCAAACACGACATCATTTGGACTGTCTTTAATTAGATTGTAATTTTTATTGTAACATTACGTATCAGTGAAACTTGTTCGATTACACTCGAATTTGACCTTATTTTCATCAGGAACATCCCCTCCATTCGCTCGTCACAATTTCATGAGGATATATTGAAAAATCTAAAAGTTTAAACTTTCATATGTGCGCGATTCTCCATCCGCTTACATTGTATGTCGTCTGTCGTCGCTGGGTCTTTGAAGCTCGGCGCTCGGTAAAAGTAATTTGAAGATTTATTAGAAGCCTTCGAATAGAAAATACAGATAAAAGATGAAAAAATTATTCGAAGATTGAATAAATCCGCTTCGAGTAAAAAAAATTATCTTTTTTCGTCGGATAAATTCTCGTCGAATAAAATTATTCGATACACATCAAATAAAGATACTTTCTTTACTTGAACCTTCGAATAAGGAATAAAAATTTTCTTTTATCTTTTACTAGTTATTCGAAATTTTTATTTAGATAAATATTTTGCCCAACTCTGCCATTTTGCATTATCGAGGAATGATTCGCGGCATCCTGGACCCTAGCTATTCTCGTAGGTACACGTACACGCCGACCTAGCGGTGTGTGAGTGTGCCGCGACACGGTTGTTCGAACGAAGCTACGGCAGCGCCGTCGTTTATGATGTCGACCACGCATGCTCAGATCGCCTCTATTGTCAGAGATCATGCGACCGAATCAGAGAGGATACTCGGAAAATGCCACTCGACACTGAATGTGGAAAGTGCACCCAGCTCCCCATACTGGACGATAATGTTACTATTTAGCTTCTTCTAGTGGCCGTTATAGCGGTACTATCGATTGTTCAAGGCCACCTGGGAAAACTGTCCCTTAATGGAGAATTTAGTAATGTTACTTTTTACGCCTTTCTAATGTATTCGTTTTTATAGTTTTCTTATTACATTTTGCTATAATATGCATATTTTATAGCTTTTTTATTACATTTCGATGTAGTAATGCATACACAGCTATATTTACATCAAAATGTAATAAACAGATATAAATAATACAAACAGATCTTTTGTTATTTGATAAATTTTTACCCAACGGGTATTTACAATAACTTTATTTATTGTGAGAAATATTAAGTAATAAACCAAATAATAAGCAAGTATGTTAATACTTAGCTTTCAAAACAAGAAAGTTACGAGAGTTCTGATCTTCTAAATCAAGCGCTGGTATGCAAATAACTTTATTAAATTATGATAGAAAGTTAAAACGTTGGACTTTCAATTCGACACAGCGCGTTCTCATTCAGGTTTAGAAATGAATAATCAATTTTGAAATTATGTAACCAATTTCATTGTATCGACGGGGCAGTTTGAGTTACACTATAGTGTTTATTGTTATAACTGATCCACTGCTCAGCTGCATATAATTGAATTAATATTTAATTTCGGAACTATACATATAAAAGTTATACCTAACACCACCATAGTGGGATTCTACACCTCTGGGCCGTTGGACATTTGTAAAAAAATATATGCATAATTGTTTATAATATTGATAATTAATGTTAATTTTTTTACATTAACGCATTCTAGGCATTTACGACAGAAAATGTTTGAGTCAAATTATATTCCGCAAGCGAACCGTTTAGTTACGAAAAATTGTTAAGCATTTCATAACGTTTTCATCGTGTAGAGTTCCATATAGAGGCATGGGCCTACCACTACTCTGCCGCTTGAGTAGGATATACCTGAACGGTGAGACTTGACTCAATGGTGTGCGTGCATATCGTTACATGGACACAATACGACGTTTAAGGGTACAAAAAATCTAGCAAGGTGCATTTTGACCTGAAAATATTATGAAATCTTTTACAATTTTTCCTAACCAAATGGTTCGTTTGCAGTGTATGGTTCCTCTCAAACTTTTTCTGTTCTCAATACGTAGAATACATTGATGTACAAAAGAAAAAATTTAACAATAATTTACAATGTTATACACAATTTTCCGGACGGTTTTTTAATTTTAATTTGTTGCGGACGCAAAGTTGTATTCTTGTGTATCTTGGTGCTCAGATTCTCGGCGTAAATGTTTTCCCGTTCAGCTCACGATCGAACGACAATGAAATGACGATCGACGATTATTACATCGCGAAATCGAAGGGTACATGCTTGGGGCGAAGCTACCTTAGCATGGTGACGCATACGGATTTCCAAATTACGGGGAAATCCGCTATTATTCTATTGAAATGGTAATTTCTAAAGACAACAGTGCAACAATTTTACTTTTGCATAATTTTTTAATTTCTACGGCACAGTTTTGTTTTTGTTTTTAATAATAAATGTAAGTATCGTGCGGTGAACGGTGAACACAGCAAAAATGTATAATATATTAAAATAGAAACATTACAAATATTTTACAATGTTAAATGGAAAGAAATTAAGTTCAATATAATGTAGCGTAAGGTTGTAACGTAAGGAGATTTCTATCCAATACGCTCTCATTACAGCGACTGGGCAGAAGAGAGCCTCTTTGCGATCGTGCTCTCCGATGATTTTCGGATTTATTGAAAACTCATAATCGGACAACGTTGCGTACTTTAGACTTGACAACACTGTAGAAGTTTGACCAGTCAAACCTGAATCGCAGTGGATCTAGGTCTCGAATTCACCGTTCTTAAGGCGTAGAGGACGCTAAAATCACTGGCATTTTAAGGTGACAGTACTATAGAGTCCTATGGACACCAAATCCCATGAGGTGTCAGGTCCATTCCTACATCTCGTCTGTGATCAAACTTTCCGTTCAGGTGGCGTCGGTCCATGAGGACCGATACTAGGCTTTTATTTAGGTGACTTCTGCTAACACATAAGTTTGAACCAGTGAATTCCTCGCATTAAAATTTCGATTTTTGGAATTTTCTCGTCAAGATCTACAAAATTATGTTTTAAAAAGTTAAAAATTTCTGGGTTGGCAATGTGAAGTTTAACCCTGTCTTTAAACTCTACTTTATTTTGCTGTACACTTGTTTTGATTTTTACGTGTATTTTGGAACATAGTAGTGACCTCGACTCATAGTTTGACGTTCGTGCTATTTGATTATATTATTGGTATGGGATACGGAAATGTATTGTGTACAAAAGACAAAATGTTTTTGTGATGTCGAATATCACTCCTGGTATAAGTGAGAAGCGGCACTCAAATAGTATAATCACTATTTGAATCAGTTGCCATATTGTGGTATTGTCTGTTAGATATTGAATAATCACATGTACCGATAATAAGGTAGCACTAACTACAAGCTATCAACCGAGATCACTGTTATGTTCCGAAATACGAGTAAGAACCAAAACAATAGTGTACAGCGAAATGTATTCTATAAAGTTGACACGTGGTTGAGTGTATACGTACCAAGTAAACATTCGACTTCGATTTTCTCGAGGACGAAACATCGGAGGGAAAAAATTGTCCCTTTTATTTTTGACTGATTGTTACATGCAAAAGTCATGGGACACCCTGTACGTTTGTATAATAGAAGTCGTACTTATGGAGCACATGCTATAGAAATACAGTTTCCAGTAATTCATGAATGTAAACCTTATTATGCATACATACGTTTATTTTATAATGTGTCCCTATAATATGAGTTTATAAATTAATGAGATTAAGCAATTCGTTTATCTATAAGGCGAAAACATTTGAAGCAAACATATTACGGTTATTACTTTTCGTTGTTTTATTCAACGGAAGTACTCTAGTAAATATTCCGAAGATATTTTGCCCTGGGCGGACTGTTCCTATACGGTGGCCATCATTTAAATGCACTTTTTGCGTCGAACTCGATCGGTTGCCATAAGAAATCAGAGAAGAATCCCATTTCGTCGTTTATAATGAATTCTACTATAATACTACTGAACTAAACCCAATATCCTGTATGGCCGGCCTGGGAAACTAGTACAGTGATTTCTCTATATATGTCGCCAAGGCCTGGATGATAAACGTCAGGGAATTAACTCCATTACCGCGGGGTATACTCCGCGAAGGGCCGCGAAGCTCGAGAGGCCTCGGACGCTGAGGAGTGTAAACGTAACACGGCTCGGGTATGTTTCCTGGGCAATACACGACGCTAGCAAGATCCGTGTTGTTGACAAATATCGAGAAAAACATCCGAATCAGCCGACGTCGAAATATCCCCACTACCGCAGGGTATACCCCGTGAGGGGCCCTGAAGCTCGAGAGCCGCCGGCACTGAGTAGTGTGAACATGACACGGGTCGGGTACATCAGTGTGATACCAGAATACCACTACTAATCTAATAAGAAAACTTCTTTAGAAAACTTTCTTCTTTCGTGGCATTTCTCTAATGAAAATGATACGAAATATGATATAATTCCGATGATGTTTACTTGTGTAATGAACGATGAAAGTTACTTCCCATTACAATTACAGTGAATCCGCGTTATATGTATGCAGCCCGGGTCTTGTCGTCGTCGGGACACTCTTCTTTGATGCAGTGCTGAACGTAGAAAAGGACAGCAATAGTCAGCGCCATTTACAGTTCGCCGCGGTCTGTAAACACGTCGTAATTCGTGTGTCCTATGAGTTATCTGTCAAAGTCACAGCGGAGAAATGCTGCCGACGAGACCCTACAATGAATTCTCGTTACGAGTCGATTGCGCGGTTCTGGCGACTGACTCTTAGACGAAATCTGAGGTTCTCGCCGAGCGTCGTATTTGCAATACACGCAAAACCTAAGAGCACGCAGCACGCTGCGCTTCGGATACGCTGGAAACCAAAGAGTCACATTCGTCTATAAGTCATAAGCCTATGACTACTAACCGTTACTCACAAGAAGACTGAGAAAATGTCTTTCTCCGATACAATGTTGCACGTAGCTAGAGAGACGGTTCTCGAGCTCACCGCTGTTGTGGGTAGTTCCACTGACTCCAAATCGTGAGGTTGGCACTGACTCGTAATGAGAATTCACTGTACTATTCTTTGACGCATGCCGAAGGTAGAAAAGAACAGCGATGCTTGAGAACTTCTTTTTATGGGACTTTCACGAATATATTTGTTGAACTTTTCTGATTAAAATATTACCAAACACGATACAATTCGGATCATATTTACACTAATTTTCCGTTAATATAATTGTAATGGGAAGTAACTTTCATCGTTCATTACACAAATAAATATCATCGGAATTATATCATATTTCGTATCATATTAATCAGATAAATTCCACAAATATGTTGGTGAAAGTCTTATAAAAGAATAATTCATAATAAAAAAGTTTAAGTTTTGATTTAAAGGCCTGAGCTCACCCCAGTCTTTCATCTTTCCCGAACGCTTCAAATCTCCACGTCTCTTTCTTTCCCATGCGCTGTCGTTCTTTGCGTCCGAAACTATAATCGTTCATTACACAAGTAATTATCATCGCAAAACATATCATATTTGGTTTCATTTTAATTAGTAAAATGCCACGAATATGTTGGTGAAAGTCCCATAAAAAATAATGAAAAATAAAGAAGTTCTCGAGCTTCGCTGTCCTTTTCTACGTTTAGCACTACATCAAAGAATAGTAGCGTCTCGTCGGCAGCATTGACGACGCTGTGACTTTGACAGATAATTCAAAGGTGACAGGAATTACGACGTGTTTACCGACCGCAGCGAGCTGTAAAAGACGGTAGACTATGGCTGTCTTTTTCTACGTTCGGAACTTCATCAAGGAATAATGCCCCGAGCACGACAAGACTCGAGATTCTGACATATAAAGCGGATTCACTGTAGTTCGGTGGTCGATGACGTAGAATCAGTTACCCCCATTATCGCGCTCCGGTCGCCCGAGCTGTCTGCCGCGACAGGCCGACTCGCACCAGCGCGAAAGGGGAATACGAACTCGCCTTACTTGCTTTACGGATAGCAGCGCGATAGTGAGGGTAGCCGATTTTACATCATCGATTCTCGGTGCACTAATTACCCAGGCATGCTGTGTATGGTTTTACTCGAATTTTATTGTATAAGATCAATAGCATACATAATGTTAAGTGACAAAAGTCAGTAACAATAATATTGATATTTTCAGAAAAAGATTGACAAGCGTGGAAGGAAGCTTGTAGATTATGACAGCCAGAGACATAATTTCCAAGCGCTGCAATGTAATCCAAGGAAACGAGATGAGCTTAAAGTTTCCCGAGGAAAGGAATTACTGGAAGAAGCAAAGCGTACATACGAACAGTTAAATTCGGAACTTCATGATGAACTGCCCGCCTTATACGACTCTCGTGTTCTTTTCCTCGTTACCAATTTACAAACTCTATTTGCTGCCGAACAAGTATTTCACACCGAGAGTGCCAAGGTACGTATGAAGTTACAATTATGAAATTTTCTGCTATTTTTTATCTCACAAGTTAACGATTCTTGTATTTGCATACGTATAATTTATTTAACACGACAAAATTCGTCATGATTTGCTAAATTTAAATATGAAATATTTTTAGAAAAGTTAATAATCATCAAGGCAATATGTAAGCGTGCTCGCACGGAGAATGTTCGACTGGAACATGCATTCTCATCAAGTATCCTCTGCAGGCTTTTTGCGAGTTGTTTTCTCTGTAGTTTTGCGAGATAGAGCTACTCTGTTGCTCAGAGATTACGTGTTAGCTAACATAATTAATGTTAGCTAATAATTACTGTTATTGATTATCACGTAATGCCAGGTCCACACTGGTGTTCGCGAACAGCTCACGAGCAGTAGTGTCGACACTTTAGCGAACAGCGAACAATGTTCGCTCGCTGAGCGGTACATCAAAGGATCTGTTCGCGAGATGAAGGTCTATGTGGACGCACAGTGTTCAATTGTATAGGGGAGTTCGGAACAAAATTAATAACTCCTAAACTAATACATTTTCGATCTAGAACGCTTAATATTTTCTTAACCCTTAAATGCACGAGTGGGCTCCGCAAAGGACCCCAGTGTTGGATTTTGTGTTAACATTTTTAGCCGCGCCAGTTTTAGTTTACAGAAATTTTACTGTTTTACACAAAGTTTACAGAAATAAATTGTTGCTGTAATCAAAGTTAGCAAGGAATTAGGTAAGTGGGGTCCTCAATGGACCCCATGTATGCATTCATGTTCCTAATATTTAGTTTACCTATGCACTTAAGGGTTAAAGAGCACATGAAGATCTATCAGTTTATAAAAAAAATACAATTTTATTAAGAAAGTTGAAATAATTTCAATTTTTACTAAATAAAATGTTACTAATAATCTATCTTTGGCAGAAATTGCTATTCGAAAATTCGTATCCTTCTTTGATATTTTCGATCCAATTATGCTGAGTAATTTTGACAGTTGTTACGTATGGAGACGTTTCTCCACGTTCATTTCGATTAAAAGTTCTAATCTCTTTTCTGAGAACGAAAAGCGTCCCAACAGGCCCCTTGTTTAATGATTGTACTCCGGCTGGACGCAGCTGGCACGAAGCATGATTCAGTAACAGCACCGTACGATTTCCTAATATGGAAATCTTCAAAACATCCCCTTCTGGAATGTTTTGTCAAGATAGTCTTTGATAGGAAACATCCTGGCTAACCCTTCGTTTTACCCCTATAAACAAAAGATCCAGCTGCAAACCTTAAACTCACTAGAAACGACAAATACGAGTATGCGACCGTAAAATAAAACAGATACATTCCCCTCTCATTTTTAGGGTATATAAACCCATGCATTTTCATCCTCTTTGGTTAGTCGAGAAGCGGTTCAGTCAAGATTCAGACGCGGTTCAGTACTCGTGCAGTCACGTCGCGTCAAGTCTAGTGAGATCGGGTTAAAGTCCCTTTCGAATCAATTCGTAACCTTATAGATTCCGTCAGTTCGGTATATATTCTATTTGGCATTCAACAATCGCTATCTAACCCCGCATTGCCAGTGCGTCAACACCGTGCATCATTAGGTAACAATTTCTCTAATTGTACACTTACTACATCCACTCGCGACACAAACAATTACACTTGTAACTATTCCAAATCAGAATATATTTGTCTTGTTTGTTAACTCGCGTAATCTACAACCTTTAATTATTGCCTGATATCCTAATCTAATAATTGAACGTTCCCACATGATACAATTTTACCGCTCGGATTGTATCCATTAAATTATATATAAGTTACGAGGCTTACTAATCTTAGATTCAATTCAACGAAGATTTCTCCAACCTAATGGCTCCCCGGTTTCGCATTGGGTGCGTCCACGAAAACTATACCATCCTAGCGGATCCCTGATTTCGCATTGGGTTCTTCCGTATCCTAGCAGCTCCCTGGTCTCGCATCAGGTGCGTCTGTGAGTTATCCACCTTCCTTTTAAATCGGGTTCGCCGCGTGTCTCTCCTAGTGACTCCCCGATAACGCATTGGGTGCGTTCACGAAGTTTCATCCTCCTAGTAGCTCCCCGGTTTCGCATCGGGTGCGTTTGCGTTTGACTCCAACCTCCCAGAGGTTCCCTGATTTCGCATCAGGTGCGTCCTCGACGTCAACTATCCTAGCGGCTCCCCGATTCCGCATTGGGTGCGTCCGCGTACCTAACTAACAAATTGAAACCATATTCCTGGGGTAACAACCGCTCGCCGGCCTCTCGCGTTGCTCGCAGCCCTGGCTCGTAACAAGTTTATTAATTTTATTCACTAGTATTATAATTTGTTTAAGTTTATTATTGTTAATTTTACATATGGTTCATTTATTATTAATTTTGTTCTAAACTTGTTAGTTTTTAAAAATAAATTTGTTATTTTTTAATAATAAATTTTTTTTTTCTAAAAATATTCTTTTTGTTAAAATTATAAACTATATTGGTAAATATAATTGTCTGTAAAAAATTTCCTCTATATATGCATTAATAACCGAACTACGAGAAGTGCCGAAAACAGGCGATTTGTCCGCACTGTGCGCCGTCTCGCGATTCCTGATCGCGCCGCGTTGCCGCTGTTCGCGACATAACGTCGCTCTGCCGTCTCGCGATTCCTGGTCGCGTCGCGTTTCCGTCATTCGCGGCATAACGTCGCCCCGCGTTCTCCGCCGTAAGAGCGAATCCTGATCGCTCACACTCCGCCGTTCGCGACACCGCGTCGCTCCGCGTTCTCCGTCGTGCGAGCGAGTCCTGATCGCTCGCACTCCGCCGTTCGCGACCCCACGTCCGTTCCGCATTTCCCGCCGAGCAAGCGAATCCTGGCCGCTCGTGTTCCGCCGTTCGCGACAAGTCGTCGCCCCGCGTTTCCGCCGTAGTTCTAATTGTAAGTAGGTATAAGTCTAGTAGCTGTTAACACATTGAGCGCCGGCCCCGCGAAAACGCGGGATTCTGAGTCTCTGGCGGGTGGCCGATACGTTGCCGGCGCCCAGGCTTTAAATGTCTCTTATGCCGCCGGCGCTCAATGTGTTAAGTATTATGATATTCTATCATATTCAATCGCGACGTCCACCCTCGTCTTACTACAGCCGACGGTTCCCGGAAGAGCTTCCGACCGGACCTCCGCGCCGGCCGCCGCCGGACCCACCGGCAATCCAGTCCGCCGGGCGAAATAAAGACTGCGTGATTTTCTACTAAACCGTTGTTGATTCTTTTCAAACCCGCTGCCCTCTCCAACGACCCTGGTGTGCTCGAGCATCCAGGAGAGGGCACCCGTGAGCAACACTCGCGCTTCACGCGAGCGAAGCTCTCCCGTTACAACATGGTTTCCGATAAAAAAAGATGTGTCAACATTTTTTTTGAGAACTATCTCTCGCATTCATCTAAATCGATTTGTCCAGGTTCAGGACCTTCCTTTGTAAGCAAGACCGCCACTAAAATGCAAAGGGAAAAGTTGAAATTGAAATTTATAACATCCAAAAACCAGAGGAATCGGAAGGGGTAGGGAGGTTTTCTGCAGTTTCATTGTTACTTCTTACCTTGACGTTAGCTGTCATAAAAAAAGTTACTTTTAATTAAACTTCAATCCTATTATTAAAAATACCTCATTGTTTAACTTGTGTCCCATTGAAATAAATGTGGTTGTTATTGAATTAGGAGAAAATTCTCTGATATGTACTTCGATGTCTAAAATATAGATTTTTTCCAAAATTTTTAGATGTCATTAAACGGGAAAAGTTAGGGAAAAAACTGGATTTCGATTTTTCGCTGTAACTACTCTTATAGACGAGGTATAGCTTTGAAACTTGACGGAAAATGTTTTTTTCTCAGTAGACTATCGAACGGGCCACGTTAGATTCAAATAGGTTTGTGGGCGATTTTGACCTTTGTATCTAGCTAGATCTTTAAGGGCCCGGTCTTCGTAGATTCGCGATAAGGTAGATAAGGTACCGTCCAAAAATGGTTTTACGTGCCTCAAGTATTCGTCCTTGTATAAGAATATTTTGTCGCTGGTAAAGGACTCGTTCGAAAGAGGAAGGTTCAATCTAGTGCGTGCTGGTCAGGAGCTGCCGAGATTATGCAGGTATTTGGTAATATAAGCGTTCAAAGTAGGCCAAAAATTGACGATGTGCATGCCGTGGAATCCAAGCATTTTCATGCCATTGGATGAGTTTTCTGGATGACGTCGAGACCAGCGCACACTATAAAATATCTCCAGCTACAAACTGAGCTATAATTTGTCTTGATTCTGTTGCGAAATAAAGCCAAAAACTTGAAGAACGTTTCTGGGGTCAGAATTCATAATATTAATAATACAGAGCAAAAAATATGACAAGTTTAGTCACAGACTTAAGACCCGTCGGATCAAGCAAGACCAAGACGGATCTTTTAAGTCTGTGTCTGAAGGCTGTGAATGGAAATTATTAATTAAAAAGTCACGTGACTATCCCGGGCCCTTTAGTTGTATTGCGATTTCATTTATTTACCTCGAATATGGAATATCTACAGGTGTGCATCTTTAGAAATTATTAGGAAGAGTAAGCGCTTGACAACTTGCGATCGCAAGCACTGAATAATAGTATGAGAAAACGTACAACAGTCGCAACTTGATCAAATCTGGAGATTATATGAACAATAATATCTCCGAAACTGTTACAGAGGTGTCTATCGTAACTGTCCAAATTTTATTCCCACTACTAAGGGGGGGGGGGGGGTCCCCTCTTGGAACCATTCAAGCGATAACACGCTCGACGACCGAGCCAGCGAGGGGTCGAGTATCGGTGAGACTCACACTAATGGAAGCGAGACAAAATCTTACAACTTATCTATTTAATTTTTTATTTTTTTGTGAAATTTTTACTATCGTATTCGTCTTGTTTATCTAATTAAAATGATACCAAAGACAATATAATTACAATTATAATTATTCATGTAACAAGCGATTAAAGTTTCAGGCGTAAAAGAGGACGGAGAATGGAAAAAAAGAATGGCAAAGAGTCGAAGCAGAGTCGCCAGATTATGGGACGGTATATACTAGTCGGACCGGGTCCTGAGGGTGTATAAACGCTAGATACAAAAACAGGTCCGTGCCGACTAGTATAAACCGACCCTAAGAGTTGGCTCCCACTCTACCCTTCCCCTCCTACGACGCAATTTCCCCATGCTTCGGCCACATCCCGGTCACGTGACGCGTTTCGCTCTGTCGGGCATGTGTCACAATGTTGTGTGACTAATCCGGTACTGAGACAGGGTAACTTTTTCCCCTCAATTCGAGTCAATTCCCCTGATCTGGCGACACTGCCGGGCAGCTCGTTATAGACCTCGATGAATGTACATGAAAATTATAAAATATGTCTGAAAAAGATCTTTTGTTGTGCTGAGCAAAAAAGAATGCGCTAATGCTGGCAAACAAATTTTTTAAAAAGGCGCATTTCTGGTGGAATAACGTTACCAAATGATTTAATAAAAATCGAAACAGGATTCGGAAAGTTTACAAGAATGGAAGTTTTTAAGAGTATAAGTATCACTCAGTATAATTAGCTCTCAATGCATCCACATGAGTTTGCGAACAGATTCTCTGATGCATTACCTCAACGCGTGAACACCGTTTGCTATTGTAAGCGAGTTCGCTATGAGCTGATCACAGTTCACTAAAGTGTCTACATACATTGCTGTTGGTAGACTGTTCGCCAGTAGCTGTGTGGGCCCAGCATACTAAAAAGGGTAACAGAAAAATGGTGGAGAATGCGATTGTCACATTACAAGAAGAATGTTTCGATACAGATTAACACATGCAACAATTATACAAATATTGACTCACAAACTGTATTACTTGTATTGCACTAATGTATTATTGTAGTACTAATAATGTTTTACAATTTTTGAAGATTTTTCTAACGAAGTTTAGAATTAAATTCAAACAAAATTTTTTATTTCAACTATTGTACACATTGTTGCTTCTATAGTACGTTCTTTGTTTTTTATCTAAAATATTTATAATCATAGATCGTAAATATACATATATTGCATGAAATATACAGGGTGTCCCAAAAATGTGGTACTTCGTTGAAAGGGGTCATTCCTGAAATGATTTGAAGTAACTTTTTTCGTTGCGAAAATGTACTCCGCGGCTTTATTTAGGAGTTCTTAACGGAAAACATAATCAGAGCGCGATTACAGCAGATCGTGGCATTGGCATTGGCCGATTCGAAAACCGTCCGTTATAGCTGCGCTCTGATAGGTCCGTGTTTTTCACTAATAAGTCCTTAAAAAAGCTACAGAGAACATTTTCGCAACGACAATAGTTACTTCAAATAATCTCAGGAATGACCCCTTTCAACGACGTAACTCATTTTTGGGACATCCTGTATATTACAATCGAAATTTCGCATTTCTTTTTATTTGACACTTTATATTTTCCTTCTCAAACCAAATATATTGTACTCCAGGTATATTCGGAATTGGAAGCGATTGTTGATAAATTAGCCAACGAAAGTCAGAGAGGATCGTATACACTGAAGAAAAATACAGAACCACAGTCACCAAAATCACCGAATGCCAATTCTTCGTAAGTAATTTATTTGAGAATTTTAAAATGACAATAATTTGAACGAACTGTCAATATTTGTTATTAAAGGATAATCTAGAATGGAACATTAACCGCAAAACAAAACACATGACACTAAAGAACAATAACACTAAAGTATACATTACTAAAGAAATTTCTGAAAGTATGCAGTGTTTTTTGCATTCTATTTAAGAGAATGTAGAAAAATATATTAAATGTAGCATTTGAAAATGCATTTATTCATTGATAAAAAGTTTTTGATCAATAGATAAGACTGCGGATTTGATGTACTTATAACAAAAACGAGTTGATGCAAATTTAAAGCAGTAGAAGCATTCGAACAATTTAAGAATGTCAATATATTTTCCTTAAACTCATTAAAATTGTTTAAGAAGAAAAGAAAGGCCTATACGGTTACTGTTTTCTGCAATTGATGTGAACATGTTTTATTTTGCATAAAGATCCGCAGTCCAGTAATTATGTATTGCTGTAAATTTTAGTTGAACCGACAATGTAAACATATTTCGTATTGACTATTCCATGCCGAGTCGATCGCATTGTACTCGATGTCCGGAGGTCCGTTCTAATTACATAGATAACTTGTAATTCATAAAAAATGTTAGGTACGTTTACGAGAAAATAAAATTAAAATAAGGCTCGGCACAAACAATCGGTCCGCTCACGATCCAATCAAATGTTTCGACTAGTCGGGTACTTGTCGCATTAAGATGGGATTTCCTAGGCGCGTCACGACGCCGCGTTTTGCGATTTAAGGACGGAATATACAAGACGGACAAGAGACAGTGTGCGTATAGCCGCTAGACTCGAAACTAGGGTATAGGCTTTAGGTCAACGGAACGTCAGTGGTCTCGTCGATAGTTTATCTCGGCACGTTCTGGTCATTATCTTGAACGTCTGACCATTTCCAGATGGCCTTTCGAGAGCGCGTCGACAGTTCCCTGCTGTGCATGGCACAAAAAAATGTTTTTACGGCCTGCACAGTTCCTTAGGTAAACTATCGATATCTCTCCTCTACAACATCATGAAAATAGGAAACGTTCCTGCCTCTTGATGAAGCAGCATCACACATCCTTATATTGTACGTAAATTATACATATAGTGTGTCACGTCGTTTACTTTTTCGTTCCCGTCAGAAGGACGGAATCCTTCGTGTTCGGGAACCCGGGACGAGAATTTTGAGGAGTGGACTGTATGGGAAACAGGATCGGGTACGAACACAGGAGGGAGCTCGGAATTGCCAAGGAGTGAAAAATGTGAAGGAAGGAACGGGAGAGAACGGCCAAGAGAGCGAAGGAAGAACAGAAAGATTCACTAGGCACGTGTGTAACGGTATATACAATCTTTAGTTTAAACACACTCGCGGAAACGACAAGAAGGATCGCGAATCAATTTGACTTGACGCGATCGAGATGAGCGGGAAATCGGATGCCGAGAAGCAGAGACGAAACGAAAAGACCAAAGATGGGCGCGAGCGTGTGTATATCGAGACGTGTCGAGAATGAATTCGCACAATTCTCAACGGCGACGGTAATGAGGCGATCGCCGGTGATTCCCATCGATCACGTGATCGCGTATCGGCTGCGCGCGATTCCGAGAAACGCCGAAAACAAAAGGCGTCGCGCACAGGTGATTCGCAGGATCGAGATGACATGGTATACGTGGCCCGGGGCGCTCCCCAGGGCCGTAGCGCGTGGTCTCGAACAGACTTAAAATTAACTTATATCTACGTTTAATCCTAAACACTTCGCGACACCGAGTATTTACAGGCTCAAAGGCAGGGCCGCGCGATACGCGGCCCACCTAGTACAAATGGTTTCCCGTGGACACGACTTCGATCTAACAAATTCGAATTTCGATAATAAATCGTGCGCCAGACACCCGCGGGTACCCGGAGGCGTCGCACAAGCGGTGCTTCGCGAACCCGTGAAGCCAAGTCGACGTGAATCGCGCAAAGTCCTGGATAGTTCGCCTCCGGGTGCAGGATTCTATATGGGAGATTCTATAGCGCGGAGCGTTCCCCGCGGCGCGGCGGGAATAGTTCTCACAATAAAGTCGGAGACAATGTTACGGCTTTCAGATGTTTCAGATGTTCAGAAGGCCGCCAGCAACCCTTTACAGCCGATCGCGGTTTACAATTCCGTCGCGGCGCATGTTCAGCACGTCCGCTATACTCCTCCCGTACTAACGTTTCTCGCGTCGAATCCGGTGGCGAGCGAGTTCGTCTTCGCTCTCGATGTGACGCATTTCTACGCGGGTTTTCGCCCGGATTCCGAAGTTACACGCGTTTCTTATTTCCCCTGACCGTTGCAGTCGGAACGCGTCGGAAGATAGGATGCGAATCCGTCGCGACTTCCCACCGTGAAGACGTACCACCCGAAGACTTTCTATTATCACAGAGTGACAACAACGCGGCTCTCGGGAATACACGACTCCGCGTTTAACCCGGCAACCTACGATCGTCTAAGGACGATCAAGTGGCCCTCGCTGTTCGACTGGATTCGCGTTTATCGCGGGAACGCGATGTCGTCGTGTCGCGACGCGAACGCGGACCCACAAAACGCTACACGAGTCACCACGAATTATCACTAATTAACAAGGAAGCCTGGCCGGCACTTACCATCGGCAACAGCGAGCTGATGGCGGCTAGTTGGCAGCAATATCAGCTCCGCTGTCCCTTGGCACTTAGGCAACATTTTTTGATCTTCCTTTTGTTAAATTAGGCAATCGTTAAGCGGACTATTTCCAACTACGGCCAACGCAACAGGCCCTAATTCACGGTGCCTCGGGAACGCGGAGGCGAGGAAAGTGTTTCCTCATCTAGCCCCCCCTCCCCCCATTAGCTACGCGCTATCCTATACGCTGCGTTCCCACGTAAGGACCGGACCAAGCGCGGCGGGGCCCCTGGTCGTCGGCGAACTCGAAATTCTTCCTGGTCGTCGTGGACGATCTGCGGCTTCCCGCGGCGGGACGACTTCGAGCCGCTCCGGTGTCGGACTCTGCATTCTCTCCGGGCGAGGTGACGACGGGGCTGAGCAGTTGTTCTCTTCTTGTCCGACTTCCCGCGCTGTTTCAATGCTGGCCAATCCACGTGGTCAGCCGGCAGCGCGCCTTCACTTGAGGTTTTCCGCAGCTTTGTGGTCGGGGAACCAGGATCCGGGCCCGGCTACGGTCCTGCAAATTCGCATCGCCCCCAAAAGTGGTGCTACGCTCAAACGCGTAATTCGGTGCTCACTCTATTTCGTACGTCTCAGAGAGAACGCTCGCAACTATTCCCTTGCATCGGTGCTGCCAGAGGACGACCCGGCCTTCCGTCTTCAATTCAGGGAGACATCGGCAATTCTGCCACGTCACAATTGTAAAGACGAGAATAGCAGTTATTTTTTTAAGGAAATATCCACATTAGGAACGGGATCATTGCATGTGAATCCGATTATTTTTTTTT
Organism: Halictus rubicundus; assembly: GCF_050948215.1. Lineage (NCBI taxonomy): Eukaryota > Metazoa > Arthropoda > Insecta > Hymenoptera > Halictidae > Halictus > Halictus rubicundus. Next base: position 543,108 of record NC_135156.1, on the reverse strand, counting down.
TGGGACTAGGTATCGGAGTTTGATGACATTGAAATGTAAGGGGTTGTTTGGGGTACGGTTTACTAAATCTCCCCACCGTGTTCGATCTAGGAAACTCGGTTTATTTTCTCGGAGTTTACAGTGTTGTGCTAGGTTATGACTCGACGCGACTCGGGATCTCCGCTCGACTCCCTGGTCTGATCGTATCTAACTCTCTAACTAACTCTAAGCTTACGAGGGCTTTTTAACTATTCCCCGAATCGTTCTTATTGGCCGGGGCTGAATTAGCCTCTTTAGCCAATCAGGCACTTCTTCGGGGACTCCTTGCGACTCTAAACGCGGGGGCGACCCCGTAATTTCGGTAATGCAGCGGGATTTCCGACGGGCCCGCGGTGCATAACGCGGCCGGCTGTCGCCTATCTGCCTAGCTTCCAGGTCCCTTTGGAAACTCAAGGTTTATGATACCCGTACGAGCTATTGAGGCCGATGGTAAAAATCTAATGGCCAATACGTGCCATAACAAAAACTGTTAAGACGACTAACGGCTTTCTCAAAAACAGCTGTGGGTCAACGGGTTCCATAAACTCGCTCGACCATTTGCACGCCAATTGTTGCTAAATGTACGTGCCGATGGCCGCTACAGAAATATACTGTATAGTCCAATTGACAATGGGAGGCGGGGGTTGAGCCATTATTTTGTAATCTTCGAAATTGTTTAAAAGATACAGACCATCGAAGTTTGCCACTTCGGACGAGTTTCACGAAAACTACCTTCACAATACAATTTATGACAGTTATTATTAAAGATAGAAACATTTTCTTTTTTTTAATCATCATCTCAAAAGAGTCTTATTCTTAAGTAATTTACCATTCTATTCGCAAATGTCATTTCTTAATGCAAAAATATTAGAAATATCTTTGTTTTGGGTCCGTAAAATTGCTGGATATTCTTTAGACATTCTGAAGTAAGGGTCAACAGTAATTGTTCTAGAACTACCATTTTCACGTAGTAAAAAAAAAGAACACCAGGAAAGAGGACGCGAGATGTCATCATTTACTTTATCTAAACTGTTGTTGGGGTGTCGTGCACTCCGAGCGTACAGTAAAGGTTGTAGGATCTCGGGAAAAACGAGGGCACCGCCGCCGCGGGAATCGAACCCACGGCCTCACTGGTGGTAGCCGATCGACTAACGCGCTCACCCACGGAACGCTTCCATTCTTCCCGATCTCCTACATACTTTTGGTCTGGGGGTCCTGATCCCACAAGGTTAATACCATCCATAGTACAAAGCACATTGGTTTTTCCAAGCCTGCCGATGAATAGCGGTCGAGCAGTCGGTGCACTTACAATTAGCTACCGGAATCGCAGGACGCCGCGTCCTTTGTCGGTCTTACCTGGCCGCAATTTTTGAGGCTCCGCAAATTAAAAACCTAAATTTTAAAAAACAATTTTAAGCATGTAATGTAAAGTCTGGTTTTGAATGTTCAATATTCAGGGAATTATATTGAAAATGAAATGACGTTATAGAAACTTAGAAATTCCTCTGTAAGTAGTTCCCGGGATTTATCTCTTTTCCCGTAATTATCGAGAGGAATATCGAGAATGTACCTAAGTGCATTTATCCTATTCTCGATATAATCGTCTGTCGATCGCTGTCACGGTCCTTCAGTCACTGACGACAATACGTGCAACAGCAGTGGGCTAAAGTGTTAAACCGTTATCACCCACTACTACACGATTGTAGGGGGTGGCAAGACACCATTTTGTATGGGTCTAAGGCGGTAACACAATATTGGTGCGAGGCTGCGAAGAAAGTTCACTGGCAGGAATGCGGTGACGTATCTGTACCTTGTCTAATGAGACGAGGTAGTAGACATAAACATAGCCACTCGAGTGCGACAGAGTTGAAGTTACCATTCAAAGATAATTAGCAAAGGACACACAGAGTATCGGTACGAATGCGCGGTTGATTGGATCAGATTGGAAGGGGCAGGCCTCGTTTCACACGCATTTTCGACTACAGTCGAAATATTGGCTACAGCGGTCACGCATACTATGTAGCGTGTGATGTTGAAGCCAAAACATTGGGACTACGGTCGCGGCTGAGGTGGGGATAGGCAGAGCTAACGATAGACTCCCGAAAAATGGTAACACTTTAAAAATGGCAAAATTAAAATTATTTCAAGTGTACACTGTACCGCGATATTATACGAGCAGCTGCCGCAGCAACTATACTTGCCGTCCTTACACCATGTACAAATACGACCGCCACATGATTTAATACCATTATGAATTATTGGGGAAATTCACTTTTTGTCAATAATATAAATGTTTGGAAACATTTACAGTCATTACTCTATGGACATCGCGACAAAGTAGAGGATTCGTTCCATTGGAAAATGATGAAAGAGAGTATGAAGGAAGTGTAGATTCAAGACATAATGTCTCGTTGTACAATGATTTATGATATAATCAATAACTAAATAAATGACCTCCGATAGTAGGATTATTTCGCTAATATACTACTTATTGTTGTTTTGATCTTATTGCTTATTGCAGCCTCGCACGGCTGGTGCTCGGTAGAAGCAGTGGCTGGGAGGCTGTTAGGTTGACCGCTGCCTATGGCCTCTCGGCCGCTGCTTCTACCACGCGTCAGTCATGCGAGGCTCTATATCGCGGTGCAGCATTCACTTCAAATAATTTTAATTTCGTCAATTTTAAAGTGTCCGCTTTTCTAAAAACAGGTCCGTAAAGGAGATACTTGTATCTGCTATTAAGACATTGCATTTGTTTAATACAATTGCCAAATAAATGGTGTAGGGGCTCGCGTTGGGCGACGGTTTTATGGCAGGGGCCTTGACATTTGCCAGCAGACCCGGTACGTGACTTTTCGTAGTTTTGCTACGGCGATGGGCCTGTCATCGCCACTTAGCTAATAATGTTACCGTCCGTGCCTGGGTCCCGTCAATGCATCCCTTGTCATAAAACACTCGAAACCGTTCGCCTCTTAGGCTCACAAGGGAACATATTCAGATGCGAAAATCCGATTTTGATGAAACTTATGGGAGCTTCTAGTTCTTTGAAAAATATTTGACACGTATTTTTTTTATCGGCAGACATCCACTTTCAAGGGGTGAAAACAGCCCTCAAAGTTGGGGTTCAAAACCACATTTTTTGAGATATCTCGGAAACCAGAGATCGAAAAAATTTGAATTTTTTTTTAAATTGTGTGTTTTTCAATGGGAAATGTAGTCGCGCAAGAAAATTTTAACAAAAGTTTTTTGTTTAAACAATATATTAAAATTTTGATTTTTTTTTGCAGTTCCTTTTATTTATTGTTAGTTCATTTTAATGTAAACTTGGGTGTGTGATCTTTGATCCAAAATAGGGGATACATGTTTCAGGATTTTCTTTTTTTTTTGCCATTTAACAATAATTATGCATAATGGAAGATAGTCTTGCACCTGGCGTGCGTAGGAAGGAACTCTGGATTGTTTCATCGAAATATAAGCATTTAGTATAAACGTGTATAGTATTTTAAACAATACCACTGGGTTATGTGTCGTTTATTGTTTTATTAGTAGCTAAAGAAGGTGGCGCAGGTAGCAGCGTGATATACTTCAGTCAACCACGTTCTAAATAATTCTTTCGTTGGTTTACCCCATGTGGAAGCTTCAATATGGACATTAGGTGCCGTGAACACACTTCTTCGTACACGAGGTCCTAACTGCCCTTTGACTCCTTTCAAAACAATATACAATGGCGATAGCAACTGTCCATCAGCTGAAATTGTGGGCTGGATAGTGTAGCTGTGAGTTGTTAACGATATAGATTGGACATGAGCACCCGTTTCTTTTTCACCTTTGTGTGAAAGTGTTCGACCAGAGTGCAATTCCAACTGGAACCCACTTTGATCACTATTGAAAATATTGCTTGCGCCATAATTTTCAAAATACCCTTTCACATGACACACAAAATCGTCTGCTGCTGCGGTCAAATCTGTTAAATGGTTACTATGATGGCGGGTAGCGAGTTTCGTCGTTTTTCTTGATACTATATTATAGTTCTCTTTAAACTTCCACAACCAACAGGACGATGCCTGAAATCCTGCTAAATTTATTGATGAATTTTCGATCATTGCCCACCGTCTCAAATTTATGTGGTGTACCAAAATTTTATTATTTCTTGCTACAATAAATTTTTCAAGTGTAGCCTTTATTAATTTCTTCTTCCCATCTGTATAAATCTGATTGTCTCTTCAATTTCTTGTATTGGTTTTTTACAGTTTGGAAGTTTAGTGTTCTTTTTCTTCCACTCTTCCAATAATTTACAGCTTTCTTCTTATATTCTAAATCAATGTCTACATATTCCATTTCTTCTGGACTCTCGTGCGGAGAACTTGAAGACGACGGTTTCGATGTTGACGCTGATTCCAAATCTTCTTCGTCTTCGGGAATATTAAATGAAGTCGGTTCGTCTGTTAGGTCATCGAATATCAATTGTTGTTGCGTTTCGAAATTCATGTACCCTGCTTCTCTGTACCTATCAATCAGATCTATAATAATGTGTGCCAGTTCAATTTCCTTCCCATTCGTGGGTGTTCCCTCGTTATTATTACTGTTATATGTTTCCATCAAAATGTTTATAACGTTCGTCGGATTGACCTTCATGTTTATAAAAACGAATCTAACAAGAAAAATAAACAATCAGCAAAAGTAAAATTAATATAATTATCGGATGTTTTTTTAATTATCGTCAGAAATTATTTGTTTTATGTGGCACTGTTTTAAAAATCCGAAAGAAGTAGCCTTAACTTCTTAATATCCACGTTGCTTTACAAACCGTAATGCAGAAAGACTAATAGCACACGTAGCAAAGTGCCCATATTTATACATTCTTAAGACACCTTACGTTTCCCACTCTCTCACCCTAACAACCAATAGAAATGTTTGAAAATATTCGTGTTCTTCTGAAATGCTATGTATAACCTATTTTTTATAACCTATGTTTATACTAAATGCTTATATTTCGATGAAACAAGCCAGAATTCCTTCCTACGCACGCCAGGTGCAAGACTATCTTCCATTATGCATAATTATTGTTAAATGGCAAAAAAAAAGAAAATCCTGAAACATGTATCCCCTATTTTGGATCAAAGATCACACACCCAAGTTTACATTAAAAAGAACTAACAATAAATAAAAGAAACTGCAAAAAAAAATCAAAATTTTAATATATTGTTTAAACAAAAAACTTTTGTTAAAATTTTCTTGCGCGACTACATTTCCCATTGAAAAACACACAATTTAAAAAAAATTCAAATTTTTTCGATCTCTGGTTTCCGAGATATCTCAAAAAATGTGGTTTTGAACCCCAACTTTGAGGGCTGTTTTCACCCCTTCAAAGTGGATGTCTGCCGATAAAAAAAAATACGTGTCAAATATTTTTCAAAGAACTAGAAGCTCCCATAAGTTTCATCAAAATCGGATTTTCGCATCTGAATATGTTCCCTTGTCAGCGCATATGGGTGCTTGAAACTGCAGTTTGAACAGGTTGCAGATGTTTGGAAAAACCCAGGGTTCGGTCGCCAAGCGTGTGTGGCCTTGGCGCACCCTGGGCCTGCTTCAAGCACCCAGCCCCTAGATCCTCTCACCAAACCCCCGAAGCAGGGTTAAAAAGTCTAGAATAGTGGGGAGAACCGAGGTTAGATTTCTTGTAACGCGCGTTCTCCCAAGTAGATCGCTCTGGAAGTCCAACTAGCTCAGTATAGTTCTTTAGATACATAGTTTGTAGCCTCGACGGGATTTGGCTCCTTCCAGCAGCTTTCTCGCATCCTTAGTTGAATTATAGTTGGTTTAATACATTCTCGCATTCCATTCATTTATTTCCTTCCGACCATTGGAAGGTGGTCCTTCGAGCTAGCACTAGTTAATTAGCGGGCACCTCGCAGTGCAAAAACATCACAGGTCCGAAAGATCACCCAAAGATCAACCACGGGCATAAACAAATGGTGAAAAAAACATTCTTTCCAAATGACAACATTTTTTGTAGGCACTCTTAGCTTTTCACTATAAGCTCCCAAACACTCATTTTCATCGGTTTGATAGCTCTAGTCTTATAATTTAGTTTTTTGGTAGGATATTTTCTGCGCGTCCACCGTCAATCTTTTTTCAGGACGGCAAAGAAACAGAACGTTCTCTGTGTTTACTTGAGTTGTTTGACAAATTGTTTCACCGTACCGATTGTAAGATGTACACTGTTTTTTTTTTTGTTATCATAGTAATAAATTGTTATTTTTTCTCTTGTAACTTTTAAATCCTTTAACAACGTATTCCGCACCTATTTTATCACGACGAACTCCGAAAATTTCTAGTTTTACACTCGATAGAAAAAACATTGGTGAAATAGATTTTGAAATAATACAGCATTTATAATGTTTTTCTCCCTTCGTGTGGCCACGCGACGGCGACCGGGGTCGCTGAGAATTCTTCGCCTATATTCCTTCGTACACCACCGCCAGGGCACGGTCGGTTCTAGCATAGGATCTGCAGGGGTGTAGAGGTGTGTAAACGGTTCTGGGGTTCTGCTAGCAAACCCCCACGGTGCGCGGCACTTGGCCTTTGTTGCGAACATCTTGAGTGTCTCTCAAGCGGCCTTGGAACACGCTGGGTTCTGTACAGCTTACGAAACCGTGCCTCGTTCACTGACACTGCGAGGACCATCTTGTATACTCCGACTCTTATACTTCATTTGTCCTAACTTCCAGCACTTGAGAAGAAAAAGGAAAGAGCATGGTCCAAACACACATATGTACGTACTCCAGACCATATCCTATAGGCGTTCAACGTATACGCTTGCGCTTGTACCCTACGCCGCGAGACCTCCAAATATTGCACCCGACGCACACGCACGCATTTTTCGATCCACTGCTTCAGAAGCAGTCCAAACGCATATAATTCCGTGCGAAATCGGACACTTTTCGGAGTACTATTTCGGATTTTGATCAAATTTTGGATATGCTGTAATCTGTAGTGGCACATTAATGGCAATTCTATTTTTTAATTTGAGGACGCTAAAAAATTTCGAACAGAATAGGCCAGCAAGGACATAGCGAGCGGCGATTCAGGCAATTGTACTGACCGATCGACCGCTATTCACCGGCAGGCTCGGAAAAACCAATGTCCCTTGTACTATGCATCTTATTAATTAAGTTGTCAAATATATTAACCAGCGAAAGAGTCCGCTATTTTCTGAAGATTTATGACATGCCAATAAGTGTTATTGAGTTGACAGTCAGACCCTACAAGTTTTCAACTTCCAGAAAAGAATGTAATACTAATTAAAAGGAGGCTAAATATGTGTTATTGAACTCCTCAAAACTAGCGCATCTCGGCAGCTTGTGTCGTAAACCACGTTCTAGAAATCATCGACAGGGTGCGCTTTAACAAATCCTAGGTAATAGTTTTCTCTTCATAGGCAGTTTTTCCCAAATAAAAATTCCCACTCCAACGATTACAGGGTACCAACCACCCAGGGTTGTTAGAAGCAATTTGTTCTGTGATGAAATGGGATATTTTACTCTTCCAAATGATGGTTTATTTAAATCATTTCCCACAAGGTACAAAAATAAAAACACTTATACTTTATTCAATCTGAGAATTCTCTACATGTCTTTCCATCATTCAGTAAATGGTTTTCTATTATAACGTATAATCTCTACGTTCGATACTCAACGACGTACTAAAGAACAGAAAAGAAAAGAAAAGGGACCTACGATCACCATAAAAATGCGTAGCTTCGCACGTGTCTCGACGTAAACGCCACGCGTCCAGATGCATCGCAAACAGACGCAGACGCACGCGATCACTTCTGATGAATTTTTTTGTCAGATACTTCCATGATGAGATATAACAGTTTGACGTTTCGAGTTGTAGGTACTTGAAGCGCTCGGAAATAGTGTTATGGAATTATACGCGCTTGAGTCCTTTGCTTATTCGTGAAGAAATAAAATGTACTTTAAATTAAATGTTCAAAATGTCCACCACGGGCTTGTAAACATTTATTTACTCGAAACATCAAAGTTGTTCTAACATTTTTTAACATTTCGGGAGTCACTGAAGCGCAATCGTCACGTATTCTTTGTTTCATATCCTCTTTTGTCGTCGGTAGTTCAAACATAACTTTGTCCTTTACATATCCCCATAAGAAAAAATCTAATGGTGTTAGATCGGGGGATCGAGGAGGCCATTGACGAGGTCCCCCACGACTTATCCATTTGTTCCCAAATTTTTCGTTCAAAAATTGCCTGGTGATGATTGCAAAATGTGGAGGAGCGCCGTCTTGTTGGAACCACATTTCTCTTCTAACGTGCAGTGGCACATCTTCCAAAAGCGCAGGCAAATGATTTTTTAAGAAATCACAATAACTTGCAGATGTTACAGTTTCTTGAAAAAAATAAGGTCCAATCACAAAATCTCCTATCTCCTGGCCACACCAAACATTTAAAGACCATCGATGTTCAAAGGGAACACATCGCATCCAATTTGGGTTTTCCACGGCCCAATAATGCAGATTATGTCTATTTACATGCCCTGAATTCATAAAAGTGGCCTCATCGGAAAAAGTATTTTGCACAAAAAGTCGTTTTCCACAACACCCTGCAGCCACTCACAATATCTTACGCGGTGATCGTAATCTGCTATCGAAAGCTCTTGTGATAAAACCATGTGATATGGATGATACTTTTGCCGTTTCAAAATTCGTTGAATTGATGAACGACTAATATGTGATGTTTGTGCAAGTGTACGTAGACTAATATGAGGATTTAATGTAATTGCAGCAAGAATACTGGCACTATTATTTCATTAGTGACAGCTTTACTAAGCCGCTTTTCTAAATTATGAAATGTTTCTAAATTATGAAGCGCGTATAATTCCATAACGCTATTTCCGAGCGCTTCAAGTACCTACAACTCGAAACTTCAAACTGTTATATCTCATCATGGAAGTATCTGACAAAAAAATGTTTCAGACAAAATTGACTTGTTTTTTCCGGTATAATCTAAATATGTAACATTTTATAGGGGGTTCCATTTAAAATTACAAAGGTACCTCCCCTCCCCCATTAAAGGGGAAGGGAGGCCACTTCACGTTTATGTAGTCAGAAAGGCCCTTCAGTTCCATGCAATTTAAGACTAAGAACTTTAAAATCGATGGCATAGTTTTCGAGATATTGAGCTGTTCAGAGTTATGTGGGCCACCCTGTATATTAACATCCTTATATATTATATATATTATAAAAACGAGAATAGTTGTTTTTGTTTTAAGGAAGTATCCACGTTAGGAAGGGAATCATGCCTTGTGAATTCGATCATTTTTGGGGGACTGTGTCTCGAATTTTGATGACATTGAAATGTGTTGTGGTCCAAGTGAAAGTGGAAGAAATCCGAAACAATACACCCAAAAGTGTCCGATATCGTGTGGAATGACTCAATCACATGATAACTTGTAGAATAAGAAGAATTAATTCCACATAAATTGCATCGTTTTGTCTTACGACACGAAAAAATATATATGGAAAACTTCTGAATTCTTGTCCACAATGACCTAAAAATGATTAGATGAAAGGTTCCCTGGCAGGAATGCGATGGCGTATCTATACCTTGTCCAATGAGACGACACAGTAGACGTAAACATCGCTCGAGTGCGACAGAGTTGAAGTTACCCTTACAAGACAATTAGCAAAGGACGCACGCTGGGTGCTTCACTGCCTCGGTCTCGTTGGATAGAGCATAGGTACGAATGCGCGGCCGATTGGATCAGAGTCCAAGGGACAGGCCTCGTTTCACACGTACTTTCGGCTACAGTCGAGATATTGGCTACAGCGGTCACATATACTATGTAGTGTGTGACGTCGAAGCCAAGATACTGGGTCTGCGGGCGCGGCGGAGATGAGCATAGGCAGACCTAACGATAGACTCCCTAAAAATGGCGAAATTAAAATGGTTTTTTTTTTGTTGCGTCGTAAGACCTTACGTACGACGCGACAAGCACGCGACCAAGGCCAGGTATAAACCTAACGACCATGGACGTCATAAATCAAAAATCCTTCCGATTGTACCCACCACTTTCGTAATTTTTAAGCCAGCTAAATGCAGCACATGCGGAACCTTGTACACCGTTAGCTTACTAAGATTTACAACCGTAGATGCTTGCGAACCAAATGTTATACGTATATTTCCACTTTTCCAATTTTCCACTATTTCCACCACCTTTCGAACACACCTTGCAACCAATGAATCCTAATCATTTTAAACTTGTTCTCCGGAGTTTTGACTTATATCACCTATAAGACATAAGATATAATTTAACAATGCTAAAATTGATTTGTGAAGCTGATTTTCATCGTTCCATCGTTAAATTAGATTATAGTTTGAACCATTACTTCCTAACATTACAACTCAGATGAACAATATTCTTTTCTCTACTTCGAAAATGGATTGTGTGCGGATGCTGTCGTGGCACCGGCGGCCGACGCCAGGCGGCCGGTGCCAGGCGGCCGAGATCGGATGCCCAACGGCTTGCCCAGCTCTCAGCGAACCCTCGCTGTGTGCGGGTCTTAGCTTTTGTTGCGAGCATCTCGAGCGCCTTCTCAGGTTGCTTGCTAGGGTTCCGGTGCGTATGGATTAGAAAATCGTGGTAGTATCCATACTAACGTTCGCCCCCGGCAAGTATGAAGAGACCCTTAACTCGCGCGCGTTTACCGACAATTAGGGAACTCGTCTATCGCGACACGAATTACGACCGTTCACAAAAACGTCCGCCGAGCCAACGCGAAAGTAGTCACTAAAATATGATGGAGGCCTGATTGGCACTTACTGCTTTCCGCAGGTTTTCTCGGCAGCTACCCTTAGTGTGCGGTTTCACGACGCAAAATTCGACTTTTTCGAAGCAATCGTGAAGATCTATCTCCCGAAACAGCCAACGACACAGTGACACTTTGCGCCGGCCGGCTAAAGCGGAAGCGAGGCGTCCCCCACCTTCCTACCCTTGCGCGAGACGCTCGGACCTATCGCTAACGCTCGCGTGGCAGGGCCGCGCCCTGCGGTCCGGGACCTACGGCATCCGGCACCACGTTATATCAACGGGGTTTTCTTCCGTGGAGGAATTGTTTATTCGGTGTGAGGCAGCGACGAGGGTGGAGAAGTTCGTTGTCTCCGGTCCGACTTTTCCTCGACGGCACCTTCGGGCTGGTTAACCCGGGCTCGGTTCCTCCCCGATGATATTCTCCTCGGGATTTCGTCCGATGCCGTCCCCTGAGCGCCTCTCATCGAAGTTTCCCGCGCTCCTGGGAGTAAGTAAAAGGGGACCGGGTCCCCCCGGGACGGTCCTTAAATTCGCGACGCGCCAAGTGGCGCTGCGTTCAAAACGCATTAGCCTCTCCTCAAGGCGCCTTCGGCGTTCCTTGGGAGAGCGCTCGCGAGTGCCGATATCGCGGTGGCGGCGCCAAAGGGCGGCCCGGTCTCTTAGTATCGGTGAGGGGGACGCGGGCAAATTTTGCCACGTCACAACGTACATACGTATATGCAGGATTTATTAACATATAAGGTAACAATTAAAATGTAAAACTGTCAAATTTATTAGTTCATGTTAAAATTAACATTAATAATTTGGAAATACTATAGCCATTATGTCAAAAAATGCAGTTATGCAGTTATAAGGTGAAACAAAAAATATTCTGCTAGATATCCGACGCAATATCATTTCCGGGTTTCGTACCGGGAAATATTAGCTCTAGTCTCCCTCGAAATGCGTCCTACATAAAGAGCGTCTTATTACCCCAGGAATATGGTTTCAATTTGTTAGTAAGGTACGCGGAATAACCTTGTGTGAAATCAGGGAGCTGCTAGGAGGGTGAAACTTCGTGAAGGAACCCAATGCGAAATTGGGGAGTCACTGGGAAGTTGGATGACTCACAGACGAGCCTGATGCGAAATCAGGGAGCCGCTAAGATGGTGTAGTTCTCGTGCACAAACCCAATGCGAAATTGGGGAGCCACTAGGATAGTTAGTAGACCTCGTAACTTATATAATTTAATTGATACAATCCGAGCGGTAAGATTGTATCGTGTGGAAACGTTCAATTATTAGATTAGGATATTGGACAATAATTAAGGGTTTATACGATTGTACGATTTACCAAACAACACGAATATACTCTGATTTAAATATATATTACAAGTGTTGGTGTCGCGATTGGATTGATTATAATTGTACAATAAAAGTATTGTTACCTAAGGTGGTGCACCGTGTTGACGCACTGGAAATGCGAAGTCTAACAAGGAGAGACCACAACCTTCGGGTCACCGATTCAGTTGAAACTTTGCACACTTATAGATCTGGTTCCCCTGGTCACGAATTATATACCATTATAGGGGCAGATACCCAATAGTTTTCGAGATATTGACGATTAAAGTTTCATTATTGCCTATGTAATGCTGTAGTTTATCTAGGCTACAAGAGTCGGTGTGGCGCGACGGTAGCGTACCAAGTTTTCAGCCGGACGACCAGGGTTCAAATCCTGTCGACTATAACGCGTTTTTTTTTAACTTCATTATGTTTTATTATTGCATATTTATATTCTTAATTTCAATCGAAAATGCAGTTCGGAACTTCGTTGGTTGCATTATCATCCCCAACATAAACAGTCAATAAACAGTGATATCGGAGACGCTCTTGGGATCGAGGAAACTCTTGACAACGCGACACAGTTTGAAAACGGCGGGTCACATCACTTACCATTCGTACTCGCAGTGATAAAGTTTGAATTTTCCTCTAATGATTAGTTTTAAATTCTTTTTCTTCAATGGATATAATGATAAGTACCGGTTTCATTTTGATAAAATATAGCAGGCCGCCGAAAATTATCGGAAAGCAGTAAAATATATCACCTTACAATTCCATTTAAAGTATATAATCAACACGGATCAGACAGGTTGTCAGTATCAATCAACGTTCGAAAGGACAATAACATATAAGGTAGAAAAGACCGCACTTGTTCAAGAAAAGGTAGATGAACTTATGTCACATCACACAAACGTAATAGTAACTTGTTCGAAATCCGGAAAGTTAACACAAGATCTTTATAAAGACTTCTTAAAATTTAATATATATATCTAATATATAAATTACTATTTAATTATTATTAATTATCATTTAATATATAATAATAGTAAATAATCCTGTTGTTAGTAAAGAAATACATGTACTTGTAATTCAAAATGCAATTTTATGCGTGAAATTAATATAAAACATAATGAAATTTAAAAAAATGCGTTAGTTAGCAGGATTTGAACCCTGGTGGTCCGGTTGAAAACTTGGCACGCTACCGTCGCGCCATACCGACTCTTGTAGCCTAGATAAAATACAGCATTACATAGGCAATAATGAAACTTTAATCGTCAATATCTCGAAAACTACTGGGTATCTGCCCCTATAGTGGTATATATTCATGAACAGGAGAACGAGATCTATAAGTGTGCAAAGTTTCAACCGAATCGGTGACCCGAAGGTCGTGGCCTCTCCTTGTAAGAGCAATTGTTTAATGCCAAATGGCAGTATTACCGAAATAACGGAATTTATAATGTTAACTTGATTCGGAGGAGACTTTAACCCGATCTCATTAGAACGGACTCTTACGAACGCGTCTCGACGTGACTCTGTACGTTACTGCACAGTTACTGACCAAAGAGGATGAAGATGAACGGGTTTATATACTCTAAAAATCAGAGAGGGTAACATTCCGGAGCATAATCATGCCTTCTACATATAAACAAAGGGGTCGGTTGGGACTGATTACAGCTCCATACGTAACACCTGAAACGGGTGATACCTGATTTCACACTGGAGCGTTTCGTTTTTTTAGTTATTAATGAAAAACATGAACTAATCAGAGCGCGGTTGATGCCCACTCTGTGACACGTCACGCGGAGCGTAGCGCGAGCGTCACGCTGTCATTGAGTTCTGAACCAGAGAAGGGGCAGAAATTGATTGTAACTCTTTGAACGTAGTCTGCAATTTCTCGGCTGATTATCCGGTGTAGCGTACGCTGAGTGGTATGCTCGAAACATTTTCTTCCTCTCGTGCGAAGATACAACCAGCTGAGTTGGCATCGGTGCGTATGATTAGGGGCTTCGGCATATCGCAGAATCGACGGGCTCGTAAGGGCTCCCCTCAGGTGCTCGAAGGATTGCTGTTGACTCGTCGTTCACTCCCAGGTTGCCTTTTTCTTCGTAAGTCGGGTCAAAGGTTGGGCAATTGCAGCGAAATTTGGCACAAATCGCCTACACGATGAACAGGTTTGCAAAAAGGATACGAGTTATTTTGTCCATTGGTGTAGCCATGCATTGGATCGCCTTGATCTTCTCAGAATCGGGATGTATGCCTTTCGCTGAAAGCACGTGTCCAAGGTATTTGATTTTCGAGCATCCGAGACGATGTTTCTGCCGATTCATTAGGTGACCAAATTCACGGAGCCTGTTGAAAACTGCCCTCTAGTCCCCGAGGTGCTCTTTCAAGTAGGAGGAAACTACCAATATATCGTCGAGATAAACGAGAATATTCTCTCATCCGATCCATGAGGCGTTGAAAGGTAGCTGGCGCGTTCTCCAATCCAAACGGCATTCGCTTGAACTGGAAAATTCCGAAAGGCTTTGTGAAAGCAGTCTTGTCTTGGTTTTCGTTTTGTACGCCCATTTGTCAATAGACAAAGGATACGAATCTGTAACGGTAACGGCGTTGAGCTTGCGATAATCCACGCAAACCCGAATACTGCCATCCTCTTGGGGCACCAAAACTACGGGTGCAGCCCATGGTGATTAGCATTTCTCGATAATTTCTGCTTTGATCATCTTCTATATTTCTTAGCGCAGCAATCTCGTCTTCGTGGTATGCATACGGCGACACAGTGATTGGAGCGTGATCCTTGGTGTCTATTCGATGGACAACGGGTCCATCGGTCTGTCCGTGGTGCTTCTGTTTGGAGTAAGCCGACGTGTTCTTTCAGCAATTTTTAGAGTTCTCGCTTCTCGTCTAGGGAAGTTCTTACCGCCTCATCCTCCCTAATTTCTTCGATGTTGACAGCAGAGATGTCCATCCTAGATTTAAACGTTCGAACGCGCCGCTTGAACAAATGATAGATGTCCGGCCAATGTGCGTTCGAGACTGGCTCTTCAATATCGGTTTCATCGCATAGGAATGCCTGGTATCCCTTCGTATCTTCGTGAAGCGGGCTCAGACATCCCGATGGTGGTTTCGAGAACCAGATCCGTCCTCAAGGATGACAGAGTTACGCCAGTCTCCTCCTTGCCGAAGTTGCACTCCCGACCGGAACTTCCCCCTGGAAATCGTGTAAATGTTTCGGTGGTCTACTAATTGCCATGTCGGCTTTTTTTTACGTAGTGGTAATCGCATTGCGGATTCCCCGCCCTCCCTGGAGAAGGAGACTGGGATATGTGGGACTCCACCCCGAAGGGGTATACCCACTAACTCCACCACGGTGACCTCCCTGAGCTAACGGGAGACTGCGAGGAACTCATATCGAAAACAATAGCGAGTTGCCGCCTCCCGAACAATGATACCCCGGAGGAAGTAAAGCTCTCTCCCCCCCCCCCAGCCTAATCTAGTAGAACACCACACGGGTCACCCACTCCAGGGGCAGGTCGGCTAGGAGCCACGAGCCCCAGATCACAACACCCCGCTGCACCTGGCGACTCCCTACTACGCTCAGGCGAAAGCGGCCCCGTAGGTCCCCGCCCCGGCCGAGGGAGGAAGTTACCGCTCGTGGCAAGAGGTGACTGAAGGCGTGTTCCGGCACACCCTGGCTCGTCCACCCCACCCCCGTAGACGCCACAGAAACGGGCGGCCAGCTGGCCGAATTGACGGCAGGAGCAATTAAGGTCATTGTATATCTCACAGGCCAGTCCGGCCGGCTTAACATTACAACCCTGGTTTTGTATCTAGCGTTTAGGAGCCGACAAGCCTGCCAGGCTTTGAAACCGAATTTCTTCTCCGGCTTGTCGGGCCTTTTCCAGATGGCCCTTGGAGAGCGCGTTGACAGTTCCATGCTGTGTATGGCACATAGTCGGGCCTGCCGTAACACTCTGAATGCGCGAATTCCCGTTTACCAACGCGACTTCCATTCCTCGTTCTAAGAAGATGTGTTTCTTCTTCTTCAGCAGGAAGCACAAGCTTTGCCTTGCAACGCTGCACTTCGCTCCCGCATCCAAAAAGACCTGTCCCTTTTCCCCGGCAATGGTGATGTCGGTCGCTGGTCGCTGCCGTGGTTGCACCGTTACAAATACCGTGCAAAATGCTGCGAACGTGGGTGGTTTGGCCGTCTTCTTACAGGGGGGGTATTTACTGCGTACAACTCCCGGTTTATCGCATCCGTAGTTTTGCAATGGAGTGCCACTTCCAGGGTGCTGCGTTCCGGCTGTAGTATGGTTCATGTAGTATGGTTCAAAACGACATTCAGCAGCGACGTGTCCTGGGCGGTGGCAAATATTGCAACGACAGTAGTCCCTGGGATATGGTTCCTGCACCAGGATGATGATGCGTTGATGACTCTCGTTGTTAACCCTGGGCCTCCCTCTCGAGATCTTCTAATTCACGGGCACGATTGATGAGATCGGTGAACGTATTCACCGATTCCTGGGAGAATCTTTTTCCGGAGCGGAAGGCGTAGGAGACCGTACATCATGTCTATTCGGACCGTCTCCGGGTTGCGGGTTTAGCAAGTTCAGGAATCGGGCCTGTTTCCAGCTAATAAAGAAATCTATCTGGTGTTCGCGTCCTGTATGGTCCGGAATAACTCCGTATATACCTGATATGCGGGACATCGAGGTGCAATGGTAGTTTTTTATCGTTTCCAGAGCTTCCTTCCACGACGAGACGTATCCTTGCACATCCCGCCACGAGGCAACTGCGTGTCCCCCGAAGAGTAATGGAACCCCATCCAATGCGTTTTCATTGCTGATATTCTCGATATTGCTAAATGTCGAGCCGTCGAAGCTTTCCTTATACTTAGTAAAACTTCTTTGCCCACCTAGTAATTTATCACTTAATGACCCCAAGAGCTATGAAAACTAGCTCGAAAAAACTGAACCGTTGAACTGGGACTCAGGACAAGGTTCCAAGGTTCAGGACGAGCCTCGGCCTGTACGTTGGGCGCCAACATTTTGTAGAGTAGGGATTGCAGTTTAAAATTCGGATTAACAGGAATCGGGATATCTGAGGACACAGGATATATTTTGCCAAATAGGTTACAAACATTAAGTTTTTTGCTCATTATACAAAATATACTTTCAAAGGAGGCTTAGCAACGAATTGTTAGAATGATCCTACAGGGTGTTTCGCTTAAAACAAGCCACCTAAATATCTCCTGTATCTCTGAAATTACAAAAAATGTTTCTGACGTAATCTAAATGTTTTCAAAAGACGAGTCAAATGGAAGAATCGTTGTTCATAAATTCTAATTTTTTAATCGTTTTTTCAAGGTTGCTCCACCAATGTTTAATAGCACGACTATGAAATGACCGTGGACTTTAAAATTTGCTACTTAATGCAGAACTTACTTTCAGCGACATATCAGATTTGAACGGTAACAGAAATTCGCCCATGAACTTGAACTTGTAAATAGACATATTGTATCTTTCCGCTGAGATTCTATCTGAGAGAGAGAGAGAGAGAGAGAGAGAGAGAGAGAGAGAGAGAGAGAGAGAGAGAGATGTATTGTATTCATTTATTGTTCCCCTCAGGGTTACAATCCCTTTACATCATATCTCCTTTAACTCGCACAATCGCGTACCACTAATGACACCGATAGAGAGAGAGAGAGAGAGAGCTACTGTCGCTTTTCATATAATAAGTATAATAACAGAAAGAGAGAGATGTATTCAAGAGAGTTTTCTCACTGCTAGATTTCTCATTGTATCGACAAGCGATCCATAATGCGTTATTCAGAACAGGAGAGAATTCAAATGGTTTTAATTTACGGTGAAGCTCGAGAGTGTCTAAGAAAAGCAATACGAATTGACGTAGTAAATTATACGACGTATTATTGTCGTATATTATACGATTACACCATCGGGCGTCCGGTTTATTTCAGCCGTACTCTTCGTCTGGAGAGGCGGCAGCGACTCAGAATGTC
Organism: Halictus rubicundus; assembly: GCF_050948215.1. NCBI lineage: Eukaryota > Metazoa > Arthropoda > Insecta > Hymenoptera > Halictidae > Halictus > Halictus rubicundus. The sequence goes on along the minus strand of NC_135156.1, from coordinate 524,922 downwards.
CCCTATTCTCATGCTCGTTTAGCGGACTTTGAAAGATCATTATAGCGCGCGTGACCCCTCCGAAGTCCTACTTTTATGTTTTCGAGGTGTAGAAACACCTCCTGATTACAAGTATTCTTTCTTCGTGAGGCTACAGTAAATGTTCAATATGATTTCCTTGAGCATGAATGCACATTTCGGGTTTCCTAATTAAATTTTTGGCAGTTCTGCTAGTGTTCCCGAGATGCGGATGTACATACATGATTGCGTTATTTTGCTTTTTAAGTCGTTTACATATCCGCGTGGTGTTTCGTACACGATATTTGTACGAAATATTACATGCGAAATGTTGAAAAATTTTTTTCCCTTTCTGACCTTGTGTGACCTTGAAGGTCATTATGTCGAATACGAATGGATTCATTTTGGCACACGCTTTCATATGTTATAAAAAAAATACATAGCATTCCATTTAAAATATTGAAGGTCACCTTCATTTCTAAAAAAATAGTGCAGATAAGGAAATTACAAACACCATTACATACTCTATTTGTGAGAAGAACGCTGGCTAGTGTTATCGTGAACACCCTGTATATTTGATCGGACCGTGAGCGAACCGACAGTCTGTACCGAGCTTAAAACTACAAAAGGCTATAGCCGGTTTTGGGGGTCAAATCTGCCCTGGAAGGGATTTTATTCCAATTTGCGCCATTCGATAGCCTACCGAAAAAGATACCTTTCAACCAAGTTTTAGCCCTATAGCTCATCTGTGAGGGTAGTTATAGAGGAAAAACGAAAATCCAGTTTTTGGCCCATTTTCCCCATTTAATGACAATTTAAAATTCTGAAAAAAATCTGACACTATTCTGATAACAAACCGCATACTTTGAATCGTTTTCAGATTTTTCCGTTGCAAACTCTGGCTGTAAAAATCGAAAAACACGAAAAAAATCGAAAAAATGCAGATTTCATATGGAAATCGAAGAGACACTAGAACAGAATTAATTTAGCAATGAGATATTGTCCTAAGTATTATGCTCAATTTTTTTCAAATTCCTGCGATTGGTGCGTCATAGTAGGAAAAAATAAAAACCACTTTTTTCGGCGTTTTTTCCGTGAAAAACTAAGTTATAATTATCGTAAAAATATATTATGTAATATTAAACATCCCTAAGTTCAGAGAAACATCGTCCAGACTTTAAAAATTGCGTAATACAAAAAACGACAATTATACTGCGTAGGATATATCCCAATATTTCGGAGGTATTTTCAACGGCGCCGGTTGGTGCCGTAGCTATGGTCTCCGACTGCGGAACCGCTGAAGACATAGTGGGGTTTGCTCATTGTTCCGGTTCGGTAAGCACTAATCAGAGTAGACTTTTAATTGGGCGGCCGAACAACTAAAAAACTGGGAAGAGCGTGTGACATATTAGCCCCTTCTACTCGATAATTTCATAGGGTGGATGATAGAAAGGCCCTTGCTGGTTTTTAACGAGTATGGAGGTTCAAAGTCGCCCAACGGTTAATTTGTGAATCCTCAAAGCATTTTCACCTCGCTGCCAGTCAGTACGTGACTTTTCGTAGTTTGGCTACAGCGATGGGCCTGTCATCGCCACTTGGCTTAATAATGTTGCCGTCCGTGTCTGGGTCCCTTCGATGCAGTCCCTTGCCATAAAACACTTAAAATCTATCGCCTCTTAGGCTACGCGCGTCCGGGTGCTTGAGACTACAGTTCAAATGGTTTGCAGATGTCTGGAAAATCCCAGGGTTCGGTCGCCAAGGATGTGTGGCCTTGGCGAACCCTTTTTTTTCCTGAGGAAATGCTTTTCGTATACCCCGGCTCCCTGGGGAGAGCCGGGGCTATGCGGGACTATCTCTGGGGAGGATCCCCAGAGCCTACCAACTAAAACCTCACGCCCACCTAAGCTAAAGGGCAGGTGCCTGGATCACGCGAGTACTCAACAGGACACCTCCCAGCTATCATCACACCCCGGGGGAGGGGTTAACCTCCCCCACTGCCTACGCTACAAGACCACGGGTGGAGGGACCCGCCCGGTTTCCCCATCCCTGGAGCCTTTGGATTGGGCTTCCCGAGCCCCAGCTCGGTCCACCCACAGGTCCCGGAGTCTTCGTGCCCCGCTCGGAGCGGTATCCCGAAGGAACCAGCCCCGGCCGAGGCAAAAAGACGCCACCACCGGAAGGAAGGGCCGTCGGAGGCGCGATCCGGCACGCCCCGACCCTTCCTTTCCCCACACCCCCCACACCCCCCCACGGATCCCCCTCCCCAATCGGGGAGGGACGGACCGACACCCCCCACACCGGGAAACTATCACGGAGGGTGTCGGCCTATCACGGGGGGAGCTATGCTCACACCCCGAGCCCCCGAATCCACCGCCCTCAATGGTGGGGGCACCTCAGGACGCGGGGAACCCCCCCGCGCCAACACTACTCTACCCCCCTCTCCCGGGGGTACCAATTGGCGCTGGGGTGCACCCCGTGCCCTCCCTGCCCTCGTCCCCCTTCCCGTGGGGGGAGCACGTGGGCGCCGGGGACGGCTCCGCGCCCACACCATCCTCGCGGAGCCCGGGTCCTGCTCCCGGGCCCGCTCGGCGGCCTCCTTCTGAGTCATTACGACCTCACAGAAGGAGGCCACCGCTCTCCACGACCCCTCGCTGTCGACCACGTGGTCGACCACGGTCGGCAGCGAGAGGTCCCACCCGCCCACTGCGTCTCTAAGGACACGGCGCGGCTCGGCCCAGGCCGGGCACTCCTCTAAGGTGTGCCGCGCCGTGTCCACATCCTCGTCGCAGTGGTGGCACTGCGTGGTCGGCTCCTGCCCCATCCTATGCAGGTACTCTCCGAAACAACCGTGACCGGAGAGCACCTGCGTGAGGCGGAAGGTCAGCCTTCCCCGCCTCCCGCACGGCCTTGGCAAACCCTGGGCCTGTTCCAACCACCCAGCCCCTGGATCTTCCCACCAAACCCCCGAAGTAGGGTTGAAACTTTAGAGTAGTGGGGAGAACCGAGGCTAGCTTATTTGTAACTCGTGTTCTCCCAGTCAGATCGCTCTAGGAAGTCCGATAGTTTTAGAAAAGTCGCCTAATTCTAATAGACCTATAGCTTGGAGAGTGACTTGGCTCCTTCCAGCAGCGTTCTCACTTGTTTAGTTTGAAATATAGTTACTTGAAACCAACATTGTAATTCATTTCCTTCCGACCGAGGAAGGTGGTCCTTCGAGAGTTTAGTAATAGTTTATTAGCGGGCACCTCGCATTGCGAACACAACACAAGTCCGAAAGATCACATAGGATCAACCGCGGACATATAACAGTATCTGTCACTTGATACGCAACTATCACGCACGTCTATGACGTATGCAACCTACACCTCTGTTGGCCGCGTTGCTGCATTTTAGGCGGATTTTTTATTGTTAAGGGGGCCGGCAGGCATTTGGCATTTTTTTCTAGACATTTTACGTCTTAAATAAGTAAGTAATCAATTAAAAATGTATACCACCGTGTTTGTACATGTCTTTGCTACGTCTGTCCAGAGCCTTTTTTTCTTTTTTTTTTTACCGTGTCCGGGAACGGGGCACGTTTTCCTATGCCATACAGAGTTGGCCGTGTTCGAAGGCCACTTGAGAGGCGCTCAAGATGCTCGCAACAAAGGCCAAGTGCCGCGCACAACAATGGGGGTTAGCTACCAGAACCCCAGAACCGTTTACTCCCCTCTTACCCCTGCGGATCCCATGGTAGAGCCGTCCGGGCCGCGGCCGGGGTGGCACGGAATATTCTTGCGAAGAATACTCAGCGACCCCGGTCGCCGTGCCGTGGCCGTGGCAAAGGGAGAAAAACATTATAAATGTTGTATTATTTAAAAAACTACTTCACCGATGATGATGACCTATCAATCGAATCTCAATGGATTTTTCGATGTTTTAAAAATTGTTGATTTTACAGACGCGTAAAAATACGTGTCCCCTTTTTTCATTAAATTATATGACTAGAACTATCACACTGAAAGTGAGTTTCTGGGAGCTTATAGTGAAAACATAAAAGTGTTTACCGAAAATGTTGTCATTTGGAAAAAATGTTTTTTTTTACCATTTATTTGGCAATTATTTTAAACAAATTCTATGTTTTCGTAGCAGGTACCTTTTTAAAAATTTGAAAAAAATTGAGGTTATAGCCCCACCATGCTAGGCTATGTATCGCGGTGCAGCGTTCACTTCGAATAATTTTAATTTCGTCAATTTTGAAGTGTCCGGTTTTTTAAAAACAGGTCCGTGAAGTGAATTTCTCTAACAATTCATAATTGTGTTAGATCATGTGGCAGTTGCATATGTACATGGTGTAAGGACGACAAGTACAGCTGCTCGGTCGCTGCTCGTAACCGCTCGTCTGCCGTCCAAAAGAAGGCAATGTCGCGGTGCAGCGTACACTTGAAACCATTTCAATTTTGCCATTTTTAAAGTGTCACCATTCTTGAGAAGCCTACCGTTAGTTGTGCCTATCCCCACCTTAGCTGCGCCCGTAGTCCCATTGTTTTGGTTTCGACGTCACCCGCTACATAGTAGTCAATATTTGGACTGCAGTCGAAAATGCGTGTGAAATGAGGCCTGCCCCTTCCAGTCTGAACCAATCAGCCGCGCATTGGTACCTCTACTCTGTCCAACGAGACGAGGCAGTGAAGTATCAGCGTGCGTCCTTTGCTAATTATCTTGGAAGGATAATAACTTCAACTCTGTCCCACTCGATTGGCTATGTTTACGTCTACTGCCTCGTCTCATTGGACAAGATATAGATACCTCACCGCATTCCTGCCAGGGAACCTTCCATCTAACCATTTTTAGGTCATTATGGACAAGAATTCAGAAGTATTCCATATACATCCTTTTTTTCGCTAGCGACCCTGGCGGCCTTAGCGTCAGAATGTCTAAAGAATATCCAGCAATTTTATGAACCTAAAATAATGAATAGTAAAATAAATAGTTTTGCGGCTCCCCGAATTACAAAACGAAATTTCAAAGAGAAAAATGAAGAAACGTAAAATACAGCCATACTTATTCAAATTTTTTCACACTTGAACCAGTGGTAAAATTTGCAAAACAAAGATATTTCTAATATTTTTTAATTAACATTCACCAAGGAAAAAATAAATTATTTGAGAAAAGCAGTCTTTTGTGATAACCCGGCTCAACCCCGCCTCCCATTTTCTCTTGGACCACAACATACTTCAATGTCATCAAAATGCGAGACATAGCCCCCAAAAATGATCGAATTCACATGGAATGATCCCCTTCCTAATGTGGATATTTCCTTAAAAAAAATAATAACTATTCTCGTTTTTACAATATATCTATTTATAATTTACATATAATATAAGGATGTATTATGCTGTTTCACCAAGAGGCAGGAAGGTTTCGTATTTCCATGGTGTTGTAAAGGGGAGATACCGATAGTTTACCTAAGGAACCGTGAAGGCCCTAAAAACATCTTTTTGTGCCACGCACAGCAGGAAACTGTCAACGCGCTCCCGAAGGGCCATCTGGAAATAGTCAAACGCTCGAGATAATGACCCAACCGGGGCGAGCAGAAATATAGACGAGGACACTGATGCTCCGTCGACTTAAACCCTACACCCTGGTTTCGAATCTAGCGGCCAAACGTGTACGGTCTCTCCCCGGCCTTGTATGGGCCGACCTTAATAATTAAAAAATAAAGCCCAAATCGCAATTTTTTTATTCTTTATTTCCGTTTTATATTGCCATGGAGGAACCACATCTTAAATTTTCTCCCACCTCTAGTCGAACACTGTATAGATTGCTTTTCGATTATTGCGATGTGTTGGTAGAAATAGTAGATAAACGGCATTTCTATTCTGATGCTGTAGGTATACATAAAATTTATTGCAGTGATACCTATTTGTTCCAAACCTATACCTAGTTTGTTGCAAACCTACACCTAGTTTGTTGCAAATATCTCGGAAGCTAAAAGCGAGCGACAGTTATATGTATACAGGTTAAAATGTTCGGTTAAAAATATTAATTTCTACAACATATTAAAAAACCATTGAAATCGGTAAGGTGGTAGCGATATCGATAATTGCCAGAAATTTTTTTATTTAAATATAGCACTGGTGGTTGTATTAAGTGGTGTTTTTCCTATTTCAGTTTAATAATCAACACACAGCCAGCTCAGAACAATATTTCTCCAGGTAAATATACCTTGCTATACTTATAGCCCTTATTCCGTATTGTCTTGCGTTTGAGTCATTTGTGTACTGATATTTTATTCTGCATGTGTGTAATGTAGTCAAGCCACATAAGAAGTTGTTGAGCACATAATTATGTGGCTAAATGTTTAGTTTTGAGTGAGCTTTATTGCGTGTTACAGCTGTGGACGACTCAGCTCCAGCCCCAAGAAACACCTCACCGACTACCCAATTAAATGGCAATGCTAACAGCAATGCTAACAGCAATGCTAACAGCAATGCTAACAGCAATGCTAACAGCAATGCTAACAGCAATGCTAACAGCAATGCCAATAGCAATGATAATTCTCTGAATAATCAGGATGCATCTCCACAAAGCACAACCGCCGTCTCCAAACGAGTCGAAGTGCTGTATGATATACCATTTGGTAAGTACAGCGTAGGAATAAATGACATTACAATTATTAGTGTTTATTGAACTATAATCTGTCAATCATATTCTATTAAACAATAGAAGAAAAGTTAAATAATGAAAGTTTCTTTTATATTATTCAATATAAAATTTTTTTATATGATATTATAATTTTATAACCATGTAGATTCACGAATTCTTATCGCGTTCGTTTTTGCGGATTTTGGAAATGTGAATGAATTGGTTAAAGGATCTCTAGTAGTATATGTACATAGACGAAAAATATTAATTTAGTTCTACCATAATAATTCGTCAAAAATTTTCTTGCACCCATAAGAAGTGTTCTGCAACTTTGGCAAGATTGAGGTTGTGCCATCGATGCCTTCAGAAAACAGAAATCAATAACATCATGGCCTAAGACTGTTAAAATAATGGAAGTCATTTATATATACATATGTATATATAAATATATATATATTTATTTATTTAAACTTTAACATTAAACTTATGGCTAGTATATTTGTTTAAACATTAAGGAAGCGGTTCCACGTGCTCTCTTATGCCGGGTCCACACTGAGTAGGACTCTTCGCGAACTGCTCGTCAACAGAAACTGCATGGCATCCACATTGCTGTTGGCGAGCAGCTCGCGAGCAGCTCGCTAGCTGTTTGCTTGAAGATTGCGGGCCGTTCGTTGTAAACCTTGCTCGGTGCACACACGAAAATTATAAAATATGTCTGAAGAAGATCTTTTACTTGTGGAGGAAAAAAAAAGCGACAATGCTGGCAAAGAAAGGTTTTCAAAAATAGACGCATTTCTGGTGGAATATGTTTAACAAATGATTTATTAAGAACGAAAAAAAATTAAGAAATTTTGCGAGATTTTCATATGAGGACTGTGAAAATTATTCAGCATAATTGGACGAAAACATCAAAGAAGGATTAGAATTTTTGAATAGCGATTTCTGCCAAAGAGAGATTATTAGTAACTTTTTAATTAGTAAATAATTGAAAGTATTTAAACTTTTTTAATAAAATTATATTTTCTTTTTATCAACTGATAGATCTTCATGTGCTTTTTAAAACAGTATTAAGGTTCTTACATCGAAAATGTATTAGGTTACGAGTTATTAATTTTGTTCCGAACTCCTCTATAGAATCGAACTGAATTGCTGTTGCAAACCAGCAGCTTCTGTTGCAGATCTGTTCGCTGTTCGTTAAAGTGCCTACACTGCAGCCAGCGAACAGCTCGCGAGCGAACACGAATGTGGACCCGGAATAATGACACACAGACACAAACACGCGTACCGACCACACACCAGTGCTCCCTCTCTCTCTCTCTCTCTCTCCCTCTCCCTCTCCCTCTCCCTCTCTCTCTCTCTCTCGCCTTGCATACATCCCTACATCCTTCTAAGCCAATTCACATCAAGTACTGCTCTACATAAATCATATTCTCAACAAAAACTTTTATATTGAAATATTTTAACGATTTTTTCATATGTGTATTTAATCGTACATGTAAATTTTGACTTTGAACTAATTGTTACTAAATCTAAGCAGCCAAGAGTTAAGTTTGGAGATTAGTTTTTTAAACATAATCCACTTTAAAAATTAAAAATTATTTTACTTGAAAATGTTAATGATAGCTACAGCGATACAAAGGTGTTTGAAGACCGGAAATAATTATTAATGATTGAATAAATCTTAGTTTCACCGATTTATTATATAGTTATTGTATAGTTTTATTAAAATGTTTACAGTAGAGTCTATGGCATGCTTGAGTCAATTGAGAAATCTTAGATTCTGAAACTTTCTTCGTTATAACTAGACTCCGGATTTTATGCGTTTATGATCAAAATGAGTATGTACAACTTAAAACAGTGAAAAGATTAGAACACTTTAAGGGACGTTACAATCCATCGACGCACGTTCTGCATCGTATACCAGTAATGCAACAGGTAACCAGTGTCGCCAAATGAGGGTAGGGAGCACGAATTCAAGGGAAAAAGTACTGTCTCAGCCAGTACCGCAGTATGCACGTCAGAAACGAAACGCGTCGCGTGACCGGGCGGTGGCGCGGCTGAAGCGTGGAGAATAGCGCGGTAGAATGGGAAGTTAGAGTGGAGTCACAAGTCTGCCTGTAGTGCCGCCAGATCGGGACTTGTGTCCCACTCCAACTTCCCATTCTACCGCGCTATTCTTCACGCTTCTGCCTCGGCTCGGTCACGTGACGCGTTTCCCTATCCACAGTGGTCCCAAATCGCCAAAACGTGGTCAAGACCTCACAACTTATTAGAAAATTATTAGTTCTGCTTGAAAATTGGTATTAGGCCGTTTTTAGGGTCGCTGATCACGATTCTGAACTTGAAATTAGAAAATTCGCTGTCCCATATTGACCTGAACGAGGGGAAACACTAATTCTCCGGATAGCAAACTCTATCCTTTGTATTGTATAAAGTAGGTATTCTATTCGCATTTCATAGTTCCCAAAGAAGAAAGAATTGAAGAATTGCTGGTCTTTTCATATACAATAAGATCCCATAATAAAAAACATAGGTTTTCATTTGAAAAAACAACGTTGACCTTCAAATGACCTTGAAAACGCTATCCAAATAAAAAACTGATACTGCCTTGGACACATGTTTTACACTTCTTTAATATTTTTTATACTTTTCGAGATACTCGGCTGGAAAGTTTTCAAACGAACAGCCGATATAAAAACAGCGTTCGTGTTTGAAAAATATAAAAAAATTTCGGATATATGATTCTTTATAAAAAAAACTGATATTCTATTCAAAATCTGTTTAAATTTTACAGAAAAACTTAGTGCATATCTCTCACAGTTTGACAAGAAATGCAAGGAAAGCACATAAAATACCTACTCTGCGTTACAAAAAACAGTGCTACTGTTATGCCGTGAAGAAAGAAGGATGGGATTCTCTCGAGAAATAGTCCTTGTCTTCTTGATAACCTGAAGTTTTTATTGAGTAGGCCACACACACGCCAACAGATTGCTTACAAGAAACTCGCGCTTACAGAAATTATGCGTCCGTGCAATAGAAGTGTTAACTCGGAAGTGATCGTCCTTTGATGAGAAGGCTCCTTATATGGCCCTTTTTCAAAGACCTTTGGAATCCTAGTATGTGTCACTGGACACGTAACTCCGCCGTTCCTAGTCCAGTCAAATAGGTGACTCAACCGGGCAGAAAGGGCGAAGATAAGGTTGGAGGATGATGCGGCATGACACTACGACCGCAATGCTCCTAGGGGCATTGCAAGATAATACTATGTATGTAGTAGAAGCTCCAACAAGTTTTAGCGTGGGACCGTGTGAGACTTGCAACTTTTACTCTAAATCGTAAAAATTTATGCCTTCACTTTTACTCCTTCTTTGCATACACAGTTATCAGTTAACAATAAACATTTGGCACTCAAACCTATGCAACTTACCTCCACAAACAGCATCCATAATGCACAATTAAAATCGAAACGTTTCAACACAATTTGTACACTGTGCACTTGAAATTCGCAATGTGCTTCACAATCTTAAAAAGGTACGGTCTAATGAACTCGAAGTTCGGACTGTGACTGTTGGTCAGGTATAAAAAAACGACCTTTTTGCTGTTTACCCCCACTTAGAAACACTCTTAGAGTAACCAATCCCATACTTAAAACTTACCTAGCTGAAAGTTCATATTTTAGGTTTTGGCCACGTTTTCCGGCTTTGGGGCCACTGTGCTGTCGTGCATACTCCGGTACTGGCAGAGAAAGGGCAATTTGTTCCCCTCAATTCGTACCCCCCGCCCCATCTGACGACATTGTCTGTCAGTCGTCTGTTCCAATCGTGCTAGTCAGCCACCTATGAATTCCAGTTCATTATTGTTTCTTATTTGCCTACTGACGGAAAAGAAGCAACGCTCGTGTGCTGTCGAAACGGACGTTGTTTAAACGCTCGTGTGCCTCCAGCCTTAATACATTTTTAGGTAATTGTGCATACAATTTTTTATTAAATTTAAATATGTTGTAAAACTCAACAGTGTGAACAACTATTTCTTAAACAAGTAACCGCCGCTCAGCCTTAGTTTCCAAGATATTTGCGAAAAACGGCCGCCACTACTGCATTGAATTTTGCCTATACGTGCACGTCCGTGGCGTGCGTATGCATCAACATGGTGCGACCGCTCGGTAACTGTTTCTACAGATATATCACGACGATGGACAAACGATCTATGTCCGCGTGAACTATTTACAACAAATGATGACGGTATAGTTTTTTAAATATAAATCATTACAGGCTGAATTTGACTTTACTATAAATTGTAGACTTTTATAGTTTTTAATAGTTTTCGACTAGATTTAACACAAAAACAACGTCATTAAAATTGGATTGGGTTAGGTTTGGAATACATTTAGATTAGCTTTCGAGTTAGGATTCAGTTAGTTTTGGGTTAGGTTTTGGGTTAGATTTTGGGGTATACTTGTCGAAACGCCTCTTCCTCGCGGATTTTGATAAAATTAAAATATGTTGTGTAGGAGGGGCGTGAGGCGTGAGGTTTGCCTGTGGTAAGAATGCTGTGTGTATGAGTGTATGTGTGCGAGAGTGTGTTGCGTGATGGAACCATATCCGAGAAATATCTATGTAAGCTCTAAGCTCTATTAAATAATTACACTGTCCAACAAAATTAAACTTTTTTCAAATTTTGCAATACCTGTTGGGTGATTCTTATACACTTTGTCATCCTAAAACCGAATCTGAAAGTAGAATTGCTCCATCACGCAACGTTTTCGAAAAATTTTGGTTTTTGTAAAAATGCCCGATTTTGATACGAAACGACGTGTTACGCAAAAACTAAACACGCGAGAAAGTTCAAATTTGAGTCAAGAGATAGAGGGGACTCTCCTCTACATATTCATATAGTCAATTATATTTTTATGTACTTCCTAATAGTTGTAAATGGTTGTTAAAGTTTGAAAATGTGCCGACGCGGGTACTTTGTACGCTTTATTTTTGTATTTATGTGAAAAATCCTTTATCTAGCAGGAATTTACTATACAGGAATGCATTCTACAGACATTTCTGGTAAAGAAACCATTCACGAAAAGTATTTGGTTCCCTTAATGTACGAGAAGGATCAGAAAATGTTAATTGACAGCGTGTGCGCGACGCGTTCGCGCCAGACGGCCATTGCAGCCTTTTCGCGACTCGCCAGGGCCGTCGCTATGCGTAGTCGACGTTGGTACCACTCAAGTATGTCTTTGCTTACTATGCTTAATTAAATACATTTTTTTTTGTCTTTTTGGGTGCCAATCATTACAAAAGATTATAAAAATACGAGTTATATTCACATGTCATTGTGGAAATGCTTAATAAAGAAAATTGAATACAAAAACTTACCTATTTCTGATGTAAACAAATTAAAAATGTTTCCGCCTTGCTTGACGCTTGTTCCTGGTATCCCGATTTTCAATAATAAGTGTCCAGCAGTAATCAGCAAGCATCGCACATAAGTCTTTTCCTTTGTAACGTTTTTCCATAGTTGAAATATCTTGATGAAACCGTTCTCCATGTTCATCACTCACGTCACCGAGGTTTGCAGGAAAAAAGTCTAAATGCGAATGCAAGAAATGCATTTTTAACGACATGTTGCATCCTAGCTTTTCACAATTTTTCAGAAGTTTATTCACTATGGATACATAGTTTTCTGATTTTTGTTTCCCAAGGAAATTTTCGATTGTTTCCACAAATGAAGTCCATACTCGTTTTTCTAATTTATTTAATTTTTTATTAAAATTTGTGTCATTAATTAACTTTCTTATTTGGGGTCCGATAAATATGCCTTCTTTTATTTTGGCGTCAGAAATCGTCGGAAATTTAGTTTTTAAATATTCGAATGCAGGCCCAGTTTTGTCTATAGCTTTGACAAAATTTTTCATTATGCCTAATTTTATGTGTAACGGTGGCAAAATCACGTTCTCTGATTCAACAAGATATTCATGTTTTATATTTTTTGTTCCTGGAATTAATTTTTTTCGTTGTGGCCAATCATTCTTCTGGTAATGTTGATTTCTTGCTCTGCTATCCCACTCGCAAAGGAAGCAGCAATATTTTGTATATCCGGTTTGAAGGCCGAGTAATATTGCTATTACTTTTAAATCTGCACAAATTTTCCACTTATATTTGTTATATTTGATTTTACATAATAAAGTCTTCATAGATTCATAGCATTCTTTCATTGTTGTTGAATATGCAACGGGGATGGAAGGATATATGTTTCCTATATGCAGTAATACAACTTTTAAACTTGATTTCGATGAATCAATAAATAGCCGCCATTCGGTTGGAACATGTTCAAAACCTAATGTTCTTGAAAGTGAATTTATGTCACTACAAATGCATAGGTCATCGGACATACAAAAATATTGCTGCAATGTATGCTGCCGGGTTCTGAAGTAGGTGATTTTCGTTGTATTGTCCAATAAATTCCACTGTTGTAGTCGCGATCCTAAAAGTTCTGCCTGGTCTTTCGTTAAATTTAAATCTCTTACGAGATCATTGAGATCTGACTGCGTTATTAAATGTGGTTCTTTTGAATAAATTGCAGTATATTCTTCACCTTCTTTTTTTCTCCTTTTTCTTCTTTTTGTTTTTCTTCTTCTTCGGTAGAGTAAAATGCCTCAGGTATCATTGCAGGAGGTTTAGGCACAGGGAATTCTTCCGAATGCATAACTGGCCGAATAGCAGAAGATACATTCGGATACACCATTTTTTTCTTTCCTTTTGCGTTGAACCCACATGTTTTGGTTAAACAAAAATAACAATCTGTCACGTGATTTGTAGGCTCCGTCCATATCATTGGTATTGCGAAAGGCATTTGCTTTGTATCACGTCTCATCCACGCTAGAAGACCCGAGGCACAACGCTGGCAGGAAGTATGAGGAGCCCAATATTTATCCTGATCCCCAAGTTTACATTGAAAATAATTTTCATATGCAAATTTTAATGTAGGAGTTATATTTCTGCATTTTGATTTTACAACAAATTCACCACAAATATAACAGAAAGAGTCCGGCAGATTTGTACACCTTCGCGACATTGTATTATGTAAAATAATATCAATAAATAAATATATAAATATATATATAAAAATAAGTAAGTTACTAAAATACATATATTATATGTACAAAAACTAAAATACTATAAATAACTATAAAGTTTTTTATAACGTTTTATCGCGCAGAAATGCAGATTTAAAATGCTTAACACGACTGACTTCGAAAAATTTCAAACCGAAACTGAGCTCAGACATACGAAATTTTCTTACAAACTGCAGCCTACAGACTACAAAATAGTTACAATGAAAGGAAAGACAGCAATGCGGTGACTGGAGTATTTTATTTTCAGTAATTGTTGTCTTATCTTTCTAACTGTAATACCAATGGACATTCAAGATTCTTCCGATTAAATTAAGTCCAAACACTATGTAAATGGGACTATTTTTATCGATTTTATTGATCGAAGTACACAATTAATTAATTAATTAACTATATTAAATCGATAAAATGTCGCGAAAGTGTATAAATCAGCCGGACTGTTTTTGTTATATTCATGACGAAATTATTTTAAAATCAAAACAAGGAATGCAGTTCCAGCATTAATCTTTCATCAAGATATTTCAGCTATGGAAAAACGTTACAAAGGAAAAGACTTATGTGCGATGCTTGCTGATTACTGCTGGACACTTATTATTGAAAATCGGGATACCAGGAACAAGCGTCAAGCAAGGCGGAAACATTTTTAATTTGTTTACATCAGAAATAGGTAAGTTTTTGTATTCAATTTTCTTTATTAAGCATTTCCACAATGACATGTGAATATAACTCGTATTTTTATAATCTTTTGTAATGATTGGCACCCAAAAAGACAAAAAAAAATGTATTTAATTAAGCATAGTAAGCAAAGACATACTTGAGTGGTACCAACGTCGACTACGCATAGCGACGGCCCTGGCGAGTCGCGAAAAGGCTGCAATGGCCGTCTGGCGCGAACGCGTCGCGCACACGCTGTCAATTAACATTTTCTGATCCTTCTCGTACATTAAGGGAACCAAATACTTTTCGTGAATGGTTTCTTTACCAGAAATGTCTGTAGAATGCATTCCTGTATAGTAAATTCCTGCTAGATAAAGGATTTTTCACATAAATACAAAAATAGAGCGTACAAAGTACCCGCGTCGGCACATTTTCAAACTTTAACAACCATTTACAACTATTAGGAAGTACATAAAAATATAATTGACTATATGAATATGTAGAGGAGAGTCCCCTCTATCTCTTGACTCAAATTTGAACTTTCTCGCGTGTTTAGTTTTTGCGTAACACGTCGTTTCGTATCAAAATCGGGCATTTTTACAAAAACCAAAATTTTTCGAAAACGTTGCGTGATGGAGCAATTCTACTTTCAGATTCGGTTTTAGGATGACAAAGTGTATAAGAATCACCCAACAGGTATTGCAAAATTTTTTTCTTGTTGGACAGTGTTATTAATCCTTCCAAGACATTCCTCTGTTCCAGTTGTCAAGCTCATCATTCTCAACAACTGTTTCGTGCGGCTGGTATGCAACTGGCGGTCTCTTTTAGTTTTTCAGATATTCCAAAAAACTGTCAGTGTCACTATTGCGAATTCTGCCCATATCAATGACCGAATTTATTCTTTAGGGCCGAGGAGGGATTCCGCCTCTCCCTCTGCAAACCCATTCCGAAAAAAACTAGCACAAACTCACTCTGAAATTTAGTTTAATGAAAACAGAGATCAGCAACGTAACTTGAGTTTTGGTCATTTTCCGATATAAATTTAAATGAATTTCGGAGTGAGCTTGTGTTAGGTTTCCCAAGGAAGGAGTGCAGGGGGCGGAGCAGAAACCCTCCTCCGCCCCAAAGAACAAATACGGAATTTGCAATAGTAGCTCTGACAGTTTTTTGAGAATATGTATCTTTTAAACTAAAAGAAACCTCCAGTTACACATATCGGAAAAAGTTATGCAGAATGATGACCTTGACAACATATGTATTTCGATTTCATCAAAGTCCGTGAGGAAGAGGCACTACGACAAGTTTACATTTATTCGACAGATTCTTCATCATCATTTTTTTTTTAAGTTCACGCGGTATATGTATCTGTACAAAACGTTGACGAGTAGACTATGCTGACATACGAGCACCACGGACGTGGACGTATAGTGAAAATTCAATCGTAGTAGTAGCTACAGTTTTTCGCGAATACTTAATTAATTATATAATTGCAGAAACTAAGGCTGAGCGGCGGTTACATGTTTAAGAAAAAGTTGTTCTGAATTTCATCCTGGAAACATATTAAAAAATCATCTAAATCGGTGAGGTGTAACCTTTTATGCACAATTACCCATTTTTATCCAATACGTATCAAAATTTTGTTATAAAACAATTCTAACTATAAAATAAATCTTTTGTAAGATACCATCTTAAAGCTATGTGTGTAACTTTTATGCAGAACAATTTTTCAATTACGATACAAATTATGTACTGTAGATACTCTGTGTCTGTATATGAATAATTCATATGTCCTAAATTATTATTGAAAGCATGTAACTTCCAACACTTAACGTATACATATGTATTAATTTGTATTTACTTATACAGAGTGTTTTGTACTACGTACGATGTGCTCTAAGAAATGGACAGGGAACACAAAATCAATGGAAAAGGTTCATATTAACATATGTCATCTTTGAATTTGTTTCAAAGTTGTAGCCAGTTTTGTGTTTCAATAATCTGTGATGGTGTGTGTACGTAGAGGGGGCATTAACTTCACCTTGGTAACCGAGACAGTTTCAACTTTGTTAATATAATCCGGTAGATTTTTACGAGAAAATGCTAGAAATTCGTGTTTTTTAATGTTAGAAATTTATTGGTTTAAAAGTTACACGTATGTAAATTTAAGCGATTATAAACGTTTCTGACAGGCAATGGCGCCGCCATATTGGTATGTACTTTAAACATGCATAACTTTTGAACCAGTGAATTCCTAACATTAAAACTTGAATTTTTAACATTTTTTCGTCAAAATTTACAGGATAATATAAAAAAAGTTAAAAATTTCTGGGTTGTCAAGGTGAAGTTTAACAAAAAAGAAGCGTAAATCTAAAGAGATATTACTATATAATAGTATTATACTACCCTTTAACAATAATCACTGTAGTAAAGATATTTCAGCAAGCCGAATGTTTTTGGTCAGGTATTGTAGCTAAACTAATGTTAACTCAATTATTGCTTAAAAACACACAGTACTATTTTGTATACCCAGTTAGCCAAACCTGCTTCGAGCAATTTTTATCAGTGTTTGTAATCGTACTTTTCGAACAAAAGACGCTCATTGTGGTGCCAAGATCATGCCTGGAACAGAATGTGGTCTCTATTTGCTATGAATTTACCGACAAAATTTGTTGACAAATTTCGAGCGTAACACGGAAACAGATGAGTCGGAATTTGTCGATAAGTTTTGGTGGCGAATTCATAGCAAATTACTTACTGGGTATATATACATGTATGCAGTATAAGATAAAAGATAAGTAGATAATAACTTCAGATATACAGGGTGTTCGCGATAATTTGTACCAGCGTTTTTTTTTCGTAGAAGGTAAACATTAGAAAAAAACCGAAGAGGAGATAGTTGTGGCATATTTTACTAGCAATATGATAGCGTGTTTCAATTTTTTGTATTTTTAATATTTTTTTAGAAACAAAGGTGACCTTCATTTTTTTTAATGAAATGCTACATATTTGTTTGCGTCATATGAAAACGGACATTGAGACAAGTTCAACCATGCTGTATACTATGGTCTTCAGGGTCATACAAGGGTAGAAATAAAAGAATTAGATTTAACATTTCGTAGTATTGTATTTACTAGTATGTTGTAGTGATAAGACTACAAGTCCCGTCTCTACAAACTGCTAATCGCATATGCCACATCTGGTCGTGTGGCCACAGCCAAAAACATTAGTGTATCAATTAAGGACTGGTACGGGAACGTTGTTGCTCCTTCAGTTCTTATATCTGGCCCCTTTTTTAATTTTTGGCTTCAGTCTGCAGGAGTACTTGCACCTTTACAATTTTTCATTCCAAATTTTAATAGTAGATCTTTTACATATTTCCTTTGGCTAATGGTAATGGTTCCTTCATTTAAATCTTGATTAAATTCCATTCCCAAGAAATAGTGTAACGGACCTAGATCTTTCATTTTGAATTCGCTTGATAGGCCATCTTTGACTCTAACGAAAGTGTCGTGGTGATTAGTGGCCAGGATTAGATAATCGACGTATACAGCGACTATGAGTATAATATCGCTTTTCCTCAGTACATAGATACATTTGTCAGCATTCGATGGTTTTAAACCAAGTTTCCGCAGGCTCCAGTCAAGTTTTATGTACCACTGTCTTCCAGATTGCCTTAAACCATGTAGAGACTTGTTTAATAAACACACATGGTCTTTCTTACCTGGTTCAACGAAACCGTCTGCTTGTTCCATGTAAATCCTTTCATCGAGATCGCCATTTATGTGGGCCATAACTACGTCAAGCTGGTACATTTTAAGATTGTACTTAGCAGATATGGCTGTCAAAATTCTTATGGAACTGAGTCTGGCTACGGGCGCAAAAGTCTCGTTAAAATCTCTTCCTTCTTGTTGTGCATATCCTTTGGCTACGAGACGCGCCTTGCGTCGTTTGATGCTGCCGTCGCTTTTATATTTAGTTTTCAAGACCCAACGACATCCAATGACGTTCTTGTCTTGTGGTCTCTCGACTAGTTTCCATGCATCGCTCTGCATCAAGGCATCGAATTCTTCTTTCATGGCCAACTTCCATGCTTTGGCATCATCTCCAGTTAACGCTTCTTTTACTGTTGGGTCCACTGGTTGGCTCCATGCTAATGCTGCTTCTTGTAAAATAGTGGTTTCAGGTATCTCGTTGTATACCTTCCTTGGTCTTCCTCTATGCCCTGCACGAATCAACTTCGGCCTTCCTGGACCTCTTCTGGAACTGGTTGTCCGCTCGTTTTCTCCTAGATCAGCATTTGCTTCCGATTCAGGCTCACGTTCATCAGCATCTGCTTCGGATTCAGGTTTACGTTCATCAGCATCTGGTTTGGATTCAGGTTCAGGTCCATTTGAAGTACCGCGTTGTTCTACGTGCGTTTCAAGATTTATTTCAAAAGTTTGATTTTTTTATACAACCTTATCGAGCGTTCTGGATTCACTGAAGTCTTCCTGAAATATAACGTCCCGGCTTATGACGATTTTGTGTGCATCGGGGTTCCACAGTCGATACGCTTTGGACTCACTCGAATATCCGACAAAAACACATTGCGTTGACTTTGCCTGAAACTTATCCTTCCAAGGGGTTTTATCAAGGAACCATGACTTGCAGCCGAAAATTTTCATATGGCTCACGTTAGCTTTTACACGCTTGTACGTTTCAAACGGTGTTTTATGTAGCAAGCTCTTCGATGGACATCTATTTCTAATATATGCCGCAGTAGCAATTGCCTCAGCCCAAAAAGATTTTGGCAATTTTGATTGAAGTAGCATGCATCTTGCCATTTCCACCAAAGTTCTGTTCATGCGTTCCACTGTCCCATTTTGCTGCGGAGTGTACGCTACTGAACGTTCACGCTGGATCCCACTTCCCCTTAAAACTTCTGAAAAAATTGACCCACAGTATTCAAAACCATTATCAGTTCTAAGAGTTTTATTTTTTCTGTTCGTTGATCTCTCAGCCATGGCTTTGAAATCTAAAAATGCACTCTTGACCTCGTCTTTTGATTTTAAAAAATATACTTCGATCCACTTCGATTTTTCATCAATAAATGTTGCGAAGTAAGTTGCACCACCATTTGATTTGTTTCGCATGGGACCACATAAATCTGAGTACATCATAAACTCTGCTGTTAGATTTTACAGGGAAGCGTTTTGCTGTCTGCTTACCTTGTACACAGATGTCGCAAAATTTCATTTTATCACCAGCTTGAAAAGACAATCCTTGTACCATATCTTTTGATACTAACATCCTTAGATCTTTTTCATTTAAGTGTCCATAGCGTGAGTACCATTTGTCCAAGGTGTTATTTTTGGTACTCACCATGTTTACAAGCTCTTCATTTGTCTCGAGGAAGTAAAGGTCTCCTTTCTTTCGAGCTATTGCCACTAGTTGTGACTTATAATTTGTAATACAAGCTTCATCCCCTGTGAAATTGACTTTGTAAACGTTTTGCACGATTTTGGGAATTGACAATAAATTTGTCCTTAGATCAGGTACGTAAAGTGCATTATCCAGTCTTATCCTCTTCGTATGTCCATAATTGAGTACATTGATGTTGTCGCTTGACTCTCCTGCGTCTCGATGGCAACTGAACTCTCTCCGATCGGCAGTTGATTTTCTGAGGGCTATGGGAGGGGATGGAGCAATTTGTTTATGATTCCCTATTGAAATTTCATGGTGCTTTGTCCCAGGTACCAAACCCGCGGTTGTCCTCGACCGCCCATTGTAAGCACAAGAACGTACACCAGACAATCAATTTAACAATATCACGCTCATTGTGTGGGCACTTCCCGAATCTCGCGACTTTTCCTTAGCCTGGCGGCCCCGGATTAACCTTTCGGTCTCTCCGTGCACGCTGGTAAACCTTCATTCCGTGGGGACGTCTCCCCTATTTTTGAGGTTTATTGCGGCCTAAGGTAGACGCGTCGCGTCTACCTTTACACGCACTGGCTTGATATGCAACAGAACGCAATCGCTTTGTCACAACGCGCCCACGAGATTCGGGTGACCATCGTTCGATAGTTTTCCACAATGTACAATTTTCAGCTAATACCGGTCTGCTCCATCCTCCTTCCATATCCTTTACAATACACGTATTTCCATACAATGAAATATTATCGGAATTTGTTGATATCTAATTACCACTATATCTGCGTGACGGACACTGCACGATCTTAATTCTATCCGCAACAGATGTATATCGTGCCTTCTCCATTTATACTGATAGTTTTGTCTGTCGCCGAGCGGACATCTCCATGCCTAGAGATTCTAAAATCTGTAAACAGGCTACGATCGTGGCACATATGAGAGGTTGCACCGCTATCCAAACACCAAATATTTTTTAAAAACGCAGTACGACAATCCTGCTTCAGTGACAATGCACCCTCGCCACGGATCATGAAAGCTTCATCTGCTTGCGATGCAGACTGCTGTCGGTCAGAGTTTCTCTTCCAGCATTGCGAAGCTTTATGTCCAACTTTTGAGCAAAAGTTGCACTTGTACTTGGATTTATAATTAGTGTTCGACTGTCTGGTATCAATATTTTGGTGTGTAGGTTTTTCATACCTGGTAACTCTGCTATGCAGTTCAGACTTTCTATACGTCGTAAACGTAAGGAAACAAGTGAGACTGAAAGAAAAATTATTATAAAACTGCATAATCAGTGCAAATCATTGCGAGAAATAGCAAAAACGATTAATAGCCCACATAGCACTATACAAGGAATTATAGATCGATATTTTGAACGGAAAACCAATAAAAATAAAGCGAAATCTGGTCGCCCTCGAAAACTTAGTTCACGCGATGAACGTTTTATAGTGCGTGAAATAAAAGCAAATCTTAAAATTAGTGCCCCTAAGATCGCTGCTGAGCTTGCAAACAACGCTGGAGTAAGTGTATGTGCCAGCGCTATTCGTAATTGTTTACGAAATAATGAATACCACGGCCGAGTTGCTCGCAAGAAGTATTTCGTAAATGCCGCAAATAGAAAGAAGAGACTTGATTTCGCGAAAGATAATATTAATAAGCTTATCGAGTTTTGGCGAAGAGTCATATTTACTGACGAAAGTAAATTTAATGTTTTTGGCTCTGATGGCAAGTGTACGGTCTGGAGGAAGAAAAATACAGAGCTACAAAAAGAAAATCTATGTCCCACAGTAAAACACGTCGGAGGTTCGGTTAATGGTTTGGGGTTGTATGAGTGCTGCTCAAGTGGGGTCATTACACTTCATCGAGGGAATCATGGACCACAAAATATACCTAAACATATTAAAAACCCATATTGTAAGTAGTGCAGAAAAAATGGATATAAAAGACAACTTTATCGTCACTCAAGACAATGACCTCAAACATACAGCACGCAACACAGGAGAGTGGTTGTTTTATAACACACCACAATATTTGAAAACACTTCTGCAATCATCGGATATTAATGCGATCGAAAATTTATGGGATCTGCTTGATAAAAAAATCCGAACCCAGCATATTTCAAGTAAAGAACAATTAAAACTTTCTCCTCAAGAGGAATGGTGCAATATTACACACGAAATCACATCCAATTTACTGGATTCCATGCCAAGAAGACTGAACGCAATTATACAGTCGAAAGGCAATCCAACGAAACAGTAATTTAATTTATTTTCGCAAATTATAACACGTTTATTGCTACATTTGTTACGTGTACGAATACTTTTTGCGTGCTAATTTTGAGAGACTTCAGACTGTTTTTAATATATCTCATTAACGTTAACTTTTCGTTAATTTATTTATGTCACATTTTGTAGTTGAAACATATAATAACCGTAATTGTGTTTTTGTTTTATAAAGAAATGTACAATTACATAAAGAAATATATGGTTTTCTAAGACTATAAGAGGTGTGCGAATACTTTTTACACTCACGGTATGTAGCATTCCATTAAAAAAAATGAACGGAACCCTAGTAGAGTACGGTAAGCATGAATGTGGTCATCGTACGTTAAGTTATGCTTTTTGAAGAATAATTGCTTCGGAGGTCATTTGAAGGTCAACATATTATACATGAATGAATTTGTCATTAGCTATAATGTTACACTAATCAAAATACATCGTTCCATTTACAAAAACGACGACGACCTTGAAATATCGGGAAATGTGGCCTAGAGAAAAAAACTTCTCTGTTACAATAATTGCCCCACTGAACCAAACATTTTTTCGTATTACTAGAAACAACGGAGATATTTTCGGTGCCTCACCCTGTATACCAGTGTTTGTTCCTCATATAGTCCGTATAGTAATAGAGAAGATAATAGATATATTTATACATATAATATATAAAATTTATTACTTATACATGTAATATATATTTTACAATACATATACAATGTATAAAATTTATATTCATTAAATGGTTTAGCTTACTAATTAAAGTTGGCGGCATGGGCGCACTGATCTATTCAGTCAATTTTTGTGGCCACATGCAGAGTCGCCAGATCAGGGGTATTGACTCGAATTGATTTTCTGGCTACATGTAACTAATAGTAAGGAAACAAATCACATTGATTGCTAGGCTGAGATACCGTATACCGTATCCAGTTATAATATACATACATACATACATGCACAAAGTTTCATCGAAATCGGTTGACACATAAAAAAGCTGTAGGCATTGATCGATGTAAGAATCTTTCAATTTTGGTCTTACGATTAATCGTAACGTTACGATATAAATCGTAGTTTATCGCATATTTTGCCAATTTTAATGATTAGCTCCTAGCAACCTCAATCAATTTGATAAAACTTTGTGCACGTGTATGTATAGCTTACATAATTTAAATTTTCATTATAAGCACAGACAAAAAAGTTAAAAAGCGTGATCTTACTTTTTTCTTCGCAATTTCGACCAATGGTAATTTTTTCTTAATTCGTTTTTTTTTTATTAAACATCATCTAGTAAACTAATCTTTCTAACATCTCAATTTTTAAAAAGTTTTTAAAGGGTGTCTACTTAATTTTGACCCCGACTGTATGCACAGGGTATACAAAAAGTAATGGTCATCGGTCCTACAGGTGAATCTACACTTCTGGCTCGGTGGACATTTGTAAAAGAAACGTCGCAAAATTGTTTATAACAAAGAAAATTGTTGTGAAAGTTTTTTTTTACATCAACACTTTCTACATATCGAGAAGACAAAAAGTTTGAAAGGAACAATACATATGCCGCAAACAAATAGTTATTAAGATATAAGCTGTTACAGTTTTTGCAAAATTTGATTGTGTGGAGTTATACGTATAGACTAAAGCCTATTACATACCACTACAGTCCACCTGACCGGATCACTGTCATTCGTCGCTAGAACCGTACCAAGTCATCATCTCCCTATCCATTCAGATAACTTTGAAATTGCAAAATATTAAAGAAAACCTTATATCCATAGTTACACATAAGAATGCAAATCCTACATTATAGTATACTAATGTAATGTACACTTATAAGATTTATTAGATTTATTAGAAAAACGTGAAGAGTTTCGCTGCAATAACAGAGAATCTACATTCAATGTTCTTTTCTTGATCGTATCAATTTCGCACTGCCGTCCCACGTCGAAAGCCCGAGGCGAAAGCCCTCCAGGACCCCTCGATCCAGACTACTGTCGAGACAATAGCCGGGAGAGAAAGGTCCCACCCACTGCGCGCTGAAGTGCTCACCGTCCTCCCGACCATATAGGACACTCCTGCATGAGGAGCTCTCATCCTCCGGTCAGTGTAGAGGAGCGGTTTGAACTGGGCGCGCCCGGAGTAGATGTTAGGGAAGCTCCCGCCAGGAGCATGGCGTTACGCTGTTTGCGAGCCGGATTCAGGTTAACACATTCAGCGCCGACCCCGCGAAAACGCGGGATTCTGAGTCTGTCGCTTGATCGCCGGCCCCGCGAAAACGCGGGTTTCTGAGTCTATCGCTTGAGCACCGGCCCAAGGATAATGCGGATTTTCTTTTGCTTTAAATGGCGAATACGTTGCCGGCGTTCAGGCTTTAAATGTTTCTTATGCCGCCGGCGCTCAAAGTGTTAAGTTTAGTCGTGCATGCAATAGAAACGTTGATTACTTTAACCCCATCACATACAAATATAACGCAATTTGATGCGTCCGAAAAATACTATTTAATTCGGCTCAACTGAACACTTATGTGCAAGCTTAGAAACAGAACATTTCATTTTGAAGTTTGCAGTGCTATATAACATTTAATCAGGTTGATATACAGGGTGAATTCGATAAAGCAGGACACCTAAATATCTCCTTTACTTTTCGTTGTACAAAAAAACTTCGTAGGACAAAGTTACACTGTTTGAAGGGCCACATATAACGGTGTAAGGGAAAAAAATTCAAGGTCATTTTTATGAGATTTCAAGGTTATCGATGTTTTTTTAAATGGCATGATATATTTTCGTTAACGTAATGTTGTAGCTGACAAAATAACGAATTCATGCATGTAACACAATATGACCTTCAAATGACCTTCAACCCAGAAAAATGGTATAAATAAAATTCAACATGTAAGATTCATTTGATGTATTTCTGTTACGCCAAATGTTCAAAAATACATCCCTTCAGCTGCTATACATTCATTCAGCCGTGAAGTTACAGAACGTAGTGCTGTGTAATTCATTTCTGAGGAAATCGACGCACAAGCCTGGACGATTCTTTCTTTCATGTCGTCTATAGTCGTTGGTGGTTCACTATAAACATCGTCTTTTAGTTTTCCCCATAGATAAAAATCAAGGGGTGTAAGGTCTGGTGAGCGAGCTGACCATAATACGGGTCCGTTACGTCCAATCCAACGATTTGGAAACTTGTTATTTAAAAATTGTGTTACGACACGGGAAGAATGGGCCGGACATCCGTCATGTTGATACGACATATTTTCATGAATGTTCAAGGGTGTATTTTCCAGGAGAATTGGTAACGATTCTCGTAAAAATGCAATGTATTTTTCTGCATTTAATGTTCCGGTAATAAAGTGAGGTCCAATTATTTGGTTATCTAAAATTCCGCACCAAACATTGACGGACCATGGTCTTTGTTTGTCGACTGTCCGTAACCACCGCGGATTTTCAGATGACCAATAATGCAGGTTTTTTAAATTTATTTGCCCGTGATTTGTAAACGAAGCTTCATCGGTAAATAATACTTGATTAAAAAATGCTCTATCGTTTATCAATTGTCTCAATCCCCACCGGCAAAAGTTTACACGATTTACAAAGTCTCTACCATGAAGTTCTTCATGAATTGATAGGTGAAATGGGTGAAATTTGTGTTCCTGGAGTATTTGCACTAGACATTTTTTACTAATGCCACTTCCTCGTGCGATTTGGCTCGTACTAGCATGAGGGTTTGTATTCACTGCTGCCAGAACATTAATTGTGTTTGCTTCATTCCTTACAGTCCTCACCTTTGTACGTTTTTTATTTTCGACACTACCAGTTTCACAGAATTTATTTATCAAATTGGAGTAAACGGAAACTGATGGACAATTACGTTTAGGAAATCGGTCCTTGTACAACTGCACGGCTTCTCTTAAACACTGTCGACTTTCTCCATAAATGAAAATCATATCAATCTTATCTTCCTTCGAGTAACGCATTGTGAAACGTTCATCGATAAACTGATCGAGAAATCTTAGAAACTGTAGAAATCTGATAGCAAGAAGGTCTTCTGAGTAATTAGTAGTGGATAAACACGATTCTGTACGAACGTATAGGTGAAGGTATATCATAATTGTCCTCCTGTCAACACCGAATCTGTTATTATGTTATGTATTGCGATACATTTGAATGTATAGCAGCTCAAGGGGTGTATTTTTGAACATTTGGCGTAACAGAAATACATCAAATGAATCTTACACGTTGAATTTTATTTATACCATTTTTCTGGGTTGAAGGTCATTTGAAGGTCATATTGTGTTACATGCATGAATTCGTTATTTTGTCAGCTACAACATTACGTTAACGAAAATATATCATTCCATTAAAAAAAAAAACATCGATAACCTTGAAATCTCATAAAAATGACCTTGAAATTTTTTTTCCCTTATAACGTTATATGTGGCCCTTCAAACAGTGTAACTTTGTCCTACAAAGTTTTTTTGTACAACGAAAAGTAACGGAGATATTTAGGTGTCCTGCTTTATCGAATTCACCCTGTATAATGATAACGGACAATAATTAAGTAATATTATACAATAATAAATCAGTAGTTCTGTAATGTATGAAACATTTCAAAATATTTTGGAATATGTAGAGGAACTACAGTGAATTCTTGTCATAAATCAGTTGCACGGTTCTGGCGACTGACAATTAGACGAAATCTGAGGTTCTCGCCGAACGTTGCATTTGACATACACAGTACACGCTGGAAACCCAAGAGTCACTATCCGTCTCTAAGTCATAAACCTATGACTATGACGGATAGTGACAAGAAGGCTGAGAAAATGTCTTTCTTCGAGACAATGTTGCACGTAGAAACGGACAGCGAAGCTCGAGAGCGGGGTATACCCCGTGGTGGTGTGGGTAGTTACAATGACTCTCAACCGCGAAGCTGGCAGTGACTTGCAACGAGAATTCACTGTAGACATTTTATATACTGCCAAGTTGTAATTGTTTATTAAGTTCTCCTACGTCGCACAGTGGGGTATTTGCCCCGGAAATGCGGTCAAAGCCATTTCAATATTCTCTCAACATTTAAACTGCTATAACTTTGGCAAAATTTATCCAAATTTGATGAAAAAGCAACCATTTTAAAGCTTGAGATTTCTACTTTCTGCGATATATACCGCTTTTACTAAAATAGGTGTTTTGAGTGCAAAATCTGTCCTTACAGAGTACCGCGGATTATAATAAATATTTTTACGTTATTCGTCTATTTTATGTACACTATCGAAGATATTTAATATTAGTGGTGAAGAATACATATGTGAAGTACGTGCCATTTAATAGGAAACCCTGTATTTCTATTCATTTTCATCCGAACATGCGTCACAAAGTTCTTCGCCTGAGAATACTTCCTCCTCATTTGATGTTGTTCTTTCTTCTCCTTCCTCTTTTTCCTCATTATCATCAGCATCTTCTTCTTCTTCTAATGCTTATTCTTATACAATTGATGTCGGCTCAGAAGGTAGAAGCAATTGCAATGTCTCGCTTAAAAAGGAGTTAGATTTTTTCTTCATAGTCGATCGTATACTAGATATCAGAGGATCGGAAGTAATTAAAAGTCTGTTGAGTACGTCTATATTACACGCTTTTCTAGAACATTTTCGTGTACGATCTTCTCTATAACGACGAAAGTGTTTGTTTCTTGTCTCGGCTGTTTCTTCTAACAGCCTCCCAATGGATAAACTAGCATTTTTAATAATTAATGGTCCGTGGATTAGTAACTTGTGCATGGTGGGTGACATCGAGTACCAGGAGTATAGTTTAATATATAGCTTTGCAGTGTCCATAGTAAAAGTTTCAAATTTATTTAAATCTATTTGGTAACCGCTTGAGATTGTTTCTAATATGACTCTAAATCTATATATGTATTAGTTCTATACCAATCCCAGTAGTGGTAGATGATATTTGATGGTTTTTGGTATATCAACAGTAATTCCTATTTGAGTTTTAAATTCCCTTGTATGACATTCTTTCTTTCCGCGACTGAACATTTTTCATCTTTTGGTCGTATTTTCCGAATGTATAATTTATAAGATAAATGTAGTAAATTTTCAAATATTTTTATTCTAGCATGTAGAATCGACAAACCAAACTTTAATACAGCTACATTAATTTCAATTATACTACTCAATTATGCTACTTAATTTGTGAACAAAAACGTGTGCTTAACAGTTATAGGTCTATTTCCATAAATTTCTGTTTCTCTTAACAGTATAACACTAACCGGAGATCTGTGTGGTCTACTAACTCTTGCAGATTTACTTCTGCAAAAGTGTCACTTACAATGAATGCTTCTTGAACAGAAAGATTAGTTCTTAGCCTTCTGTAAAAAGTAGTTTAATATAAAAAAGAAAATAGATCTTAAAAAAATATAAATTGCGGCGCGCAAAAACAATAGACAACATGCGTGACAACCGGGTTGTTAATTCCCGCGTTCGCCGATAGCTACGATTGCGTACACATAGTGTGCGTCTCCACTTGAGAGTAAAATCAAACAAATTTTCAATTCTTTAAATTTTATTATAAATTTTTTAAAAAATCTTTTTCTATAGTAAAATCCTCTAAAATGCCGCTAAATTTATTCTTTTCTAAATTTATTCTGTCACTATAGTGCGGGTCACGTAAAAATACGTATTTAGTAGATTTGTGCTAGAGAGCGGGTATCGTATAAATACGATGGGCATTGTATGTATGATGTTTGTGTTGCTAAGCAACGCTTTGCACTGTTTCTTCCCAGATGGTTTGTTTGTCGAGCTGCACGCGTAAGTCCGCGGCGAAGTATACCCACATGCCAAGTGTTAATTTAATCTATATAATAATTTTCAATTAAAATTTTTTTACAAAATAAAATTTACTATATTTAATTTTAATCCCATTAAAATTTTCATTCTGAATTAAATTACTAAAGCATTTTATTTAATACATTTTAACCCTATACAAATTTATTGCGAAATTATTTTAATTTCGATCAAACCGCTCTTTATTCGTCAGTATTCGGTAATTGTCCCGTTACCTTTATATCCTTGCTCTACCGAATTTCATATCCTCACCATTGATTATAATACGCGGTACTCTTTAAGGACAGATTTTGTACTCAAAACACCTATTTTAGTAAAAACGGTATGTAGCACAAAAAGTAGAAATCTCAAGCTGTAAAATGGTTGCTTCTTCATCAAATTTGGATAAATTTTAGCAAAGTTATAGCAGTTTAAATATTGAGCGAATATTGAAATAGCTTTGATCACAGCCTCATACCTTTCGGCAGGAATGCGGCTGTAAGACGTCCGATTGGGTCATCCCACACGAACTTTGGGTTCTAGCCGAATTATTAGCTGAAGTGTGTGACGTCAAAGCATAACTATTGGATGCAAGCGGGCACCCCGCTTGCCTTTGTGCCGTCTTGAGTGACTGCCCTAGCAGCACAAAAATATTGGATAAATGAGCCGTTTATTTTGAAAGTGGCCTAAGTACACTTATACTTAAATTAAGATATTTAAGGGTTTGTGTTTCAATAAAATTAAAAATATAGGTATAGGATACCAATGTGTTATACTGCTTAAGTGTATCTAATAGAGTTAAATTTACAGTTCCTATTAAAATAATAGCAATTATTAATTGAATATAGCAATTATTAATTGTTTTCTTACCAAAAATGGAGTTAAGCCACTTTCAAAGTTAACAACCGTATTCGTTATAAAATTTGAAAGAGCCCAAGTCCATTCGATATAATTTAAAATGCTTCAAATTGAAAAAGCAATACTTAATTTACTTTATATATCTTTGCAACACTTCAAAAATACAATTTATGCAATTCAGGACATTTTCTAACTACATAAATTACATAACAATTTTCTCATGCTCATCTACATTTTGTGTAGACGGGAGGGATTTGAAGAAGACATGGTGTTCCGGTGGTATGTATCGTAGTAAGCCCATCATGTCCTTGTATTTCGCAGTTGCAATTCGTCTTATATTTTTATAAAGTGGTGACAATACAATATTGTCGAACTTTCTTGGTCTACCCTGACGTGGTAATAAATTCAGGACTTTAAATTTTGCATTCTCATCCATTGATATCTTATGGAAAATTTTATATGGTTCATCTCTAAAAAAACGCATCCAGCATATTTTTAACCAATTTATTGTTTCTACGTTAGAATTCTTTACCCTTTTAAAAATTGCGTCCTCCAAAAATTTTATTGATATGAAATCCTCTTATTTCATTTCATTTAAAATAAAGTTATTACCTTTCCGGTACTTTTTGTCCGAGGGGCATTATCAATAATGTAGGAGGCAGATGTGTGTGCGTGTGTGTGTGTGTGCGTGTGTGCGTGCGCGCATACGAGAGCGTTGACGGCGTTGCGAGCGTTGTGAAGAACAAGCGGTAGCGACCGCGAGAACGAGCGGCAACTTTAGACTATTTACGGTGACAACCAAATTGTTTATCAAAATCTAGAATGTTCGATGGAGACCGATATAAAAGGACGCGTCCGTGCCGCGGGAGCGATTTGCAAAAGAATCATTGTTACGATACGATCCGTTTAACGATTTTGTATTTTTCTCGACGTGCGAAGTATTTACGTGATTCTCTGTGATTGACATCGTGCATATTTCTAATAAAAAGTGGTTATTTAAACATACTCCTCTTACAATAATGGATTGGACCTAGGCCACTTTCAAAGTGATGGTTTTAATGATTGAACTAACTGCAGAAACGTATGTGTCCAAAATTATTGTATATACTCTAAATATACTTAACCGCAAATGTTGTTTATGACAGCTAACTTGAAGTTGTACACGTAATTACGGGCAACAAAAAATAATTGACAAATGAACTTAGGCCACTTTCAAAATAAACGGCTCAAATATCTTTTTCAAATATTGAAAAAATTTTTTTTAAGGCACACTTTTTCATATGATAAAAATATTGGATCTAAATATTGTACATATGTACAAGAAATGTAAATTGAATATTTAGAAAATATAAGTTAAATAATATATATATATATATATATATATATATATATATATATATATATATATATACAGGGTGAGTCACCTAACGTTTGCACCTCAAATATCTTTGTTGTTTCTAAAGATACGTAAAATGTGGTAAGGACAAAGTTGAATGGTACAATGGGGCTGACACGATGCCATAAAAAAATTTTGTTTTTATGTCATTTTTTTTAGAGACATGTAGGTCATCTTGACTTTTTTTAAATGGAACCACCCTTTTTTAAACAGCTACAATGATAGTCCCTTTCATTAGGAATGCAGTGACTATATTATTACAAGGTTATTTAAGGTCAAGGACAGAAAAAACGTATGAAACTAAAATATGGAAGCAGAATACCTGTATTTTATAAATGTATAATTGGGCCATGATTAGTGATTGTTGCTTCGTCCGTAAACAAGACATTAGAAAAAAATGAATGATTTAGAAGGAATCCCCATTGACAAAAGTTAATTCTATTTTGAAAATCATTCCCGTGCAATTCTTGATGGAGGGATATGTGGAACGGATGAAATTTATGTCGGGCCAGAATTCGTATTACGCTACTTTGACTTATGCCTGCTTTCCGGGAAATTTTTCTCGTACTCACGCGAGGATCGACAGCTATAGCTCCTAAAATATTAATTTCATTGTCTTCATTAGTCGTGGGATTCTTCCGTTTGTGCTGTCTTGCATTAACACTTCCAGTACTTCGAAACAACCTGTACGTATTAATGAAAGTCTGTCTAGAAGGAGTGTTTCGCTCGGGGTACCTTCCTTCATAAAGTAGGTAATCGGGCCTGCACTGCATTTTGTCTACATTCACAGTAAATCGTGAGCATATCACACTTTTCAGTCATTGAATAAGACGTAATCGCATTTGGAAACATACTGATAGTAAATAAGAATGCTGAATAACAATAACATTGAAGGACCTTAGTATGTTTACTTTAACTACGACCATACTATGTTTACTGTTTACTACAAGTCTCAACCGCGATAAACGTATTCTGCTTTCATATTCTAAATCTTATACGTTTTCTCTGTCTGTGACCTTGAATGACCTTCGAATAATTATTGTCACTGAATTCCTAATGAAAAGCACTATCATTGTAGGTGTTTAACCCTTTCCTTACGGCAGCCTGCTTCGCTGGAGTGACGCCACTGAACGGGTCACCGTGCCGCGAAGTGTACACTTTGCATGTCAGTATATTTCGATGTTCCGACTTATGTCTCTCAACGCTACTTTGTGATTGTCTTGTATGTACACTTTGTGCCGATTATAGTTGGCACCTGTACACACAGGTTGTCTCGCGAACGCCGACAATAGTCGGCACCCGTAACGAAAGGGTTAAAAAAGGGTGGTTCCATTTAAAAAAGTGAAGGTCACCTTGATATCTCTAAAAAAATGACATAAAAACAAAATTTTTTTTGGCATCGTGTCAGCCCCATTGTACCATTCAACTTTGTCCTCACCATATTTTACGTATCTTTAGAAACAACAAAGATATTTGAGGTGCAAATGTTAGGTGACTCACCCTGTATATACAGGGTGGTTGGTAACTGATGGTACAAGCGGAAAGGGGGTGATTCTACGCGAAAAAAGAAGTCGAAAATATAGAATAAAATGTTTTTTGCATCCGAAGCTTCGTTTTCGAGAACATTGAGTTTGAAAATGCAGCCAATGCGCGTGTTATTCGATAGGAATTGTCTGCTGCGTCTGATCATGACCTACCAATTCTACTTCCTGCGCATACTAAAGCACGCGAACCCGACGGATCTTTAAATTCGATTTTCTCGAAAACAAAACCGCAAACGAAAAATTTTTATTCTATATTTTTGACTTCTTTTTTCGCGTAGAATCACCCCCTTTCCGCTTGTACCACCAGTTACCAACCACCATGTATATAAGTTAAATATTCAACAAAAATTAGAAACCATCCATATACATATATACTTTTCTATGCATTGCTTGAGGGAATATTCCACTTTTTCTTCGAACGGACCTTACTATTACAATTGAGAAATTTGTATGCAGTTGACAGAATTCGAACTCAGTACTTACGATTTTCTTGATGATGTGCATCCTCGCTAAGCCATGCGAACCTGCATTGCTACGTTCATTACTTTTTATTCTAGTAAAGACTCAAATCATATCAAATGATCTAATTAGAAGAGATAAACTACTATTAAAAAAATTTTTAGGTAAAAGTCAAATTACATTTTTTTAATGAAGCATATTATTAGTGTAAAGAAAGTAATCTCTGCGTGCATGCATGGAGAGGGATGCCGAAGCAACCCGAGCGTTGCCGAACCGAGCCGACGTAGTCGGTACGCGAGTCGTAATACTTTAGTCTGTAGTCGTCGTAGTTAGTCGTGCGTAGTATCCTCACGCTTCAGAAAAGAATAGAACCTTTATATCTTGTATACATTAACATAAAAGTACCACTGTTAATAACCATAATAACTACTTATAGAATATACATTGTTAACATAAAACAAGGTATAAGCAAGTGTATTTTCCTCTCCACTTCCGCGCGGTAAAGTCTTTTCCTCGCAACAATTAGTATATTAACGATAAAGAGATATAAATATTTTCTTAAGTACTTCAATCGTATGTAAGCAATAGAAACACATACAATACATTTGCTAAATAAACAAAAACATTTTATTGTGAAAAACATAATATAATATATACATATAATGTTTTGTAACGTAAAGGATTGCGGTGGTTGCGGAATGACAGGAGTCGGAATATCTGGAGACATAGGATATATTTTTCCAAGCTCGTTAGTACAAAGGATGAGGTGATAGGTTTTGTTATAAAATAGATTCTTTCAAGAGAGTGAGAGACAAAGCTAGCAACGATTAATTTAGGAAAAGTTTTTATATAATACGCGATACCACCATCGGGCGCGTCCGGTTTATTTCAACCGTACTCTCCCTCTGGGAATACGACGACGACGCGGTTTCGCCTGTTTTCTCATGTCCGATCGGCGGCCGGCCTTCATGGCTGTCCTCTCCGAAACGTACAGAGGAACCAGGCGTCCCTACTCTCAGGCGGCCAGGAAGCTACCCTGTTCTTTCCTCTCGGCGGGCGGCCCGCCTTCATGGCCGTCCTCTCCCATGGATCCAGAGAGGCGTCCAGGTGCAACCCCTGTCCTCTCCTGGGCTGCTGGGCGTCCGATAGCATTGCTTCGTACTCTCCCATCCTGTGGGCGGCCGTGGTCTTACTCGTCCTCTCCCACAGGTGCAGCTCTGCTGCTGGGCGTTCGATAGCATTGCTTCGTACTCTCCCATCCTGTAGGCGGCCGTGGTCTTACCTCGTCCTCTCCTACAGGTGCAGCAAGAGTGCTTGCTCCGCGGTAATCTACCGATATTTATATGGACTCGTTGCTATCTTTATCAATAACGCGTTACTAGGGGTCTAGAAGGTTCCAGATCCCGCGGTTCCCTTGAACCGCCGGCCGCGCTGCCTCGGCGCAATTCTTCTGTTACATCGGGGGGGGGGGGGTGACGAGGGGTCTTGACGCTTTATTGTTTCCTCGTCGCGTTACAGTTTTAAATAATTATTTAAAAGTTGTTTTATTCTTGATTCAGGATTAAAAAAAAAATATTTGTTTCATAATGTAAAATAAATACAATCTATATATTAAGAAAAAATATTCTATTTCTAAAGTGAAATAAATATTCATTTTATAAATATTGTATGTATGTATATTTGAATATTAAAAACAGATTGAATCTCATTTTAATATCATGTGAATGTGTATACAATATTTTACGCTACTAGGGATACTTGTCAGGCAGGGACAGCACACAATATAATTTTCGTTTTTCTGTACTGCGCAAGTTTCAAAGTCTGGACGATGTTTCTCTGTCCGTAGGAAAGTTTAATGTTACATTATTATGTAGTTTTAAGATTCAGAAGAGATAAGTATAACTTAGTTTTTTAGGGGAAAAACGCCGAAAAATGTGACTTTTATTTTTTTTTTCAACTATGACGTACCAAACTCAGCAATTTGAAAAAAAAAAAATTGAATATAATACTTACAACAATATCTCATTGCTAAATTAAATCTGTAGTAGTGTCTCTTCAATTTTTATATGAAGAAAAGAAAGAAAATAAAGAAATATATAGAAATATATATATAGAATATATATAATAATAATAATAAATATATATATATATATATAATATAGAAATATATATATATATATATATATTTTCTTTATATTTATAAAGAAAATTTAATACAAAAACTTACCTATTTCTGATGTTATTAAGCATTTCCGCAATGAAATGTGAATATAACTCGTATTTTTATAATCTTTTGTAATGATTGGCACCCAAAAAGACAAAAAAATGTATGTAATTAAGCATAGTAAGCAAAGACATACTTGAGTGGTACCAACGTCGACTACGCATAGCGACGGCCCTGGCGAGTCGAGAAAAGGCTGCAATGGCCGTCTGGCGCGAACGCGTCGCGCACACGCTGTCAATTAATATTTTCTGAACCTTCTCGTATATTAAGGGAACCAAATACTTTTCGTGAATGGTTTCTTTACCAGAAATGTCTGTAGAATGCATTCCTGTATAGTAAATTCCTGCTAGATAAAGGATTGTTCACATAAATAGAAAAATAGAGCATACAAAGTACCCGTGTCGGCACATTTTCAAACTTTAACAACCATTTACAACTATTAGGAAGTACATAAAAATATAATTGATTATATGAGTATGTTGAGGAGAGTCCCCTCTATCTCTTGACTCGAACTTTCTCGCGTGTTTAGTTTTTGCGTAACACGTCATTTTGTATCAAAATCGTGCATTTTTACAAAAACCAAAATTTTTCGAAAACGTTGCGTGATGGAGCAATTCTGCTTTCAGATTTGGTTTTAGGATGACAAAGTGTATAAGAATCACCCAACAGGTATTGCAAGACTCGAAAGAAGTTTGATTTTGTTGGACAGTGTTATTAAATAGGGAAAATGGGTCAAAAACTGGTTTCTTGCTTTTCCTCTATAACTACCCTTACAGATAAGGTATCGGGCTGAAACTTGGCAGAGAGGTTTCTTTTTTGGTAGGCTATAGAATGGTTCAAGCTCGATTAACATTGGGCCGGGGGTAAATTTGACCCCGAAACCCGGCTATAGTCTTTGTAAATTTACTTTATATTAGTATTTTGTAATGTAAGATTAGCATTCTTATGTATAATAGTGGATATAAGGTTTTCTTTCATACTTTGCAACTATCAAAATTATCTGAATGGGCGACGATGGAGAGAGACAACAGGGAGACGATGACTTGGTACGGTCCTAGCGACGAATGTCAGTGATACGGTCAGGTAGACTGTAGTAGTATGTAATAGGCTTTAGTCTATACGTATAACTCCACACAATCAAATTTGAAAGAACTGTAACAGCTTATATCTCAATACTATTTGTTCACTATTTGTTTGTGGCATTATGTATTATTTCTTTCAAACTTCTTGTGTTCTCGATGAGTAGAAGGTGTTGATGTAAAAAGAACTTTAACAACCATTTTTTTTTGTTGTAAAAAATTTTGCGGCAAGTTTCTTTTACAAATGTTCACCGGATTTACCCCTGTATATCCATTGACTTTTACTTTTACTTTTTATATACCCTGTACATGACCTATCGCCTTTATAACTTACTATATATATATATATATATATATATATATATATATATATATATATATATATATATCGGAAAAATTTAATTGAAAATTTCCATGAATCAAATTCTAGTATCATCCATAACATTTTAACCAGTCAGCTGTAGCGATCTCTTTTCAGAGCGCGCAGCTATGTTTGTCGCGAGAATCAAGCGATGACGGATATAGTCACAGACGAGGTATAAGGATAGACCTATCATCTTACGGGACTTCATGTTTCATGTTCTGAAATATCGACTGTTCAAAAAATCAGAGGTTTTGGTATGCCCTCTACGATTTAGGGTGGTGAGTTTAGGAATTATATTGAATTATAAGTATCGAAGGCGTAGTTGCCAAATCACATCCGAGAATATTCGTCGCATAGTTGCCAATTTACTGTTACTGTCGTGTAATGCTCAGCGGGTATTTCGACTATTTTCCAAGTTACAGTCGCAATTCTGGAAAAGTAAACGAAACGAGCCATTACATGATTAATTCAACCTGAATATTTCATCCCTCTTTAAATACAATGCTTTCTGTTTCTATACACATTTTAAAGCTGAATAAATGCTTTTTCAATTTATATAAATAAACTTTTATTTATTGATAGTAAACAAAATAATAATTGTTTTTGAAAATTGATATACCTATTTAACGCTATTTTTATCTTGAAATTGATTCATATAAACTGTTGTTGGCTTCTTTCAACCTTCTGCTATCAAATACAATTTTCAAAAGGACGGAAAAATATTCAAAAGATTGTCAACAAAAATTTTAATGGCAGTTGTTATGCGAGGTTCCATATTCATTACAAGTTGCAGCGTGTCTTTTTATTAGTTTTCATTAGTTTATTATTTACTAATTATTAGTTCTTTTTTCCATATATTTTCATAAGTTATGTAAGAATTTATTAATTCTAAACAATAAATCTGTACAAAATTCTGTTTATTGCTGATCTCACTTATCGTTATATCGTAAAAGCATACAGGAGTTCAGATTTAGTTGATCTTTTGCCATTATTGTTATCAGTTTTGAAGCAATTGTTTATCGATAATAACAATATCGATAATAATTATCGATAATAACAGATATGTCGCAACTTGTAACGAATATGAAAACCTCGCATAACAATTGTCATTAAAATTTTTGTTGACAATCTTTTGAATATTTTTCCGTCCTTTTGAAAATTGTATTTGATAGCAGAAGGTTCAAAGAAGCCAACAACAGTTTAAATGAATCAATTTCAAGATAAAAATAGCGCTAAATAGGTACTTCAATTTTCAACAACAATTATTATTTTAGTAATAATTGGTGTTCAAATTAAAAATATCTACTGATTTGAGGTTATTTATATATAACCAAGTTACGATCAAAGCTTGGCTTTGTAGTTCTTAACAACTAGTAACACACTATAACTTACTAGTTATTAAAACATTTGTTTTGTAATGTTCATGAAAATTTTCATAAATATTACTTGCTATATAATGCACATATGATTTATATAACGATACTCTTGTTTATTTCTTTTCTTATTGTTCAAAGCAACGTAGTTAATCAATAATAGGAACAAAATTATGTTATCCTATAACAATAACAATACAGTTCTAAACAATGAATTTATTCGCGTATACATTACATTTATAAAGTAAATATTAATATTTGGCTGTTTACAACATTTCGAATTTTGCTGATAAGCATATTCTTTATTGTACGTACAGTTTCATTCATTTATTATTTATAGCCAACATAAAGTTTAACTAATCATATTCAAAATTAGTATTTGAAATCGTTGAAGCATTTTAGAAAACAATATTTTATTGTATTCGCGAGACTGCAGTGGCTATATGTATACAGCTATTTTTAATTTTATTGCCTATAACTGAGGACGCTGTCAGCAGATTTTAGTTCCAGCTGGTAATACAGGATGTGACACGAAAATGGCAATAGGGTTACGTGACCCCAAAAAAGAGGGCCACAAAAATGCATTGGATGATAGGTCTATCCTGTACCTTGTCTGAGGTGTAGTCGTCATGATACAAAATACTGCCATTTCTCCATGACGGATATAGTCGTCAAACAACGGATATGTATTTCATATGGTTATATATCTTCTGATATTGAAAATGATGAGTTTGTCTAATTTTCAAATATTTAAATATAAACCATTTTTTAAGTGCAATTTTTGGTTGTTATATTATATTATCACACAAAGATATTTAATCATTTCTTGGTTGAACTTTGTGTATTTAGTAAATAGATGTTTGAGATTTTACATATGTCAAGTTAACTTGTATATATAAAGTAATTGAAATTATGAAAGAATGATTATTCATAAATCAATCACCTACATTAACTTTTACTCTTTTTTGTTTTTTCATTAAAATGTAAATATTGCAAATGATGAAATAATTTTGGGTGATAATATATACATGTATATCTGGTTAAAATGTGAGAGTGCTGCCTGCCGCATTTATGCATGGTCATGTTGAAACAATGGATAAGAAATACAATAATTCTGACTTTCTGACATACCTCACTATTACAAAAGAAGTTTTGGTAGTCAACTTTGAATGTAATCAATGAAAGTCAGGGTTCAAGTGAAATTATATCACAGGTCCATGACTAATAAGGCGGATTCAATTATTTTAGAGGTGGAATATGAAAATGGTACCAATTTCTCTGTAGGGGCAACGACTGACAACTTACCGCCAGGCGTTTTGTATAGAGTGAAGGCTACTTACAAGTATAGACGTGATGATGCAGATGAACTGTCATTTGATGTCGGTGATATTATTCGTGTGGTAGAGTATGACGATCCAGAAGAACAGGTTTGTATTTATATATAATGATAATTATAGACAGTTTAACCTATTAGAATTGAACACGTTTATTTTCTTTAATTGCAGAAAGACTAAATTCTTAAAATCTTATATTTTGTGTATTTGAGGTTTTCCTATCTTTGTAACTATACTTTCTTAACTCCGCAATCTTGAATGCTATTCAGCAATGTTTTAACAGCAACAAGTCTCCAGCCAATAAGGATAATAAGAAAAAGAAAATTTTCATGGTTTCAAAAATTTATAAAAAATATATTGTCACTACAATAGAAATTATATTTAAATTGCACGATCAATTAATCAGATATGAATTAATGAATAAGAAAACTGCAAATAATTTTGATTACTAAGAAATTAATTGTTCTTCAAAATAAGCAGGGCATTTTTTGAGCATGTATCTTAATAAGTATTTGATTTAAATAATTCCCAATTAGTACAAAAAAGTTAGTGTCATGAAAATAAATCTGATTAAAGTTTGTCATTATTATACAGCTTCGGTACCATTTTGTACAAAGGGCCTAGCAGGATAAGAATGGTCCAGCGGCCCAGGCAACGAGATTTATAGGTATTGTGTGGAAAACAATGGTGTTAGGTTGAAAGATAATCCCCTAAAGTTTTAAGTAGCTAACCCTTCATTTAAGGATAACATGAGGGTAAATACCCTTAACTGTATCATTTTTTGTCTCGGTTGTTAATTAAAATATTCAGATGGAACAAAAACGAAAATATTCGAACTTACCTCCTTCATATCATATATTTTTTTCACAATTGTGATCAAATTATTAAGGGTAGAAAAAAATTATTTAATTTTTTAGGGGTGGGGCTTGCAAGCAACCCTTCGAGTGACCACTTCCAAAAAATTCAAGAACAATGTTCTGTTACCTATTTAATATATACAAAAGTTCCAAGATCTTCAGATTGATGGAACATAGTTAAATATTGAAAAATAAATGAAATTATAATGTATAGTGCAGTGTTTCTTACGACTCTAATTAATAATTCTTATCAGGAGATTAAGTCCCTCCTTGATCAATTACTTTTTAAACGCGACGCATCGTACTATATTCTATTCTTATCTTCCCGAATTTATAAATAGACGTTATGTAGGTGTAAAAGAGAATTTCAAGAATCAAAATATAGATTTATTCAATCTTCGTCACTATTTTCCTCAATTACTGGTACAGTATGTGTTACATAAAATATTTTGGTTAATATCTCCGATGGTTTTACAATTTTCGATTTAAATCGCCCATGAGATAAATAGTAAATAATTGTAGCGACATGAGAACAGCAACCTACTGTCCTGTTACCATTAGCACAGTCGCATGTATATCGTGTAATAGCGGTATAACTAATCGAATGTGCAACATATTCAATGTAACATTGATAACTTTTGTGATTAATATGCCTCGAATGAACTTTCACCCACATAATATTGTTAGTTTCCTTTAAATATTCAATATTTCAAATATTGTCATCCCTCATTAAATCCGCTAGATAGCATACTGCCTGCGTTAATTGATAGGTACATAATATTACATAAGTAGTATATAGTGTTATATGTGGTAATGTTATACATATACAAGAATTTGGTAAAAGATTAGATACCGATCCAGAAATAGATTTAATTATTGATTATATGAAGAAGCAACAGATAAAAACAAACACGCTTCAGGAATTAGTAGAAGCACAAAAATTAAGTCGTCGTAGAAAACCATTTATATGAATGACAGACAACGCTGTAATGGATTTTCCGGAAATGACTGAGAAAGATTTAAAAATCTTATTTACAATGACATGCTTTAACACTAATCTTTACCCGTCTTATATATGTAATTAGAGTCGTAAGAAACACTGCACTGTACATTATACTATTATAATGGCATAATTTCATTTGTTTTTCAATATTTAACTATGTTCCACCAATCTGAAGATCATGGAACTTTTGTATATATTAAATAGGTAACAGAACATTGTTCTTGAATTTTTTGGAAGTGGTCACTCGAAGGGTTGCTTGCAAGCCCCACCCCTAAAAAATTAAATAATTTTTTTCTACCCTTAATAATTTGAACGCATTGGGAAAAAATATATGATATGAAGGAGGTAAGTTCGAATATTTTCGTTTTTGTTTCATCTGAATATCTTAATTAACAACCGAGACAAAAAATGATACAGTTAAGGGTATTTACCCTCATATTATCCTTAAATGAAGGGTTAGCTACTTAAAACTTTGGGGGATTATCTTTCAACCTAAAACCATTGTTTTCCACACAATACCGATAAAAATCGTTGCCTGGGCCGCTGGACCATTCTTATCCTGCTAGGTCCTTTGGCTCATTGTGCATAATATCTGTATGAATTTATATTCATTTTTATTTTCTTAAACACTATTATAATCAATTATAAATAATATACATTGTTCACAGTTAATGTAATATTAAATTTACATTGATAAAGAAATATAAAACAAATGAAAAAAATAGTTATTTAAACTATACAAAACTATTATTTATACTATATACAAAACTAGTATTTTTTAAAAATTTACAAAATTATTTAAGACAATAGAAAATATAAACTTTATTTGCATTACTTTTACTATATTATTATTAATACATAGTAATAGTATAATACCGTATACATATGTATGTACAGGGTGTATAAAAATTATATGTCACGAGCACCATAGCGTGATTCTATACCTCTGAATCGGTGATCTGTTAAAAAAATGCACCACAAAATTAACCTTGACCTTGAAAATCAAGTTCAAAGTAATTTTTATACACCCTGTACATAGAATTGTAATTACATCTTTAGTAATGATAGTATCAATGATAATACTTTGAGATAAAACGAAAAATTTTGTTATTTTAGGAGCAAGGTTGGCTAATGGGTATCAAGGAAGGTACAAATGAAAAGGGAATGTTCCCAGCAAATTTTACAAAACCGCTGTGAGAGTCTCACCAAATCCAACTATTACACTCCAATGCTCACTGAAACAGCGTATGCTACTTTAAGAATAGATTCAATATTGAAAGTGAGAGTCACACAGTCATCTGAGGTATTATATGTAGAAATAAAACTAAATAACACAATGGAGGACTCTGGGAAGGAAAGAGGGTGTGATAAGATAGTTACGTTGGAGGGTACTGTGAAGAATTAAACACCCTAAAATGCCTTAACCCAGCCACTGTCTGTGCCAACATTCATTATCTGTAATATGGAATTTATTCTCTCATATCTGATGTATGAATACACATCATTAATAATTGAATGAAATATTTAAATAATATAAGTAATTAAATAATATATTGTAATACGTCATGCAATATTATAATATAAAAATCTATATATTAAATTAATATTATTTTATGAAATTGTACATAGAATTATACAATTTAAGAATATTTTATGAAATAACTTTGTGGCCACTGAAATTATCATTAAGAATTAATATAATGATTAAGAATCCTTTGTATACCTTTTTCAACAGGGGATTATTATCGAATCTTGAACATCAATTGCCAATCTACATTCACGTATTAAGAAGTTATGATTTTCGCACGTGTTACAAAAAAATTAGGACTAGATCCTGTTAAGGATGGATATTAATATACATTGATAAGACGTCAAATTTTTTACCCAGTTGAACAACTTGAATACATTCATATACCAAGCGGAATATAATATAATGTAAATCTTGTCATATGAATTTTTGTACAAATCAATGTGAATTATCTATTTCTGTGTTTTATTAATAACATATATTAGAAAGTTTGGTCTCGAAATCTTCTACACATTTGTTTGTTACGGAGAACTGAATCTTTCACATGTATTTGAAATACGAGTAAAGTATATGGTTGGTAATCAAGTATTTTGAATGATATAATGGCAATGATTAACGGGATCAGTATTAGTGCCATTGTATCCACTCGCGCAACGAAAAAACTGTAATATGCTAATGGTCCAAAAATTACTAATACGAATCAATACATGTTACACAGATTGGTTGGAAAGAAATCGTATACCAGACCTTCCATAACAAATACAGTGTTACAAATAATGTACTAATATAAAGTAGTACAAAGAGTCTACCAATTTCAGCTTCCACTGAGTGTGTCCTTTTATTTTATGTAATGTAATTGATCTGAGACATGCAGAATGTAGGAAAGTTGGATTGTTTATTTTATAAATGAAAAATTTTATGGTTGAAAGATTGATCCATTGTGACACTAATAATTAACCCCATGTACGAATCGAAACTATAGACAAATAATATGCTTGTTTATGAAGTATTACAGGTGCATGATATAATTATACATTATACATATGTGAAAACATGATGTTGATTAATATTTTATTATTATATAGTTATGGTATTTATAATCATGATAAACGGACGTATATTTATATTTTATAAAGTGGACCAACAAAATGTAAAAGAAAATTGAAAAAAAATGTATTTAATGAATAGTGTTGAATGTAAAAGCATCAATGCGCTGTCTTTCTTGTTAACTTCAAAGAGGAGTTACGTATAATGTTAAATTCTGTGTACAAAAAATTGACACTCTAAGTAAACATTATTGTAATACAACATAACATGCTTCGCTTCGACAACTTGACAGTTTATGTACGGTTTACATTTAATTCAAATAAGTACACATTCCATTAATTTTCAAATAAACATTTGTTCTCCAAATAATTGTGAATGATTGAAACAAGATC
The DNA here is from genome assembly GCF_050948215.1 of Halictus rubicundus. Lineage (NCBI taxonomy): Eukaryota > Metazoa > Arthropoda > Insecta > Hymenoptera > Halictidae > Halictus > Halictus rubicundus. The sequence continues at coordinate 480,558 of NC_135156.1, read as the reverse complement.
TTTCTTTTATTTCAATATTACTATTGATTATATCTCATTTCCTTGTTTTAAAGAATGAAATATGAAGCGAAGCATAGAAATTGTTTGCTTATTTGAAATTTGTATTATTATTCTAATATATCTATATATGTATGTGTTGAATTATACAAATTCGAACATTTTCAAGAAGTATCAGAAGCATGAATGTACCAATATGATGGAGTATTCTTTACACTGATAATGTGACGTTGTTAATGACTACCATGTAACAGTGTCTTAAATGAGCAATAATACGAGTAACACAAATTACTGGAAAATAGATCTGTTAACGGTACTAATATAATCTATGAAATTTGTTGGATTAATCAGCAAATGCATTTAATTGACTTAAAGAAGATAAGCAGTAAACAACTGTATCATTCTTTCTGATTTCTGAAAAAACAGAAAGTAGAAGTAGAAGTAATGATGTAACTATAATCAAAATGTCATATCGTAATATAGTCTGAATGAAATCATATCTATTTTACTACATCTTTGAAAACTAATAGAAAAAGCATCAAATGATACGATAGGTACATTTTCTTTATACTTAATATCTGTGACGATATTAAATAAAGAAATATATTTTATAATGTGATCACTACTTGTCTTCTTTACTTTGTATTTATTAATTAATATAACGTACAAGCAATAACTGTCTATATTTATTAGAATTTTTAATGCACCCATGTAATAGTAGTGAGGTCTGAAAATTTAGTGTAGCAGTGGAGCAATCAATTGTTATATTATTTGTCATTTTTATGTCTTGTTGTTTTATTTTACTGACCAGAAACAGTCATATCTTTATAACCGTAATAGAAACTGTAATGCATATATACTTTTACTGCTTTCACTGTTCTTTTTGATTGCAAACGATTATAATAAATAATTATTGGTTTGTAGTATAAGTCTTTATGAATGAAATGTGTTTTGTTTACTGTGGAACCTAGAAAAATACCTTTCCTATACTGATCTATCAAAGTATCCCCTGCAGTGTTAGAAAGATGTATAATATTATTTTCACAATAAAGAATTGCAAATTTAATAAGAATCTGTACTTTATTATTGTAGGGATTTGGACTAGGGATTCTAGTGGTTAGACTAGTGATCCCACGTGGTCTCGTGGTCTATCTCTTTAACTCGTACACTTCTGTACACTTCTGACTTACAAGGAGAGGCCACGTCCTTCGGGTCACCGATTCGGTTGACGGCAGCGTACCAAGTTTTCAATCGGACGACCAGTGTTCAAATCCTGTCTACTAACGTATTTTTTTTAATTTCATTATGTTTTATCATTGTATATTTATAATATCAATTTCACTTCAAAGTACCGATTTTATTTTGATAAAATATAGCAGGCCGAAGATCGTGGCCTCGCCTTAGCATCTCGTGACGCCACGCTTGTTTCGAACGCCTCGCGAAATTCACATTTTGGCCTCTGAACCAGAGTAACCAGAGGGTTATCAATTCATTTCAACGGAAAAATTGTGATGTCATTAGTTTCTTTTCGCATAAATCGATTTTTTCCAAAATCCTGAGGTGACAGACAAATTTTGTGATCGGATTTGATGTCAGCGTGATAAAATCTACGAGAAAACATGTACAGAATGTCAAGAAAAATCTAACCGTGCATGGCATTAGATAAATCACAATTTTGTTTAAATATTCCAAGTTTATTTTCAAAGTTAAAACATGTTTGTACCATAGTCTCTCTATTTTTCCCTTCTTTTGCAATATTTTAACTTCTAAAAAATATCATAGCTCTATCTCATTTCTATCGAAAGTTCTTTGATTTTGACAGAATGGTCTTCGTTGTATCGTCGTCACTAAGACGACGCGGCTAACTTCTCGGTTTTATATATTGTAAACATATATAAAACTTTGGAAAATGCTATAAACTTAAATAACTTATGATATTATTCAAGTTTATTTTACGTTTAGTCTTTAGTTGTAAATTTGTATTTGTTTGTTTCTTGACTTCAGATTTGACATCTAAAGTAAAAAAATATGACAAATTTTGTTTAATTTTTTATGCGCTTTGTGGCATAAAAAAAGCTGCTTTAATTTAATTTTGAATATAATTTTCTTTCTGACAGGAAGTAAATTCCGGCTCATTTTCTTTTTAAAAGAAGTCCTGTTAATATATATATATAAAATTATTATAATGTTAAGAATAAACTGATTCAATTTAATATAAATCAAATGATTTCCTTAGCTTTTGCATACACGTGACTGCCGTTCGAGTTTCATTTCAGAGATAGTAGCAAAAAACTGCAAAGGTAATGTGACAACGAGTCCTGCGTATATCTATGCGCCCGTGGCAATGTACGTGTTAGCATGTGTTGGTCGGCTGAATCGGGCTCATGCAGAAATCAGTTTCACGAAACGCTTGTAAATTTACGGGTTTGATGACATGGCAACAGTGAGGCGAAGATGATATGTGGCAACCATGTCTAGTCGCTAGCTTTCTCTCTCAATTTTCATTTCTCTTTTCCACTACTACTCAAGTCGGCATTTCATATATTCTTTTTTACCGATATGTCGTAGACGCGACATAGTTCCACAAAAAAATTTTAACCATTCCACAATCAGTTTTCCCTACTGACCGTTCGAGGATTGCCGTGACAGTCAAGGCCAAATGCCTGTCGTGTTGGGGATTACTATGTGTCATGCCGTGTATCTTTTATGCGCGTTTGCACATATATAGTATAACTCACTGATTCAATGAATAATAAGAATATATTTAAAGAACTACACGTGTAATGTAAGCATACATATATAATCTATAATATCAACAGCAATATCAACTGACTGTATCTGGCGACAACTGCCAAAAAAAAAGGAAAGACCTGCTTGGACGATCCCTTTGTCCCTATAGCCACTGAATATATAATTGCGCGCGCATCCTATAGCTAACCTATGCTTGTCAAAATTCCTATGTTACACATGTCGCCAACACTTACATACTAAATTTACTACGCGATACAATCTATCATGCCGGCCCCCTTAAATGTCTCTTATGCTGCCGGCGCTCAATGTGTTAACATAATTGTAAATACAAGTAACTTTCGTTGTTCGTTATACAAGTAAATATCATCGGAATTATATCAAATATGGCATCATTTTTATTAGAAAAATGCTACGAATATGTTGGTGAAAGTCCCATAAAAAAATAATGAAAAATAGAGAAGTTTTGTTATTGGATTAGTCTTTTGGTCTCACACATTGCGCCGAACGGCGCGTCGAACAGCGAACGAAACGCAAAATCGACATTAATTCCGGCGACCAGCGCAACGAACGGATCGCATTTGTGTAATTTCCAAAATTTCTTGCAAACTATGGAAGCTGCAGCAGCATATATTTACATTCACTACTCGTTAACCGCGATGGATAAACACAGAAAATCTAGAAGATGGTGGCAAACTCATTTATAACCACTCCCGGCGCGCACAAAATTTGTCAGAAATCGATCGATAATCGATACGGAAGTTCCTCGGGAGAAAGTTCAAGTTTGAGACAAGAGATAGAGGGGACTCTTCTCTACATATCCATATAGCCAATTATATTCTTATGTACTTCCTAATAGTTGTAATTGGTTGTCAAAGTTTGAAAATGTGCCGACGCGGGTACTTTGTACGCTCTATTTTTGTATTTATATGAAAAATCCTTTATCTAGCAGAAATTTACTATACAGGAATGCATTCTACAGACATTTCTGGTGAAGAAACCATTCACGAAAAGTATTTGGTTCCCTTAGTATACGAGAAGATTTAGAAAATACTCGTTGACAGCTTGTGCGCGACGCGTTCGCGCCAGACGGCCATTGCAGGCTTTTCACGACTCGCCAGGGCGATCGCTATGCGTAGTCGACGTTGGTACCACTCAAGTATGTCTTTGCTTACTATGCTTAACTATATACATTTTTTTTTGTCTTTTTGGGTGCCAACCATTACACAAAATTATATAAATACGAGTTATATTCACATTTCATTGTCGAAATGCTTAATAAAGAAAATTGACCGCAGCAATGCGGTGACTGGAAAATTTTATTTTCAGTAATTGTTGTCTTATCTTTGTAATTGCAATACCAATCGACGTTCGAGATTCTTCCGATTAAAATAAGTGCAAACACGATGTAAATGGGACTATTTGTATTGATTTAAGTACATAATTAAGACATAGATTGCTCCATATTAAATCGATAAAATGTCGCGGAAGTGTATAAATCAGCCGGACTGTTTTTGTCATATTTATGACGAAATTATTTTAAAATCAAAACAAGGAATACAATTCCAGCATTAATCTTTCATCAAGATATTTTACCAATGAAAAACATTACAAAGGAAAAGACTTATGTGCGATGCTTGCTGATTACTGTTGGACACTTATTATTGAAAACCGGGATACCAGGAACAAGTTTCAAGCAAGGCGGAAACAAACAAAAAGACAAAAAAAATGTATATAATTAAGCATAGGAAGCAAAGACATATTTGAGTGGTACCAACGTCGACTACGCATAGCGACGGCCCTGGCGAGTCGTGAAAAGGCTGCAATGGCCGTTTGGCGCGAACGCGTCGCGCACAAGCTGTCAACGAGTATTTTCTTAATCTTCTCGTATACTAAGGGAACCAAATACTTTTCGTGAATGGTTTCTTTACCAGAAATGTCTGTAGAAGGCATTCCTGTATATTAAATTACTGCTAGATAAAGGATTTTTCACATAAATACAAAAATAGAGCATACAAAGTACCCGCGTCGGCACATTTTCAAACTTTAACAACCATTTACAACTATTAAGAAGTACATAAAAATATAATTGGCTATAAGGATATGTAGAGGAGAGTCACCTCTATCTCTTGTCTCAAACTTGAACTTTCTCGCGTGTTTAATTTTTGCGTAACACGTCATTTTTTATCAAAATCATGCATTTTTACAAAAACCAATATTTTTCGAAAACGTTGCGTCATAGAGCAATTCTGCTTTCGGATTTGATTTTAGAATGACAAAGTGTATAAGAATCACCCAACAGAGATTGCAAAACTCGAAAAAAGTTTTATTTTGTTGGACAGTGTAATTTATCATGTTATACGCAAATGTAATTTCTTAGTGAAAATATATTAGAAACATATTTGTTCTGCAAATTTTACCACCGGTTCAAGTGTAAAAAATTTTTAAAAATATGGCCGTATTCTACGATTCTTCCTCTTTGAAATTCCGTTTTTTAATTCGCGGAGCCTCAAAAATTGCAAACATTGGGTACTTAGAACTGTTATAAAAATATATTAGGTTGGAGAGAAAATTCGATAGTATTTCAAAGAAAACATTTGAATCAATTTATAAAATTATATGTTTAATACTATTAAATGATATAATTTCCATTATTTGTAACAACTTGTTTTCAATGAGTAACATGTGTTTTTTATTTACAAGCAAAATTACCTTCTTAGGTATAAGGTGTATAATGCAGGTAGAAGGTGTTGTACCGTTCCGTGTGCCCAAGCCCATCAATTTTATGACGGGCAAGGTTAGATGTTGGTCAACTCTATAAATAAGGCTAGCGTAAAAATTAGTTTCTACGACGAGTTTTAATTACTTTATGACCACCGTCCGACGAAAACACGAAGTAAAACACATGATCAACACGTGCTGGAAGAGACCTCCTCATACTAAATCATAATATCGCACCTCCTACTCGGAAAACATAACAATAGATACTATTTTTACCAAGAAATTCCCGTGTGATTAATTCCACGATATTCGGCGTAAGCTGTGGGTTATCGCCCACTACTACGCGATTGTAGGGGGTGGCATGGCGCCATTTCGTATGGTTTCGAAGTGGTGAGTTTGTATCGATGCGAAGCTGAGAAGAAAGTTCCCTGGCAAGACTGCGGTGACGTATCTATATATATTTCACACACATTTTCGGCTGCATTCGAAATATTGGCTACAGCGGTCACACATACTATGTAGCGTGTGACGATCGACGTCAAAACATTGGGCCTACCGGCGCAGCTGAGGTGCGGATAGGTTTGTTAGCATAGTAATACATTGTTATTTTGTTTGTTATAACGTTCAAATTTGTTAACAACGTATTCCCCATCTATTACCATGACGAACTCTGAAAAGTTCTGGTTGATAGCTTTTTAACCCTGCAGTAGTCGCGTGCCGACTCCCGCTCCACATTCAAATATTTGTGTCTACAATTCGCGTGTTTTTATGCACAGCAGCACGCCCACCTAATACCTTCCTGTTTGCGTCCGAGTTCCCCGAAGTCCGACGAACAAAACAATCAGTGATCATTTGGATGTGCTAGAGGCTATTCGTTGTCGAAATGCTCATTCTGCGGAGTGTCAGTCGCGGAGTCCAGTAGGCGCGACTATTGCAGGGTTAAATAAATACACAATGTGCATTCTGCCTTTGTACCGCCACGCCAGGAGCCTGACAGGCTCTAGCATAGGCCTGGAAACCCCTGGGGATCTGATAGCAGAACCCTCTCAAGTGGCTGTCCTGGACCCCAAAATTTGTATAAACGGGGAAAACCCGTTAGGCTTACCGGCCTGTGAGGTATGCATTGGCCTTCGGAGGCTCCGGGTGTGAGTTGACCCCGGCCCCCGGGTGGGAGCATAGCTCTCTCCGGGATGGATCAACACCCCCGGAGTTAGGTCTCGGTGTGGGAGGGTGTTGGTTTGCCCCTCCTCTATTAACGCTGAATGGGGTGGGGTGGGAAGGGTGAGGGGTGCCGGATTGCGCCTTCGACGACCCTTCCTTACCGGTGGCAGCGTCTTCTTGCTTTGGCCGGGACAGGTTCCTTCGGGGCAACCGCTCCGGACAGGGCACAAAAACACCGGGAGCTGTGGGTGGACCGAGTTGGGGCTCGGGAAGGCCAATTCGAAGGCTCCAGGGATAGGGAAACCGAGCAGGTCCCTCCGCCTAGGGTCTTAGAGACTAGGCAGTGGGGGAGGCTAACCACTCCCCCCAGGTAGTATGATAGCTGGGAGGTGTCCTGTTGAATACTCGTGTGATCCAGGCACCTTCCCTTTAACTTAGGTGAGCGTGAGTTTTTAGTGGGTAGACTTCGGGGACACTCCCCGGGGGATAGTCCCACATAGTCTGGGATAGTACCTGGGGGAAGCCGAGGTATACGAAAAGCATTTTCTCACGGAAAAAAGGTATGCATTGGCCTTTAAGGGGGCCGGCATGGTTTGAAATCCATATACGTATGCAAGGGTCAAAATCTAGACAAATTGCCGCTTCAATATTCCAATGAGCAGTTTAGAAGTGGTCAATTGTGTTTCCTAAAAGTCCAATCTACGTCAGAATTTCTACCTCATCGTGGAGTAATTTGTAATATTCGGCAGAAAATTCGAATTCTGAAGCAAGTATGACGTCACAAGATGGCTGCCGCTGAGAGATTCTCTTAATTTCGTGAGATTTAGTGTTCGTATCGAAAAAAGGCGCTGTATAGACGTAGCAAAGACGTGTACAAACACGGTGGTATACATTTTTAATTGATTACTTACTTATTTAAGACGTAAAATGTCTAGAAAAAAGGCACAATTTTGCAGTTCCGCTTACTAGCGCCACGGTCTCTCCGCGGCAAATACTGCACGTTGCGATAGAATACGGTCGATAATGCAGATCGATAGTACAGGTTTACGTATGTACGATATGTATGCTGCCGAATATTGTAAATTACTCCACGATGAGGTAGAAACAGAGAGGATAGGAGAGTGCTCACGCCCGGGTTTTCGGCGTTCCCGATATAGTGCTGACATCTGCTCAGCCTTAGCGTGGCACAGAACCGGGCCGCCTTTCCTGGAACAGAACCGGGCCGTCTTTTAGCATGGCACAGAACCGGGCCGTCTTTTAGCATAAAACCGAACACACTTTATTTTTTACATGAAACATGTAAACTAACATGTAAATCTTGTGTACAAAATCTCTAATAAATATAAATTAAGTATAATATTAATTGTAATGATACGTATTTTATTTTTTTCCAATTTTGTAATTGCAAACTCTAGTTGTAAAAAATGGAAAATCCGGAAAAATTCGCAAAATCCAGATTTTATATCGAAGTTTAAAAGCGACCATCCTGAATATTAATTTAACAATGAGCTATTGTCCTCAACATTATCTTAAATTTTTTCATATATTTAGCTACTGTTATTATTAATTAAAAAAAATTTTCTTTCATGAAAGAAATATTTTTTCCACCTCAGCACCATAAGATTTTTACTAGATGACTTTGAAAACACATTAGAACTATTTTTAAATAATTTTACTCGAAAACATTCTAGTTTACTCTTTATTTCATCATTCTATTAATTTTTTATGAGCTGCATTGCAGCTCTGTTTAACACTCTTTTACAACTCAGTACCATCGTATATCATAGCACCATCCATATTCAAGGAACATCAATTTTTTGCGACGATCATTGAAAAAACAAAAGTGTTTCCACATTTCAGTCCTTTAGTGCGTTGGTGACGTAGCGCCCAGCACACCTACCCGTGTTCTGTGTCACATCTGGAGTTTTATGGTACGCTAACAATCGCTATTGAGTCGCAAGCCAGACCGTACAAGCGAATGCATCCACAACTTCCAGAAACCTGCCTCCAAAACTAATTAAAGGGTGGCTAAACATGCAGTGTGCACTAAACCTCTCAAAAGAGGTGGATTCCAGTCGCTCGAGTCATAAACCGCATTCGATACTTCATCGTCAGGGTGATCTTACATATTTCTGTAACAGTTCCTGAACACATTATCATTCATCTGAAACTGCTTTGTACGGCATTACACACGCCACATAATTTTTATTTTCTAATTTTGTCAAAGTAGTATGTATAACAGAATCATACAAGTGTCTACAATTACTTGAAATCCAAAATACGGGGCGTTTCGTTTATCTTGAAAATTGAAATATCTCCTGAAGGACTGTAAAAAAAGGACTTTAAAAGAATGTTTAGATAACAGGTGGGCTGTCCTTCCAAAAGACACCTGTGGCCGATCGAGATGAAACTTGGTGAGTATGTAAAACTCAACATTCTGAATAACTTTTTCCTATACACGTAACCGCGGCTCAGCCGTAGTTTCGGAGATATTCGTGGAAAACTGCAGCTACTACTACATTGAATTTTGCCTATACGTGCACGTCCGAGGCGTGCGTATTGTGTTTCCCCGGTGCTTTTCGGAAGTACAGCCGGAGGTATAATTCAAGTTGGTTGGGGTTAGGTCGTTGAGGGGACGGAGTCGACTCAATGATCTGTTTATGTTTTTTCCGCTAGAAATGCGATACGCACGCCTCAGACGTGCACGTATAGGTAAAATTCAATGCAGTAGTAGCTGCAGTTTTACGCGAATATCTCGGAAACTATGGCTGAGCCGCGGTTACATGTATAGGAAAAAGTTGTTCAGAATGTTGAGTTTTACATACCCACCAAGTTTCATCTCGATCGGCTACCGATGCCTTTCGGAATAATATCCAAAAATTGTTTAATACAAAGGGCGATCTAATCCGGTTTAAGTTAAGAAGTAATATCATTGTCTAAGTTAAGAAATAATATCATTGATCGAAAAGCAAAAAATCATTTATTACATAGGAATGCAGATATCGATAGAAATACAAATATAATAAATATGTTCCAGTGTTCAAATCCGGACGACTGACGCATTTTTAAAAAATTTTATTATGTTTTATCATTGTATATTTATATTATCAATTTAAATCGATTAAATTTCAATATAATGATAAGTACCTGTTCGAGATTCGAACGGTAACGAGTTGGTCTAATTTCTGTTTGAAACCAATCTATAAATAGCCCGTTATTGTTCTTGTCTCGTATATGTTGTCTTCGTCGATGCGATCGCTTCTGTTTCGTCCTTCCTTTGTGTCGCTCCTGCTCCGTCCTTCGTTCGTCTCTCTCCTGTTGTTTCCCCAAAATTCAAACTACCCGTTTCTTCAAGATCCACCGATCGCTCCGACGGAGACAACGATTTCTCGTATGTGCATACTACCGTACGCTCTCAGCGGACTCGCGTCTAGTTCACGCTCTATACTCGCCGATTCAGTTACGTTTTCGCAGCAGCCTCGCACGAATTCAATCGCGAGTCTCGTTCTTTCACGAACATACGAACGTCCGCTTTCTTCTCGCTTATCGATCAAAGTTAATATAATTTATACTCTGTATTCTGTCAATAATCTTCTTTCATCCGCGTCGCGAATCGTCTCGTCTCGCGTGCAAGATTTCCGCTCTTCCGCGGTCAAGATTCTCCGACGCGCCGCGTGCAAGATTTCCGTTATCGTCGTTGTCCTCCGTGTTCGTCCGAGCGTCAATGTACTGAGAGTTGTGTCGTTTAATAAATTATCGTTAATCCAGCGCACCTTTTGTGTCTTGCGAAGTCCGTTCGTTTCCTCCGGAACTTCCTCCTTCTTTCCGGTGCTCTCATTCCGCGTCCACCGCTGGACGGTCCAGGCAATCGGCACTTCGCCGAACAGTACCGATTTCATTTTGATAAAACATAGCAGGCCGCCGAAAATTATCGGAAAGTAGTAAAATATATCACCTAGCAATTCCATTTAAAGTATATAATGACAGGATGTCAGTATCAATCAACGTTCGAAATTACGATAATATAAAAGGGAGAAAAGACCGCACTTGTTCAAGTAAAGGTTTTTTTTTTTTTTTATTAACTCCCTCAAACTCTACAATTTGTCCCAGAGGACATTCGGTAGATTGTTTTAACAAGATAAGTGAATTTAGCCCGTTGATATTTTCCCAGTAGAAAATATCTTTTTAGAGAACACAATTTTAAGCCTTGTGTAGAAGATCAGTTGGATGCTTCCTGCGTAGTATTCTAGGCAGGTTTTCTGTATAGAGCTTCTTTGCTGCTTCGTTTGGATGATTTTCCAGTCTGAGTTGGTATCTGTTGCATAGTCGGTTTATCTCCTCTTCCACGGAATTGACCTTGAGGTCCTTGCGAATTTGCTCATTTCTCACGTACCACGGTGCATTTACAATGGTTCTAAGGATAATGGATTGTAGTGCTTCAAGTTTGGATATGTGGCTTTTTGCAGCAGTCCCCCAAATTTCTATGCCATAAGTCCATATTGGTTTAATTATAGACTTATATATTAATAGTTTATTGTTCATATTTAATCTTGAATTTTTACATGTAAGCCAGTACATGGTACGTCTTTTTAAACGGATTTGCTCTATTTTGGTTTTTATATGATGCTTCCAGGTTATTTTTGCATCTAGATGCATGCCTAAGTATTTTACAGTTTCAGTTTGAGGAATAATGGTTCCATTTAGGGTGATAGGTGGGACACTGCCTTTTCTTAGAGTGAACGTGATGTGTTTGCACTTGTCAGAATTTACTTTTATTTTCCATCTATTTAACCACTGCTCAATTTTTAGAGAGTGTTGCTTGAGTATAGAGTGAGCTTTTGTGGGATCAGAGTGTGAGGCCAAAATAGCAGTGTCGTCCGCGAAGGTAAATATCATTGATTCTAGCGTAGTAGGGATATCTGCAGTGAATAGCGTGTACAAAACAGGACCTAAAACACTGCCCTGCGGTACTCCTGCTTCAATGCTGTGGACTTCCGAGTATGACTCCTGCACCTTCACGAAAAACGCTCTATCTTCAAGATAAGATTTGAGGAGCTGATAGTAGGGTAAAGGGAATGCTTCTTGGATTTTGGCCAGAAGACCTTTGTGCCAGACTTTATCAAAGGCTTTTTCGACATCAAGGAAGAGAGCAGTACAGTATTCCTTTTTCTCTAGTGCTGCTGTAATTGAATTGGTCATTCTATGTGTTTGCTCTGTAGTAGCATATTTGTTTCTGAAGCCAAATTGGTGGGAAGGTATAAGATTTTTTTCGCTAATTATTTCTTTCATCCTAGTTAGGATTATTTTTTCTAGTAGCTTAGACATTGAGGGGAGGAGTGAGATCGGCCTGTATGATGACGGCAGGTGAAGGTCTTTGTTTGGTTTAAGAAGCATAATAACTTGGGCTATTTTCCAGGATATAGGAAAGAATTTGATTCTTAGTACTGCATTGAAGATAATAGTGAGGAGTCTAATTGCCTTTGGAGGTAGCTCTTTAAGAATTTTGCCCCCTATTAGATCAAATCCAGGTGACTTGTTATTGCTTGTTACAGAGATAAGCTTAGCTACCTCTTTAACAGACGTTGGGGGTATAATTTTGATGTGGTCCGTTTCATTTGCTACACGGAGACTGTGGTCCATGAGAGCATAAGTGGGGTCAGTAATATTTGGTTTAAATATATTTTGTAGATATTTAGCGAAAACGGTAGCCTTTTCAGTTGGAGATTTAGCCCATGTTGAATCGTCTTTTTTAATAGCAGGAGCAGAAATTATTGGCCTTTTAAGTCTCTTGGTGGCTTTCTAGAGTGAATAATTTGTGTCTTCGTTGGGTGATAGATTGGTAATGTATGTATGAAATTCTTCATTGCAGTGAGTTTGAATTAGATGTTTAACTTCTTTGTTGATAACATTAAGTCTCTTTTTGTTGTTTGGAGTTTTTTGCCTTTGTCAGATACTTTTAATCTTGCGTTTTTCTCTAATTCTTTGCAGTATGTGCTCAGGGTACGAGAGGAATTTCCTATTATTCACTTCAGGTTTAGTAGCTAACCAACATGATTGCTGTATTGTATCGGTGATGTTTGTTACCGCAATCTCTATTTGTTCAGGTGATTTTAAGGGTATGTTGCAGTTAATATGTTCTTCTAGGTACTCTCTAAATTGGTCCCAATTAGTGGTATTGTTAGAAAGGTGTGATGAAGTGCTTGATTGCGATGGTTTAAATAAAAGATTAAGTAGAACAGAGGAGTGGTCGGAAGTAAGATCTAGACTGGATTGAATTTTGAAGTTATTTTTTGACAGTTCTTTAAGAATGGCAAAATCGAGTAGATCTGGGGTTTTTTCCTGGGCAGCAGGCCAGTACGTAGGTTCACCGGTTGAAATCGCATTTAGTGATAATTTGCGTATTACTTGTTCCAAGATTCTGCCTCGTGGTGTAACTGTTTTGGAGCCCCAAAAGTTGTGTTTTGCGTTGTAGTCACCGCTCAAGTAAAGGTAGATGAACTTATGTCACATCACACAAACGTAACAGTAACTTGTTCGAAATCCGGAAAATTAACACAGGATATTTATAAAGACTTCTTAAAATTTAACATATATATTTTATATATAAATAATAATATATAATAATAGTAAATAATCCTGTTGTTAGTAAATAAATACATGTTGTTTAAATTGAATTAATTGAAAATAATTTATTGAAATTAATAATATAAATAGACAATGATAAAACATAATTAAAAAAATGCATTAGTCGGCAAGATTTGAACCCTGGTCGTTCGGCTGAAACTTTGGCACGCTACCGTCGCGCCACAGCGATTCTTGTAGTCTAGAAAGAATACGGCATTTTTTTTTTTAATTGTACAGTTGTAACCTCCGATGAGAGGTTATTCTGCAGTCTGTATTACATAATATTACATAATATTACATAATATTACATAATATTACAATAAGAACCTTATACTAATGTGAAGGTAACGCAATAGATACATATCAGTTGAAGTCGCTTAATTGGTAATGGACGTGATGGTGACATTATATACATAATCCACAATCTTTCAGGAAGGAGCACAAAATCTTACATAGAGTGTTTGTAGGTCTGTGGAGTAGTACATTGCACGACATGGGAAGAAAACAACCCTGTAATCTCAGGTTATAAATTTCAATCTGTGCGTGTCATATAGAGGACATTGCCATAAGACGTGATCAATATCCTGTATCTCATGACGACATGAACAGCCAGGGTTATTTACCACATTGATTTTAGCTAGAGAGAAGTTAAGACTATAATGACCAGATCTAATTCTGTTAATGGTCACAATGATTTCTCGAGATCAATTTTTCCCCGTGTACCAGGGTTTCCTTCTTTCGTCGTGAAAATGTTCAAAGTAGTTTCTGCCCTTGAATCGTCTTCAGTAACTATATATTCATTGGTGTTATTGAAAGCACGTGATTTAGAGATCTCCCTTAAATCAGTATACGCTATTTTGAGAGAGCAATCTGGGTCAGCACTGTTCCTGGCAATATTGGCTAATTCATCAGCATTTTCATTACCATAACTACCCAGATGGGACGGTAACCAGTAAAATTGAATTTCGTTGGAATCAGGATATTTTGTGCGGTGTTCATAAATTTTATTCTTGATAGAGAGTATGTAAGAGTTAAGGCTGATATTAGTGGAGGGATATATAAGGGATGTCAGACGGCTTAAGGAATCAGAAAATATAATAAAACGTTGATCTTTGTTATTAAGGGCAACGTCCACAGCATCCATAAGTGCGATACATTCAGCTGTAAATATGGATGCATTTCTATTTATGCTTCTCACTACTGATAAATTCAGATTGTGACATACGCAGGCTGTTCCAACCACTGTGGTGTCCTTACTTTTAACCACTTCGTTCTCACGCGACGTCGATACCGTTCGTATAAGGTCACAGACGTGTTATGACGCGCCGCCGATACTGTTCGTACAGATCACAGACGCGTTATCACGCGACGCAATTTCGCTTCCGCGGTGCCACGGACGTGTAAATACGCGACGCTATGCCGTTCGTACGATGCTACACACGACATATCTCGCGTTTTTCTTTATTAGATTAAGTGCTTTATTCGAAAAATTATTAATTCTGGGAACGGTATAGTTAAATAAAAATATTGATTTCAGGATATTTTACATTTATTGTTTCTGTGTGTGATATAATTCGAAACATGGAACTACACATAACGCAACATCACAATTTTCACAATAGTATCTTGTTTCTTTGCGGATACATTTTATTTTGCACCATACACAACGCACACTTAAACACACGCACACTTAAACGAGAACTAACTGAAACGACATAGAAATAAGCGGTGTCCTCAGACGGAACAAAGACAAGCCCGCGTGTTTACACGTCCGTGGTACCGCGGAAACGAAATTGCGTCGCGTGATAACGCGTCTGTGATCTGTACGAACAGTATCGGCGGCGCGTCATAACACGGCTGTGACCTTATACGAACGGTATCGACGTCGCATGATAACACGTCCATGAGAACGAAGTGGTTAATACCATCTGTGAATATGGAGAGTAAATTATATAAGAAATAATGAAACTTTAATCGTCAATATCTCGAAAACTATTGAGTATCTGCCCCTATAATGGTATATATTCGTGAACGGGAGAACGAGATCTATAAGTGTGCAAAGTTTCAACAAAATCGGTGACCCGAAGATCGTGGCCTCTCTTTTTAACCTTGAAGTTAGGCCTTTGGAAGTTGCGAATGCGTTTGCTTGTACGGTCTGATTTGCAACTCAATGTCGATTGTTAGCGTGCCATAAAACTCCAGATGTGACACAGTAGGGATGTGCGGGCCGGCTCGTGAATCGGGCACTCGAATCGGGACACATCGAGCGGTCGGAGCCTTTCGGGCGAGCGAGTTATCGCAATACCCAAGATTCAACTCTGCGTTCTTTTTGAAGTAGATAATGGTAATAACAGTATTTAATTTGTAACTTATAATGTGATTTTTAATATATTTGATTTTTTTAATAATTACATTGGGTATATTCGGCAAGTATGTGCGTAATCTTTATTTGTAATAAATAATGCACGTTTCACATGAAAAACTTAAAAGACAATATTTCCGGCATTCTGACGGATTTGTTTCGAATAGACTTACATATAAATCGATAATATCATTAACTCCTTACGGAGTTACATACACATAGAAGGTATATAAATATGATAAATTATCATAATTTTTTGGAGGGTGATGTTATTATTGACTGCTATATGGCTTGCTTAATATTGTGTTATTTAACTAACACGAACCTTACGTAAATTGTGCAACGCCTACTGACTCCGTGAATTCATTTTCTCACGTAAGCCTCGAAGGATACTGCACAAAGACCCCTTGTTCAAGGATCTTTCCCCGAAACTTGTATCGCCTTTCTTCCGAGTGTCTGCCTGCGATGTGTCAATTGTCATTGAGTGGAGTACGGCTGGTCTGTCTTCCCGCTTCTAGACCCGTACCCAAACCCGTAACGAATTCTTAGGGCCAAGCATGCCAATAAATAACTAAAAAATGACAGTGTCTCACTCGATCGTAACACAGATGCAGACATGATGTCTAGACAATTCTAGAAAAATATAATATTAAGTTCCCTACATTTCAATTTACATAAGATAAGTTAATTTTTAAAGTAACTTAAATTACAATCAAAGTAAATACTTTTGTCTACACGTATAACTCCACACAATCAAATTGTACAAAAATTTTAACAGCTTACAGCTGGCAAAAATTATTCGAAGAATTTGGATAGCAATACAGATAAAACCAGTGAATACAGATCAAATTATATCGTGTTTAGTGTCATTTTAATCAGAAAAACTCCACACATAGGTTGATGGAAGTCCTATAAAAAAAATAATGAAAAATAAAGAAGTTTTGTAATTTGATTGGTAGTAGTTTCACACCGATATACCTGTTCTCGCCTCGGATCGCGCGGCTGCCGTTTATTGCACCGCTGGGCGACCGAGGTGGCACGAGCTTCTGGGCCAGGGCCGACGGGGCTCGAAGCTGCTTATTCGAGCTGACGAAAATTATTCGAAATTCGGAAGAATTAGACGTATCTTCCGAATAACAGTACAGATAAAAAATAAAAATTGAATTTGTAGCTTCGAATATAAAAAAATGTTTTTATTCGTCGGATAAATTCTCATCTAATAAAATTATTTATTCGATACTCGTCCAATAAAGATGCTTTTTTTTATTCGAACCTTTAAATAACAAATAAAGATAAAGTATCTTTTATTCGAATTTTTATTTAAATAATTTTTTGTCCCAAATAATGCCCAACTCTGCGAGGGCCGCTAGCAGCGTGAAAGATTTACTTAATATTTAATTTAATTGAATTATTGCAAAGAGTGTATCATGAACAAAGAGTATGCACTTGGAACTGTTACAGAAATATATAAGATCACCCTTTGGATGAAGTATCGAATGCGGTTTATGACTCGAGCGACTGGAATCCACCTCTTTTGAGGAGTTTAGTGCACACTGCATGTTTAGCCTTTGTAACTGTGATGTATTCATTACCGATAGTACGCGCATAATTAAGCAGCACGGGTAGTAGCGCCGATCTACCCACCTGACGAATCGATAGGTATCGTCAGTTACGTGTCGGTGACGTTCGGGCGTAGAAACTCCGGCACCGTCGTTAAGCGTAGCCAGACTATATTGTAATATGTATCTAAGTATAGTGATAACATAAATATAATAGCAACATAAAACATTGCAGTAACGTTGGCCCTTTTCGCCGCGTAGTGAGACGGGAACGGGACCAACTCCGGGAATTTATGGGCACTGAGGCCGGGCCGTGTACGGCCGCGAATACGCGGTCCTCCCGGTACTAACGTGTTCTCGAAGGTTTTCCTAAGCCGAAAAAGAGCCTTCTGCTCGGGCGCCAGGCACTGGAAAGGTGCCACGCGAAACGCAGAAGAATTTCGCCCTCGGCCGAGGCTGAGGGCGGGAGTCGAACTTTCGAGAACCGCGAGAAGAACCAGAGGCGCGAAAGGAGTCGGACACGGAAGTACCGAGGATAGCCCTCACGGCAGGGCGGATCGCGCAGGTTGAAAAGATCGGAAAACAAAGTGTGCTCTACATCATTTATTGGCGTCAGATTTTACAAGCAGGCGGCCACGTGGCCGCACCCGAGATCCCGCGCTCTTTATACAATATTGGCGAATCGGTGTCGGTATCGCAGCGCGTGGGAGTCGAACGAAAAAATAATCCGCGCGTGTGCGGTAATTCGGCATGGGAAATTACTCTCGTGGAAGCGAGAGTTTTCGCGGCGCGCTGGTGATCGGCGCGATTACGGTGCGACTGTCGTGGTACGATTTCGGTTCCGATGGATGGCGAACGCTCGGTGGAAAGTACGCGGTAGGCTACGCGACGAAGCTCGAGGGGAATAACGCGGAGAACGGACGATGGCAATTCTGAACGGCGGCGGCTCCTCCGAGGAAGACTTCCGGACGATATTTCGGCGGGATACTGCCACTAGGCTCAAAGCACCGGCGGTTTCGGTGCGAGCGAAATAGACGAGGCGCGAAGCGCCCCGGCACGCGAAAACGTGGGGAACGGTACGCAATGTTAAGGTCGCCCCAAACAAGACGGGCAAGATGCCAAAGTTGTTTGGGCGGCCAGATTCAAGAACACGGGCTAGAAATTTGCCGGTCGGGAATTGGTCTTTGTGCTCGAAATCTTTCCGGCGTCGCCCCGACGTCGTTGGGGCCATAACTTTGAACGTCCAGATGGCCTTTCGAGAGCACGTTGACACGTTCCCTGCTGTGCATGGCACAAAAGTTATGGTAAACTAGCGGTATCTCTCCTCTACAACATCATGGGGATAGGAATCGTCCCTGTCGCTTGGGGAAACAGCATCACACATCCTTATGTTATACGTAAATTACACATTTTTTTAAGGAAATATCCAAATTAGGAAGGGGATCATTCCATGTGAATTCAATCTTTTTTTTTTGGGACCATGTTTCGAATTTGGATGAAACTGAAAGATTGAGCCATCATTTTGTAATCTTCGAAATTGTTTAAAGGATACGGACCATCAAAGTTTGCTATTTGGGATGAGGTTTAACGAAAACTGCCTACACAACACATTTTATACCACAGTTATTATTAAAGATAAAAAACATTTTCTTTTTTTAATCACCATCGCAAAAGACTGTTCTTTTTAAATAATTTATCATTTTATATTCGAATGTGATTTCTTAATGCAAAAATATTACTAATATCTTTGTTTTGCAAATTTTACCATCGGTTCAAGTGTTAAAAAATTTGAAAAAATATGGCCACATTTTACGATTCTTCCTGTTTGAAATTCCGTTTTTTCCGAACTATTTATTGTTTTGTGTCCATTAAGTTGCTGGATATTCTTTAGACATTTTGAAGTGAGGGTCGACAGCGTCTGTCCTAAAATAAAAATTTTCACGTAGTGAAAAGAAGAACACGGGGAAGGTCATTTACATATTTTACCTAAACTGTTGTTAGGGTGTTGTACACTCCGAGTGTACAGTAAAGGTTAATGCCATCCATAGTACAAAGGACATTGGTTTTTCCAAGCCTGCCGGTGAATAGCGGTCGATCAGTCGGTGCACTTGCAATTAGCTACCTGAATCGCCGAACGCCGCGCCCTTCGCCGGTCTTACCTGGCCGCAATTTTTTAATTTTTGCCTTGCAAAATTGTTTATGCATAGAAATTATTATTATATGATTATTAATAACAATTTCCATCCTCATATACATACGTATTTAGTATCATACGCATTCTATGCAAAAGGAATGTATTTCATATCGCGATATACACGAATATTGAATTTTTCCAGTAAATTCTGCACCGTGACTGCGTCCGTATCCGCAGAGATTTCTAACGCTGCTCAATCATGTCTGTGGGTTGCCCGTGGGCAACACGCTCCAGCATAGGCATCTCGGGGGTGTAGAGGGGAGTAAACAGTTCTACGGTTTTCGGCACTTGGCCTTTGTTGCGAGGACCGTCGAGCGCCTCTCAAGTGGCCTGTCAGTACGCTCGGTCTTTATGGACAGCGACTTCGGCCGTTCGAACAACTTCGGCATCTTGCCCGTCTTGTTTGGGGCGACCTTTATTCGTTCGACGGACGGTCCGTGAGCTCGCGAGACCGCAAGGGCACGGAATTGCCGTCGGCCGCTCTCGTCGTTCCCCCTACGAAATACCTAGAACCAACTCGTGCGATAATCGAAACGGAGAAGGATCACTGAGTGGACTTACCGGCTCCGCTTTCTTCCTCCGGTCTTCCTTCCTCCGCTTTCTTTTCCGGCTCTGCCCCGGTCGGCTCGGGCGGGAAGGGTCCGGTAATTTCTGCCCTCGGTACACCGGATCCGCACTATGCCCGCAGGGCGAGATCGGTAATCGCGTGAATCCGGCGAAATTCGGAGCGGTAATCGTTACGCGACGGAACGGGATATTGATACGCACGGTGATTGAGAAACGCGTACGGTAGTACAAGGCAGAAGTTGCCACGACAGTGATCCTTCACGGCACGTTCGCGCGACGGCAGGGTCCTCGCTATCCCCACTCTACGTCGTCGTTCCGTGTTTCCCTAATTGGGCGCGCTACTCGCGCGAAAATCGTGGAACGCAGGACCATGTCCGCGACTGGTCCTTGGGCCCCAAACCATACGCGAAAATCATCCCGGCCGCGCTTCGCGACCGTGGAAAAGGGGCAGATCTCCGATCTCCCCTGATATGGGGGCCCCTACACCATCCTCGCCGAGGCCCCGTTGCAAGTTGCTAGGTGAGGCGGCGGCAGGACCGCGAAATGGAGTGTCGGCTGGTCGACAGGGGCCTTCGTCCCGCATCGTCGCCTCCGGGTTGTCTGGCCCGTGTGTGGCGTCTCCAATTTCCGAAATGATCGGTGCACCGGATTTTCCGTAATAGCCATGGTTTGTCGTCGGATGGTCCCGCGGAGTAAAGTGCCCTTTGATTTCGATAGCTGGGTACGTTGGTGCCGTCAGGCACGTCTGAAACTTGCCGTGCTCGGCGCGCGCGACATTCGTTAAAATTGGATCTCCTGTCGATCCGGAAGTTCCTCGGGGAACGCTTCCTAACCTACGAGCCGTCGTAATATTAGCGCTAACGTTATTGCAGGCAGTCCGATCCCTTCGCTCTGTCGTTCGGAGCGATAAAGGGACGATGCAAAATTTGCAACGTCACACCTTCCTTTAATTAGTTTTGGCGGCAGGTCTCTGGAAGTTGTGAATGCATTCGCTTGTACGGTCTGACTTACGACTGAATAGCGATTGTTAGCGTACCATAAAACTTCAGATGTGACACAGAACACATGTAAAGGACTGAAATGTGGAAACACTTTTGTTTTTTCAATGATTGTCGCAAAAAATTGTTCTTCTTTAAATATGGATGGTACTATGGTATTGAGTTGTAAAAGACTGTTAAACAGAGTTGCAATGCAGCCCATAAAAAATTAGTAGAACGGTGAAATAAAGAGTAAACTAGAATGTTTTCGAGTAAAATTATTTAAAAATAGTTCTAATATGTTTTTAAAGTCATCTAGTAAAAATCTTATAGTTCTGAGGTGGAAAAAATATTCATTCATGAAAGAAAAATTTTTTTAATTAATAATAACAGTAGCTAGATATATGAAAAAATTGAAGATAGTGTTGATGACAATAGCGCATTATTAAATTAATATCCAGGATGGTCGCTTTTAAACTTCGATATGAAATTTGTATTTGTTCGAATTTTTCCGGGTTTTCCATTTTTTACAACTAGAGTTTGCAACTACAAAATTGGAAAAAAATAAAATACGTATTAATTACAATTAATGTTATACTTCATTTATATTAATTATAGATTTTGTACCCAAGATTTACATGTTCTAATACACAAGTTCTAATCCTGGTTAAAAAAATAATGTGCGTTCGGTTTTATGCTAAAAGACGGCCCGGTTCTGTTCCAGGAAAGACGACACGGTTCTGTGCCATGCTAAGGCTGAGCAGATGTCAGCACTATATCGGGAACGCCGAAAACCCGGGCGTGAGCACTCTCCTATCCTCTCTGGTATCACAAACGCAAAATTTCTGAGCGCCTATAGGCGCCCACAGTAGTCAAAGGGTTAATATTATATTGGATTTGTTTTTCTTCTCAGGTTTTAGACTCACTTTATACAGTCCCTCTTCAGTTCTTTCTCCTATCAGGACTTGTCTTCCATCATTTTCCACTGTCACTCTTTCTTTTTCAAAGGTCACTCTTCCTCCATTTTTGTTAATTTCTGTGACCGATAACAGATTGGTGCTCAATTCTGGAACCACCATTACGTTTTTAAGTATGCATTGTTCAAATTCAAGGCTGCCTACAACTTCCACTCTCATTGTTTCGTTTTCTTTTGCCACTCCTACCGTCGAGTTTATTTTTTTTTATGTTTGACATGTTTTCAGTAGTGTTGGTCATATGTGAGGTTGTACCGGAATCTATTACCCAGTCATCGGATCTGCTCAATTGCTTAGTCAAGTACGCAACCTTGTTTCCCTTATTCACTTTATCTGTTTCTTGTACATTTTTGTCTCTGAAGTAGCACTGTTTCTCTGTGTGATTTGACTTCTTACAAATAGTACAGTACTTACTTTCTGATTTTTGTCTGCATGATGCCACATAGTGTCCTTCCTTATTGCACTTATAACACTTTACCTGGTTACTCTCATTGTTAGGTTTTGTTTTGCATTGCCATGCTATGTGACCAGTTGAATTGCACTTGTAGCATTTCCTTTCTTTGGTTTGGTATGCGATTGCACTTGTACGTTCTTCTTTTCAGGTCTGTCTTTCTTCCTCCGCTGTCAGTCTAGCAGTTAGATTTTCTAGCGTTCTTTCTTCTCTCGCTGTAGACTCCCATGCGCTTCTGAAATGTTTGAATCCCAGAGGCAATGATCCTAATATTTTTGCGATGAGCATGTCATCGTCTATAACTTTGTCCAGACTTTTTAATCTATATGTCATATTTACAAGCTTGCTTATATTTATAGCCACATCTGCATTCTTGTCGTATTCAAAACTGAAAAATTCTTGAAGCAGACTACATTTTAATTGTTCATGATCTCTTTCAAACATGCCACAGAGTTTGGTCCACATTTCATGTGCTGTTTTATTGGACATCAGGTGTATTAAAATTTTTTTATCTACTGTTGCGGTTATTATTCTTTGTGCATTTGCATCTTTAACTAGTCATTGCTTTGTTTTTTCTTCATCTGTGGGTGCTTGAGTTAACAATTCAAAGTTATCTTGGGCTTTTAGAATTATACTCACTTGAAATTTCCACATTGGAAAATTATCAGCATCTACCGGCTTTTCCACTCGTTACATTTCCTCTATGCTTATTTTTGCCATCTTCCTCAGTTTTTGTTATTTTTCTTTCAGTCTTTTTAGTTTTTTTTTTCTTCTATCACGCTTAACCACGTGCTCTTATGGAAAATTCCAGAACCTCTATATATCTTTTCAGCAGTTTTCTTTTTTTCTGTAAACTGGGCCCATAACCTGTTGCTTTATAAAGGTTATTTATTATTTACAGATACATAAAAGTAAAAAAACAAAGACTTAATATTATAATAATGTAACAGCTTTCTTTAAGTAGCCTTTTCCTCGACCACTTCACTCTCTGCACACACTCTTTCAAACTTCGCTCACTCGTACCAACTTACACCGCTCACTCGTACCAATCCATATCATTTGTTGCGTCGCAGTGTGGTGGGATGGGGACTTTTGTTGTGGGTTCGAGTGCCCGTGGAGCGCTGAAGCGCTCTGCTCGTGGAGGTTCACAAATAACTTCGTACACAGAGTAAAATGGCGAAAATAATTGTTAAAGATTTATTTAGAAATTCCTGGAGATGTAACTCCCTCGGTTCTATAATAAGTTCTGTCTCATCCTGGAGCTTCGAATCCTTTTTCTAGCTTCTTCCTTCTCGTCTCGCTTCTTTAGCCAATAGGAAAATTGGGATCTTTTCTGGCTAGGCGTTGATTCGTCGGATCACTCGTCTTCCGGTTGCTGCTTGATGGTGATTGGTAGTGGATGGGTCTTAATAGCGCACGCACGGGAGTGGGGTACGCCTGAGGGTGAAGCCCCGCCAAAACAAGGGACGTGGGGCCATGTGGGACCGAACAAGAGAGAGGTCCGAGGGAGTTCCAAGAGGTCCTTGACTGAGAATTTATGACCTCTTGTCCTTAACTCATTCCGGACTTCGACTATCCCTAATTTATGTAGAATTGGACAAGCTACTCTAAGAGCCTGCGTGACTTTCTCTAAATTCCGCAATTAGTCTCGCCGACTCGAATTTCGTCAAGGATCTCTATGGAACTCTCCCGGTCTTTCTTTACCTACTCTAAACTATCGCGCCCAAATAAAATACGTATGTATGAAATACGCGATTACATCTTATATTTAAATCTGCCTCTCCGCGCCATTAATCGATACTATATATATCTAGCTATGTTCGCGTGGTCAACTGGCCACGCTACAACGGTATTTCGTCGGTGCAGAAGACCACTAAGGAAATTCTCATCGGTGAGAAGGTGAATCATCACGGATCCATATCGATTATCAAATGTTACATTCTCCGACCAGAGTTGGGCAAAATATTTATCTAAATAAAAATTTCGAATAACGAATAAAAGATTAAAAAATTTTTATTTCCTTATTCGAAGGTTCGAATAAAAAAGGTATCTTTATTCGACGAGTATCGAATAAATAATTTTATTCGACGAGAATTTATCCGACGAATAAAGATACTTTTTTTTTTATTCGATGCGGATTTATTCAAACTTCGAGAAATTTTTTCATCTTTCATCTGTATCTTTTATTCGAAGGCTTCGAATAAATGTTCGGATAATTTTTGCAGAGCACCGAGCTTCAAATACCCAGCGACGACAGACGACATACAATGTAAGCGGATGGAGAATCGCGCACGAATGAAAGTTTAAACTTTTAGATTGTTCAATATATACTCGAGTGTAATCGAACATGTTTCATTGATACGTAATGTTACGGTAAAAATTAGAATCTCATTAAAGACAGTCCAAATGATGTCGTGTTTAGACTCATTTTGATCGGGATAAGCTCTACAACTCATTCGTATTAACAATATTGTTCTGATTAAAAACATAAAAGCATAAATTGCCAATAATGCTGGATTCTCCATCTGCTTACATTGTAGGCTGTTGGTCGGTCTTTAAAAAAAAATCTTTATTCGTCGAATAAGTTCATTACGTGTGGAATAGAGATAACATAATTATTTTTATTTGACGCGTAATAAATCATTTTTTTATCTTTTATTCGCTGTTTGAAATGTCTATTTCAATAAAAATTTGCCCATCTTTGCTCCTACAATTCTTTATTTTATATTATATTAATTAATCCACGTGATTCTCTCACAAACTCTATACTATTCGGAATAGTACGTGAAATAAACGCTACTGTGGTTTTCAACATATTTCTGTTCCCACAGATCGATTCTTGGAACAATTATCTATAAAAAAAAGTGTGAGGAAATAATGCTTGTTCATGAAATATTTTTAAATTACAAATTAAGGTACCTCATATGAAATTTGAAGTAGAAATTGATTTTCCTAAAATTATGCTTTAACACTTTCTTACGAAAAATATTTCTACGAATTTTTTGTCCTTGATATCAGTTTTACTTTCAATATTTTAAATCTTAAAAAGCAACACTAAAAAAAATATCTGTTTACGTTCGTCGGAGAATGTAATATTTGATAATCGATATGGTTCCGTGATGATCAGATGATTCACCTTCTCACCGACGAGAATTTCCTTCGTGGTCTTCTGCACCGACGAGATATATTCGTTAGCCTTCTGTTTCTTACTCCAGCCAAAATCTATCCTACAGGGCGGTAGAAAACACCGTATTTTTCGAGCGACACATTCTCCCGTAAGGCTGGCAGTCTTTATATATGTCGGAGGCTGGGCGGACTCTTCCGTCCTCGGACCCGTCGGAGATTGTCCGTCGTCGTTCTCCATCGTTTCGCTCCTTTCGCGCTTACGCGAACGTCGTATGGACTCTACACGTACACGCGATGCCGGATCGCGTAGCGCAACGAGAGACACGTCAACGAGCACACGGGCCGCACAGAATGTTCGCGTACGTCTTTTTGTTCTTTTACTCTCGAGAAGTCGCTTTCCTCAAAGCTAGTCTTCTCTCTACCGTCCCGGAAACTATTCTGTCGCCCGTGGTCACGTTCAACAGGGTCCCAGCCCATCATTCCAGGTACCCTGTCTCGCATCTCCCTTTGCCCCGCGCGCGAAGAGGGGTAGCGCAGGTACGCAGGGACTGTTTTATTGCCCCTTCGCAGGGCAATTATCAGGGTACGGTAAATCGTTATTTTACAATTAAACTAAGTCCTATAGGCGTTACGCGTTGTTGCCGACGGGGTGCATCGCTGCCATCACGCCCCGACATATATATATCTCGTCGGAGACGCGACGTAGTTCCACAAAAAAAATTTTAACCATTCCACAATCAGTTTTCCCTACTGACCGTTCGAGGACCGTTCGAGAATTGGCGTGACAGTCAAGGCCAAATGCCTGCTGGCCTCCTTAAGGCATTAAATCACCAAAAAACCGGCATTATCGCATAAACATCACCCGGGCAGGTCGTCAGCTCCTCGTTAACAAAAAGAACGGTCATTTTTCGGGTGATAAACAACTGATAGGTGAACGACCTAGGAGCGATAGCACAAGACTAAACAAAACAATGTCGGTTAACTGCGAAAATCGGCAAGGTGAGCGAGCGTGTATGTGTGTGTGCGTGAGGTTAGCGGCGGCCTATAAAGAAAGCCTCCACAGAGGACCAAGCGCCTTTTAGTGTCTAAAGTCAAGAGAGTAAGAGAGTAAGAGAGGAAGAGTGAGAGAGAAAGAGTAAGAAAAAGCGTGTAAGAGAAAATCATCTAATAAACAGTGTTAACAGACGCTCCAGCAAAATAATTAATCCTCCTGCCACACCTAATTCTATATTCCACATTTATCTTTACGACTTTTCTTAAAGTATGTATACAATGTATTTTTCAGTATTTATGTCTCGTTTTATTTTTTTTCCAAGAAATATGTGTGTCTTGTCCTACCTAACGCGGTCGGTCAATTTGACCGCACGAGATACAGTGAATTCTCATCACGAGTCAGTGCCAACCTTACAATTTGGAGTCAGTGGAACTACCCACATCACGGTGAGGGGCCGAAGTTCGAGAGCCGTCTCTCGAGCTACGTTCAACATTGTATCGGAGAAAGACATTTTCTCAGTCTTCTTGTCACTATCGCTTAGTAGTCATAGGCTTTTATGACTTGTAAACGGATATGATTCTTAGGTTTCCAGCGTGCCCTGTGTATTTGAAATGCGACGCTCGGCGACAACCTCAGATTTCGTCTAAGAGTTAGTCACCAAAACGGCGCAACTGACTCGTAACGAGAATTCACTGTAATATGGTATTTACTCTTCTAAACCTAAACAATCAGTATAAAAGAAAGGCTATTCCCAATGTGGCATAGCCAACTTAAAATAAATGAGCCGTCTTATTGAATGAGACGCTATCAAGTTACGCACATGCCTGGTTGATAATACTGTTTCATGGCATGTGTATCCAAACCGCAATGGTGGACGACACAGTACAACTTTGTAAATCGAGGAGGGAGCATCGCAGTATTTCTATATAATTGCAATTATATAAAAATGAAATTGTATCGTCGTTTTATGGAAGTTGTTCATTTACTAATTCATATCAGTAACAAATTGACTATTATCTACGTTTAATGAATTAACAATAACTTTTTTTAAGGACCGGTCATTTGACCACGCACGGTAGGAACAGGTATACAAGAAGTGTCGGTATGTTTAGTGTTAAATTATTATAATAGCGCTCATTGAACTACTGTCAGAAAAATACCTGTTGCGTTTTTGTGATAGTGGTTCAGTGAACGAAAACTTCCTTTATTTAACATAAAAAAATGGTTATGAAATATTTTTTATACATATTATTCTCAAGATGTATTTAAGATGTATCCTTTAAAAATTTCACCTAAAACATCAAATAATCGTAACTTCCGCGCGATTCATTCTTGCAAATTCTGAAAGTTGATATTTAAACTTAAATCGTGGCCAAGGGTGGCCGAAGCTGGCCGAGATTTTTTACACAAAGTTCTATCGTACACCAGACCAAAACGATCAGTGCCAGACCAAAAATTCTCTTAAAAGATTTTAGATATACTTCCATAAATAAAAATGAGCGAAAACAAAGATTTCTGATTAGTCCATATTATTTGATGTTAAACAATTTTTTTGAAAAATTATTTTTGGCTGTTAATAGTTTAAGCTATGTATAATAATATCTCCGTAAATTTTTTTTAAATCGGACCTTGTCTCACTATTACACAACACAAAAATAATTTTTTTTATAAAAATCAAAAATTTATCAATTGGATTTTATGCCGCCTCGGCACCATTGTGTGGCATCCGTCGATTCAAGGAATTGTACCGATTGATCGGCCGCTATTCACCGGTAGGATTGGAAAAACCAATGTCCCTTGTACACTTCGGGACAAAATGATAGCACATCACATATTCTTTCTCGTTTGATACCATAAACTGAAGAAAATGAATATTTTAATATGTCAACATTTTTGGACATGTCCACATGTATAATGTACTGAGTATTATCCACAACATTTACGTCATCAGAATTCTAAGAACGAAAACGTAAATATTGTGGTCCTCAAACGGGACAAAATGATAGCACACTTAACGAAAAACTTTAAATATAAAACAATTAATTAATAGAAATCAAACCTCAATATTTTATAGAACCTCCTTTACATCTAATGACTTTAATCATTCTGTTTGGTAAAGATTTATACATTTTTTTAATACCATTTTGGCTGATATTCTCCCACTCGTCCAGAATACATTGTTTTAAATCGTTAATATTTTGAAATTGTCTGCCATTTTGGTATACGGCTCTGGCAAGATGTCTTCAACAATTTTCGATAATGTTGAGGTTGGGGGATCTTGCCGGTCAATCTAAAACACGAATATTCTTCGAAGAAAAGTATTTCTTTACTACTTTTGCCTTGTGGACTGTGGCATTATCTTGTTGTAATATGTATTTATTTCCAGCAATTCGTACGGCATATGTGTATAATTGTTCATTTATCATTGCAATGTACAGTTCGCTATTCATTCGTTCTTT
This sequence comes from Halictus rubicundus, assembly GCF_050948215.1. Lineage (NCBI taxonomy): Eukaryota > Metazoa > Arthropoda > Insecta > Hymenoptera > Halictidae > Halictus > Halictus rubicundus. The sequence continues at coordinate 451,644 of NC_135156.1, read as the reverse complement.
TATAAAGACTTCTGTTTTACCCCGGAGTCCAATACCGGCCCAAATCATTATGCTACGGCCTCCCATTTGGCGACGGCTTAAAAATTGCTGTTCCTTTCTCAAATCGCGATAGTAATAACCTAGGCCCTCTTGTCTATCCAAATTAAATCTTTTCTCGTCAGTAAATATGATTCCTCGCCACTTTGTTCCCATATTTTATAAGCTTTTCGGCAAATTGTGAGCGGAGAGCTCACACTCCTTCTTTAACTAAGGTTTCTTCTGCAATTTCCTTCGCATTCAATGTTTGTATTTTTGTAAAACCGATGTACAATTTTTACATTAGTTTTTACACCAACACTTTCTGCGATTTGTCTCGCAGTCATGCTCGAATTTGATGCTGTTCTTAATATTGTACGTTTTTCACGAGCAGTTAAACTTTGTGTAATTTTCAGGATTTTTTAATAAGTTTATAATTATGATACTTTGTGACGGTTCACGTCTCGTCGCGTGATGCGCGGCGAGGCGTGCGAGCCCTCCCCGGATTGGCTCAGCGGCCAGGGTTCTTTGGGGAGAGGAATAAGGTGGTTAATTAAATACGCGTTATTCGGTGTAATCACAGTAAACGAGTTTATTTTATTTCCTGGTTTCCGGATTCCCCGTGGGTCCGGTAGCGGTCGGTCCAGTGCGGAGATCTGCCTCTCGGCTGATCTATTATAACAGAAATGAGCGTGGACACCCGGTAAATAAACGGCGTTTCAATTTGTATTAAATGAATGAAATTATTATCATTAAATGAAAACTAAACTAAACGCTTAAACAGAAACCTAACCTAAATACGCACTTAACCTAAACGCGCGGAGCGACGGAGCTCCGAATCGGCGGACCGGGCAGGTTCTCGCGGCGGCGACTGGTAAACTTCGGCGGAGCGTCGTCCACCGGTGGACGACGGAGTAAACGGTGCGCGGTTCGTTAGGGAGCGACGGTGCTCCGAAATGCCTCGTTACTACGGTTCGCGCGACGCGGGGCTCGTTTCGTTCCGGCGAGAAAGAGAATGCGGCGCGACGGCTTGCTCTCGCGGTCTCGGACCCGACGATGGACGGTTCTCCCTCCTCTATGTGACGGTGTTCGGGAACCTCCGCGGCTCAGCAAGGTGGCAGTGAACTGGCGACGTTTCCTGGCGTCAGCTGAGCTCGCGGGGCGCGGGTGGTTTCGTCCCCGGATCGGCGGGACGCCTCGCTTGCCGTCCCCGATCAACCGCGGCACAAGTTCGCACGTAACGGACGTAAACCCAGTAACGTGCGGCTCGATACCGGCGTGGTTACTCGTCTTCGGTAGTAAACCGCGGGATGAGCTCCGCACGCTGCTGCGGCCGGTCGACGACTAATCGCACGAGACGCGAAGCACGGTCGGGGATCGGAAGATAGGATTGGCTGGATTCGGGTGCGGGTCTCGAGGAGTGGGGAGAACGAGCCCGAGTGTCGCAGCGACGGTATACTGAAAAGTACTGCCGTCGGGCGACTGCCACCTCGGGGCTTGCTCGCGGTCTCGGCCTTCCTTATACGGGACGTAAACCCACGTACTCGTAAGGCCGATCCCGGCGCTTCCTCGTACTTGCTCGGTAGTAAACCGAAGCATGCACGTATCCGCGCGGCTGCGAGAAGTCCTGAGCTCGGGTGTTACCCCGAGAGTTGCTCCAGGCCAACTCCGCTGTCGGTGGATTCCGGCACGATCTTTATAGCCCGAGCACGGACCTCGTGTGCTCGGTCGCGAATCTTCGGTATTTGCCGATTGGTCCGAGCTCGGGCCGAATCCGCGGATTGGCGCGCGACTGGTTCCCGGCGGTGATTGGTGCGGGCCTGGTTCGCGATTGCGGACTCGCAACGAGACGTATCCGACGTCTCGTTACAACTTTTCGGCTTCTATTTACAACTTTTGATATTTTTGTAACTGAATATTGTTCTTCCTTTAACTTCAATATTGTATGTATTTCACATTCATTTAATCTTTCTCCACGACCCATTTCTAACACTGTACTATGTTCTTTTTATCAAATAAGCAGAAATAAACGACGTACACACTTTATCAGTTAGGTTGTACAATGCATGTATCCACTTCGGGATCTTATACACAACTGAGAATTGAAAATCTGCAGCTTGTGCTATCAGTTTGTTCCGTTTGTGGGCCACAATATTTACGTTTTCGTTCTTATAATTCTATTGACGTAAATGTTGTGGATAATACTCAGTACAATATACATGTGGACATGTCCAAGAATGTTGACGTATTAAAATATTAATTTACTTCAGTTTATGGTATCAAACGAGAAAAAATATGTGATGTGCTATCTTTTTGTCCCGGAGTGTACTATGTGTCACGTCCGGCGGTTCGCACGGTTCGCCGATAAACGCCTAAACAAGGACCAGTAGCACTATCACACGGAAAATTAATAAGATCGAAATATACGTGACAACCCGACGCGGTTAGAGATACGCCGACTGATCTTCCTGCAAGACACGCAGATGAAGACCAGATTACAAATTAGACGCAAAAGAGGAAAATATCAAATTACGCCGAACCATAAGAAAAGACGACGACTTCATCTTGGCAACACACAGCTGACGAAGCAAGAAACATCAAGAAGATCGGGAAGCAGAAACGCTAAATCAGCACTTCAAGAAAACAAAGGACCGCCCACATTATAAAAAGGAAACCAACTCTTCAATTAGCAATTCACTCTGTTCAAAACCAGTGCTACTGTGCAGTTCCGTCGACAGGCCCTTATATCATACACGCGTCGCGCCGGCAGTAAAACAGTGTCACCGAAATTCGAAAACCCTTGCGTAAAGTGTCCGCGTGTGCCCCAGCGTCCAGCGGCCACAATCAGCGAGCGCCCCTTCAACGCCCACAATCAGCGAGCGCCCCTTCAACGCCCACAACCAGCGAGCGCCCAAAAACCCCACAACCACGACCTGCGAGCGTCTACCAGCGACTCGGTAAATTAAACGTTTTATTAAGCGATTTGTTATAAGTGCTCTAGCGTATGTGCTATAAGGATTCACCCATGTATGAGCTGATTCAGAACTAGCCTCTAAATAAACCAGGCATTTCCCGTTTTTATATAAAAACTAAAGTACAATTTATTTAACCAGCCCTCAATCTCCCGAACCAAAGCCGGTGAACGCAGGTAGGTTCAAAACTGCGCCTTATCCCCGGAAAATTATAAACAGCCCCATCTGGGACGTAACAATGTACTATGCAGTGTACTATGCATGGTATTAATGAAGTTGTAAAATACATATACTAGCCGAAACTAACGCCAAGAAACAGGCCTCCTTTACACCCACCTTTACACCAGAACAGTTTACTCCCCTCTAAACCCGGGGGATGCCTATGAGCTCGACTATAAGACGACATCCGGCGCCTTCCTGAGCTCGACCAGGATTGAAGGCAATGCAATCTCTGTGGTTGCCGGACTGCCGCCGCATGTCACAACAGTGTGCCCAAAAGCTGTCCAAAGTACATTTTTTCGAAATAAAGAATATTGTTCATCTAAGTTGTAATGTTATTAAGTAATAGTTCAAACTATAAAGAACAATACAAATCAGCTTCACAAATTAATTTTAATATTAAGATTAATTTTAACACAGTAAAATTTTTCGAAATAAAAAATATTGTTCATCTGAGTTGTAATGTTATTATAAGTTCAAACTATAAGCAACAATAAAAAATCAACTTCACAAATTAATTTTAGGATTATTAAATTATATCTTTATTTCTGTCTTCCTTCATTGAAATTCTGCGAATTGTAATGCTTATTTCTTCATATTGTGTTAAATCTCTACGTGGAGTATACTATTATTGTTATTTAAAATTGTACCTTGATGACTAATCATGAAATTTGTAACGTAAGGATTGAAGTGGATGCTTTTGGAATAACAGGAATCGGAAAATCTGGGGACGCAGAATATATTTTCCAAAATGTGATTACAAACGATGGGAGATTGGTTTATTATACAAAATAGATTTTTGCAAGAGAGAGAGTTATTTTGCAACGAATTATTTCAGAAAAGATTTTTATATATTACGCGGTACCACCATCGGGCGTCCGGTTTATTTCAATCGTACTCTCCCTCTGGGGAAACGACGACGACTTGGTTTCGCCTGTTTTCTCATGTCCGTTCGGTGGCCGGCCTTCATGGCCGTCCTCTCCGAAACGTACTGAGGAACCAGGCGTCCCTACTCTCGGGCAGCCAGGAAGCTACCCTGGTTCTTTCCTCTCGGCGGGCGCCCGGCATTCATGGCCGTCCTCTCCCATGTATCCAGAGAGGCGTCCAGGTGCAACCCCTGTCCTCTCCTGGGCTACTGGACGTCCGATAGCATTGCTTCGTACTCTCCCATCCTGCGGGCGGCCGTGCACAGGTGCAGCAAAAGTGGTCGCTCCGCGGTAATCTATCGGTATTTATACGAACTCGTTGCTATCTTTATTAATAACGGTTACTAGGGGTCTAGAAGGTTCCAGACCCGGCGGTCCCCTCGAACCGCCGCCGGCCACGCTATTGTGACGTAAACTGGGTAAAAATACTTGAAAAAAGGAGAGTGGGAGTTACCCAGCTCTTTATCCCGTTCTTTACTGACAAAAAGTATAAGTTTATTTAAGACAGAGTTACAAAACGGAGGTTCAGCCAAGATTGACTGCCCTGGGAATGTCCCCATACTTATAGCTTGGCCTTATTGATTAGTAATGCATTTTTTGGGGGCTTTCGAAACCAGGCGGATGTGATTTGACTAATGCTGTTGCGTACGCGTGTATCGAGAAATGCTGTGGAATGTTCGGGGAATGCTGACTTGTGCAAATGACTCGGGAAATGCTGTGGTGTCGAATTGAATATGATCTGGTATAGCTCGGGGATTTTTAGGGCGTTACACTATCCCCGGCGCAATTCTTCTGTTACATCGGGGGAGGGGGGGGGGTGTCGAGGAGTCTTGACACTATCTTGTTCCGTGTTCCGTGTTCTTGTGTCGTGTCGGTTCCGATATTGGGCAGGTACTCGGATCACGACTAGGTTTGCGAAAAGTGATTGTAAGTCAAAACTCCGGAGAACAAATTGAAATGATTAGAATGCATTGGTTGGAAGGTGAGTTCGAAAGGTGATGGAAATAGTGGAAAAATGGGAGTAGACGTACATTTGGTTTTCAGGCATCTATGGTTATAAACTTAGTACGCTAACGGTGTACAAGGTTCCGCATGTGCTGCATTTAGCTGGCTTAAAAATTACGAAAATGGTGGGTACAATCGGAAGGATTTTTGATTTATTACGTCCATGTTCGGTACGCTGTCGATACGGATTTTTATACCTGATCTTGGTCGCGCTCTTATCGCTTCGTACGTAAGGTTTTACGACGCACAATAACAAAAAGAAAATGGTTAATTTCACCATTTTGACAGAGCCACCATTTTTGGGGAGTCTATCGTTAGGTCTGCATTCTCACCTCAGCCGCACCCGTAGTTGCAATGTTTTGGCTGACGTCACACGCTACATAGTATGTGTAACCGCTGTATCCAATATTTCGATTGTAGCCGAAAATGCGTATGAAACGAGGCCTGCCTCTTCCAATCTGATCAAATCAGCTGCGCATTCGTACCTGTACTCCGTACGTCCTTAGCTAGTTATGTTGGAAGGGTACAAGATATAGATACGCCATCGCATCCCGCCAGGGAACCTTCCATCTAATCATTTTTAGGTCATTATGGACAAGAATTAAGAACTTTTCCATATACAGGGTGTTCGGTAATTGGTGGTACAACCGAAAAGGGGGTGATTCTACATGAAAAAATAAGTCGAAAATATAGAACAAAATTTTTTCATGTGAGGCTTTGTTTTCGAAAAAATCGACTGAATTTTCGCCGGGTACGCGTGCACTTGATCATGTCTCGTTGCTTCTTCTACAGAAACAAATGTTTTATTTTTTAAATAATGCTCCAGAGATCTGAAAAGACGATAGTCACAGGGAGCAATATCCGGTGAGTACGGGGGGAGGGAGTGCGGTAAAACTTCCCATTGCAATTCTTTGATTTTTTCCTGAGTGAGTTTCGCTGTATGGGGCCGGACATTGTCAATTTACAGTATTACACCTTTTCTGTGAACTAAAGATGCCCTCTTTTTCAATAGTTCTGAATACAGCCGTTGTAATTGTTGACAATACAACTCAGCAGTAACTGTTTCTCCAGGTTTCAACAACTCAAAGTTAATTATGCCACGACAGTCCCACCAAATGCACAGTAACACCTTTCTAAATGAAAAGCTAGGTTTAGGGTGTAACGGGAACGTCGCGTTCGGTTGCCCTCTCCTGGATGCTCGAGCACGCCAGGGTCTTTGCAGAGAGCAGGGGAGGATGAAATAAGCGAACAGCGGTTTAGATAACTATGCTTTATTCTAATTCCTATTCTTAAACGCACGCAGAACGATACGGGGAGCGCGAAGCGCTGCAGAAACGGTATTGCGATTTGATACGGACGCGGAACGATACGGAATCGCGGTATGGACGCGGAGCAAGGCGGAATCGCGGTACGGTACGAACGCGGAGCAAATACGGACTCGCTGTACGGACGCGGAGCGATGCGGAATCGCGGTACGGACGCCGAGTACAGGTGTAGGCAGGAGTCGCCGTCGCTCAGCGAGGCGTACCAGTGGATCGGTGTTTCCTCATGTTCGCTGAGCACACGGGAACCAGGAGTTGGGAATACCTGTCGTGGGAAGAGAGAGAGCCGGAGGCGCGGTGCGTAGTAGTGCCTGTGCTCACTGCTCTCGCCCGGCTAGCCACCTCGGGACTGTCTCGGGGTACTTGTTTCACACGCACACGGACGTAACCCGTAACGCTCGCTCCACCAATACCAGCGCGCTCACGCTCCCGCACGGAAGTAGCCCGTAGAGTGAGCGCTAACACGCGGCTGCGAGTAGTCTGGAGCTCGGAGATGTTCCTCCGAGAGCTGCTCCAGGCCAATTCCGGTATTGGCCCGTTTCGGTCGGGTCCTTATAAACGAGCGCGGACTATTACGAGAGCCTAGCCTCGCGAAGCGCTCTGCTAGTACCGGCGCTCGCTGATTGGTTCACACTTGGGTCGCTTGCTGATTGGCTCGCGCTAGGGCACGACGCGAGCTTGCGACGGAATGCGTAGAACGCCGTTTCGTCGCAAGGGGTTGATATTGCGGGTTGATTTGCAGAAAGCCATTGCTTGGAACGCTTTATGTTATCATAAATAGTCCATTTTTCTTCTCCGATAACAATTCTGCTAAAAAATGGATCTCTACGAAGTCTGGTCTCAGTTAATGTCAATGTTGGTCTCAGATAATTGATGTGGTACCCATATGCCTTGCCTATATGCCTCTCCCATTTCGTGTAGCTGCCTTTGTATAGTTGACCATGTGGACCCAGTGGACCCATTTGAACGTTTTGAGTTTCTTACGAAACATGAAGCACTTCGCATCTCGTCATCACTTGACGTATCGCTGTCATTGCTACTGGCACTTTCTGCAGACTGTGTGTGGCTGTAATGTAGCCACATTAGATATCTATTGTCCATAATTATATTTTCATTTACAGAGGAAGTAAGATAAGTATTTAATTTTTTTAACACACATATTTTCATCAACGAAGTTCGAACTTCTGGTGCTACTTTCTTTCTTTGGTACAACTTTAATGGTAGAAACTTTGGTAGAAACTCAAAACTCATTATTATTATTTCTATTGTGTTTCATATATGAGAATACGATATACCTTCAAACTAGTGCGTTATCAAATCATTTCAATAAAAAAATGATTTCATTAATTTTTGTCACAAAAATCTATTTTTTTCAAAATCCTGATGTCGTAGACAAATTTTGAGACCAGATTTGAAATCAGCGTGAAAAAATCTATGGGAAATGATGTATAGCATGTTAAATAACAAATTTTTCCGCGCGTGGTATTGGAAAAACCACAATTTTCTTGAAATTGTGCAAGTTTAACGAATTTTCTCAAGGTTAAACAGCGTTCGTACCATAATCTCCCTATTTTTCCCATATTCTACAAAGTTTCAGCTTTAATTTAAAAAAAAATTCCATCGCTCTACCTCATTGCTATCGAAAGTTCTTTGATTTTGAATCCGATTTCGTCCAAATTGCCCACTGTGCGCCGCGGCTCAGCGTGGGGTATTAGTGAATTGGTGTTCCAACGTATGACGCTGAGCTCGCGGAGACGCGGTTCTCCTCGCAGAGGCGAAGGGACCCGTCCGGTGTCCCCATCCCTGGAGCCTTCGGATTGGGCTTCCCGAGCCCCTCCTTGGTCCACCCACAGCTCCCGGAGTCTTGCCCCCCCGGAGGGGGGCGGAGAGGGTAGGGAGGGCGCGGGGGTCTCCCCCGCACCAACGTGTGCCCCCGGTTGTGGGGGGCGGAGTGGGGCTGGCGCGGGGAGTTTCCCCGCGCCCTGTTATGCCCCCACAACTGGGGGCGGTGAACTCGGGGGCCCGGGGTGTGAGCTGACCCGGGCCCCCGGGGGGGAGCATAGCTCCCCCCGTGATAGGCCGACACCCCCGGGTTAGTTTCCCGGTGTAGGGGGGTGTCGGTCCGTCCCTCCCCGATTGGGGAGGGGGATCCGTGGGGGTTATTGGGTGAGGAAGGGTCGGGGCGTGCCGGATCACGCCTCCGACGGCCCTTCCTTCCGGTGGCGGCGTCTTCTTGCCTCGGCCGGGGCTGGTTCCTTCGGGATACCGGCCCCGAGCGGGGCACGAAGACTCCGGGAGCTGTGGGTGGACCGAGCTGGGGCTCGGGAAGCCCAATCCGAAGGCTCCAGGGATGGGGACACCGGGCGGGTCCCTCCGCTCGGGGTCTTATAGCGTAGGCAGTGGGGGAGGTTAACCCCTCCCCCGGGGTATGATGATAGCTGGGAGGTGTCCTGTTGAGTACTCGCGTGATCCAGGCACCTCCCGTGTAGCTTAGGTGGGCGTGAGGTTTTAGTGGGTAGTCTCCGGGGGCTCCGCCCCCCGGAGAGAATCCCACATAACCCCGGCTTCCCCCAGGGAGTCGGGGTATGTATAAAACATTTCCTCACGATAAAAAAAAAAAAAAAAAAAAGCTCCCGGAGTCTTCGTGCCCCGATCGGAGCCGGTCTCTCGAGGGAACCAACCCCGCCGAGGTAAGAAGACGCCGCCACCGGAAGGAAGGGCCGTCGGAGACGCGATCCGCCACGCCCCGACCGTTTCTACCCAACCGCCCACGAATCTCCCTCCCCTAGGGGAAGGATGGACCGACACCCCCCCCCCCGGCGCCACACCGAGAATAATCCCGGGGGGTGTCATCCCAACACGGGGGGAGCTAAGCTCGACCAGGGGGGTCGGGGTCAGCTCACACCCCGAACCCACGAATCCACCGCCCCCCTGGTGGGGCACATAAAGACGCGGGTAGTCCCCCGCGCCAACACCACGTCGCCCCCTCTCGCGGTGGCACCAATTAACGCGGGACGTACCCAGCGCCCTCCCGCCCCTCTCCTCCTCCCCTTGGGTGGCACACGCGGGCGCAAGTGGCGTCCTCGCGCCCACACCCTCCTCGCGTAGTCCGGGTCCCGCTCCCGGGTCTCGCTCCCGGGCCCGCTCGACGGCCTCCTTCTGCGTCATTACGTCCTCGCAGAAGGAGGCCACCGCCATCCACGACTTCTCGCTGACAACCATGTGGTCGATCACGGTCGACAGCGAGAGGTCCCACCCGCTCACTGCTTCGGCCCACGCCGGGCACTCCTCTAAGGTGTGTCGGGCCGCGTCCACATTTTCGTCGCAGTGGTGGCACTGCGTAGTCGGTTTCTGCCCCATCTTGTGCAGGTACTCTCCGAAACAACCGTGACCGGAGAGCACCTGCGTGAGGCGGAAGGTCAACCTTTCCCGCCTCCTGCACCATGTATCAAATACACCCCCCACTCCGCAAATACGTCCGCTCAGGCCTGGCGTTTCTGAGCCTCGAGATCCTCCTCCTCCCCGCGAGTTCCACCCCCGGCGGGCGGCGGAACGAGCGCGCGATATGGTATAGTTTCGCCCGCTGAACCGCCACCAAATGGAGTGGTGGAACCACGGCGAGCGGACCCGCCACCTGGCCAGAGATGGTGCGGTAACCCCGTATGGCCCGCAGAGCCAGCCGACGCCGCACTCTTTCCAAGAGTGCTTGCCTGCGCCGGCTGGCCCCGAGCGAGCGGTGACATACAGGTGCCCCATACAGGGCAATCGACCGCACCACCTCCATATAGAGGCGGCGTACTTTCAAGTCCGGCCCCCCGACATTCGGCAGCAGCCGCGCCAAAGCGGCTGCCGTCCTCTCCAGTCGGGGGGCGAGGAGCTCGAAGTGACCATCGAATCGCCAGCAGCCGTCTATGACCAGGCCCAGGTACCTCATCCTGGGCCCGATCTCGGCGGCGGTTTCAGCGACGCGAATCCATACATCCAGATCGCCTCGGTCTTTGCGGTGGCCACGGTCAGCCCCATCCTCCGGATTCGCCCGACCACGCAGTCCAGGGCGGCATCTCCGAGGTGCCTGGTCCTTCTCCAGTCCCCCTCTCGCCCCCCCCCCATCTGCTATGCAGATGACACCCGTATCCGTGCGGAAGACAACCCGCAGCACCGCGTCATACGCTAGGTTCCACAGGAGCGGTCCAAGGACCGACCCCTGCGGAACCCCGCGGTGCATCTCCCTCGTGTTAACGGTGCTATACCGGCCGGTAAACACCACCTCTCTGTCGCGGAGGTAGTCGCCGAACACCTCCCGGAGATAAGGGGGCACCTGGAAGTGGTCCAGCGCCCCCATTATATCCGTCCAGGGCAGCGCGTTGAACGCGTTCGATATGTCCAGGGACACAGCGATCAACACCCTGCCTCGAGCGACAGCCTGCTCCCGGAGGAGGCGCAGACGCTCCAGGGCGTCAATTGTGGAGGGCCCCCTCCGGAACCCATACTGGCTGTCGCTCAGGTCGGGACCACCCCGCGACAGATGCTCAACGAGGCGGGCAGCAATTATTCTTTCGAACAGCTTGCCCGCCGCGTCGAGTAGACACACCGGCCGGTATGCAGAGGGAGACTCTGTGGGTTTCCCCTCCTTGAGGAGGAGAACCAGGCACGCACTTTTCCATAACGTGGAGAGAGACCCCGGCGCAGGCTTGCGTCTATGACGCTCCTGAGCGCCTGGGCGAGGACCTCTAGGGCTAAGGCCATTATACCACCGGGAACCCCCATCGGGGCCGGGGGCCTTCTTGCCCCCAACCCGGACCTCCCGGACGGCCCGGTACAGCTCCCATTCAGTAACCCGAAACTCGTTCGACCATCCCATGGTCGGACCTGGGGCGCGTTCCCACCTCCCCCCTGCCCATCACCGAGGGAAAAGAGGGTATCCATGACGCGCCCCAGGAGTTCCGGGTTTAACCTCTCCGTGACCGGGGACGCCCAGGGGCGGAGCTTACCAAGCACCGCCTTATACGGGCGTCCCCATGGATCGTCACGGAGGGTGAGCAGGAGGTCATCCCAGGCCTTGGCCTTAGCAGCGGCAATTGCACGCTTGAGGGCCACGGCCGCCGATCTGTACTCCCTGTACAGATCGGCGACCCTCGGCTCCGCGTCGCCGCCCAGAAAATGGCGGCGACTGGCGCGTGTGTACTGGCGGCGGGCTCGGCCAGCGGAACTGCGTAGTTCGGCCAGCTCCCCCGACCACCAGTAGACGGACTTTCTCGGTGGCTAAGCTCGAATTCGGGCCATCGCCACGTCACAAATCATGTGCAACGTGTCCCAGATCCAAGCCGCCCCCTCTTCTGCCCCGCGCTCCCTGGCCGAAGGCCAGGCGGAGCCGATAAACACGGCCCTCAGTAAGTCCCCGTTCAGACGTTTCAGCGCCCATCTGGACGCTGACGGGGCGCCACGTCGGAGGGGCGCGTCCAACGGCGAGTCCGAGACCACTGCCACGTCCATCAGAACGTAGCAGTGGTCCAACAAGGTCTCTCCATTCCAGACCCGCCAGTTGGGCACACGGCGTGAGGCGGCGGCGATCGCGAACGATACGTCCACTATCGACCACCCGATCCACCTCCCACACGTAGGCAGGAAGCCCCGGTTTAGCAACCGGAGCTCCATCCCCTCCGCCCAGTCTTCCAGGAATCCGCCTCAGGCACTGGTCCCGAGGTTACCCCAGGTGGTGGACCTCGCGTTGAGGTCCTCCAGGATCAGCACCGAACCGGCTCTATATGGGGCTATCATAAGTCCCAGCCGGTCCAGGAACATCCCGAGTTCAGCGGAGTCGCAACTGCGTGAGTTGTAGCACCCCACGACCAGAAGTCTTCCCCACTTTAGCATCACCACCCCCCTGCCCCGTTCGACCACGGAGCAGGGGGGTACAGTCGCCGAATGGCGACGCCACCATACCGCCACGGAGCCGTCAGCGTCACCGCACCAGTGTGGATGGTCCGGCACGCTGTACGGCTCCGTGGCGATTGCCAGGCCAACCCCCCACTCCTCCAGGCACTGGACCATCAGGTCCTGTGCCCGGCGGCAGTGGTTGAGGTTGGCCTGGAGTACCGGGAGGGGGACCGGCGCGGGGTGTAGGCCATTATTTGGCCTCCGCGCTAGTCCCCTCCTCAGCGGTCTCCTCATGTGGCGGGGGGTAGGTGTCCTCCGTCCCGCTGGGGACCGCATCCACCTTCATCCTCTCCCCCTTCTTGGAGGTTGGGGGAATGGCCGACTTCCCTACCGGGGTTTTCGTCGCCGCGCTTTGGGGAGGCGCCACACCGCCCTTCCCCTTTGCGCCCTTCTCGTCCTTTGTGGGCGGGAAGCACGCGCTGCTCCCCGCCTTATGCCCGGCCGGCCGGCCCAACGCGGCGCAAACCACGCAGTGAGGTGGCGCCTTACATTCCACCGCCCGGTGGGATGCATCCCCGCAGCGGTAGCAATGACCGCTGCGGTCGACCGTCGCAGTGCATCGCTGCCGTACATGGCCCAGGGCCAGGCAGCGAAAGCATTGCAACGGTCGTGGAGCTAATACTACCACCTGGGCGGTGGACCACCCCACACGCACCTTGCCGGCCTTTTCTATGGCCAGCGCGGCCACGGCCGGGCACTGCACCCAGATCGTGCCAAGTCAGCTGGGCAGAGCTTTTCGCTCCCCCACCCTGACGGACTCGGCGGTGCAGCCCCTGGCCTTCGCCACCGCCTCGGCCACCTCCTGGTGGGGGGTGACAGACACCTCCAGACCCGTGAGGCGGAATTCTGGGCCTGGAGATCTTCACCCCCATATTCCTCAAGACGGCGGACGTCTTCGCCGCCAGGGTCGGCCTTAGGGCCCCCGTCCGCACCGGGGACATCTGTAACGAGGCCCACGGTTACAGCCCTCTTCCAGTGGAGTGCCCCAATGCCAAGGGCGTCGAGGTCGACGCCCTGGCGGTACTTCCTGACGGCCTCCTCGTAAGAGGCCTAGCTCCCCTCCGGGACGGTGATGGTCACCGCCGCTGATCGGGGGGGGGGGGAACATTCACCTTGGCCGCTGTCTTTCCGCCCTTCGGGGCGGGGGCAGCGTCCTTCATGGCCCCGGCGACCGCAGCTTTAGCCTTGGCCTTGGCTATCTCCCGCCTGCCCACCACCTTTGCCCAGGAGTCCCCAGCAGGGGGACCCTGCGTCGAGGTGGGTGCCGGGACCTGGTCGATGTCCGCTGGCTTCGCTCCCTTCTCCTTCTTCGTCTTCTTCTTCCCGGCCCCTTTCACCACCGGGGCAGGGACCGGCTTCGGCTTCACGGGCGCAGGAGTGGGCGTCGGCGGCCCCGGAGGTACGGGAGGCGGTAGTAGGGGGGCCTCACGCGCTCCCGCGGCCGAGGCAACGGCCGCGATCGCGCGCCGCAACTCCATCCGCATCACCGGGCGGATGGAGCTCAGCCCCGCCTCCAGGAGCGCCCGCATCTGAGCCAACATGTCAGATGCGGGCGCCACTATCTCCGCGCCGACGCTGGGGGCGGCAGGGGGAGCGTCGCGCAGTCGCTTCATGGCCATCAGCTCCCCCCTGATGGCCTCCAGCGTCTCACGCGTCCCTCTCAGCTCCCTCTCGAGAGCCGCATACCTCTCCCGTAGCGCGGTATTAGCGGGGTGGGAGGGGATGGAGCCGGCAGCGGCCCCCTGGACGCCCCTCCGCTCCAGCTCCCGCGCAGACTCCACGATGATGCGGGAAGAGTCCGTGAAGGCCTTTTGAAAAGTACCCTTCCGGTTCCCGCATCTGCCCGCCTTATCCTCGATCTCGAGGCCACGCTCCACGATCTGAGCGGACAACTCCCCCGGGAGGAGGCTTCGGATCTCCGGCCGGGGCTGATCCACGGGTCGTGGTCATTTATCCACCGACGGGCTCGGTGAGGTCCTCCCCGGAGTCGGGGTCAGTGGGCGTTTCGCGCCCGCGCCGCTGGAGGAGGGGGGAGCCAACTTGGTCGACTTCACCGAGGCTCTGTCCCCCTCCAGGTCGGGCTTATCACCTCCCTGCGTTCCCTTCCTAGGCCGGAGCTTAGGTCGATCAACTGGGGCCGGGGGTGGTCCCATCTTCGATGGTGCTGGCACCACCAATCTCTCCACGACCACTTCCGGGCGTGGTAACCCCTCCACAACCTCTTCAAGATTTGTCCGAGGCACGTCCCTTGAAAAATCCGCAGTTATCATTAGCGGGCCTGGTTACTAACTGGATACCCTAAATACAGCACGCGGAAAGGGGTGTCTACCGGGGCAGAGCCGCTTGCCCCGGTAAGCCTAGATACAACGGGAGGTCGGCAGGTGTCCCGAGGTTGTACAACGCTTAAGAGCTGGTGCATCCACTGCCCACTCCGGGCGCTTACCCCGGGAGTTTCTCATCGCCACGTTACGATAGCTTGGGATAGAGACTTTTTTATTAAGGTTCATCCTCCTCGCAGGCCGGCCGATTAAGGCAAGCCCCCCGTTCCGGTAAAACATGACCACCGGTTTACGGTATGGGGCCCTACGGCGACCTCCCCGGTCGTTCGCAGGACACAATGAAAGCCCGCGGTTTTCACCCCTCCGTGTGAGCCTTACCGGCATGGGAGGCCCTGCCAGGATCCGAAGATCCCGCCGGCATCGCCTCACACATCATTGGGACTACTTCCCGCAGAATGCCCCTCACACCGTTAGCAATACACAACCATGTGTGTTCCCAGGGTCCACCACGAGGAGGTGGAGCGAGAGGACTTTAGACCAGTGACATCCCTCAAATAGAGAGAACGGCTCGACAGTGGGACAGATGGTCCCACTGAAGAGGCCACAGGTTCTCGGACCCCCTGACCGTAGACCTTGAACAGGCCCAAGCGAAACCTGGGAAAGATAAAACAGCAACGGTTAGGCCTGCGTGGGTCTGTTCGCCAGACGTGAACGAGGACTAACCAGATCCGCGCGGAGCAGAAATACAAAACAAAGGAAAAGGAATATAGAGGGGGTATGAAAAATTTTCTGAAAATTGACAGCGGCGTAAGGCGGCGCCAAGGCCGCCACACTATCTTAACCGTTCATACACTGCACTCCCATACATCGCTTGAAAACACACTTATTTTCATCGTATTTCCTAATTACATATCCCTAATTACCTAGTTACCTATGTTACGTATGGAGACGTTCTCCACGTTCATTTCGATTGGAATTTATAATCTCTTTTCTGAGAACGAAAAGCGTCCCAACAGGCCCCTTTTATTAACGAAAGATACTGTATGCCTTCCTTATATCAAAATCTCTAGACATTCCCTTCTGGCATCCGATAATCAATGTTCTGATAGGAAATAGCCCGGATAACCTTCATTAACCCCTTTCAACGAAAATCTAACTGAGGCCTGCTTTTCATTAGTAGTGACAAAAAATGTGACTGTGACCCTACGCGTCATTAAATCTTAAACAGAGCACCCCTTTCATTTTCAAGGTATATAAACCCGTTCATTTTCATCCTCTTTGGTTCAGTCGAGATTCAGAAGCGGTTCAGTAATCGTCCAGTCACGTCGCGTCAATTCTAGTGAGATCGGGTTAAAGTCCCTTTCGAATCAAAACGTAACCTTATAGATTCCGTTAGGTCGGTATATATTCTATTTGGCATTCAACAATCG
This sequence comes from Halictus rubicundus, assembly GCF_050948215.1. Classification (NCBI taxonomy): domain Eukaryota; kingdom Metazoa; phylum Arthropoda; class Insecta; order Hymenoptera; family Halictidae; genus Halictus; species Halictus rubicundus. The sequence continues at coordinate 435,539 of NC_135156.1, read as the reverse complement.
CTCTTCGACCCCGCATTGCCAGTGCGTCAAAACCGTGCATCGTAGGTAACAATTTCTAAGTTCTAGGTAACACAAACAACAACATTTGTAATTATCTTAAATCAGAATATATTTGTCTTGTTTGTTAACTCGCGTAATATACAACCCTTAATTATTGCCTAATATCCTAATCTAATAATTGAACGTTCCCACACGATACAATCTTACCACTCGGATTGTATCAATTAAATTATATATAAGTTACGAGGCTTACTAATCTTAAATTCAAATCAACGAATATTTCTCCAACCTAGTGGCTCCCCGGTTTGATACGAGTTATAAACGCTTAAAAGTGGGAAAATTGCCATTTTTCACGATTTTCGACTTAAAATCGCACTTTTAATCGTTCATAACTCGTAAACGAATTAACCAATATTGGTGAAATTTTCAGCATGGATATAATTTATTCGAGCGAATCAAACACATTCTTTAAATTTTCAATACAGGCTCAGATAAAAAAACTGAAAAAACTAACTTTTACTATTTCTTTTGCGATTCCGATCAATTCAAATTTTTTTCAAAAATTTTTTACACCTCGTCTAATAAAGTAATCCTTCTAACTTCTCAATAACATTCAAATCATTTGATCTAATTTTGAAAAAGTTATGTTGCTTCGAATAGTGTGGACTCAGTTTTGCTCCTTACTGTATATCGTATCGAATCGTGTCGTATCGCAACGTTCGTCTTCGCCGTACAATCGTTCTTTCGCGAATCCCCGGCCGCGGCACGGACGCGTCCTTTTATCCGCGCCTTCATCGAACGTTCTCGATCTTTCTATTCGATTTGGGCGTTAGGGTAAACGGCCTAACGCCCGCCGCTCGTTTTCGCGGTCGCTACCGCTTGTTGTCTTACGCAGCAGTCACAATAGCGTTGACGCTCACGTAGATGCGCACACACATGCTCGCGCGCGTCTTTTGGGCGCAGGAGAGTTCGGCAACCTCGTTTAGGCGTTTTTATGCCTGTTTTGGTGTCCTCCGTGGTCGCGAACTCTCCTTTTCGCGCCTGCCTCCTACACTATATTTTTATTTAAACTCAGAAGTGGCAGCTCTAATGTAATGATTAAAAATATATTCGATCTGCAACATGAACAACACGTGTCAGAATATTTCCATCAAATAATTAACGCATTTGAAACGGATATTTTAGCAAATCATTTCGGAATAAATGCAAAATTCTGAGCCTATCTCATTTTAAATGAAACAGCGTACGCCCCAAGGAAACTTTTTGAAATAGAAGATTCTCAATTAGTAGACATTTTTTATGTCAAAGGTCAAAGGAAATCATAGTCTGAACAGAAGAAAACATCATTATGTAAACCGTTTACAATTTGTACAACAAATCTTATTTACAGGTAAGCACATGCTTTAACACAATTTTTTACCGATCTTGTATATGTATAATATTACTATATCCAAAATCATATACTACTTATGTAATATTATGTACAGGTACCTATTAATTAACCCAGGCAATATGCTATCTAGCGGTATTAATGAAGGATGATAATATTTTAAATATTGAATATTTAAAGGAAACTAACAATGTTATAAGGGTGAAAGTTCATTCGAGGCATATTAATCGCAAAAGTTATCAATGCTACATTGAATATGTACCACATTTGATTAGTTATACCGCTATTACACGATATACATGTGCCTGTGCTAATAGCAACAGAACAGTAGGTTGCTGTTCTCATGTCGCTACGATTATTTACTATTTATCTCATGGGCGATTTAAATCGAAAATTGTAAAACCATCGGAAATATTAACAAAGATATTTTATGTAGCACATACTGTACCAGTAATTGAGGAAAATAGTGACGAAGATTGAATAAATCTATATTATGATTCCTAAAGTTCTCTATTACACCTACGTAATGTATATTTATAAATTCCGAAAGATAAGAATACAATATAATACGATGCGTCGCGTTTAAAAAGGAATAATTGATCAAGGAGGGGCTTAATCTCCTGATAAAAATTATTAATTAGTGTCGTAAGAAACACTACACAATACATTATACTATTATAATGGCGTAATTTAATTTATTTTTCAATATTTAACTATGTTCCACCAATCCGATCATCTTGAAACTTTTGTATATATTAGATAGGTAACAGAATATTGTTCTTAAATTTTTTGGAAGTAGTCACTCGAAGGGTTGCTTGCAACCCCCACCCCTAAAAAATTAAATAATTTTTTTCTACCCTTAATACGAGGGTGGTCTGAAAAGTTTCCCATCTAACAAAGATATAAGGCATTTTTTCCTCAAAATTATTTTTATTTCTCTACATAGTCTCCTTGTAAGTCTATACACTTCTCCCAGCGATGCTCCCATCTCTCCAGCCCGTCCAAATAGTACTTGCCGTCTTTCTCTGCAAAATAGCTATTTACAAAGGTGGTGACTTCCTCATTTGATGAAAATCTCTCCGAGTGCAACTTTTAACTTAGGGAACAAAAAGAAGTCGCTTGGAGCTAGATCTGGTGAGTAAGGTGGGTGATCAAGCAGTCCAAACTGTAATTCGTGGATTTTTGCCATGCGAATCGTTGATGTGTGAGACGGCGCATTGTCTTGTTGGAACAAGATTTTTTTTTCTCCAAATGTGGCCGTTTTTCCGCAATTTCTGCCTTCAGCCTGTCAAGTAATGATGCGTAGTTTGCTCCTGTAATGGTTTTCCCTTTTTGAAGATAATCAATAAAGATAACACCACGACTGTCCCAGAAAACAGTCGCCACCACTTTCCCAGCCGAAGGAACTGCCTATGCCTTTTTTTGGCGCCGATTCCCCATAAGCAGTCCACTGTTTTGACTGCATTTTTGATTCGGGAGTGTAATGGTGTATCCAAGTTTCATCAACAGTAATTAGCCGGTACCAAAACTCTTATTTATTGCGCCTAAATTGCGCCAAAAGAGCGATCGAAATGTTCATTCGCACACGTTTCTGAGCAAACGCGGCACCCAACGCGCAGACAGCTTTCTCATGCCTAAATCTTCGTTCAATATGTGACAAACACGTTCTTTGGATATATTCATGGCCTCTTCTATCTCTCTAACTTTAATTCGACGGTTGTCTAGCACCATTTGGTGAATTTTAGCGATGTTATCGTCACTGGTTGCAGTTTTTGGGCGTCCCGAACGTTCATCGTCACCCAAGCTGGTACGGCCACGTTTAAATTCAGCTGCCCAAAATTTCATGGTGGTAAATGATGGTGTAGAGTTCCCGTATACAGCGTCTAAATATTTAATCACAGCTCGATACTCGAGTTTTTCCATTTTCAAAAACACTCACAGCAACTTACTCAAACGACTGTTAAACAATAATTGAGCGTCCGAAATGGCTGAAATTTTGGTGAGTACCTGTCAAAGCATGCACAAACACGCTCCAGTACTTTGGTGTGGGGCCGGCGGCGCAACAGCGCATGTCCCGCGCAGTAAGCGCTACTGCGCCTGCGTGACTGCGCGATCGCGGCGACGAGCGTGTCGCCGACTGTTCTTCCATCTTGTCTTTCGGTACTTCGTAGCGTGCAGACGTTTAATTATAGCTCTTGTATATAACCTGCCGCGTGGTAACGCGTTGCCGTGCCAGCTCTTTGGTCTCCGTTCCGCGTCTCGTGTACGAGCGCCGCGAGTTTCACCGCTCCGCTTCCGTTATTGTTGAATAAATATTGTTGCTCGATCGTTAGTCGGAGTGTTTACTGCACGTGAGGTGTGGGCCTCACGCGCGTAACCTAATTTATCTCTCCCGCGTCCACGTGGCTCGTCCGCCTTGGACGCGGTTTACTCAGACATATATTTCGAGCGTTCTCCACCAATCGGATTATCCGGTGATCGCGGAGGTGTTTTCAAATATTGTGGTGTGTTATAAAGCAACCACTCTCTTGTGTTGCGTGCTGTATGTTTGGGGTCATTGTCTTGAGTGAAGATAAAGTTGTCTTTCAGACCCATTTTTTCTGCACTACTTACAATATGGTTTTTTAATATGTTTAGATATATTTTGTGGTCCATGATTCCCTCGATGAAGTGTAATGACCCCACTCCAGCAGCACTCATACAACCCCAAACCATGACCGTACCTCCGCCGTGTTTTACTGTGGGACGTAGATTTTCTTTTTGTAGCTCTGTATTTTTCTTCCTCCAGACTGTACACTTGCCATCAGAGCCAAAAACATTAAATTTACTTCCGTCAGTAAATATGACTCTTCGCCAAAACTCGATATATTATCTTTCGCGAAATCAAGTCTCTTCTTTCTATTTGCGGCATTTACGAAATACTTCTTGCGAGCAACTCGGCCGTGATATTCATTATTTCGTAAACAATTACGAATAGTGCTGGCACATACACTTACTCCAGCATTGTTTGCAAGATCAGCAGCGATCTTAGGGGCACTAATTTTAGGATTTTTTTTTATTTCACACATTATAAAACGTTCATCGCGTGAACTAAGTTTTCGAGGTCGACCAGATTTCGCTTTACTTTCATTGGTTTTTCGTTCACCATATCGATTTATAATTCCTTGTATAGTTAATTGTTTTTGCTATTTCTCGCAATGATTTGCATTGATTATGCAGTTGTATAATAATTTTTCTTTCAGTCTCACTTGTTTCCTTACCTTTACGACCCGTTTTACCGAATGTTACAAAAATTGACTGGTTTTGCAGAAGGTTGCCACTAGACTGTGCATCAAAGACTCTGTCTGATTATTTGTCGGATCCCGTTAAACCATAATATAAACAATCGGACGCCTTTCAAGTGCATTCTAGTACCTGTACGAATACTTTTTGCGCGCCAATTTAGAGACACTTCTCATACTTTTTAATTTTTCTCGTTAACGTTAAACTTTTTCAAGTATATTTATATGACAGTATGTAGTTAAAATATGTAACAATTACAATTATGTTTCGTTTTATAAACATGTGTGCAATTACATAGAGAAATACATGGTTTTTTAAGCCTACAAGAGGTGTACGAATACTTTTTACACTCACTGTAATTCCGATGATATTTACTTGCGTAATGAGGAATAAAAGTTTCAGACGCAGAGAAGGACAGTGTATGGGAAAGAAAGAGACACGGAAGGTTGCGGCCGCCGTCACAGTTCGAAGCCCGCGAAAGCGGAGACCTTCAAATAAAAAATTGAACTATTTTATTATTAATTATTTTTTTATAAGACTTTTACCAATATGCAATATTTGTGGCATTTTTCTGATTAAAACGATACCAAACAGGATATCATTCGGATCATATTTATACTAATTTTCCGTTAATGCAGGGTGTCCCGTAACTGGTGGTACAACCGAGCAGGGGGTGATTCTACATGAAAAACTGAGTCGAAAATATACAATAAAATTTTTTGATACAAGCCTTGTTTTCGAAAAAAATGAGTTTGAAAATTTGTCTAGTGCGCGTGCACTCGGTTTACTTGCGGCTCAACGGACTTTATTCTGAGTTACCACAACCTTTTTTCGCAAAGGTTTTCAAGGTTTGTATACATCGAATAAATCGAAGGTCGAGGTTACAATGTTAGAATTACCTTTGAGGAATTCGTTTAATTCATAAATTGCTGGAAGTGCTGTCCACGTTGTTGTAGACATAATTGTGCTCTTCGTATTAAATTCCTTTAAACCTCTTGTAATGTGCAATTATTATGTTGCTTTAAGTGTTCAAACGCTATCACAATTTTTTGTTGTAATTGTTCGATGCTCGTTATGTCATCACGATACACAATCGATTTCACCTGACCCCACAAATAAAAATCTAACGGTGACAAATCCGGAGATCGTGGCCGCCAAGGTACTCTGCCACCGCGACCGATCCAGCACTGATATTTTCACTTAAAAAACGTCTTACTTCGCAACTGTAGTGCGGTGGTGCTCCATCCTGTTGAAAAATTAGCGTTCTTCGAATTCTCTCGATTGCTATAAGTTGCCATTTCGACGGTATAATGAGAACTGGAGGCGTAATTTCATAAGGATGGAAAAAGAATAGGAGCGATAGAAGTGTTATCATTATAGTGACACTGTTTGTAAACATATCTAGAAGTACGAAGGCAATTTCCGAGATATCCAGACGTGAGGTAGTGGAATCCGTTGAGCCGCAAGTAAGCCGAGTGCACGCGCACTAGACAAATTTTCAAACCCATTTTTCTCGAAAACAAAGCCTTGTATCAAAAAATTTTATTCTATATTTTCGACTCAGTTTTTCATGTAGAATCATCCCCTGCTCGGATGTACCACCAGTTACGGGACACCCTGTATAATTATAATGGAAAGTAACTTTCATCGTTCATAATAAAAAAGTTTAACCCTTAGCACTCGAATGGCGACTATAAGGCGCCACTAAAAATTACTGTATCATTATTCAAAATATTTCTTACGTTATTAAATTTGTTTGTATTTAATAAATTACTAAACATTTCAGTATTGACAAGTAAATTCCACTATTTTCGTATGTATAACATAAATAGAAAACATGTAGAAGGGAAATATTCTATGTCGGAGAAATTGTTTCGTTTTGGAGTTAAAATAGCGTCGAGTGCAAAGGGTTAAGTTTTGATTTAAAGGCCTGGGCTCACGCCAGTCTTTCATCTTTCCCGAACGCTTCGACTCTCCGCATCTCTTTCTTTCTAATACGCTGTTCTTCTTTCTCTTAAATATCATCGGAAAGTGCCATAAGAATAAAATGGAAAATAAAGAAGTTTTGCTACTGGATTAGTGGTCTTCTGGTCTCACACCGATATACCCGACCCGTGTAATGTTTACATTTCTCGGCGGCCGAGTATATCCCGTGGTAGTGAAGGTGGTTCTAGAATTTTCATCCTAGCTATTCATTTCTTTCATCCTGGCTATTAGGGACATACATAGAGAATATTCACTGTATATGGATAGGAGCCATCGAGAGTTAGTTTAATTAGTTAATACTTTTATCTCATTACTACCACTACTTTAATCATTACAGTCAAGCCTGTCGAGCATTAGACGTGGTATCTCACTAAGAATGATTGAATTTTGTCATTATTTGTAGGTTATTAAGAATCATTATTTTATAGTAGTAATACTTTATTTTGTTCCCCTCAGGGTTACAATTCTTACATCACTACCCTTTCTTCCTCACACCGCTCTTACCCTAACCTTAATTCTATCTTAAAAATTATTTAATTTTCTAACTCTTATTGCTACCGCTTACATCTACTTAATCTATATGTACATTTTAAACTAAAAAATAAAACGCAAACTACATTAATCAGAAAAGAAAGAGAGAGGTAATAGACATGAAACAAAACAAAATAAAATAATATAAAAATAACATAATTATGTTAAGCTACTCCTGCCATTAACCTCGTCTCACACACACACACCCTCTTTTCTAACTGGAGACCCCCCTCTTCCAGTCGTTCACCGTCCATCCAATTCTTTCTGATTTACTCTTATTCTTTTTTATTTACTCTATTCCTCCACCCTCCTCATCCACTTCTCTCCTCCCCCCTCAACTTCCAGCACGTCTCTGCTACAACCTCATGCATACCTCCCGTACATGCTCCCACGTCTGATTCACCCATCCACACACTCTACACTTTCTCTCTTCCTCATCCATCCAATATTTCCCATCCATTTCCCAATCTAAACTTCGCCACCCTCTGCCAACTGCTCTCCCCATCCTTTCTTCAAATATTCTGGCAAACCCTCCCCCTTCACTAGGCCGTACCATTTGTTGTACTTGGACATTTTCGTGTCCCTTTTTACTAACTCCTCGCTCACTATCTCTCTCCTCTGCTCTCATATTTCACCCGCATCCTCCGATGTAGATCCCCTCTCCTCAAACAAAACCCCATCTCTCTTTCTCCCACCCGTTCCTTACTCCCCCTTCCTATTTCTTCCCCTTAACTCTTCCCAACACAACCGCGCCAACTACCCTCCTTTGCCCTCACCCAGCTTCTTTTCGAACCTCCACGCCCTTAAGCCCACCCTCCCTCTCATCAACTCCCTTTGCAATTCCTCCCTAACCTATTCCTTCCTATTCCTTATCATATACCCCGGCGTGCACCATTCCACCCTGTCACGTCCGGTGGTTCGACCGCTCATGAATAAGGCAAATTGTTCGGGAATCGGCGACGAGTTGCTCCGAGCAATACGGCCAGCGGGCCGATCCCGCGACTTTGCACTATTTAAAACCGCGCGCGCTCAGGCGCAGCGCTAATTAGCTCCCGAGCACGTCCGTCTCTGCGAATCGGCCCACGGCGCGCCGACCAATTACCGTGCTCGCGGGCAGCGAATATCCGTGAGCGATTCCCGGAATCGGCCTTCCTTTTCTACGAACCGTCTAAGCGATCGCACGTGACACCAAACCGTTTTTATTGAGCCGTGATTTCGGAGAGTACCGCGCTTACCGGGCAAATCACATAACGTGTATCGTGTACGCAGGGTTTGAACAATTAAGTCTGAACCTTTATTACAAGTACAAGTGTGACAACGTGAAGTGCATTCTTTTCTTCTCGACCGACCACGTGCTCGATCCGATTTTCCGTTCGCACAGTCCCGGCGCTCGGAGTTTTCGCCCTATCCGTTTCCGACCATCCGCCTCGAATTTCCAAGCCTTCCGACAAGGCTGTCCCAGCCACCCATTCCCAAACATTTTGGTCCTTCGAGCCGGATTGGAATCGAGGAACCACGTGCCGGAAACGCCGCCATTAATACGGAGACTCCCTTGCCGACACCATGAGCCAGTTCGAAGAGCTGCTTCACAAGCAGAACCAAACTCTCAGATCCATCGAGAGGGCTCTATCCAATTTTAAGAAGCTGGGTCAGGCCAAAATGACTTCAGCAACCACGCAGAACCGGATAGCCGCCCTGAAGGAAGCCTTCAACCAAGCGCAAGACCTCGACGCGAGACTAACCGCTACTGCTGATCCGAAGGCGAAGTCGAGTCACCCCTACTTCGCGGACAACGTCTTCGAAGCGGCTGAGGACAACTACCTGGAGGCATCGGACTTCATGGCAGAGATACTGAAAATCGCTACCGCCGCCGAGCCGGCATCCAGCAAAGGTATGAGTACCTCTCCAATACCGACATCCAGGCCGACCGCGCGTCTACCGCAAATCCAGTTGCCGTCGTTCGACGGATCGTTCGAGGCTTGGGAAAGCTTTCGCGACCGTTTTTCCTCAATGGTCATCGACGAACCCTCCCTCGCGAACGTTGACCGATTACATTTCCTGTGCTCGTCGTTAAAGGGCGAAGCGAGTATCGCGATCGCTCACCTATCAATTACCGACCAGAAAACACGAAGACAAAACAACAATCGAAGTAAGAGCGTTAATTGATACCGGTAGTCCAATCAGTTTTGTAAAACAAGGTCAGGTTCCGCGACATCTAGTTACAAAAACCGTGAAAAGTAGTAGATTTTCCGGGATAAACGATAGCACTCTGACGATTATTGGCGACATCAAAGCGAAAATAAATTTCCAGCGACGCGAACTCGATATATCACTGCGGGTTGTGACGGATGAGACAATGCGAAGTGCGTTAGTTTTAGGCCGGGATTTTATAAAATTGGCTAAGCTCTCGTTCACGGTAGACAAAGAGATCTCGGAGATAATGAATATCGAGATAGCATCGGATACCCTTAAATCAGCGTCGCGTCCCACGATCAATAGAACGTTACCGTACGAAACGAAAGAAAAATTCTACCGGCTATTCGAGGAAGAGTACGTTAATCCAACTCGCCTGAAACATCCGCAAACGGAAAACGTGCTGGAACTTAGACTGTACGACAGCAAACCATTCCATTTCACGCCACGTAGATTGTCGTTTGTAGAAAAAGACAAATTAAGGGAAATCCTGGACGACTGGTTGGCAAAAGGCGCGATTAGAGAAAGTACATCCGAATACGCGTCACCGATTGTCTTAACGAAAAAGAAAAACGGGGAAACCCGAATGTGTATAGATTTTCGAGTACTAAACAAAGTAACGGTACGCGATAATTTTCCGTTGCCCTTAATTGAAGATCAGCTAGACCTATTACAAGGTAAAAAATACTTCTCATCGCTAGATCTGAGAGACGGATTCTTTCATATCAGAATGCACGAGGATTCGGTCAAATATACCTCGTTTGTTACGCCGTTCGGACAATATGAATGCACCAAAATGCCGTTCGGTTTAAAAGGGGGTCCCCTAAGATTCCAAAGATACGTGACAGGGATATTCAAAAATCTAATTAACAGCGGGGACGTGTCGGTATATCTAGACGATTTTTTAATTGCATCGGTAACGATCGAACACCACCTAGAAATCTTACGAAAGGTTTTCCAACTATGCGTCGCAAATAAGTTGGAACTACGCATGGACAAATGTAAATTTTTGGAAACAGAAATTGAATACTTGGGATATAGGGTAACGAACGACGGCATCAGACCCACCGAACGCGGTATCGAGAATGTACAAAAATTCCCAGTTCCGCGTAACGTACGCGAAGTGCAAAGTTTTCTAGGCCTCTCTTCGTATTTCAGAAAGTTTATAGAAGGCTTTTCAATCATTGCCAAGCCTCTATATGACCTAATCAAGGAAAAATGTAAATTTAAATTTGGTCCCAAAGAAAAGGAAGCGTTTGACGCGTTAAAAGAATGCCTAATACAGGCACCCATTCTGGGAATTTACTGTCCGCGTGACGAAACAGAATTACATTGCGATGCCAGTGCGATAGGTTTCGGCGCTATTCTGTTACAGAAGAAGGCCGACCAAAAGTTCCACCCATAGTCTCGAATCCAAATACCATAGTTTCGAGCTAGAGACACTCGCTATAATCTACGCACTGCGCCGATTTCGCCCGTACCTATGCGGAGTGCCGTTCAAAGTAGTCACGGATTGTCAGGCGCTTAGCCTAACGCTTAAGAAAAAAGAAACAAACCCTAAAATCGCACGGTGGGCATTAGAATTACAAGACTACGATTACAAACTTGAACATAGAGCGGGTACAAGAATGAGGCACGTCGATGCGTTAAGTAGGCAGGTTCTAGTACTGCAGGATAACACTTTAGACAGAAATTTAACCTTATGCCAACAACAGGACGAGCAAATTCAGAAAATACGTCAGAAGTTAGAAAAATCGGAAGACAAACTTTTCGAAATGATAAATGGGTCGGTTTACCGCAAAATGGACGATCGCGCTTTATTTTTTGTTCCGGCAACGTTAGAAGGCAGTATAATGCATCAATACCATAATGAGCTAGGGCATGTCGGACCAGAGAAAACAATAACAAATATTATGAATAGCTACTGGTTCCCTAACATGAGGGAAAAAGTTATGAAGCATGTTAAGAATTGTTTAAAGTGCATAGCATTTTCACCGAAATCCGGACGGCAAGAGGGCATGTTACACGAAATACCGAAAGATAATAAACCGTTTTCTACACTGCACATTGATCACCTAGGACCTATGTCGAAGAAACAGTCTCTAAAGTACCGCTACATTCTCTTAGTAGTAGATGGCTTTACAAAATATACAAAAATATACCCCACAAAAAGTACGAGTACCGCCGAGGTAATTAAGTGCTTAAAACACCATTTCGCGACCTACAGTAGACCATTGCGCATTGTATCAGATAGAGGCAACTGTTTTACCGCGCACGAGTTCGAACATTTCTTAAAAGATCACGATGTACAACACATTAAAATCGCAACCGCAATGCCGCAGGCAAATGGCCAAGCGGAAAGAATGAACCGTACTATCATCCCAATGATATCAAAATTAGTCGACGAACGTAACGCGCATTGGTACGAAGTACTCGAAGAAGTAGAGTTCGCCATAAATAATTCTGTCAACAAGTCGACCGGTGAAACTCCCAGCGTATTATTGTACGGAGTGCCCCAACGCGGAAAAGCGATCGACGCCGTCAGAAATATACTCGAGTCTTCCGGAGCTTTAAAAACTGAGCGAAATCTAAATAAGACACGTGAGAAGGCGGCTTTACGAATACACCAAAGTTTTAACGCCAATAAAAAGTTGTACGATAAAAAGCGTAAACCAGCCTTACAGTACCAAGTCGGGGATAAGGTAATGATAGCAAATTTTGTAAATTCCAGTGACTGCACCAAGCTGGTACCGAAATTTAAGGGGCTGTACGAGGTGGCACGCGTTTTGCGAAACGACCGATATATTGTGAAAGATATCGAGGGATTCCAGATCACCCAAGTACCGTATCAGGGGGCGTGGGCTGCGTGCAATATGCGTCCCTGGCTATCCAGTTAAACATCCGTGCCAAAGATCCATCATTTTATACGATTATTGTAAGATTTATGCGTTACTAGTATTAGGTATATAGTATAAATAGCGCCGGTATTCATAAGTAGTTTAAGACGTATTAGTTTAATCGGGACGATTAAAAGGTCAGGATGGCCGAATTGTAGGGATACGCACGTGTGCGATCGGCAAAGCGCGGCGGCAACGTGCGACATTGTAGTTGCCGGCCAAAAGAACCGACGATCTCGGCGGAACGCGGCGGCCGCCAATGACGCCCTTTGGTGATCTGCCGACTTCGCCATATAATGTATGTGCGATCGAGTATAAAAGGACTGCATCGACCGAGAAGAGTCAGTCAAAATCTCGCCGTCGAACCAGATACGTTTAACAGTTACTCGCCCTTACACAAGTCATCTCCGAATCCTCGCGAGAATTACGTGACCTACGCGACCGAATCAACGTTTCTACACAGGCGCTCAGAAATCTAAAACGTCCCGTTGATCAATGGAGCGATATTATTGTTTTCCTCGGCGTTCAAAAGCTAGACCGATCGTCGCGGAAAGCGTGGGAACTCAAACTAGAAAACGCGAACGAGTTTCCAACGTACGCCGAATTCGACACGTTCCTCGAGTCGCGATCGCGAGCGCTCGAAGCCATGGCGCCGATTCAAATTGGAGGTCCAACCGAAACCGTAATCGTGAAACGACCGAAAACAAAGTCACTCGCTACGCACGCGACCGCTGTCTCCACCGTGACCTGTTCTGTTTGTCGAAAGAACCACCTTATTTACCGGTGCCCGACGTTCGTCGCTCAATCGCCGTCCGACCGCTACAATACAATCAAAACACAGCGACGCTGTATCAACTGTTTCTCGGCTAAACACGCGAGCGCGCAATGCACGAGCCAGCACCACTGTAAGGAATGCAAGCAGCGGCATCACACGCTCTTACATTTTCCACGCGCCTCCGAAGATCAGCACGTCGCAAACCCGAATCCGGTCGTCGCGTCCGATAACGAGCCCACGATCAGCGCCAATCTGGTCTCCGACTCGCCAACTCGTTACGGCGTGCTTTTATCGACTGCCCATGTACAGGTACATTCACCACACGGTCGGCGTACCACCGTCCGTGCGCTCCTGGACCAGGGCTCCGCGGCGACATTAATTTCAGAACGGACCGCTCAGTTGCTGCGCCTCCACCGAACGCGGACACTAATTCGAGTCACCGGTATCGGCGAAACGCAATCCGTCGCACACTCCACGGTTCGAATCACCGTTTCTCCAGCGATGAAGGATCAACCTGCATACTCGACGACGGCGGTGATATTAAAAACGCTCACGAATTACGTGCCACCTAAAAAACGAACTGATATTAATTGGTCTCACCTTTCAGACCTGGAGCTGGCCGACAGAAACCCCATGAGCTCGGAGCCGATCGACCTCATCATCGGGGCCGACTTATATAGCCAGGTCATAGTCGGAGGCATACGAAGGGGCTTACCTGCAACGCCGGTTGCCCAGAATACCACTTTCGGGTGGATCCTATCCGGTCCCGTTGCATCCTCTCCAACCCTATCGTCCATCGGTGTCCATCACTGCGCCAACATTGAGCAGCTCGACCAAGCCCTCAGAAGGTTCTGGGAAATCGAGGAAATCTCTACCTGTAGGTTCCTTACGAAGGACGACGAACAGTGCGAGAACCACTTTCGTAAAACACATACCCGTGATCCAGATGGACGCTACGTCGTCCGCCTACCATTTCGTCATGAGCCACCTCTCGAATTAGGCGATTCACGCCTCGCCGCTCTTCGGAGCCTGCAGCGTGTCGAACAACGCCTGCACTCCAACCCTGCCCATGCGGCCCTTTATCAGGACTTCATGCGTGAGTACGAAGTCCTCGGTCACATGCGGCAAACCCCGGTAGCACCAATCCACTCCTCCGAACAATCGTACTATATTCCGCACCACGCGTTGTTCAGAGAGAGTAGTTCCACGACGAGCCTACGCGTGGTCTTCAACGCGTCCTGTCGTACCACCAATGGCCAGTCTCTGAACGACCACCTTCTACCGGGTCCAAAGCTCCAAGGCGACTTGATTGCCATCCTGCTTCGCTGGAGGCAGTCTAGGTTCGTCTACGCGGCCGACATCACTAAAATGTACCGCCAAATTAAAGTCAATGAGCACGATCTCAACTATCAGCGAATCCTGTGGCGCATTTCGCCAACCGAACCGATTAAGGAGTACCAACTCCGAACCGTTACTTACGGGACATCCTCAGCTCCCTTCCAAGCGCTGCGAGTCATCCAGCAGCTGGCTGTTGACGAAGGGCAGCGATTCCCCCTGGCCGTTCCGGTCTTGCAAGACCAAACCTACGTCGATGACTGTCTATTCGGTGCCGACAGCCCGGAGCTCCTGCGACGAACTCGCGATCAGCTGATCGCGCTGCTAAGTGGGCGAGCAACACATCGTCCCTGCTCGAGGACATTGACCCAGCGGATCACGGACTAGCATCGACCAAATCGATCACCACCACCGACACGATCCCAATACTCGGGATAGCGTGGATCCCCGCGCTAGACCGATTCCAGATTCGGCTCCATCACTCCACCGAGCCAACCAACACAAAGAGAGCGGTCCTGTCAGCCCTGGCACGTCTCTTCGACCCGCTAGGCTGGATCGCCCCGGTCGTCGTCACGGCCAAGCTGATAATGCAGCGACTGTGGGCGGCACGGTGCGATTGGGACGAACCTATTCCCGACAGGCTTCGTCACGAGTGGCAAACCTATCTCGGTAATCTTCCGGACCTTGAGGCGATCCAGATCCCTTGTCCCATAGCGTCGGGCCCTGTCCGAAGGCGAAGTCTTCACGGCTTCGCCGACGCCTCCTCGACGGCCTACGCTGCAGCCGTTTATATTCGCAGCGTGCTTCAGGATGGCCGAGTAGAAATCGAACTCCTTATAGCAAAATCACGGGTGGCCCCCGTGAAAACCATTAGCGTGCCTCGCCTTGAATTGAGCGCCGCGCTCCTACTCGCCAGTCTCGTCGCGTTCGTACGCTCATCGTTACGGTACGAACAGTGCGAAACCCACTGCTGGACCGACTCGAGCATCGTCCTCACCTGGCTCAGCCAATCTCCGGCGAAATGGAAGACCTTTGTCGCAAACCGAGTCGCAAAAATCCAAGCGTCTCTTCCTGACGTGCTCTGGCATCATGTCCCAACGCAGGACAATCCTGCCGATTGTGCATCCAGAGGCATATCTCCACGCGAACTGCAGAGTCACCCACTCTGGTGGCATGGGCCAACCTGGCTCGAAAAACCTTCTGAGGCTTGGCCGACTCGCACCTTCGACTCCACTTCGCACACAGAATGCGAAGCGCGACCTGTCTCCATCGCCAGCATGGTCTCAGTTGCCGACCAGGTCAATTTGGCTTCACGCTACTCGTCGTGGCCGAAGCTGATCCGGGTGACCGCGTATGTGCAGCGCTTCATCAAGAGGCTGCGGTCGCAACCTCGCGGCTGCACAACGACGGCCCTCCTCCCGGACGAAGTCGCAGAAGCAAAACGCCACTGGCTCAAGCGCATCCAAGCCGATACATTCCCTCAGGAGCTGCTCACACTCGCCGCTCACGGGACCGTTCCCAAATCGAGTCCGTTATCCTCCTTGAACCCGTACCTCGATTCTGACGGGCTCATCCGAGCCAAAGGACGGCTGTCGAAGGCGCAGCCTGAAACCGAAAACGAACCCATCATCCTTCGCTCCCATCCTCTCCTGTCACTCCTCATACACTATACCCATCTTACTCACCTTCATGCGGGACCTCAGCTCACCCTCGCGTGCCTCCGACATGAATACTGGATTCTGCGAGCACGTGCAACAGTACGAGCTGTGTTGTACCGGTGCGTTCCATGCACCCGGGAGCGGGCTGCTATTCCTCACCAGCTCATGGGGGATCTGCCAGCCTTACGCATCACTAAAGCTGAAAGAGCGTTCATTCACACCGGCGTCGACTATGCAGGCCCGATCTAGGTTCGAACCGCTCGTGGAAGGGGACACAAGTCGCAGAAGGCGTACATCGCCGTATTCATATGCCTCACCACGAAGGCAATTCATTTAGAAGTTGTATCAGATTACACATCAGCAGCGTTTCTCGCCGCCTATCATCGGTTTGTCTCCCGAAGAGGCCTCCCGCGCTCTATGTCCTCCGATAACGGCACCACCTTCCACGGGGCGAATCGCGAGCTAACGACAGCGTACCGCGCCGCCACTCGCGATACCGACGTCCACAATAAACTCGCTATCGACGGGGTAACTTGGCACTTTCTACCCCCCACAGCCCCTCACTTTGGAGGACTGTGGGAGGCAGCGGTCAAAAGTGTCAAGCACCACCTAAAACGGTGCATCGGTGCGCACACGCTTACCTTCGAGGAGTTGTCGACGTTCCTCTGCCGCGCCGAAGCGTGCCTCAACTCCCGCCCGATCGCTCCGACGTCCGAATGCCTCGACGACTATTCCGTCCTGACACCGGGACATTTCTTAATCGGTGCCGCCCTCGTCGCGAGTCCGGAACCCAGTGCCCTGCACCTGGCGGAGAATCGGCTGTCCCGATGGCAACTCATCCAACGACTCACGGAGACCTTCTGGAGAGCCTGGATGACCGACTACGTGCAGACACTCCTCCAGCGTCCCAAATGGAAAACCAGGCAAAACCTAACCAAAGTCGGCCAGATAGTCCTGCTCCGGAACACCAACACTCCTCCGTGCACGTGGGCACTGGGCCGTATCGTAGCGTGCCATCCGGGCGATGATGGGCTCGTTCGAGTCGTCACCGTCAAAACAGCCCATGCCGAATTCAAACGCCCGATCGCGACACTCTGTTTCCTCCCGGTCGCGATAAACGAGGCGAGCGACGCGTCCATTAGCACGTGAAGCTACGTCCCCCTGTATAATTGTACATACCGCGTAGCTTTAAGTAGATTTAATTAGCCTTAAGTTGTATATGTATATTCGTCACTTACCTGTACGCGACATTCGAACCACGACACCGATTGTCAGCCAAATTACGCAGTTCGGCGTGTGACAGCGGGCGACCGACCACACTCGAACATTACCGACATCAGCCGAATCCGCCGATCACTCGTTCCGGCCGCCGAGGATGCACGTACGTGCGAAAATTGTAATGCGCTTGCGCCACGGCAATCCCGTGTTGCACGTACCCGTTCAACGGGGGGGGGGGCGGCGTGTTCGGGAATCGGCGACGAGTTGCTCCGAGCAATACGGGCAGCGGGCCGATCCCGCGACTTTGCACTATTTAAAACCGCGCGCGCTCAGGCGCAGCGCTAATTAGCTCCCGAGCACGTCCGTCTCTGCGAATCGGCCCACGGCGCGCCGACCAATTACCGTGCTCGCGGGCAGCGAATATCCGTGAGCGATTGCCGGAATCGGCCTTCCTTTTCTACGAACCGTCTAAGCGATCGCACGTGACACCAAACCGTTTTTATTGAGCCGTGATTTCGGAGAGTACCGCGCTTACCGGGCAAATCACATAACGTGTATCGTGTACGCAGGGTTTGAACAATTAAGTCTGAACCTTTATTACAAGTACAAGTGTGACAACGTGAAGTGCATTCTTTTCTTCTCGACCGACCACGTGCTCGATCCGATTTTCCGTTCGCACAGTCCCGGCGCTCGGAGTTTTCGCCCTATCCGTTTCCGACCATCCGCCTCGAATTTCCAAGCCTTCCGACAAGGCTGTCCCAGCCACCCATTCCCAAACACAAATAAAACTTCAGATAAAGAATTATTGTGAACTATTGTTCATACCCAATGATATCACGCGAGGAGAAGAAAACAAATAGATTAAGATAGGCGTTAAAAATTCTAGGAAGTTAGATAGCGCGCAAATCGATTCCAATTTATCTTTCTGTAAGACACGCAGTGAAGATCGGTTACACCCTGCGAATAAACAAAAAGGGTGTCCAATTATACTAAATTACAAGAAGGGATGTTGACTTCATGGTAAGAGTGACGACACATTAGCTAGAAAAAAAAAAAATTTTGTTACGTCCCAGGTGGGACGGATTATGATTTTTAGGGAATAGGACGCAGTTTCGAACCTACCTGCATTCACCGGCTACGCTTCAGGAAATTGAGAATTGTTTACATAACTTGTATTCTTATTTTCAAAAAACAACAAAATTATTAATTTATTCAATATTAGGTGCTGAATCAGATATTTTTACAAATAGGGATTTTATATAGTTAGCGCATATACTAGAGGGCTTACAATTGTTTTCGTTTTATGACAATAATAACTATAATGTTAGTATTACCGAGTCGCTGGTTTTCTGATTCGCTCGCAAGTCAGAATCGCTGATTTTTAAGTATCCCTCGCAAGTTGGGGTCGCTGGTTTCGGAAGTGCGCTCGCAAGTCGAATTCGCCGGGTTTTGTAGAAGTCGCTGGTTTTCCGAATCGCTCGCAAGTCGGAAACGCCGGGCTTTGTAGGAGTCGCTGTGCTTTGTAGGGGTCACTGGGCACTTTTAAAAAAAACACTTCGCGGCACTTTTAAGAACCGAAACTGAACTGACGTTATATTTTAACGGAATGAACTGGCGAAACTGTTTTATAACTTGACAGACTGTTAATAACTAAGCGACGTATCTAACGGAATGAACTGAATGAACTAGCGAACGTAACAACGTAACGAATCAAGCTGAGCAAAACTCTATAACGGAATGATCGATCTTTGAGGGGGTGGTTCCCTTTTATAAAATGGACAGTTCATTGTTTCACTAGGATGCTGACTCAGGAGTCTCTACCTTACATTTTTAATCTTCTAATCTTCTTGATATTTTCTAGCTAATGTGTCGTCACTCTTACCATGAAGTCAACATCCTTTCTTGTAATTTAGTATAATTGGACACCCTTTTTGTTTATTCGCAGGGTGTAACCGATCTTCACTGCGTGTCTTGCAGAAAGATAAATTGGAATCTATTTGTGCGCTATCTAACTTCCTAGAATTTTTAACGCCTATCTTAATCCTATTTGTTTTCTTCTCCTCGCGTGACATCATTGGGTTTGAACAATAGTTCACAATAATTCTTTATCTGAAGTTTTATTTGTCTTATTCATGAGCGGTCGAACCACAGGACGTGACAACCCTCAGGACCCACTTGAAATATCTTCCCTGCAGTCTTTCCATACCTTCGCTCGTCTTCCACCCCCATATTCGCACTCCATAACTCACCACCGACCAAATAAGTTTAGCAAATAACCAAATCCTCCTACCCCAGTCCTTTCCAAATCTCTTCTTTCCTATCCCCCAAACTTGTCACATTACCGCCGCTTGTTGTGGTTTTTGGTAAAGAGTTTTGTAGCACAGAGTATCAAAAAGGTTTAATATAAGAAAGCAGAAAGCACAAGTAAAAGTTAAAGGAGACGTACATTGGAATGCGACTGTGGTAGACACGTGTTCATACCGGACTAAAGGTGAGGACGGTTCCTCGCGAATCGCTAGAGCCAATAGGCGTAACGCATCCCCTCTTATCAGAACCAAGAATCAGAGAAGCGCGCGAGTCTTACTCATTCAAATGAGATCTCTGGTACATACATTCTTAACACCG
Source organism: Halictus rubicundus (assembly GCF_050948215.1). NCBI lineage: Eukaryota > Metazoa > Arthropoda > Insecta > Hymenoptera > Halictidae > Halictus > Halictus rubicundus. The sequence continues at coordinate 415,649 of NC_135156.1, read as the reverse complement.
CTCCCCTTCCTTACCCTTTTCGCCGCATATGCCTCCTGTCCCCCATCTCTCTTTATTGCGTACCCCAGATATCTGTATTGACTGATCTCCTCTAACACCTTACCCTTCCACCTCCATGCCACCTTCTTCCACCTCACATCTCCCCATCAGTCCTTCCATCACCCCCTTTCTCATCGCCCTTATCAGTATCTCCCTGTCTACCGAGCCAAATGCCGCTTTCAGGTCCACGAACATTATTACCAACCTTCTTTCCTCCCACTTCACCTGCTTGCTCATCAGATAGTTCAACATATAAATATTGTGTATACACCCCAACCCTTTTCTGAAACCCGTCTGACTCTCAGGCAACATCCTCTTCCCCTCCACTTCCTGTCTAAACCATTCCGCCAACACCGCGGCGTACACCTCGTACGCTGTTTGTATTAGCGTTACCCCACGGTAGTCCCTCACCTTTCTGCTTTCCTTTTTCTTCACTATTGGCACCGCTACTCCCTCCCGCCAATCATCCGGCCTATCCTTCCCCCCTCCACACCCTTTTACAAACCCTCCATAACCACCTCCTCCACCTTTTTCTCTCTATATTTCCACACCTCGTTCGGTATCCCATCCCTCCCGCCGCTTTTCTCTATTTCATACCCTTTATCACCCTGCTGACCTCCTCGCTTTCTATTTCTTCCTCTCCATCCTCCGCTCTTCTTTTTAACCCTCCCTTTCTCACCCTTCACTCTACTCCCCCCAACAGCTCCTTGAAATGTTTATCCCACATTTCCATCCTTATTCTCTCATCCACCCTCGATGCTCTTCTCCTTTCCGTACTTATCAACCTCCACACTTGCCTCTCCGTTGTCATACCCTCCACCTCCCTCTACCATTTCCCCTCTCCTTCTTCTTCTTCTCCTCGCGTAGTACTCTGAACTCACCTTCCCTTTTCCTCTCTGCACTCTTCATCCCTCCATCCTTTCCTCTCCCCTTTTTTTCTGTCACCCCATCTCCTTTAACACCTCCTTTATTTTTCCTTTCAACTTTTTCCAATCCTCCTCCACTCTTCTTCCCAAATCTTTCTCTGAATTCCATCACCCCTTCCACCGTCCAACATCCTACCACCCTTCTCCTCCCTGCATCTCCTCTCTTTCTTCTACCTCCCCTTTCTCCGTTAAGCTACACCGTCTGGGGTAGGTGATCTGAATCTACCCTTTCCCCAATCTCCATCCTTTCCACTCCATCCCTTGTATCCTCATTACCTAACACATAATCAATCACCGAGTTCCCTTTCCACCCTATATACATATTCCAACGCCTCGTATCCCTTCACATTCCCATTCAAAATCCTCCACCCTCTCTCTCCCAGATACCCAAATCTCCTTCCTTCCACGTTTATCTTCGCATCTTTGGATTTTCTGTTCTCCTTTCCCCTTCCCTCCGCTCAGATCGGGACCACCACGGAAGTGGGAGTAGTCTGAAGAATCTATGGAAAGAAAGGAAAAGGGAAAAGGGGATGGAAGGGGAGGAGGAAGGCGTGATATTTAAGAAGAGCATGGTAACGCGAAGGTCACCGAATGAGGAACGGAAGGAGGCAGGAACAACTATTAGAGGATTGGAGGGTATGATGAGGGAAAATGATGGTGGTGGTTAGGGAGATGAAGAAGAAAATGAAGTAGGAGAGGGATGAGTAAGCGGGGAAAGGATAGAGGAGAGACTGGATAGACTGAAAGGAAGGGTAGATAAGGCAGAAGGGTTGGTAGGGGACCGCCTCTATATGGAGGTGGTGCGGTCCATTGCCCTATATGGGGCCCCCGTGTGGCACCGCTCGCTCGGGGCCAGCCAGAAAAGCCAAGACCTCTTAGAAAGAGTGCGGCGACGGCTGGCCCTGCGGGCCATACGGGGGTACCGCACCATCTCTGGGGAGGTGGCGGGTCTCCTCACCGTGGTTCCACCACTCCATTTGGTGGCGGCGGAGCGGGCGAAACTATACCATATCGCCCGCTCGTTTCGCCGCCCGCCGGGGGTGGAACTCACGAGCGAGGAGGAGGAGGAGCTCGAGGCTCAGAAACGCCAGGCCCGGACGGACGTATTTGCGGAATCGAGGGTGCTCCTGGCACCCTCCGCACGTCCGATTGTCCGGGAACTCCTGCCCATATTTCTTATATGGTGCGGGAGGCGGGGAAGGCTGACCTTCCGCCTCACGCAGGTGCTCTCCGGTCATGGTTGTTTCGGAGAGTAGCTGCATAGGATGGGGCGGGAGCCGACCACGCAGTGCCACCACTGCGACGAGGATGTGGACACGGCGCGGCACACCTTAGAGGAGTGCCCGGCCTGGGCCGAGCCGCGCCGTGTCCTTAGAGACGCAGTGGGCGGGTGGGACCTCTCGCTACCGACCGTGGTCGACCACATGGTGGACAGCGAGGGGTCGTGGAGAGCGGTGGCCTCCTTCTGTGAGGTCGTAATGACTCGGAAGGAGGCCGCCGAGCGGGCCCGGGAGCAGGACCCGGGCTCGGCCAGGAGGGTGTGGGCGCGGGGACGACCCTCGCGCCGACGTGTGCCCCCCAGGAGGGGGGTGGCGACGGCTGGGAGGGCGCGGGGGTCTCCCCCGCGTCAACGTGTGCCCCTGGTGGTGGGGGGCGGAGTGGGGTTGGCGCGGGGAGTTCCCCCGCGCCCTGTTATGCCCCCACCATTGGAGGCGGCGAACTTGGGGGCCCGGGGCGTGAGCTGACCCGGGCCCCCGGGGGGGAGCATAGTTCCCCCCGTGATAGGCCGACACCCCCCGGGTTAGTTTCCCGGTGCGGGGGGGGGGGGTGTTGGTCCGTCCCTCCCCGATTGGGGAGGGGGATCCGTGGGGGGTTTGGGGAAAGGAAGGGTCGGGGCGTGCCGGATCGCGCCTCCGACGGCCCTTCCTTCCGGTGGCGGCGTCTTCTTGCCTCGGCCGGGGCTGGTTCCTTCGGGATACCGGCTCCGAGCGGGGCACGAAGACTCCGGGAGCTGTAGGTGGACCGAGCTGGGGCGCGGGAAGCCCAATCCGAAGGCTCCAGGGATGGGGACACCGGGCGGGTCCCTCCGCCCGGGGTCTTATAGCGTAGGCAGTGGGGGAGGTTAACCCCTCTCCCGGGGTATGATGATAGCTGGGAGGTGTCCTGTGGAGTACTCGCGTGATCCAGGCACCTCCCCTTTAGCTTAGGTGGGCGTGGGTTTTTAGTGGGTACCCCCATGGGATTTCCCCCAAGGGCAGTCCCACATAACCCCGACTCTCCCCAGGGAGTCGGGGAATGCGTAAAGCATTTTCCCACGAAAAAAAAGGGTTGGTAGGGGAGATGGAGAGATGGGAAAGGAGGGGGAGAGCGGAAAGGCGTGGAAGGTAGGATGGGAAAGAAATAGAGGAGAATAGCAAGAGAATAAGAAAAATGGAGGTTAAACAAGATAGGAAGGAATGAGATGAGAGACAAAGTAGTAAGAGGGATATAAACGGAGGGAAAGGACCTAGGAAAGGAGATGAAGAGGGTGTGGGAGGTAATGGGACTGAAGGACGACGGAATTAAGGAGATAAAAAAGATAGGCGTGGTAGGAAAGCATGGGAGTGGGATGGGGTTGGTGAAGATGGTCGATAGGGAACAGAAATTGAAAGCGATGGGGGAAAGGAGTAAACTAAGAAGGCGAAAGGAAAGGTTGGACGATGACTTAGCGGAGGAGGAGAGGATGAAAGGAAAGAAACAATATATGAAAATGTGGGTAAATGGAAGAATGAAGCGATGGGATGAAATAGAGGTGTACTGGTTAGAAGAGCAGGGAAACGAGTAAAGTAAGTTGGAGGAATTGGGAGAATGGATAGAGGGGAGAGGGAGAGGAAGGAGAGGAGGGGGGAAAGGGGGAAGGAAAACAGGAAATCCAAAGATGCGGAGATAAACGCGGAAGGAAGGAGGTTATGTGGATATCTAGGGGAGAAAAGGTGGGGGATATTAAACGGGAACGTGAAGGGAGGTGAGTCAGGGAAATGGACGTTTATAGGGAAGAGGGGGAATTCGAGCGGAGGAAGGGGTGAAGGAGTTCAGGGAGAAATTTGGGAAGAAGGGTGGAGGAGAGAAGGGAGTGGAGCAGCATTGGAAAGAGTTGAAAGGTAAAATAAAGGAGGTACTAGAGGGGATGGGGAAAAAGAAGAGAGGGGAGAGGAAAGGCTGGTGGGATGAGGAATGCAGAGAAGAAAAAAGGAAGGTGAGGATGCAGCTGAGGAGTTGGAGAAAGAGGAGACGGGTCAGAAGTTAGGTAGAAGAAGAGAGCGTATAGGGAACTATGCGAGGAGAAGAAGAAAAAAGAGAGGGAAAAATGGGAAAGGGAGGTGGAGGGTATAAAAACGGAAAGTCCAGTATGGCAGCTGATAAGGAAGGAAAGGAGGAAAGGGTCACGGGTGGATGAGAAAATAAGGATGGACGAGTGGGAGAAGAGGAAATAGCAAGGAGGGAGGTCAGCAGGATGGTGAAGGGTTTGAAAGAGGGAAAAGTGGCAGGGGGATGGAATACCGAACGAGGTGTGGAAGTATGGAGGGGAAGAAGTGGAGGAGTGGTTATGGAGGGTGTGCAATAGGGTATGGAGGGGGGAAGGATGGCCGGATGACTGGACGGAGGGAGTAGTGGTTCCGATAGCGAAGAAAAGTGAAAGTAGAAAGGTGGGGAATTCCAGGGGAGTGACGCTAACGCAAACGGCATACAAGGTATACGCAACGATATTGGCGGAAAGAATGAGAAAGGAGGTGGGGGAGAAGAGACTGTTACCTATGATTCAGACGGGATTCAGGAAAGGGTTAGGGTGTGTGGACAACATATATGAGTTGAACTATCTGGTGAACAGGCAGATAAGGAGGAAGGAAAGAAAGATGGTAATATTATTTGTGGATCTGAAAGCGGCATTTGATTCAGTGGACAGGGATATATTGGTAGGGGCGATGAGAAGAAAGGGAGTGAGGGAAGGGTTAGTAGGGAGATGTGAGGAGATTTTAAAGGAAACGAGAGGTAAGGTAAGAGTGGGGGACGAGGAAGGCGAAATGTTTTGGTTCAGCAAGAGGGGTGAGACTGGTGTGCCCGCTAAGCCCATTGCTGTTCATGTTATTGTTGGCGGACTTGAAAGGGGAGGTTGGGGAGGGGTGAAGGTGGGAGGAAGAAGAATCTACACCTTGGCATATGCGGACGATATAGCGATGCTGGTGGAAGAGGAGGAAGGGATGAAAGGGATGATACGGGTACTAAAGCGCTATATGCACGAGAAAAGACTGCAGCTAAACACGGAAAAATCAAAGGTGATGAGGTGTAGGAGAGGAGGGGGATGGTGGAAGTAGGTGACGTGGAGGTGGAAAGGTAAGGCACTAGACCAGGTCAGTCAGTATAGGTATTTAGGGTATGTAATAAAGAGGGATGGTGGTCAGGAAGAGCATGTGGCGGAAATGATAAGGAAGGGGCGGCAGTAATGGAACAAGTGTGGGGAACAGGGAAGAGGAGATTTGGAAAGGACTGGGGTAGGAGAATCTGGCTTTTCGACAAGTTTGTATGGCCGGTGATGAGCTATGGAGTGGAAATGTGGGGGTGGAAGGAAAGGGAAAGTATGGAAAGGATGCAGGAAAGATACTTAAAGTGGGTGCTAGGAATAGAAAGGTGCAAACCAGGGTACATGATTAGGGAAGAATTGCAGAGAGAGCTATTGAGGGTAAGGGCGGGATTAAGAACATGGATATGAAAAGATGCTAGTAGAGGGCAAAGGAGGGGAATTAGCACGATTATGTTGGGAAGAGATAAGAGGAAGGGATAGGAGGGAAGTGTAAGGAAAGGGTGGGAGAAGGAGAGACGGGACTTCTTTGGGGAGAAGGGTTGGACAGTGCAGGAGGTGGGGGAAATGATGGAGGAGAGGAGAGAGAAGGTAAGTGAGGAACTGGTAAAAAGGGAGAAGGAAAGGCAGAGGGAGGAAAGATGGGAAAAGATGAGGAACTCAAAGTACAATAAGTGGTATGGAATGGTAAAGGGAGAGGGTTTGCCGGGATACCTGAAGAAAGAATGGGGGGGAGTAGGTGGCAGAGGATGGCGAAATTTAGATTGAGAAATGTTATGAGAGAGGGAAAATATTGGATGAATGAAGAAGAGAGAAAGTGTACAGTGTGTGGTTGGATGATTGAGACATGGGAGCATGTGTGGAAAGAATGTATGAGGATGGATGAGGAAAGAGGATGGCTGGAGAAGATGTGGGAAGTGTTGGATGATGAGGGGGGAGGGGAGAAGTCGATGAGGAGGGTGGAGGAATGGAGGGATGGTGCAAATGAAGGACGTGGGGAACGAAAATTAAGAAAAGTTATAAAACAACACTGAAATAAATATTGCAGAAGGGCATAAGCAAAACAACAACGGCACAAATAATAGTAATGAAAATACTTACTTGTCTAAATAATATGTAAATAACGACGTACAATAACGATGTGGAATAACGCTGTCCAAAGTCCCCAGTTCACAACACTCGACGAATCACAACACTAAAGGATAGTTCAGACACAGTGGAAATAGCGCATTTGAACGAATATGGAGACGTTAATGTAAATAAGCATCGCGCGGTTGATCCGCGCAGTTTCTGCCGTGTCTAACCTAGACCCAACAAAATCGCTGGAAAGTTAAACGAAACACGGCCCTGAACGGTTCTAGGCTAACTGACGAGAAGTCCTCCCCCACTCTGTGACCAGGTTCCTTAAGAACATGTAGTCCTTATTCTTTTGAGATAGGCACAACCTTAGGTATAGGCCATAAAAAAGATCGCTAACCTTCGAAGCAGGAGTCAACGAATGCGCCCGTCGGTTCTTGGTACAACTTCGAGTTGCCAGCAATTATCTGGAGCAATCGTCTATATACAGGTTGGCCCACATAACTCTGAACAGCTCAATATCTCGAAAACTATGCCATCGATTTTAAAGTTCTTAGTCTTAAATTGCATGGAACTGAAGGGCCTTTCTGACTACATAAACGTGAAGTGGCCTCCCTTCCCCTTTAACGGGGGAGGGGAGGTACATTTGTAATTTTAAATGGAACCCCCTATAAAATGTTACATATTTAGATTCTACCAGAAAAAACAAGTCAATTTTGTCTGAAACATTTTTTTGTCAGATACTTAAATGATGAGATATAACAGTTTGAAGTTTCGAGTTGTAGGTACTTGAAGCGCTCGGAAATAGCGTTATGGAATTATACGCGTTGAGTCCTTTGCTTATTCATGAAGAAACACAAACAATAATATTTACAATTCTTGAGTTTGACTCACTTATCTATGAAAACGTTTTCAGTTTAGAGCTGTTATTCAAGTAGTAACATTGTGATTATGGCTACTTTTGACACAGAAGTGAATATGTTATTAACGTTAGGTGAATGCCAAAAAAATTATCGGCGTGCAGCAGTGATGCTTTTTGAACGTTATGGGATCAAAAAATGTCAGGCAACATTTCATAATTTAGAAAAGCGGCTTAGTAAAGCTGTCACTAATGAAAATAGTAGTGCCAGTATTCTTGCTGCAATTACATTAAATCCTCATATTAGTCAACGTACACTTGCACAAACATCACATATTAGTCGTTCATCAATTCAACGAATTTTGAAACGGCAAAAGTATCATCCATATCACATGGTTTTATCACAAGAGCTTTCGATAGCAGATTACGATCACCGCGTAAGATTTTGTGAGTGGCTGCAGGGTGTTGTGGAAAACGACTTTTTCTGCAAAATATTTTTTTCCGATGAGACCACTTTTATGAATTCAGGGCATGTAAATAGACATAATCTGCATTATTGGGCCGTGGAAAACCCAAATTGGATGCGATGTGTTCCCTTTCAACATCGATGGTCTTTAAATGTTTGGTGTGGCCTAATAGGAGATTTTGTGATTGGACCTTATTTTTTTCAAGAAACTGTAACATCTGCAAGTTATTGTAATTTCTTAAAAAATCATTTGCCTGCGCTTTTGGAAGATGTGCCACTGCACGTTAGAAGAGAAATGTGGTTCCAACAAGACGGCGCTCCTCCACATTTTGCAATCATCACCAGGCAATTTTTGAACGAAAAATTTGGGAACAAATCGATAAGTGGTGGGGGACCTCGTCAATGGCCTCCTCGATCCCCCGATCTAACACCATTAGATTTTTTCTTATGGGATATCGGAGTCCACCATGCCGACGAGCTCCGAACACGCGTCGGCCTTGGCCCGCACGATGGCCCTGCGGAGAACCCCGAGTGCGGCTCGGTAGTCCCCGCCGATCCTCGCCGTCTCCTCCTCATCGTCGCGCCTCTTGCGTGCCCGGCCGTACCGGCGCCGCGCGGCATTGCAAGCACGCCGGAGCTCCGCAATGCCGGCGGACCACCAGTACGCCGCCCTCCTAGGGGCGAACCGGCTCCGGGGCATGGCGGTGTCGCACACCGCCGTCATGACTTCCCGCAACAGCCTCGCCCCATGCGCAGGCGCCAGCTCGGACAGGGTCGGCCCCGCCCTGGGTCGTATATAGCGTCGGTCAACCCGGCCCGGTCGGGAACCCCGCGCGTGGAGGGCGGGCCACACGCCCATAATAATGGGCGTATGGTCGGAGGCGATTTCGATCTCCTCAGCCACCCTCCACCCCGACACTCGACGCGTGGCCGAGGGAGTACCCCATGTCAGGCCGACAACCGCGACCCCCTGCGGCCGCACGCACATCTGCGTGGATCCCCGGTTAATCAACCGGAGATCCAGGCCGGCCGCCCAGGTTAACACGGCACTGCGCAGTCGGCTCCCGCCCCATCTTATGCAGGTACTCTCTGAAGCAACTGTGGCCGGAGAGCACCTGCGTAAGGCGGAAGGTCAACCTTCCCCGCCTCCTGCACCATATATCGAATATGGGCAGGGGGGCCTGGACAGTCGGACGTGTGGACTCCGAAAATACTTCCGTCCCGGCCAGGCGATTCTGGCCCTCGAGCTCCTCCTCCTCCCCGCGCGTGAGATCCACCCCCGGCGGGCGGCGGAAGGAACGAGCGATGTGGTATAGCTTCGCCCGCTCCGCCGCCACCACATGGAAGGGTGGAACCACGGCGAGGAATCCCGCCGCCTCGACGGAAATGGTGCGATACCCCCGTATGGCCAGCCGGCGCCGCACTCTCCAGTTGGGGGGGGGGGGCGAGGAGCTCGAAGTGTCCTTCGAATCGCCAGCGGCCGTCTATGACCAGGCCCAGGTACCTCATCCTGGGCCCGATCTCTACGGAGGTTTCAGCGACGCGAATCCAGAGGTCCTGACCACGGGGTGGCCGCCACGACCAAGACGATCCATACAACCAGAGCGCCTCGGTCTTTGCGGCGGCCACGGTCAGACCCATCCTCCGGATTCGCCCGACCACACAGTCCAGGGCGGCCTTTCCGAGGTCCCTGGTCCTCCTCCAGTCCTTCCCCTCGGTGTAAACCAGGGTGTCATCTGCATAGCAGATCCCCTGTGGAACGCCGCGGTGCGTCTCCCTCTATGCACGATATTATACCGGCCGGTGTAAGCCACCTCTCTATCGCGGAGGTAGTCGCCGACCACCTCCCGGAGATAAGGGGGCACCTGGAAATAGTCCAGCGCCCCCATTATCTTCGTCCAGGGCAGGGCGTTGAACGCGTTGGATATGTCCAACGACACGGCGATGAACACCCTGGCCCGAGCGACAGCCTGTTCCCGGAGGAGGTGCAGGCGCTCCAGGGCGTCTATTGTGGAGCGCCCCTAGCTGTCGCTCAGGTCGGGACCACCCCGCTACAGATGCTCAACGAGGCGGGCAGCAATAATTCTCTCGAATAGCTTGCCCGCCTCGTCGAGCAGACACACCGGCCAGTAGGCAGAGGGAGACTCTGCGGGTTTCCCCTCCTTTTGGAGGAGAACCAGGCACGCTCTTTTCCACATCGTGGGGAAGACTCCCCGGCGCAGGCTCGCGTCCATGACGCTCCTGAACGCCGGGACGAGGACCTCTAGGGCTAAGGCTATTATACCACCAAGAACCCCATCGGGGCCGGGGGCCTTCTCGGGGGAGCCCGGACACACAATATTACAAAACTGGTTTTGTATCTAGCGCTTAGGAGCCGACAAGCCTGCTATGTATAATTATACGTAAATTATGCATATAAAATTCTTCTTAAATAATTTATCATGTTATACGCAAATGGATTTTCTTAATGAAAATATATTAGAAATATGTTTGTTCTGCAAATTTTACCACCGGTTCAAGTGCACAAACATTTTTTAAAATATAGTCGTATTCTACGATTCTTCCTCTTTGAAATTCCATTTTTTAATTCGCGGAGCCTCAAAAATTGCAAATATTGGGTACTGAGAACTTTTATAAAAGTATATTAGGTTGGAGGGAAAGTTCTATCGTATTTTAAAGAAAACATTTGAATCAATTTATAAAAATAATATGTTTAATATTATTCAATGATATAACTTGTAACAACTATAATTACAACAATAAATAACTATACAACTATAATTTGTAACAACTTGTTTCCATCTTTCAGGTAACTTGCCCATTCTTGTTTCCCAATGAGTCAATAGCGACATGTGTTTTTGATTTACAAGCAAAATTGTCTGCTTATTTAAAATACAACAGAACATTTCCTCCAACCTAATATACGATATCAACAATTATTTCAGGTACACCGGAAAATAATAAAATATTCATTTTAGGAATATCAGTAGTGTCATTTCGCGACTACGATACTTTACAACTTGATTAACCCTGTAGACACCGTATAAAAATTTGGTACGGTACACGTGGGATGTGAAACACTCCAATAACTACAAACGGCTGTCAGGTTTGAATTATTTGTTATTTTGGGTCCATAAAATTGGCGAATATTTTTTAGGCATTCTGAAATAAGGGTCGACAGCGTTTGTCCTAAAATTGCAACTTTCACATAGTGAAAAAAACACAACGCGAGGAAAGTGGACGCGAAATGTCATTTATTTTACCTAAATTGTTGTTGGGGTGTCGTACACTCCTAGTGTAAGTACAGATTAATACCGTCCATAGTACAAAGGACATTCGATTTAAAAATTATTTATCTCCTACATTGTTCAAAATCGAAGGCTCCGAAAGAGAGTACCGTATTATTAATTATTCTGGTACGTTTTTCCACTCGGCAAGGTATCGTACGGACCGCAATAATGCAGGTAGAAGGTGTTGTACTGTAAAAATGAGACTAGCGTAAAAATTAGTTTATGCGACGAGTTTTAATTACTTTATGACCACCGTTCGACGAAAACACGAAGGAAAACAATTATTTCACCGTACAGATTGTCAGATGATATTCTTTTTTTTTTGTTAGCATAGTAATAAATTGTTATTTTGTTTGTTATAACGTTTAAATTCCTTAACAACGTATTCCCCACTTATTACCACGACGAACTCTGAAAAGTTCTAGTTAACCTATTTGCATCATAAGGAAATATGAAAAGAAGGCCTTTATCACCCAATTTTTTTTTATTATATTTAAGTACAAAAATGACTACAAGTAAAAGAACTTCGTATTTCAGCGTTATAAAAAAAAATAAATTGAGCGTATATATACTCTCCGGTGATAGTGACCAGGAAAATTAAGCGTATATATATGCTAATGATGCAAATGGGTTAATAGCTTTTTAAATACAGCGTGTTCATTCTTTCTTCACGCCCATGCTAGAGCCTGTCAGGCTCCAAAACAAAATACAATTTACAACAAACAATTTATTCTTTCTCTTAAATCACATTTCTCAGGTCGAACAATTACTTTTACATTGTAATAACGTTAACAATTACTTAATATATGCCTGCGATAAAACCAAGAAGTGTAACTTTTCTCCTCACAGGAGAAACGTCGAAAAAATTCGGTTTTTATTGTTTTTGACAATGATGTCCCACAACAAAAAATCTGAAAAATTGACGACACTGCCTGTTATAGTACTTTATCAATGAACTAATCAGTCAAATAGCATGTTTTCATATTTTCGAGAAATCTGTATCTCTCCGATTTTTTGGGGGTTTTCCATTTTTTATGAGCACAGTTTGCAACAACAAAATCTGAAAAAATTCTCTAAAATGTGCCTTATAAATAGGATCCAAAATATGCCACATTTTTTCATTTTTTCAGAATTTTCTTAGGAAGCATCAGAGAGCGGAAAAGCTCGAAATCTAATTTACCTTGTAACGACCCTCACGGGCAAGCTAGAGGGCTGAAATTTTACTCAGAGGGATTTTTCTTGGTCAGTTTTCAAATGATTCAATAGTCATTCAAAATGCTCTAAGGGCAGTTTTGACCATCTTAATCGGTTAGACCCTTTGTTTACAAATTCCGACCCATCTATTTCCATATTAGGCGCAGTATTTGAGTGCAATGTTTGCAGGCGGAATTCCATGCCAAATGGAAAGCAAATTGGGACCAAACCTCCCAGATAGTATAGAGGCGTCTTAAAGATGTCTTTAAGACGTCCCGAATGTCCTACGAACATCTTCCGAACGTCTCCTGAACGTCTTTTGTTAGAAAACGGTACGTCTTAAAGATGTCTTATAGACGTCTTTTAAACGTCTTGGAGACGTTCATAAATGTTAATTAATAAATAAATTGCAACGAGACACATTTCGTCTCGTTGCGAGTCCGCAGTTACGGACCAGGCCCGCGCCAATCAGCGTCGGGAACCAGCCGCGCGCCAATCCGCGAATTCAGCCCGAGCTCGGACCAATCGGCAAATGCCGAAGATTCGCGAACGAGCACACGAGGTCCGCACTCGGGCTATAAAGATCGCGACGAAATCCACCGAGAGCGGAGTTGGCCAGGAGCAGCTCTCGGGGTAACACCCAGGGCCCGCTCTAGGGGGGGGGGGACAACCCGGGCATTTGCCCGGTGCGCCAAAATTTAGGAACGCCATTTTGGCTTTGGCTGTAAGTGTGAGAAAAATAATGATGTTTTAAATATTCAATTAATAGAAAATTTCAGACTACCCTTGCCAGACAATTTTGCTAAAAAAAAAGGTCATTTTGTTCAGCGCGGTGCTTAGTGCTTAAAAAGGGGCTGCAATTTGTTTTTTTGCCCGGGGCGTCGTAACCGCTAGAGCGGGCCCTCGTAACACCCGAGCCCGGGACTTCTCGCAGCCGCGTGGATACGTGCGAGTTACGGTTTACGACCGAGCGAACACGAGAAAGCGCCGGGATCGGCCGTAAGCGTACGCGGGTCTACGTCCCGTACGAAGAATACCGAAACCGCGAGCAAGCTCTGGGTGGCGGGGTCACCCGGCGGCTGTACTTTTCAGTGCACCGTCGTTGCGACACTCCGGCCCGTTCTCCCCACTCCTCGTGACCCGCTCCCGAATCCAGCGTTCCTGTCTTCCGATCCGCGGTCGTGCCTCGCGCCCCGCGAGTTTAGTCATCGACCGGCCGCAGCAGCGTGTGGAGCTCGTCCCGCGGTATACTACCGAGGACGAGTAACCACGCCGGCATCGAGCCGTACGTACTGGGTGGTCTACGTCCGCACGTACGAACTCGTGCCGCAGTTGATCGGGGGCGACGAACGGGGCGTCCCGCCGATCCGCGGAGATGAATTTCTCCCTGCCCCACGAGCTCAGCTGACGAAGGAACACGTCTCAATTCACTAACACCTGCTGAGCCGCGAAGGTTCCCGAACACCATCGCCGAGAATTCGGAGTAGGGAGGACCATTCGTCGTCGGGTCCGAGACCGAGAGAACCGACCGTCGCGCCGCACTCTCTCTCTCTCACGCCGTTACAAGACGAGCCCCGCTCGCCTGGCGCTCCGCGTGCCGTAGTCACGAGGCGTTTCGGAGCCACGTTGCCCGCGACCGAACCGCGCATCGTTCATTTACTCCGTCGTCCACCGGTGGACGACGCTCCGTCGGGATTCCGCCCCCGTTACGCGAACCTGTCTCGCTCCGCCGAATTGGAGTTCCGTCGCTCCTCGCGTATAGGTTAAGTTTCCGTAGTTATTAAGATAAATCGTTTAGGTTAAGTATTCTATTGTATTACTCTTTGGGGTTATTCCGTCGGGTTATTAGTCGGGTATCCACTCTCCTTTGTGACCAAAGACTAGCCGAGAGGCGGACCGACGAACCGGGCCGACCACCGCCGGACCAACCGGAAATCCGGAGCCGCATTGACTTAATAAACTTTCTTTTATTTTTGACACCTAGAGTACGCGTACCTCATTGACCACCTTATCCCCTCCCCAAAGAACCCTGGCCGCTGAGCCAATCCGGGGAGAGCTCGCACGCCTCGCCGCGCATCACGCGACGAGACGTGAACCGTTCACAAAATTAATAAAGCAATATTTTATTGTTAGTGTTACTGTTTATTATAACATTCGGAGTATACATTAAAATTAAAATTGAAATTAAAATTAAAATTCAAAATTAAAACTAAAATTGAACACTACAATTAAACATTAACAAATTCAATTCGTAATTAAATTCGTGATTCTTTTAACACATGCAGTACAATCCCAGATAGCATTCAACGTCTTAAAGACGTCTTTTTTTACGTCCATTTTAGGTCTGAAAGTCTTACGTCCCAAAAAGACGTCTTTCTCGAGATGTCGTTTTTACGTCTGAAATAAGAGGTCTTTTTCGAGACGTTTTATTTCAGAGGTCTTAAGGGCCCGGGATAATCATATGACTTTTTAATTAATAATTTCCATTCACGCAGAAACGTGCTTCACGTTTTTGGCTTTATTTTTTATTTATATCTACTTTATAGACTAAATAACTTTGAACTTCTTGGAAATATTGTGATAGGGACTTACTTTACAATGACTAAAATACTGGTTTTTAATTTTACTATTTCTTGGAATGACAAAAAAAATTAATTTTCAAAATATCATTTATTATAAACACATGGATCGGGGTGGAAATTTGGGGATGGAGGGTATGGGAAGGGCTGGAGAGGTTGCAAGAGCGGTTTCTGAGATGGGTGCTAGGGGTAGAGAGGTGCACTCCGGGGTACATGGTAAGAGAAGAGTTGCAGAGGGAGATGTTGAGTGGGAGGGCGGGGTTAAGGGCATGGGGCTACTAGAAGAAGCTGAGGGAGGGAAAAGGGGGGAGTTAGCAAGGATGTGCTAGGAGTAGGTAAGAGGCAGGGATAGAAGGGGAGGGGAGGTAGAGGGTTGAGAGAAAGAGAGAAGGCGTTTTTGGGAAGAGAGAGGATGGTCAGCGGAGGAGGCAGAGGTGATGATGGAGGAGAAGACAGAGGCAGTGAGTGGAGAGATAGTAAAAAGGGAAAGGAGAAGGCTGCAGGAGGAGAGATGGGAAAAGATAAGGAGAGCGAGATACAATGAGTGGTATGGGAGGGTCAAGGGAGAGGGGATACCAGGAAATATGAGGAAAGGTTGGGGAGAGAGTAGATGGCAAAGAGTAGCCAGATTTAGGTTGGGTAATGAGATAAGGGGCGGAACGTATTGGATGGAGGAAGAGGAGAGAAGGTGTAGGGTCTGTGGGTGGGGGATGGAAACGTGGGAACATGTGTGGGAGCTGTGCTTGGGAGGGGATGAGGGAAGAGGTTGGCAGGGAATGGTGGGGGAGGTGTTAGGAGATGAAGGAGAGGGAGAGGTATGGATGAGGAGGTTGGAGGAGTGGAGGGAAGGTACGGGTGGAAGAGGCGCGGGGGGGGGGGGGGGGGGGTAGAGCAAGGTATGAATGCATAGGAATGGAGAGAATGAGTGCAGCCGGAAGAGGAGGTCCAGGGGGTAGGGGAAAGGATGGGTGAGAGGTAGGGGAGGGGGGAGTAGAGATGGTATGTGTGTGTGAGAGAAAAAACAGGAACGTGGCGTATTTTGGATATAAGACGACGCGGCAACGAAGACCATTCGGCGCGATGTCTCGATATCGTAACATATCGATACTCGTAACAATAAGCGCGCATAAGAGCTCATTTCTGTGTGTTCAAATACTTTTGTGGCATCAGCAAAGTTTATGTTTGTAAGAAATAATTCATAACTATTTATTTGGCGTCGACCGAAGGTCGGAGTCGCCGGGGGGCCGGGACCACTCAGAAATGAGCGCGCGAGGAGGCAAGGAGAGACGGGAGAATCAAACCTTTCCTTTTTCGGAAAAAATTGCACTTTGTTCGGTGGGTTCTGGTCGTACGACGCACGAGGTGCGAGGCACTCGCGAGCGCGAGAGAGAACGCGCGAACGAGAGTCGCGAACCGGCGAACGGACGGAGATCTTGCGCGTGCAAACTTCTGCCATCGGATCGCGAAGAAGAAATCTTGAGCGGCACGAAACGCGTGCCGCCGCGAGACGGAAATCTTCTACGCGGACGCCGGAAATCTTGACGCGAAGCAGAGTGCACGTAACGCGGCGCGGGAGATCGCGAGAATATTGCTACCGAATAATGCGAAATCGCGAGAGTCTCAGAGCGCGAGAGATGAGAATCTCTACTTATCGAGACGAGAGCGGACAGACGAGCAAACGTGTAGAGCGATACCTTGTGATTGACTGAGCGTTCAGAACGTTAAGAGAGCGAGAAGGCATACGCAGGTGCCTTAAATAACAAAGACCGTCGAATGTAGAGCACCGTGATTGGAGCTCGAACATCGGACGATCTTTGTTTGTCTCAATTTGAAGGATTCAAGCTGTGAAATTCGGCCAATGAGAATTGAAACGGTTGCTACGCGGTGTCGAGCAACGGCGACACGCGCTCTTGCCGCGTGTTGACATACGCGACAAAAACCGTATAAAATAGCGGTCGCCAGTTAGACAATAGGCACCGAATTCCACAGCTTGAATCCTGAACACTATTGTATACATATTTCGATTCACTTGAAACTTGACCTGTATAATCTAGAGAGTCATACCTTTTTACAATGTTAATAATATTTCTGTAAGTATTGTATAATATAATTATTATAATAAATAAAGCATTTCATGGTAAGTGTACAAATACTTTCGTGAGTCACTGTACATAGCCACACTGATTTTGGCGATCATCGCTCTTTACGTCGTTGTCTTTCTCGCACGCGCATTTTCTCTCTCTCGCACTCGCTCCACGGCCGCTCACCTTTCGGCAATGTTTATTTCGTGTGCCGTTGACACCGGTGAGCGGCTTCTCCGCGCGTCCTAGCTGTTGTCGTACATACGCGTTTTTTCCCTCCTTCTAACGGTCGATGCCAGGCTAGCTTGATACGCGATTTTTCGTCTCCTACAATACAATTTTTTATTTACATACCTAACTCGTTTAGTAATTTTAACGCCGATGGCGAGTCTCTTCAGCCACTTTTGCTTCGACCCTTGCCATTGCATAATCATCTGAAAGCATTTCTAAATAATATGCAGTAGGGGGGGGGGGCGATACGCGCGGCCGTATATGAACTGGGCGTAGCCTTTATAGATGAATACCTAAATCGTTACAATACCGAAACCGACATGATTCTACAAATTACATTTTTTAAATTTGCGTTACAAGCCCAAACAAAAAATGTTGTGAAACGGAACTTTAAAAATTTTAATAATATGTATTATTTCGGTTCTTCATAACTGTTTTAAACAGAACCGATAAATAACAGATAAAAACAGTATTATGTTTTATAGCCCATTCTGCTAAAAGAACATGAACATTTCACCGCTATTGTTTTCACTGCTATCTGCTGATAAACCGCGCATTGAATAGGTGAAATTCGGAGTTTCTGCAGTTTCTTCACACTGAAGATTTTGTACAGAAAGTTCGTTTTCACATTCATTCTCAGATGACGAATCCGAATAAAGTACATTGTTTTCATTCATACTTAAGTATGTCGGGTATAATGTATCATCGGGCATAAATATGGCCGATGGAGCAGAAGCTTCTTGATGAGAAGCATCGTTCGGTCTTTTAGCAAGCATATAATATTTGTCGGTTGTCTATACCGGTGGTCTCAAAACAACACCAGCAAACCTCGTATACGACTAAATGATCCTATTATAAAGAGAACTACATTATAATATAACCACTCTTGACCAACGGCACCTTTTTAATTATAACTTCGTTTATAAAAAAAGGTGTAGTGGCTCAATGGAAACCACGAGAAGGTGGTGGTTTTCTTCCATCGGGAATGGATAAGGAGGTGTTATTGGAGGGCTGGGGATTGTGGGAAATATTGCATAAAACCTTACACTAAAAATTGCACTAAAAATTAAACTAAAAATTACACTAAAAATTGCACTATTTAAATGTTGCAGTCGGACACATCAGACGCGTTCAATCACTCGCCGTTATCATCTTCCAAAATGGATTCTGTAACTTGTTCGAGCTTCACGAACCTGTCCTCCTCCTTTATCTTGTGGCGAATAAAATTCTGCCATGATTCAGCGGACACATTTTCGATGGCATCAACTGCAAGTTGGCGAACATCTGCCAACCTGTACGTTGTATTACGCGCTCTTACGTAATCTTTAACTTTTGCCCATGCTAATTCAATGGGGTTTAGTTCGCAATGATAAGGGGGAAGGCGTAATACAGTATGTCCTTGCTGCTTTGCAAATTCATCGATAATGTTACGAGCCAGGGCTGCCAGCAACGCGAGAGGCCGGCGAGGGGGTTATTACTCCTTGAATATGGTTTCTATTATTAGTTAATATTGAAATCTTTGTTGATTTGAATTTAAGATTAGTAAGCCTCGTAACTTATACAGGGTGAGTCACCAAACTTTAGCACCTCAAATATCTTTGTTGTTTCTAAAGATACGTAAAACATGGTAAGGACAAAGTTGAATGATACAATGGGGCTGACACGATGCAAAAAAAAATTTGTTTTTATGTCATTTTTTTGGAGATATCAAGGTCACCTTGACTTTTTTAAATGGAACCACCCTTTTTTAAACACCTACAATGATAGTCCCTTTCATTAGGAATTCAGTGACTATAATTAGTCCAAGGTCATTCAAGGTCAAGGACAGAAAAAACGTATAAAACTAAAATATGGAAGGTGGTCCCGCCGAGATTCTTTCGACCAAGATCCTCGTTATCGCGAACGTGAAGTGTCGTATCCTCTATCTCCGAGCAGATATGATCGACACAGAGATCGACGTACGATACCATCTGGTTTTGAGGAGGAAAGAGAAGCACGCGCTTCTGCCTGGACCTTGCGTCACAGGAGCCCCTCACACTCTCCCTCTAAGCGCTCCGAGTCATCAATGGGAGATGACGGAGAAAAACGGTATACGATTTTAAAGGGTACCGATAAGGATCGCAGGTCAAACATGTATTGTTGGCATTGCGGAACTTCCGGGCACGACGAGAAATTCTGCAAGAATCGTCCCCGTAGTCCGCGATTCCGACGAGATTCGCGAGATTCGTCCGTGGAATCAAAGAAATTTTTAAACTACGACTGCGCTCACCGTACAGGCGACACGATGAGCGAAAAGAAAGAAGATCGCCCAAGATCCGTCCGCTTCGAAGAGAAACCCTCGTCAAGGAAGCACCTGCACCACGGATCAAAATTACGATCCCAGAACTGGAATCAGGAACGGGAGAATTTTTAATTGACGGTGGAGCGTCCGTAAATTTGGTATTTCTTGACGCTCTAGGAAGAACAGCAGAGATTTCACGAGAGGAAATCGTAATAACTGGACTCACCACAACCCCGATTTACACCGTAGGAACGACAATTCTTCATATCCATGAAGCCCCAGCAATATTTTACGTAGTAAAACACCTTCCCATAGAAGCAGATGGACTAATCGGAAGCCCATTCGTAAAACAAGAACAGACTGAAATTTCCTATTACCACGGAACACTGGTATTAAAGAACAAACCTATCAGGCCTATTCGATTCTCAAATTATTTAGAAGCACCAGAAACAACAACTAAACACCGCATTCCAGCAAGAACCTCACAACAAATCGCTATTCACATAGCTAATTCAAAGATCAAGGAAGGCTACTTGCCCCGTCTAAAAACACATAACCAATTGTACATAGGAGAAGCAGCTGTCATAAATAATCAAGGAAGGTGTCATGTTATGGCAACCAACACCAGCGAAGAAGACCTGGACGTAGAAATAGAACCACAAATTTTGGAACCCTATGATATTTTAAGCACTTCAGACGAAGATATCTACTCAGAGGTGCAAGGTCACACTAATTTCAATAATAGAGAAGATAGGACACAGGGAATCTCCCAAATGTTAAATCTCAAGCACTTGAACAAAGAGGAACTGTGCAGCATCACAGCTCTGATAAAGGAGTTTCCCGACCGATTTTATCTCCCCGGAGATAAGCTAGGGAAGGCCTCCGATTTCAAACACTCCATACACACGACTGATGAAATTCCAACCAACACAAGACAATATCGTTATCCTCCGATACATCAACATGAAATAAAAAAGCAGATAGATGCATTACTATCCGAAGGAATAATAACTCCGTCGAAATCACCATATAATTCACCTTTGTGGATTGTACCTAAGAAACCGGATGCACAAGGAAACAAACGTTGGCGTATGGTCATAGACTTCCGTGCGCTTAATGATAAAACAATTTCTGATAAAACCCGCTACCACAAATTACAGAAATATTAGATCGTCTCGGTGGAGCTAAGTACTTCTCCGTTTTCGATCTCGCAAATGGTTTTCACCAAATAGAGATGGACCCGAAAGATAGGCAGAACACAGCCTTTACCACGCCTAATGGACATTATGAATTTTCACGAATGCCGTTTGGTTTGAAAAATGCACCACCCACCTTCCAACGCCTCATGGATCAAGTACTAACCGGACTTCAGGGAACGGACGTGTTCGTTTACCTGGATGACATTGTGGTTTACGCATCATCACTACATGAACACAACGTTAAAGTCAGGAAATTATTCAATCGCTTACGAGAACATGGCTTAACCCTTCAGACTAATAAATGTGAATTTTTACGGAAAGAAGTTACCTACCTTGGGCACATTATTTCAAGACAAGGAGTAAAACCTGACCCTAGGAATATAAAAGCTGTCAAGGATTTTCCAACACCCACCAATCAGAAGAATATACAACAATTTTTGGGATTAGTAGGATATTACAGACGATTCATATCGGATTTCACCACTAAAGCAAAACCGTTGATTAGCCTCTTGGGAAAAGGAATAAAATTCAAATGGGCTGAGGAACAGGAAACCAGTTTTACAATACCCCGACTTCAGCAAACCATTCATCGTTACAACGGACGCATCAGAACATGCCATTGGAGCCGTGCTTAGTCAAGGCGAAATTGGCAATGATCTGCCGATTGCTTACGCATCACGCAGCCTCAATAAAGCAGAGAAAAATTATTCAGCCACAGAAAAGGAATGTTTGGCCATGGTTTTTGTGACAGAAAATATATACATGAAGTATTATTAGGAATACTTATCTGTAATAATTACACTGTCCAACACCAAAAAAATTTTGCAATACCTGTTGGGTGATTCTTATACACTTTGTCATCCTAAAACCGAATCTGAAAGTAGAATTGCTCCATCACGCAACGTTTTCGAAAAATTTTGGTTTTTGTAAAAATGCCCGATTTTGATACGAAACGACGTGTTACGCAAAAACTAAATACGCGAGAAAGTTCAAATTTGAGTCAAGAGATAGAGGGGACTCTCCTCTACATATTCATATAGTCAATTATATTTTTATGTACTTCCTAATAGTTGTAAATGGTTGTTAAAGTTTGAAAATGTGCCGACGCGGGTACTTTGTACGCTCTATTTTTGTATTTATGTGAAAAATCCTTTATCTAGCAGGAATTTACTATACATGAATGCATTCTACAGACATTTCTGGTAAAGAAACCATTCACGAAAAGTATTTGGTTCCCTTAATGTACGAGAAGGATCAGAAAATGTTAATTGCCAGCGTGTGCGCGACGCGTTCGCGCCAGACGGCCATTGCAGCCTTTTCGCGACTCGCCAGGGCCGTCGCTATGCGTAGTCGACGTTGGTACCACTCAAGTATGTCTTTGCTTACTATGCTTAATTAAATACATTTTTTTTTGTCTTTTTGGGTGCCAATCATTACAAAAGATTATAAAAATACGAGTTATATTCACATTTCATTGTGGAAATGCTTAATAAAAAAAATTGAATACAAAAACTTACCTATTTCTGATGTAAACAAATTAAAAATGTTTCTTGCCTTGCTTGACGTTTGTTCCTGGTATCCCGATTTTCAATAATAAGTGTCCAGCAGTAATCAGCAAGCATCCGCACATAAGTCTTTTCCTTTGTAACGTTTTTCCATTGTTGAAATATCTTGATGAAAGATTAATGCTGGAATTGCATTCCTTGTTTTGATTTTAAAATAATTTCGTCATGAATATAACAAAAACAGTCCGGCTGATTTATACACTTCCGCGAGATTTTATCGATTTAATATAGAGCGATCTATGTCTTAATTATGTACTTCGATCAATAAAATCGATAAAAATAGTCCCATTTACATAGTGTTTGGACTTATTTTAATCGGAAGAATCTTGAATGTCCATTGGTATTACAATTATAAAGATAAGACAACAATTACTGAAAATAAAATTTTCCAGTCACCGCATTGCTGCGGTCAATTTTCTTTATTAAGCATTTCCACAATGAAGTGTGAATATAACTCGTATTTTTATAATTTTTTGTAATGATTGGCACCCAAAAAGACAAAAAAAAATGTATTTAATTAAGCATAGTAAGCAAAGACATACTTGAGTGGTACCAACGTCGACTACGCATAGCGACGGCCCTGGCGAGTCGCGAAAAGGCTGCAATGGCCGTCTGGCGCGAACGCGTCGCGCACACGCTGGCAATTAACATTTTCTGATCCTTCTCGTACATTAAGGGAACCAAATACTTTTCGTGAATGGTTTCTTTACCAGAAATGTCTGTAGAATGCATTCATGTATAGTAAATTCCTGCTAGATAAAGGATTTTTCACATAAATACAAAAATAGAGCGTACAAAGTACCCGCGTCGGCACATTTTCAAACTTTAACAACCATTTACAACTATTAGGAAGTACATAAAAATATAATTGACTATATGAATATGTAGAGGAGAGTCCCCTCTATCTCTTGACTCAAATTTGAACTTTCTCGCGTATTTAGTTTTTGCGTAACACGTCGTTTCGTATCAAAATCGGGCATTTTTACAAAAACCAAAATTTTTCGAAAACGTTGCGTGATGGAGCAATTCTACTTTCAGATTCGGTTTTAGGATGACAAAGTGTATAAGAATCACCCAACAGGTATTGCAAAACTCGAAAAAAGTTTAATTTTGTTGGACAGTGTTATAGGTGGATTGGTGTGCAGTGGAATCATGTATGGCGTTTTCAGTCTTGGTCGCTATCTTCGTCAATTGTCGGTGTTATTTGGTCGTTATTGAAAATTCTGGTGAGCAACTCTGCTGGCCGAACTATGTCTGTGTCGTATCGAGCATAAAATAAATATTAAATGATAGCAGCTACTTGTGAGCAACATCCAATAGTGCGATTACCATTGGCACATTCACAACAATACCGTTTTATACCAGAATGACCAGTTGAGTCTATGTAGCATTTGTACGTTTTGCGGTTATTGATATGTCGCGATTTTACTTCGAATTTTACAATATTATTATTTTCTATTAAATAACGGACATTAATTTTATTATCGTGTTCATCCATTATCTCGGCCAAATACGAAACAGCTTGAGATAATTGGTATGATCCCGTGAAAAGTATCTTCAAATCGTCTTCTGTCATTTCCGGAAAATCAAAAATATCGGTGGAAGATATTTTTAAACGGCGTTTTTCTGTGACAGCTGCCCGTTGCTTGTAAAAGATATAATAAAAAACAGCAAAGACTATTGGAACACCTCAATAAGGCAATGTCCATGGCTCGATTGTTTCAGTTAAATGCCCAAAGTCCTGAATCGAAAATGTCCTTCATCAGGAATTTTTCCAGACAACAATGGTTATAGTTGTCCGAAGCATAAACCTCGTTTTCATAATATCCCTAATAATATTTTTACTTGACAGAAACAGATAGTACAATACCTCCCGACCCCAATATAACACTAGATTTATTATTAACAATAAGTAATGTGCTGACTAAAGATAAAAGATTTAATAGACAAGTCGATGCACTTATTCCATGTAAAAAAATGTTAAGTAGATCAGTAATACAGCCCGTAGATGACTAAAGGCCGAAAGTACTCCAAAAATATTTTTCCGGAAAATTATTAAAAAATAGTTTAAACATAGTTAAAACATGTTTTTACGACAGCGTAACAACAATCATACGATTAGAAATCGAAAAAACATCTGATTAAAGAAAAAAAAAATTGGACCGGGGCGGGATTCCAACCTGGTCCAAAAAGTCTTCAGCGGTTCCGCAGTCGGAGACCATAGCTAATGCAACAACCGGCGCCGTTGAAAATACCTTCGAAATATTGGGATATATCCTGCGTAGTATAATTGTCGTTTTTTGTATTACGCAATTTTTAAAGTCTGGACGATGTTTCTCTGAACTTAGGGATGTTTAATATTACATAATATATTTTTACGATAATTATAACTTAGTTTTTCACGGAAAAAACGCCGAAATAAGTGGTTTTTATTTTTTCCTACTATGACGCACCAATCGCAGGAATTTGAAAAAAATTGAGCATAATACTTAGGACAATATCTCATTGCTAAATTAATTCTGTTCTAGTGTCTCTTCGATTTCCATATTGTAATCGCGAAACTTTATTTCAATGAAACTTTATTTATTCTCGCCCGTACATGTTAACGTTATTGATTGTCTAGGCGAACTGCGCCGCGGACCGTGGCCGCTGATCGTCAGATTCCGTCGCGATCGTCGAATTCCATCGACGTCGTCGCTGCCCTGCTACCCCTTGTGGCAAATCGTGCACTCGCGCGCTCTTACAATATGAAATCTGCATTTTTTCGATTTTTTTCGTGTTTTTCGATTTTTACAGCCAGAGTTTGCAACGGAAAAATCTGAAAACGATTCAAAGTATGCGGTTTAGTGTCAGAAATGTGTCAGATTTTTTCAGAATTTTAAATTGTCATTAAATGGGGAAAATGGGCCAAAAACTGGATTTTCGTTTTTCCTCTATAACTACCCTTACAGATGAGCTATAGGGCTAAAACTTGGTTGAAAAGTATCTTTTTTGGTAGGCTATCGAATGACGCAAATTGGAATAAAATCCCTTCCAGGGCAGATTTGACCCCCAAAACCGGCTATAGCCTTTGTACTTTACAATTACCTTCTTCTGCGAAGATCCAACGAACTAGAAACAGAAAAAATACAGATTTTTAATTAATTAAAAAAAGAAGAAATATTTTTATATTATATTATATTTATTTTTATATTGTGTACAACGCGAGCTTACCTTTCCTGTTGGATTTCTTTTCGTTGGCGACAGTCTTGACGAACCAGGAACTTCGTTGTCCATTTTCAATTTTTATGTAAAACTAACTATTAAAAAGTATAAACTACAAAAAACTATAAACTATAAAAAACTATAAACTATATAAACAATGAACTATAAATACTATGTGTATAAATAAACTATCAATACTATATGTATAAGTTATAAACTACGTGTATAAGCTTTCGCTATTCAAATTCGCATCCGGAACACTTTGTTACACCGTGTATTTGGTTGCGAATGCCGCTGCCGGACGTGTAAGCAGATGGGGAATCACGCGCCATCAAAATTTAAACTTTACATTTTCAATATACTTTCATAAAAGTATTATGAATGAATTGAAGAGCTATTTCCGATGAAAATGAGTGTAGTCGAAGAATTTTTATTATTGAAAATAATCCGAATGATGTCGTGTTTAGACTCATTTTCATCGGGAAAAGCTCCTCAATTCATTCATACCTTTATGAAAGTATATTGAAAAATGTAAAAGTTTAAATTTGCATTCACGCGTGTTTCCCCATCTGCTTATATTGTACTATGCGGCGTGCTCGAGAAGGAAAATTCTAATGGATCCAGTGATCAACGTAATACCACAGACGAGGTATAGGAGTAGACCAATCACCCAATGTATTTTTCTGTCTCACGCTCGGGGGGCTCTGGAGCCCCCGTACCATTCCGTGTCACATCCTACCGTATCATCCAGAACTAATATTGTGGAACCAATATTCTACAATGGCGCTGTTGCTGATAGAATTTTAAATCTCATGTCGAGTATTCTACTTTTGACGCCGCGCGGATGCTAGGACCAGAGAGGATAGGAGAGTGCTCACGCCCGGGGTTTCGGCGTTCCCACTTTCGTGACATCGCCGCTTTAGCATGGCACAGAACCGTGTCGTCTTTTTGCATGACACAGAACCGTGTCGTCTTTCCTTGAACAGAACCGTGTCGTCTTTCCTGGAACATAACCGTGTCGTCTTTTAGCATAAAACCGAACGCACATTATTTTTTTAACCAGGATTAGAACGTACAGCTTAATTGTTGTATATGAAATATGTAACTAACATGTAAATCTTGGGTACAAAATCTCTAATTAATATAAATTAAGAATAATATTAATTGTAATGATACGTATTTTATTTCTTTCCAATTTTGTAGTTGCAAACTCTAGTTGTAAAAAATGGAAAACCCGGAAAAATTCGAACAAATACAGATTTCATATCGAAGTTTAAAAGCGACCACCCTGAAAATTAATTTAATAATGAGCTATTGTCATCAACACTATCTTAAATTTTTTCATATATTTAGCTACTGTTATTATTAATTGAAAAAAATTTTCTTTCATGAATAAGTATTTTTTCCACCTCAGCACCATAAGATTTTTACTAGATGACTTTAAAAACATATTAGTACTATTTTTAAATAATTTTAGTCGAAAACATTCTAGTTTACTCTTTATTTCACCGTTCTACTAATTTTTTATGGGCTGCATTGCGGCTGCATAGTACCATCCATATTCAAGGAAGAACAATTTTTTGCGACGATCATTGAAAAAACAAAATAGTTTCCACAATGCAGTACTTTAGTGCGTTTGTGACTTAGCGCCCAGAACACCTACCTGTGTTCTGTGTCCCATCTGGAGTTTTATGGTACGCTAACAATTGCTATTGAGTCGCAAGCCAGACCGTACAAGCGAATGCATCCACAACTTCCAGAGACCTGCCTCCAAACCTAATTAAAGGAAGGCTAAACATGCAGTGTGCACGAAACTCCTCAAAAGGGGTGGATTCCAGTCGCTCGTCTCATAAACCGCATTCGATACTTCATCGACAGGGTGATCTTACATATTGCCGTAACAATTCCTGAACACATTATCATTCATCTGAAACTGCTTTGTACGGTATTACACACGCCACATAATTTTTATTTTGTAATTTTGTCAAAGTAGTATATATAACAGAATCATACAAGTGTCTACAATTACTTGAATTCCAAAATACAGAGCGTTTCTTCCTCTGCGACTGTAAAAAAGGACTTTAAAAGAATGTTTAGATAACAGGTGGGCTGTCCTTCCAAAAGGCACCTGTGGCCGATCGAGATGAAACTTGGTGAGTATGTAAAACTCAACATTCTGAATAACTTTTTCCTATACATGTAACCGCGGCTCAGCCATAGTTTCGGAGATATTCGCGGAAAACTACAGCTACTACTACATTGAATTTTGCCTATACGTGTACGTCCGAGGCGTGCGTATTGTGTTTCCCCGGTGCTTTTCGGAAGTACAGCCGGAGGTATAATTCAAGTTTGTTGGGGTTAGGCCGTTGAGGGGACGGAATCGACACAATGATCTGTTTATGTTTTTTCCGCTAGAAATGTGATACGCACGCCTCGGACGTGCACGTATAGGAATATCTCCGAAACTATGGCCGAGCCGCAGTTACATGTATAGGAAAAAGTTGTTCAGAATGTTGAGTTTTACCACAGACGAGGTATAAGGATAGACCTATCATCCAATGCATTTTCGTGTCCAACGTTTTTGGGGTCACGTAACCCCATTACCATTTTCGTGTCACATCCTGTATTACCAACTGGAACTAAAATCTGCTGACAGCGTCGTTAGTGGTAGGAATTAAAATTAAAAATAGTTATATATATAGTCACTGCAGTCTCGCGAATACAATAGAATATTGTTTTCTAAAACGCTTTAACGATTTCAAATACTAATTTCGGTTATGATTAGTTAAACTTTATGTTGGGTATAAATAACAAATGAATGAACCTGTACGTACAATACAGAATATGTTTAACTGCAAAATTCGAAATGTTGTAAACAGCCAAATATTAATATGTACTTTATAAATGTAACGTATACGCGAATAAATTCATTGTTCAGAACTGTATTGTTATTGTTATAGGATGACATCATTTTGTTCCTATTATTAATTAACTACATTGCTTTGAACAGTAATTATTATATAAATATTTTTTAAATGGTTTTTATGAAAATTTTCATGAACATTACAAGACAAATGTTTTAATAACTTACTAAAAACTACAAAGCCAAGCTTTCAACGTAACTTGGTTATATATAAATAACCTTTTGTAATTTTGAAATTTGAACACCAATTATTACTATATTTGTTAACAATAAATAAAAGATTCGTCTTAACATCAGCTACAACAATATGTAATAAAAAATACTTAGTTTTATATTTACTTAAAAAATTAAGATGACCATAATTTTTTATCAAAAAAATTTTTTTCTATTGGGATTTATAGATAACTGAGTATCGATTAACTTTTGTTGGAAACATTATTCTGCCAGATTATCCGAAATGTTTAAAACATCCCAAGATGGCTTCTTTTGGGTCACTGAGATCTTGGTTGGTGGCCCGTCGAGAAATTTTCCGAGTGTGGTACTCGCGAAATGATCGTAATTCCTTATGCGTTGCTTCCTGGGTATCTTCTGAAAGATTTCCGATGGATAATAGGATGCTTTCTACCACATCAGCACCTTGTATGAGCACTTCGTGTACAGTTACCAATATACAATACCATGGATATAAATTCATTCCCCGATGCTCTGTGTGCAACTCGTGCTATGTACTCCAACTCTTCCGGGGTGTACTGCGTCAACAGGCTTTCTATTTGCCTGCGATTTATCATGTCACTTGCCTCAGAAAACCCTTTTTTTGGTCGTCCACCTTCACTGCGTCCTTCAAATTCAAATAGTGGTTGTTCAAACCAATCGGGCCATTTTAAAAGAAATCTATCAACATCGCGTTCGTTGTTCTTCCATTTTTTTTTACTAAATTGATAGAAAATTGTTTAATTATTTTTCTAACAAAATCTTCTGACGTCTATAAAAATTTTCAAAATTACATGTCTGAGCCACATATTCATAAATTGAAAGATGTCCTCTATCTCGAAGAAATTAAAAGATGTCCCTCCCTACAAACAATCAATATTAATGTAGAATACTTTGCACAAGTGTTCATTAGATTTATCTAAGAATTTCGCAGTATTTCGTTCGTAAACAAATTTATTTGAAGAGAGAAGTCAACCTTTTGTCCAAACTGACCGTTCTATGTAAGTGCTTATGAATCAACGGCTATCGCCATTGTATATTGTTTTGAAAGAATTCAAAGGGCAGTTTGGACCTCGTGTACGAAGAAGTGTGTTCACGGCACCTAATGTCCACATTGAAGCTTCCACATCGGGTAAACTAACGAAAGAATTATTTAGAACGTGGTTGACTGAAGTATTTCTCCCATCTGCTCCAGAAAATTCTGTTTTACTTCTTGATTCATGGAATGGATATAACGACGAGATCATACGTAACGCCCTGCCAGAGGGCCGATCTTCCGATCTTGCAATATTATTAAATATTGATATCAATCTACACGCAAGAGATAATATTATTAAACTACACTCATTAATCCACAACCAATTATCAGCTGCGCGTTATAAACGGCTGTTTCAATATGCTTGGTTCCGCAGTGGATATATAGAAGAGCGGCCAGGAGAATTTGAAAATCCCGTAGAGTTATGCTTTACAAAATTAGATGGTCTAACGTGTTTCCATTGCTCAAATGTAGTTGTACTTAAATGTTCTTGGTGCAAAGAACATTTATGTTTTTCTCATTTTATCCTTGAGTATCATTATTGCCAGAATTATGTAGAATAATCTTTGCGGATAGCTCTTCTTTCAAAATCAGCTCTTTTCAGAGCTACCACAAACGACGAGGGAAACTCTAGCTTCGATTACTTTAAGGATCCACAGTTTAGAAAGGTTGCAGATATATTTTGACCGAAGGCCCAACAACCGCAGAATATCAATATTGCCAGAGTTATGTAGTATAATCTTTGCGGACAGCTCTTCTTTCGAAATCATCTCTTTTCAGAGCTACCATAAACGACGAGGGAAACTCCAGCTTCGAGGATTCACAGTTTAAAAAGGCTGCAGGTATATTTTGACCGAAGGCCCAACGATTGCGGAATTTCACAGGCGAATTGGCTATAAAAGTCGGTACCCTTACCCCGCCGCACAGTGGTCTGAGAGCGGCTAAAACTCCATATTTTCAAGTGTCTTATAAAATGAAATTTGTTATATTTTTTACTAGTAGGGGATTAAATTAAAACGTTTCAAGGATGAATGAAATTCGGCAATTCCATAAAAATGAATTAAATTCGGCCATGCTAAGCATACCTAGGTTTCAGAATGAACTCAAGCGCATGTTTGAAGAAACCGTATGCGCCTGTAAGAATAGAAATACGAAAAATATTTTGTTTTTCCTGGCTTACTTCGAGTACTAAGACTCGGAAACAATCATGGAAACTATTTATTTTTAATTTCTTCGAGTAGTTTTACATGTAATGCCATTAAACGTGGAAAAGAGCAACGTTAATGAAGTTTAAAAAGTGATATCTCTCTTGCGCCAACGTGTGCCAACGTGCGCATGCTAAAAACACGTTTGTAGATGTCTAAGTAAATAATAAATCCAAAATTATACTGCGGCAACCTGCGGCTTCGCGTTTTATCTCATGAAATGTCGGTGAAAAACGTGGTGTCCCGGGTGAGGTCAGGTTTTTAGTGGGTCTAGGTACGCCAAAAATCTGCTACCTGAGCCCCACACTACCCCATTCTGGGATGTGCGTAAGGCATTTTCCTCCTCTTACTTAAAGAAAAAAAGTATACCTTTTTCGTGTAAATAACAAGCTTAATTAAAATTTAAATAACCGTTACCTCTATATCATAAATTTTCATTAAATCTTGTACATAAGCGTATTCTTCTTATTTCATTTTATTTTAAATTACATAAAATTATTATTATTTAAATTAAGTAGTATTTTTTTATGGAGAGGAATTATTTTTTATCATTTTTAATCTAAATTGTTTCTATACCCATTTAAAGCAGAATAAATGCTTTTTCAATTTATATAAATAAACTTTTATTTATTGATAGTAAACAAAATAATAATTGTTGTTGAAAATTTAAATACTTATTTAGCGCTATTTATATCTTGAAATTGATTCATATAAACTGTTGTTGGCTTCTTTGAACCTTTTGTTATCAAATACAATTTTCAAAAAGGGCGGACAAATATTCAAAAGATTGTCAAAAAATATTTTAATGACAGTTGTTATGCGAGGTTCTATATTCGTTACAAGTTGCGGCATGTCTCTTATTATCGATAATTATTATCGATATTGTTATTATTGATAAACAATTACTTCAAAACTGATAACAATAATGGTAAGAGATCAACTAAATCTGAACTCCTGTATGCTTTTACGATTAAACGATAAGTCTAATCAGCAATAAACAGAATTTTATACAGATTTATTGTTTATAATTAATAAGTTCTTGCACAACTTATGAAAATATTTGGAAAAAAGAACTAATAATTGTATGTGTAATGTTAACATATAATAACAGACACGCTGCAACTTGTAACGAATATGGAACCTCGCATAACAGCTGTCATTAAAATTTTTGTTGACAATCTTTTGAATATTTTTCCGTTCTTTTGAAAATTGTATTTGATAAAAAGAACGTTCAAAGGAGCCAACAACAGTTCATATAAATCAATTTCAAGATAAAAATAGCGCTAAATAGGTATTTCAATTTTTAACAACAATTATTATTATGTTTACTATCAATAAATAAAAGTTTATTTATACAAATTGAAAAAGCATTTATTTAGCTTTAAAATGGGTATAGAAACAGAAAGCATTGTACTTAAACAGAGATGAAATATTCAGGTTGAATTAATCATGTAATATCTCGTTTCGTTTACTTTTCCAGAATTGCGACTGTAACTTGGAAAATAGCCGAAATACGCGCTGTGCATTACACGGCAGTAACAGTAAATTGGCAACTATGCGACGAATATTCTCCGATGTGGTTTGGCAACTACGCCTTCGATACCTGTGATTAAATTTAATTCCTAAACTCACCACTCTTAAATCGTAGAGGGCATACCAAAACCTCTGATTTTTTGAACTGCCGATATTTCAGAACATCGGACACGAAGTCCCATAAGATGATAGGTCTATCCTTATACCTCGTCTGTGGTTTTACATACCCACCAAGTTTCATCTCGATCGGCCATCGGTGCCTTTCGGAATAATATCCAAAAATTGTTTAATACAAAGTGGGATATAATCCGGTGTAAGTTAAGAAATAATATCATTGATCTTCTAATAAGTAATGTCACTGAATAAGTTAAGAAATAATATCATTGATGGAAAAGCAAAAAATCATTTATTACATAGGAATGCAGATATCGATAGAAATACAGATATAGTAAATATGTTCCAGTGCTCAAATCCTGACGACTAACGCATTTTTTAAAAATTTTATTATGTTTCATCATTGTATATTTATATTATCAATTTAAATCGATTAAATTTCAATATAATGATAAGTACCGATTTCATTTTGATAAAACATAGCAGGCCGCCGAAAATTATCGGAAAGTAGTAAAATATATCACCTAGCAATTCCATTTAAATTATATAATCAACATGGATCAGACAGGACGTCAGTATCAATCAACGTTCGAAATTACGATAACATAAAAGGGAGAAAAGGCCGCACTGGTTCAAGTAAAGGTAGATGAACTTATGTCACATCACACAAACGTAACAGTAACTTGTTCGGAAACCGGAAAATGAACACAGGATATTTATAAAGACTTCTTAAAATTTAATATATATCTTTGATATATAAATAATAATATATAATAATAGTAAATAATTCTGTTGTTAGTAAATAAATACATGTTATTTATAATTCAAAATGCAATTTTATGCGTGAAATTTAATCGATTGAAATTAATAATATAAGTAGACAATGATAAAACATAATAAAAAAATGCATTAGTCGGCAAGATTTGAACCCTGGTCGTTCGGCTGAATACTTGGTACGCTACCATCGTGCCACACCGATTCTTGTAATCTAGGAAAAATACGGCATTATATAAGAAATAATGAAACTTTAATCGTCAATATCTCGAAAAATATTGAGTATCTGCCCCTATAATGGTATATATTCGTGAACAGGAGAACGAGATCTATAAGTGTGCAAGCCTTTTAGCCTTGGAATCAGGCCTCTGGAAGTTGCGAATGCGTTTGCTTGTACGGTCTGATTTGCAACTCAATGTCGATTGTCAGCATGCCATAAAACTCCAGATGTGACACAGTAGGGATGTGCGGGCCGGCTCGTGAATCGGGCACTCGAATCGGGACACGTCGAGCGGTCCGAGCCTTTCGGACGGCCCATGACCCGACTTCATCGAGCGCGTTCGAAAAGAATCGGGCAAGTTCGGGCGAGCGAGTTATCGCAATACCCAAGATTCAACTCTGCGTTCTTTTTGAAATAGATAATGGTAATAATAGTATTTCATTTGTAACTTATAACGTGATTTTTAATATATTTGATTTTTTTAATAACTACATTAGGTATATTCGGCAAGTATGTGCGTAACCTTTATTTGTATTAATATTTGAAATAATGCACGTTTCACGTGAAAAACTTAAAAAAAAATATTTCCGGCATTTTGACGAATTTGTTTCGAATGAACTTACATATAAATCAATAATATCATTAACTCCTTACGGAGTTACATACACATAGAAGGTATATAAATATGGTAAATTATAATAATTTTTTGGAGAGTGATGTTATTATTAACTTCTATATGGCTTGCTTAATATCGTGTTATTTAACTTACTGAACTATCATTAACCTTACGTAAATTGTGCAACGCCTACTGACTCCGTGAATTCATTTTCTCACGTAAGCCTCGCAGGATACTGCACAAAGATCCCTTGTTCAAGGATCTTTCCCCGAAACTTCTATCGCCTTTCTCCTGAGTGTCTGCCTGCAATGTGTGAATTGTCATTGAGTGGAGTACGGCTGGTCTGTCTTCCCGCTTCTAGACCCGTACCCAAGCCCGTAACGAATTCTTAGGGCCAAGCATGCCAATAAATAACTAAAAAATGGCAGTGTCTCACTCGATCGTAAAACAGATCCAGACATGATGTCTGAGCATGGGCAATCATGATGTCTAGACAATTCTAGAAAAATATAATATTAAATTCCCTACATTTCAATTTAAATAAGATAAGCTAATTTTTAAAGTAAGTGAAATTACAATCAAAGTAAATACTTTTGTCTACACGTATAACTCCACACAATCAAATTGTACAAAAATTTTAACAGCTTATAGCTGGCAAAGATTATTCGAAGCGTTTGAATAGCAATACAGATCAAATTATATCGTGTTTAGTGTCATTTTAATCAGAAAAACTCCACAAATAGGTTGATGGAAGTGCTATAAAAAAATAATGAAAAATAAAGAAGTTTTATAATTTGATTAGTAGTAGTTTCATACCGATATACCTGCTCTCGCCTCGGATCGCGCGGCTGCCGTTTATTGCACCGCTAGGCGACCGAGGTGGCACGAGCTTCTGGGCCTGGGCCGACGGGGCTCGAAGCCGCTTATTCGAGCTGACGAAAATTATTCGAAATTCGGAAGAATTAGTCGTAGCCTCCGAATAACAGTACAGATAAAAAATGAAAATTTAATTTGAACCTTCGAATATAAAAAAGTATTTTCATTCGTGGGATAAATTCTCATCTAATAAAATTATTTATTCGACACTCGTCCAATAAAGATGCTTTTTTTTATTCGAACCTTCAAATAACAAATAAAGATAAAGTATCTTTTATTCGAATTTTTATTTAAATAATTTTTTATCCCAAATAATGCCCATCTCTGCGAGGGCCGTTAGCACCATGAAAGATTTACTTAATATTTAATTGAATTTAATAATTACAAAGAGTGTATCATGAACAAAGTGCATGCACTTGGAACTGTTACAGAAATATGTAAGATCACCCTTTCGATGAAGTATCGAATGAGGTTTATAACACGAGCGACTGGAATCCGCCCCTTTTGAGGAGTTTAGTACACACTGCATGTCTAGCCTTCCTTTAATTAGTTTTGGAGGCAGGTCTCTGGAAGTTGTGGATGCATTCGCTTGTATGGTCTGGCTTGCGAGTTAGCGTACCATAAAACTCCAGATGTGACACAGAACACAGGTAGGTGTGCTGGGCGCTACGTCACCAACGCACTAAAGGACTGAAATGAAGGAAACACTTTTATTTTTTCAATGATCGTCGCAAAAAATTGTTCTTCCTTGAATATGGATGGTACCATCGTATTGAGTTGTAAAAGAGTGCCATGCAGCCCATAAAAAATTAGTAGAACGGTGAAATAAAGAGCAAACTAGAATGTTTTCGAGTAAAATTATTTAAAAATAGTTCTAATGTGTTTTTAAAGTCATCTAGTAAAAATCTTATGGTGCTGAGGTGGAAAAAATATTTATTCATGAAAGAAAATTTTTTTAATTAATAATAACAGTAGCTAAATATGTGAACAAATTTAAGATAGTATTGATGACAATAGCTCATTATTAGATTAATATTCAGGTTGGTCGCTTTCAAACTTCGATATGAGATCTGTATTTGTTCGAATTTTTCCGGGTTTTCCATTTTTTACAACTAGAGTTTGCAACTACAAAATTGGAAAAAAATAAAATACGTATCATTACAATTAATATTATTCTTAATTTATATTAATTAGAGATTTTGTACACAAGATTTACATGTTAGTTAGATATTTCATATAAAACAATTAAGCTATACGTTCTAATCCTGGTTAAAAAAATAATGTGAGTTCGGTTTTATGCTAAAAGACGACACGATTCTCTTCCAGGAAAGACGACACGGTTCTGTGTCATGCTAAAAGACGACACGGTTCTGTTCTAGGAAAGACGACACGGTTCTGTGCCATGCTAAGGCTGAGCAGATGTCAGCACTATATCGGGAATGTGGGGCGGCGGCACGGTGGCGCGTAGGGCGCGTGTTGTGCGCCTGCGCCAAGCGCATGGAACGAGGAGCCGCGTTTGCCGTGCGACTCTTCCTTCTTCTTCGTGAGAACCTGGCTGCAGACAGACGTATTTCGCTCCGTTACGATTTCTATATAGAACGTTTCAACCGTGCCGGCTCCGTATACCGTTATTCCGGTCTATATATTATCATCGCGACTCGCTTTGAAGTGTCGCGAACTCTCGCTGTGAGCTTGTTAATAAACCTCGTTATTTCGGTCGTTATCCGACGTGTGTATTACTCGTGAGGAGTGGGCCTCACGTGCTTAACCTATATCCTCCTTGCCGCGAACACGTGGCGCGTCCATATTGAACACAGTCCGTCTGGACATATATTTCGTGCGTTCTCGCCAGAGAACGCGTGGCCTCCGGCCACTGGTGACCCCAATCTCTCGTGTGTTGCGAGATCTATGTTCCTAGTCCCCACGTGCGTGGAGGACCGTCGGAACTTGGCAGTGCGTACACCTGTACGCCTCCACCATCCTAAAATCCCCACAGGAACGCCGAAAATCCGGGCGTGAGCACTCTCCTATCCTCTCTGCTAGGACTACACTCTGCACCACGAGAGAACCGTACCGTTTCGCGCAGCTTGACTGGCCGCGGAAGGTGCTGTGAACCTCACAACTCCCACTCCACTTCATATACGCGGTGTACCGTAATTAAACGGATTAGCATGGAAATATAGGGTATAGGAAATCGTGACCATACTGTGTAAACACCCGGTATGGCGTGGCGTCACTGCGCGCATGTGCTGTGCATTGGGAAGGGAGCGTACGGAGTGGGAATACCACCAATCAGGGCGAAGATGCGCAGCGACGAACGAAAATCGGTTTTCACGCGGTACGGTTCTCTCGTGGTGCAGAGTGTATATGATGAATGAAACAAAAGAATGTTTTTTCCTTTTAATTCCATTACGCCTATTACGCGAGTGCATCGAAGGAGACGTAATGTAATAATAATAATAACGTAACGTCTCCAGCTGAGAATATTTTGGTCCCAGATCGAATTCTTTCTACTACATCAGTCTTCTTCCCTATGCAATTACAATTACAACAGTGTAATAACATAATAATAAGAAATTAAATTAGTTGAATATTAGCCAAAAGTAAGAACGTAGTTTAAATTTAATTAAAAAAAATACGACATTGATATCACTAATTTCATTTGACAATTTAATTGCTACATATTTAATCTACTTCTGATATTGCTTTTCATTTGCAGCATATATATTCTATATATATGCTAATTTAATTATTTGGGATTGATAAAAGATTGAACAACAATATTTATAATAACTAGTTTTGAACATTTTTTAAGGGTAATTAAATTTAAAAAACAAAAAGAATTAATTAAAAATACAAAATATATTTCAGTACATACCATTAAACCCGATTCTTTTTAATTTTTTCAGTTTAAATTTCACTTTGATATCTTTTTTAGTTCAAAAGTTATAGTAAAATGTGCGCCTCGCTGAACCGGGAATCGAATGCGCTACTTCCAGACATAGTTGGGTACTATTTAGATAACAAATTATTTAAATAACGATTCCAATAAAAGATACTTTAACTTTATTCGTTATTCGAAGGTTCGAATAAAAAAAGTATCTTTGTCGAATAAATAATTTTATTCGACGAGAATTTATCCGACGAATAAAGATAATTTTTTTTATTCGAAACGGATTTATTCGAACTTCGAATAATTTTTTCATCTTTTATCTGTATCTTTTATTCGAAGGCTTCGAAAGTTTAAACTTTTAGATTTTTCAATATATCTCCATAAAATTGTGACGAGCGAATGGAGGGGATTTTGCTGATGAAAATGAGGTCAAATTCGAGTGTAATCGAACAAGTTTCACTGATACGTAATGTTACGATCAAAATTACAATCTCATTAAAGACAGTCCAAATGATGTCATGTTTGGACTCATTTTGATCGGAATAAGCTCTACGACTCATTCGCCTTAACAATATCGTTCTGATAAAAAACATAAATTGCCAATAATGTTCGATTCTCCATCTGCTTACATTGTAGGCTATTGGTCGGACGCTGGTCTTTGAAGTTCAGAGCTCGTAGAGTCGCGAGCTATCGGTGTGAAACAACTACCAATGCAATTGCAAAACTTCTTTATTTCTCATTATTTTTTTATGGGACTTGCGCCAACTAATTCGTGGGATTCTTCTGATTAAAATGACAGTAAACACGGTACAAATTGGACTGTATTTAGCATTTTTATCCGTAGATTTATTCGAAGGTTTCGAATAAATCTTCGGATAACTTTTGCCAGCTCGACGAATAAACGGCGACGACACCCGACGACACCCGATAAGCGCCGAACGTCGAAGACCCAGCGACTGGCAAACGGCATACAATGTAAGCGGATGGAGAATCCAGCATTATTGGCAATTTATGCTTTTATGTTTTTAATCAGGACAATATTGTTAATACGAATGAGTTGTAGAGCTTATCCCGATCAAAATGAGTCCAAACACGACATCATTTGGACTGTCTTTAATGAGATTATAATTTTTATCCCAAAGTGGGTTTAAAGACAAACGAAAACTATAGAATAGACCTATAAAGGAAGAAACGAAAGTTACAGATCTTATCCCCAATGAAAAAAGAGAAAATAATACTTCTAACAAAACCCTAAACAGCCAGAACCCAAAGGATAATATGCAATACCACACAAACCTAGTCAAAACACAAGGCAATAATAGATATAATAAGGGAGATAAAAACCTAGCTAGTAACATACACAACAGCAATACCAAAGATAAGTTAGACATATACGAAGCTGATACGATCAGTGGAAACTACATAGTTTCTATCGCATTTAAAAATCACGCCGTAACTAAATAAAAAAATTTTAACCTGATCAAAATATATAGATTTATCACGAGCGAAGGAGTAAACCCGGAGTCAATTAAGATGGTCGGGTTCTCCAGAGCGGAAATGTCAACGAGAAATAAGACTGAGCAAAATAAAATACTGAAGAAAGGAACCCCTGAAGAAAGTACCATATACACTTCAATTCCATTCACACGTGTGGGTCAAAGTGGAGCCCTTTGTGGACTCAGTCAAACAGTGCTTTAAATGTTTGAGATTTGGACACACACAGACTAAGTGTAGAAGCTTCAAAAGAAGGTGCTTCATATGCACGGATGATTTCCATGATACCTGCAACAAAGAACCCAGTTGTTACAATTGTGGTGAAAAACATATCACTACCTCTAGGAAGTGTAGTATTTATCAAAAGGAAAGACTGATTAAAAAGTAATGGTATACAAGAATGTACCCTACAAGGTGGCTAGAGAAAGAGCTACAAACAATCTTTCATATATATCACATGATACAGGAAATAATAACAAATACCAACAACGTGAATTTAATTATGAAGATAAGGACAACAATGGAAACAGATATGCTCATTCAAAGTATCCATCTCTTAAGAAACAAAATAGAGTGAAATTCTGGGAGTCAATTACTGGCCCAATAGAAGCAGAGACTGGCAACTCTGGAAGAACTAGAATAACAAACCCGGATAACAGAACAGACAAAGTAAATAATTCGAAATACAACAAACAAATATCAAAACAAAATAATGACACCTGGGCGGATATAGTTTCGAAGCGAACTTTAGAAAATCAACCTCAAGCTGTCCATAACAAAAATAACAGTAACGATAACTTTAAAAAACCTAACAACAGAGGAAGAACCGACAGACACCAACGTTTGGATATTTATAGTACTGGGAGGATTAACTGAAGAAACAAATTGCCACCAAAGTATGGACACAGATATAAACTTCCGAATAGAACCCTTCCACGAAAGTTCATCAAACCACAATGAGGAAATACAGAAACAGAGGCAATGAAAACAAAGACGTACTTATAGACCAATTAATTCGGCTAATCCAAGAACGAAAACTGGAAGACAGAGTGGAGGAGAAGATCAGGCAAAATAGACGTCTCTCTCTCTCTCTCTCTCTCTCTCTCTCTCTCTCTAAGAAATATGAAACCTATGAAGAAGAAAGAATCAGAGAGCTCAACGAAGCCCCCGGGACAGCAACCCCAGAAAAAACAAAGAGAAAAATAGACAGGGATAAAGACATTGAAAAGAATAGGAAAAAGGAAACAAGAAATAACTTCCACAAGGAAAACAATGGAGTAAAGCAACATGATGAAGGAAGATGGGAACACCCCGCTACGACAATACAAAGCTTTTAAAGCAATTTCAAGGTAGAAGAGGAAAGTGATCAAATACAAAATCACAACTTCCAACCAAATACTACCTATAACGATAAAAAAGAAATTTCACAAAACAAGCTACTTGTAAGAGAGAACGAACAGGAGACCACTATCGAGGACACGATATACAACCATTAGAATAAATAAAAAAAGGACTACCCTCGCAGTTATTCTGCATTTGACTTACCAACACAGAGACCCCACATAAACTACACTCATAACAAATATGCCAGACAACTTTATCAGAATAGGACTACGGAACGTAAGAAGTATAAAAAATAAGATCAACGAAGTAAGAATCTTAACAGAGGAATTCGATATCTTATGCATCACCGAAACCTGGTTATCAAACAAACACAATGGACTCAATATCAAAGGTTATAATTTGTACAGGAATGATAGACAGGAAAGCCTTCAAGGCGTGGGCGTTTGTTTATTAATAAAAAATAACATCAAGCACAGAGTAAATACCATAAGGGGGCAGGAAATGAAGGAAACAAATACCATCTCCATCACAATATATAACTCTGAGAAAGAAATTGACATAGCTGCATC
The DNA here is from genome assembly GCF_050948215.1 of Halictus rubicundus. Classification (NCBI taxonomy): domain Eukaryota; kingdom Metazoa; phylum Arthropoda; class Insecta; order Hymenoptera; family Halictidae; genus Halictus; species Halictus rubicundus. Next base: position 374,515 of record NC_135156.1, on the reverse strand, counting down.
ATACAAGAAACCTGGACTAAAATGGAACAAACAAAACTGGATAAACCTCTTCAATAGTAAGAGAAAGAACGTTGACACCATATTCATGGGTGACTGTAATGCGAAAAGTCCCTTATGGAACTGTGCTAGCTCAAACAGGGATGGTCGCATTCTGGGGGATGTCATAATGAAATCTGACCTGTTTATAGGAAACTTTGACACAATCTCACGGATAGTAGATGAAAGAACAAATCCATCGAACATCGACATCGAAAAGCCAATATAGAAGTACTTGCGAACAATGGGGATCTGATCATTTTATCCCCGAGATGAAACTCTTTAACAATATTATACAGGGTGTCCCGTAACTGGTGGTACAACCGAGCAGGGGGTGATTATATGCTGTTCTGACTCCATGCTGTTCTGACTCCATCCTGTTGAAAAATTTCCGAGTGCACGCACACTAGACAAATTTTCAAACTCATTTTTCTCGAAAACAAAGCCTTGTATCAAAAAATTTTATTCTATATTTTCGACTCAGTTTTTCATGTAGAATCATCCCCTGCTCGGTTGTAACACTAGTTACGGGACACCCTGTATATTGCAATAAGAGGAAAGGGAATAAGAAGATATATGATAATGTTACAATGACCTGGGACAAATTCAGAGAAATAATTGAGTCAAAACTAAGTTATTTAATAGATGAAACAAGGAACAAAGAAGAAATACCCTCCAGGAAAATGAAGTATGGAATAAAGATATCACCAAGTTGAACTGCAACACACCATCCTAAAAGCCAATTTAAAATCAGCCCCGGGTCTAGACAATCTAGACAATATGATAATAAAGAATCTATCCAACTCCGCCAAATATGAAATACTGGATATCTTCCAAAACATATGGTTCGGTGAGGAAGATCTACCCAAACAATGGAAAGAAGCAAAGATCGTATTCATAGACAAAAGAGGAAAAAACGCTGTCAGACCAATATCAATGACCAGCTGTCTGGGTAAAAGGGCCTAGCCGATTAAGATGGTCAAAACTGCCCTTAGAGGTTTTTCAATGATTAATGTGTGGCGGCCCGCGCAAAGAGCACGCCGACCACCGACAACATACATTGTATACGCGGCGGCGACCGTCCTCGGAAAGCCGAAGCGAAACACGTGAAGATCGGCTTCGGGGACGGTCGCCATCTGTTAAACAATCGACTGACGCGAGGGAGAATTGGTCGGTCGAAGGCATGCGATCGAGACTCGCTCGCGAACGTCGGTACAGGACGGTCGACGGTCCACCGACGAATAAAGAAGTACGCCAACGTAACACCAGTCTCCGTCATTACACCCGACACTCACATAATTGGTGACCCCGACGTGATCTGTCGCGCAAAGGCAGAGCGAACCGCGGTAGTGTGCAGTTCGGGTGCATAAAAAAAAAAAATTAATTACGGAACGCAGCGATGACTGACCCGCTAGCGCCCGGTAACGCCAACGTCGTACCCTTGGCGGGCGTAGCACGAGTGGCCATAAAAATCCCACCGTTCTGGGAAAAGAACCCACGAATATGGTTCCAGCAATTGGAATCCCAGTTTGTCCTGTCTGGGATCACGCAGACGTCACAAAGTACCACTACGGCACAGCGAACTTGGAGAACAAGTACGCTGACGTAGTGGTCGACATTATCGGCAGCCCGCCGGAGAGCAATATGTACGAAACGCTCAAGACGGAGCTCATACGGCGAATCGCGGATTCCAAGGAACAGGACATCCGAAACCTGCTGGAACACGAGGAGATCGGGGACCGGAAGCCTTCCGTCTTCCTGCGACGCCTGCAGGGCCTCGCCGCCGGTGCCGTGACAGACGAGTTCCTGAAGACGCTGTGGATGGCGCGGCTGCCAACGAACGTACAAACTGTGCTGGTGACGAGACGGACTGACCCGCTGTCCGACCTCGCGGCCCTCGCCGATGCCGTCATCGAGGTGTCGTCTCGTCCGCAGGTCAACGCCGCATCGACGAGTCGAATGGACGAGACCCAGGCGTTGATAGCGGAACTCCGCCGCGAAATCGCGGCCCTTCGCGTCGGTATGGACACTCGCCGCGCGCGGTCCAAGTCGCGCGGTCCTCGCGAAAGAAGGGCGTCGAAGTCGCGAAGCCGAAGCGACGAGGTACCACCTGGTGACGGCAGATGCTGGTACCACTGGAAACACGGTCCCGCCGCGAGGAAGTGCCGCGACCCGTGTTCCCAGGCGACGGAAAACCGGCGGGACGGTCGTTGATGGCGGCGAACGACTCTGCGCCGGCTACAAGCCGCCTGTTCGTGACGGATCGGACAACAAAAATCACCTTCATGGTGGACACAGGATCCGACCTGTGCGTTTTCCCGCGTTCGCGCGTGAGTGGTGCACGCGAAAGGACAGCATATGAACTTTACGCCGCGAACGGTTCAACGATCACGACGTACGGCTCCGTGAGGTTCGCGTTGAACTTCGGCCTGCGTCGGGACTTTTCGTGGCGGTTTCGCGGACGTTACAACCTCGATAATCGGCGCCGATTTTTTGAGCCACTACGGACTCCTAGTCGATATGCGCGCGAAAAAACTAATAGACGGTGTCACGACGCTGTCGGCGGCTGGTCGTATAGTGACGTGTTGTGCCGATAGCGTGAAGGCGATTTCCGGTGAGTCCACCTACCACAGGATCCTCGCGAGATTCCCGGACCTCACGCGGCCGTCGGGAGGACACCGCACGGCCAAACACGCGACAAAGCACCACATCCGGACGACGCCAGGCCCACCGGTATCGTGCAAGCCCCGTCGGCTGGCCCCGGATAAACTCCGCATCGCTAAGGCGGAATTCGAGGCGATGGTGAGGGACGGAACAGCGCGCCGATCCGAAAGCTGTTGGTCATCGGCCCTACACCTGACACCGAAGAAAAGCGGCGAGTAGCGACCGTGCGGGGATTACCGCGCATTAAACGCGAGAACAATCGCGGACAAATATCCGGTGCCGCACATCGAAGATTTCGCGCAGCGCTTGGGGGGAAAAAGCGTGTTTTCTACGATAGACTTGGTGCGCGCATACAATCAGATACCGGTGAACCCGCAGGACATCGCGAAAACCGCGATCACGACCCCGTTTGGTCTGTTTGAATTCCCCTGGATGTCTTTCGGACTTCGAAACGCAGCGCAGACATTCCAGCGGTTCATGGACGAAGTGTTACGCGGCCTCGACTGGTGCTACGTTTACATAGACGATATTCTGGTCGCATCGAGCTCAGTCGAGGAACACGAAGAGCACCTACGCGAACTTTTTTACCGCCTAAACGAGTACGGGGTGCTCGTCAATTGTGCGAAGTGTGTGTTCGGTGCACCGGAGGTGACGTTTCTCGGCTACGCAGTGTCCGCGCACGGTACCCGACCGCTTCCAGAGAAAGTCGAAGCGATTCGAACTTTCCCGCGCCCGGAAACGGTGAAAGAGCTGCGACAGTTTCTGGGCGTAATAAACTTTTATCGACGATTCGTGCGAACGGCCGCCGAGATGCAGGCGCCACTCAACGCGGCCCTCCAGGGTAACGTGAAGGGACGAGCACCGGTGACATGGACTCCGGAGCGAATCGAGGCCTTCGAGAGGTGCAAGGAAAGACTGGCGCACGCAGCTCTTCTGGCCCATCCCGACACCACGCTGCCCCTTGCGATCTTCAGCGACGCATCGGATTTCACGGTAGGCGCTGCGTTGCAGCAGCGGTCACGCGACGGATGGCAGCCGTTGGCTTTCTTTACAAAGAAGTTAACGGCGGCCGAGCGCAAATACAGTCCGTATGATCGGGAACTGCTCGCGATATACAAGGCTGTACGGTATTTTCGGCATATGGCCGAGGGTCGCGAATTCACGGTTTTTACCGACCATAAGCCCATAACTTTCGCGTTCGCGCAGCGCCCCGAAAAACATACGCCGCGACAGTTCCGCTATCTGGACCTCATAGGCCAATTCACAACCGACATTCGGCATGTGGCCGGTCGAGACAACGTGGTCGCCGATGCTCTGTCCCGGATAGCGGAGATCTCTACCGCGATAGATTACGCGAAACTCGCGAAATCGCAGCGAGAGGACGAGGAGCTCCGAACGCTCCTGCGATCACCCGACTCCGCTCTTAATATCAAGAAAATAGATTTACCGAGCGACAATTCGTAACGAGGGAGTTCCGAGAACACGTGTTCACGTCGCTACACAATCTTGCGCACCCCGGTGCCAAGGCGACCGCGAAATTGGTCGCACAAAGATTCGTTTGGCCAGGTATGCAAAAAGATTGCAAAGCCTGGGCACGAGCGTGCGTACCATGCCAACGGGCGAAAACCGGTAGACACGTGTCTGCTCCGGTCAGTACTTTTCGAATTCCTTCGGCGCGTTTCGAACACGTCCACGTGGACATAGTAGGCCCGTTGCCGATGTCGAGGGGATATCGATACTGCGTGACGTGCATTGATCGTTACACGCGCTGGCCGGAGGCGTTCCCCGTCGAAAACATCACCGCCGAGACGGTGGCGTACGCGTTATTTTCGGGGTGGATCGCCCGATACGGTACACCCCACCCAATCACTACCGATCAAGGGCGACAATTTGAATCTGCGTTGTTCAAGCAGTTGTCGCACCTTATCGGTACGAAACACCTCCGTACGACCGCGTACCACCCGGCGGCAAACGGCATGGTGGAGCGATTCCACCGCCAGCTGAAAGCGGCAATCGTTTGCCACGCGGACAGCTGGGCCGACGCGTTGCCGATCGTCCTTCTGGGCATTCGAGCCGCCTGGAAGGAGGACATTCAAGCGACCTCCGCCGAAATGGTTTACGGCGAACCGATTCGCCTACCGGGCGAGCTTCTTTTAGACCGGCGAGACGCGAACGTTAACGACGAGGCGTTCATCGCGAGATTACGCGAACATTTCCGTGGGTTGCGTCCGACGCCGGTAACGCGCCACGGAAAAAAGAAAACATTTGTATTCAAGGACCTCAATACGACGACGCAGGTGTTCGTGAGGCACGGCGCACAGTGGGCAATTTGGACGAAATCGGATTCAAAATCAAGGAACTTTCGATAGGAATGAGGTAGAGCGATGAAATTTTTTTTAAATGAAAGCTGAAACTTAGTAGAATATGGGAAAAATAGAGAAATTGTGGTCCGAACGTTTTTTAACCTCGAGAAAATTCGTTAAACGCGCACAAATTCAAGAAAATGTTAGTTTTTTCAATACCACGCCCGGAAAAAAATTTTTTCTAACATGCTATACATCATTTCCCATAGATTTTTTCACGCTGATTTCAAATCTGGTCTCAAAATTTGTCTACGACCTCAGGATTTTAATAAATAAAAATAGAATTTTGTGACGAAAAACTAATGGTCATTTTTTCGTGAAAATGATTTTATACCACTCTAGTTTGAAGGTATATTGTATTTTCATATATAAAATTCAATAAAAGTAATAATAATGACGTATTCGCTAGAAGGTGTTTCGAAAATCCGACAATATTTGCAGAAGCTTTGGAGATCGACGTGCAATTTATAAAAAATATTGCTACAATATTATCAGTCTTCAAATGCAAGCAACCCTTAAAAATAAAATATAATATTTTATGAATCATATAAGAAATTGCAAAAATAAAGATGACGTATGGAAAAAAAACTTTCCCACCGACGGGATTCGAACACCAGCATATCCGCTCCGTAGTCCGACGCCCTAACCGCTGTGCCAACCGGCGATGTTGTAAACGTTACGAACATTCTGGTGTATATCGCACAAAATACAATCCATTTTTTCTCTTAAAACATTTTTTAGGTCAAACACTTACTTGTTTCAATGTAATAATGTTTAAAATGACTTAATATATACCTGCGATAAAACCAACAAGTGTAACTTTCCTTCTAATAGCAGAAACGGCGAAAAAATTCGGTTTTTCTTGTCTGGACAAAAAGTGCCCACAAGAAAAAATCTAAAAAAATTGAGGACACTGCCTGTTATGGTACTTTATCGGGGCACTAAACAGCAAAATAGCATGTTTTCATATTTTTTAGAAATGTTCATTTTTCCGATTTTTTTTTGAGGTTTTTCATTTTTTGCGACCACAGTTTGCAAGAAAAAAATCTGAAAAAATTCTCAAAAATCTATCTTAGGACCCAAAATATGCCACATTTTTTCAGAATTTTAGGAAGCATCAGAGTGTGGAAAATGCGTGGAAAAGCGCGAAATCTAATTTACCCTGTAACTACCCTCACGGGCAAGATAGAGGGTTGAAATTTTGCTCGGAGGGGTTTTTCTGGGTCAGCTTTCGAATGGTTCATTAATCATTGAAAAACCTCTAAGGGCAGTTTTGACCATCTTAATCGGCTAGGCCCTTTGCGAGAGAGTTGTCGTAAACAGATTCACCAACTGGATTGAAAGAAAGTCATTAATACACAGGTCACAAAATGGTTTTAGGAAAGGCAGAGGTACCATGGACAACCTAGTATCGATGAACTCGATAATAAGGCGTAACAGTAGAGCAAATAAGGAAACGGTGATAATGCTGGTAGATGTTAAATCTGCATACGATAATGTAGACCACAATATCCTACTAAACATCTTAAAGTTAAACAACTTAAAAAAGATGAAATGCCCAAAACGAATCTATAATTACATCAAGACATGACTAAAGCAGATAAAAAACACCTTCATTAGAGTGTTTGAACCAGACAGAGTGGAGGACTGTTTTATTGGACTACCACAGAGGTCTATACTTACAAGGAGAGGCCATGACCTTCGGGTCACCGATTCGGTTGAAACTTTGCACACTTATAGATCCCGTTCTCCTGGTCACGAATATATACCATTATAGGGGCAGATACCCAATAGTTTTCGAGATATTGACGATTAAAGTTTCATTATTTCCTATGTAATATCGTATTTTTTCTATTCCATAACAAGAGTCGGTGTGGCGCGACGGTAGCGTGCCAAGTTTTCAGCCGGACGACCAGGGTTCAAATCCTGTCGACTATAACGCGTTTTTTTTAACTTCATTATGTTTTATCATTGCATATTTATATTATTAATTTCAATCGAAAATGCAGTTCGGAACTTCGTTGGTTGCATTATCATCCCCAATATAAACAGTCAATAAACAGTGACATTGGAGACGCTCTTGAGAACGCGACACAGTTTGAAAACGGCGGGTCACATTACTTACCATTCGTACTCGCAGTGATAAAGTTTGAATTTTCCTCTAATGATTAGTTTTAAATTCTTTTTCTTCAATGCATATAATGATAAGTACCGGTTTCATTTTGATAAAATATAGCAGGCCGCCGAAAATTATCGGAAAGCAGTAAAATATATCACCTCGCAATTTCATTTAAAATATATAATCAACACGGATCAGACAGGATGTCAGTATCAATCAACGTTCGAAAGGACAATAACATATAAGGGAGAAAAAACCGCACTTGTTCAAGAAAAGGTAGATGACCTTATGTCACATCACACAAACGTAATAGTAACTTGTTCGAAATCTGGAAAGTTAACACAAGATATTTATAAAGACTTCTTAAAATTTAATATATATATATTTAATATATAAATTACTATTACTATTTAATTACTATTAATTATCATTTAATATATAATAATAGTAAATAATCCTGTTGTTAGTAAAGAAATACATGTACTTGTAATTCAAAATGCAATTGTATGCGTGAAATTAATATAAAACATAATGAAATTTAAAAAAACGCGTTAGTTGGTAGGATTTGAACCCTGGTCGTCCGGTTGAAAACTTGGCACGCGACCGTCGCGCCACACCGACTCTTGTAGCCTAGATAAAATACAGCATTACATAGGCAATAATGAAACTTTAATCGTCAATATCTCGAAAACTATTGGGTATCTGCCCCTATAATGGTATATATTCATGAACAGGAAAACGAGATCTACAAGTGTGCAAAGTTTCAACCGAATCCGTGACCCGAAGGTCGTGGCCTCTCCTTGTCAGAATGAAGAGAATACTATATTAAACAAGGCCTGGTTAGAAACAAAGACGATGGAAGATATAATAAACAAAACTGATATCTGGGAAGAAGAAAACGACCTACAGGACCTGAAGAAAATAAAGTGGGAAGATTTAATAGACTTTGAATCAGATGCTATAAGAAAATTCTATGACTTTAACAATGTTACCTTTGTAGGCATGATTAAGGAAAAACTCAGGATCACAGACTCCAACCCAATACAAATATACACGGATGGATCCAAAATGAAAGATAGTATTTCAAACGGAGCTGGTATCGCATTCAAAAAAGATAAGGACTGGGAAGAGGATGGTTTCAGTATAAATAAAATAGCAACCATTTACACAACAGAGTGCATCGCCATAAGCAAAGCAATAAGTATGGCAGAAGAAAGATATACAGATACAATGGACAAGATAATCATCTTAACCGACTCTGAAAGCGTTCTCAGAAGTCTACACGGCATTTTGTCGGACAAGTCAATCAATTCGTGGATCATAAGGATCGCTAAGCAAGTCTTAAACATTAACGCAAAGGGAGATAAAAGAATCTCTTTTGCATGGATTTTAGCACACGTTGGAATTAAGGGGAATGAAAGAGCTGATACTATAGCAAAAGAAAGAACAGGATATGATCCAGATGATAATATCAAAATTCCTACAGAAGATATATATAACCATATTAAAGACAACAGGTGACAAAAGTCAGATTGGAGACATATAAGAGAAGGTACATATAAAAGAAAGAAATATTTTGAAACAACGGATATCAACATAAGAAAAAGAAATCCATGGTTCGATTCCATAAAGAATATAGGAAGACAATCCATAAACACGCTGAGCAGGATCAGAGCCAATCACTACAACTTAGCAAGTTCCCTAGCTAGGAAAAATTATATAAACTATACAATATGTGAATGTGAACACGATAGTGAGGATATAGATCATATCATATGGAGTTGTCCTATATACGCAGGGAAAAGAGGAAAATTAATGAGAACCTTCGCTAAAGAGGATATAGAGCTAAGAAGAGGAAGTTTTCAGCATATTAAAAAAGAAAGACGATTCTATCCTAAGGGCAATAGCAGTATTTTCAATACAAATAGATAGATCAATTTAAACATACCTCTAGAGGAAGGAGATGAAAAATAGAGTACAAATATTGAATCTTAGCTCAGAACATTAGTCATATCACTATATATTTTGTATGTGTTTATGTAATTATGCAGTTTATTAGTGTTGAATATTGAATATATACAATAGGAAAAATAAGGCGAAATGAATATAGTACACATATATTAACATCTATAATATGTAAGAAATTAGGTTAACACTAGTATATAAGAGGACCGGTATAAGGACCGGTTTGTATTGGGTAAATAGAGCTCAGGCTCTTCAACGCCATCTTTATGTGAAATCATAAAGAGAAGAATAAACCTGTAACCACCGGTACAACTGACAATAAGACCTTCCTCTATATATGTACTTATAAGTACATATCAGGAAAAATCGGAGTAAACCTTGCTGTAGTAGGAAAAATAGAATATTTTATTTAAACTTCTAAATTATACATTTTGAAGTTTCATGATTTTCAATCATTTAATACCGTTATCCCTCCAAAAAAGTTCTACAAAAAGGAAGCCAAGGTTTGGCTTCGTTATAAAGGGCAGGTCGGTCACACTAAGAGCGTACCTAACTTTATTCTAAAAGTAAATATCGGAGTAAACGACGGGACGGAAATTTGAATTCAATTTAGAATTATATTTATTTTAATTTTATAGATATTTTATTTTATATTATATTTATAATCTCAACCATAATGACATAAAATAGAAGTAATAGTAAAGAAGTACAATCAAGAATACGACTAGAGAATAAAATTAAAAAAATGAACTATAGAAGTTACATGTAGGAAAAAAATAATATAAAATAGCAATTAACATAATAAAGTTGAATTCTACAAGAATTTTAACATATTTAAATCTTAAAATAACGGAAATAAAACCCTCGAATGGAAAATGAGGTGTAGGGATGATTAATAAGAGTTTAAGTAATTTGTAACATATAATATTTTGTATACTATTTTCGCAATGCTTCCTCTTTTCAGCGAACAGCACCACTGTTGAAGTTTTTCCTTCCTACAAACAAAGGGGGTCTTACATTAGAACGTGATATGTGTTCTGTTCTCATTGTATAATCGATATATTTTGAAAAAAAATACAAAAATTCGAAAATAATGTATATCACTTTGCCATTTCAACTTATAAGATGAGCCCCTTTCTTAGAAATATTCTCAATTATGAGTAGACAGCATAGTGGTGACAGGATCTCTTTTTACCATACAGTGTGCCACGAAAGTATTCAAATGCCCTTTAATGCTTCAATGGTGGCTGAAGAATCACCACCTCCCTTATTACTGCCATGATGTTCTATTTCTCATGTTTATTTCTCATCCTATTAGAAAACTGTTAAAGGGATTGTCCTGGCTTTCTACAATATTTTCTAAAAATTGACATGTTGCTTTCATATGGGAAAACAGAAAATGAATCTAATGTACCAAAACGTCTGGTGTCATTCGCCAAGTGGAGAAGACCATTGACATTATAAGAATTGAAAGTTAGGCCATAAAACTTTTCATAACGACGAACAAATTGTTGCAAAGCTCCTTCTACAAACTTGAAATATTTACTTGAAAAAACCTTTGAAACCATTATTCTTATGGCATTGAGCGGAAACAAGAAGTGTCGATATACATTATCCTTCAACACTTCATAGGTGACAACTGGACCAGTATACAAAAGAAATTGCCGAAATTCTGTTGCTTTGAATTTGAAAAATAAATCTATCGATTTAGGACGCCTTGCAAACTCGGATGGACAATATGTATTAATCCTCCTCATTCTCTCTGAAATTATGAAAATTTACTACTACCCGCATAAGCGGGTAGAAGAGAAATCATCAACTTGTAAATTAAAATGATGAGCACTATGTGTGAATGAAGAAGATGTGGTAAAAAAATTAAAAGGACTTTTTGATTGCTCACGTGAAGACTCAACGTCACAATTACTGACAGGCACGAATAAAGAAGATGTGCTGGAAATGTCCAGCAGATTATCAACATTAAGGGGACCTTGTAGCTTGTCATGTGAAAACTTCTTCAAATTTGAGATTATTTCGCGCCCAATATTTCGTTTTTGCCTAGTGCTTAATTTATTGTATGGTTTTCGCGAAACTGACGTCTTTAAAACTATGCGATCCATGGGGATAAAGAAAACTGAATAAAGAATATACAAAATATATAATATTTGTTATGAGTATTGGTAACAATACCACGTAACAATACTTATCCGACGTCTTCTCTGCTTTTATTCTTCCTTTCTTCCAATCTACCTCCTCGCTGCTTCGTAGAGTTAATTCACTAATTTGTAACGCAGACCGTACTGTTTTAAATGCCAGAATAAATAATTAACCAGGCTCAACAAACGAATTTCTAACCACACGCGCAGAATCAGTGATGGGATCAGATATGCATGCGTATCCAGAGACAGTAACAGGTATTTCAAAACACTGACACCTTCATCGTAAGAGCTGTTATTTCCGCTCTGGTGTCGCAAATTGCATTGCGCATGATTGCATAACGCGCAACACCTACATATGCACATCATAAATTAAAAATTATACATATTATAGCTGTAAAAAAAAATAGATATTATATATTTATGTATATGTATATATATGCGCATACTTATATATATATATATAAAATATAATGCGCGTATTATTGTGTTATGCACAGTTGACAGTTGGCGCGGGATATGAATGTTGTTTGTTTATACGACCGCATGCAGAAATGCAGAAAAATGAAAATCGCTATTGCTTGTGCATTCGGAAGAGGTAGACGACCGAAACACAAAAAGTAAATTTTATTTAATGTGTCTTTTTGTGTTCCTTGAATTGATAGTAAGACAACATTTGGACCAATGAACTCGGTAAGTTTCAGTCTTCTCTATTATATAATTAATCTAAAATATTATAAAAAATTGTACACCCTCTAATAAAACTAAAATTTGCCCAACTTTACTGTTCCTTTGCATTTTCTTAATTATAATGGCGAGCCGTTTGCTACAAATTTAGAGTAGTTGTTTTTGTTTTAAAGGGTGTACAATTTCAACTGTGACTCGGTATATCATCATATTATTTTTCATATGCATTTCATATGCAATTTTTTTAAATTGTGCAAATACACATAACATATTTTAAACGCTTTTAACATTGAACACCTAATAAATACAGACTAAGAGAAAAAGATCCATGTTTATTTAAAACTAGTAATGTGATTGGTCGTTGTAATCCATACTACAATATGTGTACAACAGATATAAGTAAATTATAATTCTTATTAATGTACTTCTATATTCTGATTACCTATATTTACTGATTAACAACAATGCATATGATCATTTCACTTGAGAATATGAAAGTCGCCTAGCAAAACCATTTCATTTTCTTAAACGAAAACAAAATCTATTTTATATTTTACTACAACGATTTCCGAATAAACACAGATTGTCGTACTGTGTATTGTATTTGGATTTTGTTTCAAACTTTTAGTTTTTCTAACTTATTATAAAGTAGTGTTCAAAAAATCTATGGGCCAGCACGTATGGTCTGCCAGCTTTAAATTCAAAATTGTTTATACTTGTTTTAATGTTTAAATATTATGAAAGTACGTATCATAATATGTAGAAGAGTCTATAGAATCATTTCTGAGTAAAATATTTTTATATGACTTTTAGATTTACACGTTTGAAGTGGAAACAATTCCTTACATTTGAAAAATTATACTTTTTAAAAATTAAGAGCAATGGGGAAAGCAGTTTTCAAGTTCGTGTTCAGCCCATGATAATCTATCAAATGGTGGAACATATAAAGAAAGTTAAAATTTCTTGGATCTATTGCATCTGTCCCTCCATCTGTAAACTACTTAGATACAAGCAACAAAGTCATTTAAATTTAGGATTATATACATAATTGTAGAAGACATTTTCCACTGATGTACACATGTATAAACGAGAAGTAAACTCAGTGAATATTTTCATAATTCCTATTCTAATTCGCCAATAATACAACCATACAGATTTACGTACCTTCATTGAGCATTAGTGATACATGTGTCTTAATAAAATTAATTTCATGCTTCATTTGTACATTGTATTCTAACGGTAGATGTGAATCAACCAAATCTGTCTACACATCATAAAGCTTCATACATGATAGAACGCTGTAGCATCCAGAAGAATATTCTATTGTACATAACATTGTGTGAGCAGTACACAAAAGGAGACAAACTGAACCTATATTGAGCTCAATCCTTCATGAATTCTATATCTGTAAAGGTGGATTGCTTAAGTACCCAACGTAAACATTATAATTTAGTGCAAACATTACATTCAATCATTATTATATTACTAACAATATTTTTTACTCCATTTACTGTTGTATTAGTAGATACAAATATAAATATTTTTGAAAATGGAATCCAAATATCTCTTTTATTAATAAATCATATGCTACATACTTTTGAAAATTACGTAGAGGGTGTTAAAAAATTACAGTTAAAAATTATTATAATGATAGGTTTCCTAATCAAATTATAATAAACCATAGGATGTTGCAATTCAAACTATATAGTTTATATGAAATTCAAACTATATAGTTTATATGAAATGCAAACTATATAGTTTATATGAAATTGATATGTCAAATTTTGTGACTGTATTTTGAATAGAAAAGTAATTATTTATTTCTCTATATTTAACTTTATTTTAATCTGACATAAAATTAGATATACATATATAGACTATACGAGATATAACAGATCTTTTAGCATGACAAAAATAAATGTAAAATTACATTCTTTAACTAGTCTAAGGCAAATTACATTCTTCAACTAGACTAGGCAAATTAGTATTATTACACTATTATATGTAGATAATGTAGATATCATGATATTAATAAAATCAAATGAAAATGTTGTAAAAATTGTATAAACTATATGAAACATAAATCGCGTATAACGCGTTACTAATGTAGGAAATAAAATCACAAACAATGTTATTCATAACACATTGGTTGCTTTTATTTTTGGCATAATGATACCAACTTTCCAAGTCATAATAGGGAACTGTTACAAAATAAAAAGCACCTTGAAGGGTGCTAAAAATAATAAATAATCTTCATGTTTATCGTATAGAAAAATGACAATGTTATTAAATATTGAAGTGAAGATCGTTGGTTGGTTGGTTTATTCTTTACTGTACAAATACATAGAAATGGTGATGGAGAGCCAGAGCTCTATTTGCCCAAACCAAACTTGTCTTTTTACATTAAATTACACAAGATTTTCCTTACGTGTTAGAGAGCAGATACATACATATAATTTATTCTTGTATGCTAATATGTTAATGTGTTAAAGTTACGTTCCCTTTACAGTTTTTAGTATCTAATTCCTATTTTGTACTTTTTGACGAAATGTCTCTTACTCTACTTCTTTTATGTCAGTTAGTGACTATTTCTACTTTGCACATTGTTATTAAACATGTCAATAAAAGACTGTACAAAATCTAAAATCTAAAATTTTTTAAAAATAGGGAGTCTAAGGTAAAACAATATGTCGTATATAGTATGTAGTGACTTTGGTCTTAGATTTAGTTTGTACTTTATGCTTCGTAGAGCACCTTCTCGGAGCACCCTTGTAACATCTTTTTTACCCAATAAATTGGTGACTTCCTCTTCTAGTCCTATATCTTTCCTAGCGAAAAGTCTTAACAGTTCCTTTCGTAGATTGGATAGTTCCATATGATGTGATCGATATCCTCCATTTCATGACCGCATTCACATTGTGTGTAATTGATATAATTTTTCTTGTAAAGTGAAGCTGCTAAGTTGTAATGATTAGATGTAATTCTACTCAGAGTGTTTATGGAGCTTCTTCCTATGTTTTTTATGGCTTCGAACCATGGCTTTCTTTTGCCAATATTGTTGTCAATGGTTTCAAAGTATTTTGTCCCCTTATATAGGCCTTTACTTTTGTGTTTCTGATCTGATTTTTGCCACTTTCTGTTTTTGATAAAATTAATTATATCATTTGTTGGGATTTTAATGTCCTCATCCTGACCATAATTTGTTCTTTCCTTCACTATTAGATCTGCTCTCTCGTTGGCTTCAATTCAATTTATGTTGATATTGTTAACTTGTTTTGCTGTTTTAATTAAGTCTGTTAGGATAATTGTTTTGTTATTGCCGTTTATATATTTGTCTTTTACTATGCAGATTGCCTTGCTGATAGCTATACCGAAGTGAAGATCGTTATTGTATTTGTACCTATTAAATTGGTAGTTGCCAGTGGCCGAAAAATTCTAGGAATGGATTGTCATAGTTGATATTACGTAAAATAAGTATGTATTCACAATAATTCTTTATCTTACACGAGCGACGGAAACCAGTGAATGATTGCGACAACGGATATGAACTATCAAGTCTCTCCGTTATTTAAGAATATTCGAAGACGTATTCAGAATATTTATTCAACAAGTAGATACTATTCGAAGTTCAAAACCATCATGGAAATGGCTTAAATGACATTCAAACATAAATATGCGTAATTATTAAGTAAACAAAGAAGTAAGTTTAACAGTGTTATTCGACCGAAATGAATTTAGGCGCGCAGAAATAATGTTCGTTCGACTAGCGAAAGATGTCCTGTCGATCGATGCCGCGAGTGGAGGAAAGAACAGGATTGGTCGCTTCGAAAGTAGTTGCAGACATGTGTTTCGTTTCCCGCCTTGTGGGTTGTTGTCGTGTGGGGGCCCCGCCAGTCCGGAGACTCGGTGAGTGGTACTGGTGTAGTGAGTCGAGTCGTTGAGTGTAGAGTAGAGAACGTAGGACAGGACCTAGGCCGGAATCGAACCGCCGCGGCGTTGGGTTGGCTCCTCGGTACGGTGGTGGCTCTATCCGACTGGTGACCGACCGTGGTCCGTCCGTCATATTCCCGGTTTGAAAGCAAGATTGCGACTAGTTGTTACGACGCAGGAAGGTGCAGTGGTCTGTGTACGGAATTATAAACGGATCTGCCGGCCATGGAGAAGCGGATAGAGCTGGAAAAACGGGGTAGAACCCCCGGTGAAGTAAGCCGAATAAGCCCCACTTATTTTACTTGATCGCTTTCCTTCTCGATACGGAAACAGATATCCGCAGGTCGGAGCTGCGTACTTGCTTTTTTATCTTGTGTAGTTCCTAGAGCGGGTACTGAATCGTGTTTCCATTATCAACCTCGCGCGACACCGACACCACGCACTCGCTTCGCAGCACGCCACTGGCTTCTCTAGGACGCATACGAAAACTCAGATTTCTTTCTCCACGGTGACCGCGTGGCTCAGACGATTTATCCGGCAAGACGTGCTCTTGATATCGACACAAAATCTTATAACCGCTACGAAAGTAACAGGCATGGCGTGGTTTCCTTTAGTTTTCACCGCTTCCTACCTTACGCTACTTCTGCTCGCCTTACTTTCCTTTCCCTTAAAATTTCCGTTACCAGTTTTTTTCTTAACATTTTGGCGGAAAATTTGAAGAAAGTGTTGGTTGCAAAATAGGGAGGCAAGCTAGTTGATTGGCTGATCGAATTCAACGAACAATCGTTTAACCAATCGTTTATCAAGTTTCCTAAAGTTTTACAATATGCGAGTTTTCTACTAATTTAACTAGCCTTTCTTATCGTGTTGTGGGATGTGTTGTAGCATTCTTAGAAAGCACTATGATATACACGATTGCCCTAACTACATAGACCTACAGAATTCTTTCATTTTTACATTATGAGACATGTGTATATGATATTACACGGTACAAATTATACTTCTTGCATTTTAATAAAAAAACATAATCAGCATGGTTGTCATAGGCAGTGAAATCAATGTATTTAATCAATGGAGACGTTGCTCTCATGCAATACTCTCATTTTTTACTGGAAACTCGGATGAAATGTTAATACAACCATTGAAATTTTTGAATAGATTTATTTAAACTTTTAGTTACTTGATAGTATGATCGATACATGCAATGTGTTCACAGATGGCTCTTTTATGTACATTTACATATATATTTTTATTAATTTTTTTTTCTTATTTTATTCTTACAATAGTGTTCTATCACGATATTTGTATATAAATTTTCTACGTCAATTATTGCTTATACGTTCGACATACTTGTTATAAAAAGACATAGAAAAACTATAAATACGATTGTTGTTCATATTTTAAATATGTTCTGTTTACTATACAAAAATTGTTATCAATTTATTGCTTAGCCTGGCTGTTTTAATGAATCACTTCTTCTAAATCATTCTGTATCATGTGTAGATCTGTACCGTTAAGAATACTTTTTAATTACTATTCGTTTACAAATGTCTATTGTTTGTACTACATTGAAATGATACTTTTATTGGAACTCTGCAATGCAATGTAAAAAGGTTTTGACAGGATGATGAACGTTTCGAATGAACTTTGAAACATATGCCCCTACTGACAAATCACGATTACTTACATACAAAGTATTATGTCAGAGTTTCAATAGTCCTTCGACCGCGATTTTCGATGCTCTGAGAACCTCCATTCCATGAATGTGAATAATAATATTTCGAAACGAAACATTACTTTTCGTATATTCTGTTTTCTTATTTTATACACACGTCACGCCTTTAATATCTTCTTGTTCTCTTTCCAATGAAAGTTATAATTTTCTAATATATGCTATTGTAGCTACTTGATTAAAAACAATGTTATGTTACAAAAATATTTTATAAAATATACAAAGTGTAACGATTTCTTAATAACTCGAAAGAACGGGAATATATATATTATTTGAAGATAAGAATTTTTACGTCGTTTTTCTTTTGATATACAATACAAATAACTATGTTAAATGACTGTTTATGAGATTATCCCAACAATCAATTTTTGTTTATTAAGAATGTGTAACGTTCCATATATTTCGTATGTTCTATTATGTGAATTATTAATCAGCGAGAATAGTAGAGTGTGATGTGATGCGAGATGCGTGTGCAAGTGGACGTCGCCATTGTTTTCCAGCACGCGCAAGACTATAATTAGATTTCCTGACGATATTTTTTAATGCTGTATATTTGAAAATAGTTTCAATGTTTCCCAAATTTAAAACAACAATATAGAATCATACATAAAGTTCCTCATAAATTTTATCTACGTATAATCACGTTCATGCCGTATTACTGATCACTGCGCAGCCATCTTGGACGAGTCCACTCATTCACCAATTGTCACGCGTATGATTTGGAATAACAGGGAACCTGGAAAACTATTTTCCATGCGTTTGCATCGTGCAGCGAAATTCTTCATGTTAATTGGCCGACACTGAACACCATTATCTTGAATTTTTGTTTGTGAAGATGAAATGTAGCTGCGTGGGCGGTTAGGACGCGTTAACCACCAGCGTTGTGAGTTGCGATGCAGTCTATTCAGCAGTGCTGTAACTACTATATTAAAACCCTGTAGACAAAATACAATAATTTCATTTCTTAACATTTACACAGACATAACATTTGCCTATATGTATATTAGTACATTTATTGTGTTAGATACAAATTTGATTTTATTTGAAAATTTTTACAATATTGTTACGTTAAATTCTGTTAACCTAAGTTTGCTATGATAAAATTACTACCAAATGCCTAAAAAATAATTAAAACATATGGTTTAACGTATTGATTAATAGTTACGCTCGATTCTAGGAATGGAGAAAAATGATTGATAAATCACTAATAAATTATAACTGAATACAACACGCTTTAAAAGCAGAAATTAAAACAAAATGCATCATAGACAATATCTAAAGACATATTTCAATTTTATTGGGCTTAGATGCTATATACCAATTAATATATTTATTTAATAAAATCTCTTACCAAATAATTTTTATTTTCAATTAAAGAACATTAAAAAAATGTAGAATTTCTGAAAATTATTTTAATATAATATTCGCATTTCGTACTTCAGTGACTTTCATTTCATAAATTTATGAAACTTTATTATTTTAATAATTTCTTGTGGAATGGAGATTCGTGTTTTTTAAGTCCCCGTAATATTCGGATTATATCTTTTTATTTATTTATAATAACCTTCATCCGATCCAATAAGTTGCAATACCCTATTACCATTTGTCATACGATCAGTGCACTGCATAATCATTCGGTTTGTTGGAATATTAGGTAGTGAATCTTAGGCCCCATGTTTACGAAAAACGTTACCTCATAGATGCGTATGAACAGTGATACATACATGATTGAACCGCTACGCGTCTATTTCTGTTTATAAATTGTACTCGTTAAAATGCTTCGTCAATTATAAAAATATCAAGCGTGGAGGAGATCGTTAGAATTTTATGTTGTTACGTTTATAGAAATAGGTAGAACCTCTATGATAGAAATAGAGGTTATGATAACATCCGTATATATTGACGGGACTACTGAAAACTGTAGATATAATAAAATTATCCAAAGATGATATCAATTATACGTTTTTAAGCGGTTTGTGATATACGTAAAAATTGAATGTTTGTAAAAATTTATCCAAATTAGTATACAAAGACGCAACTTTAAACGTGTGTGAAGATCTAAATCTTGAAGAATAGATTTCCCAAATTATTTTCTTAGTTTCTAATAAAAAGTTGCTCGATGTTGCTTCAGTGTAAACATAGCTTAATAGTGTCAAACTGGCACGGCGTGGTGTAAATTTTGTGATTAGCAACATTTGTAGGCGTCATGTCGCCATGAAAACATAAATGCTGTCTTCATGAACAGAACACATTAGACATTAGATTGTACTGTCTGCTAAGCATGCAGTAAACTATGTTTCATCGAGTGCGCGTCATTAAATAGGTTCTGTAGCCGTAAGACCTCCGATA
Organism: Halictus rubicundus; assembly: GCF_050948215.1. Classification (NCBI taxonomy): domain Eukaryota; kingdom Metazoa; phylum Arthropoda; class Insecta; order Hymenoptera; family Halictidae; genus Halictus; species Halictus rubicundus. The sequence continues at coordinate 354,517 of NC_135156.1, read as the reverse complement.
AGAAAACGCAAGGTTTGGTGTGACAACAGTTCATCATTATTAAAGTTTGCTTCGCAACAGTGTATTGCATTGTTCTCTCAAAAATTTTTCAAACATATGAAATTTTATATTTTGTAGACAATGTACATGGACAATGTACATGCATATTTTATATATGTAACTAATTACGCAATAATGGTTTAAACATATATGTATGTGGAAATTATATTAACATCGGGAATGGAGACTATTGAATTCGTTTGTGTCACATGTCCCAGTCATCATTTACCTGTTGCTATATAGCTTTGTTAAGGTCACTAAATAAGACGCATGTCGTTTCTCCTTCGTTCCGCTCACACCCACGTGTTTCTTTCACTTGTTCTTCCTGACTTCGATTTTTATTCCTCATTCACCTTTCACTTCAACCATTAAAACAGACAATATCCTTGTAAAGCTTACTGTTTATTCAATGTTGAATGGTTATTGTTAACTTTTTTACTTGATAGTACAAATATTAGTATACTTTAAAATGATCTAAATCTTACTTCTTGACATAATGCTTGATATAGAAAAGATACATAACCTGTACGAGCTGTGATTTTTTGAATAGAATTTTTGTAAGTGACTAAACATGAATCTTAAAAAACTATAAATCTTTATATCTAAACAAACCTTTTTAGTTTATAATTTTGATCAAGTTTGGTAAAATTATTATAAAGAAAAGTCATATAAACGTTATTAAAGTATATTTACATATGGCGTTCAAATAAATATTTAAAAATATATCAATTGCATTCGCGTAATAAATATTAGGGAGCTCTAAAATCTTTGGTTAGTAAAATACTAGAAAACTAATATTTAGTATTGCGTGAATTATTTCAAATTACCACACTCATAGTGATAGATACAACTGTTTTAGCATGAACTTTTATAATTAAATAAAAGATTTCTTTTTTATAAATTCACATTTTCTTTAAAATCTACATAGGTAGATCTAATCATAATATTCTGTTTTGTACCCAATGTTTAGAAATTTAAAATTTTTTCTTGAAATGTTTTTTTATATTTGTTATGATGCCCTAAGGAATACTAATATACGGAAACTAAATTATCTAATGTGGTAATGCATTTCTGCTATATACATAATTATTGTTTCTTTAGTTTGAAATTATACACATAAAAAAAGCTGCTGTATTATGATAGTTAGTTAAAATTGATTGATTAATAAAGCTACAAATATTTTGTATAGTTTTATAACATTATTTTAATTTCTACAAGTAGTTTATATTTCTTTAAAATTTTCAGAGAACAATATCTCTAGGCATTTTTTTCTTAGTTAATTAATGATATTATTTATAAGAATAAATATTTAAATAAAATAAAGAGACAGCAAGATGGTAGAACATTTCCAAATAGAATCGGTAACACTTATATTTTACTAATTTCAATTTAATGACGTAGAACTTACGTGTAAACATTAAAACATATTTGGCTAACCAAATATTATGGTCTCCCTTCAATAATGTGTACAATGCAAGATAATTATAGAGGAAATTGGTTTATTTAAAATTACTCGAGTTTTTTCCATTAAAATATAAGAATTTGTATACATATACCTAAAAATTAAATACCAGCACTCACATATTTATGCATTATATACAATACATACAGTCATGGACTTTTAGATGTTAGACCGACTAGTTTGCTAGACAACGAGTAAAGAAAACTTTCTTTAGACTATAATGGTAAAAATAAAATAAATGATAAAAAAATGAAAACATGACGATTTTTTAACTTTTTTATCTGAGCTTACAACGATAATTTAAAAAATATGTTTTGTAGATTCCGTTAACTTGTATGCATACTGAAAATTTCATTGAAATCGGTCAACGTTGCAATGAGCTACAAACGTATAAAGATGATCACATAAGGGCGAAATTTCCTGGCAAGGTCGAAAATCTGTGACTTTCACCCTTAAGCTCTCTTCTGGAAACGTTTGTAGCTCATTGCAACGTTGACCGATTTCGATGAAATTTTCAGTATGCATATAAGTTAATGAAATCTACAAAACACATTTTTTATATTATCGTTATAGGTTCGGATAAAAAAGTTGAAAAAAATCATCATGTTTTCCTTTCTTTTTTATCATTCCACTCAATTGTAGTCTAAAGAAAGTTTTGTTTACTCGTTGTCTAGCAAACTAGTCGGTTAACATCTAAAAAAAAATTAAAGTTATTGGGACCAATTTTAAAAAAGTTATGCGATTTTTAACAGTGCCCACTTAATATTGTCCTCGACTTTTACACATCCTGTACCAAGTTAAGAGTTACAAGCTGTTTTCTCATAATCTAATGAAGATATCGACTTCATTTCTTTAAATTGAATAGTTAAGGGGGGCCAATATTTTAGTATGCATTAAATTGTTTTGGGGTAACTTTTTAGGGGGGAGGGGGCTGCTCCAAAATATTTTTTAAAATGGGAACTAATACCTTTCATCAAACTGAATAGCAGTTACTTAAACCATTTTTTTTATTGTGCATAGTTACAGAATGCGATTTGGAAGCCATAAAAAATTCGATTAGTAGGTATATTATTGTTATCAATAATTCACATATTATACAAATTTAGATAATTTTCTTAGTCTCAACTCTATTTCATTCTATTTTTTCTATGATTATTGTTATATATTTCTTCATGTTGAAGAAGGGTCAAAGTGTTTTTTGAATAAAGCATATACTTTGGTTTTATTACTTTAAAATAATTCTGTGTTTAGTATATGCAAATACATGAAGAAGTTCTTAAATAGTAAAGAGCAACATAAATTAACGCATTCATGTAGTTTTACATTTGGTATTTCATGAAGACATTGCTTTTAACGGCGCGACACTTACTGCATACCAACACGGCGGCGCCCTTTTTTGACCTTTCAAAAAGGCTGAAAATCGCACATCTTTACACACGCATAACTTTTGAACTAGTGATCTCCTAGGGTTGAAACTTTGATTTTCGGTATTTTCTCGCAAAAATGTACAGGATTACATAAAAAGGGTTAAAAATTTCTTGTTTCCTGAGGTTAAGTTTAACTCTTTGAATAATTCAATATCTCTTGAAAATTAAGCATATGTATGCATTCTTATTCAATTGTACAGTGGAGGAAGAAAACTTTTATTACTATTGGTTTCTGAAATGACACAATTTTTATGTACATATCTAATAGTGAATTTGATATTTTTCGTGAGGAAACTCACTGGGAATAGAGAGTATAGAGACACTATATTGCAGAGAATTTATCAATTGCTGTAAAAATATTACACATCGTGGCAGAACTTCAAATTTAGCTTTGTGTAAACAGAAAAAACAAAAAGTTTAAGAATAATTTTGTGAAATCTTCCATTTTATTCAAATACAATGCACATGCGTATTTACATTGATTTGATTTTCAAATCTAGCCTAATAGGGAGAATATAAATTCCTTTAAAACCGAGGGAGTTAAGAAGATTATTCATTATTTGATAGATGTATTTACTTTATTAGAAGTTTCTACAATTAATAAAGTCAATGTCATTAGAGACTCGGGAAATTTAATCAAGGTATCAAAGCTCAATCATAAGGAAATGTTTAATGAATGAAAACAAAATATAAACTAAAACTAATTTGTCAACACATTGGTAAGTGTCAGTAAGGTTTTATTATATTTTTGGTATGAAAAGTAAGATTTATTATCTTTTCGTTATTATTTCAAAATATAGTTAAATATATTAATATACTTCGATGTCTAAATGTTTGTTTTGTACTCCCTCTATCCCATAATAATACTATTATTATGGGGCACTATTCTTTGATGAAGTGCCGAACGTAGAAAAGGAGAGCGAAGCTCGAGAACTTCTTTATTTTTCACTATTGTTTTATGGGACATTCGCCAACACATTCGTGGCATTTTTCTGATTAAAATGAAACCAAATATGATATGATTCCGATGATATTTACTTGTGTAATGAACGATTAAAGTTTTGGACGCAAAGAAGGACAGCGTATGGGAAAGAAAAAGACGTGGAGAGTCGGAACGTTCGGGAAAGATGAAAGACTGGCGTGAGCTCAGGCCTTTAAATCAAAACTTAAACTTTTTTATTATGAATTATTTTTTTTTGAGACTCACCAATACATCTGTTGAATTTTTCTGATTAAAATGATACCAAACACGATACAATTCGGAATTAAAAAGTTTAAGTTTTAATTTAAAGGCCTAAGCTCACGCCAGTCTTTCATCTTTCCTTAACGCTTCGACTTTCCGCGTCTCTTTCTTTCTCATACGCTGTCCTTTGCGTCTGAAACTTTAATCGTTCATTACATAGTAAATATCATCGGAATTATATCATATATGATATCATATTCATTAGAAAAGTGCCACGAATATGTTGGTGCAAGTCCCATAAGAAAATAATGAGAAATAAAGAAGTTTTCTTATTCGATTAGTAGTGGCCTCCTCAGGATCTCACACCAATATACCCGACCCGTGTCACATTCACACTTCTCAGCGGCGGCGACTCTCGAGCTTCTTAGCCCCTCACGGGGTATAGCCGCGGTAGTAGGGATAATTCCTCGACTGCTAATTCAGAATTCTCCGCGGCATATATCCTGGATTCACTGTAATAGCAGTTGATGAATTTAATTTGTTCCATAATAAGCGTAGCAAAAGAAAATAAATATAGAACGCAACATTTATTATAAAAAAACTAGATTAAATTAAACAATAAATTAAAAATATTACTCCTTATTTTTGTGTTGAGTGTTAAATAATTTCTGGATTTTTCAGTAATTTCGTTACTGTATTTTAAATTTGTAGGTAGGATGCCTTGGCTGCGAAGCTTTGCTTTCCCTATATGCGTGAGCTTAACATGACTGGAACTATCGTTCTTCAAACTCTCAAAAAAAAAGATGTGTCAAAATAAATGGCGGATGTCATAAAACATTGATTTTGATTGAAGGCTTCGCAATTTTGAGCTGCAACATAATTTACAGCTGCATTCGCAATTAATTCCCGTGTAAATATTCACTTGCTACTATTATTATGGGACAGGGGGAGTAATAGAAATTATATATAATATGCAATATGTATAGAAATATAGAAACTGAAATTGCAGATAATTAACGAAAGTTTGCACTATAAAAATAAGGTGATTTGAGAGCTGGCAACATAAAATTTATGCAATTTTAATCTTTATTAATTGTATCAAAAAATTGTATGAAAAGAGGGCTATTACAAATTTAATTTATTATCATCTTTGATAGATAATTACTACAGTGACATAAAGGCTATAGCCGGTTTTGGGGGTCAAATCGGCCCTGGAAGGGATTTTATTCCAATTTGCGCCATTCGATAGCCTACCAAAAAAGATACCTTTCAGCCAAGTTTTAGCCCTATAGCTCATCTGTAAGGGTAGTTATAGAGGAAAAACGAAAATCCAGTTTTTGGTCCATTTTCCCCATTTAATGACAATTTAAAATTCTGAAAAAAATCTGACACATTTCGGACACCAAACCACATACTTTGAGTCGTTTTCAGATTTTTCCGTTGTAAACTCTGGCTGCAAAAATCGAAAAACACGAAAAAAATCGAAAAAATGCAGATTTCATATGGAAATCTAAGAGTGACCCAATCAGAATTAATTTAGCAATAAGATATTGTCCTAAGTATTATGCTAAATTTTTTTCAAATTCCTGCGATTGGTGCGTCATAGTAGGAAAAAATAAAAACCACTTTTTTCGGCGTTTTTTCCGTGAAAAACTAAGTTATAATTATCGTAAAAATATAGTATGTAATATTAAACATCCCTAAGTTCAGAGAAACATCATGCATACTTTAAAAATTGCGTAGTACAAAATACGACAATTATACTATGCAGGGTATATCCCAATATTTCGAAGGTACTTTCAACGGCGCCGGTTGGTGCAGTAGCTATGGTCTCCAACTGCGGAACCGCTGAAGACTTTTTGGACCAGGTTCGGATCTCGACCCGGTCCAATTTTTTTTTTTCTTTAACCACATGTTTTTTCGATTTCTAACCGTATGATTGTTGTTATGCTGTTGTAAAAACATTTTTTAACTATGTTTAAACTATTTTTTAATAATTTTCCGGAAAAATATTTTTGGAGTACTTTCGGCCTTTAGTCATCTACGGGCTGTATTACTTATCTACTTAACATTTTTTTTACATGGAATAAGTGCATCGACTTGTCTATTAAATCTTTTATCTTTAGTCGGTACTTTAATAATAAATCTAGTGTTATATTGGGGTCGGGAGGTATTGTTGTATCTGTTTCTGTGAAGTAAAAATATTATTAGGGATATTATGAAAACGATGTTTATGCATCGGAAAACTATAACCATTGTTGTCTGGAAAAATTCCTGATGAAGGACATTTTCGATGCAGGACTTCGGGCATTTAACTGAAACAATCGAGCCGTGGACATTGCTTTATTGAGGTATTCCAATAGTCTTTGCTGTTTTTTATTATATCTTTTACAAGCAACGAGCAGCTGTCGCAGAAAAACGCCGTTTAAAAACATCTTCCACCGATATTTTTGATTTTCCGGAAATGACAGAAGACGATTTGAAGATACTTTTCACGGGATCATACCAATTATCTCAAGCTGTTTCGTATTTGGCCGAGATAATGGATGAACACGATAATAAAATTAATGTCCGTTATTTAATAGAAAATAATAATATTGTAAAATTCGAAGTAAAATCGCGACATATCAACCGCAAAACGTAAAAATGCTACATCGATTATATACCAAACACAACTGGTCATTCCGGTATTAAACGGTATTGTTGTGAATGTGCCAATAGTAATCGCACTATTGGATGTTGCTCACATGTAGCTCTATCATTTAATGTTTATTTTATGCTCGATACGACACAGACATAGTTCGGCCAGCAGAGTTGCTCACCAGAATTTTCAATAACGACCAAATAACACCGACAATTGACGAAGATAGCGACGAAGACTGAAAACGCCATGCATGATTCCACTGCATACCAATCCACCTATAATTATTACAGATTATTCCTAATAATTCTTCATGTATATATTTTCTGTCACGAAAATAATCAATCCCTTATTCCATGTAAAAAAATGTTAAGTAGATAAGCACTAAAAGTTACAGTAACTAGTTACTTATTCCATGTAAAAAATGTTAAGTAGATAAGTAATGCAACCCATAGATGACTAAAGGCTGAAAGTACTCCAAAAATATTTTTCTGGAAAATTATTAAAAAATAGTTTAAACATAGTTAAAAAATGTTTTTACAATAGCGTAACAACAATCATACGGTTAGAAATCGTAAAAACATCTGATTAAAGAGAAAAAAAAATTGGCCCGGGGCGGAATTCGAAGCTGGTCCAAAAAGTCTTCAGCGGTTCCGCAGTCGGAGACCATAGCTACTGCACCAACCGGCGCCGTTGAAAGTACCTTCGAAATATTGGGATATACCCTGCATAGTATAATTGTCGTATTTTGTACTACGCAATTTTTAAAGTATGCATGATGTTTCTCTGAACTTAGGGATGTTTAATATTACATACTATATTTTTACGATAATTATAACTTAGTTTTTCACGGAAAAAACGCCGAAAAAAGTGGTTTTTATTTTTTCCTACTATGACGCACCAAACGCAGGAATTTGAAAAAAATTGAGCATAATACTTAGGACAATATCTTATTGCTAAATTAATTCTGATTGGGTCACTCTTCGATTTCCATATGAAATCTGCATTTTTTCGATTTTTTTCGTGTTTTTCGAGTTTTACAGCCAGAGTTTGCAACGGAAAAATCTGAAAACGACTCAAAGTATGTGGTTTGGTGTCCGAAATGTGACAGATACGTCTAAAACTTGGCTGAAAGGTATATTTTTTGGTAGGCTATCCAATGGCGCAGATTGGAATAAAATCCCTTCCGGGGCCGATTTGGCCCCCAAAGCCGGTATAGCCTTTGCTAAATAATTTCTCATGTACTTATGCATCCTTAGAATCTTAATAATTTTAAATGAAAAATATTAAAACCCGTCATTTTGACGGGTCCTGTAAACCTTGTGTTAATAAAGAAAAATAATGAAAACATTTTCTACTGCATGTAGGCGTAAATTCTGCATAATGTATAATTTACGACTGAACTAATATCATCATCAAAGTAAAGCTTAACATGTAGAAATATCTTAAGAGACGGAGATAATGCTCAAAGAAAAAAAAAAAGAAAAATATTTTAAGGTTTACGTGTGTCATCCGATTCAACTCTTCCTTTTTGGTGAATGTTCCTGTTGTGTAAATTTCGAATAATTTTTTTTGTTTATTCAAGAGAAGATCTTTATATGATGGTACATGGTGGAACAATCATTTCAACTGATACGATCTCTGGCTTCTTTTCTTTTCTACTACAACCTTTTCTGAATTTTCTTCTTTCTTCTCCGTCTTCTGATTAACAACAGTATTTTCAGTATTGTTGTTGGCATCTATTCTTTTTATATTTTTATTGCCTCTTTTAAACTTTGCCGCGTCCAGTATCTGTGATGTACTCAAGTGTATCCATTCATTTAAGGGTAAGTCATCGTATTCGTCATCAGTTTTTTTTAAGTTGAATATCTCTATTTATCTTTAAGCCTGCAATTTTTATTTTCGTCTGCGAGGACAAACTTTCTTTAGATTTTTTAGCTTCTTCCCGTTTTCTTTTCCATTTTTTTTACATATGAAAATATGAATGATTTGCACAAGTAGGTAAATAAATAGTACAACGATTATCTCTGTAATTAACATTGCAATCATTGGCACCTTATTATCCTATAGTGATTGTCCTCTTCAACGTACAATGATTGGCAGTGTCAAGAATTGATAAGAAGACTTCTTTCAACGAATTAAAGTCATATTTCTAACTTGTTTTACCAAAGCTTTTTTACCGTTCTAGTCGCATGTCTGCTTTCAGCCACCACAGTAAAGAACCATATCGATCCGTTATTATATTAAGTTGACAAGCTTCGGAGATACGTAGAATTCTAGATAATATCTTACAAATTGTATTTAAGTGTAATTAGGCATTTTCGCTTCTTAACCCTTTCCTTACCACGGATGAGATATCTCGCTACCACTATGTCGCGTGTACGACGCCATGGACGAGATATCTCGCGTTGCAATTTCTGTTTCGTGCTGCTATGGACGAGATATCTCGCGTATCTTTTCTCTGGTGCATCTTATATTACGGACTTCACCTGACGATTTTAGATACAAACACCAGTTTTTGTACGCTGAGTAATAACTGAAATTAGAAATTAAACCAAACGCAGAAAGTCGCACTAAATATATCGAATCAGTGACATTGTACTGTAAATACCGAAGGATAGATACAAAACATATTCGTTCATAGCAGCACGAAATAGAAATTGCGACGCGAGATATCTCGTCTATGATAACGAAAGGGTTAAAATATTTTAAAAATAACCGCGAACTACCGTGACCCTTACTACGATTTTTCGAATGTGAAAAAAAAAGTCCAAAACTCTATATCTAGTAATTGGCATAGGTGCAAATTAATTAAACTTGCATACAAATAAATGAACCATTCGTTGGCACTTGAAAATCTGAAGTTATGTTTGATAAACAGTAAGAAGTAAAGGTTAAACAGGCTATTTGATTGGTAATTAATCATATACGCTCTTATTAAATCTGTAGTACAATCCGAAATTAAGTTATAAAGCGATAAAGCGTTACTTAATCGTAACGAAAATTTTAATAAAACACTATTTACACTGCACTGTGGTCATCCGTTGGTCTTACTGGATGTCTTCCAGGATTACTAACAGTCATATGTGGAACTCTGTTATGAAAACTTACAACGTTGTTTTGAAATATACATAAGAAGCAATAAAAAATTATTTTCTATACCAGGAATTCTTAATATTAGCAGTTTAAATCAAAAGTACCAATAACTACTGCAGTGCCAGCAATAGTACAGTTTACCCTATTAACGAAAAACACGAACCAATCATTGGTAGTCGTTGAGTCGAGAACAAGAAAAGGAGCAGAAATTAATTTACCTCGTTGGAATCGTATTTTCTGCAGGCGTGGTAGTTGTGCTGGTTATTTTCAGGTAGAACTAAAGTCATATTCGTATACATCACATTAGAACGTATAGAACGACATTAACTGTAATAATTACTCAACAATTATTTTATACGTAGGTGTACATGTCCTTTCTGCTGCGAAATTCTTCCACACTCACAATTATTGTTCACATTTGCCAATACATAGATATGTATTAATAACAATTAGAATATCACTTGCATCGGAGTACAAATCACAGCAAACAGGTAATGTGATCACTAGACTGCGGATTTGATGCATTTATAACGAAAATGAGTAGGTGCATTTTGAAACAGTAGAGACGTTAAAATGATTTAAGAACACCAATGCATTTTTTTTCAAGTTACTAAAATCAGAGACCAAATATAAAAGTTATTTTTACAATTTTTCCGAAAAAATCCTGATTTTAAAAAATTTTAATTTGTATTCAAGTGGAAGTCAGGTGTTAGTAAATATTCCATACATTTTTTGCAAAATGACGTGATTAAAAGATTTTACGATTTATCTGTTATGGTTATAAACAACCATTGTGAATGATAAAAATTTTTTCTGATCATTAAACCTATTGTCGATGACGAAATTTATTTTTAGTTACGAATAACAGTTATTGACTACAAGAATAGTTTTCGGTTCCGAGTAATCATTATCGCTGATGAGAATTATTTTTTGGTCACCGTTAGCCGTTATCGTTGACTCGGTTTTGTTTTAGCTACGACGTAACCAATATCGACGGCGGACTTTTATTTTGGTTACGAGAAATATCGATGTTGGAACTTTCATTTCGGTTACTTTCAATCATCGCATATTTTTTTAAATAATATTGTTAATAATTACTATCTACGCACGATGTAAAATTAATTGTAGAATTTATGTACTTTTAAGGAGGCTGTCTCGTGTAAATAGGTAAAAAAAAAATCGTTTTGTTTTATTGCATTTGTTAAAAGTATAGTACCATATAGAAATTCATTAAAATGACAAAGTTATGACGAGTCTAGGAAAACATTTTTCTAGAAACATACTTTTTTCACATGGCGTAGATAAAACCTCAAAAACTGCAAGGCCGATTGATCTAAAATTTTAACAGACTACTCTACATTACCAGTCGCTATAGCCGGTACAGGAATAATATTGTTACATTGAATTTTTCATACTCTTTTGGTACACTTTAAACATTCAAACAATACAATGTGTCCTTTAAACATTCGCCATTTTGCCAATTTTCAAGATAAGTTATTTTTTTGGTAGGGGCGATAGCGATAACAATACTGATTAAGAATCATCTTGATTTTTTCGTTTTAATCCACTCTGAGATTTGGAATCGTCTACGCCAGCACGATACGATTTTTAAACGTGTATTTATTTGGGCTAGACAGAACCAAGAAAGAAGTAATTAAAACTATATGCAAAATTGTCCTGTATGACTAAAGGGTAGCTAAATCAATTGCAAAAAAGAATTTAAACGTAGGACGTACCATAACCTTGAAAAAATTTATGAAAATCGATCAATTCTTTAGCGGTTACATACTTGTGACAGCTCCCTTAAAATTATATAAATTCTACAATTAATTTTACATCGTGCGTAGATACTAATTATTAATAATACTTTAAAAAATATATGACGATAAAAAGTTAACCTTAACAAAAGTAACGGCATCAATATTTCTCGTAATAAAAATAAAGTCCCGCCGTCGATATTGGTTACGCCGTAACTATAATAAAAGTCCGCCGTCAAAACAAAACCGAGTCATCGATTGACCAAAAGATAATTCTCATCAGAATAATGGTTACTCCTAATCGAAAACCAAAAATGAATTCTCGTAATCAAAAATGAATTCCGTCATCGATAATAGTTATTAATGATCAGAAAAAATTTTAGTCATTCAAATGGTTATTTTTAACCTAAGACATTTAAAGAATAATTTTAACATTTATTCCACAACTTTTAATATTTTGGTTATAACAGGTAGGGTCCCTGATTAAAATGATTAAAGTAAGGATCAAATATCTATTCGTCTCCTGTCCCTCATCTTTCTGGAAATACGTGCAAATTGTCAAATGCAGAAGAGTCTTCGTTAGGGCCTTTCGTACATTATTGCAACCGTATAGGTTTCAGGTATAGAACTCGGAATAGCACTATGACAGTAATTGTATTCTTTTCCTTCAGTTTCTACATTTTCTGTCTTCGTCCGCAGTACGCCTGCAATAAAATGCGAAAGGGCCTAACGGAGTGGAAGTTAATTAGTAAAGAAATGGTTGGAAAGTTGGAAGGGATAAAAGATGAGGGACAGGAGACGGATAGATATTTGATCCTTACTTTAATCATTTTAACAATTTGAAAAAAATACATTGGTGTTTTTACATCATTTTAATCTCTTTACTGTTTTAAAATGCACCTTACTCATTTTCGTTATAAATGCATCAAATCCGCAGTCTAGTGATCACATTACCTGATTGCTGTGATTTGTACTCCGATGCAAGTGATATTGTAATTGTTATTAGTACATAACGTATCGCAAACTTACGTATGTACGTACGTTTGTTATTGGCAAATGTGAACAATAATTGTGAGTGTGGAAGAATTTTGCAGCAGGAAGGACACGTACACCTACGTATAAAATAATTGTTGAGTAATTATTACAGTTAATGTCGTTTTATACGTTCTAATGTGGTGTATAAGAATATGACTTTAGTTCTACCTGAAAATAACCAGCGCAACTACCACGCCTGCAGAAAATACGATCGCAATGAGTTCAAATCAATTTCTGCTCCTTTTCGTGTTGTCGACTCAACGGCAGCGCGACGCTGACACTACGCTTCGCGGGGCCTGTCGCCAAGTGGGCATCATCCGCGCTCTGATTGGTTCGTGTTTTTCGTTAATAACTCGCAAACAAATCGCGTCAACACGAAATTACGAAGGAAAATGGTCTTTAGAACCGCTTTAGGAATCATCCCTTTAAGGATTCTCACTGCTTTTTGAGACACCCTGTATAATGCGTAGTGTAAGAATAATTTGCGAAGAATTTCATACGTTAAAACCGGTCACTTGTTATAACAATATATTGTATACATATACCTGTTATAAGACTAATTGGACTTGTTTATATGATAAAATAAAATGGAGAACATTAAATGCATGATTTATTTTATATTTCTAACTAATTGTAATTTAATGTATGACTTCTCCCCTTTTTTCAGATTAAAGAACTTGTCCTTGACAATTGTCGAAGTACATATATTGTAGGTTTAACAGATGAATTCGCTGCTTTAGAATCTTTAAGTCTTATCAATGTGGGTCTCACCAGTTTAAAGGGATTTCCAAAATTGTCAAGTCTCAGGAAGGTACGTTAAGACATTAATAAATTTTAAAGGAGTATAATGTACTTTTGTACTTTGTACTTTACTAAATAAGGATTTATATTTCCCTTTTATTAATATAATAGAGATTTTTTAAAAATAACATGGAAAAAATAATGAAACTAAACGTACATTAGTAAAATTTACTCTTATTTATATTTCATGCAGCTGGAACTGAGTGACAATAGAATTTCTGGAGGTTTAAATCTTCTTCAATCGAGTCCAAAATTAACCCATCTTAACCTCAGCGGTAACAAGATCAAAGATCTTGACACACTTCAACCTTTAGTAAGTTTGACATTTACAATTTATTCCCAAACATTTTATGCTACTTGTAGAAATGGTAATAATTACATTTTGTTTGCAGAAAGAATTTAAAAACTTGAAAAACCTTGATCTCTTTAACAATGAAGTAACAAACTTGGATAATTATAGAGAGAAAGTTTTTAGTCTTATTCCTAGTCTTCGATACCTTGATGGGTATGTATCTATTACTATTATTTAAAAGAAAAGCATCCTCTTCATAATGTTATTGATATTAGGATAATGTATTGTTTTGCTTATAACAGATTTGACATACATGATCGTGAAGCAGATGACACTGAAGGAGAGGATGATGAAGTAAATGGAAATGAAGATGGCGATGGAGATGCCAATGAAGAAGATAGCGAGGAAGGTAATTACGTAATTAGAAGGTTAAATGTTTCTCTTGTGGAAAATGATTGGGGCATTATTTGAATGGTGTAAATCAGAGGTGACAAACTTCTTTTCCACCGCGGGCCGCATGAGCTGCTCTCCCACTTTGGCGATTCCTCCACCAAGGAAAATATGCATCTATGCATCTTTCTTTAGCACCTTAATGGAGGAATCAGCAGACAGAAGAAGCACACCACCTCCGATCAAAGAGATCGATATGGTTGGGATTGCTCTCCTACATCGCTGTGGAGCAAGGAAGTAGGGACTCGCGGACCGTAGGTTTGTCACCTCTGGCGTAGACTGTAGAAGAAGAAACAACATAAATGACTTTTTTCTCTAGGGTCATTTTTGCAAAATTTCCAAGATTATTATTATTTTTTATTTCATGAATTGTAGCATATTTGTTGCTATTGTATCTTGCAGGAGGTATTATTATACAACATATTAAAACTTGATTGAATTGTAACCTTGATATATTTTGGACTATTAAAAACGTGATAATCTTGATAAAAAAATTTGGAGAAATATAACAATTCGTGATTATAATTGATGTGTTAGACGTTAGACGTTAGATAATGTATCTCTGCTGATGTATACCTTTTACACTTAAAACATTTATGCCCGATACACACTGTCGGTCCGTTCACGGTCCACGCACACTCTACTCACGTCCCGAATGTTTGTACTACTGCATATTGTTTGCCCGTCGTACCGCACAGTGGAACGAGTAAGGGAAATAATTGGACATGGCAATTTCTTCCTAACAGTTTGGACATTCATTGTAAAACTTTGCGCATTTTTCAATCATGTTAAATAGAATAACTCGAATAAAAAATAATGCAACTCCCAAGGCTTTCTACACACATCTAAGGGCATTCCAGTCTTTTCTCATACATACTGTACTGAAATTATTAGATACAACTTACTAACTAAAAAACTAAACATAAACTTACTAAATATAAAAATAAAAACAAAATAATACGAATTTAAAAATTAATTACTTACAGTAAGGAACAAAACTGATTACACACTATTTGAAACAGCATAACTTTTTCCAGATTAGTCCAAATAACTGTAGCGTTTTTGAGAAGTTAGAAGGATTAGTTTATTAGACGAGATGTAAAAAATTTTTGACAAAAATTTGAATTGTTCGGAATCGTGAAAGAAATAGTAAAAGTTGGTTTTTTCAGCTTTTTTTATCTGAGCCCATATTGAAAATTTAAAGAATGTGTTTAATTCGCCCGAATAAATTATATCCATACTGAAAATTTCACCGATATTGGTTACTTCGTTTACGAGTTATAAACGATTAAAAGCGCGATTTTAAGTCGAAAATCGTGAACAATGGCAATTTCCCACTTTTAATCGTTTGTAACTGGTAAACGAAGTAACCAATATCTATTTATTCGGGCGAATCAAACACATTCTTTAAATTTTCAATACGGGCTCAGATAAAAAATCTGAAAAAACCAACGTTTACTATTTCTTTCACGATTCCGAACAATTCAAATTTTTGTCAAAAATATTTTACATCTCATCTAATAAACTAATCCTTCTAACTTCTCAAAAACACTAAAGTTATTTGGACTAATTTGAAAAAAGTTATGCTGTTTCAAATAGTGTGTAATCAGTTTTGCTCCTTACTGTATATACTTATGTCCATTAGAGTTTCTTCTTCGACATTTTCGTCGATATCTGTCACGCCTAAAAGTTCAATTGCTTCTAGATGTAAATGTTCTTTCATAGTTTTCACTAATTGAGGTCGGAGACTTACGAGATACTCGTTTACTCGGGTAAACCACGATATACTCCGGTAAGCCACGAGATACTTCGGTAAATGAAAATTACTGGAGTACCCGAGTATTTCATGAGATAGTGGGCCACAGAGTACTCGATTATCTCATGAGATAGTACTCGGTTCTGTCTCGAGATAATATGAATATTACTCGAGTCTTCCTGGGCCTGTCAGGTAACCAATTATTAGATAATATGTAATTTTTTAATCATTGCCTTAATTTTGTCATTTACCACAAATAGAATTTTAGTGCACTTTCATTTCATCAAATCGGACTTTAATTTCCGATTTTTTTCTTATGAAGAATTCTCATGGTTTATTCTTGAAATAGTATTTTGTACCAAGATAGCGTTTCAAAAAAGCGGGCTTCATAATTTGGTTTGAAAGAACTTCGAGGCAAATAATGCGCTGAGGTAAAGGTTCACTTCCTTTTTCCATCACGTTGTATCCATATTTAATATATTCCTCGTCGTATTTTCTAATCACTTTACGTTTTTTAAAAATAAAGTGAATTCTCATTGTATGACGGTGTCAACCTTACAATTAGAAGTGGAAAAACTCACACCATCGCGGTGAGTGGTCGAATCTCGAGAGCCGTCGCGGCCACAACATTGTCGGCTATATCGGTGTGAGACCAGAAGACCACTACTAACCCCATTACAAAACTTATTTATTTTTCGTTATTTTTTTATGAAACTTTTACCAACATATTCGTGGCAATTTTAATAATTCCGATGATATTTACGTGTGTAATGAACGATGGAAGTCTTTCAATAACAATTACATTAACGGAAAATTAGTGTAAATGTGATCCGAATTATACCGCGTTTGGTATCATTTTAATCAGAATAATGCCACAAATATATTGATGAAAGTCTCATAAAAAAGTAATTAATAATAAAGAAGTTAAATTTTTCATTTAAAGGCCTGCGCTCACGCGGGCTTTGATCTGTGCCGGCGGCCGCGACTCTTCGCGGCTCTTTCCTTCGCATACGCTGTCCTTCTCTGTGTTCGAAACTTTTATCGCTTGTTACACAAGTAAATATCATCGGAATTATATCATATTTGGTTTCATTTTAATCAGAAAAATGCCACGAATATGTTGGTAAATGTTTCATAAAAAAATGAGGAAAAATAAAGAAGTTTTGTAATTGGATTAGTAGTGGTCTTCTGGGCTCACACCGATATAGCCGACAATGTGTGGCGCACTCGTCGGCGACGACGGCTCTCGAGCTTCGCTGTCCGCTTCTCCGTGCGACATTGTATCGGAGACGGACATTTTCACAGTCTTCTTGTCACTAGCGCTTAGTGGTCATATGTTTCTTATGAATTTCAAACGGTACGACTCTTAGGTTTCCAGCGTGCCCTTGTGTATTTCAAATGCGACGCTCGGCGAGAACCTCCGATTTCGTATTCGTGTCATTAAAAAGAACGGCGGGACTGACATACAACGAGAATTCAAGCGCGTATAATTCCATAACGTTATTTCCGAGCGCTTCAAGTACCTACAACTCGAAACTTCAAACTGTTGTATCTCATCATGGAAGTGTCTGACAAAAAAATGTTTCAGATAAAATTGACTTGTTTTTTCCGGTAGAATCTAAATTTGTAACATTTTATAGGGGGTTCCATTTAAAATTACAAAGGTACCTCCCCTCCCCCGTTAAAAGGGAAGGGAGGCCACTTCACGTTTATGTAGTCAGAAAGGCCCTTCAGTTCCATGCAATTTAAGACTAAGAACTTTAAAATCGATGGCATAGTTTTCGAGATATTGAGCTGTTCAGAGTTAAGTGGGCCACCCTGTAGAGTAAGTCTTTTTGTAAGCGACGTTATTAAAGCAGTTTTAAACCTTTTGGTTTCTGTCCCATCTATGTCATTGATTTTTAAATGGTTACAAATGATACTCTGAAATGATAATGATACTCTCTAATTCGAAGGATTTGAATACTGTCAAAATGTCAACAGTAACCAACAGTATTGTGACATATCTGATTTCAACGCAATATTGAACTTTGAAACCGGAAAGCTGCTAGGAGGTTGTATAATGACGTGGACAAATCCAATGCGAAATTGGGGTGCCACTGGGTTGGCGAAATTTCTGTTTGGACTATGGTATGTCACAAACGAACCTGATGCGAAATCAGGGAGTCGCTAGGATAGTTAGTACGCCTCACAACTAGTACAATTTAATTGATACAATCCGGGTGGTAAGATTGTATCTTGTGGGAATGCTTAATTAATAAATTGGGATATTGGACAATAATTGATGGTTTTAGATGTTACACGTTTTATCAAACAACACGAATATATTCTGATGTAAATGTGTATTGCAAGCGTTCGTGTCGCGATTGAATTGAATGTAAAGTGTACGATAAGAGTATTGTTACCTAAGCTACACGGCGTTGTCGCACTGGCAATGTGGGGTTTACGAGTAATTGTTGAATGCCAAATAGAATTATTACTGATATAGCGGAATCTATAAGGTTAATTTGATTCGAAGGAGACTTTAGCCTGATCTCACTAGAATTGACTCTTACGAATGTGACAAGACGGGACTCTACACATGACTGCACAATTACTAACAGAAGAAAGTGAAAATGCAAGGATTTATATACCCTTGAAATGAATGGGGTAATCTGTTCATTATCTGAGGTCACATAGGGTCATACTCTAGTTTTTGTCGTTTCCAATTAAATCGGGTCAAAGTTCGATCTTTGTTAAAACGGTTAAACGAAAGGTTATTTAGGGTGCTTCCTACCAAAGACGATCTCGACCAGATTTCAGTGAGAAAGTTGAACGGAATCTGTTCTCCATACGTAACTCTATTATCCTAAAGTCGCTTGTCCATATAATATAATAGTAAGAGCTCGATCTGGTTGGACAACTGTGGATCAATTTTTGTTGTTTTAAGCGTAATTGATCTTGTTTTTCACTTAAAGGGATTGCAGCTAACAAGGGAACATATTCAGATGCGAAAATCGGATTTTGATGAAATTTATGGGAGCTTATAGTTCTTTGAAAAATATTTTACACGTGTTTTTTTATCGGCTACCATCCACTTTGAAGGGGTGAAAACAGCACTGAAAGATGGGGGTCAAAACCATATTTTTTGAGATATCTCGGAAACGATAGGACGAAAAAATTTTAATTTTTTTTTAATTATGCGTTTTTCAATGGGAAATGTAGTCGCGCAAGAAAATTTTAACAAAAGTATTTTGGTTAACGCGTTAAGTGCCCAGCCCGATTTTACTTGCCGTTCCGTTCAGGCCATAGTTAAGTCCGTAAGGATCGGCGAGGCCTGAACGGAAAGTTTAGCGCCGGTCATTAGGGACATGCGTGGCGTTTAACGTTTTAAACAATATATTAAAAATTTGATTTTTTTGTAGTTTCCCTTATTTATTGTTAGTTCATTTTAATGTAAACTTGGGTGTGTGATCTTTGATCCAAAATAGGGGATACATGTGTCAGGATTTTCTTTTTTTGCCATTTAACAATAATTATGCATAGTGGAAGGTAGTCTTGCACGTGGCGTGCGTACGAAGGAATTCTGGCTTGTTTCATCGAAATATAAGCATTTAGTATAAACGTGTATAGTATTTTAAACAATACCACTGGGTTATGTGTCGTTTATTGTTTTATTAGTAGCTAAAGAAGGTGGCGCAGGTAGCAGCGGGAAATACTTCAGTCAACCACGTTCTAAATAATTCTTTCGTTAGTTTACCCGATGTGGAAGCTTCAATGTGGACATTAGGTGCCGTGAACACACTTCTTCGTACACGAGGTCCTAACTGCCCTTTGACTTCTTTCAAAACAATATACAATGGCGATAGCAACTGTCCATCAGCTGAAATTGTGGGCTGGATAGTGTAGCTGTGAGTTGTTGACGATATGGATTGGGCAAGAGCACCCGTTTTTTTTTCACCTTTGTGTGAAAGTGTTCGACCAGAGTGCAATTCCCACTAACCCACTTTGAACACTATTGAAAATATTGCTTGCGCCATAATTTTCAAAATACCCTTTCACATGACACACAAAATCTTCTGCTGCTGCGGTCAAATCTGTTAAATGGTTACTATGATGGCGGGTAACGAGTTTTGTCGTTTTTCTTGATACATACTATATTATAGTTCTCTTGAAACTTCCACAACCAAAAGGACGATGCTTGAAATTCTGATAAATTTTCGTTCATTGCCCACCGTCTCAAATCTATGTCGTGTACCAACATTTTATTATTTCTTGCTACAATAAATTTTTGAAGTATAGCATGTGCAATTGCTTTAAGTTTATCGTAACGACATCCGCCTTTATTAATTTGTTCTTCCCATCTGTATAAATCTGATTGTCTCTTCAATTTCTTGTATTTGTTTTTTACAGTTTGGAAGTTTAGTTGCCTTTTTCTTCCACTCTTCCAAAAATCTACAGTTTTCTTCTTATATTCTAAATCAATGTCTACATATTCCATTTCTTCTGGACTCTCGTCCGGAGAACTTGAAGACGACGGTTTCGATGTTGACGCTGATTCCAAATCTTCTTCGTCTTCGGGAACATTAAATGAAGTCGGTTCGTCTGTTAGGTCATCGAATATCAATTGTTGTTGCGTTTCGAAATTCATGTACCCTGCTTCTCTGTACCTATCAATCAGATCTATAATAATGTGTGCCAGTTCAATTTCCTTCCCATTCGTGGGTGTTCCCTCGTTATTATTACTGTTATATGTTTCCATCAAAATGTTTATAACGTTCGTCGGATTGACCTTCATGTTTATAAAAACGAATCTAACAAGAAAAATAAACAATCAGCAAAAGTAAAATTAATATAATTATCGGATGTTTTTTTGATTATCGTCAGAAATTATTTGTTTTATGTGGCACTGTTTTAAAAATCCGAAAGAAGTAGCCTTAACTTCTTAATATCCACGTTGCTTTACAAACCGTAATGCAGAAAGACTAATAGCACATGTAGCAAAGTGCCCATATTTATACATTCTTAAGACTGATTTACGTTTCCCCCTCTCTCACCCTAACAACCAATAGAAATGTTTGAAAATATTCGTATCCTTCTGATATGCTGTATATACACACTACATGTAAATACAAACCGAAACAAAGGAATAACATTTTTTTCATTTGACGCCTCGTTTTCGAGAAAATTGAATTTAAAGATCCGTCGGGTTCGTGTCCTTTACTATATGTAGAAAGTAGAATTGGCTGGACATGATCATACACGTCAGACGATGAATATCGAATAGTATGCGTATTCGCTGCGTTTTCAAACTGGATTTTCTCGAAAACAAAGCTTCGGATAAAAAAATTCTATTCTATATTTTTTTCTTATTTTCTCATAAGGTATCGCCTCTTGCCCGCTTGTACATGTTATTCAGCCGCACCCTGTATAACCGAAGTAAAACTGATGTGCGGCATTTTCCATCAGCTCTTTTTAGAGCTACCATAAACGACGAGGGAAATTCCAGCATAGAGGATTCACAGTTTAAAATGGCTGCAGGTATATTTTGACCGATGGCCCAACGACTGCAGAAATTCACAGGCGAATTGGCAATAAAAGTCGGTAGCCTTACTCCGCCGCGGTAATTAGCACCGCGTCAAGCTGCTACCTGCGCCACCTTCTTTAGCTACTAATAAAACAATAAACGACACATAACCCAGTGGTATTGTTCAAAATACTATACGCGTTTATACTAAATGCTTATATTTCGATGAAACAAGCCAGAATTCCTTCCTACGCACGCTAGGTGCAAGACTATCTTCCATTATGCATAATTATTGTTAAATGGCAAAAAAAAAAGAAAATCCTGACACATGTATCCCCTATTTTGGATCAAAGATCACACACCCAAGTTTACATTAAAATGAACTAACAATAAATAAGAGAAACTGCAAAAAGTCAAATTTTTAATATATTGTTTAAACAAAAAACTTTTGTTAAAATTTTCTTGCGCGACTACATTTCCCATTGAAAAACACACAATTAAAAAAAAATTCAAATTTTTTCGACCTCTGGTTTCCGAGGTATCTCAAAAAATACGGTTTTGACCCCCAACTTTGAGGGCTGTTTTCACCCCTTCAAAGTGGATGGTTGCCGATAAAAAAAACACGTGTCACATATTTTTCAAAGAACTATAAGCTCCCATAAGTTTCATAAAAATCGGATTTTCGCATCTGAATATGTTCCCTTGTAAGTTAAAGAGGTTGAAGAATTGTACAATATTGTTTCCTTTTGTATTACTTCCGTGGTGTCGTGTCGGTCCCAATGTTGGGTCACGACTGGGTTTACGGTGAATGAATGTAAAGTCAAACTACGGAGAACAAGTTTTCTTGATTGTTTTTTTTTAAGAAAACAATTCTGGTTTATTGTAGTCGAATAGTGATCTTTGAAAATTGTGTATGATTGGTTTAGGCGATTGAATTTCATTGGTTGGAAGGTGTGTTTGAAAGATGGTGGAAATAGAAGAAAATTCGGAAGCGTAGGAGGAAGTACATTTGGTTGTAGTCGGCTATGGCTATTGTTACGTCCCAGACAGGACTAGTTATGAACTTTAGAGGGAGATAGAACGCAGTAGTGAACCTACCTGCATACATCGGCTATGGTTCGGGAAATTGAGGATTGTTTAAATAAATTTTTACCCTTATTTTCGAGAAAAACTAAAATTATTGATTTATTTTAAAAGTGATTCTGAATCAGCCATTACAAAATTGATTTTACAGATATTATTCGAGATGTTTAAGCGCAAATGCAAAAGTGCAAAGTACAAATAATGAGAATAATAACAACAATAATAATACTAATATTACCGTTAGCTATGCAAAATCTTCTTGAACAAAATACTACGTTTTGAACACTACGAACACTACGTTTAACTCGCGAAATGATTTTTGGAAAAAGAACTAGTGTTGAGGAGCTGGCGGCCGGGCCCCCCTTTTATAGGCTGGCCAGTCCATTGTTTTTCAAAGATGCTGGCTCAAGAGTCTTTACCTTGCATCTTTTTATCTTCTTGTTGTCTCCTGACTAGTTAACTCTATGCTGACAGGATCCTTTTACTATGAAATCGGCGTCTTTTTCTTATAATTTGACATCTTTCCTGTTGGTTCTCAGGGTGTAAACCGAGCTTTATCTGCGTGTCTTCGCAGAAAGATAAGTTAAAGTCTTGTCCTTGTCTGTCCATTGTTTTCCGCGCTAATTTACTGCGTAGTCAAAGTCTTTAAATACATCTGACGGGTGGTTCAAAACGAGATTTAGTTGTATCTAGCGGGTGATCCATAGTAGTGGTTTCTGCAGTTATAATATTGTTGAAACGCATTCCGCGGACAACCCCGCGGACCTCGTGTTTCGTTTCAACAGTTAAGAAATAATTTCGCAGGTACTTCCTTATTATTTCTTTACCAATGTTTTAATTTGAATGGACCTTGGTTTCTTGAATTTGGAATTTATAAAATATGAATCCTCGGGATTGATATTCCCTTATGACTCCTGTGAATGATTGATGTTTACATATATAATGTTTCTTAAAAATTATGATGCTTATTTTAATACTTAATTTCTATATCTTCCTTCTCGCGTAACATCATCGAATTTTCATAGCAATTCCTTTATCTGATTAATTATTCATTGGCAGTACTTAGTACACTAACTTAGTACACTAACGGTGTACAAGGTTCAATGTGTGTCTATCAGCTGCGTTTCCTTCGGTAATCTTCAATCTCTAAATAACGGTTCGTTTCCTATTTTTTGGACGTGCTTTTCGTGGTTTATGACATTCACGATCGTTAGGTTGCCAGTAGGTAGTTTAACTGACTTTGTGGTCGCGTGCTTGTCCCTTCAGATGGAGGATTTTTGACGGAACATCGAAAGCATCGGAGCATCTTTTATACGTAATTGGCGAAAGTTCTGACAATCGGTCAAGTCGGAATTAGCTCAAATTTTTGACTCAAAAATTTTTTTTATCATTTTCTTGTTATTTTTTACCATACCAACATAACAACATAACATTTTGTACTGTATCGGCATTTCCGTACCAACGACGCGATCACATTGATTGGTTTGTTACAAAAACATGTTGAAGTTGGTACGGAAACGCCAGTAAAGTACAAAATGTTATGTTGGTAGGGTAGAAAATGACAATAAAATGATAAAAATGTTTGTCAAGTCGCCAAAAATCCTTTTGGGAAACATATTTTTAGTACGAAATGAGGCTATGTGCAAAATTTGAGCTCAGTCCGGTTTGACCGATTTTCGGAACTTCAGTCACATAATTGTATATTGTGTGCGGCATATAGCGATATCGTCAGTTTTCCGAAAGATTTACCGCCATACACATATTAGGCGCATTATTATGGAATACAGCAATTACTTCACCATTAATATTCCAATCTTCCTGAATCATATTAACCACTTCGTTCTCACGGACGTGTTATCACGCGACGTCGATACCGTTCGTATAAGGTCACAGACGTGTTATGACGCGCCGCCGATACTGTTCGTACAGATCACAGACGCGTTATCACGCGACGCAATGCCGTTCGTACGATACTACACACGACATATCTCGCGTTTTTCTTTATTAGATTAAGTGCTTTATTCGAAAAATTATTAGTTCTGAGAACGGTATAGTTAAATAAAAATATTGATTTCAGGATATTTTACATTTATTGTTTCTGTGTGTGATATAATTCGAAACATGGAACTACACATAACGCAACATCACAATTTTCACAATAGTATCTTGTTTTTTTGCGGATACATTTTATTTTGCACCATACACAACGCACACTTAAACACACGCACACTTAAACGAGAACTCACTGAAACGACATAGAAATAAGCGGTGTCCTCAGACGGAACAAAGACAAGCCCGCGTGTTTACACGTCCGTGGTACCGCGGAAGCGAAATTGCGTCGCATGATGACGCGTCTGTGATCTGTACGAACAGTATCGGCGGCGCGTCATAACACGTCTGTGACCTTATACGAACGGTATCGACGTCGCGTGATAACACGTCCATGAGAACGAAGTGGTTAATATATTCTGCGTTTCAGGGCACCATACTCTATATCCCCGAGTTCGGTTGCCATATCCGACAAATACGCATTCGACTGCTCTATTATCCAATTTTCCTCTGCCTTGTCTGGGTAACCATGCGTAAGCTAAGCATCCATATACTTTTAGGTGTTGCACACCAGGCTTACGTCGAGTCCATAAAGCCAATGGTATCTCGTTCTCAATCCCGCTATGACAAGTTCTATTTCTTATATATGCAGCAGTCGTTACCGCTTTAGCCCAGAATTCCTGTGGTAAGCACGCAGATCTTAACATGGACCTCGTCATATCCAAGAGCGTCCTGTTTATTCTTTCCGCGATACCGTTCATTTGGGGAGTTTCGACATTACTCCTCTCATGTTTAATACCTAAAGCTTTGAAGTATTCTTCTAGCTCCTTGTTGCAGAACTCTAAACCATTATCTGTTCTGAATCTCTTAATTTTTTTCCTTGTTCTCGTTCCACTTTAGCAATATATTCTTTTATATGATCTTTCGCTTCTCCCTTGGTTTTCATACATCTCACGACAGTCTTCCGTGAGTAATCATCCGTAAATATAATAAAATACTTGCTCCCACCTATGGAGCTCACCTGTAAGGGCCGCAAACGTCGGAATGAGTTAGTTCGAATACCTCTTTCGATTGGCGTTCCTTCAATCTTCTGCTAGGCATTTTTGTTGCCTTTCCTATGTGACATGAATCGCAGACGAATTTTATGTTCTTCGTATCATCTAGTCCTCTCACTTTATCCTCTTCAACCATCCTTCTAATAACGTCTTGATGTGTATGACAGAAGCGTTGATGCCATAGTTCATCCGTATTCAAATTCATTGTGTTCATTTCCACTGGTGCATGTACTTCGTTGTTGTTCACGTCTATTTCTGCCCTTACTATATATAGGTCGTTTGTTCTGTGAGTTACACAAACGATTCTATTATTCAGTGTATTTTTAATAATCACTTTCCCATTCTTGATTATCAATACTTTGTTTCTTCTTTCAATTTGTGACACTGACATTAAATTCTTGCGGATATTAGGTACATAATACACGTTATGCAGGATTATACCACTTTCTTCACCATTGACCAAGGTTTTTAAAGTTATGTTGCCGATACCTTTTGCCACTAGAGTTGCCCCAGTTTGTTTTCCAGGGTCAGCTGCTATATTAACCACTTCTGAATTCAATTCTCTAAAGTCTGTGAACCAATCTTTCCTTTGGCATACGTGGTGTGTGCAGCCACTGTCTAAGAGCCAACCTTCGCCCATATCAACATTATTCAATGACACTAAAAACGCGTCATAGTTCCTTTTAGGTTTTGCACCCGTATTTACGAACCTTGCGTTGTATTTCTTATCTTTTTCTGGCTTGGTACGACAATCTCTTGCGATGTGACCAGTCTTCTTGGAATTAAAACATGTTATTGTGTTTGCCGCTACCTTGTTGAACATCCTATGTGGTTTCTCATCGCTCTTTCTTTGGACATTCAATGCTTCTTTGGGTATGTCATCCTCAGAGCTCATTCTGGACATCCTTCTATTATATCGCCAATGACATGTTCAAGTTTTCGTAGCTGTCGGGGAGTCCGGATAATAAAGTATAGGCAAGGTCTTCGTCACTTACCTCCGCTCCTGCTTCTCTCAAATTGTTTGCAGCTATTTTTGCTCTAGCCAAGTACGCAGGCATGTTCTCTTGATCTCCCATCTTAAGATGATAAAACTCCTTCTTTAATTGCATAATCCGTACTCTGCATCTCGGTTGATGTACTTGCTCCAGTGTGAGCCATGCTTCATATGCACTGGCACAATCTTCAATGTGCACTTGTTGTTCCGCGCTCACGTTCAATCCGATCGCAGCAATCGCTCTATTCTCACTTATGCGATGCGCTTTCTTTTCATCTGCTGAGGCTTCATCATCCATTACTATCCTTTGTAGCACGTGTTCCAATAACCCTTTACCTTTCAGAAACCCTTTCATCTCGATCCTCCAACATCGATAATTATTTTCCGACAATTTTGTTATTTTTGTGTCGGTCTGTCTATCTGCGCTCATCGTGTAATATTTATTTGATACTGCAAATATTATAATCGTGGTACAAACCTCAGACTTGTATTTCGATGTCGACCGATTTTCTAGGTTATGTAGCGCACGTTAGCGTTGCTGGGCCCATAACCATTGTGGGATACAAATAAACTTGAAGCCGTTTCGCAACATAACGTCACTTTAATATAAGGTATAAAAGATATATATATAGTAAGTGAAATAGAAAGAAGATATACATTAAATCTCGCGATTAACCATGTGCGTATTTCAACATCCTACAACGTGCTACAATGAGCTTCAAACGTATAGACGGAAGTGCGTAGCGCCCTCGTAAAGCGCGGACGAATAGAGGAACTTCCATCACTTTTTAAGATTTAAAACATTAAAAGTAAAACTAATATCAAGGACAAAAAATTCCTAACAATATTGTACGTGAGAAAGTATTAAAGCATAATTTTAGGAAAATCAATAATTCCTACTTTAAATTTTGTTGAAGGAGGTTTGGGGGCAGGAGAAGTAACCAGTACTATATGCCATAATTAATTCAATATAATGAACATTTACATGTGCGCTCTACAACTAGTCACATGGAAGAGAGGTAACCAAGAGAGGTAGAGCCGCGCGCCGGCCGCAAGGGCCCCAACTCGTGGAACATACACGAATATTCCGTGTGCGCACGCGCACTTTGAATACGTTTTCCAACAAATTTCATATGAGATACCTCAATTTGTAATGTAAAAATATTTCATAAACAAACATTATTTCCTTACACTTTTTTTTATAGATAATTGTTCCAAGAATCGATCTGTGGGAACAGAAATATGTTGAAAACCTGAGTAACGCATATTTGACGTACTATTCCGAATAAGGGTCTCTTCATACTTGCCGGAGGCGAACGTTAGTATGGATACAACCACGATTTTCTAATCCATACGCACCGGAACCATAAAAAGCAACCTGAGAAGGCGCTCGAGATGCTCGCAACAAAAGCTAAGACCCGCACACAGCGGGGGTTCGCTACCCAACTCCCGAACAGTTTACTCCCCTCTACACCCCGGGGATGCCGACGCATCCGCTGAGAGCTGGGCAAGCCGTTGGGCATCCGTTTTCGGCCGCCTGGCACCGGCGGCCGCCACCTGGCACAGGCCGCGTGGCATCGGCCGCCGGTGCCACGACAGCATCCGCACACAATTCATTTTCGAAGTAGAGAAAAGAATATTGTTCATCTGAGTTGTAATGTTAAGAAGTAATGGTTCAAACTATAATCTAATTTAACGATGGAACGATGAAAATCAGCTTCGCAAATCAATTGTAGCATAGTTAAATTATATCTTATATCTTATAAGTGATTATAAGTCAAAACTCCGGAGAACAAGTTTAAAATGATTAGAATTCATTGGTTGCAAGGTGTGTTCGAAAGCTGGTGGAAATAGTGGAAAATTGGAAATATACGTATAACATTTGGTTCGCAAGCATCTACGGTTGTAAATCTTAGTACGCTAACGGTGTACAAGGTTCCGCATGTGCTGCATTTGGCTGGCTTAAAAATTACGAAAGTGGTGGGTACAATCGGAAGGATTTTTGATTTATGACGTCCATCGATCGGTAGGTCGTCGATAGGGATTTTTATACCTGGCCTTGGTCGCGTGCTTGTCGCGTCGTACGTAAGGTCTTACGACGCAACCAAAAAAAAAAAACCATTTTAATGTCGCCATTCTTTCAGTGCCACCATTTTTGGGGAGTCTATCGTTAGATCTTGTTAGAATTTTAGGTGTGGAAATAATTGCGTGTGTCCCAGTTATTATGAAAAATAATATAACGGCAGTATTTATTGATGTATAACAAACGATACTATATAATGAAAAACAATACTTTGAACTGTGCTTAAGCACCGATGCAAACAGATATAAAATTCTCTAGTGCTTGACCACGTTTTTACCA
Source organism: Halictus rubicundus (assembly GCF_050948215.1). NCBI lineage: Eukaryota > Metazoa > Arthropoda > Insecta > Hymenoptera > Halictidae > Halictus > Halictus rubicundus. Next base: position 325,529 of record NC_135156.1, on the reverse strand, counting down.
TTTTATACTTTGTTACTTTTACGCTACGTTCTTACTATATCCACGGTTCACTCAGCTCGTCCAATCACACACTCACATTCTCTCTCTCTCTCTCAGTATTGCCACTGCTCTACCAACCTCTGAAAATATTCCTCCAACATTCTCTCTTAATTTCAGAGGTTTGTGTACACCTCTAATGACTTATGAAATTACCTTTTAAACACTCTCTCTTAATTTCAGAAGTCTCAAAAAATAAAAATAATACATTATACAATGAAACCGTTCTTACAAAAAATAAACTTGTTCGAATTGAGCGCTTTAGTGAACAGATCAGCATACTGCAGTTCTGTTTTACAATATTCAATACATATTGACTTGTTTTTAATCAGTTCATGTATGAAGTGGTACTTGACGTCTATATGTTTAGAACGCTTATTTACAATACCGTTTTTCATCAACTGGATTGCACTTTGGTTGTCTATTTTTAAATTAATTTGAAAGTTTTGGTTTGTTAGCTCTTGTAACAATGACTTCAGGTGAAGCAGTTCCTTGCAGCATTCAGCGGCAGCAATATATTCCGCTTCTGTTGTCGATAACGCTACTATAGCCTGCTTTCTGGAACACCAGCTTACTGGTCCTCCTCCGTACATTATCACATACCCTGATGTGCTTTTTCTGCTCTCCGGATCCCCAGCATAATCCGCATCACAGTAGGCCTCTATTATATTTGTATCAGAGTCCCTACAAAATTGAATGCCCTGATTAGATGTTCCATTTACATACCTGAGCATCCTTTTGGCATCCGCTATGTTACATCTTTTTGGTTCGGATATGTAACGACTTCCGAAATTCGTTGCATATGTTAAATCCGGCCTTGTTTTGCTAGAGAGGTATAGCAGACTCCCAATGACCTCTCTGTACGGGTATGTACACTCTCTCTGTCCAGCATCATCTTCCGATCCTTTTATTATTGGCGTACATACTGGCTTCGAATCCTTCATCCTGTATCTCTCCAAAATTTTATTGGTGTACTGAGTTTGCGTTAATCTGATTTTGCCTTCTCCATGACAGATTTCCATGCCCAGAAATGTATTCGGGTTTTTTACAAACTTTTATTTTAAAGACTTTTCTCATGTCTTCAAGCAGATCATCCATTTGCTTTTGTTGGTGAGGTCTCGTGTTCGAATAACCACGTTTCTTGTTTTGTAGGTTAAAGCAAGAAAATATATTTAATTCAATAAAGATAATAACAGTATAACAGAAGATTAATTTGATGCACTTAATATAGCTTAAGATTGCACAGTTATCTTTGGATACGCTTTTCAGACTTGCTCTTCGTTTGGGAACAATAGAACCGACCATGCGGGTGAAAACGGACAGACTGCAACATACAGCGTACTTGGCACACACAAGCAGACCCTGCAGAGCGGGCATACCAACGCACAGACACGCCACAGACACAATCATACCAACATACAGATACGCTACAGACACAATCATACCAACATACAGATACAGAGTTTGTACATAATGAAAAGTGATTAACAGTTCTCAACACTCCTCCTTAATCAGTTTTCGCCGCAAATCCTCAAAAACCCTTCGAGTAAGTGGTTTCGTCAATATGTCGGCAAGCTGATCCGAGCTTTTGACATGCTTCAGCTCAATTGTCCTTCCGATATGTTCCTGAACGAACTTTCTCGGAATATCAATGTGCTTCTTGCCCTTCGTTACCTTCCCTTCATGGGTGTTGTGTAACATGTGGATGGCAGACTGATTGTCCACATGCAAGACGGTCGGCCTGTGAGAGTCCAGGATCCGAAGTTCTCCTCCGAGACGTCGAATCCAGCAAATCTCATCTATTGATGATACAGCTGCCCTGTACTCAGCTTCGGCCGTTGAGGTTGCCACAAGACGCTGCTTCTGCGTGTACCATACGATTGGGCCTCCTCGCATGATGAGACCCCCACTTGTCGAGTGCCCAGTACGTGCGTCTCCTCCGTAGTCGGAGTCCGCATAGGCCACTAGTGTTTTGCCTCCGTCGAAAAATATTCCGTAATGTGTGGTCCCCTTCAGGTACTGAAAAATACGTTTTATCATTCGCCAGTGACTTACCATGGGTTGACGATTGAACCTGCTGAGATAATTGACCGCAAATGTGATGTCCGGACGAGAGATAGTAGCTAGGTAGAGTAGACTCCCCACAGCTTCCTGATATGGTCCAATGTTTTCTAGTGGTTGATCGTTTACGAATTTTTCCTCGTCTGTCACCATTCCTCGCTCCATCGGTGTTGAGGATGGATTTGACGTGTCAAATTTAAATCGTTCCACTATTTTTTCTGTATATCGAGGTTGGCTTACAAAGATTCCACGTGGACTATTTTTAATCTGCATTCCTAAATAGGATATGTCATTCGGGAATACTCTGTCAAATGTCATCTCGAATTCCCTTTTCAGTTGATCCAGAATCTGCAGTATGGCTTTCTTGTTTGTTCCTGCAACAAGACCATCATCTACAAATAAGGCTATTATAATACTTCGGCCTTTGTTATAATATATGCACGGATCGTCATCCGTGTTGATGAAGTCAAGTCTCTGTAGAGATTTGGAAAATTTTGCATTCCAATTTTTGGGTGCCTGCTTCAGACCATAGAGGCTCTTTTTTAACCTGCAGACACGATTTGTACCATCATTGAATCCCTCAGGCTGATGCATGAAAATCTCCTCCTCCAGATCACCATACAAAAATGCAGTCTTGACATCAAATGTTATGATCTTCATTCTTTCAGACGCTGCTAAACTAAGAATTAATCGAATTGATGCGTGACGTGCAACTGGACTGAAGGTCTCGAAGTAGTTTACTCCTTCCTTCTGTTGGAAACCCCTGACGACGAGTCTGGCCTTGAATCGACCTTCTTGTTTTCTTCGTAGCACCCAGCGACAAGTTAATGGCTTTGCATGGCGTGGTGCCTCTACCAAGTCCCATGTCTTCATTTTTGTCAATGACTCGAACTCGTCCGCCATAGCCTCGCGCCAGTTTTTGTCTTTTAGTGCCTCGGCAGTGGATATGTCCTCGACCTCACCTATCATGGCCATATCAGCACTATTCGTTCCACGAAAGCGATTGCAGACGTAATCGAGTAATCTGACTGGCGTTTTCAGGATTTGACGATCACGTAACACGCGTTGTACAGGATGACTCGTGTTTGAAACGGTAGACGAATTGTTCACCTCCATAGGTGTGTCAGAACTTGTTTCATCGGCTGATCGATAGTCATCTTCGCTGTTGATGTCAGAATCTTCTGATTCTGTATTTTCAGGTTGTGGTCTTAAACTGTTATATTCATTTATATTTAGAGAAGTTTCAATTTTCGTACTTGTATCTTCTGTACCTCTAGTCTTTTCATTGAAGATTACGTTGTCTGAGCTAATAACGCAGCGTTCGGAGTCCACGTATACTCTGTAGCTCGAGGAATCGAGATTATATCCGACGAAGATTCCTTTTTGTGATTTTCTTTGCGTTTTTGCCCGTTTATGATTTGGAATTAGGACGTAGCATTCACATCCAAATCCTCTTAGCTTGTTAATATCCATTTTCCGTCCAAACCATAATTCCGCAGGACTCTTGTCCTTTACTGAACTCGTACCAGTTTGATTTAGAGTAAATACAGCATAGTTGATAGCCTCGGCCCATAGGCTTTCACGAAGTCCTTGATTATGAATGGCAGACCGGGCTGCTTCTACCACCGTTCGCATTTCTCTTTCAATTCTGCCATTCTGTTCAGGAGTATATGCATTTGATTTTACATGACGTACTCCAAGCTCCTCTAATAGTTTCTCAGTGGTCGCATTTTTAATTTCTGTCCCATTATCTGACTTGAGACACTTGACGTTTCTGCCAAACTGATTTTCAGCCAATTTTAAGAACGTTTTCAGTCTCGATGCAGCTTCATCTTTGGTTTTCAGGAAATAAACAGTGCGGAAATGTGAGAAATCATCCTTGAATAGTAGAAAATATTTAGCTCCTCCCAATGATAAAACGTTCATTTCACATAGGTCTACGTGAATTTCGTCCAAAAGGTCTGTAGCGACTTTTGGATTTCTTGGATGAGGAACACGGTGTTGCTTTCCATATATGCACCCTGTGCATGTGTAGTTATCCCAATCATCTGTATATTTTATACCATGTCTTTTTAATATATCTCTGACATACCTGATATTTTGATGAGCCAGTTTCTCATGCCACATCCTGATAGATGTATTTATCAGACACTTGTTAGGCTCCTCCTGACGAAACATCATTTGGTATAGTTTTCCATTTCGTTTAGCAATTGCTACAGTTTCCTTTGTGTCCAGTGTTTCAAAGACAGACTGGTCTGCATTTGCAGTTTGTACATAACCTTTATCTAGCATTTGTGTGACAGAAAAAAGATTAAAGGTTAGTTTTGGTACATAGAGAACATTCTTCAAAGCAATTTTGCACCAATCTGTTCCATTGAATGCTTCCAGTTGTATATCGCCAACTTCAACACCTTCCAGTTCCGCACCGTCACCAATCGTAACCATGATTGGTTGTTTGAGCTTGACGGAGTTTGTCATCCAGTCTGCTCTAGATGTCATGTGTTGCGTAGCAGCACAGTCCTGATACCATTCTGTATTGCACTCGGTCCTGGAGTTTTTGCTGTTCAATTCTGCTGTCGTTAGGCCTACGGTGATAAAAGCTCGGCGGTCTGACTTCCTAGAATCACTTTGACTAGATTTAAAATACTTTTCACCAGTGTTTTTGACGTTGGTGTTCTTTGGACATTCTTTGGCGAAATGACCTTTTTGATTGCAGACTTTACAAGGGTAATTGTTTTTGCAGTATGCAGTATATTTGGCGCATGGCTTGTTTTTGCAATATTTCTTGACATGACCCTTCATTCCACACTTAAAACATTCAACAGGTGTGTTTTCTTGTGAATTTGACCTCCAAGACGTCCTACTAGAGTTTGAGATCAGAGCATTTGAAGATTCGGGTTTCTTATCATTTTCAGTTTCGCTTAACCTATCTTCTTCCAGTCGCAGGCGTTCAATTAATTTGTCAAGGGTCTTTTCTGTTCCACTTACATTATCCCATGCAGTACGAAAGTGATGAAGTCTGGGTGGCAGTATTCCCAGAATTCTAGTCATCGTCCAAGTATCTCTTACTTCTTCGCCTTCAGCTGTCAAATCCTCTGCGTATTGCTGAATCGTGAGACAGTTTTCAACAGTTGATTTTGTGTCGTCATACTTGTAGCTGAAAAAACGTCTTTGCAGACCTTCAATTGTGAGATCAGACTTCTTTCCATAAATTATTTCCAGCTTGGTGAGCATTTGCTGTGCAGTCTTACAGTTTGCTATTTTTCTGGCTATAGTGCTACTCACGTTCAGACCGGTGAGTGTTTGGGCTTCAAGATCTTTCTTAATCCAGGTCTTTACCTCTGCATCATTGACTGGCTTATTTGGTTTCTCTTCCAAACCTGTTGCAACTGAGAATAAGTCCTTGGATCTCAGAGCTAGATTCAGCTTGAACCTCCAAGAAATATAATTAACTTCTCTTTGTGAATCTTCAGACAATACTTCCATATGCGATTTTATGGAATCCATTTTGTACAGTGTATACAATCAGACAGTATGTATCAGTTCAATACAGTCGTAAGGGGGCCCATAACCTGTTGGTGAGGTCTCGTGTTCGAATAACCACGTTTCTTGTTTTGTAGGTTAAAGCAAGAAAATATATTTAATTCAATAAAGATAATAACAGTATAACAGAAGATTAATTTGATGCACTTAATATAGCTTAAGATTGCACAGTTATCTTTGGATACGCTTTTCAGACTTGCTCTTCGTTTGGGAACAATAGAACCGACCATGCGGGTGAAAACGGACAGACTGCAACATACAGCGTACTTGGCACACACAAGCAGACCCTGCAGAGCGGGCATACCAACGCACAGACACGCCACAGACACAATCATACCAACATACAGATACGCTACAGACACAATCATACCAACATACAGATACAGAGTTTGTACATAATGAAAAGTGATTAACAGTTCTCAACAGCTTTTGATCTTTTCCTAGTAATATGCCGTCATCTACGTAAATTCCTAGAATTAAATCGTTATTATTATTTTTAAATATACATTGTTCGGTTTTTAATTGGTGGAGCTTCCTTTCTTTCAGAAAATTTGTAAGCCGCTCGTTCCATTTAAGGGACAGTTTTCCCAGGTGGCCTTGAACAATCGATAGTACCGCTATAACGGCCACTAGAAGAAGCTAAATAGTAACATTTTCGTCCAGTATGGGGAGCTGGGTGCACTTTCCACATTCAGTGTCGAGTGGCATTTTCCGAGTATCCTCTCTGATTCGGTCGCATGATCTCTGACAATAGAGGCGATCTGAGCATGCGTGGTCGACATCATAAACGACGGCGCTGCCGTAGCTTCGTTCGAACAACCGTGTCGCGGCACACTCACACACCGCTAGGTCGGCGTGTACGTGTACCTACGAGAATAGCAAGGGTCCGGGATGCCGCGAATCATTCCTCGATAATGCAAAGATGGGGCTTATCAGTAGTCAAAAGCGCTAGATAAAAGATAAATCTAGAGCGCTCGCCATCAAACAGGTCCTACTCTTGCATTTTCGAGCAACGTTTTGCATTATTCGGTCGCATGATGCCTGCCGTAGCTTCGTTCGAACAGCCGTGCCTCGGCACACTCACACACAGCTAGGTCGGCGTGTACGTGTACCTACGAGAATAGCAAGGGTCCGGGATGCCGCGAATCATTCCTCGATAATGCAAAGATGGGGTTCATCAGTAGTCAAAAGCGCTAGATAAATGATAAATCTAGAGCGCTCGCCATCAAACAGGTCCGACTCTTGCATTTTCGAGCAACATTTTGCATTATTCGGTCGCATGGTGCCTGCCGTAGCTTCGTTCGAACAGCCGTGCCTCGGCACACTCACACACAGCTAGGTCGGCGTGTACGTGTACCTACGAGAATAGCTAGGGTCCGGGATGCCGCGATTCATTGCTCGATAATGCAAAATGGCAGAGTTGGGCAAAATATTTATCTAAATAAAAATTTCGAATAACTAGTAAAAGATAAAAAAAATTTGTATTCCTTATTCGAAGGTTCGAGTAAAGAAAGTATCTTTATTTGATGTGTATCGAATAATTTTATTCGACGAGAATTTATCCGACGAAAAAATATAATTTTTTTTATTCGAAGCGGATTTATTCAAACTTTGAATAATTTTTTCAACTTTTATCTGTATTTTCTATTCGAAGGCTTCTAATAAATCTTCAAATTACTTTTACCGAGCGCCGAGCTTCAAAGACCCAGCGACGACAGACGACATACAATGTAAGCGGATGGAGAATCGCGCACATATGAAAGTTTAAACTTTTAGATTTTTCAATATATCCTCATGAAATTGTGACGAGCGAATGGAGGGGATGTTCCTGATGAAAATAAGGTCAAATTCGAGTGTAATCGAACAAGTTTCACTGATACGTAATGTTACAATAAAAATTACAATCTAATTAAAGACAGTCCAAATGATGTCGTGTTTGCACTCATTTTGATCGGAACAAGCTCTACAATTCATTCGTATAAACAATATTGTACTGATTAAAAATGTAAAAGCATAAATTGCCAATAATGCTCGATTCTGCATCTGCTTACATTGTAGGCTGTTTGGCAGTCGCTGGGTCTTCGACGTTCGGCGCTCGTCGGTCCTCCGGTCCGACCGGTTTATTCGTCGAGCTGGCAAAAGTTAGCCGAAGATTTATTCGAAGCTTTCGAATATATCTACAATTAAAAATATTAAACACAGTCCAATTTGTACCGCGTTTAGTGTCATTTTAATCAGAAGAATGCCACGAATTAGTTGGCGCAAGTCCCATAAAAAAATAATGAAAAATAAACAAGTTTTGCAATTGTATTGGTAGTTGTTTCACAGCGATATCTCGCGACTCTACGAGCTCGGGACTTCAAAGACCAGCGACCGACCAACGGCCTACAATGTAAGCAGATGGAGAATCGAGCATTATTGGCAATTTATGCTTTTACATTTTTAATCAGAACAATATTGTTTACACGAATGAATTGTAGAGCTTATCCCGATGAAAATGAGTCCAAACACGACATCATTTGGACTGTCTTTAATTAGATTGTAATTTTTATTGTAACATTACGTATCAGTGAAACTTGTTCGATTACACTCGAATTTGACCTTATTTTCATCAGGAACATCCCCTCCATTCGCTCGTCACAATTTCATGAGGATATATTGAAAAATCTAAAAGTTTAAACTTTCATATGTGCGCGATTCTCCATCCGCTTACATTGTATGTCGTCTGTCCTCGCTGGGTCTTTGAAGCTCGGCGCTCGGTAAAAGTAATTTGAAGATTTATTAGAAGCCTTCGAATAGAAAATACAGATAAAAGATGAAAAAATTATTCAAAGTTTGAATAAATCCGCTTCGAATAAAAAAATTATATTTTTTCGTCGGATAAATTCTCGTCGAATAAAATTATTCGATACACATCAAATAAAGATACTTTCTTTACTTGAACCTTCGAATAAGGAATAACAATTTTTTTTTATCTTTTACTAGTTATTCGAAATTTTTATTTAGATAAATATTTTGCCCAACTCTGCCATTTTGCATTATCGAGGAATGATTCGCGGCATCCCGGACCCTTGCTATTCTCGTAGGTACACGTACACGCCGACCTAGCGGTGTGTGAGTGTGCCGTGGCACGGCTGTTCGAACGAAGCTACGGCAGGCACCATGCGACCGAATAATGCAAAATGTTGCTCGAAAATGCAAGAGTCGGACCTGTTTGATGGCGAGCGCTCTAGATTTATCTTTTATCTAGCGCTTTTGACTATTGATAAGCCCCATCTTTGCATTATCGAGGAATGATTCGCGGCATCCCGGACCCTTGCTATTCTCGTAGGTACACGTACACGCCGACCTGGCGGTGTGTGAGTGTTGCGCACGACTCTCATTCGAGCATAGTGACTGCTGACGACGACAATGATCGGAAAGAGAATACAGCGCTCGTAACGAAAAATGCCGGAACTATATTTGAGCAAAATAATAGCTGTGGGATGGTTTTTCGGGGGCGGCAAATCCTTTGTTTAATACGTAATTATACAATATAATAGGCGTTGCATTGACATTGTATATGTCACCGCTAGAGCGCTCGCCGTCAACATTCTCAATAAGAACCCGGTTATTTAAGAAAATGTGTCCTTATATCTACATTCTGCCGAATATTGCAAATTACGCTTAGAAAACGCAAAAGTAGGACCTGTTCGTTCGCGAGCGCTCTAGATTTATCTTTTATCTAACGCTTTTCACCCCTGGAAAGCCCCATCTTTGCATTATCGAACAATGATTTGCCGCCTCCCGAACCCTTGCAATCTTTTTCGTTCTTGCGGATCTAGCGTTGTGTGGGGCATACCATGGCACACGCACACGGCACGCACACGGCACACACACTGTCATTTGAGCTTCTCCTAGCGGCCGTTTGTAGCGTGAAGATCGCTAGGAAGCTTCTCCTAGTTCCTGTTTGGAGCGTGGCGACTCAAGGCTACGTAGGAAAACTGGCCCTTAAGCGGAGCTTGTTTCAGACCATAGAGTGCTCTGGTCAGTTTACATATTTTGTTGCCGTAGTTATATCCTTCTGGTGGTGTCATGTATATATCTTCTTCTATTTGGCCGTACAGAAACGCTGTTTTAACATCAAATGTTATTATCTTGTACTCACGAGTTACCGCAAGTGCAAACAATACTCTGAGTGCACTGTTACTTATAACCGGACTAAAAGTTTCAGAATAGTCTATCCCGCTTTGTTGTTGGCAGCCTCTGACTACTAGTCTAGCTTTCTTGTCTCCATTCTCTTTTTCTTTGAAAATCCATCTGCTTGTTAGTAGTTTTGAACCTTTTGCTTCATCTCTATTTATTAATTTCCATGTATTATTAGTTTCAAGAGATCTCTTTTCCTCTTCGATGGCTTTTCCCCAGTCTGTTTTGTCTGGACCTGTAATCGCTTCATTATACGTCATAAGTGCATAATAGTCCTCATACCTTTTCGGTGGGTTTCTCGTGCGAGTAGATTTTCTTTGTCCACTTCTTTCTTCGCTGCTCTCTTCTCTACTTCCTTCTCTTCTGTCTTCGCTTTCTTCTTCTGATATTTCTTCTGTTGTCTCTTCTGTTCTTTCTTGTGATTCTTCTTCTATGTCCTCGTTATTATTTTCTTCATTTCCATTTATTTCTGTTATTCTTATTATTGCATTGCTATCTGTTTGAATGTCATTAGTTCTTTTACGTATTTCTTCATTTATTTTTACGTCCCTTGCGACTATAATTTTTCTTTTCTCATCATCCCAAAGTCTGTAGCCATTCGATGCATATCCAACTAAAATATACTTTTTACTCCTCTCGTCTAGCTTCTTCAGAGGTTTCAGGTTTTTAGCAAATGCTACACTTCCAAATACCCTAATGTGTTTTAGGTTAGGTTTTTGCTGATCCCATGCTTCAGATGGAGTCGTATCCAAGACGCTTGTCGGACTTCGATTTAGTAAATAGGTAGCTGTATACACAGCCTCTCCCCACATTTCTTTGTCCATTGACGAGTCAATCACTAGGGCTCTAGCTTTATCAAGTAAGGTTCTATTTAACCTTTCTGCTTTTCCGTTTAGTTGCGGTGTATACGGGATTGTTTTATCCAGCTCAGTCCCATTTTCTTTGCACCAGTCTACAAGATTTTTGTTGATGTACTCACGTCCATTATCGCATCTTAGTTTCGTCAGCTTCAAATTCCATTTAGCTTCCGCTGCTCTTGTATATTCTTTTATTTTTCCTATGACTTCACATTTAGTTTTTAACAGATATACAGTTGCAAAATGGGTGTAGTCATCCAGAAATGTTAATATATATCTTTTTTCATCCCATGTATCTGGACTTATAGGACCACATACGTCCGAGTGCACTAATTCCAAAGGTCGCCTCGCTCTTGTCCTGTTGTTTCTAAAGGGCTCTCTAGTATGTTTTGCTTTGCAGCATATTTCACATATTTTATCGAAATGATTCAATTCATGTTTATTAATATTTATTCCTTCAGTTATATTAGTTAATTGTCGCATACCTCTTACACTTATATGCGCCATTCTTCGATGCCATTTCTCAGCTGAGTCTTCCGTTGCAGCAAAGTATGTTCTTTCCTCTCTTCTCCCTCCTAGGTCAACTTCATACAGACCCTTTTCGTTTTTTAATCCCTCAATTTCTATTCCGTTTTTCTCAATTTTCACCTTGTTACCTAAAAATTTTACTGTTCCTCCTGTTTCTGTTATCGCCGTTACTGACAATAATTTTGCCGACAGATCCGGAACGTATACAACATTTGAAAGGCTGCACACTCCTAGTTCACAGCGTCCGATACCCTCAGCCTTCATAGTCTCGTCTGCCTTTGCCACTTCAACAGTTGTGTCAATCTTTTTTATGTCACTTATTAAATTCTTATCATTTACCATGTGAGACGTTGTGCCGGAGTCTACTATCCAGTTATCTGTACTATTTTGCGAAGCTAGAAAAGAAATTAAATTACTTCTTATGCTACCTTTGCTTTTGTTCCGGAAGTAGCAATCTTTATCTTGATGATTGTGTTTTTTACAGATGCTACATGGTAATTGTTTTTGTCTGACGGGCTTTGAACATCTTGATGCGACATGTCCATAACCGTCACAGTTAAAACACCTTTTCTCAGTGTTATTATTATGTACATTGTGGTTTTTACTTGGCTTCCTACAGTTTCTTGCGATATGACCAATACCGTTGCAGTTGTGACATTTTACTTCAGACGTTCGCAATGCTATCGGTCCTTCTTTTCTTCTGAGATTTTATTTCTTCCCTCTTCCATTATTAGTCTGGCGATTAGATTCTCCAGGGTTCTTTGTTCAACCTCAGTCGATTCCCATGCGGTGACAAAGTGCTTGTAGTCAGTCGGAAGTGAGGTTAGAATCTTAGAAACAAGCATGGCATCTGTCACTTTTGCGTTGAGTGCATTTAACCTGACCGCCATGCTCTCAAGCTTACTTATATGCATTGAGAGTTCTGTACCACTTGTAAACGAATAGCCAAAAAAATTCCTGTAATAGAGTGCATTTTAACTGTTCATTATCTCTTTGATACACACAGTGTATCCTATCCCACATGTCCTTTGCCGTTTCACATGATATTATATGCATCAACACCTTTTTGTCCAAGGTCAACACTACAATTTTCTGCGCTTGAGCGTCTGCCTTTTTCCATGCTTCCGTTATCGGATCTGGACCCGCACATGTCACATTTGCATACAGTTCACTGGCTTTCAGCACAATAGTGACTTGAAATTTCCATAGTTGAAAATTTTCTACACCTTTTAATTTTTCCACTTGATGTAGCTCATCGTGTACTTTCCTTTCCATTTTTCACGTATTATCTTACTTTCTTCTTTTGTGTTACGTATATATATTTTACCGACTGCACGTGGTTATATAGACTCTTTGGTGTCACGGTAAGAAAAAAAATAGTTATTTAGCAATCGTATCTAAGCTTAAACTCTGGGTTTGCAATCTGGGCCCATAACCTGTTAGAATTTTAGGTGTGGAAATAATTGCGTGTGTCCCAGTTATTATGAAAAATAATATAACAGCAGTATTTATTGATGTATAACAAACGATACTATATAATGAAAAACAATACTTTGAACTGTGCTTAAGCACCGATGCAAACAGATATAAAATTCTCTATTGCTTGACCACGTTTTTACCATTTTATACTTTGTTACTTTTACGCTACGTTCTTACTATATCCACGGTTCACTCAGCTCGTCCAATCACACACTCACATTCTCTCTCTCTCTCTCTCAGTATTGCCACTGCTCTACCAACCTCTGAAAATATTCCTCCAACAGATCTGCCTATGTTCATCTCCGCCGCGCCCGCAAACCCAGTATCTTGGCTTCGACGTCACACGCTACATAGTATATGTGACCGCTGTAGCCAATATCTCGACTGTAGCCGAAAGTACGTGTGAAACGAGGCCTGTCCCTTGCACTCTGATCCAATCGGCCGCGCATCCGTACCTATGCTCTGTCCAACGAGACCAAGGCAGTGAAGCACCCAGCGTGCGTCCTTTGCTAATTGTCTTGTAAGGGTAACTTCAACTCTGTCGCACTCGAGCGCCTATGTTTACGTCTACTGTCTCGTCTCATTGGACAAGATATAGATACGCCATCGCATTCCTGTCAGGGAACCTTGCATCTAATCATCTTTAGGTCATTATGGACAAGAATTCAGAAGTTTTCCATATACATTTTTTCGTGTTGTAAGACAAAACGATGCAATTTATGTGGAATTAATTCTTCTTATTCTACAAATTATCATGTGATTGAGTCATTCCACACGATATCGGACACTTTTCGATGTATTGTTTCGGATTTCTTTCACTTTCACTTGGACCACAACACATTTCAATGTCATCAAAATTCGAGACACAGTCCCCCAAAAATGATCGAATTCACAAGGCATGATCCCCTTCCTAACGTGGATACTTCCTTAAAAAAAAACAACTATTCTCGTTTTTACAATATATGTACAATTTACGTTAATATATAAGGATGTGTGATGCTGTTTCACGAAGAGGCAGGAACGGTTCCTATTTCCATAATGTTGTAGAGGAGGGATACCGATAGTTTACCTAAGGAGCTGTAGAGCCCCGAGAAACCTTTTTTTTTTTGTGCCACGCACAGCAGGGAACTGTCAACGCGGTCTCGAAAGTCCATCTGGTAATGATCAGCCGCTTGCTCAGCCGACGGGCAACGGCGGCCGGTGGGATTGCTCCAACGCCGGGACGACGGCGCCCGTTTTTCGACAGATAATCGGCAACACGGCATTTGGACCTATAGTCCGTACGTAAAACCCTCCGGTCCCGGCAAGTAGGAAGAGACCCTAATAAAGAGTTTGAGAGAGAATCACGTGGATGAATTAATATAATATAAAATAATACAATTGTAGGAGAAAAGATGGGATAATTTGTATTGAAATAGACATTTCAAACATCGAATAAAAGATAAAAAAATGATTTCTTACGCGTCAAATAAAAATAATTATGTTATCTCTATTCCATACATAATGAATAACGTTTTATTCGATAAAAATTTATTCGACGAATAAAGATAATTTTTCATTGGGTCGAGCGATTCATCTTTAGCGTTAAATAAAGTGTTCATTTTCATCTGTATCTTTGTTCGACGGTTTATTCGACTTCGAATAATTTTCTGAGCCGCGTTCGAATGCTGTAACGAGGACCGAACAGTCCAAAACGGGCGCGCGCGTTACACTGTAGTATCGCCCAATGACTAAAGAAGGGATCGAATAAAACTGTAGACTCTTATAAATCGCAGTTCTTTTTGGACCTTTGAAATACTGAATCATTTCATTTTTGGTTTAATTTACCTTTGCACATGAATTTATTGACTCTGTTGTAAAAGTTTATTTCATAATAGTTATTTTTTTTTTTTATTAAAAAAAGTTCTAATGACATGATGCTACTGTAAAAATATGATCGATGTCCTTTTTCAATTTCTATAAAAAAAAACCTGCATTTGTCGAATTTTTACGTGTTTCACATTTTTTGTAAATATGATTTTTAACCGAAAAATTGACAGAAATTCTCAAATATGAATATTAATGTTGGCGCAGCAGGGTTAGAGTGAACGTGTTGTTGTTTATTAACACAGTTTATTTAATATAGGCATTATAAAATAGGTTACACATTAATTGAACACACAAATGGAATAATATAAAAGACGGTATATATAATAGTAATACACATTTACGCGGTTACATTTTTGACACGTGCTACAAGCAACGTAACGCAGCAGCGAGCGAAGCGACGCGCCACGGCGGGCCCTAACATTATTCGCCGCGGGAATTATAACCCAATTACAATCCCCCACTTTATAATTCATTCGCGGATACTAATCCTAATCTCTTAGTGGCTTCGGAATGCAAATTTCTACCTAAAGCCTTTGTCAGTATGTCTGCTTTGTTACTGGAAGAGGCAATGTACTTTAAACACGCAACATCATTATCGATAACCTGTCTCACGTAATGGTACGCGACATCAATATGTTTGGTTTTCGACCGCTCTATCCGATTATTCGCAAAATCAATTGCAGCCCTATTGTCGCACCATATAGTATAGGGCGTCTTGATCCATTTTTCCAGGTTAAACTCCTGAATGAACAACCTTGTCCAGCTTGCTTCCTTTGCTGCTGTTGACATGGCCACGTATTCAGCTTCCATCGTTGAAGTAGATATACATTTCTGTTTCGATGCCTTCCAATCAACTAAATTTCCCCCAATAGTAATCGCCGTGCCACTAAATGAGCGTCTGTCATCCACGTCACCTGCCCAGTCAGCGTCTGTCCATATTTCCAATACTGGTGCTTTCTTCTCGTATTTTAATTCCATATCGGACGTCTTACTCAAATATCTCAATATCCTCTTTGCTTCCGTCCAATGTACTTTTCCAGGATTAGATACAAATTGAGATAGCTTTGTCACCGCGTAAGCAATATCTGGTCTCGTGCTCCGGGCCACATACATCAATGACCCTATCAGTTCACGATATGGTATATTTTTGACTTCTTCCCTTCCTGTTTCGCTAGTTGGGCAATCTTCTTTGGTTAGCTTAATTCCCGGCTCAAGTGGTGTATAAGCCGGTCGGCAGTCTGACATCCTGTACTCTTTTATTAAAGATTGAATATAGCTCTTTTGATTTAACGTGAGCATACCATTTTCTTGACGTACTCCGACTCCCAAGAAATAAGGAATTCGTCCTAGATCTCGCACCTCATATTGTCGACTTATATTGCTCACTATCTTATTCAGCATAGTTTCATCTTTGGCAAATACTAATAAGTCGTCTACATATACGACTACAAATGTGCAAAAGTCCAACTTGTATAGGCAACCACACGACAACTGTCTTACGAATCCGGCTTCACAGAGATATGTGTCCAATTCTTCGTTCCAATTGTGACCACTTTGCTTGAGTCCATAAATGGGCCTTCGAAGTCTTACTATCTTTGTCTTCTCACCTCCGGTAACCGTTTGCAGTCTCATGTAAATCTCTTCCTTGAGACTTCCATTTAAATAGGCGCACTTCACGTCGATGTGTCGATTTTTCCATCCGTAAATTACTGAGAGTGCTAATAATTGCCTTACCACTCCAAAACTGACTACAGGAGCGTACGTTTTATCGTAGTCAACACCTTGCTTTTGTCCAAATCCCTGAGCTACGAGTCTGGCTTTGTATCGAGCAATTTTACCATTTTCATCTGCTTTTACTTTAAATATCCATTTACTTCCGATACATGTTTTTCCTTTAGGTAATTCTGCATCTTCCCACGTTTTTAGTCGTTCTAAATTTTCTATTTCTTCGTGAATTGCTGATTTCCAATGGTCCGCTTGTGGCGACGAGAGGGCTTCTCCTAGGCTATTTGGCTCTACGATTTCAGTCAAATTCAATTCCACCGTTTCCTTAGGTTTTCCCTTTCGACCATATGGATTTCGTATCGGCTTCTTGGGCCTGCCAACCTTCCTTTTGGGTTTTGATTGATCTTCCTCCCCCACTATCTGCGTGCTCACATTTTCTTCATCAGCATCCAACTCAAAATTATTGTCTGATATACTAGTGTCCGTTTCCCCATCGCTTGATTGTTCGTCTGGCGATTCCTCGGGTTGTCGATTCAAACTTATTGCTTTCTTTGTTAGGTCCCTGTTTTTATTCTGGAACTGAAAACAACACGACGTAGTATTTCCATTCAAATACTCAAATCCCACCTTATTTTCGTCGAACTTCACGTGCTTTGTATGTATTGTGTCCCTTATCTTGGGATCCCATAGTCGATATCCCATGGTCCTGTTCGAATATCCGACGAATATGCAAGTCCGTGCACGTGGATCTAATTTTCTTCTGCCTTGACTAGGAAGATGAGCATACGCCAGGCATCCAAATACCTTTAAGTGCTTAACACTTGGTCGTTTTTCCAACCAAATTCCTTCGGGTACTCCAGCTTGCACGTTGCTGTGGATCATTCTGTTGCGCACATATGCAGCTGTGGCTACAGCTTCGGCCCAAAAGGTTTGAGGTAACCTCGCTGAAAGTAGCATTCATCTAACCATATCTAGTAAAGTGCGGTTAGCCCTTTCCGCTACCCCGTTCATCTGAGGTGTCTCGACACAGGTCCTTTCGTGTGTAATCCCTCGTTCTGCAAAAAATTCTCGAAGCCCTTTGTTACAATATTCTAAACCGTTATCCGATCGGAAACGTTTGACTTTCCGTCCTTTTTGAGTTTCAATTTTTATTATATGCTCTTTTAATTTGTTCACTACTTCATCTTTCGATTTTAAAAATATTACCTCTATTTTGCGTGAACAATCATCTATTATAATCTTCTATATTCGAGTAATATTATGATATATTCTGGTATATTCAAGTATATTCTGGTATATTCTGCTATATTCTAGTATATTCTAGTATATTCAGGTATATTCTCGTATATTCTTCTATATTCTAGTAATATTATGGTATATTCTGGCATATTCTGCAATATTCTATTATATTCAGGTATATTCTCGTATATTCTTCTATATTCTAGTAATATTATGGTATATTCTGGTATATTCTGGTATATTCTGCTATATTCTAGTATATTCAGGTATATTCTCGTATATTCTTCTATTTTCTAGTAATATTATGGTATATTTTGGCAGATTCTGCTATATTCTAGTATATTCAGGTATATTCTCGTATATTCTTCTATATTCTAGTAATATTATGGTATATTCTGGTATATTCTGGTATATTCTGGTATATTCTGCTTTATTCTAGTATGTTCTGCTATATTCTAGTATATTCTGGTATATTCTCGTATATTCTTCTATATTCTAGTAATATTATGGTATATTCTGGTATATTCTTCTATATTCTAGTAATATTATGGTATATTCTGGTATATTCTTCTATTTTCCAATAATATTATGGTATATTCTGGCATATTCTGCAATATTCTATTATATTCAGGTATATTCTCGTATATTCTTCTATATTCTAGTAATATTATGGTATATTCTGGTATATTCTGGTATATTATGGTATATTCTGGTATATTCTGGTATATTCTGCTATATTCTAGTATATTCAGGTATATTCTCGTATATTCTTCTATATTCTAGTAATAGTATGGTATATTCTGGCATATTCTGCTATATTCTAGTAGATTCAGGTATATTCTCGTATATTCTTCTATATTCTAGTAATATTATGGTATATTCTGCTATATTCTGCTATATTCTGGTATATTCTGCTTTATTCTAGTATGTTCTGCTATATTCTAGTATATTCTGGTATATTCTTCTATATTCTAGTAATATTATGGTATATTCTCGTATATTCTTCTATATTCTAGTAATATTATGGTATATTCTGGTATATTCTTCTATATTCTAGTAATATTATGGTATATTCTGGTATATTTTTCTATTTTCCAATAATATTATGGTATATTCTGGCATATTCTGCAATATTCTATTATATTCAGGTATATTCTCGTATATTCTTCTATATTCTAGTAATATTATGGTATATTCTGGTATATTCTGTTATATTCTGCTATATTCTAGTATATTCAGGTATATTCTCGTATATTCTTCTATATTCTAGTAATAGTATGGTATATTCTGGCATATTCTGCTATATTCTAGTATATTCAGGTATATTCTCGTATATTCTTCTATATTCTAGTAATAGTATGGTATATTCTGGCATATTCTGCTATATTCTAGTAGATTCAGGTATATTCTCGTATATTCTTCTATATTCTAGTAATATTATGGTATATTCTGGTATATTCTGCTATATTCTAGTAATATTATGTTATATTCTGGAATATTCTGGTATATTATGCTATATTCTAGTATATTCAGGTATATTCTCGTATATTCTCCTATATTGTAGTAATATTATCGTATATTCTCGTATATTCTTCTATGTTCGAGTACTATTATGGTATATTCTGGTATATTCAAGTATATTCTGGTATATTCTGCTATATATCTCGTATATTCTATTATATTCTGCTATATTCTAGTATATTTTGGTATATTCTCGTATATTCTTCTATATTCGAGTAATAATATGGTATATTCTGGTATATTCTAGTATATTCTAGTATATTCATGTATATTCTTGTATATTCTTCTATATTCTAGTAATATTATGGTATATTCTTGTATATTCTTCTATATTCTAGTAATATTATGGTATATTCTGGTATATTCGTCTATATTCTAGTAATATTATGGTATATTCTGGTATATTCTTCTATATTCTAGTAATATTATGGTATATTCTCGTGTATTCTTCCATATTGGAGTAATATTATTGTATATTCTGGTATATTCAAGTATATTCTGGTATATTCTGCTATATTCTAGTATATTCTCGAATATTCTTCTATATTCTAGTAATATTATGGTATATTCTGGTATATTCAAGTATATTCTGGTATATTTTGCTATATTCTAGTATATTCAGGTACATTCAGGTATATTCTCGTATATTCTTCTATATTGTAGTAATATTATGGTCTATTCTGGAATATTCTGGTATATTATGCTAAATTCTAGTATATTCAGGTATATTCTCGTATATTCTTCTATATTCTAGTAATATTATGGTATATTCTGGTATATTCTTCTATATTCTAGTAATATTACGGTATATTCTGGTATATTCTTCTATATTCTAGTAATATTATGGTATATTCTGGTATATTCTTCTATATTCTAGTAATATTATGGTATATTCTGGTATATTCTCCTATATTCTAGTAATATTCTCGTATATTCTCGTATATTCTTCTATATTCGAGTAATATTATGGTATATTCTGGTATATTCAAGTATATTCTGGTATATTCTGCTATATTCTAGTATATTCTCGAATATTCTTCTATATTCTAGTAATATTATGGTATATTCTGGTATATTCTCCTATATTCTAGTAATATATTCGTTTAGTTAAAGTACCATTCGTCGTTACTTGCATCGGCCCGCACACGTCTGAATGAAGTAAATCCAACGTTCTTGAAGACGACTTTTCGTGAAGTCTTTTACATGGTGCTTTCGTTGATTTTCCCAAACAGCATCCATAACATTGATCAGGATTTGTCATCTTGTCATCCAATCCATAAACATAACCCTTCTGTGCCAATTCTGATATACTTCTATTGTTTATGTGGCAGAATCTGTGATGGCACATTCCTGGTTCGTTCACCGTTATGGCATGAAGTTCCTTTTTATCCGAAACGTGATCTTTTACATTTCCCTGTAAAACGTACAGATTCTCCTGTCGACGAGCTGTGGCAATAGTATTATTTGTCCTTCTATTAGTGATTTTTGCAATTCCTTCATCAAATATAATCCTTTTTCCTTTTCTTTCTATCTGTGCAACTGATAAGAGATTTCTGCGGCACCTAGGAACATAATAAACATTTTGAAGCGTTACCTCATAATCTATACAATTTTCTCTCGTGTTCAATATCACATCCCCAATTCCTTCAGCTATTAATGATGCTTCATCCTTTTTAACTGTTGTTTCTGCTGTACCAATTGGTTCTGGAGTGATCTGTCTGAAATTCTGGAACCAATCTTTATTCTTGCATACATGATGAGTGGCTGCGCTGTCAATTAACCATGCATCTTCTAATGCAACATGGTTCACATTTATTGACAATATAAATGATTCTTTCTGCCGAGAATGTGCTTTCTGTCTAGTGTCTGTCCTTTTCTTTCGACACTGACTTGCAAAATGACCATTCTTACCACAGTTAAAACATTTCTTATCTGGCTTTTTGAAATCTGTGTGGCGGTTGCCCTTACTTACTTGATAGGCTGATACTTCACCTCTTTGATGATCCTGGTCTTGATCTTTTGAGATACGCCTTTCATACTCCATTAGCAACGCCTTCTTGATTTCATTCGAAGTGAACTTTGTATCTTCTAAATTAGCCAGGGACATTGTTAACGCATCATATGAATCTGGTAACCCTGAGAGCATCGCATACGCTACATCCTCATCCTTCATCTCTGAACCAGCGTCTTGTAAATAATCAGCAATTATTTTTACTCTGGATAGATATGAGGCCATTGTCTCATTTTCTTTTAAACGAAGTCTAACAAACTCTCGCTTAAGTTGCATTATTCTTTGCCTAGACTTTGGCTCATACACTTGTTGAAGAACGTTCCATGCCTCAACCGCAGTTTTGCAATCCACTATGTGCACCTGCTGATCTGGTTCAACAGCCAGTGCTATGGTTGCAAGTGCCTTTTCCATTTTACAATCAAATTGCCTTTTTTCTTCTTGAGTGGCATCTACCTTGAGCACTTCATCACCAGTCACGTAAGGCCACAGATCTTTCTGTATGAGGTACATTTTTGCTGAAAACTTCCATGTTCTATAATTATCCCCATTTAGCCGATCTATTTTTCCAGCCTTCGAAATGCTCGCCATTCTTACACGTGTCTATGAATTTTCTCGAACTCTAACCTCAACACGATGTCTGGGCCCATAACCTTGTTGGCGCAGCAGGGTTAGAGTGAACGTGTTGTTGTTTATTAACACAGTTTATTTAATATAGGCATTATAAAATAGGTTACACATTAATTGAACACACAAATGGAATAATATAAAAGACGGTATATATAATAGTAATACACATTTACGCGGTTACATTTTTGACACGTGCTACAAGCAACGTGACGCAGCAGCGAGCGAAGCGACGCGCCACGGCGGGCCCTAACATTACTCGCCGCGGGAATTATAACCCAATTACAATTAATAATCGTAATTCGTTGGATTTTTTTCAATATTCCTAAATGCAATTAATTGGGGAAAATTGACCGAAAATCGAATGCCGCAACGGCCGTACAAATATGTTGACGGGTGTTACGAGCCAGGGCTGCGAGCAACGCGAGAGGCCGGCGAGGGGGTTGTTACCCCAGGAATATGGTTTCAATTTGTTAGTTAATTTTGAAATCTTTGTTGATTTGGATTTAAGATTAGTAAGCCTCGTAACTTATATATAATTTAATTGATACAATTCGGTAAGATTGTATCGTGTGGAAACGTTCAATTATTAGATTAGGATATTAGGCAATAATTAAGAGTTGTGGATTACGCGAGTTAACAAAAAGACAAATATATTCTGAATTGAAATAATTACAAGTGTTGTTGTTTGTGTCGCGAATGAATTTAGTGGGTGTACAATTGGAGAAACTGTTACCTACGATGCACGGTTTTTACGCACTGGCAATGCGGGGTCAGAGAGCAATTATTGAATGCCAAATAGAATATATATACCGAAGGAACGGAATCTATAAGGTTACGATTTGATTCGAAAGGGACTTTAACCCGATCTCACTAGAATTGACTGTTATGCGTGTAACGCGACGTGACTGCACGATTACTATACCGCTACCGAACCACTTCTGAATCTCTACTGAACCAAAGAGGATGAAAATGAACGGGTTTATATACCTTGAAAATGAAAGGGTACTCTGTTTAAGATTTAATGTCACGTAGGGTCACAGTCACATTTTTTGTCACTTCCAATGAAAACCAGGCCTCAGTTAGATTTTCGTTGAAAGGGGTTAACGAAGGTTATCCGGGCTATTTCCTATCAGAATATTAATTAACGGATGCCAGAAGGGAGTGTCTAAAGATTTTCATATAAAGAAGGCATACAGTGTCTTCCATTAATAAAGGGGGCCTGTTGGGACGCTTTTCGTTCTCAGAAAAGAGATTAGAACTTCTAATCGAAATGAACGTGGAGATAACGTCTCCATACGTAACAAGGGCATTTTTGACTACCACGTCCGCCTAGGCCCTTTCACGACGAAATATTCCAAATTGTAATATTCCAATACTTCAATATCATTTTAAATATTTCAAGTACTATTTAGAACTATTAATGAGTTTCAATAACAAACTAATTTAAATAGAAAATGAAATTTTGACAAATAGAATAAGATTATTATAAACTCGCTATTAATGTGCAAAACTCGGGTCCGGTCAAAGACATTTATAAAACTTCTTTATTTTTCATTATTTTTTATGACTTTTTCACAAACAAATTTGTACCATTTTTTATGAAAATGATACCAAATATGATATAATTCCAATGATAGTTACTTATGTAATGAACGACGGAAGTTTCGGACGCAAAGGACAGCGTATGGAAAAGAAATAGACGCACAGAGTATCGAATGCAATGGTAACGCAAATACAAAACCTTTTCATTTTTTATTCTTTTTTCCCAGAACTTTTACTAACATATTTGAGAGATTTCCCCGGTTAAAAAAGAGCAAATTCTATAGAATTTAATCATATTTAATTTGCCTATATCATAGCAAGTTATGATCACACTTTAAATAAGTTAATGTGGTCCAAATTTTGCCGTATTTGGACCCATTTTAATCAGAAAAATCTCACAGATATGTTGGTAGAAGTTTTGTAAAAACGAATAAAAAAATAAAAAAGTTTTCTGTGTGCATTAACATTGTAATCGATATGCAACCATTCAAACTGCGTCTCCTGCCTCGACCAACAGTTCGTCTTTCTGTTCCAAGCGCTGTCCTTATCTATGTTCGGCAAACTTAAAATAACCTAGTACCTCCACGATGTGATCATTGATACTCACAGCCCCGAGGTTTGATCATTCTCGGAGGCAAGACCGTATCTTAAAGGAATTTTCAAAACTTCAAATCTCTAGAACACTCCCTTCTGGAATCCGTCAATTAAGTTTCTGATATAGGAAATAGCCTAGATAACATCCTATTAGCACCTTTTAACGAAAATCTATCTGAGGCCTGTTTTTCATTAGAAGCGACAAAAAATGAGAGTGTGACCCTACGTGACATCAAATTATAAACAGAGCTCCCCATTCATTTTTAGGGTATATAAACGCGCTCATTTTCATCCTCTTCGGTCAGTAATCGTGCAGTTACGTGTAGAGTCACGTCGCGTCACAGTCCGTAAGAGTCAATTCTATTGAGATCGGGTTGAAGTCCCTTTCGAATCAAATTAACCTTATTGATTCCGCTATTTCAGTAATATTTATATTTGGCATTCAACAATTACTCGTAGACTCCGCATTGCCAGTGCGTCAACATTGTGTAGCTGAGGTAACAATATTCTTATTGTACACTTTACATTCAATTCAATCGCGACACCAACGCTTGTAATACACATTTACATAAGAATGTATTCGTGTTGTTTGATAAATCGTGCAATCTCTAAAACCCTCAATTATTATCCAATATCCTAACCCAATAATTGAACGTTCCCACACGATACAATCTTACCGTTCGGATTGTATCAATTAAATTATATGTATAAGTTACGAGGCCTACTAACTAT
Source organism: Halictus rubicundus (assembly GCF_050948215.1). NCBI lineage: Eukaryota > Metazoa > Arthropoda > Insecta > Hymenoptera > Halictidae > Halictus > Halictus rubicundus. Next base: position 300,980 of record NC_135156.1, on the reverse strand, counting down.
CCTAGCGGCTCCCCAATTTCGCATTGGGTTCGTCCGCGCTGTTACACAACCTCTTAGCAGCTCCCAACTTTCGTACCGTGTTCGTCTGCGTGTCTCTCCCAATGACACCCCAATTTCGCATTGCGTTCGTTCACGAAGTTTCACCCTCTTAGCAGTTCCCCGGTTTCGCACCGGCTTCGTCTGCGTTTGACTACATTCCTAGAGGTTCCCTGATTTCGCATCAGGTTCGTCCTCGACGTCTATAATCCAGCGGCTCTCTAATTTCGCATTGGGTTCGTCCGCGTACCTAACTAACAAATTGAAAAAATATTCCTAGGGTCATAACCCTTCGTCGCCTCTCGCGTTGCTCGCAGCCCTGGCTCGTAACATCTGAAAAATAAAGTATCAACCTTTATTCGTTATATCATAACTATTAAACTACAAAACTCTAATAAAAATGGATCGTGATCAAATATTCTTTTTTCAACTAAAATTATTTTTATTAGATACTCATTTTTCTACTGTAAGAACCAAAAAGCTCATTTTCATTGGCTTGGTAGTTCAATGGAAATGATTTAATGAGAAAGTTTGACACTTTATTTTGCAGACCTGTAAAATTAACAATTCTGAAAATTTTTTAAATTCCTTCGAGCTATGCGCATATACAGTGAAAACGGGTTATAAGGCGCCTTAACTGTTATGTTAGCTGATGTTGAATATCCTTACTATTGCGGGGTATACCCCGTGAGGGGCTCGCAAGCTCGAGAGCCGCCGCCGCCGACAAGTGTGAACATGACATGGGTTGGGTATATCGGTGTGAGACCAGGAACCAGTACTAATCCAATAGGAAAACTTCTTTATTTTTCATTATTTTTTCATGGGACTTTCACCAACATATTCGTGGCGCTTTTCTAATGAAAATTATACCAAATATGATACGATTCCGATGATAATTACTTGTGTAATGAATAGGCATGTGCGGGTCGCCCGATATTCGGGTTCGGGTCGGGTCGGGTCGCAGAAAGTCGGGCGGGCTCGATTCGGGTGCGCGATACTTCATGACACATCGGGCGGCCCGAGCGTTTCGGGCTGCACGAGAGTGACTCGACGTCGTCTGGCGGGTTCGGAAACAATCGGACAAGTTCGGACGAGCGAGTTATCGCGATACCTGAAATTCAACTCTGCGTTTTTATGAAAAACATAATGGTAATAACGGTACTTCTTTCATAACTTATAACGTAATTTTTAATATACTTGGTTTTTTTTACAATTACAGTAGGTATATTTGGCACACATGTGCATAATCTTTATTTGTATTAAATTTTGAAATAATACACGTTACACGTGAAAAATTTAAGAGACAATATTTCTAGCATTCTTACATATTTGTTCCGAATGAACTTGCATATGTATCGACAATATCATTAAAATATCCTTACAAAGTTACAGCATTCCTTACAAAATCGTCATAATTTACATTATTTTCATACCTTCTAGGTGTATGTAACTTTGTAAGGATATTTTAATGATATTATCGATGCATATGCAAGTTCATTCGGAGGAACAAATTCGTCAGAATGCCAGAAATATTGTCTCTTAAAGTTTTCACGTGTAACGTTCATTATTTCAAAATTTAATACAAATAAAGATTACGCATATGTTTGCCAATTATACCTACGGTAATTATAAAAAAACCAAGTATATTAAAAATTATGAATTATTATCATTATGTATTTCATAAGAACGCAGAGTTGAATCTCAAGTATTGCGATAACTCGCTCGCTCGAACTTGTCCGATTCATTCCGAACCCGCCCGACGAAGTCGAGCAGGCAGCCCGAAACTCTCGGGTAGCCCGATGTGTCATGAAGTATCGCGCGCCCGACTTTCTGCGACCCGACCCGAACCCGAATGTTGGGCGGCCCGCACATGCCTAGTCATGAAGTATCGCGCACCCGAATCGAGCCCGCCCGACTGTCTGTGACCCGGCCCGCACATCCCTAGTAATGAACGATTAAAGTTTCGGACGCACAAAGAAGGACAGCCTATGAGAAAGAAAGAGACGCGGAGAGTCAAAACGTTCAGGAAAGATGGCGTGAGTTTCAGGCCTTTAAATAAAAAAATAAACTTTTTTATTAATAATTATTTTTCTATGGGACTTTCACCAACATATTCGTGGCATTTTTCTAAGAAAAAGGATACCAAATATGACACAATTCCGATGATATTTACTTGTGTAATGAACGACGGAAATTTCGGACGCAAAGCAGGACAGCGTATGAAAAAAAGAGACGCGGTGAGCCCTTCTTTTAAGCCTCGAGTTCGACTGCTCGGTTTTCGCCGCGTCGCACGGTACGGACAAATAGCCGTATTTCGGGAAAAAGTCTTTTGCTTACTAATGTATATGTATTCACAATTACTCACAGAAAATGAAATTTAACAATACAATTCATAAATATGATTATATATAAAGTATTGGATTATGGGTATATAAGAAAACCACACTCTATTATGAAAATATGAAACAGAATTTATTTTTAATATCTTCTCTAAAGGCACGTTGTGAGGCACGTCTTTAGTCTTCGAGAGAAATGTCGCGAATGAGAAATGCTCAGGGCGAAAACAGAAGAGCAACAGTCCTATGAACAACTGAGGATCGAGGGTCCCATGCCGAGGACAACATACAATGTATATTGACTGTAGATACAATGTATGCATATACAGGTCAAGAGTCGATTCAATCGTATCCTTCCTTTTATTTATGAAATAAATTACAACATACAGTTTATTCGTTATAAAATATAAAAAATACAAAGAAACAATACTATAAGGTATAAGAAACAGCAAACAATACAATTACAATTAAAACTTAAAATGACTTAGACACTTTTCAAAATTTTTTTCTTTAAATTTGCAAGGAAAATTTAAAATATGTGTATTACTGCTGTAATGATTGCCAAGGCTGTCGAGCATTAGAAGTGATATTATCGGATAAATAAGTAAAAAAATTAATTTTCTGTTTTTTACTAAGGATCACAATAAGAACGATTGAATTTTGTCATTACTTGTAGATTGTATTTATTCTTTTTTTATTCTATAATTCTTACAGAGTATTTTTTGTTGAATAACCATATCGCAATAAACATGCGATTATTACAATGGTGAACAATAAGGAAAATAAGAAGGCAATAAGAGTGTAATGAAATTATACAATAAAAAATAATTATTTTCCAAGAAATTACAGAATGGATTATGCCAGCATTCTACGTTTATTTATTGCTTATGCTACTGACGTTTCTTCCGTAGTTCACGAGCAAATGTTTTATTTAGGTAGCGAGCGCGGCACGTTTAGCGATGTTGGTATTTGAGATCAGAGATAGTTCCACGATATTAGTTCCACAACCGATAAAAGGATCTCGTCAGTGGGGCCACGAGGCGCATTACCGACCGCTACCAGGACCCACCTGGGACCCACTTTGAGGCTGGCAGAATAGCACAGGGGCTGAAAGTCTTTAACAGTACCTTGCTGGTGCTGTAGGTCTATTCCACTATGTTGCATGGTAATTTCGGAAAGTAAATTTGAAAAACAAATTAAGAAGATACATGCAGTGTGATATGGCCGTTGGCTAATTAAGAAGATAAATGGAAAATAGCTTTTAATTTCATCGCCAATATTTTGTTTGGATATGGAAACACATTTCCGCGTACGTTTACACTTTAAACGTGCTGGGTAAATCCTTAAATACTATTACATGTTTCAAATTTATTTTTTCGAAATTATTATGATGGAAAATCATGGATGGAAAAGAAGACGAATTCTTCAAAACTTTGGAAGAATCGAGATATTCAGTCCTAAAAAATTTCGCGCTCCGAAATTTATCTTGTGAATTTATTTTTCAAATCTATTTTCTACATTTCTTTTCCGAAACTATCATGCGATATAGTGGAATAGGTTTACAGGGGATACCACTGACAAAAAAAAAAGACATTGGCAATAGTACCTCTTCGTTAATGCGGAAACCTATTGATACGCTTATGTTGCTTCGTGCAAACATGAAAGTGTGATTATACAGAAATTTATTTTTAATTTACAGAATATGTTGCAAACCAAATTATTTTAACAAGTGAGAGTAAAGATAGCGATGCATCAATTGAAATCTAGAATTTTCTACAGTTTTATATTTACCAACAATTCAAGGATAACAAAAGAATGCCCAAGTTTTGTGTATTCCATTTGACTAAACACAGTACATACATTCAAACTAGACTGTTATCAAAGCACTTAAATTAAAGCAATCACGATTTTAATACATTTTTTAAACTTAAATCATTTTTTCCTTAAAATTCACGATATTAGCGTAGGATACGACGAAAAGGCGGTAAATTCGCCCTCGACTCATGGACGACCTAGAGTCTAGAGGGGCGACTCGTTCCTGCCGCTCACATGCGGCTAATGCTGGGCAACACTAGGCGCCACAGCAATGGTCAGAAGCGCATGTAGCCCCCCCCCCCCCAGGAGAAGCGACAGCGTATAAAAAATTACACACTAGGCTTACTTAAAATTACAAATGACTCTTATACAGAATGTCCCGAAATTCAATCAACTCCGTGAAATTGGTGGTTTCTGAGGTCATTTGAAGCGACTTTTGCCTTTGCAAAAATGTCCGCCTCGGCTTTCTTAAGGAATTATTAACGAAATCGGTCAGTATGCGTAAATCGATCAGTATGCCTCGACATACTGCTTTATGAGGAAGTTACTGAAGTGGTGGCGCAAGTTATTTTTTAGGGATTGGAAATCTGTCTAATTAATTCCTATGTTCTCCATAAATTAGTAAAAAAGCAGAAGAACGAACAGCCACTTGACTGCTTACAATTTATAAAAATATTAGTTTTACCCGTCGATTTTGCGTACCAATCTGCAGGAAAACCGAAACATGTAATTCCTATAAATTCTAGTCTTACAGCGGTTCCTCTCTTCCCCTTCTTTTCATCTGACCACCCCTTCGTTTTCGTAAGTATGTAAAAGCGTGCATTTTCGACATCCGTAAAGCTCTCCCTAAACTTTTCCCAAAAATCTTGCGTTAGATCAGTGTCTTTCGAACCGCGGTAGAGAAAACATCTTTGAATTGTCAATTCAAAGCTTACGGTTGCTAATGTGTGTGTTTTTAATAATCATATGTAGTATATGGTTTATAATGTTTGTTTATTAAAAATATAAAAAAGGAATTGAATAGATAACTACGATGGCGGAAACTCTCACACAACGCATACGCTCTTCACTCTCCACAGTCAACGCAAAGTCTGCTCTTTCTCCCCAAAGATGTCCTTGTATAAGTGTCACTTACACACCCGCACTCATCCCCAAATCCTGTGTGTGCCCCTCGAAAATCCCAGCCTAGCCTTGGGCCTGGTCTTCGTCAGGCCTCGATGTTCTACGGCCCTCTTCCGTTGGGTCTGGCTTTCGTCGGGACTCCAGGTTTTATGGCCCTCTTCCTGCCATTGGAGACACAACGATATTTTGCTTAAATTTATGATACTACACATATTTGAACTACTCACTAGACTGCGGATTATTATGTAAAATAAAAGTTTGCTGTTGCTATTCCAATGGACAGGAGCCAGACAAATATTGGGCTCTTACTTTGTTAAAATGATTAAAGATTAAATTAAAGATTAAATTAAATTAAATGATTAAATTAAAAATAATAAGTTGGTGTTTTTAGATTATTTTAACCCTTTGCGTATGTCTACTCTCAGCCACCAAAGTTTTTTTTACCGTTCCAGTCGTATATCTGCTCTCAGCCACCACAGCAAAGAATCATATTGATCTTATATCATATTAAGTCGACAAGCTTCGGAGATACGTAGAATTCGAAATACTATTTTACAAATTGTATTTAAGTGTAATTAGGCATTTTCGCTTCTTAACCCTTTCGTTACCACGGATGAGATATCTCGCTAACACTATGTCGCGTGTACGACGCCATGGACGAGATTCCTCGCGTATCTTTTCTCTGGTGCATCTTATATTACGGACTTCATTGACGATTTTAGATAAAAACTCCAGTTTTTGTACACTCCGCGACAGAAAGATGGCACACCACGAAAATTCAATGTTTTCATCATTTGAACATAATAAATCTAGTCTTTCTTGGTACTTATACATTTTTATTACAAAATAAACTACATTACAAACAATAAAATTAAAGAAAATGTCCGTTTGTTTATGGAAACAAAAAATAACAAAAAATCGGCACGACAAAATGATGGCACATATACAAAAAAATACGTGATTTACATACATAAAATATATAACATTATGTTTAATACTTTGTGTGGCCTCCCTTATTTTCTAGAACAGCCAACATACGTTTCGGAAGTAACTTAAAGAGTTTTTTAATATATTTTGGCTGTACTTTTTCCATTTTTGTTCTATGCACGTTTTTAAACCTGCAAGGCTTTGGAATTGTCTTCCGCCTTCATAAACATGTCTTGCTAGTTGTGCCCAACAATTTTCAATTATGTTGAGATCTGGCGATCTCGCTGGCCACATTAAGGCACTAATTTTGTTTTGCTCAAAGTACTGCTTAACGCATTTTGCAGTATGCACACTTGCATTATCCTGTTGAAATATAAAATTTTCCCCGGAAATTGTCTGTGCGAATTTAGTTAATTGTTCGTCTATCAAATCTATACAGATTTTGCTGTTCATAGTTTTCTTTATAAATTTTACTTCAATCACTCCTCGATACCCAATTCCGGCCCAAAGCATTACTCCTCCGCCACCCATGTGTCTGCGGCTTAATATCCTTTCTTTTTTCCGCAGGTCATGAAAATAGTGTGCGAAACCATCCGGCCCATCTAGATTAAACCTTTTCTAATCACTAAAAATAACACGACGCCACTTTTTTCTCCAATGTATATGCTCTTGTGCAAATTTCAGACGCTCTGATTTATGCTGAGCGGGTAAAGGTGGTTTTTTTCAATTTCATTCGAACTAAGTGCGGACATTCTTTTATTATCCTTTGTGCATTACGTATATTTGTATGTACGCCAGCTGCTTTAGCAATTTGTCATGCTGTTCCCGAAGAATTCGAAGCTTCTTTTAAAAATGCACGTTTTCCGCGATTGCTTTCTGCTTTCGATCGACCGAAACTCTTTTTTGTATCGTATGTTTTGGGATTTTTTAATAAATTACACACCACTTTTCTGCTCCGATGTATAATACGTGCAATTTTCGAAACTGAGTAATTCTCTTTATGCAATGTCAAAATCGTTGTTATTTCAACGTCGGATAAAGATTTTCCCGTATCCACAGTGTAATTTCAATAGAAGATAATAAGAAACGTACACAATATTTAATGCTTAGTAACACAGTAAACGATACAAACAGTCTGACGGTCTAGTGTCAACTGCAGAGAAAGAATTTTAAGAATTTTGTCGCGTCGGTGACCCCGGATATTTACATTTAGACTAGACCTACGCTTTAACCTCCGCTTAAATCCGCCTGTGTAAGTAGCATTGATGCTCCACCGAAGTACATACACGGAGAGAAACATATTAAATTTCATCACAGTTTTCAGAAATAGCAATATTTACGGGTGTGCCATCTTTTTGTCGCGGAGTGTACGCTGAGTAATAACTGAAATTAGAAATTAAACCAAACGCAGAAAATCGCACTGGATATATCGAATCAGTGACATTGTACTGTAAATACCGAAGGACAGATATTGAAGGACAGATACAAAACATATTCGTTCATAGCAGTACGAAATAGAAATTGCGACGCGAGGTATCTCGTCCATAGCGTGGTACACGCGACATATTGGTAGCGAGATATCTCGTCTATGATAACGAAAGGGTTAAAATATTTTTTAAATAATACTCTACAATGACAAAAAGAAATGTACCGAAAAAAGTGTACCGTGAAATTGAAAGTAGCGATGACGAATTTGATTTTGACTCTTTGAACACTGACTTCGACATAGAAACTGTATACGGTTGTTTTGAAAATATTTATACTAGCGATTCTCATAGAAAAATATAAAATATAATTTTTACATGACACCTATGTATACACTTAATACGACTGCAAAAGGTTAATCTCTCTACTGTTTTAAAGTGCACCTACTCATTTTTGCTAGAAATGCATGAAATTCGCAGTCTAGTGACCACATTAATTGATTGTTGTGAGTTGTGTTCCAGTATAAATGATATTGCAATTGCTATTAGTACATAGCTATGTGTTCGCAAATATGAACAGTGATTAATTAATTTATTTATTTATCGATAAGAAAGTGAAAGTCAGGATCGTTGGCTTGACCGCACATCCCTTAGATTGTCGTATACCAGTGACACATATTTCGAAGCAACAAATGCATTTATTGCTGAAAAAGCGAGTATTAATTATTATAAATCCATTTCTACTCCTTCTCTTGTTCACTGTATCACCGCGGCGCAACACCAACGCTCCCGCGCAGTGCATTCTTCTGCCGAGTCTTACATTCACCGCCATCGCGCGCCGTGACCGCGCTCTCATTAGTCCGCGTTTTGCGTTAATAACTCCTTAAGAAAGCCGAGGCGGACATTTTTGCAAAGGAAAATGTCGCTTCAAATGACCTCAGGAACATCCCATTCCACGGAGTTGATTGAATTTTGGGACACCCTGTATACTACGACTTACATACTACGCGTGGCGATTTTCAAAAACCTTAACCGAATGGACAGAGTCTGCGAAAGTGAGTTTTTTGCGCGAGGAGGTTCGTAGAGGCACGCTCGGAAACGACGGTATGCCGTTCGATGCTGGGCCTGCGAGTCCCTCACAAATGCTATGCGCAGGCTTCAGAAGCTCGACGGAGGCGCTGCGCGATGTGAAATACGCCGGAGCACCCGATAGGGACCTGTATAAGGCTGTTCTAAAGGTCCTCGCACGGATTTAACCAGCATGAACACATGCGAGCAGGACTCGAGATCTTTGTACAAAACAGTCTTATCATTACGTTTATGCGCTACCGGCACAATATACAATATACAATATACATATATTGTAGGAACTCCTCAAGGAACGGCTGCGAATCCGCTCTAAAATCATCCAGTAAGAAGAACTCGCCCGGCAAACGCAACCAGATTCTGTACACGTAGTCAGCGTGTGACGTGTCGGTATCGAGACGAACGTGGGTATTGCTGATTTGCATGGCACATGATTGCTGCCTTCAAGACACGGTGTCAGCGCTCAACCATGCCGTCAGAGGCAGGGTGGTACACAGCAGTTCTCTTTCTCTGGTAACCGACAAACGCCAGAAGATCTGAGCAAAGCTGGAATTCGAACTGAGAACCCTGATCGCTCGCCAAAAATGCTGGGGCGTCGAAACGTGAAACCCTGAAAATCTGTCGATAATAGTAAGGCAATACTGAAAACCTTCGCTGACAGGGGGAAGACCGACGAGGTCGATGTGCACGTACATAACACGTCCGTCGGGCGCGAAAAACTGGGACACAGTTGACTGGGTGTCAGCTTGACGTGTCGAGAGATCTTAGATTGCTGGCAATCTATGCACGACGTACACTGGCGAGCAATGTCGCGGTGCATGTCCGGCCAGACGTGATGCTGTCGAATGAGTCGATCGGTAACTTTCGCGCTTGGATGCGCGGGGAAGTGAAATAGCGTGAACATTCATTCCCAGGCGGAGGCGGGAATACAGGGTGTCTTACCTAACTCGACCATCTAAACCATCTCGCTTGTTTTTTCTGGTAGAAGAAAATTGTCAGAGGTAAACATTGGTAGGATCAGAAGGGCAAATATTATGATAGGCAAAAAATTTGGTTCAAAGTTATATTTTTTGAGATTTCAAGGTCATCGAAGTTTTCTTAAATGGAACGATATATTTTTATTATCGCTATATGATAGCCGAGGTCAAGACGAATCCAATAACTTGTAATATTATGACCTTCACGTGACCTCGAGTTTGTTATCACCAACGATTCCACACCCCACATTTACACTCCACGGACGCTGGTGTACAACTTTTCAAAGCCATTTCGGGATTTCAGTGCATTAATAATGCATATTATGTGTATTCAGTTGTCCATGGTTAGAAAAAGTAAATTCGTCAGAAAGAGAACGTCATAAAAGAGATGTTTATTTCTTTGTATGTGCTGCAATGCCTATGTACAAAAAGCAACACGATTCTCAAAGTAGTTGCCATGAAGCTGCTGATGTAAGGAAATATGGTATAGATGAAATTTATGACGTTGCAATATTCGGCACACACTTGCTCTGGAAATGCCTAAAGAACGTTCAATTTTTCGACAATTTGTATTAGGATCAATATTGACTGTAGCCAATACAAAATTTCGGCATCTTCTCCAGTATCAGGCTTTGATCGTTTTCTTTTCAGCGATTTAATATTCCCTGTTTTACAAAACAATTGAACTATGTGGTAAAAACTTTTTCGAGAAGGATGATTTCTCGCAGGGTATCTTGCTGCGTACAGTTGAGATGCTTGTACTGAGTTATCTTTGGCGTCACCATAAACTAAAATCATTTCTATCTTTTCTGCATCACTATACACCATCGTTCGAGAGAAGTAACGTTATCTTTTACAATCGAATAAATCCCGATGAATTTCTTAAACGTACTTATTAGTGTCACCGAAAGCAGAAGAATTTGTGTCAGTGTTTGCAATTTATTGTAAGCGTGTTTACAGTCATTAGTGAAGCTTCAAGAACATTTCTTGAAACCCTAGAGGGACATATCATCATTATTTCACTCTTTACATCAAATGCCCTACTTTTATGAATTTTTTATACTCAACGTCACGTAAGGGTCATAACATTACAGGTCGTTGAATTCGTCTTGACCTCCGCTATCATATAGCGATAATAAAAATATCATTCCATTAAAAAAAACTTCGAAGACCTTGAAATCTCAAAAAATATAACCTTGAACAAATTCTCAAAAAATATAACCTTGAACAATTTGTTTTGCCTATCATAATATCGAGTTAGGTGAGACACCCTGTACACGGACGGATACACTCCTTTAAGACACTGCAATGCACAGAAGAGTAATCCGGGTCCCAAGTGAGCCTCTTAAGAGCGAGAGAGTGGTCGGGGATGCGGGAAGTTCCCTAAGCTAGGGGTCATTTTCCTGCTCGTGGAACAACTCGTTCAAATCGAATTGCGTCGGCAGATGGATTGCCTCGGAACGCGAGGGCGAATCGGCAACGACATTTTCACTGCCTGGAAGGTAGACAATGTTAGACGTGAATTGTGCTATATAGCATAACTGTCGCGTCTGACGAGGAGAAGCGCGCTCTCAGTTCTACGCAAAGGCGTCGGTGAGCGGTCTATGGTCTGAGTGGATATTGAATTCGCGGCCTTCGAGGAAATGGTGAAAGTGTCGCACGGCATCATATATCGCGGTTATACGTGCTGTATTTGCACTGACCCGGGGAAACTTGCGCGAGAAAAACGCGAACGGTCTCGATCACTCGCCACACAGCTGCTCAAGAACTGCACCCATGGCCACGTCGGAGCTGTCTGAGACAAGGCGTACGATGGCCGGTTCGCTGGAGTGCTTTATGAGGGCAGCTTTCTCAAAGTTATTCTTGCATTTAGCAAAAGCCGCTTCGGGTGTCCATACAATGGGTCGCTTATCCCGTTTTTGCGCATCGTGCATGTACGCGTTCGACGGGGTTTGAGTGGCGGCTGCGTGAGGAATACAACTACGCAAGTCGTCGATCGTGGGTGACTTGGGGGAAGCGACTGATAGCTTTAACCTTGTCCAGAGTGGGTTCAACCCCCTCGGAGTAAACCAATTTCTCTTCATCGAGAAATGTAAACACAAAATCGATATCGCCCAGAGCGCGATTGACATACCTCTGAAACGTTTGACCGGCATTGCGAAGTCCAAAAGTCATTGCACAGTATTCAAAAAGATCAAGAGGCGTTATAACGGTAGTTTTCTAAATATGGTCGGAGGCCACGGATATCGAATGATACGATTTACACAGGACTAGCGCCGTGAAGATGATCTTGCCATGTAGATCGGCCAGGGAATCGTGCAGATGGGGCACGGGGGTACCGATCGGGTACCGTTACGTTGTTCAGGCTGAGGTAATCACCGCAAATCCACCATTCACCTGACTTCTTCTTGACCAAATGGATGATACTATACCAAGGGCTGCTAGAAGGCCTGCATTTCCTGTTTCAACAAGATGCTTAAACTCGGCCTTCGCGGCTTTGAGTTTATTGGAAGACAGACGCCAAGCGCGCTCCACGACGGGTGGACCCGTGGTGGAGATATGATGAAACACACTGCGCGGCTCAAGGGGCGTCGGCTGCTCAAGCTCGATGACTTGTGAGAAACGAGCTAATAGGCTCTAATATTTGGACGACGCACAGAGGGTCAAAAGCGCCAAAACGTGACCAAAATAGGAAGGAGTACTTCAATTTAGTTCAAAATTGATACTCATAGGTTTCTCGGGTCGCTGATTATAAATCTAATGTCAAAATAAAAAAAAAAACAAAATGGCGGGATTCAATGTGGCGGATGCGTAACCAAAAAAATTATTGGACTTTCTTAAAAATTGGTATTCCCATATTTTTCGGGCCGGCGAATATGAATCTGATGTCAAAATTACAAAAAACAAAATGGTGGATTCAATATGGCGGATGCGTAACCAAAAGAATGATTGGACTTCCTTGAAAATTAGCATTCCCATGTTTTTCGGGCCAACGAATATGAATGTGATGTCAAAATTATAAAAAAAAAACAAAATGGCGGATTCAATATCGCGGATGCGTAAAAAAAATGATTGGACTTTCCTGAAAATTAGTATTCCCATATTTTTTGGGCCGGCGAATATGAATCTGATGTCAAAATTACAAAAAACAAAAATAAAATTTTTTTGAACAATAAAAAAATTATTGTTAAAAAAGAAATTGTTGTATCAATTTTATTATAACTTCTAAATTTGTCGAGAAAACATGCTTGTAACTAGTACTATGACTATCTCTGCGTCACAATAATGAATCGCATTACGAAAGGGGCAGTTTTGGGCAGCTACTTTTTCAAAATAATGTTAAATAATAGACAAGACTGTACAAGAATCTCCGTGGAATATTGTGGAATATACAATTTTTAGTATACATTTGTAAAATCTGTGCACTAAGTTTTATCGTTCACTTCATACATTCCAAACATTAATTAATATAAATCCAATGTTATTATTATATTATGTATAGTATTTACTTCCAGGAACAGCATCCATCGTACACGCACAAAAAAATTCAATTTCCGTAAAATTGTAAGCTTGACACCTTTTTTTTTCACAACGTAGTTCACTGCACGAAAACTGCGAGACGACTGTATGGGATATTTGTACTCCCACCATTTAGCAGGTATAGGTAGTAAGACTTTTTTACCTTCGGCTTCTTATACAGTCATTACCTGAGAATCCAATATGGCAAGAGCCATACCCCTAACGTGAAATTAATTTTTTGCATTTTGGCCACGTTTTGGCGCTTTTGGCCCACAGTGCGACGGTCCAAGGACATTCACGGACGAGGGGGTGAGCCCGCTATACCAGCCGATATGTACAAACCGGTAGTGGAATCGATAACGCGGCGCCTCTTCAGATCGACCGTGAGGCCAGAGTATATCAACAGGCCGGCTCCTATGGTGGGATACGGGAGTGCTGCTATGCAAACATTCCACTCGGTTGGGCGACGCAGTTCCAAATCGAGGACAACGCAAATATCACCGTATGTGTCGATACGGGTGTCATTCGCGACAAATAGTTTAAACGTGCTGGGACCGATACGCGACTCTGCTGGAGTCGCAGCAGAGACAGATCCTAGCCTGTGTCAACACACATACGATCGCGTATTTGGAGACGTTTCGAGGACGCGTGACACAGCGGAAGCTACTGCGAGGACGGAGGCGCTCCCTGGCTGGATCGTCTCGAGGATCGTGTCGGCCAGAAGGGGCATTTGCTGCAAGTGATCGTGCTTAAATGCGACCAGGATCGCACGACACTGCTCGGGAAGCAGATCCAGAAAAATCGACCTCAGCACGGTGCCTATGCATGCACCGCTGTTTAGATTATGCATATGGGACAGAATATGCGAGGGTTTGCCGTGCGACGTTACCTGCCCTTTTAGAAGCTGCCGAAGCTTCGTTTCGGCCGAGGTGGAAAAAGTGGATATGATGCTTTCCTTAATCCGCGTGTACAGCGCGATGGGATCCGGTGAGAATGTAAGATCGGATATAACCGACGCAGTGTCCGTATCCAGCCCGGCGATTACGGTATCAGTCATTGTGGTTTGGCTCGTAGTTCGGGCATTTCTGAGCGACGCTTCGACCTGGCCGAACCACAGCGCAGAGTCATTCTTAAAAAATACCGGCAGCTTCGACACGCGGTAACTGTCAACGCGTTGGCACTACGCAATCCGTCCCTATCGGCATTGGGTACGATCAGGGCGTTTAAAAGTTCTCGCGCGGCCTCGAGATCCGCCTTTAACAGGGCGATTCTTCCTTCCGGCGTGGGGTGAGATTGTGCTCACGCGAGTCGAAAACTAACGCGGAACCAAAAACGAATAACTTAAAAATACGTTTAGTTCACCACAATGTTAGATTCCGACGGCGTCTGCAACGGTGTCAATGGTGGTACCCATGCGGCGTCAGCAACGCTGGTGGTCGATAGCTTTACGCACGGCGACTACAACGTGCAGCGAGCGGCCTGCTGGCTGCCTGGAAACAGGAACCGTAGAATGCAGGGAGCGGATTATTCACCGACAGGAAGCCTCTTCCTTCAGTCGCATCTTCCCGCAACATGCACCAGCTTCCGGGCACGTGCAGCCTGGTTTTTCGATACGAAAAACACGTCGGCGGGTTGTGTAACGGCAGCAACTGGCGATGTCCAGACCACGAGGCGTCCAATGCCTTGTCTCAGCTTCATATTTCCCAAACGGGACGATCATGTCGGGGTCTCCAATCTACTGCTAGTATATTATTAGAATGTGGTAGACTGCTGGAAACTGGAGTTTTAGGATTTCAATCACCACTGCGTGTATGCTAATACTGTGCTTTATTCAAGCTATAGAATCGTTACAGAGCTACATGTTAACTGAACAAGGCTTGCGTAGGAAGTAAAGAAAATACGGTAAATTCGTCCTTGACTCATGGGCGACCTAGAGCAGTAGTGGGCACGGTAGGGGCTCCTGAGCTGCCTGCTGTCCCCACCAACGTCTCTTTCGTGCAGCGTGCATCTTCGCTGCACAGCGGAGCCTCGTGGCTCCATCTCTCCCCTCGTACGTCCCTCCATAGCCGATCATGTACGCGGCTTATGCGGTCTATCCACATCGACCATGCGTCGTATCATAATACGCGTTCTCTCTGCAAAGCGTACAGCAAGCTTCGCGGATAAAATCTTACGTGCCGGTTCCCAGTAGAGAAGTGGTCGTTCGTTATAACATAGTTACATTTTTATTAGTTAGTTACTTAATCATTTTAATACTAATTATTAATAAATTAAGAATTCTCAGATGCTACCCGCGATATATTTATTTCTTTTTAATAAATTATTTATTTATGAAATCCCCTACAGAATAATTCAACATTTTTATAGATATCAGAACAATGTATCATCATAAGAGCCACTAAAAAAGAGAAGAAATCATCAATATATAAATTAATATAGTACTTAATTAAGTAGTCAATGTATGTTTTATAAAGAATGCTTTTGTAGTGCTTGCTTCTTTATGTTCTTTTGTTTTTTAGCTTGTACATCATTAAGAGGGCCGGTGTGCCGCCATGATCACTCTGTGTAACCACACACACATAGAAGAAACCCATATACGTATACGAACTTGCAAGGGTTCACAGAGACTCAAACCAACGCTTCAATATTGCAATGAGCAATTCAGAAGTGGTCAATTTGGTTTCCTAAAAGTCCAATCTAGGACTGTTCGGTCTCTAAAATGCCTATGTTTACGTTATCGTGGAGTAATTTGTAATATTCAGTGACATACTGCCTGACAGCGGCAGTGGCGCTAGTAGTGAAAAATGTCGGAATCGCGAGGTGCAGACGCCTCGTGACAGGCTTAATCAGTGCATGTTTTATGAAGAATGCTTTTACAATGCTGGTGTCACTTGTTACGAGCCAGGGCTGCGAGCACCGCGAGAGGCCGGCGAGGGGTTGTTACCCCAGGAATATGGTTTCAATTTGTTAGTTAGGTACGCGGCCGCACCAAATGCGAAATCGCGGAACCTCTGGGAGGTTGGAATCAAACGCAGATGCACCCGATGCGAAACCGAGGAGCTACTAGGAGGATGAAACTTCGTGAACGCACCCAATGCGAAAGCGGGGAGTCACTAGGAGAGACACGCGGCGAACCCGATATGAAAAGAAGGTGGATAACTCACAGACGCACCTGATGCGAAACCAGGGAGCTGCTAGGATACGGAAGAACCCAATACGAAATCAGGGATCCGCTAGGATGGTATAGTTTTCGTGGACGCACCCAATGCGAAACCGGGGAGCCACTAGGTTGTAGAAATCTTTGTTGAATTGAATCTAAGATTAGTAAGCCTCGTAACATATATACACAATTTTATTGATACAGTCCGAGCGGTAAGATTGTATCATGTGGGAACGTTCAATTATTAGATTAGGATATCAGGCAATAATTAAAGGTTGTAGATTACGCGAGTTAACAAACAAGACAAATATATTCTGAATTGAAATAATTACATGTGTAGTTGTTTGTGTCGCGAGTGAATGTACTAAGTGTACAATTGGAGAAATTGTTACCTATGATTCACGGTGTTGACGCACTGGCAATGCGGGGTCGGAGAGCGATTGTTGAAAGCCAAATAGAATATACACGAACTAACGGATTCTATAAGGTTACGTTTGATTCGAAAGGGACTTTAACCCGATCTCACTAGAATTGACGCGACGTGACTGCACGAGTACTGAACCGCGTCTGAATCTTGACTGCACCGCTTCTCGACTAACCAAAGAGGATGAAAATGCATGGGTTTATATACCCTAAAAATGAGAGGGGAATGTATCTGTTTTATTTTACGGTCGCGTACTCGTATTTGTCGTTTCAAGTGAATTTAAGGTTTGCAGCTGGATCTTTTGTTTATAGGGGTAAAACGAAGGGTTAGCCAGGATGTTTCCTATCAAAGACTATCTTGACAAAATATTCCAGAAGGGGATGTTTTGAAGATTTCCAATTTAGGAAATCGTACGGTGCTGTTACTGAACCATGCTTCGTGCCAGTTGCGTCCAGCCGGAGTACAATCATTAAACAAGGGGCCTGTTGGGACGCTTTTCGTTCTCAGAAAAGAGATTAGAACTTCTAATCGAAATGAACGTGGAGAAACGTCTCCATACGTAACAGAGATAACAAAATGACCATTTTTTCATTTGTGTTGCATCGAATATGAACCATTTTAACATTTTATAAAGTTATTTTGAAACTCAGACCTCTTGTGATGAGTATAATAAGGCTCCAACGGAGGTGCAACGATATATCGTCATTGGTATTTTTGGCAAGTGCATCGAACGACGATATATCGTCGTTCGGTACTAAAAGGGTTAAAGGGTAAAACGAAGGGTTAGCCAGGGTGTTTCCTATCAGAGACTATCTTGACAAAACATTCCAGAAGGGAATGTTTTCAAGATTTCCATAACAAGAAATCGTACGGTCCTGTTACTGAATCATGCTTCGTGCCAGTTGCGTCCAGACGGAGCACAATCATCCCTTCTATAAACAAGGGGCCTGTTGGGACGCTTTTCGTTCTCAGAAAAGAGATTAGAACTTCTAATCGGATGAACGTAGAGAAACGTCTCCACACGTAACACACTATATTAATTTGTATATTTATGATTTTTTTTCTCTTTTTTAGTGGCATCATATTATGGCTCTTACGGTCATAAATTGTTCTGATATTTATAAAGATCTTGAACTACTCAGGAAGGCATTTTATAAATAAATAATTCATTGAAAAGATATAAATATGTCGCGAGTAGCACCTGAGATTTCTTAATTTATTATTAATTAGTATTAAAATGACTAAGTAACTAACTAATAAAAATGTAACTATGTTATAACTAACTACCACTTCTCTGTACTAGGAACGGGCACATAAGATTTTATCCGAGAAGCTTGCTGTACGCTTCGCAGACAGGACGCGTATTATGATATGATGTTTCGTGAATGTGGATAGACAACATAAGCCGCGCACGGGTCGGTAACGGCGGGACGTACGAGGGGAGAGTCGGAAGCACGAGGCACTACTGCGCAGCGGAGTTGCGTGCTGCTTAAAAGAGGCGTTAGTGGAAGAAGCGTTTGGCTGCGGCAGGCATACGTGCCCAGCACTGACCTAGAGTCTAGAGGGGCGACTTGCTTTTGCTGCTCGCATGCGGCTAATGCCGGGCAACACTGTCGCCACAGTAAGGTGCGGAAGCGTATGTAGCCGCTACACAAGTGTGGGAAATACAAAGTGGTTGTGTAAGAATCACGTGTCCCACTCGCAGCCACAAACGTGGTAACAGGACTCCCAGTTGCAGTCAAAAAGAGGCAGGAATTAAATATACCAAGGCTGGAGTTTTACGTCCGTTTGACTCGATGGCTGGAAGCAGAGAGAGTGGTGAGACCCGGCGCGCCAACGGCAAACGCCGACCCCCACTCCAAGTCGTTAAGGGGTGGGGGAACCAAGTTCCCATAAACTCCACCCCCCCCCCCCGAGTGCAACGAATTTTTTTTAACAATAGATATGTATAACATTAACATTCAACTCCGTAATAAATACGTAGCACACAAAACGCACGAAGCGCAACATCTGACAATCTCAGAGTTTAAACAACTGGCGCATAGAGCGTAACAAGATATATGTAAAAAAAATAACGCAATTTAAGCTAAAACTAGCATAATCTAAAGTAACGCACGCGTGCCCGGCGCAAACGCGACGGACTTACGCGTATACGTCAGCAACGCCTGACGCTTCTGACCAGAACGGTCCGACACAAAGACGAATTATCGGGCGTCTCAACATCTGGAACGTCCGGTAGGAAGAACGCCGGTTTCATTAACTCGACGGAAACAGTCCGCTCCGTGCTGTTGGAATCCAACGTGAAGGCACAAATCATGACCCGCTTTACAATCTTATGGGGCCCGGAATCCGGCTGCTCCAATGTCTTTTTGGCCATGCGGCGTAGAAACACGTGACTGCACGAGTGTAAATCCTTAAACACAAATGCCCGCGTATTACAATTGTGTACGACCGGCACTGGTTGCACCTCACGCATATACTTCTTAAACTCTTCAAGGAAACATTGGGATCCGGCGAATGATTCTCGGGCAGAAAAAACTCCCTTAGTAAGCGTGGGATCGACCCGAACATGGTATTCCGCCGGAGACGCTCCAAACGTCCACTCGCACATGCAATCGCAAACCCAGTACAGTGTTTACGCGACATATGTCCAAAACACGGGTCTAGTCAGGGACATACTATTGGCCAGGGACGTACTATCTACGCGACCATTCGCTGTCAGTGTGGCACATAATCGCCGCTTTAAGTACGCGGTGCCGCGGCTCTACCATCCCGGTCGAAGCAGGATGAGACGAGGTAGTCCTTACTCGGTCGCAACTGATTAGCGACAACAACTAATGTGTCAATACTTTGGGCGCGCTGTACCGAGAAACCCATATCTCGGAAAACGCTCTTGCGACGGTCATTGCAGAAATGTCCCTTAAGGAGACTGCTTCCACCCAGCGCGAAAAACGATTTCAACGAGCGTCAAACAGTAGGAAAAACCTTCCGAGGACGGTAATGGACCGACAATGTCCAAATGTACATCGTCAAACCGTTCATCCGGAGCAACAAAATGTTCCGGAAGGTGACGATTATGACGTGATACCTTCGACTGTTGGCACTTAATGCAAAGCTTGCACAACCGGGCAATGTCATCAGCCATTTCCGGCTACACCTAGCTCTGCCAGATTAAACGATCGGACACCCTCGCCCCAGGATGGGCGGGGTTATAAATACAGTCTTGCGAAAAGCATCACGATTGTACAGGCGAATGGCCTAGCCAGAGATTTCGCAATAGATTCCAACATGCTCTGGGCCCAAAGAATTTTTTTGAACTTGAGGGGAAAATCAGAAGAACTGCAGATGAGCTTTACTTGCTCATCCGCTGCCTGCTAAATGCTAAATGCTAGCAGCAGAATAATTTAAGCTGGTCACGCTTCGTGGTCCACCCTGTACAGCTAATTAATTTTTAAATCAATTTTCCCGTTAACGATTATAAATCAATTACAAAAGAAATTCCTAAATGGATTCTTAAGTGGAATTCTAAGCAGTGGAAAAATGTGTAAGAGGCTAGACTCTTTGAGAGAAGCCTGAACCAAAATTAGAGACTAAAGCTTGATTGTACATCATGCTAGTATAAATATGTCTCTGTCCAAAGATAGGGAAATTCGGTGGGTACGGGTTGCACTCAAATTGCAGCTAACTCCTCGTGGTGAGTGGTGTGTAGTTTCTATCTATTGCAAAATAATGGTTTCGCCTACAGTAAAACACCTTTTTCGCTAAAATGTTTAATTTTAGAATTTGCGCTCGTTGTCTCTGAGGTGCGTAAACTGGCCATACGCATAAAATATGTGTTTAATCATGTGTAATCATACTTTTTGGTTGCTCTTACGCCGTTTATAACAGGATACTCTTCGATTTTGATATTGTTAAAAAAGTCGATGTTGTGCCCGCGCTATATTATTTAATAGGATAGGAGAATTAACTATAATCGTTCAGTTACACGTGGTCGGTCGCATTATTGCAACTGTGGATGCCGAACTTAACAGGCACTGGCATTACTCACGCGCGCGCGTATTTACCACAGTCGACATTTTTCCTAAATTTTCAAACTTTGGACTCAATGCGCAACTTTTCCCGTGTAGGGCGTTTTCAATTTCGAGAAAAATGTTTTTTCAATCCGGTCTACTACATAACCTACATGTAGACTGCAATGTTTACATTAGATTTATTTTATTAATCGCAGCTAGTAGTAGCCAATTTTTATACTTTTTAAAATTTTACCATTAAAGGATTGTTGTCAGGTATTTTAGACTTTGGACGGTTTTGAGCAAAACTTTAAATGATTAGTTGAATTGTGATAGCATTCAGAGCAATGGATTTTTACTTTATACAGGTGTTAAACGATGAAATTCAAGTTAAATTAGATGCTTTCTGTGGAAAATCATGGTTATTAAGGTACGCAATAATATGTAACATATGTATTGAGAACTTATAAACTAATAAGATTTAGGCAATAATGGTTTAAAGTTGAGCAACTGAAAAACAAAAAGACCCAAGTTTTCGTAATTGTCAGATTTGCATGCATTTGAATAAACCCCTTGTACTATAACATTGAGTCAGACTCGTCATGAAGATTTCGTACGGGTTCTACTAAATATGTGTGTTCTCAATTTCCTATACAACGAGATAAAATTTTATTTTGTTGTCGATATTACAATCACCGGAGAATGCATAGACATACAGTAAATATAAACTTCTTTCTTTTTCTAAAAAGTTATGAATGACAAAGAAGTTCTAATCACTGTAACCGTAAAATAACTTCTAGTGCATGGGGTAAAACATAATGGAATACAAAATTTCGACACTTTCAATTTTGACCGATGTCCAAGAAAATAGATGATACGTTCCACTGTGCACTGGTCCAATCACTTCTCGAAAATCACTTTCCTTCCAACCTTTGTATACAAATACACATTCGTAATGACTTTTTCTACAATATGGCAGTACAGTGGTTACTCTATATATGCCCCAAAAGCTTAACGGATAAAAGTCTCAGAACTATTCCCACTGCCGTGGGCTATACCCCGTGAGGGGTCCAGAAGCTGGAGGGACCTCGGTCGCCGAGGAAAGTAACATAATACGGGTCGGGTATATCGGCGTGAGACCAGGAGACCGCTACTAATCCAAGAACAAAACTTCTTTGTTTTTCATTATTTTTTTATGGGACTTTCACCAACATATTCGTGGCACTTTCTCTAATGAAAATGCTACAAAATATAATATGATTCCGATGATATTTACTTGAGTAATGAACGATCAAAGTTACTTCCCATTACAATTATATTAACGGAAAATTAGTATAAATATGATCCGAATGATATCGTGTTTGGTATCACTTTAGTGAAAAAAATTAATAATAAACGTTAATATAAATATAAAAATTAATAATAACAAAATTAAATTTTTTATTTAAAGGCGGGCTCACGCGGGCTTCTGAACTGTGTCGGCGGCCGCGACTCTCCGCGTCTCTTTCTTTCCCATAGGCTTTCATTTTTTGCGTCCGAAACTTTCATCGTTCGTTACACAAGTAAATATCATCGAAATTATACCATATTTGATATCATTTTCATTAGAAAAGCTCTGCGAATATGATGGTGAAAGTCCCATAAAAAATAATGAAAAATAAAAAAGTTTTGTTATTGTTATTTGGTTATTATTATTCAAATCACTTCAAGCATCTCCAGTTCATATTATATACAGGGTGTCCCGAATTTAAATGGCAAAACTTCAGGAGCGTGTAGGGGCCCGAAAAACTAAGACAAAAAGTCTTTTAGAGATTTGCTCGTTTTTGCTTCGTTTTGGAGAAAATCGCAAAAATTCAATATCTCGTTGTCAGTTGCTGTCTTGAGTTGTTGTATACACTTGCATTTGTCATTGTTTTAACATTGTTGTGTGAGTTGTAACAGTGAGATATGTAAACACTTGATGTTATCCTTTACGTTCTTTCGTTTGTTTACATTCTTGCTTTCTTTTATGATCTCTTAATCAGCCTTTAGTCAGTTACTCAGATATTTTGGAGTAAATAGCTTCAGCTACAATTCCGCGTACATATTCTAATGTTGAATACGCTGATATAGTTTTAACTGATATAATTTATCAAGTCAGTGCTAGATGTAATGCTTGCATTAATACTAACGTGAATATAATAATAACGTGAATAAAATGTAAATAAATAAGTACAAAAATGAAAACTTGTTTTGTTTCTTTTTTTGCGATTTTCTCCAAAACGAAGCAAAAACGAGCAAATCTCTCGAAGACTTTTTGTCTTAGTTTTTCAGTCCCCTACACGCTCCTGAAGTTTTGCCATTTAAATTCGGGACACCCTGTATAACAATGTGTTACCCGTGTTTTGGATATGCATCGAGTAGGGTCTCTTACAATAACTGCAGTATTCCTGGGCAACCGAGGCCTCTAGAGCTTCGCTGTCCCTTTCTACGCTTGGCGTAGATGAAAGAATAGTTTCTCCTATTCGATATATATCCCTCGCCAGACCCGTGTTGTGGACATTTATCGAGTAACTGTAGTTTCTAACAAAGAATTGATTATGATTACTATTCGTAACATTTTCTATTTACATCGGACAAAAAACTGAAGAGGAATAGTTTAAATTATATCCTCCGTTAGTATGCGTATACTTTCGATTGTTTATTAAGACTGTAACGAGTCCGTTTCCCGGCGGATCTCGTACAACGGTTCCTCGCGGCCGGATTTGGCTCGCCGTGCCAAGGTTCGCGGCGGGATAACGCGAGGGTTACGGCAGGATACGGGCGGTCGGGAACGGGAGATTAACGGCTCGAGTTTCTCAAGTGTTCGTCACTGTCCCGGCTTCGCATCTCGGTGGTCGGCGGTCGCGATTCGGGTCCCGCGCGCGTGTCGTATCACGGCGGGGTCATGGCCGTACGCAGCGGCGTATTCTGGATTCGCGGATCGCGCGGAAATTTCGGCACACTCGCGGTTACAATTTCCGCGGGTAAAATATACTCTCGCGAGTCGTAGCTTACGGGCCGCTTCTCGATGTTGCGAAGGACGATTCCGGTCGTGATCGGGCGGTCGGTATCGGCGGCTAGAGATCGGATTGGGAAAGTACGTCCAAGCGCGAGCGTAGCGGAAAGCCAAAGAGACCGTTTTCCGGCTCGTCTCTCTCGTCTTGCTAGGCGAGGGGTCCGGTGCGGTGCGGTTCGCGGGCGGTTTTTCCGGTGGCGTCACGCATCCGGCGGGACGGTATCGCATCATGGCGGGTTCCGGTTCCCGCCAAGATCGGTTCGGTGGTGCGGGGGTCGCGGGGGTGCGCTCGCGGGTACCGACGGATCTCGGTATCCGTCGGTCGTGTTCGGGGCGGTTTGCGTGCGGGGCGCGCACGGCTAGGAACAGGCCTGGCGCAGCCAGGTCTGTTACAAGACAGTAGTTGTCATACAATATTAATTTGACATACATATCCATTAGGGTGGACCCTATTTTCCAACTATGAAATTTTGAATACGCTGTTCCCTAAACTTGTTCCATTTCATGAAAAAATGATATACTTATACAACATTTGAGATCAATTGTATGTCGGGAAGACGTGGGACATCGAATATGAAGTTTTGAAATAGAAATAACTGCACGCTAAATGTAAAGAGTACATTGAAAATTTAAGTTAAATATCATATACTTCTAAAAATATCACAATTCCTTATATGCATTCGAGCACAAATTTACTTTGTACGAATTATTATTTCACATTAATAGGCCTGGCGAATTTCTGTCCATCACCTTTCCGCTAACAAGTCCGTTTTCGCGGAGTGTAATACCGGTGAAAACAAAGCATTCCAATTGTTAATTGTTAATAGTTTTGCGTGGTGTTTTTGAGGAATCAATGTTTAAATCATCTGGATCTAACATTGCTATATTTAAACGGTTTCAAGGATTCTGGTCTCAAATAAATAAATTTAATTTCAGATCGGAAGTTGAAAATGAAGTAGTTAATGGTCACTCGACAACGCATCCGAAATAATACAGTTTGCATCGTACAATTTGGAAGTGAAACAACCACGCGAGGACTATCGAGATTTCTCAACTAATCATTAATCAAGTAATCATTTTTGTTGATGGAACCGTTTCACAGTTTTCTTTTCGAGGCGGAGGCAATATATTCTTTAAAAATATTCTTATTTAGAGATCAATTTAAATTATTAAATAATGAAGAAAATGGAATACGTCAGATTTGTATTTTTGTCACTAAATTGTATTTAAAAGCATGGATTCAAGCTCTAATTGCTGCAGAAGCTCCAAGACAAGACCATGAGTTTCTAAAAAATCCAAACGCGTATATGTAGTGCCATCAATGAACATGTAAGTCACGTAGCACTACGGAAATTTTGTAATCATTTGTGGTATCTAACACCCGAATCTGTAGCGTTAGCCTTTTTTTCACCCCAATATTCCACATTATATAAGAAAACAAATGGTTGTGGCTTTAGATATTGTTCACGATAATGATGTAAAAAGATTAGTAGCTAATCCATCTAATGTAAATGAGTATGTTGGTAGTAACATAGCAGCCTTTATTTTCAAAAAACAAATTTTTTTACAAGATTCTCAATTTCCTTTGATTTTATAATTAAGGAATCCTCAGAATGACATAATTCGACAGGACGAGGAGTTAAACTTATACATAAATTTAACTGTATCAGATTACAGAAAGCACTATCCAGACACAAACAGGAAGGCCTACTCTAATGAAAAATTTGAAAAATGTCTTTAGAACTCGTGGTTTGTATGTATTAAAAAGTATTTAAACTCAATACCTCTATTTTCATTCCTTCGCATTTGTATGGTTTAATATTCAACATACCCAGTTAAACATATTATTATGTCGAACGTTAATTTCTATACATTTTAAATTACTATAAGAATACGACTAAAAGAATTGGTATTTTCAATAAAATACGTCAAATGTAACGTAAATATTTACAAAAATATGGGCATTAGTTGATTGTTGCATTGAAAAAATTACATTGCGTTACCATTATAATAAATATATTTATACAAGAATGTTCAGTTATAATCAAAAGTCTTTCCTTCATATATTCCCATTTATATAAATTTTCATATTTATCGTAACTTTAACGTGAATGTGCCACGTCTTCCTCTTATCCAATTAACTTCATTTGTTGCAAGAATTATTTTCTTACCCAATGAAACAATTTTGGGGGGCGGAGTGAAAAAGTCTCGCAAAAAAATGTCTGTATGTATAGCTAAGATCCACCCTAATATCCATAGTCTAAAGTCTAGAATAATATGTAAAGTAATACACAGTAATAATAATTATACTTTATAATATCGTATCATATAACACAATATAATATAATATAATATAATATAATATAATATAATATAATATAATATAATATAATATAATATAATATAATATAGTATATAATATAATACAATATAATATAATATAGTATATAATATAATACAATATAATATAATATAGTATATAATATAATACAATATAATATAATATAGTATATAATATAATACAATATAATATAATATAGTATATAATATAATACAATATAATATAATATAGTATATAATATAATACAATATAATATAATATAATACAATATAATATAATATAATATGATATAATACAATATAATATAATATAATATGATATAATACAATATAATATAATATAATATAATATAATATAATATAATATAATATAATATAATATAATATAATATAATATAATATAATATAATATAATATAATACAATATAATATAATATAATATGATATAATACAATATAATATAATATGATATAATATGATATAATACAATATTGTTAGCATTATCGATGTGGGCCAAAAGAGTATTGCACTGAGCGAAGTAAAGTTAAATAGTATATAATACTTTATTATATATAATGGTTAATACAAAAGTCCCATCTGGGATTACACGTGGCAACATATTCGACGGTTGAGTCGAGACTTCGTTTGTCGCGCGCGCTCGGTGGCCGTTCCCCCACCTTGCCGCAGTCCGGCGGACTCAGTGCCGTATGCACAGGGATTCATACGGGAGACATTGTAACCTCAACAAATATAATATAATATGATATAATATAATATAATATAATACAATATGATATAATATGATATAATACAATATAATATAATATGATATAATATAATATGATATAATACAATATAATATAATATGATATAATATAATATAATATAATACAATATAATATAATATAATATAGTATAATATAATATAATATAATATAATATAATATAATATAATATACTATAATATAATATAATATAATATAATATAATATAATATAATATAATATAATATAATATAATATAGTATAATATAGTATAATATAGTATAATATAATATAGTATAATGTAATGTAATGTAATGTAATGTAATGGAATGTAATGTAATGTAATGTAATGTAATCTAACGTAATGTAATGTAATGTAATGTAATGTAACCTAACGTAATGTAATGTAATCTAACGTAATGTAATGTAATGCAATGTAATGTAATGCAATGTAACGTAATGTAATGTAACGTAATGTAATATAACACGATATAATATAATATAATGTAAACTAATATAATACAAATATAATAAAAATATAATGTTGTACATATTGTAAGTTTTGGTAATTTGATTCTTTATAAATGCTCATCAAGGTTGTATGACTTATTACATATGTTGTACAGTTATTATACATATGTATATTCACTGGGACTTGATCGAACCGAGAGCGGAGCGTTACACGTAGTGTGATTAAGTACATTCGAAAGAAGGGAATAATATTTAAATGGGCAGAGTGTGGACCGTGAGTGGACCAATAGTGTCTATAAAGCCTTATAGTTACAACTATAGAAAACTTCTGTGCATACAAAATACCGAGAACTTTATGACGCTAGAGAAAATATCACTTTAAAAATGATTGTCACATGCTATCCTTTCTTCTAATCTGTTTAGTTATGTCATAAACATTTTCCATTTTATTACAAGTAATATTAAAGGAGATACTTAGTTGTAGGTATAGGATCACAATATGTAGTCTGAACATACAACATCCATATCAATATTGTTTAAAATTTGTAATAGTAAATAAACAGTTTCAGATGAAGAAGACGATGAAGACTTTGATGAAGGTGGTGTAGGTTTAGAAGCTGTCTACAAAGATGGTCTTGAGGTAAGTAAAATATTTCTTATTTTAAGAATAATACGAGCCACTCCATGCTAAGTGATAATGATCACACTTTACACACTCGAAATCACGACTTTGAATGGAATTGCATAAGCTTGTAGAACTCGATGTCTTGATTAGAAAACGTTAACATGGGATGATCGATCTTTTATAAACTGCGTGTGGAGCGCTGCGACTCGTCGCACACCGGTCCAGTGTCGCCAGATGAGGGGAAGAAACACAAATCGAGGGGAACAATGACCCTCTCTCTGCCAGTATTGGAGTGTGCACGACAGAGACGAAATGCGTCACGTGACCAGGCCGCGGCGGAAGCGCGGGGAATAGCGCGGTAGAAGGGGAAATTGCAGTGGGGACACAAGTCTTGATCTGGCGACACTGTACTGGACCACTCGCCCGATCTAGCTGTTCAAAAAGTGTGGACTCCATTTTGACCTTGACAGACTTGATCATCATGCTATGAACCAGCGAACGGTCGCTAGAAGAAGCTTAATTTAGTACAATATCCGGCACATAGGCGGTTTAGATATATTTTCTACGGTGGGCTCTACCGCAAACTTTTGTTTTGTTTTATCAGCAGAAACGGGTATATGAAATGTCGGCCGTAAGAAATAAGAAAAATCGGTAGTAGAGGAAGAGAGAAAAGAAAACTGAAAGAGAAGCTCAGAAACTGAATATGGTTATCACATTTTATTTTTCGCTCCATTGCTGCCGTATTTTAAAAGAACTTTTAGCCTTAGGCTTAGTTCACTCACGGCGGAAACCGTGTGGTTGCAAATCGCGTGGAGCTTATTTACATTAGGCCTAGTTCAGACACGGCGGAAACCGCGCGGTGCTTATTTACATTAGGACCACTTTAGACAAGGCGGAATCCTCGCGTTTTTAATTGTGCGATTTGAACCGCGGGAAAATTGATTGGAGCTAGTCCAGATACGGCGGAGAGGAGAGAGGTTGTGAAGCGATTCACCCTCTCCTGCATATCCGCACGGTCGCTGCCTCTTTCTGATCAACTATCCATTTTCACGCGGTTTAAACCGCGCGGTAGAAAATGTGTGGATTCCGCCGTGTTTGAAGTAGGGCTTGGAAGCTGAGATTGACGAAACCGAGTCCTGCCTGATGGGGTTGATTCTGCCGGCCGCCAACTCCGTAAATGATCCCTTTCGGCATTTAGTCTGCGTATTATATGTATTGTGTAGGCAAACATTAGAATATTTATTTATCAGTATTTGTAATACAATTTTATGATTTCCATACGATTCGCAAGGATTATAAACCATACAAAACGTATAAAGACATTTCCTTCCTACAAAATTCTAAAATTCTAAAATCACAATTCAAAATTCTATCATTCAAAATTCAAAAGTTTATCATTCTAAAATCACCTTTCCTTTTCTACTCGCATTTCTTTCATTTTTATGATTTCAAAATATAAATTTTAAGCGATTTCAATAACGTAACGATAACAAAATATTGTAGTTTAAAATCATGCCATTAATTCAATAGTTGTAACTATAGTGGTGGGTTGAAAGAATCTTTGAAAAGCTAGAAAATCTAGAAAAGCTTCTAGATGCTACATGGCCACGTAGTCTATACCCTAATTCATTTATCAAATCTATTATTTGTTATCAGCTATTTTAGCTACAGAAAACTTATGAAAAGTTTATATTGTTAACTTATATTTCCTTCCTCACTCGGAGGAAGGACGCCGATTCGTCGAACACTCGACAAATCTTCGAGGCAAATTTTGTCGCTGAAAACATTTTGTATGAGATTTTTCAGAGCTGGCCTATTCCACATTATTATTAGATTTATACAGTATTTTAATCAGGAAATCATTTTCAAGCGATTGAAAATGATTTTATGACATGATTGTGAAGTACAAGAAATATTTAATTTTTATTAATATGCGATGGTGGAATTACCTACTCCAAGAGTGATAAAATTTTATCCCCACTACTAGGGGATTCCCTAGTACAGTAAAGTCTTATCTAAGGCAAAACGCGCACTAACATGGTTCGGCCACGACAACGACCACGGCTGGTCGCATGGCGACCAATTTAACATGAACAAGAATGCGCTAACCCGCATCAAGTGAAATGCGGCCTGCTGGCCGTGACAGCCATGGGCTTGTCAATTTTTGCGGCCAGTATTTACACGTATTTGTACGTAGTAACGCGCACGCTGCATGGCCATTGTAACCACACATTTGAAGAATATTTGTCTGGTCGATACGTTACGTGTCTGTGCGAATAGTACCTTAATCCGTTACCGGGTCGGGTATATCGGTGTGAACCACTGCTAATCCAGTTACAAGATTTCTTTATTTTTCATTATTTTTTAATAGGACTTTCACGAACCTATTTGTAGCCTTTTTCTGATTAAAATGACAACACTAAGCACGATATAATTTGAACTGTATGTATTTAGTGGTTTAATTGACGGTATGTAGTAAGTCTTAGACGTAGAGGGGGATAACGAGTGAAAAAAATGAAAAACTGACTAACTTTTTTACTTTCAATTTTCTTCTTATACAACCTTTATTAATATCTGCCGTTGCCTCGCGTTAAAAGGCTTCTTGTACGAAGAGCCCAAAGTCATATGAAAATTTTCGTTGTACGCCATATCTGCAGGTCGTGCTATGCTCCAGCGAGCTGTAGCTCCGTTAACCCTTTTAGTACCCTGCGATTTTTCATGGTGCTTCCAGAAATACTCGGATAAATATGCGGTTTTGAAGATATTTATTAGTTATCATATCTTTCTTAAAAATAAAGATAAATCTCCACTTTTTTTATTTTATTGGAAAATCTATGTAGTGTTACATAGAACATAGACAAAAATTTATTTCCATAGGTTTAAGTTTGTAATTAATGGTGGAAAAAATTTATTTTCTCTGGAAACATTTTCATATTATGAAGAAAGTGAAACAGTTGTAGTTTATGAAATCCAACAACGCATATATCTTTTAAATAAAATATAAGTACATAAGAATTCTATAACAAGTCATTTTTGCACAAATGACGGTGACAACACTTTCCATGTACTCCTTCATTGCACTCATTGTCAGAACATACAGTTCCAGTTTTCGTGCTACACACCACAAAGTTCCTCTCTTTTTTCTCAGGCAGTATGCGAATGAAATGCTGATATTTTTCACTTTCATCCGATTTCCAGCCAACTTCTCAATTATATCAACAGTACAATGATATCTAGTTCATTTTTTCTTATTTGTGTTTACCCTGTATAAAACATCAGTATTTTTCAGTATTTTTGGCACCTATGTTCATCTAGATAGGTGCAAAGCATCTGGTCGGAAATATCAATGCCACCCATATGATTATTGTATTGAGCAATAATTTCCGGTTTTTCTACAATAAAAACATAACGAGGTTTTTTTACTTGGTGATTCCTAGCAAAAGAAATTTCGCGTTTTTAAAAACAGGTCCGTAAAGGGGACACTTGGGTCACTAAATTGGCGAAACTTGGGTCACAATAGATCACTAAAGACTACAACGTATTCAAATTTGAACAAAATCTGACACAGTACTCCAAAAAGTGCCCGATTTCACGTGGAATGACCCAAAAGTGACTTGAAAGAAGAAGCACTGGTTGTTTTTGTGATTTTTTTTTCATGACATGCTGAAGCTAAAATGTCCTTATTCCTAGAATATTCTAATTCACCCACGTGGAAGGGCCTAGCCGATTAAGATGGTCAAAACTGCCCTTAGAGGTTTTTCAATTATTAATGAACCATTCGAAAGCTGACCCAGAAAAACCCCTCTGAGCAAAATTTCAGCCCCCTATCTTGCCCGTGAGGGTAGTTACAGGGTAAATTAGATTTCGCGCTTTTCCACGCATTTTCCACACTCTGATGCTTCCTAAAATTCTGAAAAAATGTGGCATATTTTGGATCCTAAGACAGATTTTTGAGAATTTTTTCAGATTTTTTTCTTGCAAACTGTGGTCGCAAAAAATGAAAAACCTCAAAAAAATCGGAAAAATGTACATTTCTCAAAAATATGAAAACATGCTATTTTGCTGTTTAGTGCCCCGATAAAGTACCATAACAGGCAGTGTCCTCAATTTTTTTAGATTTTTTCTTGTGGGCACTTTTTGTCCAGACAAGAAAAACCGAATTTTTTCGCCGTTTCTGCTATTAGGAGGAAAGTTACACTTGTTGGTTTTATCGCAGGCATATATTAAGTCATTTTAAACATTATTACATCGAAACAAGTAAGTGTTTGACCTAAGAAATGTTTTAAGAGAAAAAATGGATTGTATTTTGTGCGATATATACCAGAATGTTCGGAACGTTTACAACATCGCCGGTTGGCACAGCGGTTATCGCGTCGGACTACGGAGCGGATACGCTGGTGTTCGAATCCCGTCGGTGGGAAAGTTTTTTTTCCATGCGTCATCTTTATTTTTTCAATTTCTTATATGGTTTAGTCATGTGATTTTAATTATATTTTTTAATGTTTTAAAAATATTAAGGTAACATTTTTAACTAACATTTATTTATATCACTCCGATTTTACTTCGAATTTAATGATATTATTTTCTTGATTGATTGATAAGATATTTTCTTGATAAGATTTTCTTTTCCACGATTTCTGCCAGATATGAAATTGCTTGTGAAAATTGGTAAGATTCCGTGAAAGGAATTTTTAAATCTACTTCTGTCATTTCCGGAAAATCAAGAGTATCTACCGAGGATACTGTTTGAAATGGAGTCTTTTTGCAGTTCCAATTGTTTCCAATTTTTGGAAAGGTTTTGTTGTCTACTTGTTTGTGTAGAAGCTGGTACTTTTGACCTAGTATACTATGAATTGCCTCTGAATCCCACCGAAAATAATGAACTTCCTGATCCGTATCATAAATGTCCACAGAACAAGTCTTTCATTCAAGTAACTATAAACGGGAATTACTTCCTCATGTACCTTACAATAAAGAGGAATGGCTTAGGCTTATTTGTACCTGATACCTCACTTTCAAAATAGTGGTAGTATGTAGCCCTTTTCTCTCAATTTGACAAAAACCAATACTTTGCTGCGTGTTATTTATTCAGAGTTCTTCTTATTTCCTCCCTAATTTCTGAAGACGCAAGGCTTAGAAACTAGATTAATGAATTTTAATATTAAGAATGTTAAACAGGACTGCAATGATGAACATATACAATTAAAGAATCGAGGAAATAATAGATACTGCGAAACTATTTTTGTATGTATTTTAGTTAAAAATGTTACCTCAATATTTTTAAAACATTAAAAAATATAATTAAAATCACATGACTAAACCATATAAGAAATTGAAAAAATAAAGATGACGTATGGAAAAAAAACTTTCCCACCGACGGGATTCGAACACCAGCGTATCCGCTCCGTAGCCCGACGCCCTAACCGCTTTTTTTTTTTTTTTTGTAACAATGTGTTTATTGTGCCAATAAATACAATATATACAGCGGGTACAATAAACTTAAACACAAAAAAAAGTATAGCAAATATAAATGTTTGATATATAAACTAAAGGCTCGGAGTTCCGGGCACGCACGGTTTAATATTATGATTATATCTATATGTACACTGCACTTATTGCAACTATTAACACTTAGACTAAGTATGGCTTAACTTAGTTAGGGATACGTATATGTATATGTACAGAAAGGCACGGGTTGGGAAAAACTGTACAATCTTTGGTATTATGGGTTTGTTTTGGTAGTGTTTAGTAGGTTATATCTATGACTCTACTTGTAGTATAATCTAATTAAAA
This sequence comes from Halictus rubicundus, assembly GCF_050948215.1. Taxonomy (NCBI): domain Eukaryota; kingdom Metazoa; phylum Arthropoda; class Insecta; order Hymenoptera; family Halictidae; genus Halictus; species Halictus rubicundus. The sequence continues at coordinate 267,114 of NC_135156.1, read as the reverse complement.
AATACTGAACGGTGTGTATTGCGGGTGCTTATGCTACCTTGTTGTTACTACTATTAGTTATTGCACTGTTAATTTACATTTTAGGTCGGGGATTATTTGTACATTTTTGTTCTTTGATGTAATTAATTTTTGTACGCAACTTTTATTTCTAAAATTTAACGGGAGGTAACGGTTGAGCTTTTTATTACTAAGATACTACATAAAGGTATTTAAAAATATAATTTGATACAGCATTTAAAATTAGATAACATATATGTAAAAATATAATTTGTAAAAATATAATTTCTCTCCCCGACGGGGAATCGAACCCCGGTCTCCCGCGTGACAGGCGGGGATACTGACCACTTTTTTTTTTTTTTTTTTTGTAACAATGTGTTTATTGTGCCAATAAATACAATATATACAGCGGGTACAATAAACTTAAACACAAAAAAAGTATAACAAATATAAATGTTTGATATATAAACTAAAGGCTCGGAGTTCCGGGCACGCACGGTTTAATATTATGATTATATCTATATGTACACTGCACTTATTGCAACTATTAATACTTAGACTAAGTATGGCTTAACTTAATTAGGGATACGTATATGTATATGTACAGAAAGGCACGGGTTGGGAAAAACTGTACAATCTTTGGTATTATGGGTTTGTTTTGGTAGTGTTTAGTAGGTTATATCTATGACTCTACTTGTAGTATAATCTAATTAAAAAATACTGAACGGTGTGTATTGCGGGTGCTTATGCTACCTTGTTGTTACTACTATTAGTTATTGCACTGTTAATTTACATTTTAGGTCGGGGATTATTTGTACATTTTTGTTCTTTGATGTAATTAATTTTTGTACGCAACTTTTATTTCTAAAATTTAACGGGAGGTAACGGTTGAGCTTCTTATTACTAAGATACTACATAAAGGTATTTAAAAATATAATTTGATACAGCATTTAAGATTAGATAACATATATGTAAAAATATAATTTGTAAAAATATAATTTCTCTCCCCGACGGGGAATCGAACCCCGGTCTCCCGCGTGACAGGCGGGGATACTGACCACTATACTATCGAGGACGGGACGCTGTTTTAATATTTGTTATTATTACTTATAATTGCTATCTAGGTTTGGAACCACCAGAACTTCTCTGGGTCTTCCTTCGCGACGATCTCTTTGTCGTATTTTGTTAACTTATATCTAAAGCGCATTTCCGGATGGTCGAAGGTGATGTTACTGTCGTAGAGTAGTCTTTTGTCGTATGTTTTTCTATTGTAATGATATATGATCGGTTGTTTGTAGTTGTCTTGTATGAGTCCGTTGCTGTCGAAGTGTATGAATGATTCTGGGGGTGTATATCCTGTATGTCTAGTTGATTCGTGGTATTGTGGGTAGGGGTAAGCTGATGGGTATATGTGGCTATTTTCTTGGATATTGGGAACGTTCACCCAATGGTTGCGAATGAGTTTGAGTGTAAATATGTCGATTCTGGGCATTTTTGCCATTTCGTAGAGTCTATGATTGCTGTATAGTTTGGTGTAGTTGGATTCGGGTGTCCTGTATTTATTTAAACATGCTCTTATGCATTTACGTTCGAGAAGCCTGAGTTTTTCCATGGTGCTTGCGCTTATGTTATACCATATTGGTGCACCGTATGTCAGTATTGGCCGTACTAGAAGCTTGTAGCACAGAATTTTGACATTCGTAGTTAGGTCTTTACAGTAGAATAATCTCTTATTTGCTAGGAAGGCTTTCTGAGCTTTGTCTATTTGTATGTCTATGTGGTTGTTGTAATTTAATTTAAAGTCTAGGTGTACGCCTAAGTAGCGAACCACGTTTTTATGGGGGATTTTTACTGACTTATTGTTGGAGTCATGCAAGTGAAAATCTTTGGAGTATTTTCTGACGTCATAATTGGCATCGGAGATTGTGGAGATGTAAGGTCGGAAAAGTATTGTTTCGCATTTATTGACGTTAATTTTAAGTTTCCATGTATGAAAATAGTCTTGGATTTTATCAAATGTTTCTTGTAGCTGTTTCTGTATTACCGAGGGTTTGTTGTTGTTGACGTATATTAATAGGTCATCTGCAAAAGCTATTGCTTTTTTGTGTGGTTCGCTATTTAAGCCGTACATTTGTAAGAGATCGCTTATGTATATGCTAAACAGGATTGGGGAATTGACGGTGCCTTGTTGTAGGCCGTTTTTTATGTTAAATATTTTCGTGGAGGTGTTGGTCCCCTCTGTTACACGAAACGATTTTCCGTGTAACATGTTCCATAGCATTTTAATCAAGTGAGGGGGAAAATTTTTCTTCAGCATTTTGAAGAAGAGTCCATCCAGCCAGACTGTATCGAATGCTTTTTCAAGGTCGATGAATACCGCCCCGACACAGTCACCTGCGTTTCTTGCCCAACATACGTATGTCGGAGGTAAACTTTGTTATAGCGTGGATGGTAGAATGTTTGAATCTGAAGCCGAATTGTGTTTCGGGGATGATACTATTGTCTATGCAAAATGTGTTTAATGAGTTGTTGATGGTGGTTTCGAATATTTTGCTTATATTGGGCAAGAGACTGATGGGTCGGTAGCTGGTCGGTTCGGCACCATCTTTACCTTTTTTCTTCAAAGCCACCACTTTCGCTGTTTTCCAGGCTATCGGAAAGTAAGCGCGGTTTAGGCAGTTATTGAATATTACTGCGTAGTAGTATATATACCGAAGGGGTAGCCTTTTTAGTGCTGTGTTAGGTATACTGTCGAAACTGGAGGATTTTTTATTATTCAGGTGTTTGAATGTATCTTGTAATTTGAAGTAGGAGGTGAAGAAATTTGTTGGGATTATGTCTGTGTTCGGATTTGATGCGGTATTTTCGTCATGGAAGGTGCATACAGTTTTGTTGTTACGTACGTCTTCGTCTAGTTCGGTTCGTATTTTTTGTACTTTCTGTTGAATTATGTTTGTTAGTTCATGTTTGCCCATGTGCGAGTTCTGTGTGTGAGCCGCTTCGAAATATGCCCCTAATACGTTTAGTTTGTCTTGTGTGTCTGTGATTAGAAAGTTGTTCTTTTCGTCTGTCTGTACGTTGTTTAGGTTTATGTTGGCGTTTATTATATCTGTTTTTGTGTTAGGAATTTTTAAAGTGTCTATATTGTTTTTGTGTTTCGGTCGGAAGATATTGTTTATCGATGGAAAGAGCTCGTTGGATTTTTGCGTGGAGATTTGAGAGATTCTGTGTTTCCAGTAATCACTTGTCGAATTTTGAAAGGCTTTTTTAATCTCGTATCTTGTGGTTTTTAGAAGTTGTTTGAGTGTGGCTATAGTAATGTCATGTGCACTAGTGTAATTTGAGAATCTTGTTAGTCTATTTAAGAGTGTCAGTAAGTGGCTTTTTCGTTTTCTTAATTTTATTATTTCTGTCGTAATGTATCTGTCTGTCGAGTCGAAGTTGGTGTTGGCCTGTGGTACTGCTACGTCTATTGCTTGTGTGATATTTGTGTTGAGCTGTTCAATGTATTTGTCGATTTCGTCTATTGTAAGGTTTCTATTATTCGGCATGTCTATTTTACCGTTTTGTTCTAAATGTGAGGAGAATTCTGTCCAGTCGGCTTTATAGTAATTATATTTTATATTGGGGGTTGCTTCGTCTATTTCCAGGTAGTCGTGGGTACGTATGGATATTGTTATTTTTACTGCTTTATGGTCGCTGTCATAGTCGGTGGAGTCGAGTCTGTTATGTACGGGTGTGTCGTGAAATTGTAGCCTGTTGTCGGCTATGCAAATGTCTATGAAGGCACCACTTTTGGGGAAGGATGGTGTTAATGTGTGAAGTAGGGAGATTCGGTAAGTTATCTCGTTGCGCGATATCCAATTCAGAAGAGCTACGCCTCTATGGTTATTGATGGGGTTGCTCCACGCGGCGTGTTTGGCGTTTAAATCGCCCGCGAGGAGGTAGTAATTATTGTTTTTCTGTAATTCTAGTTGTTCAAATAATGATTGTAGTTCGGCCATGAATTCTTTTTTACAGCTACTAGTCGCGTATCCAGAGATTATAAATAAGTTATTATTATTTTGGAACTTTATCTTGATTGTGGTGGCTTCGAAGGTGGCATTCTCTACGCCGCCCCGCTGGATGGACTTGAATTTAATATTATTTCTGACTAGGATGCCTGTTCCCCCAGCCTGTTTAGCATTGGCTCGGTCGTTTCTTAGGAATGTATAATTTTTAAACCTAATTACATGTCTAGGACTTAACTTAGTTTCACAAAGAAGGACCACATCCGGATCGTTGGACGCTAGATACTCTGCAAGAGATGCCCTTCTTTCATACGATATTAGTGAATTTACGTTAATTTCGGTGATTTTAAGTCTATTGCATCGAAGTTTCTCCGCATTGTTTTGCCGTGTGTAGTTGGTCGTGGAGGAATTGAATGTTAAAATTCGAGATCTAGTGCATGGGCGATGAGGTTGATTTTATTGCTGTTCGATTCTAGTTGTTCAAGGAATCGGGACATTTGGATGTTTACGGCGGACTCTATTGTTCTTTTAATTTGATCTAATAATGATGGGTTTTGGTCTGTTTTCTGTGGTTCGGGGGTGGGTGGCTTCGGGGTGCTGCTTTCTTTTAAAAGCGAACTGAATGAAACACCGGGTTTGATGAATCTATTTTTGGCTTGATGACTTTTCTCTATTTTTTCTTTGGTTGCTAATTTTTTTTCTTCAATCTTTAACTTGATTTCTTTGATTTTTGGGCATCCCCTGTACGAGGCTGGATGCCCGAAACTTTTGCAATTAATGCAGTATGGGCCTGTAGAGTCCTGGCTACCTGACGGTTCGGCGGAGCGTGGGCATTCACCCGGGTTGTGGGGCACGTTGCATTTGACACAACGGTAATCTAGATTGCAATTGGAAGCCACGTGTCCTATTCTTTGGCATCTCTTGCATTGGATGCGGTCCTTCTTTCTGATTTTTTCCCATTTCACCGCGTTGTATAGGACTGTCTGTATCTGTCTTAAGTTGTTTGTGTTACTGTCTGGCGAGAGTTGGACAATAAATATCGGAAGTACGCGGTTGTTTTCTGCGGCGCGTTTTGTGTTAAATTTTTTGACTGCAACGAATTTAAGTTGGTCTATTTGCTTGGCTTGAAGAGCTTCTAATACTTCCTGGGTCTCAAAGTGACCCTCTAGGTTTTTTAATAGAACTGTTATATTTTTTTCCGACTTTGGTGTGTACGTAAAGAATTTAATGTTATTTTTCTTGATAATGTCGCAAGCTATTTTGTGATTTTCTATTGTGTTCGTTTGTAAGATTTGCTTGTTGTTGTTTATTCGTTTAATGTGGAAGTCTTTAATGGTTTGTTTTAGTGAATTTACTATCTCTTTGTTTGAGTCTATGTGTAAAATGATCGGTGGGGGTTTTTGTCTGTTCGTATTGTCGGTAGTTTTTACGTCCGTGAGGGTTTTGGATTGTCCGAAATGTGTTTTATGCGTGTCTGTACCTGTCTTTTGTCTCTGGTCGGTGTTTACGCTGTTCGGGAATTGTTTCGGCCTTGGCTGGGGGATGCCGGTGCCTGGCTTATTGTTGGCTGGTCGCTTGTTTCGTGGATTGGGGTTGTTGGGGTCCGGCTTATCTTCTGCCGGTCGCTTCAGCGGTGTCGTGGTCACGGTCGGTTTTCCTTTTTCCCTCGATGAGGGGACCTTCATCCAGGTCCCATTGTCCTCCTTGGCGTTGTTTTCCAGGTCGGTTCTGCTCGCGTCCATGGGCTCCGGTGTGGTGGTGCATTCCCTTGCTTCGGTGGTGTTTAATTTGTCTGTTGCTTCCTTTAATTGCAACGACAATTTTTCCACAATTATGAGGAGGTTCCTGTTTGAGCTCAGCAGCTCCTCGTATGATGGAAGGGTTTCCATTTTCTTCTCCTCTGGTTTCGATGAATTGGTGGGCACTGTTGATGGTTCCTTGTCCTTGGTCCTTAGGATGCTGGAGATTTTTGGCGTCGGGTTTAGTCTTTTCGCGTTCTTTTTCATTATTGCACTTTTGATATGAAGTGCAAATGCTTCATTGGAAAGCGAGTCTAGACTCGTGATGGTGCGATGCGCTGTCAGTGCGTGGAGCACCTTTTCCGCTGTCTTTTTATTACTTTTTGTTGAATCACATGGTTCACTCGCTTTTTCTTCTTCATGTGTGTGTGAATTAATGTTAATTTCTTTCGAAATTTTGCTTTAACTTCACTGTTCCGGCGCTTTATGCGTTTCGCTTTCGCGTTACTGGCACTGTTCACGCACTTCGGTGTAGTATCCCTTGTACTAGCTGGGTCGTACCTGCGTCGTTGTCCTTTCGGCTCTCTCGGCACGTCCTACCCCAACGAAGGTTCGAGGGATACTGACGCCCTAACCGCTGTGCCAACCGGCGATGTTGTAAACGTTCCGAACATTCTGGTATATATCGCACAAAATACAATCCATTTTTTCTCTTAAAACATTTCTTAGGTCAAACGCTTACTTGTTTCGATGTAATAATGTTTAAAATGACTTAATATATGCCTGCGATAAAACCAACAAGTGTAACTTTCCTCCTAATAGCAGAAACGGCGAAAAAATTCGGTTTTTCTTGTCTGGACAAAAAGTGCCCACAAGAAAAAATCTAAAAAAAATTGAGGACACTGCCTGTTATGGTACTTTATCGGGGCACTAAACAGCAAAATAGCATGTTTTCATATTTTTGAGAAATGTACATTTTTCCGATTTTTTTGAGGTTTTTCATTTTTTGCGACCACAGTTTGCAAGAAAAAAATCTGAAAAAATTCTCAAAAATCTGTCTTATGATCCAAAATATGCCACATTTTTTTCAGAATTTTAGGAAGCATCAGAGTGTGGGAAATGCGCGGAAAAGAGCGAAATCTAATTTACCCTGTAACTACCCTCGCGGGCAAGATAGGGGGCTGAAATTTTGCTCAGAGGGGTTTTTCTGGGTCAGCTTTCGAATGGTTCATTAATCATTGAAAAACCTCTAAGGGCAGTTTTGACCATCTTAATCGGCTAGGCCCTTTCCTTTTAAAACATTCCGGTAGAAATTTTTTATTTTTGCGTACAGTTTCTGTGACGTATGTCTGTAGAAGATAAATGTCTCGAACGAGTGGAACTGAATTGAAATAGTAGTCCATAAACACATGGTATTCTTTATTAAGATAATTGCCAGTTTTCAACAAAACCCGGCTGTATAACCCGAGCCTTTATCTTTTATTTCTTGCCTAACCTCTTCGCTCCTACTGCCTTTACATAGATTTTCTCACATATATTCTTACAATAATATCTCAGATAAAACTCGGTGGAACATATACAGGGGGTCCATCTATAAATATCCGAGCCAATATTTCGTAACTGGTTGAAGTTATGAAAAAGTTTAATAAGACAAATTTGCACGGTTTTACGTCTGCTATAATGTGCATGTAAAATATTTTTTTTCCTCGTGACCTTTGCAAGTTATGCACGTCATCATTGTTTTTTTAAATTCATATTTCTATTTTTTTACACATTTATGGAGTGGGAGACATTTGCAGTTAAAATCATATTAGGTAAAAAATTGATATTATGCATTGTTTACGAGATAATCGTCATCTGAGGTATTGCAGAAGTAAACTGAATTGTAAGTATTTTTGAATTTGTTTTGGAATGTCAAGGAGGTTGAGAAAGTATACAAATAATTTTTTTATGAAACATTTATTATTAACTCATAAATTGCTCGAAACTTTTACCATTATGGTCGATACAATATTCAACACGTTTTATAATATTTCTCATTGTTGCTTTCAATAGCTATACGTATCTTGCTACATAGAGCTTCTACATTTTCCGGAAAAGTAGCATAGACAGGGTCTCTGATGTATTCCTAGAGGAAGAAGTCACAAGGCGTTAAATCCGGAGATCTGGGTAGCCACGCACATTAGTACCTATCCAACAATTAGGAAATTTGTCATTCAAAAAATTGACTACAGTACGCGTATTGTGGGCGGAGCATCATCTTGTTGATAAATAATATTTGGAAAAGTGGGTAATGGAAGATTGCTTAAATATTCTTGTAAAGTTGTTTGCAAGAATTGCAAATATCTGTCACCATTAAGATGACCATAAAAAAAGAAGGGTACAATAATTTTATTATCAATGATTCCGCACCATACGTTCACTGAAAATCTACGTTGAAAACCTCTACCTCTTGTCGTATGTGGGTTCACATCGGACCAAGTATGCGTGTTGTGTCGATTTTCCATACCCCAATTTGAAAAACAAGATTCATCTGACCACAATATCTTTTTAAGAAAATTAATATCATTACGATAATTTAATCGAAGCCAATGACAGAATATACTAATCCTAAATTATGGATGTACGTCTGTTTTTAATGAAACTTTACCCTTAGCACTTGAATGGCGACTGTAAGGCGCCACTAAAAATTGCTGCATCATTATTCAAAATATTTTTTACATTATTAAATTTGTGTGTATTTAATAAATTACTAAACATTTCAGTATTGCACGAATAAATTGCGCCATTTTCGTATGTATAACACGAAAAAAAATATAGCAGGGTAATTTTCTAGGTTGGAAAAAATGTTTTGTTTTGGAGTTAAAATAGCTTCGAGTGCATATGGTTAATAGCACATTTGTGCCGTTCTCTTCATCTACTATTCTGTTTATACGCCCTTGCCTTACGAATGAACCATTCCGACGTAAATTATCTTCAATTCGTCTAAACGTACGACTGTTTGCTATTTTCCGTTCTGGATACTTTTGTTGATATAATAAGTGAGCTTCATTTCTATTACGATAATATATCATGAAAAAATTATTTGTATACTTTGTCAACCTCTTTGTCATTCCAAATCAAATTCAAAAAACTTACAATTCAGTTTACTTCTTCGATACCCCAGATGCCGATTATCTCGTAAACAATTCATAATATCAATTTTTTACCTAATATGATTGTAGCAGCTAAACAGCGGCGGAAAAAAGCCAGCGTTTTTTCCTCAGCAGCGGGCAAGAAGGAGAACACACCGCGTCTTTCTCCTTGTCACCGGGTCAGCTGCTAGCCCAAAACATAAACGCAATGCGAATAAAAGTCGACAGGTTATCGAACCCAAGCCGCGTAGACAAAGGTCCCACGTCTCTCCCCGCTACACCGCAAGCGAAAATATAACACCACGCAACTGTCAACGCGACACAGATTACCGAGCATTCGCAAGATTATCGGGACATTCACGCGATCTATTGTAAAGGCTTATACCTCCGTTTCACACGTTTTATAGTTGAACAAATAAAGTGTAATTGTATTTTATACTGTCTCCGATCATTTCCACATGATTTTGGCTGCAAATGACTCCTACTTCATAAATATGTAAAAAAATGGGGATATGAATGAACAACAATGATGACCTGCATGACTCGCAGAGGTCACGAGTAAACTTTTTTATAACTTTGTTACGTATGGAGACGTTCTCCACGTTTATTTCGATTAGAATTTCTAATCTCTTTTCTGAGAACGAAAAGTGTCCCAACAGGCCCCTTTTATTAACGAAAGATACTGTATGCCTTCCTTATACCAAAATCTCTAGACACTCCCTTCTGGCATCCGTTAATCAATATTCTGATAGGAAATAGCCCGGATAACCTTCATTAACCCCTTTTAACGAAAATCTAACCGAGGCCTGCTTTTCATTAGAAGTGACAAAAAATGTGACTGTGACCCTACGCGACATCAAATCTTAAACAGAGTACCCCTTTCATTTTCAAGGTATATAAACCCATTCATTTTCATCCTCTTCGGTTAGTCGAGAAGCGGTTCAGTCAAGATTCAGACGCGGTTCAGTACTCGTGCAGTCACGTCGCGTCAAGTCTAGTGAGATCGGGTTAAAGTCCCTTTCGAATCAATTCATAACCTTATAGATTCCGTTAGTTCGGTATATATTCTATTTGGCATTCAACAATCGCCATCTAACCCCGCATTGCCAGTGCGTCAACACCGTGCAACATAGGTAAACAATTCCTCTAATTGTACATTTATTATATTCATTCGCGACACAAACAACAACACTTGTAATAATTTCAATTCAGAATAAATTGTCTTGTTTGTTAACTCGCGTACCCTTAATTATTGCCTAAAATCCTAATATAATAATTGAACGTTCCCACACGATACAATCTAACCGCTCGGATTGTATCAATTAAATTATATAGAAGTTACGAGGCTTACTAATACTTAAATTCAATTCAACAAAGATTTCTCCAACCTAGTGGCTCCTAGATTTCGCATTGAGTGCGTCCACGAAATTATACCATCCTAGCGGATCCCCGATTTCGCATTGGGTTCTTCCGTATCCTAGCAGCTCCCTGATTTCGCATCAGGTGCGTCCGCGCTGTTATACAACCTCCTTTCGTATCGGGTTCGCCGCGTGTTCCCTAGTGACTCCCCGATTACGCATCGGGTGCGTGCACGAAGTTTCATCTTCCTAGTAGCTCCTCGATTTCGCATCGGGTGCGTCTGCGTTTGACACCAACCTCCCAGAGGTTCCCTGATTTCGCATCAGGTGCGTCCTCGACGTCAACTATCCTAGCGGCTCCTCGATTTCGTATCGGGTGCGTCCGCGTACCTAACTATCAATTGAAACCATATTCCTGGGGTAAAAATCCCCTCGTCGGCCTCTCGCGTCGCTCATAGCCCTGGCTCGTAACAACTTCAACTAGTTATGAAAATATTTGCTCGGACATTTATAGACGGGCACCATGTATATGATTGTGTTCAGGAAACGTGTTTTCTAATATAAAAACGTATTTTGTGAAAATAGAGTGTCATTAGGAGTGTTAAAATTCTATTGAAAACGGTATGACGAAATATCAAATGGGTTAAGTTGCAAAATTCTAGTCTAATTTTTTGAGAACATATTTTCGAGATGTTAAGCTGTATATAAAAACAAAAAATATTTTTCATTTTCCAAACTTGTTACACGAGAAGTCCCCCTTAAAAGGGTTCTACGTGGGATAGCGCGGAGTGTTCCCCGTGGCGGAAAGGGATCTCATAAGAAAGTGCGACACGAGATTACGGCTTTTAGATGGATTTAATCATGAGATAAAATATTACATTTGTCGGTGGATGCCGACAGCGGTCAATTACAAGCAGGGCGCGTTTGACAAAATCTAACGCCGAATGGTCAGCACGGTCGCGCGAATACTCCCGCACCAACTTTTCACGCGTCGAAGACGCCAGCCAGCTTAATGTTCGGGGCTTTCTAACGATGCGTTACACGCGGTTTCCCTGCCAAATTCCGAAATATTACGCGACTTTACTTTTCTGTAGATTATTGCCGTCAAAACGAATCGGAAGATGCAATAGTATCTCTCGCGGCGTCCGCGTCCCATCACGGTAACGTCCAAAAGATGACGCGGACCCCGTGAATCCGCGGAATTCGCGTTTGACTCGACGACATACAACCGTCGCAGGACGGTCACGCGGCCTCCGCTATCCAATCGGATTCGTGTTTAACCGTTTGACTGCTAAGCAATTCTTGCAAGAACGCACGAAAACTGCGGGACATATTTTGACTTGATGTTGTCAAATAAAACACTCTCATTTAGACAAATATCAATCAATATCAGACTACGTTCACTCCCACGGAGCAACAAAGACACACTGAAACTCGCAGCGCAAAAGCGCTGCGTCGCGGTTTTCGAGACAAATGAACGCAGCGCTTTTGCGCCGCGTAGCAGTCAAACGGTTAACTCGGCTGCGTACAATCGATGAATGGCGGTCATGTGGCCCCCGCGAATTTGCGGCATATCTCACTACACATTTATGCCACGATGTACGAAAAATTCCTTTAGCAAAACTGCAAATTAGGAGGAAATTGATATTATTAATCATTTAACAATCATTTAACAATTATTTTTATGCATAAATATTGTTAATTTTTTTCAAATTTATTAATTTTATTGTTAAATTTCATTTTTTGTGAATAATTACCATTAAATATACTTTAGTAACCAAATTTAGATTTTTGTAAAAAAATTTTGCTATGGCCGCACTGTCTAGAGTGACAAAAATCGAAAAATATTACATCAACTGTAAGTGAGTGTTGCAATAATAATTCTGTGTAATGGAAAGTGATTACCAAGATATATGCATTCTTTTCACATTTAATAAAGTAGATTTATTTCTTGTACAAATTTTCAAAGATGGTTTTGTTTATTAATTGTATATAAAACTTCAAATTAACATATAACAAGAACGGCAAAATATATCCTGAGATTCATACATATTCGGATATATTGCTTATTCTGGTTTAAGAAGTTTGTAGTTTTGTTTGCAACTAACTGCTACTTTTAATTTTATAAACTTTTTAAGCGGGATCACACCTTTCCTTTAGGATCTATCGTGGAAAATTTGTTAATTGCTTTTTAAATTTATTAATTTCATTGTTAAATTTCATTTTCTGTGAATAATTAACAAAACACATATACATTCGTAACGAAAGTAGTAGTAAATAGATTTATTTTTTGCCTTTCGGCCTCAAAATGGGGTTACATGTGTTTGTGTGTGTATGTGTGTCTGGGTTTAGTTTATTGTGGTTTCAATTAGTCTTCCTCCTTCCTCTTGGTCTTCTGCCCTTCTCCTTTTTTCAAGTACCGTACGCATCCACTCGGTTCCTTCTTCTTCTCCCTTTAGTATCTCTCTTATCGTTACGTTTTTTCTTGTCAGCTGTTTGCATTCTCTGATCATGTGGTCCAGCGTTTCTCTTTCCCCTTTGCATAATCTACATACTGTCTCATTTTCTTCCTTCCAGTATTTGTTTCCCCGCTCTTCATTTCCACATCTGAACCTTGCGATCATGCTCTGGTCTCTTCCTTTGTAATCACCATTTAGGTATTTTGCTCGCTCGCTGTCCCTTATTAGTATATAATTCACGCAGTATCTGCCCTCTAATATTCTATCATACTGCCATTGTACCTGCTCTGCTCCGTCTCTTTGTGCTAATTCTTCTGCAAACTCTCTTCCTCTCCCTCTCTCTGTTTCTATTTCCTGGGTGTCCAACATTTTTAACCTATAGTATGAATCTCTCATTTCCTCCCATTTCGAATTTTTCTCATCTTGCTTCGCGTCTATTTCTCTCCAGCATTCGTGGACTATTTTATTCTTGTTCAACCGTTTCGTTTTTCTTCATATTTTACTGCTCTTTTCCCCGCTTCTATCCTTACTTTGCCTGTTTTAGTTTCCTCCAAAATTAGATAAGCTGGTGTAGTAAAGTCCAAACCTAACGTTCATCTTATATATTTCTCCTGTATTTTCTCTACTTTCTCTGCTTCCATCCATCCCCAGACTTCTGACGCGTACAGTAAGATGCTTTTCACTATGCTTCTAAATATTCTCATTCTTCTCTCAAAATTATTTTTGAACCTTCTTTGTCCAATTCCCCATATCTGCGCCATTGCTATTCTCGCTTTCTTTGTAACTTCCCTTATATGCATCTCTCTGCCCCCGTTTTTCTGGAAATTATACCCTAAGTATTTGAATTCCTTCACTTCTTCTAGACTATTGCCTGACCAGTCCCACTCTTCTCTCTTTTTCTTTCCTCTTCCTTTATGAAAAATCAGCACCTTTGATTTTCCTGCGTTCATTTGCAACCCTTTCCTATCAAGGTATTTTCCAAATCGTCTTATCATGGCCTTAAGATCCTTTGGCTCATTTGCTAGTAGCGCTATGTCGTCCGCGTATGCTAGAGTCCAGATTTTTTCTTTTCCTACTCTGACTCCTCCTGCTTGGTTTTTCCTCATATTCTCCTCCAGATCCGCTATGTAAATTCTGAACAACGTTGGGCTCAGTGGGCAACCCTGTCTTACCCCTTTTGTCGTCCAGAATTTCGATGACAGTTCTCCGTTTACTTTTATAGTATTTCTTGTTTCTCTGTAAATTTCTCCGATTCTCGTCCTCAATCGTTTACTTATTTCCTTTCTTTTCATAATCTTTTGGAGTTTTACTCTATCTACTTTATCAAATGCTGCGCTTAGGTCTGCAAAAAAGGTGTACAGCTTTCCCCCTTTTTTCTGTATTTCTCTGTTGGATACATAGTTCAGAATAAAAATATTATCTATCGTTGACCTTCCGCTCCTGAATCCTGCTTGTGTTTCTGGTATTATGTTGTTTTTCTCTAATTCCTCTTTTAACCTTTTTTCCAAGACCATAGCATATATTTTGTAAGCTGTGTTTAGGATCGTTATTCCCCTGTAATTTGTCACCTTTTCTCTGTCTCCTTTTTTGAATATTGGTGAAATCACCCCTTCTTTCCACCTCTCCGGGAGTCCTTCTCCTTTCCACACTTTATTGAAAATTTCTGTGATCCTTTTGACTATTTTCTCGTTTCCGTAAATCCAGACTTCATTTTCTATTCTGTCTTCCCCTGCTGCTTTCCTCTTTTTTAATTTCCTGATTTGTTCTTTTACTTCTGCTTCTGTTATTTCCTCTTCCTCTTCTCCCTCCGTGTTATCTGTTTCTTCCTTCTCTCCTATTTCTTGTTTATCGTCTACGCCCTCTAGCAATGTTTTGAAATGCTCCTTCCGTTCTTCTAAATCTATTTTATTGCTGATTCCTATTCTTTTCTTTCTTTCCTTGTTTATATATTCCCATATTTGTTTTTCTCCCTTTAATTGCCTTATCTCCTTCTCTAAGTTTTCTTGTAATTCCCTTCTTCGTTCTTCACACTCTTTTTTGTATTCCCTTCTTCACTTCTGGTAATCTTCTTTGTTTCCTTTTCCCCTTCTCCAGCACCTCAGTGCTTTCCTGGCTTCCCTTTTCTTCTTTGTACAATTCGAATTCCACCACTTGAAGCTGCCCAGTTTCCATTTCTTGATTTTAATTTCCTCTTTCTGTACTGCGTTATTTATCTTTTCGACCATTTCTTCTACCATATCATTTATCTTCGTCCTATTAAAGTTTATTTTGCTCAATTCCGATTGGAACGCCCTCTTACCTTCCTCTGTCCAGACTCTTCTCTCTCTCAGTCTCTCCTCCTGTTTTCCCTCCCGTTCTTTCCGATTATTTCCTCTATATAATTCCACAATCAGCGGCATATGGTCCGACTCGACTCTTTCTCCCACTGTGAATTTCTTGATATCTTCTTTCGCCTCTACATTTGTTATTATATAATCAATTACCGTGCTCCCTCTCGGCCCCGTATATGTATACTCCCCTTCTTCGTCTCCCTCTGTGTTCCCATTTAGAATATTCCATCCTCTTTCCTCAATTACCTCCAATAATAACTTTCCCTCCGTATTTACCACTTTATCTTTTGATCTCCTAGCGCCATGCTTTTCTTCTATACTAATATCTCCCCCCTCTCGACCGATTCTTGCATTGTAATCTCCACCGATTATTAGTTTCTCCACCTCCATCCCTCCTATTATCTGGTCTAACTCTTCTTTCGTCTCCTTCATACTCCCGCTGTAGACTGTTATTATTCTCCATTTTTCGTTACGTATCTTTATCCGTCTTTCTTAGATGTGTTCCGTTCCCCCGGTCCCTTCCTCCTCTTCTATCCCTTTTCTTATATCTGTAATAATTCCTCCTATTGCTCTTCCCTTCTTTTTCTCTCTGGTGGCAAATTTGCATTTCCATGAAAATTCCTGTGGCAATTTGTCCTTCAGTCCATCCCATTTTTTCTCCTCTACCCATGTTTCTACTAGTCCTATTACATCGAGTTCTTTTAAGAAATCTAAAAACTGTTTGTCTTTGTTGTATAATCCTGCTACATTCCAGTATCCGATTTTAATTGTGTCCATCCCTCTTTGATTTCTTACCTCTTTCCCAGATCTGCGTACCCCCTCTCCCCGCATGTCTGCACCCGCATGCACGTAAGGGGCGAGTGTTAGTACTGCCTTTTGCCGTGTTTTCCTTGTCCTTCCAAGTTCAGCGATCCTCCAATGGCTTAGAGGTTCACCGAACTTGACCTGCTCCAAAAATTTACCTGCTTCAGTCCGCCCTCCTCTTTCCAGATAAATGTCTTGTCGTTAATTTTTACTTTTCTGTACCCAACTTTCACCGTTGCCCCTTGCTCCCTTTCCGTCTTGGCAATATCTTTAATATTTCTTTGTATCTCTCTTTCCTTTTTCGTCAGGTCATTATCTATAAACAGCCTCTTATCTTTTAATGTATTTTTCTTTAGCATCACCTCTCTTTTCTGTTGCCAGCTCTTTATCTTCGCTATCAGCAGCTTTCTTCCCTCTCCCCTTCCTACCCAGTATGCTTCCTCGATTTCTGCCTCCAGCTGCAATTCTTGCCTTAGCACATACTCTGCCGTTTCCTTCGGTGTCTCCTTAAACGGTAGATCTTCTCCCCGTATTGTGATATTATTCTTTCTCTCTCTTTTCTCTCTAGCCTCTTCCTTCTTTTCTAGCCCCTCCAGTCTTCCTGCCAACCGCTCTGTCTGTTCCTTCTTGGCCTCCAGTGCTTCTATCTTTCCTTTCATTTCTTTCCTTTCCATTTCCCATATCTCGTCTCTCCTCCGCCATTCGTCCCTTAAATCATGCATTTTTTGCCTTAGTTCTTTATTATCCTGTCTCAGATCTCTGTTATCTTTTCTTAGCTCTTCCATGTCTTTCTTTACTGCCAACATAACTTCCATCATTCTGTCTAGTTTTGCCGTCTCCATTTCTTTTATCGCTGATCCTTTCTCTTCCACTGTGTTTTTCGACGGGGGCGACCTTTCTACTCTCTTCACTTTTAAGAATTCGTCTTCTATTTCCTTTTCGGCTCTTAGTCTTGCTTGCTCAAACTCGGTCTCTCTTTTCCTCTTAAATGAGTTCAGTACCGAGCCTTCGCTGTCCGCTCTTTTCCTTCCCAGCTGATCCACCAGTCTTGGTCTTCCCCTTCCTCTCTCCTCCTTCCGCTCCTGGCTGTCTTTGCCTGCTTTGCTCATTCGACTCTTCGCTCTTCTTTACCTACTGCTGTCTCCGCTTAGTCTTCTTATTTTCCCACTCCCACCAGATGTCGCTGAACCTTGCCACGTGTCAAGCCGCGTGCACTCGTTTCACACCTTTCCTTCTTCGCCCTTTTCACACCCTTCTATCCCCTATTGACTGTCGGCTATACTTTCCAACGGAAACTTGTATCTTTCCTTCACTTTTCACCTGGCCTCGTAATTTTCTGCGCACTTTTGTCACACTATCCTTCTAATTCTTTCACCTGCTGTTCCACACACGTAATACTCTCGCACACGTCACGTGGTTTCCCCGGCTATAGCCTTTGTATTTTTGTTAAAAAGTTAGTTTTTAAAAATAAATTTTTTTATAAAAATTGTTAATTTCTTGATAAATGTATTAATTATATTGACAAATTTCATTTTCTGTGAAGAATTGCCTACATGAAAATATTGCATAGGCTATATTGCCTATTCGAATTGCTTAGAGGTATATACAGGGTGAGTCCGCAGAAACAGGACACCTAAATATCTCCGTTACTTTTCGTTGTACAAAAAAACTTCTGAGGACAAAGTTACACTGTTCGAAGGGCCACATGTAACGGTGTAAGGGAAAACATTTTCAAGGTCATTTTTTATGAGATTTCAAGGTCATCGATGTTTTTTTTAATGGAATGATATATCTTCGTTAACATAATGTTGTAGCTGACAAAATAACGAATTCATCCATGTAACACAATATGACCTACAAATGACCTTCAGCCCAGAAAAATGGAATAAATAAAATTCAACGTGTAAGATTCATTTGCTTTATTTCTGTTACGCAAAATGTTAAAAAATATTCCCTTGAGCTGCTATACAGTTTCAATTACTAATTGATTTTTGTTTGAAAAATTTTCTTGCTAGAGCACCGGAAATGCCCGAAAAATTACAATAACATGTGAATAATGAATGATATTTAGTATATTATTGAAACAAATGCTGATATCTGAAATAAAAAATACAAAATTTTGCCATGTACACCATTTTTCTATCTACAGTAGTTTCCAAGATATTCGTGGAAAATGTTTTTTACTCTCGACTTTCATGTTTTGACCTTAGTTTTTACCAGGTCTTGAAATAACAAAATAATCTTTAATTCTGGAAATAATATTTTTTTATTTTAAATTGCGATTATTTGGCCGACTCATCTTAAAAGAATCATATGACAACCTTTTTTTTTTTCGTGGGAAAATGCTTTACGCATACCCCGACTCCCTGGGAGGAGTCGGGGTTATGTGGGACTGCCCTTGGGGGAAATCCCCAAGGGGTACCCACTAAAAACCCACGCCCACCTAAGCTAAAGGGGAGGTGCCTGGATCACGCGAGTACTCAACAGGACACCTCCCAGCTATCATCATACCCCGGGGGAGGGGTTAACCTCCCCCACTGCCTACGCTATAAGACCCCGGGCAGAGGGACCCGCCCGGTGTCCCCATCCCTGGAGCCTTCGGATTGGGCTTCCCGAGCCCCAGCTCGGTCCACCCACAGCTCCCGGAGTCTTCGTGCCCCGCTCGGAGCCGGTATCCCGAAGGAACCAGCCCCGGCCGAGGCAAGAAGACGCCGCCACCGGAAGGAAGGGCCGTCGGAGGCGCGATCCGGCACGCCCCGACCCTTCCTCACCCAAATCCCCCCACGAATCCCCCTCCCCTAAAGGAGGGACGGACCGACACCCCCCCAGACCGGGAAATTAACCCGGGGGGTGTCGTCCTATCACGGGGGGAGCTATGCTCCTCCCCGGGGGCCCGGGTCAGCTCACACCCCGGGCCCCCAAGTACACCGCCCCCAGTTGTGGGGGCGTAACAGGGCGCGGGGAAACTCCCCGCGCCAACCCCACTCCGCCCCCCACCATCGGGGGCACACGTTGACGCGGGGGAGACCCCCGCGCCCTCCCAGCCGTCTCCGACACCCCCTGGGGGGCACACGTCGACGCGGGGGTCGTCCCCGCGCCCACACCCTCCTCGCGGAGCCCGGGTCCCGTTCCCGGGCCCGCTCGGCGGCCTCCTTCTGCTGAATAACTTCATCGCAGAAGGAGGCCACCGCCTTCCACGACCCCACGCTGCCGACCATGTGGTCGACCACGGTCGACAGCGCGAGGACCCACTCGCCCACTGCGGCTCGCAGGACACGGCGCGGCCCGGCCCAAGCAGGGCACTCCTGCAGGGTATGCCGCGCCGTGTCCACATCTTCGCCGCAGTGGTGGCACTGCGCAGTCGGCTCCCGCCCCATTCTGTGCAGGTACTCTCCGAAGCAACCGTGGCCGGAGAGCACCTGCGTGAGGCGGAAGGTCAACCTTCCCCGCCTCCTGCACCATATATAAAATATGGGCAGGAGGGCCCGGACAATCGGACGTGTGGAGGGCGTTAGCAGCGCCCTCCACTCCGAAAGACTTTCCGTCCGGGCCTGGCGATTCTGGCCCTCGAGCTCCAACTCCTCCTCGCGCGTGAGTTCCACCCCCGGCGGCCGGCGGAAGGAGCGGGCGATGTGGTATAGCTTCGCCCGCTCCGCCGCCACCACAGTGAAGGGTGGAATCACGGCGAGGAGTCCCGCCGCCTCGGTGGAGATGGTGCGGTACCCCCGTATGACCCGCAAGGCCAGCCGCCGCCGCACTCTTTCTAAGAGTTTGCGGCTGGGCGTGCTGGCCTCGAGCGAGCGGTGCCATACGGGGGCCCCATACAGGGCTATAGACCGCACCAACTCGGTATAGAGGCGGCGTACTTTCAAATCATCATATGACAACCTTAGGAACCTCTTAACGCTCCGCGTGGTTCCGGTCACAGATGCGCTTTAAACAATAATAACTTGTGGATCGAGGCTAAATGGAATGTGAATTTTATATGATTTTATAGAGAAAAGTGCTAACTATATGGAACTTGTTACGTATGGAGATGTTTTTCCACGATAAGAAGTTCTAATCTCTTTTCTGAGAACGAAAAGCGTTTCAACAGGCCCCTTGTTTAATGATTGTACTCCGGCTGGACGCAGCTGACACGAAGCATGACTCAGTAACAGCTCCGTACGATTTCTTAATATGGAAATCTCCAAAACATTCCCTTCTGGAACGTTTTGTCAAGATAGTCTTTGATAGGAAACATCCTGGCTAACCCTTCGTTTTACCCCTTTAAACAAAAGATCCAGCTGCAAACCTTTAAACTCGCTAGAAACGACAAATACGAGTACGCGACCGTAGAATAAAGCAGACACACTTCCCTCTCATTTTTTTAGGGTATATAAACACATGCATTTTCATCCTCAGCGGTACAGTTGAGAAACGGTTCAGAAGTGATTCGGTCGCGGTACAGTAATCGTGCAGTCACGTCGCGTTACACGCGTAAGAGTCAGTTCTAGTGAGATCGGGTAAAAGTCCCTTTCGAATCAAACGTAACCTTATAGATTCCGGTAGTTCGTGTATATTCTATTTGGCTTTCAACAATCGCTCTCCGACCCCGCATTGCCAGTGCGTCAACACCGTGCAGCATAGGTAACAATTTCTCCAATTGTATACTTATTACATTCATTCGCGACACAGACAACTACAATTCTAACTATTCCAATTCAGAATATATTTGTCTTGTTTGTTAACTCGCGTAATCTACAACCCTTAATTATTGCCTAATATCCTAATCTAATAATTGAACGTTCCCACATGATACAATCTTACCGCTCGGATTGTATCAATTAAGATATATATAAGTTACGAGGTTAACCAATCTTAGATTCAAATCAACAAAGATTTAAATATTAACTAATAATAGAAACCATATTCCTGGGGTAACAACCCCTCGCCGGCCTCTCGCGATGCTCGCAGCCCTGGCTCGTAACAAACTCAAAGGATATCCCTTGCCAATGATAGAATACTTTGAACATTTTCTTTAATGTACTGAGCATTGTTATTTCAATAAATTATAAATATTAAATCTTAGTACACAGCATATTCTCTGAATATAGACAAATACTATTCATTTGAAACAAAAATGGATACATAATATTAAATATATTCTCCAGAATATCAATAAGAAATGAGGTAATTTTTTCGGTGAATACATAATAGGATTCATAAAGTATTGACTTTGAAATGCTTGTTCTAATCACAATTTTTAATAAATCTCGTTAATTTAACCGTTTTCGAATGTCATGGACATTTAAGTAGCAACATACATTCAAATAAACATCCATATGAGCAAGTTGTTTTTTTATCAAATGAACAGCTAATTCTTCGGTCTGGATCAGTGTGAGAGGTAGACAAAGTTTCCACGTAACAGTAGACAGTCTGATCGTTTCGGCGTCTCTATTTCTCAATACGCCCTTTCGGGATCTATATACGTTCGTACGAAACGTTTCATACTTTCGGGGGTCCGGTCGTTCTCGCTCGAGCGTTCCCGAACCGACATGAGTGTCGGGAATCTCGAGATTTCGGGTTCCCGCACAAGCCTGCTCAACAGGCCTTCGCGACAATAATCACTTGTCTAGGCTTGACGTATCGAATATGTTTTATTTTATGCATAGACGACTACACGCAAAGTGCTCATTAGTCGATAATTGCTCAATGGATTTGATACAGATTTTTCGCGAAATTTTCTTACCGAGCAACAAAGTTAAATAGGAGAAGAGGGTCAAAGTAGACATTTTGTCAAATTTATCGAGAGCTGTAACTTTTGATAAATAGCAATTATCGACTTACAATTTGCGCCAAAAAATCATGCAAAACGCATTTACATGACTCACTATATATATTGTCATTTGAACTACTAGTATTTTTACTTTTATATGTGTATGCACAAGTAATGTATAATCAATGTTCAACGTACCATTAATGTAATTATGAATTTCGAATAATAGGATGACAGCGATGAAGATGATTTCTTATGCGATGGAGAGGAAGAAGAAGATGACGATGACGGCGAGGATGATGAACCAGAAGAAGAAGAAGGTAACTATTTGATGTATTGAATTGGTTATTACTCTTCACCGAGTTTTTATACGACTCGATTATACAAAAAAGCTGGTATACAGTATAAACCTTAGTTACGTAGATTTTGATAACAAAAGGTTTGTTCGGTAAGTGGCGCTATAGATGTGCATGGTTACAATGTGCTGTTACAATGCATTGTGACCCGCAAAAGGTCATTCGGCCTCCGAACCCATTCGGCTTCCGAACTCTGGAACCCATGTCACGGTAGATGGGGAGGGATGTAAGTGGTAGGTACTTGTATCTTGGGCGGCCATGTCTCCCTCGGTTCTGCCGTGCTATCGTGACACCTTGGTTGCCGATAATAATTATGATGGGGTGTTTAACGTTTTTGAAATCAAAAGTTTCCTTACGAAATATTTTGATAAGCCTTTAGAAGTGCCTTATACATCATTCTGCTCGTTTGGGTGTACTGAATACGAATATGGCTTTCGTTTTTGGCCGAAATTACAAGTTACGGAGATATTTGAAAACATACTTTCTTACTAGCGCATTCAATTTTACCCATAAACGTGTATCTGTGGCACCATTACTGTGTATTTGTGTATATATCTGTATATACACATGAAATATTAAAATTTAATATACGTATATCTCGAAAAGTATGAAAGATGTTAAAAAAGTGTACAACACGTGTCCAAGGATTTCGAGGGGGAAAGAGGCGGGTAGTATCAGTTTTTTATTTGGGTGGCGTTTTCAAAGTCATTTGAAGGTCAACTTTGTTTTTTCAAATGGAAACCTATACCTTTTATTATGGGATCTCATTGTACGTAAAAAGACCAGCAATTTTCGTAGGATACTTTTTTTATCTACGCACTAGTTTCGGAGATATTTAATAAGAAGTAGAGCGAGTCATACTTATACTACGAGAAAGTTTGTAATTTCTTGATATCTATAACAAATTTTCTAAATGTTCTCCGTTGTTTTCTAAACAACAATACAGACGATTTTCAAATTGTGAACGATAATTTTTGAAGGTATCTGTTGGGATGGTTTTACATTCCTGTACAATTCTGCGACTCAAATCGTTGACCCTTTCTGATTGTGTTGTATAAACGACAGACTTTAAGTGTCCCCACAAAATGAAGTCGACTGGAGTTAGATCTGGTGATCTTGGTGGCCACTCAATAACACCTCTTCTACCGATCCATCTTAGTGGGAATAGATTGTTTAACCATTGGTAACGTATAATGCAGGAGAGCAGCATCATGTTGGAAGTACAAAAATTCTTCATTTAACAAAAAATTGCCGTTTTCATTTCTTTGGTTTTCAAGACTTTCTCTTGTAAGTGGATCAATGATGTCGTCCAGTAAATTTAAATACAGATTTCCATTCAAATTTTCTTGGAAAAACCGAGGTCCTATAATAGCATTTCCTAAAATGCCTGCCCAAACATTTATTTTTTCCGGCCATTGATTACTTTCTCTAATAAGGAGTTGATTTTCGTCACTCCAATAACAACAGTTATGACGATTTATAGCATCGTTTAAGAAAAAAGTGCATTCGTCACTAAAACAAATGTTTTTAATTAGATTAGGAGTGATATTGATCATATTTGATAATTCCTCACAAAACTTAATCCGCCTGTCAAAGTCATCTTCCAATAACTTTTGATGTAACTGCATTTTGTAAGGATGAAACTTGTTATGTTTAAGCAATTTGTGCACAGATCCCACTGATACAACAGTTAGCATTGAAACTTGTCGAATTGAACTAGTAGGATTCACAGTAAACTGTCCTATAATTTCGACTTGAACAGCTTCTTTTATGAATTTCGGCTGATTTTTTCTTTAAATTTGTCACCGATCCTGTTTCCTTAAACTTTGCAACTAATTGTAACACGTACGTACGAGACACATGTGTATCAAGATGCCTCTCAATAAACGTAGCAGCAGTTCGACGAGCACGTTCATCAGCTCCATAAATAAAAATTATTTCTACTCGTTCTTCTAAGGAATACATCATTTTATACAATTAATTGTACTACGATATATGTAGTATCTGTTATTACGATGATTCACACTTGACTAAATAGTACAATCTTATATTGAAAGACAGACAACATAAACAAGATATCAATAGAGGACAATTTTGTTTTCAAACGGTACGTGCCAGTACAACTGGAAAACATCAACGATTTGCGTCAAAGAATTTTACACAATAATATGCCTAGCTCTACTTCTCTTTAAGGGCCCGGGTCAATCACGTGACTTTTCAAGATTCGGTGGTCGGTATCTGCCGTACAGTTTCCTTTACAGAAATGGTATTACCTACAAAAGTGTAGCTGACTGATGAATACGAGATGGAGCTATCGTCGTATTCTATTATGAATCAGAAAGAGAACTCGATTGACGTTGCAACATAAGAGGTGTGTGACGAGAAAGCTAGATTTTACTGCGTTGTCAGCTTTTAAAAGGGCAATGTTGCCGTATCATATTCATACAAACACCGTCGATGATCGCATGGAAAGCGTTCGAGCTGGTTCGAGCGGTTTCTTTTCTTCCTTTCGGATCTGTCGAAATTTGGAGACTTATTCCTTCTTAATTTAAAATGTGGAATTTTCAATTGTAAATAATTGTATTAAACGATCATTGAATATTGACTTGTTTAAAAATCTTCTTAATTTTTTAAACTTTCTATACGAATATATGTATATGTAAAATTTACAGAAGAAAAGTATAGTTTTAAAAGTTACGTTTTTTATATATTGTTAACAAATGGTAACACATCAATATAATAGATTTGAATTTTAATACGAAGAGTATTATTTTTCGACGTGGAAATGAAAGGTATAAACAATCACGGCATGATTAAAATATTAAAAATATTAAAATATATTAAAAAGATAAAAATAAGAAATATTATAAAAAAACAAAAAACCCGACTGCGAAAAGAATTAAAAAGAGAAGAAACAAAAAACTAATTTATCAAATAAAATATTGATAATAAATAAAATAAAAAATAAAATATAAATAGAAAGTATAAATTATCAATAATTCTTTTCGCAGTAAGATTTTTTGTTTTATTAATAATATTTTTTATTTTTATCTCTTTAGCGTATGTCGCGGTCAGGTTTTTTGTTTGTTTTGTTTGAAACGTGCGTAAATCGCCCCGTCTGGATAAGCTCTAAAGGTTCGACAAGCATAGCGAAGAGCCATCCCGAGACTGAACAAGATAGACATACTACGACAAGCGACCGCGATCGAGCTCTTGCACTTGAAAGCAGAGTTGGGTAAAATATTCATCGAAATAAAAATTTCGAATAACCAATAAAAGATAAAAAAATCTTTACTCGTCGAGAATCGAACAAATAATTTTATTCGACGAGAATTTATCCGACGAATAAAGATAATTTTTTTTATTCGAAGCGGATTTATTCGAACTTCGAATAATTTTTCCATCTTTGATCTGTATCTTTTATTCGAAGGCTTCGAATAAATCTTCGAATAACTTTTGCCAGCTCGAATAAACGGTGACGAGGTCCGACGAGCTCCGAACTTCAAAGACCCAGCGACTGACAAACGGCATACAATGTAAGCAGATAAAGAATCGCGCACGAATGAATGTTTAAACTTTTAGATTTTTCAATATACCTTCATGAAATTGTGACGAGTGAATTGATGGGATTTTCCTGATGAAAATGAGTTCAAATTCGAGTGTAATCGAACAATTTTCATTGATACGTAATGTTACGATAAAAATTACAATCTCATTGAAGATAGTTCAAATGATGTCGTGTTTGGACTCATTTTCATCGGTATAAGCTCTTTTCTTTTCTGATAAAAATCACACCGAACATGATATAATTAGCAACACATTTAATTGACGATTACAAATTCTATCAAGTACAAGCTTGCTGCACACAAGTTCTCGTACAGTCGACCGAAGCAAGGATGTTTTGTGTGAGTTCTGGGCCAAGGTCGAATATTTTCATTTTATTCATACGAAACTGATCCGATTTCCATATATAATATTTAAATGTTTAGTAATCTGTTCAATTCAAATTTTGTAATGTAACAAATACATTGTAATATTTGTTGTAATTTCTTTGAAATAATGCCACAACAATTTCTAGTGGTGGTTCAGAGTCACCACTCGAGTGCAAAGGGTTAACAATTTCTTTTTATCTTTTGTATAATGTGGTACTGTATGTAAGCTCATCGGTATACAAATGTGATCGCAATTTCATATGATACATGAAGCTACAGCTACGACTATGCTATATGCGTATATGGACAACTGCACATTGCTTGCATGAGTCCGAAACATCAAACTAGCGGAGTATTTGCATGTATAGGAAAATTATATACATATACACACATATACAGACGCACGTTGCCGATGAGCGAATAGGCGTCGAACATAACCACAATCTACGCTTGCAGTTTCCTCCAATCCCACTTCGACAGTCGTTCTACTTAGGCGCCACCTGATGAGCTCCAGCTCAACTAAACTTGTCACATTTCTTGCTCTATATTATCGATATCATGAATTCTGACGCTAGAAAGCCATGCCGAAACGGGAAACAAGTTTTCGCCTTTATTTCGCAACAGAATCAAGACAAATTATAGCTCAATTTGTAGCTGGAGATATTTTCTAATGCGGGCTGGTCTCTACATCATCCAGAAAACTCATCCAATGGCATAAAAATGCCTGAATTCCACGGCACGTGCATCGTCAATTTTTGGCGTACTTCTAACGCTCATATTTCTAAATATCTCCATAATCTCGTCAGCTCGTGACCAGCCCGCATTAGATTGAACCTTCCTCTTTCGAATGAGCCCTTTACCAGCGACAAAATATTCCTTTTTAAGGACGAAAACTTGATCCCCGTAAAACCATATTTTGTCGGTAACGTAGTCACTCTATTTTTGGCACCCCGGGCACTTAAATATCTCCGAAACTAGTGCGCAGATGAAAAAATGTATCCTACGAGGACAAAAAGGAATTGACGCTAAACACGGAGAAGACTAAAATAATGATTTTTAAGAGAGGGAGAGAAAAAAAGAAGAAAGCTGCATGGAACTGGAAGAGGGAAACGGTAGAGGAAGTCAAGGAATTCTGTTATTTAGGAATAAAGTTTGAAAGCAACGGAAAGATAGCAGGTCACGTAAAGGAAAGGATAAAGAGAGCGAACGTGGTCCTAAATCAAGTATGGGGAATCGGCGAAAGGAAATTTAAAAATGATTTTTAAATGAGAATGTTTCTCTTTGATACGTTGGTACTGGGGGTACTCCTATACGGGCTATGATATGGGGAGGAGCTAGAGCTATGGGGCTTTAAGGAGAGAACAGAAGTAGAAAGGATTCAGCTGAAATATATAAAGTGGACACTTGGTTTGGACGTGCGTACCCCAGGATACTTGGTACTGGAAGAAACAAAAAGGGCGAGGCTTAGAGTAAAGGCAGGAATTAGGGCATGGAAATACACGGAAGGAGTAAGAAACAGAGCAGGGAGGAAGATAGTCAAGGAATGTCTGAAGGAAAAGGAATCAGGGAAAGTTCAGGGCGAAAGCGGGAAAGAAAGGGAGGAATACTTAAAGAGAAACGGATGGAGCCAAGCAGGGGTGGAAGAGATGATAAGGCTAGAGATGGAGGTAGCGGAGAGGCTAAAGGAGAGAGACATTGAGGTACAACGGCAAGAACAATATACAAGGATAGAGCAGTCAAAATATAACAAAAGGTACAAGTTTATAAGAGTGGCAGAGTTACCAGAATACCTAAGTACGGAGGGAAGAGGGGAAAGTCAAAAGTTAGTAGCCCAAGTAAGATGCGGAAATGCAGAAAACTGGAACAAATACTGGCTGGGAGACGAAGCAAGAGGATGCGACCTGTGTGGGGACAGGTATGGCAAGCTGGAGCATCTAACAAGAGAATGCAGGGAAATGGAGGGAAGGATCAGTATGGAGGACATATTGAGTGGGAGGATAGATACAAATGTTGAAGCGTGGCTTCAAAAGCTCAGAAAGAAGAGAGATAAGCGAGCAGAAATATAAAGGTAATATAAGGAAGCGTAAACCAAAGATAACAGAGTAGGAAATGGTGCAATAATCGGAATAAGAATAGGAACAGGCAGAATATAGGTAGAGTAGTCAGGGTAGGGATGGGTGAGTCGAAGAGGGAAGGGGAGAGAGAGAGAGAAAGAGAGAGAGAGAGAATTAATGCGTGGATAAGATAGTTATTTTTTGTATTCATAGGTTATTGTAAACCGAGTCCAATTCTTGGCCGTAAGGCTGAATAAAGCAATATTATTATTATTAATGTATCCTACGAAAATTGCTGGTCCTTTTACGTACAATAAGACTCATAATAAAAAATAGAGGTTTCCATTTGAGAAAACAAGGTTGACCTTCAAATGACCTTGAAAACGCCACCCAAATAAAAAACTGATAGTGCCCCCCTCTTTCCCCCTCGAAATCCTTGGACACGTGTTTTACACTTTTTTAATATCTTTCATACTTTACGAGATATTCGGCTGGAAAGTTTTCAAATGAACACCCTGTATACACAGCCTCACGAAAGTATTTAAACGCTCTTTAAGACGTGTATGTCAGTTATATACATGCTGAAAATTTCATCGAAATCTAATATACACACGAGCTACAAATAGTTAAAAGTGGTGAAAATCGTAATTTTTCACGACTTTCGGTCAGTTTTTGCTTAAAATCCACAGATTCATCTTTCGATGCGTGCTGTTTTTCAGTATGTGTATGTATGTATGTATGTATTTATTGTTCCCTTACGGGTTACACAGAGATCCCGTTCTCTTTACAGGTTCTTTCTTTTCGCTTTCACTCGTGTCTCCTCCTTTCTCACCCTCTCCTTGATACTTTCCGTCCTATATTTCTTTTCTCTTCCAGTCTAATTTTTTCATCCACTCTTCCCCTCTCCCGTCCTCAGCCAGTATTTCCTTCACCTTCTCTTGAATCCCTACTTCCAACCCTTGGTCTCTCGAGCACCTTTCCAACACGTGCTCCCACGTCTCTTTTTCATACCCGCACCTTCTGCACCGTCTCTCCTCCTCTCCCCCCCCCCCAGTACCTTCCTCCCCTCATTTCATTCCCCAGCCTGTATCTTGCTATTCTCGTCTAGTTTTCTTCTTTTGTTCCTTTTTCTAGGTATTCCGGCCTTTCCTTCGCCCTTATCTCTTTATACCATTTATTATATCTAGACTCCATTACCCTCTTCCAATTTTCCTCTTTCTCTTTCTCTTTCTCTCTTTTCTCTATCCTTCCCCACTCTTCTTCTCTTCCTTCCTTATCTCCCTCCTCTAACATTCTTCTATTCCTCCTTTCCTCTATATATTTCTTCCTCTCTATCTCCCATTTTGACATCTTCTTTCCTCCTATAGCTCTCTCTTCTATCTCCTTTAGACATTGTCTGGCCCATTCGCTTCCTTTTCCAGCTCTCAACCTTTCTTCAAACTTCCAAGCCCTCCTCGCTCCCCTCGCTCTCATTTTCTCTCTTTTCGTCTCCTCCCTTATCATATACCCTGGTGTTGTCCACTCTAACCCTAGCACCCATCTTATATATCTTTCCACCTCCATCCTTTCCTCCCAGCCCCAAATCTCCACACCGTATGCCATCACTGGCCATACCAGTGCGTCGAAAAACCACTCTCTTCTCTTGTACTTGTCTTTAAAATATCTTTTCCCTATCCCCCACACACTCTTCATCACTCCCCCTCCCTTCCTTGTTCTGTCTTCTATCTGTCTTTCCTGTCCTCCATTTTTCTTGAATATATACCCGAGATATTTTATCTCGTCTACTTCTTCAATCGTTCCATGCCCCCATCTCCACGTCTTTTTCTCTTGCCTTCTTCTTTCGAATCTTATTATCTTCGTTTTTTCTCTGTTCACTTCTAGTCCTTTCTCCTTTATATAGCTTCTGAATTCTTCTATCATTAATTTCATCCCGCTTTCCTCTTTCGCCAGCAGCACAAGGTTATCCGCATATTGCAGAGTATATAGCATTCTTCCTCTAATCTCCACCCCACCTTTCCCTCTCTTCCTCATCCTTTCCTCTAGATCGGCCATAATTAGTATAAACAGCTTCGCGCTTAGCGGACAGCCTTGCCTTACCCCTCTCCCTACCCAGAACTTCTCTCCCATTTCGCCTCCTACTTTCACCTTAGATGTTGTCTCTCTATAAACTTCTTCTATTCTTTCCCTAATTCCTTCGCTCACACCTCTCTCCTCTAATGCTTTCCACAATATTCCCCTATTCACGCTTTTAAAGTTTTTCAGTATGTGTATAACTAACAGCGATCTACGAAACGCATATTTTAAATTTCCATTAGAGGCTCAAATAAAAAAGTTTTGGAAAGTGCCTTTTTTATTTTTTATTCGGTAAACCAATTCTTCTAATTGCTCAAAAAAAGTTAGGTCGTTTGGACCGATTTAAAAAAAGTTTATACTGTTTTAAAGGGCGTTTTAATACTTTTGCAGGCCAGTGTATATATCTATGAGTATGCCCTGATAGTCATGAAGTTATAGATAAAAATAGAAAAAGTTTTTTCTATTTTTGTGCACGAATTCGGCTGAATTCACCACTGCGCATCGTAAGGCAGGCCTGCAGTAAAATGTGACATGGAATGGTAAGGGGACTCTAGAGGCCTCCGAACGTGAGACAGAAAAATACATTGTGGAGGAAACTTACTTTCTTAATTACTGTTAATGTGTGAGCTCAAGGAGATCTAAAAGCCGTTGTATAGTAGGTCGCTAAATTCGTTTTTTCGACAGCATATAACAATATGAAGTTAAAAATACATAGTGCTGTTTAAAAAAGTCTAGGTGTGTCCTCAGCTTCTTATTGAATACAAAATTTTGTCGGAATTCTATTATTGTACTTTGTTCCCATCAAAGTACTGAATAACTTTTATTCGAACTTCGATAATTGCAGATGAATGTTTTCAAGATCGTGTAACAAAAATTATATGATTAGTAAACGAAAAAACGTCTGGTTAACAAAAAAATAAAATGACAATGCATGGACTCGAACCATGACAGAAAAAGTCTCCATAGGTTCTGTAGTCGAACGCTTTACCGCTGTGCCAACCGATGATGTTAAAATTATTTTTGAAATATTAGAATATGTCACGCATATAACAGTCTTCGTTTATGATGTTCCAATGATTTTTAAAGCTGCGAATAATTTTTCTGAATATTGAAATGTTTAAAATTGCTAATATACATAAACAATATATAAAAATTAGGTATATGTAACTTAGTATCTCGGAAGAAAACCTAAGCATCCAAGCATAACTTTAGCATCCTAGATAATAGTATGAAAAAAATTGGAGATAGTATTTGATAAGGTTTGGTGATAATACCTTATTATTAAATTAATTTTCAAGCTGATCGCTCATAAGCTGTAACATGGAGTCTGTATTTTTTCGAATTTTTTGGGGCTTTTCTTTAAAACCAGAGTTTGCAAACTTTTCGAATATTTGGTTCAATATGCTAAATGTGTCATATTTTGTTTAGAATTGTCACATGTGTTTAAATGGGGAAAAACTGGGTTTTCCTTTTCTCACCGTAAGATCCCTTACAGACGAGATGTAGGAGTGAAACTTGGTAGAAAGGATTCTTTCTTGGTAACACTGTCCAACACCGATCTGCAATAACTGTTTTGGTGATTCTCATAGACTTTGTCATTCTAAAACCAAATCCGAAAGCAGAATTGCTCTATCATGCAACGTTTTCGAAAAATATTGGTAATTAAACGTGTTACGCAAAAACTAAACATGCGAAAAAGTTTAGGATTGAGTCAAAAGATAGATTAGACTCTCCCCTACATATCCATATAGCCAATTATATTTTTATGTACTTCCTAATAGTTGTAAATGGTTGTTAAAGTTTGAAAAACAGCTGACACGGGTACTTTATACGCTCAATTTTTGTATTTATGTGAAAAATTCTATATCTAGCAGGAATTTACTATACAAGAATGTGTTCTACAGACATTTCTGCTAATGAAACCATTTACGAAAAGTATTTGGTACCCTTAGTATATGAGCAACTTAAGAAAATATTCATTGACAGCTTGTGCGCGACTCGTTCGCACCACACGATCAATTACAGCCTTTTCTCGACTCGCCAAGGCCGTCACTATGCGTAGTCGACATTGGTACTATTCAAATATGTCTTTGCTCACTATGCTTAACTACATACATTTTTTTTTGTCTTTTTGGGTGCTAATCATTACAAAAAATAATAAAAAAACGAGATATATACACATTTCATTGTGGAAATGCTTAATGAAGAAAATTGAATACAAAATCTTATCTATTTTTTATGTAAACACATTTAAAAACGTTTCCGCCTTGCTTGACGCTTATACATGGTATCACGATTTTCAATAATAAGTATGCAACAGTAATCAGCAAGCATCGCGGGTACGTCTTTTCCTTGGTAACGTTTTTCCATTATTAAAATATTTTGATGAGAGTTTACTGCAGGAATTATATTCCTTGTTTTGATTTTAAAACAATTTCGACAGAAATATAACAAAATCTGTTCTGCACATTTATACAGTTTCGCGACATTGTATTATACAGGGTGGCCCACATAACCCTTAACAGCTCAATATCTCAAAAACTATGCCATCGATTTTAAAGTTCTTGATCTTAAATTGCATGGATCTGAAGGGCCTTTCTAATTACATAAGCGTGAAGTGGCGCCCCCTTTCCCTTTAAAGGGGGCCGGGGTACCATTTATCATTTTAAATGGAACCCCCTATAAAACGTTACATATTTCGATTCTACAGGAAAAAACAAGTCAATTTTGTCTGAAACATTTTTTTGTCAGATACTTCCACGATGAGATATAACAGTTTGAAGTTTCGAGTTGTAGGTACTTACTTGAAGCGCTTGGAAATAGCGTTATGGAATTATGTATACGCGCTCGAGTCCTTTGCTGATTCGTGAAGAAACACAAACAATAATATTTACAATTCTTGAGTTTGACTCAATTATCCATGAAAACGTTCTCAGTTTAAAGCTGTTATTCAAGCAGTAACATTGTGATTATGGCTATTTTTGATACAGAAGTGAATATGTTATTAACGTTAGGTGAATGCCAAAAAATTATCGGCGTGCAGGAGTGATGTATTTTGAACGTTATGGGATCAAAAAATGTCATGTAACATTTTATAATTTAGAATAGCGGCTTCGTGAGCACGGTGAATTGTGTAAAAAAACTTGCAATAAACCTAAACCTGTCACCAATGAAAACAATAGTGTCACTATTCTTGCTGCAATTACATTAAATCCTCATATTAGTCAACGTACACTTGCACAAACCTTACACTGATATGTGACAATTGCATTGACCTTACATTGACTGATGGCGTTCATCAATTCAACGAATTTTGAAACGGCGAAAGTATCATCCATATTACATGATCTTATCATAAGAGCTTCCGATAGCAGATTACGATCACCGCGTAACATTTTGTGAGTGGCTGCAGGGTGTTGTGGAAAATGACTTTTTGTGCAAAATACTTTTTTCCGATGAGGCCACTTTTATGAATTTAGGACATGTAAATAAACACAATATCAACTGCTTGACTCAAGCGCGTATAATTCCATAACGCTATTTCCGAGCGCTTCAAGTAAGTACCTACAACTCGAAACTTCAAACTGTTATATCTCATCATGGAAGTATCTGACAAAAAATGTTTCAGACAAAATTGACTTGTTTTTTCCTGCAGAATGAAAATATGTAACGTTTTATAGGGGGTTCCATTTAAAATTATAAAGGTACCCCGGCCCCCTTTAAAGGGAAGGGGGCGCCACTTCACGCTTATGTAATTAGAAAGGCCCTTCAGATCCATGCAATTTAAGATCAAGAACTTTAAAATCGATGGCATAGTTTTCGAGATATTAAGCTGTTAAGGGTTATGTGGGCCACCCTGTATAAAAGAATATCAATAAATACATACACAGGGTGACTCACCTATTTTGACCATCTACAATATCTCGCTTGTTTTTTATGATAGAAGAAAATTTCAGAGAAAAACGTTACTTGGTTCAGAGGGGCAAATATTATGACAGGCAAACAAAGTTCAAGGTTATATTTTTCGAGATTTCACGGTCATCGAAGTTTTGTTAAATGGAATGATATATTTTTGTTATCGCTATATGATAGCCGAGGTCAAGACGAATCCAACGACCTGTGATATTATGACCTTCACGTGACCTTAAGTACGAAAAATTCATATGTTATGACCAACGATTCCACACCACTTTCCACACTCCATGGACGCTGATGTACAACTAGTCGAAGCCATTTCGGGTTTTCAGTGTACCAATAATGCATATTATGTGTATTTAGCTGTCCATGATTAGAAAAAGTAGCTTCGTCAGTAAAGAAAACGTCATAAAAGAAACGTTAATTTCTTGTATTTGCTGCAATGCTCATGTGCAAAAAGCAACACGATTCTCAAAGTCGTTGCCATCAAGCTTCTGATGTAAGGAAATATGGTATGGATGAAATTATGACGTTGCAATATTCGGCACACACTTGCTTTGGAAATACCTAAAGATGCCCAATTTTTCGACAACTTGTAGTAGGATCAATATTGACTGTAGCCAATGCAAAATTTTTGGCATCTTCTCCAGTAGCAGGCTTTCATCGTTTTCTTTTGAGTGATTTAATAGTCCATGTTTTACAAAACAATTGAACTATGCGAGGAAAACTTTTTCGAAAAGGAAGATTTCTCTTAGGGTCTTTTTCTGTGTACAATTGAGATGCTTGTACTGAGTTATTTTTATCCTCACCATAAACTAAAATAATTTCTATCTTTTCTGCATATCTGTATACCGTTTCATCGTTTCAGAGAAATAACGTTATCTTTTACAATCGAATAAATCCTCATGAATTTCTTAAACGTACTGATTAGAGTCGTCGAAAGGAGAAGAATTTGTATCAGTGTTTACAATTTATTGCAAGCGTGTTTACAGTCATTAGTGAAGGTTCAAGAACATTTCTTGTAACCTTAGGGATCATGTAAATCATCGTTATTTCACTATTTACATCAAGTGCCCTACTTTTAAGAATTTTTCATACTCAAGTTCACGTGAGGATCATAACATTACAGGTCCTTGGATTCGTCTTGACCTCCGCTATCATATAGCGATAATAAAACTATATCATTCCATTTAACAAAACTTCGATGACTTTGAAATCTCAAAATTTATAACCTTTTTTTCCTATCATAATGTTTGCCCCTCTGAACCAACAACGTGTTTCTCTGAAATTTTCTTCTATCAAAAAAGACATATTTTACATAATACAATGTCGCGAAAGTGTGTAAATCTGCCGGACTGTTTTTGTTATATTTCTGGCGAAATTGTTCTAAAATCAAAACAAGAAATATAATTCCTGCAGTAATCTCTCATCAAGATATTTCAACAACGGGAAAACGATACCAATGAAACTGTTACACACTTATTATTGAAAATCGGGATACCATGTACAAGCGTCAAGCAAGGCGGAAACATTTTTAAATTTGTTTACATCAGAAATAGTTGTATTTAATTTTCTTTATTAAGCATTTCCACAGTGAAATGTGAATATATCTTGTATTTTTATCATTTTTTGTAATGATTAGCATCCAAAAAGACAAAAAAAAATGTAATTAAACATAGTAAGCAAAGACATATTTGAATGGTAACAATGTCGACTAGGCATAGCGTCGGCCCTGGCGAGTCGAGAAAGCGCCGTGCACAAGCTGTCAATGAATACTTTCTTAACCTGCTCATATACTAAGGGAACCAAATACTTTTCATGAATGGTTTCATTAGCAGAAATGTCTGTACAATGCATTCTTGTATAGTAAATTCCTGCTAGATATAGGATTTTTCTCATAAATACAAAAATTGGGCGTATAAAATACCCGCGTCAGCTGTTTTCCTAACTTTAACAACCATTTACAATTATTAGGAAGTACATAAAAATATAATCGGCTGCAATGGCTACATGGATATGTAGAGGAGAGTCCTCTCTCTCTCTCTTTTGACTCAAACCTGAACTACCTCGCATGTTCAGTTTTTGCATAACACGTCATTTTTTATCAAAATCATGAAGTTTTACAAAAACCAATGTTTCTCGAAAACGTTAAGTGATGGAGCAATTCTGCTTTCAGATTTGGTTTTAGAATGACAAAGTCTATAAGAATCACCGAACAGATATTGCAGAACACGAAAAAGTTATTTTGTTGGATAGTGTAAGCTATCGAGCGAGCATTTCTGGTTAAAATCGATTAAAAGGACGCTTTTGACTACCTTAATTCGGCTAGGCTCTTTGGGTAAAATCTGAAACATTACTCCGGAAAGTGTTTGATTTCGCGTGGGATGACCCTGTTTCAAAATGTGCTGCATGGCACGAAATGCGCTGTAACGCCGTTATTTATGCGGATTCGCCTGCAGAATTTTAAGAGTACATTTGCCTTGAAGTGTACATCTGCTCAAATGTCGTGTACTTTCAATTTTGTTAACCTTTTACAACAGCATCCCCCCTCGCGACCGAAAGGGTCACACACCCGTAGAAAAATGAATGACAAAATTTAATTACAAATTTTCTATTTTTCATTCTATAGAATCATCTCCAGCACGAGGCAAGAAGAGAAAACACGAAGATGGAGATTCAGGGAACTAGAAGCATAAAAAGCAGCTTTATGATATTGTTGAATGAGTGTAAAATTCATATAAATAACAGTAACGGAGATGCCGAGTGAACCACCTGGGAATCAAACTAATTGACCGACCAATGACAGACTACAGTTAGTTGTGAGAGTTAATCAGTAAATCATTGACTGACAATTTGTGTGTACAACAACAAACCATTGCAGAAAGAAGGAACAGACGGAAATGAAGAAAAAAAACGATAATGATGGCATAAAAAATAGGGCT
This sequence comes from Halictus rubicundus, assembly GCF_050948215.1. Taxonomy (NCBI): domain Eukaryota; kingdom Metazoa; phylum Arthropoda; class Insecta; order Hymenoptera; family Halictidae; genus Halictus; species Halictus rubicundus. Next base: position 230,253 of record NC_135156.1, on the reverse strand, counting down.
GCATTCCAGCTGGACACAGTACGTTTTAGTTATACTAACGATATTTTATATAGAGAATATAGTTAAAATATTAGTGGTGTTGCATAGTGGACGATAAAGATCATGTATTGATGGGTACAGAGGCAGCAGTGGGGTTTTACACTTGAAGGAGCATATTTGTCTGTTAGCTCCAGTCGGCCAAAGACTGGTCACGCTGGAATGCAGTTATCGTTAATGAGTAATAAGGTTACATAAGTTACATTTTAAATACATTATTATTGTACTATGAGTAAGGCTAGAGTACACGAGGAACAACTTTTGTACAGGTTTACACCATTACATTGAGGTGCATTATGCCTCTGTGATTTTTGGGACAGAAAATAAAGAGATAAATACAGGATGGTTCACGCAACTTGCCCACCTTGAATATTTTCGTTATTGGTAGTAATATGAAAAAATGATATATACAAATTGCATGGTATAAAAGGGGAAATATTGTGATGTAAATATCTTTTATGTGTGCAAAGCCTTTTCTGAGATTTCAAGGTCACCTTAATTTCTTTAAATGGAGAAACCTACCTTTTGTATCATGAATCGATGGAGTATCAAATGCTGCGTAAAAGTTCATTGGTCTTCATATGTCCTAGATCTAATAAGTTAACGAGATATTACCGAAATAATTTTCCATATATACTCACCATATTATAGTTGAGGGAAATCAGTTCGATAATCTAGTAGCTTCCAGGTAGTATGTACGTATTGGAAATTATTTCGATAATATTTCGTTATTAGATCTGGGACGTATGAAGGTCAATACATTTGTACGTAGAATTTGATACTCTATCGATTCATGATACAAAAGGTAGATCTTTCAATTTAAAAAAATCAAGGTGTCCTTGAAATCTCGGAAAAGCCTTCGCGCACATAAAAGATGTTTACATCCCAATTTTCCCCTTCTGTACCATGCAACTTTTGCATATATCGTTTTACCTATTATTACAAATAACCAAAATATTAAGGTGTGCAAGTTGCGTGGACCACTCTGTACATGTAGCTCATGCGTTTGAGCTTATACCTATGGAAGGTGTATTGCTATAGCGAATCTACATCATAAGAATGAAGAAATACAAAATTATTTGTGTACATTTCGTTTTTTTTTTAGAGTAATGATGATGAATTTGTATAATTGAGATATTGATTAAAATGGATCAGTTTAGCATATAAAGAATATTGCAGTATTTCTCAAATATACTTTGTGTGTGTGTGTTCTTTTTTTTTATATATAAGTTCAATAGTTTCTGAGATGTCAAGATACGATAATATCTTGAAAAATAACTGTGAAGTAACGTGACGACATAATTGGCATTCTACTGCAGTATGCTGACTCTGACTTGTATTCTTTTTACTCAATTTTACGTTCCAGCGTTTATGTAAAGTTATCATGAGCCCAACGATACATGGCTGTTAATGTTATTGTTATATACACTATACTTTGATATAATATGAATTCGTTTGATTAGTTACTGTAACGTTGCTGTAATTTTGCCGCAATGTTACTGTAATATTACGCTTTTTCAAATTGTACGCATTTAGATCATGATAATGCAATGCTTTTATATTATCAAAACCTACAATTGTTCACAGTAACGAAAGAAAATGAGTTATACAATACATTCATTCGCTTCGTTCAAACAGAAAAGAAGAAATATCAAAATTTCAAGTCGCTGTAAATCCAGAATTGCCTTTAATTTCTGTCTCTGAAGTTACCATAGTGCTAACACATCTCATGATGATTGAAGTGCGGAATTAATTGGTAATGATTATTAATATCATTAATTAATATTAAATTAAAATTATAATTTTTAAAAAGGAAAATAATATTTACACTTGTACTTTCGCACTTTTGAATCATATTTAAAAATGAAAAGTCAGAAACGTAAAATTTAGATTATAGCGAAAACACAAAACCTCGAGAAATAAGCGCAAAAAAAAAACACGAAAAGGTGGATTAGATGATGTAGTTAATGGTGAGACTGCGACAAATGAATTGTTGGACGGACTACCACTTAACTACGTGATCCTGGGAGTGGATGGGAGTGAAATAGCGAGTGAGAGTGCAAGAGAGGATCGGTTTTCTAAAAAAAAAAAAAAATTATGGTAGAATCGAGGATCTGGCGCCTCTTTGTCGCCAGTTTGGTTATGGCCTTATCCAATTTTTCCAAAACTAAAGCAAATTTATATTAGGTACAATGAGTATATGACATGTACAGATAAAAATGTGTAAATTTCCAATCTGCAATTCGTAATTGCGGATCGTGCAGATTTCATATTAAAAGTTAAGTTATAAATAATTCATGGATTACATTATAATTAAACAATTATAAATAACTGAACGTTCTGCGCGACCCACGACGTACTTTTATCAATTGCAATTTTGGATAGACAACTTACGTAATCTATCACATCTTCTATTATCAGATATATTACATTTGTGTACTGTCTTTCTCTTCCGTTGTTAAAATGGACCTTTATCGTAATATTTGTTTATTTCAAGCATCCTCATCACAAAATAAGAAAAAATAATTTATTAATAAAACCATCTATAAATCAAAGGTTGTGTTCTATAGTTATTATTGTCTGATCTGTACCTTCTTGAAGCTCGCTGCGTTTTATAGAACATTTAACCTGGTGTTGTTCTATTTTCTGTATAGTAATAGAATGGTACACGTATTGGTTGAGATTATTTTTGAGTAGCGCATGCTGAGTAAATTGTTGAAACTAAGAACGGATGAATTGTGTTGAGCCGAAAAGAAAAAATAGAGCATAATTCATTAAACCGTGCTCTCCCTGTAAATACCCTTGTGGTAAGGGTATCGACGTGAAACTTGTCACAGAGGGGTTTCTTTGGGAGCCACATCGATTGGTCTGACCAGAAATCAATTTGGTTTGGGGACACTTTTGACCGGGTCCCCCTTACTTCACCGACACGTTTAGATCACCGACAATTATTTCTCCGACAGTGTGTTTCGTCGACAATGTTTACATCCATGTTGCTGATTTCTATTGCGTGTAATGATTAGTATTTTTATTCAATTACTGATAATACATTTATAGTTATCGCAACACGTTATTGCCGATGATTTATCATTACTTTCACATCCGTATCCTTGTACAGTGAATTCTCGATATATGTCAGCAACACGGGTCTTGATGTCGTTTATCGCCCCGGATATTGCCCATTATCGCCCATTCTTTGATTTGCGCCGAACGTAGAAAAGTACAGCGATGATTGCTGCCGAGGCGTCGCGTCGGTCGCCGAGGAGTGTAAACATAACATGGTTCGGTTATGTCGGTGTCATACCGGGAGACCGCTAATAATCCAACAATAAAACTTCTTTACTTTTCATTATTTTTTTATGCGACTTTCACCAACATATTCGTTGCATTTTTCTAGTGAAAATGATACCAAATATAATTCTGATGATATTTACTTGTGTAATGAATGATGAAAGTTACTTCCCATTACAATTAGGTTAACGGAAAATAAGTGTAAATATTAGGCCTGCAGCCAAGCTCGCACATGCGAGCCGAGTCGAGTTGGGACTCGCTTTTGGAGTCCAGTCGAGTACCCGCACGAAGCGAGCGGCTCGCAACGAAGCGAACGGCTCGCACCGAAGAGAGCGGCTCGAAATCAAATCAGGCGTAAAATGACATGATGCGAGTTACAGCGGGAAGATCAGCACATAGATATTATCAAGCATTTTAGTATATCGAGAATGCTAAATGTTTGCGATGTTTTATTATATATTTTGATAGTGAAATGGATATAATGAGTAATGAGTAATGTTGATTCAGAATTTGTATAAACCTTATTGAAAATAATTATGCAATAACAACTATTTCCTAGATTTATGTAAATAAGTATATGTGATCTGTAGAGAACGTTATTTTATATATTCCTTTATATAATATTATACTCCGGTTTACAAGGAAAAGCCGCGACCTACGGGTCACCGATTGTGTTGAAACTTCGCACACTCATAGATCTCGTTCTCCTGTTCACGAATATGTACCATTATAGGGGCAGATGCTCAATAGTTTTCGAGATATTGACGATTAAAGTTTCATTATTTCCTATGTAATGCCGTATTTTTTCTAGGGTACAAGAGTTGTTGTGGCGCGACGGTAGCGTGCCATGATTTCAGCCGGACGACCAGTGTTAAAATCCTACCGACTTACGCATCTTTTTTTTAATTTTATTATGTTTTATCATTGTACGTTTATGTTATCAATTGTAATCGATTAAATTTTACGCACAAACGTGCATTTTGAAATATAAATAACATGTATTTATTTACTAACAGAAGTAGAATAGTTATAATTGTATACTTACAGTTGTTGTTATGTACAGCAGTGGTATTTGTCGTAGAAGTGTAGTAGATGCAAACTTTATTTACTCTCGCTTGCACATAGTATCGTCGCTGATCGTCTAGGCCTAGGCGAACTCCCTCGCGGCCCGTGACCGCGCTCTATATCTACGCTCTCTCTCCCTAGAATCGCGATCGTCAGATTTTCCGTCGACCTCGTCGCTGCCCTGTTACCTTATATGGTCATGTGGCGACTTCCCATGACCATATAAGGCTCGACGGTTTCCCGCCAAGCCTAACGGTCGACGAAATCGCGCGCTCTTACAATTTGGCCATCCTGACAGTTAATCGTCCCGATTAACCGAGCGGGAAGCCATCGTCGCAAATTCGCGGCTTCCCAGGTTCCCCGATACGGAATATGCGAAATTTGGTGTCCGTCGATATCCTGAATGACGTACCGGTCGTTCCTTAAAACCTTGGACACCATGTATGGTCCTTTATACCGAGGCGTCAGTTTCGCACCGGGGGTGTTGTCGAAATTTCGGATAATGACCTTGTCGCCTTCCGCGTATTTTGTCAGTGTTCGGTGTTTTTTATCATAATAATCGCGGTTTTTTGTTTGCGCCATTTCAATCTTTTTGCCGACCTCGTGTCTCAATTTGTCTAATTCCCGTTTTTTATTTATGAGCCCGGTCGATTCCAAATAGTAGCGTAAACTATCACTCTCCTTCCGCGTTGCTTTACGCCGTACAGAAGCACGCTCGGACATTCTCCTGTGAATTTATTCACAGTGTTGTTACACACAAATTCTACCTCGTTTAGGACATTAACCCATTGAACTTTTCGTTCATCGCTTAGTTTAGCTATCATCGGGATAATCGAACGATTTAAGGTCGGCCCATACAAAACAGGTCTCACCGTGTCCGGGAACGGGGCCCGTTTTCCTATGCCATACAGAGTTGGCCGTGTTCGAAGGCCACTTGAGAGACGCTCAAGATGCTCGCAACAAAGGCCAAGTGCCGCGCACCACGGGGGTTAGCTACCAGAACCTCAGAACCGTTTACTCCCCTCTTACCCCTGAGGATCCTATGGTAGAGCCGACCGGGCCGCGGCCGGGGTTTCACGAAATATTCTTGCGAAGAATACTCAGCGACCCTGGCCGTCGTGGCGTGGCCGTGGCAAAACATTATAAATGTTGTATTATTTAAAAAACTACTTCACCGATGATGATGACCTATCAATCGAATCTCAATAGATTTTTCGATGTTTTAAAAATTGTTGATTTTACAGACGCGTAAAAATACGTGTCACCCTTTTTTCATTATATTATAAGACTAGAACTGTCGCACCGATGAAAATGAGTTTTTGGAAGCTTGTAGCGAAAACATAAAAGTGTTTACCGAAAATGTTGTCATTTGGAAAAAATGTTTTCTACGCCATTTATTTGGCAATTATTTAAAACAAATGGTATGTTTTCGTAGCAGGTACCTTTTTAAAAATTTGAAAAAAATTGAGGTTTTAGCCCCAAGTGTCTCCTTTACGGACCTGTTTTTAAAAAAGCGGACACTTTAAAATTGACGAAATTAAAGTTATTTCAAGTGAACGCTGCATCGCGATGCACAGCCTCGCACGGTTGGCCCCGTGCCCGGGAGGCCATAGGCCTAACAGCCTCCCGGGCTCTGCTTCTACCGCGCGCCAACCGTGCTAGGCTATGTATCGCGGTGCAGCGTTCACTTCAAATAATTTTAATTTCGCCATTTTTAAAGTGTCACCATTCTTGAGAAGCCTACCGTTAGGTGTGCCTATCCCCACCTCTGCTGCGCCGTCCAGTCTGAACCAATCAGCCGCGCATTGGTACCTCTACTCTGTCCAACGAGACGAGGCAGTGAAGTATCAGCGTGCATCCTTTGCTAATTATCTTGGAAGGATAATAACTTCAACTTTGTCCCACTCGACTGGCTATGTTTACGTCTACTGCCTCGTCTCATTGGACAAGATATAGATACGTCACCGCATTTCTGCCAGGGAACCTTCCATCTAACCATTTTTAGATCATTATGGACAAGAATTCAGAAGTTTTCCATATACATAAATTTTTTCGCTAGCGACCCTTACTTCAGAATGTCTAAAGAATATCCAGCAATTTTATGAACCTAAAATAATTAATAGTACAATAAATAGTTTTGCGGCTCCGCGAATTACAAAATGAAATTTCAAAGAGAAAGATGAAGAAACGTAAAATACAGCCATATTTATTAAAATTTTTTCACACTTGAACCAGTGGTAAAATTTGCAAAACAAAGATATTTCTAATATTTTTTAATTAAGAAATGACATTCACCAAGGAAAAAATAAATTATTTGAGAACCCAGCTCAACCCCCGCCTCCCGTTTTCTCTTGGACCACAACATGAATGACCCCCTTCCTAATGTGGATATTTCCTTAAAAAAAAAACAACTATTCTCGTTTTTACAATATATGTATGAATAATTTACATATAATACAAGGATGTATAATGCTGTTTCACCAAGAGGCAGGAAGGTTTCCTATTTCCATGGTATTGTAAAGGGGAGATACCGATAGTTTACATAAGGATTTTTTTTGTGCCATGCACAGCAGGGAACTGTCAACGCGCTCCTGAAAGGCCATCTGGAAATGGTCAAACGCTCGAGATAATGACCCAACCGGGGCGAGCAGAAATATAGTCGAGAACACTGAAGCTCCGTCGACTCAAACCCTACACCCTGGTTTCGAATCTAGCGGCCAAACATGCACGGTCTCTTCCCGGTCTTGTTTGGGCCGACCTTTACACGTTCGACTTGGCCATTGCCCTGCGGAGACGCAGTCGCGACTTTGATGTGCTGAACGCCATATTCATTCGTGAAATCTTGGAAGTCGCGAGACGTAAAGCTGCTTCCCCGATCGGACACAATTCGTATTGTCCCAGTGAACGTAACGAAATATGATTTTAAACAATTAATGACTTCGGTCGAATTTGTTGTTTTCGTCGCGTACAATTTTACGAATTTCGTAAATCCGTCTATGACGGCGAAAATAAAACGTTTTTTCACGTTGCCCGCTTTCGATAATGGGTCTAAATGGTCAACGTGTAATGTTGAAAACGGTTTGTCTCCTTTTGGGATGCAGTGTAGGGCACCCTCGGGCTTACCGGAATTCTACTCCCACGTGACCAATTTCGTTACGATATCGATGCATGACGCTAGATTCCATGGAGGAAGGCACATAGAATAAGAGTTGCTCATGATATTTCCGGTAAACTAGTCCGTCCCGTAGTTCATATTGTTTATGTTCTGATTGTTCTAAGGAATTTCTTAAATGTACAATGACTTCGTTCCCGTCCTGACATAATGCTAGATTTTTGTCAAATGAGTTATCTTCGACCACAAGTATCTGTCTGCTTAGTGCGTCGACATGGGCCATTCGCGCTCCAATTCTGTGTTCGAGCGTATAGTCGTAGGACTGCATTTCGAGAGTCCACCTCGAAATCTGCGGATTCGTGTTCTTTTTGTTAAGCGTCATGCTCAATGCTTGGCAGTCCGTAATAATCTTAAATACGATACCCGTAAGGTAAACCCGGAACCGGCGTAAGGCGTAAACGATAGAGCTAGTGTTTCTAGTTCGAATGAGTGATGCTTTGACTCAGTCGGTGTAGTTCCTTTGGAAAAACAGAAAACCGGATGGAATTTATGATCTGCCTTCCGTTGCATCAAAATGGCACCGAATCCAACTGCGCTCGCGTCGCAATGCAGCTCCGTTTCGTCCTGCGGTGCGTAAATACTCAAAATAGGCGCGTCCACCACAGCTGCTTTGAGTGTTTCGTACGCGTGCATTTCCTCCCGTTCGAATTTAAAATTAGTATTTTTCCGCGTAAAGTCATATAGCGGTCTGGCATTAATTGAGAAATTTTCGATAAATTTTCTAAAATAGGAACACAATCCTAAAAAAACTCTGCACGTCCCGGACGTTTCTCGGAATCGGGAACTTTTTAATCGCCTCTATACTGCGCTCTGGGCTAATACCTTCGTTCGTAATCGTATACCCGAGATAATCTAGTTTTGTTTGCAGGAACCTGCATTTATCTAGTCGTAATTCTAACTTATTTTCTACCAACAATGTGAATACCCTCTTAAGTACCCGGAAGTGATGCTCGATTGTGGTGGTTGCGATTAAAAAATCGTCTAGATAGACGGATACATCCCCCGAATTGATCAAATCTTTAAATATCGTGGTGACGAATCTTTGAAATTTGAGCGGCGCTCCCTTTAGGCCAAATGGCATTTTAAGATATTCAAATTGGCCCAGAGGGGTTACGAACGAAGTATACTTAATCGACTCGTCATGCATGGTAATGTGGAAAAACCCATCCTTTAGGTCTAGCGTCGTGAAGTATCGTTTTCCCGCTAGGACGTTCAACTGATCTTCAATCAAGGGTATTGGAAAATTATCGCGAGCAGTTACCTTATTCAGGGTACGAAAATCAACGCACATGCGTATTTCGCCCGTTTTCTTCCTCAACAACACTATCGGTGACGCGTATTCTGACGTACTGTCCCGAATTATACCTCTTTCTAAAAGTGAGCCTAAGATTTGTTTTAATTTAATTTTCTCGGTATGCGCGAGTCGTCGTGGCGTACAATGAAATGGATTTTCGTTCGTGATCGCTAATTTCATAACGTTCTCGACCATCGGCTTCTCCGATCTCGTCGGAGTCACGTAACTTTCGCGAAAGATCTCCCGTGCTCGTCTCTTTACTGGCACAGGCAGATCTTCGTTTACTGTGATATCGCGCGTGGACAATTCGACATCGGAATTCATTTCGATATTCATTATTTCTTGGGCTTCGCGACACACCAATGTAAGGTTCGCAATTCGCATAAAGTCGCGTCCGAGCACTAAATTTTTCTGCATAGTTTCATTTGGGACAATACATAATTGAACGTCGCATTTCTGCTTATTTAAACCGATCGTTGCATTTACATTGCCCAAAACGCGAAGGTGACTGTTATTTATTCCGCAAAAATCGGTCGTTGGAACGGTATTTCTTTGAAAGCTCTCTGGTACGAATTTGTCTTTAATAAAACTTACCGGGCTGCCTGAGTCTAATAACGCGGTTACGGAAAAAGAGAGTTCATTTTTGTCACCCAGATGCTGGTCCACGGAGCGCAGGAACTCGCAATCGCTCTCACGTTGCGCTGTTACGTAGTTCACCTGCCCCGATGTCGATGCCGGCTTCCCGCGCTTCGTCGCCTGGTGCCCAAATTGTTCGCAGATGTAACAGGAACATCATTCCCTCCTCGGCTTCGGACAATCCTTTGAAAAGTGTCCAGCCCCGTTGCAATTATAACACCGTAGCTTCGCATCGTCCTTCAACTCCTTCGAGATCCTTGGCAGCCTCTTTGCCACCATCGAAGCATCTCCTTGACGCCCCATTTCCCTCCGCGTCGTCTCCCGTGGTCAAACGACTTTTTCGAACGCCGTCAATAACGCATCGGTGGATTTAAAACACTGAATGCGTGCCTCTGTCCGGTAACCTTCCTTTAGGATGCCGTCGATCACGTAGTCGACGAGTTCGCCGTCGGCGACCGGGACTCGGTTCGCCAACGTAATTTTGTCGTGCAGATAATCCGCGAATGCCTCGTGGGGTGCCCATGTTCTGGCTTCTAACTCTTTTCGTAGACTTAAAGTATTTGCTCGCTGTCCAAACATTTTTCTAATTGCCGCCAGCAAATCCATGTGGCTCATTTCTACACAGTCGCTTCGTGTATGATACCACTTCAACAGCTTTCCCGTCAATTTGCTGCATAAAGGTCAATGCATATCTCATAGGCCGGCGAGCATGCCGTTTTTTCCCAGTTTATAAGCATTTTGGGGTCCGGGACAGCCACTTGAGAGGGTTCGAGAGGCTCGGAACAAAGGCACAGTATGTCCTCTGCTACCAGAACCCCAGGGGTTCGCTGCCCAATGTTAGAGCCTGACGTCTCGTGGCGTGGCAGCACGAAGACAGAATGAACATGCTGTATTTATTTAAAAAGCTATCAATCAGAACTTTTCAGAGTTCCTCGTGGTAATAGATGGGGAATACCTTGTTAAGGAATTTAAACGTTATAACTGTGGGAAAAATAACTATCAAGTATTCACTTATTAATAAACAATCTTTAATATTTTTATTCTAAATAATCTTTGGTCTCGCATTCACGCCTTGTAACAATCTGCCATATACCAGAGAGGATAGGAGAGTGCTCACGCCCGGGGTTTCGGCGTTCCCACTTTCGTGACATCGCCGCTTTAGCATGGCACAGAACCGTGTCGTCTTTCCTGGAACAGAACCGTGTCGTCTTTTAGCATGACACAGAACCGTGTCGTCTTTCCTGGAACAGAACCGTGTCGTCTTTTAGCATGACACAGAACCGTGTCGTCTTTCCTGGAACAGAACCGTGTCGTCTTTTAGCATAAAACGGAACGCACATTATTTTTTTAACCAGGATTAGAACGTACAGCTTAATTGTTGTATATGAAATATGTAACTAATATGTAAATCTTGGGTACAAAATCTCTAATTAATATAAATTAAGAGTAATATTAATTGTAATGATACGTATTTTATTTTTTCCAATTTTGTAGTTGCAAACTCTAGTTGTAAAAAATGGAAAACCCGGAAAAATTCGAACAAATACAGATTTCATATCGAAGTTTAAAAGCGACCACCCTGAAAATTAATTTAACAATGAGCTATTGTCATCAACACTATCTTAAATTTTTTCATATATTTAGCTACTGTTATTATTAATTGAAAAAAATTTTCTTTCATGAATAAATATTTTTTCCACCTCAGCACCATAAGATTTTTACTAGATGACTTTAAAAACATATTAGAACTATTTTTAAATAATTTTACTCGAAAACATTCTAGTTTACTCTTTATTTCACCGTTCTACTAATTTTTTATGGGCTGCATTGCAGCTCCGTTTAACACTCATTTACAACTCGATACCATAGTACCATCCATATTCAAGGAAGAACAATTTTTTGCGACGATCATTGAAAAAACAAAATAGTTTCCACAATGCAGTACTTTAGTGCGTTTGTGACTTAGCGCCCAGAACACCTACCTGTGTTCTGTGTCCCATCTGGAGTTTTATGGTACGCTAACAATCGCTATTGAGTCGCAAGCCAGACCGTACAAGCGAATGCTTCCACAACTTCGAGAGACCTGCCTCCAAACCTAATTAAAGGAAGGGTAAACATGCAGTGTGCACGAAACTCCTCAAAAGAGGTGGATTCCAGTCGCTCGTGTCATAAACCGCATTCGATACTTCATCGACAGGGTGATCTTACATATTGCTGTAACAGTTCCTGAACACATTATCATTCATCTGAAACTGCTTTGTACGGTATTACACACGCCACATAATTTTTATTTTCTAATTTTGTCAAAGTAGTATATATAACAGAATCATACAAGTGTCTACAATTACTTGAATTCCAAAATACAGAGCGTTTCTTCCTCTGCGACTGTAAAAAAGGACTTTAAAAGAATGTTTAGATAACAGGTGGGCTGTCCTTCCAAAAGGCACCTGTGGCCGATCGAGATGAAACTTGGTGAGTATGTAAAACTCAACATTCTGAATAACTTTTTCCGTCCGTGTACGTCCGAGGCGTGCGTATTGTATTTCCCCGGTGCTTTTCGGAAGTACAGCCGGAGGTATAATTCAAGTTTGTTGGGGTTAAGCCGTTGAGGGGACGGAATCGACACAATGATCTGTTTATGTTTTTTCCGCTAGAAATGTGATACGCACGCCTCGGACGTGCACGTATAGGAATATCTCCGAAACTATGGCCGAGCCGCGGTTACATGTATAGGAAAAAGTTGTTCAGAATGTTGAGTTTTACATACCCACCAAGTTTCATCTCGATCGTGCCTTTCGGAATAATATCCAAAAATTGTTTAATACAAAGCGGGATATAATCCGGTGTAAGTTAAGAAATAATATCATTGATCTTCTAATAAGTAATATCACTGAATAAGTTAAGAAATAATATCATTGATCTTCTAATAAGTAATATCACTGAATAAGTTAAGAAATAATATCATTGATCTTCTAATAAGTAATATCACTGAATAAGTTAAGAAATAATATCATTGATGGAAAAGCAAAAAATCATTTATTACATAGGAATGCAGATATCGATAGAAATACAGATATAGTAAATATGTTCCAGTGTTCAAATCCTGACGACTAACGCATTTTTTAAAAATTTTATTATGTTTTATCATTGTATATTTATATTATCAATTTAAATCGATTAAATTTCAATATAATGATAAGTACCGATTTCATTTTGATAAAACATAGCAGGCCGCCGAAAATTATCGGAAAGTAGTAAAATATATCACCTAGCAATTCCATTTAAATTATATAATCAACATGGACCAGACAGGATCTCAGTATCAATCAACGTTCGAAATTACGATAACATAAAAGGGAGAAAAGACCGCACTGGTTCAAGTAAAGGTAGATGAACTTATGTCACATCACACAAAGGTAACAGTAACTTGTTCGGAAACCGGAAAATGAATACAGGATATTTATAAAGACTTCTTAAAATTTAATACATATATTTGATATATAAATAATAATATATAATAATAGTAAATAATTCTGTTGTTAGTAAATAAATACATGTTATTTATAATTCAAAATGCAATTTTATGCGTGAAATTTAATCGATTGAAATTAATAATATAAATAGACAATGATAAAACATAATAAAAAAAAATGCATTAGTCGGCAAGATTTGAACCCTGGTCGTTCGGCTGAAAACTTGGTACGCTACCGTCGTGCCACACCGATTCTTGTAATCTAGGAAAAATACGGCATTATATAAGAAATAATGAAACTTTAATCGTCAATATCTCGAAAACTATTGAGTATCTGCCCCTATAATGGTATATATTCGTGAACAGGAGAACGAGATCTATAAGTGTGCAAAATTTCAACAGAATCGGTGACCCGAAGGTCGTGGCCTCTCCTTTTAGCCTTGGAATCAGGCCTCTGGAAGTTGCGAATGCGTTTGCTTATATGGTTTGATTTGCAACTCAATGTCGATTGTTAGCATGCCATAAAACTCCAGATGTGACACAGTAGGGATGTGCGGGCCGGCTCGTGAGTCGGGCACTCGAATCGGGACACGTCGAGCGGTCCGAGCCTTTCGGACGGCCCATGACCCGACTTCATCGAGCGCGTTCGAAAAGAATCGGGCAAGTTCGGGTGAGCGAGTTATCGCAATACCCAAAATTCAACTCTGCGTTCTTTTTGAAATAGATAATGGTAATAATAGTATTTCATTTGTAACTTATAACGTGATTTTTAATATATTTGATTTTTTAATAACTACATTAGGTATATTCGGCAAGTATGTGCGTAACCTTTATTTGTATTAATATTTGAAATAATGCACGTTTCACGTGAAAAACTTAAAAGACAATATTTCCGGCATTTTGACGAATTTGTTTCGAATGGACTTACATATAAATCGATAATATCATTAACTCCTTACAGAGTTACATACACATAGAAGGTATATAAATATGGTAAATTATAACAATTTTTTGGAGAGTGATGTTATTATTAACTTCTATATGGCTTGCTTAATATCGTGTTATTTAACTTACTGAACTATCATTAACCTTACGTAAATTGTGCAACGCCTACTGACTCCGTGAATTCATTTTCTCACGTAAGCCTCGCAGGATACTGCACAAAGATCCCTTGTTCAAGGATCTTTCCCCGAAACTTGTATCGCCTTTCTCCTGAGTGTCTGCCTGCAATGTGTGAATTGTCATTTAGTGGAGTACGGCTGGTCTGTCTTCCCGCTTCTAGACCCGTACCCAAGCCCGTAACGAATTCTTAGGGCCAAGCATGCCAATAAATAACTAAAAAATGACAGTGTCTCGCTCGATCGTAAAACAGATCCAGACATGATGTCTGAGCATGGGCAATCATGATGTCTAGACAATTCTAGAAAAATATAATATTAAATTCCCTACATTTCAATTTAAATAAGATAAGCTAATTTTTAAAGTAAGTGAAATTACAATCAAAGTAAATACTTTTGTCTACACGTATAACTCCACACAATCAAATTGTACAAAAATTTTAACAGCTTATAGCTGGCAAAGATTATTCGAAGAAAATTATTCGAAGCGTTTGAATAGCAATACAGATCAAATTATATCGTGTTTAGTGTCATTTTAATCAGAAAAACTCCACAAATAGGTTGATGGAAGTGCTATAAAAAAATAATGAAAAATAAAGAAGTTTTGTAATTTGATTAGTAGTAGTTTCACACCGATATACCTGCTCTCGCCTCGGATCGCGCGGCTGCCGTTTATTGCACCGCTGGGCGACCGAGGTGGCACGAGCTTCTGGGCCTGGGCCGACGGGGTTCGAAGCCGCTTATTCAAGCTGACGAAAATTATTCGAAATTCCGAAGAATTAGTCGTAGCCTCCGAATAACAGTACAGATAAAAAATGAAAATTTAATTTGAAGCTTCGAATATAAAAAAGTATTTTTATTCGTCGGATAAATTCTCATCTAATAAAATTATTTATTCGACACTCGTCCAATAAAGATGCTTTTTTTTATTCGAACCTTCAAATAACAAATAAAGATAAAGTATCTTTTATTCGAATTTTTATTTAAATAATTTTTTATCCCAAATAATGCCCATCTCTGCGAGGGCCGTTAGCACCGTGAAAGATTTACTTAATATTTAATTGAATTTAATCATTACAAAGAGTGTATCATGAACAAAGTGCATGCACTTGGAACTGTTACAGAAATATGTAAGATCACCCTTTCGATGAAGTATCGAATAAGGTTTATAACACGAGCGACTGGAATCCGCCTCTTTTGAGGAGTTTAGTACACACTGCATGTCTAGCCTTCCTTTAATTAGTTTTGGAGGCAGGTCTCTGGAAGTTGTGGATGCATTCGCTTGTATGGTCTGGCTTGCGAGTTAGCGTACCATAAAACTCCAGATGTGACACAGAACACAGGTAGGTGTGCTGGGCGCTACGGCACCAACGCACTAAAGGACTGAAATGAAGGAAACATTTTTGTTTTTTCAATGATCGTCGCAAAAAATTGTTCTTCCTTGAATATGGATGGTACCACGGTATTGAGTTGCAAAAGAGTACAATGCAGCCCATAAAAAATTAGTAGAACGGTGAAATAAAGAGCAAACTAGAATGTTTTCGAGTAAAATTATTTAAAAATAGTTCTAATGTGTTTTTAAAGTCAACTAATAAAAATCTTATGGTGCTGAGGTGGAAAAAATATTTATTCATGAAAGAAAATTTTTTTTAATTAATAATAACAGTAGCTAAATATATGAACAAATAAGATAGTGTTGATGACAATAGCTCATTATTAGATTAATATTCAGGTTGGTCGCTTTTAAACTTCGATATGAGATCTGTATTTGTTCGAATTTTTCCGGGTTTTCCATTTTTTACAACTAGAGTTTGCAACTACAAAATTGGAAAAAATAAAATACGTATCATTATAATTAATATTATTTGTTGAAAATGTAATACATTTGACTTATGTAGTATGCGTAAGTGGCGACACCTAGCGCGAGCGTGGTTTAACCTTAACCAAATTGAACGAGCCACTTGATCCGAGTCAGCTAACAAGTACAGACGTATATTAAAATATTTCCAGTTCTATATGAAGTGCTTTATTAACCGAAGAAACAAATCCTTTATCGATCCTAATCCAACATGGTAGCAGTCCGTGGTTATTGGAGTTTGTGGTTTATGAAAAAATAAAGTGAAGAAGAAATAGTCAACACGTGGCCGAAAGCACAAAGAAAGAACATGGCGTACGTGAAGGTAGACGACATGATAATCCCAATATTCGACGGGTCAGAATATCTAAGCTGGAAAAAGAGAATACTAAAATTCATGGAAAGCAAGCAGTGCGAAGAAGCAGCTCTAAGAGAGAGAGTAGCTGCTGATAACGGGGCAGAATGGAAAATTAAGGATGCGAAAGCAATGAACTACATATACAGTTCGATATCCAATAAACAACTACACTACATAGAAGACAAAAAAACGCATTTGAAGCTTTAAAAAAATTTGATGAGCTATACCTGAAACAATCCACCTCGTTGCAGATTGTCTGCAGAAATAATATGGAGAGAATAAAACTAACGGACTATGAAAATGCGACGTCGTTCTTCGATGAGTTCGAGAAGGCGTGCAACGAAATAAAATCAGCCGGAGGAATAGTAACCGAAGATGAAAAACTAAGATATATGATCAGAGCTTTACCGTCGTCATACAGCCACATCGGCGATTTGATAGACGTATTACCAAGGGCAGAAAGAACGGTTGAATATTTAATGTCGAAGATAAAGTTAAAAGAAAAAGAAGAAAAGAGTATAAAAGGACAGCAAACATCAAGTGCCTTCGCAGCAAGCATGCGTGGAAAATGTTACACGTGCGGCGAACAAGGGCATATCCAAGCATTATGTCCACGTGGAGAAATGCAACATGGTCGTGGACGAGGAAATTTTCGCAGCAGGGGGCCAAGCAGAGGAAATTTCAAATATGGCGGAAATCCTGAACGAGGAAGAAACCATCAATATGGCGGAAATTTCGAACGTGGAAGAAATTTTCAACATGGCGGAAACTACGCACGAGGCAGAGGAAGACATCGAGGCTCAGCAAACCCCTCGTGGCCGCTACAACAGGAAAGAAACAACGACAATAGCGGACTAGGAAACGCATTTATAACAGAGATAAACGAGTCACGAATAGAAACACAGGTTAGTTCAGGTTCAGAAAATTTAATCTCTTGGATTATAGACAGCGGGTGCACAGACCATGTAGTAAATGTAGATAACGTTTTCGAGGAATATCTAGAATTAAAAAAACCAGTAAATGTAAAATTAGGTGATGGCCATACCTTACAAGCAACAAAAGTAGGAAAGATAAATGCAATTTTTCAAGTAAATGGAAACGACATCAGAGTAACACTAAATAATGTATACTATGTAAGTAATATGAAAAAAAACCTTATTAGTTACTCAAAAATAACTTACCAAAACAAAATAGTTTCATATGGCCATCAACTAAAAATTTATAATCCATCAAATGTATTAATTGCAGTAGCAGTCAAAAGAGACGATCTGTACCATATAACGAGTTTCGTTACAAACAATAAAAATAAACAAATAAGTACAAATTTAAGTACAAATTTAATGATAAAAAATAATATGACAAAAAAGGAAAAATGGCATCGGGCGCTAGGTCATGTAAATTTCCAATATCTAAATAAATTATGCAATGATGAATTGTTAAATGGACTGCCAAAAAATTTAGAGACTGAATACATAAAATGCGCAATATGCAGTCAAAGTAAAATGTCAAATTTACCGTTTGCCAATAACAGAAGTCACGCCAATGAAATTTTAGAAACTATATACACGGATTTAAATGGGCCTCACCCGACAGAGGGTAATAATGGTGAAAAATATTTCGTATCATTTATAGATGACTACAGTAAATTAGCCAAAGTATATTGTATAAACTCAAAAACTGATACTTATAACTGCTTCGTAGAGTATGTAAACTTAGTAGAGAATTTAACAAAGAAAAAAGTTCAAAATCTAATCTGTGACAATGGAAAAGAATATATAAATAATAGAACTCGTGAATTTATTAGACAGAAAGGTATACGTATGATTCCGTGTCCTCCATACGTACATGAGTTGAATGGAGTGGCGGAAAGATACAACAGATCCATCATGGATACAGCTAGGTGTTTACTAAACGAAGCAAAAGTAAATAGAATATATTGGCCGGAACTTATTAAAGCAGCAGCGTATTTAAAAAACAGAACTATAGCCAATACAATTCAAAACAAGTCACCATATGAAATATTCTTTAAGAAAAAACCAGACGTAACACATTTAAAAATCTATGGAAGTAAGGTATTCGTTAGAGTCCCAGAACAATTACGCAAATCAAAATGGGACAATAAAGCAAAATTAGGGATTTTACTAGGTTACACAGAGACAGGCTACAGAATATTGGTTAACAATAAAGTAATTAACGCTAGACATGTAGATGTAATTGAACAAGGGATAAAATGTATAGGTCTTGATGACAACGATGAATCTGATAGAAATTTTGATAGTGTAAATCAAACCGATAATGAATCAAGTGGAACCGATACAGAACCAAGCTTCGAGTCAGTAGAAAGCGATGAAATAAATACAATTCAAGGTTCAAGAAATACCAATAGAATTCAGGGTTCAGGTAATACAAACACAATTCAAGGTTCAAATAGTACAAACGATGCAAGGTCTGAGCGTCCGTCAAGGAGTAAAACTCCAAATAAAAAATATTTCAATGATGAATATGTCACAAATTTCATATGTGTAAATTATTGCGATGCTATGGTACCAGTATCAGTTAAGGAGGCGTTTGAGTCTCACGAATCTGAAAAATGGAAACAAGCTATGAAATCAGAAATAGAAAGCATTGAACAAAATAAAACGTGGAAACTAGTTGAGAGGCCAATAAATAAAAAAGTAATCGATTTAAGATGGGTTTATAGGAAGAAAGATGATAAAACATATAAAGCCAGACTAGTGGTAAGAGGTTTTCAACAAAAGGATAGGTTAGAAAATGTATATTCACCTGTAGTAAAAATGCAAACTTTAAAACTATTACTTTCTTACTGTTGTCAATATAGCTTACTCATTGAACAAATGGATGTTAAAACCGCGTTTCTTAATGGCAAAATTATCTCTGAAGTGCATGTAGAGCAACCAGAAGGGTATAATAATGGCACTGGACAAGTGTATAAATTAGAAAAGGCATTATACGGTCTAAGGGAAAGTCCCAGGTCATGGTACGAGTGCTTTAACGAGTTTATGAAGAATTTAAACTTTAATCGAAGCAAGTATGACTATTGTTTGTATGTAAGAAGAAGTGAAAAATATGAAACATATATATTATTATTTGTTGATGATTTATTAATATGTTGTAAGAATCAAAAGATTATTAATGAAGTAAAGTCAAAACTGTCAAATCGATTTAAAATGAAAGATATGGGTAAAGTAAAAAATTACATTGGAATAAACATTGATCACAATATGGAACAAAACATGATGACCTTAAGTCAAGAAAACTATATTGAATCTTTAGCAGAAAAATATCAATTAGAAAGTACAAAATTGTATAGCACACCCATGGAAGAAAATTTAAAACTCAAACCTGCAAGCAATATTGATACATGCAACAAATATAGAAATTTAATTGGAAAGCTATTATATATAAGTACCGGAACAAGACCTGACATTGCGTACAGCGTTAACTATTTAAGCAGATTTCAAAACTCGTACACTAATACTCATTATAAATACGCGCTAAGAATTTTAAAATATTTGTACTCGACCAAAGAACTAAAGTTAACTTACAAGAAAAATTGTAATACGGAAATATTAGATTGTATGGTAGATGCAGACTGGGCAGGTGATTGTAATGACAGAAAATCTACAACAGGATACTTTTTAAGATTGTTTAATAATGTAATCTACTGGAAGTCACGTAAACAAAACACGGTAGCGAAATCTTCCACATTAGCAGAATATATAGCCCTATCAGAGGCAGTAACCGATGTAAACTTTGTACGAAATATGTTAAAAGACACTTTTAAAATCGAAATAACAAAACCAGTGAGGATATTCGAAGACAACGCAGGGGCAATTGCGATAGCCAAGTTTGGAAATTACACAAAAAATTCCAAACATATTGAAGTTCAATATCATTACATAAATGAAAACTACGACAAAGGTATTATAGATATAGTTAAAGTTGAATCTCAAAATAATGTAGCAGACGTACTAACAAAAAGTCTAGGTAAAGCGAAATTTATGTATTTCAGAAAATTGTTAAATATAATATAACTGAATCCGTATGCGTGCAGAACAACTGTAAAGAATAAAAGAAATGTCTTGTGAAAAGTCAAATGTAAGAAGGCGTGTTGAAAATGTAATACATTTGACTTATGTAGTATGCGTAAGTGGCGACACCTAGCGCGAGCGTGGTTTAACCTTAACCAAATTGAACGAGCCACTTGATCCGAGTCAGCTAACAAGTACAGACGTATATTAAAATATTTCCAGTTCTATATGAAGTGCTTTATTAACCGAAGAAACAAATCCTTTATCGATCCTAATCCAACATTATTCTTAATTTATATTAATTAGAGATTTTGTACACAAGATTTACATGTTAGTTAGATATTTCATATAAAACAATTAAGCTGTACGTTCTAATCCTGGTTAAAAAAATAATGTGCGTTCGGTTTTATGCTAAAAGACGACACGATTCTCTTCCAGGAAAGACGACACGGTTCTGTTCTAGGAAAGACGACACGGTTCTGTGCCATGCTAAGGCTGAGCAGATGTCAGCACTATATCGGGAACGCCGAAAACCCAGGCGTGAGCACTCTCCTATCCTCTCTGCATATACCAAAAAACTCATCTTGTACAAGTTCGGTTTCACACACAATACTTTCCTCACTCACCAGAGTCCGCCACCTTCAGACCGCCAAATACAAATGTATTATACACACTCTCCAACACGCCTCCTTACATTTGTATTTAAAGAAAAATATAAACTAGTTTACAATGTTCATCATATTTCTAAATTTACCAAACTTTGATACGTCAAGAGCTTTAGTTAAGATATCAGCCATATTATTCTCCGTTTCTACTTTCACAATATCTATTAATTTTTTCATATACCCATCATTAACAAAATGGTAATGCACCTCGATGTGCTTAGAATTTTTTGTAAAATTTCCCTTTTTTGCTATAAGTAGAGCACCTACATTATCTCCATATATCGGAGTCGGTTTCTTTAGGCTTATTTTAAAGGTTTTCAATATTTCCTTAATTGCGTTAATTTCTGTTACTGTTTCAGATAACGCCGCGTACTCTGCAAATGTGGAAGATTTAGTTACAATATTCTGTTTCTTAGATCTCCAATATATTACGTTTCCAAATAAACGAATAATAAACCCGGTTGTAGATTTTCTATCGACCACATCACCAGCCCAGTCTGCATCTACAAAGCTATCAATTATTTCTGCATTGGGTTTATTACTATATTTTAATTTCAAATTCTTTGTTTGATACAAATATTTTAGTACCCTTAACGCATATTTGTAGTGAGTTTCATCATAACTCATCTGAAATCTACTCAGATAGTTAACACTAAATGAGATATCTGGTCGAGTCCCCGAGCTAATGTATAACAATGCTCCTATCAAGTTTCGGTATGCACTATCGGAATTTATTACATTCGCTGGTATTAATTTTAATTTAGCTTCCATGGGTGTATTGTAAAGCTTAGAATATTCTATTCTATATTTCCTAGCCAGTGATTCTATATAATTTTTCTGACTCAAACTTAATATACTCTTATTTTCGATAGTCTCACGATGAACTTCTATTCCAATATAATTACTAATTGCACCTAGATCCTTCATCCTAGATCCTTCCTGAATCTCTCGGATAGTTTTGTTTTAACATTATTTATCATTTGTCTGTTTCTACTACACACTAACAAATCATCTACATAGATCAAGATGAATATTGCTTCCTTCCCGTCACCCATTCTAAAACCTGCTGGTTGTCTGACATATACCTCTGACATCACTCTTCCGTTCAAAAACGCTGTCTCCACGTCCATTTGGTCTATTTCTAAATTTTCTTTACAACAATAAGCTAGTAACACCTTGAGAGTGTTAAAGTATACATTTAGAATGCATCTACGTACGAAAGAAAAAGTCTCCTCTATCCCTTATACCTGGGTTCTCCCTTCTGCGTTTATGACCATCCTTAAAGGCGGCAACTGTCCGAGGACAGACTTCGAACAAGTTCAGTTGAACTGAAGCGCTTGAGCGAGAAGCTCCTCCTGTATTCACTTCTGAATAAACTATATATTCTGTTTTTTATTTTTCACGTACTACGGACCTTTAACTTATTTCATAACCTACAGGATAATTAACAAAGAGTCTGCATCTTTACCACCGGGGAATAAGTATCGTTCACTTCTTCTTTCTGTTGAAATCCCCTAACAACTAACCGTGCTTTGTAAATGTTATTCGGTTTCTTCGTATATATCCATTTAACATCCAGGATGTTCTTATTCGGTGTCTCCACTAGTTTCCAAGTTCCATTTTCTTTTATGCTTTCCATCTCTTTCTTCATTGCTGCTTTCCAGTTATCTGCTTCGTTACATGACATCGCCTCCTCAAATGTACTCGGTACATTTGCATTACAATAATTTGCATAAATATACTCTTCGTTGTATCTAGCTGGCAGTTTGCGTGTTCTTGTGGATCTTCTCACTTCAGGTTCTTCCCTCTCACTTTCTACTTGATCATCTTCCTTTATTTCAGGGTTTTCATCTTCTTTGATTTCAGTGTCTTCTAATCTATTGGTATCACTTTCTTCCTCCTCATCCTCATTCTCATTAAAACAGATATATTTTACGTCCTCCTCTATGATGTCAACGTGTCGAGCTACCACCACTCGATTATTTATTAGGACTCTATATCCCACATCTGTGTAACCCAATAAAACACCTCTTTCTGCCTTTTTATCCCATTTGGATATTCTTTTTTCCTCTGGTATTCGCACATATACTTTACTTCCATATATCCTCAGATTTTTTACATCGGGTCTCTTCCTGAAAAACAATTCATATGGCGTTTTTCTCTCTTCAGTATTTGCTAACGACCTGTTCTTCAGATATGCTGCTGTTTTTATACATTCCGGCCAAAAACTTCTGTTAACCTTTGCTTCTGCCAATAGACACCTGGCCATATCCATTATTGTTCGATTGAACCTTTCTGCTACTCCATTTAATTCATGCACATATGGTGGACATGCATTTATCTGAATTCCCTTGCTTCTTGTGAACTGATAAATTCTAGAGTTTAGATATTCTTTTCCATTGTCACATCTAATTTTCTTAACTTTCTTCCCTGTTATATTTTCTACTTCATTTATATATTCACAGAGACAATCATAAACTTCTTCTTTAGACCTAATACAGTATACTTTAGACAATCTGCTATAGTCATCGATAACAGACATAAAATATTTCTCACCTCTACTGCCAACTGTTCTGTGGGGACCATTGACATCTGTATGGATGATCTCTAAAACTTCCTTTGCTCGAGCCCTGTTGTTCTTGAAAGGCACATTGTGCATCTTGTTTTCAATACAGAGAGCACATTTGTAATACTCTCTTTCTATTTCCTTGGGTATACCATCCAATAATTCTTCTTTGCACAGGATGTCCAAATAATGAAAATTAATGTGTCCCAGAATGCGATGCCATTTTTCTTTTAAACTGATTTTGCGTTCCACATCGTTAGTAGTTACATTCGCACATATTCCACTCTCCTCAGTATTAATATAACTTCTCATTTTTAGTAAATTGCCTACCTTATTAGCTATAGCAATCACTTCATTGTACTTGTTGTATATTCGCGTACAATTTCCTACTGACACAATTTTATTATTGTCTGTTATCTTGGTGTAACTAATTAAATTCACTTCCATGTCTTCAACATAAAAAACATTTTTCAACATCACTTCTGATTTCCCTTGAATGTTTTGCAATAATTCTCTAATATCACCAACTTTTGTCGCTAACAACTTGCGACCATCTCCTACTTTGACACATACTGGTTTCTTTAATGTTACGCTCTTGTGAAATATCTTGTCACTATTAACAATGTGGTTAGTACACCCGCTGTCCAATAACCACACTATTTCACCTTCCTTTAGTTGCGTATTACTGTCCATTTTTGATTCTGATATCATTGCACTGAAATAATTTCCTTCTTTGGTTTCCCTATCGGGCCCATTTCTATTCCATCGTATCCCTTGATGATAATTAGCTCTATTTCCATACTGACGTCCTCTACTAGTTTGAAATCTACCTCTACCACGAGGATACTGTCCACCTCTTTGATATTCGCTATTCATGTTTCCTAGTCGACATTGACTTTTTACATGTCCAATTCTACCACAGTTATAACATTTTATAGGATATTTTCTTTCTGTTGACGCTGACCCTATAACAGCAAATGCATGTGTTTTTGAAGGTACTTCTTCACTCGTTTCCCCTTCAATATTTCCTTCCATTGTCTTCATCTTTATTTTTCCTTTTAAATACTCCACCGTTCTTTCAATTTCAGGTAGTACATCAACCAAATCTCCTATATAACTATATGATCTCGGTAGGGCTTTGATCATATAATTTAATTTCTCTTGTTCTGACACTTTTGCACCAGACGCCTTCAGATCGTTCACTGCTTTTTCAAACGCATCGAAAAAGGTCGTAACATCCTTATAATTCTGAAGCTTTATATTCTCCAGGGTACTTCTACATATAATTTGCAGTGCTGTCGATTCTTTTAGGTACATCTTATCAAACTTTTTAATAATTTCATAAGCTGTATCCAACTCACTGATATATTCCAGTTGTCTATTTGTTATTGCACTATAGATATAGTTAACTGCCTTTACGTCCATTTCTTGCCATTCCTCTTGCCCATCCAGTTGTGTTCTTTCTCGCGATACAGCACATTTGCATTTCTTAAATTCCAAGAACTTCTGCATTCGTCTCTTCCAATTGCAATATTCAGATCCATCAAATATGGGTATTTTAATATCTTCGTTCTTCATCATTTTTCCTTTGTTCTCTTTCCACGTGCTTGAATTTTCTTTTTTCAGTTCTTTTCTCTTTACCTCTTTCCGGATTACTGAACATATAAACCACGGACTGCTACCATGTGGGAAAAATAACTATCAAGTATTCACTTATTAATAAACAACCTTCAATATTTTTATTCTAAATAATCTTTGGTCTCGCATTCACGCCTTGTAACAATCTGCCATATACCAAAACACTCATCTTGTACAAGTTCGGTTTCACACACAATACTTTCCTCACTCACCAGAGTCCGCCACCTTCAGACCGCCAAATACAAATGTATTATACACACTCTCCAACAATAACAAACAAAATAACAATTTATTACTACGCTAACGAAAAAGAAAGAATATCATCTGACAATCTGTGCGCTGAAACAATTCGTCATTATTTAAGAAGCTGTTAACTAGAACATTTCAGAGTTCCTCGTGGTAATAGGCGGAGAATATGTTGTTAAGGAATTTAATCGTTATAATAAACAAAATAACAATTTATTACTATGCTAACAAACCTATCCCCACCTCAGCCGCGCCTGTAGGCCCAATGTTTTGACGTCGAACGTCACACACTACATAGTGCGTGTGACCACTGTAGCCAATATTTCGAATACAGCCGAAAATGTGTGTGAAACGAGGCCCGCCTCTTCCACTCTGAACCAATCGGCCGCGCATTCGTATCAATACAGTGTCACCACTTCGAACCCATACGAAATGGCGTCTTTCCACCCCCTACAATCGCGTAATAGTGGGCAGTAACAGTTTAATATTTTAGCCCACTGCTATAACCCGCAGCTTACGTCGAATATCATGGAATTAATCACACGGGAATTTCTTGGTAAAAATAGTATCTATTGCTATGTTTTCCAAGTAGAAGGTGCAATATTATGAGTTAGTATGAGGAAGTTCCTTCCGGCATGTGTTCACCGTGCGTTTTCCTTCGTGTTTTCGTCGGACGGTGGTCATAAAGTAATTAAAACTCGTCGTAGAAACTAATTTTTACGCTAGCCTAATTTTTAGAGTTGACCAACATCTGACTTTGCCCGTCATAAAATTGATGGGCTTGCGCTAACCGAACGGTGCAACACCTTCTACCTGCATCATCGGCGTGCGTACCATACCTAAGCAGGTCATTTTGCTTGTAAATCAAAAACACATATTTCTATAACAAGAATGGACAGGTTACCTGAAAGATGGCAACAAGTCCTTACAAATAATGAAAATTATATCATTGAATAATATTAAACATGTGTTTTTATAAATTGATTCAAATGTTTTCTTTAAAATACAGCAGAACTTTCCCTCCAATCTAATATTATTTTTATAACAGTTTCAAATACCCAATATTTGCAATTTTTGATGGTCCGCGAATTAAAAAACGGAATTTCAAACAGGAAGAATCGTAGAATACGACCATATTTTAAAAAATATTTTTACACTTTAACCGGTGGTAAAATTTGCAGAACAAAGATGTTTCCAATATATTTTCATTAAGAAATTACATTTGAGTATAACATGATAAATTATTTAAGAAGTATTTTATATATATAATTTACGTATGATAAAATACATATAAGGATGTGCGATGCTGTTTCACTAAGTGCCAGGAACGTTTCCTATTTCCATTGTGTTGTAAAGGAGAGATACGGATAGTTTACCTAAGGAGCTGTGGAGAAGACCCGAGAGGCCAGAGAAGACTATGTGAATACGATTGTGAATAAGAAAAAATAAACATTAAATTGTTTTTTTCTTTGAAAATTAAAATTTATAAAAAGATAATAATGCTATCATCACTACTTGTGTCTGTTCTTTCACCATCCTCAGAATCACTAGCAATCGAATCAACGTCCCAAATAATAGCCCGTGACATAATTATTTTTAAAAAATAATATATAAAAACGGTAAAAAGTTATTTTAGAATGCACTCGTGTTACAAAGTACGCGTGAGGTCAGACTACGTTCACTCCCACGGAGCAACAAAGACACACTGAAACTCGCAGCGCAAAAGCGCTGCGTCGCGGTTTTCGAGACAAATGAACGCAGGGCTTTTGCGCCGCGTAGCAGTCAAACGGTTAATGTCCCTTCCAGCTCGCGAACGTAGGTTGTATCGCCGATCGACTGGCGCCTTGCGAGGTGACGCGTAGCAATTCCAGCTCCCTGCGCAATAGCTGTACCTCTCGCTCGGCCAGATCTCGTTCCCGTCGTAAAAGCTCGGTTTTTGAAGTCGTTGATGCCGATCGCGAAGCAGCATCGTCCGCGGCTGAGTGGTGTGCCCGCGCAATTTCCTCTTCTTGTTCTGGTTCGGCGGAGGTGTTTAGGCACGTTTCTGGATGCACACCCGCTTCGATTAATCTGTTAACTAGCTCAGCCTTGGTGCCCGTCGTCGCCAAGTTCATGTCGCGTAACTTTTCTTTCAAGCCCCAAACCGTCACTTTCGTGTTCATGTTCGAACCGTTTATCGCAACGTAACGTAACAAAAATCGGAAAAGTGCATAAATTTCTACTCGTACAGTCCGATCCCGCTTACTGTCCCGTAAAATCACAAGTAACATAAATCACGTAACACACATAAAAGACTATTCGAACGTAATAGAATACATAACCCCGCGGAATCAGATCCCACTTCTGAAAATTGTAGTAGATGAAAACTTTATTTACTCTCGCTTGCACATACACTCTGAACCACGAGAGAACCGATTTTCGTCCGTCGCTGCGCATCTTCGCCCTGATTGGTTCCTTCTCAATGCACAGCGCATGCGAGCAGTGACGCCACGCGCTACAGTGCTGCACGCGGCCTCATTCATAGCCATACTGGGTGTTGATACAGTGTTGTGCAGCATTTTTTTTTGAAGCAGAGTTTTTGATAGTACATAGTGTTTTTGCAATGGATCAAGTTCCTGGACCATCGCATAAATCTCCAGTGAAGAAAAATCCGAGAGGAAAGGTAAGCTTACATTATACATAATTATTTATCATGCATTTTGCTACTGTAAGCTTGTTTCTTTTTTCAAAAATTATAGTTTTTGTAATATACTCACGTAAACTTTTCTCTGTTTCTAGTTTGTCCGATCCGCTCAAAAGATGATTATTATAAATCTTTTCAAAGCAATGAAAGAAGAAAACCCGGGTCTTAAATATAAGCCGCTAGTGCTGAAACTTGCGGAGAAAACGGGGATTGGTCGGGAGACCGTATCTAAAACTCTGGCAGAATACAAATCAACAGGAAGAGTTACATCGCCAAACAAGAAGAAGCGGCGGTTAAATATTTTGGAGAAGATGAATGAAGCCGATATATTGGCAATACGCCGAAAAATTCACGAATTTTGGCTAACAGAGAAATTCCGAATTAAAAAAAAATATTGGCCGCAATAAATAATGACGAGAATTTGCAGTCGTTCAGCAAAACGTCGCTGAATCGACTGTTACATATGATGGAGTTTAAATTTATCGTCAGGAAGCGCAACACCGCCTTCATTGAACAACCGCATATTATCTTCTGGCGACAACGGTAAGTAACAATCTACAACGTTTCTTACAAAAATTTAAAAATAATTTAAAAAAATTTTAAAAATTAAAAATTTTTACTACTTTGTAGGTACATCATGCGACTGCAAGATTTGCGTTCAGAAGGGCGGCCGATATTTTACTTGGACGAGACATGGATTAACGCCGGGGACTGCAAGGTCAGGCTGTGGGTGGACACGAGCGTTACCTGCCCGAGGAACGCGGAAGAAAGGGGATTGTCGACGGGCATACCTGCTCCCTCGGGAAAAGGGAAGAGGCTTATTATTACTCACATCGGGTCAGCAGACGGGTTTGTACCAGGGGCCTCCTTTGCTTCGAGGCGAAAAAAAACGGGCAATTACCACGAGGAGATGAATGGGGACACATTTTTTAAATGGTTCCAAAAGATTGAGCCCATGCTGCCACATGGGGCAGTCATTGTGATGGATAACGCCCCTTATCACAGCGTCAAGAAGGAGAAATATCCTTCATTGAGCTGGAAAAGGGGCGATATCGTCGCGTGGCTGGAGAGTAAGGGGGAAACGGTGGATCCACGGAGCGTCAAGATTCACTTAATGCAACTTGTTCAACGGCATAAAGAACCGTGTAACAGTTATGTGGTTGACGAGTTCGCAAGAGAGAATGGACGTACCGTCCTACGGCTTCCTCCTTACCACTGCGAATTGAACCCCATAGAACTGGCATGGGCACAAATGAAGGAACTTGTAAGGGCGCGCAATACGTCTTACAAGTTGACAGATGTCCGCCAATTTGTAGATGCAGCGATAGAAAATGTGTCCCCCCAAAATTGGAAGAATTTCATCTCCCACACGCTGGAGGAGGAAAGGAGGCTCCAAGAACTGGATCATATAACTGATTCGGTGTTAGAGGAAAGCCCCGAGTGGTCGAACTCGTCCGATGACTCGGACATCGATGCAAGTAATATATAAGTATCTTGTTGTAAATAGTTGTTTTTTTTAAATAGTATGTAAATAGTTGCGTGTTTTTTTGTAAATATATGTGAATGTAAGTAATAATATGTGTACATAATGTACAGATTATTTATTACAAACGAATAAAATTTCAAATATTTATTTAGATTAAATTTATATTTCATTATATATGCAAACGGTCACGATTTCCTATACCCTATACTTCCATGCTAATCAGTTTCATTAAGGCACACCGCGTATATGAAAGTCACAGTGGGGAGTGGATGGTGGAGTGGGAGTTGGGAGGTTCGTAGCGCCTTCCGCGACGAGTCAACCTGCGCGAAACGGTACGGTTCTCTCGTGGTTCAGAGTGTAGTGTCGTCGCTGATCGTCTAGGCGAACTCCCTCGCGGCCCGTGGCCGCGCTCTATATCTACGCTCTCTCTCCCGAGAATCGCGATCGTCAGATTTTCTTCATGTGGCGACTTCCCATGACCACATAAGGCTCAACGGGTTCCGCCAAGCCTAACGGTCGACCAAATCGCGCGCTCTTACAGAAGCAAACAAAACATAATGAAGCGAAACACCTTGCACATCGTATCAATACACTTTGATCACATGAACATTTGTTTTTTAATAGTTTCATTGGAAAGCACACCTGGATTACATTTTCAAAAATTCCCTATCGTTGGATAGTCCAGCGGCGAACCATGCGTATTCTAACATTGGATGTCACTATCAATCAACGTTCGAAAGGATTATAACATATAAGGGAGAAAAGACCGCACTTGTTCAAAAAAAGGTAGATGAACTTATGTCACATCACACAAACGTAATAGTAAGTTGTTCGAAATCCGGAAAATTAACACAGGATATTTATAAAGACTTCTGAAAATTTAATATATATATTTAATATATAAATAATATTATATGATGTAACGGGTATATCTAAGGCCCGCGACTTCGCCGCCTAACACCGCGCCTACCACCGCCCCACTCCCAGCGAGCGCGCCGCGAGACCACGGCCGAGCGCAGCCTCCCGTCGCGGCCGCGAGGTGGCCACCGCGACGATACGGTGTGGGGATTTTAGGATGGTGGAGGCGTACGGGTGTACGCACTGCCAAGTTCCGACGGTCCTCCACGCACGTGGGGACTAGGAACATAGATCTCGTAACACACGAGAGATTGGGGTCACCAGTGGCCGGAGGCCACGCGTTCTCTGGCGAGAACGCACGAAATATATGTCCAGACGGACTGCGTTCAATGTGGACACGCCACGTGTTCGCGGCAAGGAGGATATAGGTTAAGCACGTGAGGCCCACTCCTCACGAGTAATACACACGTCGGATAACGACCGAAATAACGAGGTTTATTAACACGCTCCGAATAAGAGCTCGCGACACAACAGACTAGTCGCGATAACGATATATGGAGCCGGCACGGTTGGAACGGTACACCGCAGAAAGAACTTTTACAAAGGTAAGACACGTCTGAGCGCTGCCAGGTTCTCTCCAAGAAGAAAAAAGAGTCGCACGGCAAACGCGGCACCTCGTTCCATGCGCTTGGCGCAGGCGCACAACACGCGCCCTACGCGCCACCGTGCCGCCGCCCCACAACGGCTGCTCGCGAGTGGAAGTGGGCGGTGGAAGGAATAAATAGGCCACGAGAACAGCCAAAGGGCGCGATACCGCCGGCAGTCGAGGCAAGGCGTCCGATGCGACGTAGAGAGCCGATCTCCGCAGAGCACCGCTACCGCCACATAAGGCCTCAACTGTACCTCCGACCAAACCGCACCCCGTTCCTACCGAAACCACCGTTCCCGCCAGACACCACCGTTCCCGCATCCGAGCCTGCACCGTGCAAACGGGCAGGAATCCCTCCCCCGAGGGGCGCAAGCCTACGGAAAACCAGTCCGAGCCGGCACCGTGCAAACGGGCCGGAATCCCTCCCCCGAGGGGCGCAAGCCTACGGGAAACTCGTCCGAGCCGGCACCGTGCAAACGGGCCGGAATCCCTCCCCCGAGGGGCGCAAGCCTCCGGGAAACTAGTCCGAGCCGGCACCGTGCAAACGGGCCGGAATCCCTCCCACGAGGGGCGTAAGCCTACGGGACCTTCCTGCTATCCTGACCGACTCCCCAACACCGAGGCGATACCGCCGCAGGACCGCCGCGAGTCCGAACCGCTGCCGCGAGACCGAACCGCCGCCGCGATACCGAACCACCGCCGCGCTACCCATCCGCCGCGATACCGCCGCGATCACGCCACCTAGGGGCGACCGTTGTACATAACCAGAGCACCGACAATAAAGACACGAGTATTATACCAGAAACCGACTACTATTCATTCCTCCTCGAGGCACTACCGACCCCTGGCAGCCGGCTGAGTCGGCACTTCCTCCACCCCGACGGATACCCGTCACAATGAGATTAGTAAATAATCCTGCTGTTACTAAATAAATACATGTTATTTATAATTCAATTTTATGCGTGAAATTTAATCGATTGAAATTAATAATATAAATATACAATGATAATACGTAATAAAATTTTTAAAAAATCAGTTTAGTCGGCAGGATTTGAACACTGATCGTCCGGCTGAAAACTTTGCCGCTACTACTTTGCGCCACAACGACTCTTGTAGCCTAGAGAAAATACGGCATTACATAGGCAATAATGAAACTTTAATCGTCAATATCTCGAAAACTATTCAGCATCTGCCCCTATATTGGTATATATTCGCGAACAGGAGAACGAGATCTATGAGTGTGCGAAGTTTCAACACAATCGGTGACCCGAAGGTCGCTGACTCTCCTTGTTAGTGTACAGTGGTAAAATGGTGTCGTCGCAAAATTGTTTATAATGTTGAAAATTAACGTTAAACTTCGTTAAATAGTTTTTGAAAAGAATGGATATACAGGGTGAGTTACCAAACGTTAGCACCTCAAATATCTTTGTTGTTTCTAAAGATACGTAAAATATGGTAAGGACAAAGTTGAATGGTACAATGGGGCTGACACGATGCAAAAAAATTTTGTTTTTATGTCATTTTTTTGGAGATATCAAGGTCACCTTGACTTTTTAAAATGGAACCACCCTTTTTTGAACACCTACAATGATAGTCCGTTTCATTAGGAATTCAGTGACTATAATTAGTCCAAGGTCATTCAAGGTCAAGGACAGAAAAAACGTATAAAACTAAAAAATGGAAGCAGAATACGTTTATCACGGTTGAGACTTGTAGGAAATAGTAAACATACTATGGTCGTAGTTAAAGCAAACATACTAAGGTCCTTCAATGTTATTCAGCATTCTTATTTACTATCAGTATGTTTCCAAACGCGATTCCGCTATGTTATATTCGATGACTGAAAAGTGTGATATGATCACGATTTACTGTGAATGTAGAAAAAATGCAGTGCAGGCCCGACTACTTTATGAAGAAAGGTACCCCGAGCGAAACACTCCTTCTAGA
Organism: Halictus rubicundus; assembly: GCF_050948215.1. Taxonomy (NCBI): domain Eukaryota; kingdom Metazoa; phylum Arthropoda; class Insecta; order Hymenoptera; family Halictidae; genus Halictus; species Halictus rubicundus. The sequence goes on along the minus strand of NC_135156.1, from coordinate 197,166 downwards.
CATACTTTCACTAATACGTACAGGTTGTTTCGAAGTACTGGAAGTGTACATGCAAGACAGTACAAACGGAAGAATCCCACGACTAATGAAGACAATGAAATTAATATTTTAGCAGCTATAGCTGTCAATCCTCACGTGAGTACGAGAAAAATTGCCCGGGAAGCAGGCATAAGTCAAAGTAGCGTAATACGAATTCTGGCCCGACATAAATTTCATCCGTTCCACATATCGCTCCATCAAGAATTGCACGGGAATGATTTTCAAAATAGAATTAACTTTTGTCAATGGGGATTGCTTCAAAATCATTCATTTTTTCTAATGTCTTGTTTACGGACGAAGCAACATTTACTAATCATGGCTCAATTAATCTACGGAACGCCCATTATTGGTCTGCGGATATTCCGCACTGGCTGCGAGAAATTGATCATCAAAGACAATGGAGCGTAAACGTGTGGTGTGGTATTTTGAACGACAAAGTAATTGGACCATATTTCGTTAACGGAATGATGACGGGACAGAAATACGCTCAATTTTTGCAAGAAGATCTGCCAATTTTGTTAGAAGATGTCCCTTTACAAAATCGCTACGATATGTGGTACCAACATGACGGTTGTCCTGCTCATTATGCACGAGTAGCAAGAGAAACGTTGGATTCTCGATATCCAAACCGATGGATTGGACGAGGCGGAACAGTTTCATGGCCAACACGTTCGCCTGATTTAAATCCACTGGATTTCTTTTTATGGGGTCTGCTAAAAGAGACCGTGTAGACGGATGCTCCAACAACAGTTGAAGATATGCGTCAGCGTATCATCACAGCATGTACAAATATCACGTCGGATACACTTATCAGAGTTCAACATTCCTTCAGAGCTCGTTTACAACAATGTATCGACGCAGACGGCCATCATTTCGAACATTTATAAAATACAGGTATTCTGCTTCCATATTTTAGTTTTATACGTTTTTTCTGTCCTTGACCTTAAATGACCTTGGACTAATTATAGTCACTGAATTCCTAATGAAAGGGACTATCATTGTAGGTGTTTAAAAAAGGGTGGTTCCATTTAAAAAAGTCATGGTGACCTTGATATCTCCAAAAAAATTACATAAAAACAAAATTTTTTTTGCATCGTGTCAGCCCCATTGTACCATTCAACTTTGTCTTTACCATATTTTACGTATCTTTTGAAACAACAAAGATATTTGAGGTGCTAACGTTTGGTGACTCACCCTGTATATACCCAGTTAGCCAAATGCCTACTCGACCAAATCGAGTGGAATGTGTGCCGCACACATTGCGAGCAAAAGACTTATGTATTTCGTACCAAACCCTGCTCGAAGCAGAATTTGGTCCTCATTTGGTTTGATTGTGACACCAAAGTGTGTCGTGAAATTCCTAATAAAATACGGAGGCAGATGTTTGTCACATCCATGCGAAGCCTACAGGTAAAATTCCATGCGGCATCATGCGGCATGGGAGCCAAACTTTAGCTTCGTTATAGAGGGCAGGTCCGTCGCACTAAGAACGGACGTAACCTTGTTCTAACAGTAAATATCGGGAAAAATTGAAGTAAATCTTCCTGTGTAGGGTGGGAAAAGGTATTTTATTTAATTTTCAATGCGTAATAAAGATAAAGTGATGCGTAAACACCACAATGTGTCGTGAAAGACAAAGCGTCGTGTTGTGTAATTCGAAGAGCTTACGTGCGAGAAAGAGAGAGAGAGAACGAGCGCGAAGAGTGTGCGTGCGAGAGAGAAAGAAAAGAGCGCGAAGAGTGTGCGTGCGAGACAGAGAGAGCACGAGTGTGCGAGAGAGAGAGAAAAGAGCGCGAAGAGTGTGCGTGCGAGAGGAAGTGGATTCGAAGAAGATTGAAAGAAGGATATGGAAAGGGATGACGGAATATTTTTAAATCATTAATTTCTTTTAAAGCCATAATATGTATAATTTTTAATTTATGATGCGCGTATGTTAGGTGTTGCGCGTTACGCGATCATGCGCAGTGCAGTTTGCGACACCAGACTGGGAATAACAGCTCTCACGACGAAGGTGTCGGTGTTTCGATACGCGCACTGATTTCGTCTTGTTTGATTAGTGATTCCTTTGATAGTTAATTACTAATTATTAAGTTCGTGAATTAACTCTGAAGCGGTGAAGACTGGATGAGCAGTGGATTCGAAGGAAGGAAGGTGTATCGGAAAAGGTCGCCCACCGAACGATCGCACAGCGCTGTGCGTCGAAGTTGAGTGAAAGAGAGTCTTTGGCGAACACGTGTATTTTGGATGAAAGTGGACTGTATTTTGAACTGTATGAACGTGAAATGAATGTGAAAATGTACGAACACTGTACTTTGAAATATACAAGATATATACAGAATAACGCGTTGAATAACGAGTTTAAATCCAACGATTAGAAAGAGCGCAGAGAAAAAGGACCGAGTCGCACGACGGTTGCACAGCGAAGAAGGAAGCAGAATTCGAAGAACGACCGAATCTGCCTTCCTGGAAGTCGCGTATTGGTCCTTTGTGGATCACGCGATGATCCACGATCGATAATTGGGTCGCGATCGATGGATCCCGAGGGGAAAGACGGGGGTAACGCGAGCTGGCGCAGCGGCTTTCCGCGAGACCGCGTTCGGGGGCCGACGTCACGGCGGGGCAAGAGGAGCGCGAGACGAAGACCCCACCGCGAACGTTCGCGCGATCGCGAACAGAAGGATAGAAGCAGAGAAGACGCCAGATAAGTATTGCCACGTGGTATTGTTACCAATACACGTAACAAATTATTATGTATTTTGTATATTCTTTATTCAGTTTTCTTTTACCCCCATGGATCGTAGAGTTTTGAAGAAGTCGGTTTCGCGAAAACCGTATAATAAATACGCAGAAACGAAATATTCGGCGCGAAATAACCTTAAATTTGAGGAAGTATTCACGTGACAATGAATTACAAAGTCCCCCTAATGTTGATAGTCTGCAGAACATTCTCAGCACGTCTTCTTTATCCGTGCCTGTCAGTAATAATAGTAATGAAAGTCTTCTTAATATTCCCACCACATCTTCATTCACGCATGATTCCTCTTCTACCTTTTCATGCGATCATGTGGTTTGGGAATCTGCTGGTACTCTTTCAGAAGTATCATTTCGTGATCGTTTAGCATCTTGTTTTGTGGACAATAATTTAACGCACACTCAGGGGAACAACATCTTATCTCTTCTACGTACCCATTCGTGTTTTTCTAGTTTGCCGAAAGATATAAGAACGCTCATTGGTACACCACGTACCAGTGTGGTCACCTCTGTGGTAGAACCAGGAGAGTATGTTCATTTTGATGTAGAGTTGAAAATAGTTAAACAGTTATCTCAATGTTCTCCAATAATTCCTGGAGAGTTGCAATTGGATTTTCATGTGGACGGATGTAGTTTAGATAATTCCAATACAATTCAAATTTGGCCTCAAGTCAGAATTGTAAATATCTTAAATAGTAAACCCGTGAGCGGTGTTCTTCCCGGTCTGGTGTCGCAAACTGCACTGCGCATGATCGCGTAACGCGCAACACCTAACATACGCGCATCATAAATTAAAAGTTATACATATTATATCGTTAAAAGAAATTAATGAATTAAAATTAAAAATTAAGAATTAAATTAATTAAATTATAAATGTGTGCATTAATATTTACGCGTATTATTGTGTTATATCCTTAAGGGCCCGGGTCAGTCACGTGACTTTTCAAGATTCGGTGGTCGGTATCTGCCGTACAGTTTCCTTTACAGAAATGGTATTACCTACAAATGTGTAGCTGACTGATGAATACGAGATGGAGCTATCGTCGTATTCTATTATGAATCAGAAAGAGAACTCGATTGACGTTGCAACACAAGAGGTGTGTGACGAGGAAGCTAGATTTTACTGCGTTGTCAGCTTTTAAAAGGGCAATGTTGCCGTATCATATTCATACAAACACCGTCGATGATCGCATGGAAAGCGTTTGAGCTGGTTCGAGCGTTCTTTTCTTCCTTTCGGATCTGTCGAAATTTGGCGACTTGTTCTTTCTTAATTTAAAATATGGAATTTTCAATTGTAAATAATTGTATTAAACGATCATTGAATATTGACTTGTTTAAAAATCTTAATTTTTTAAACTTTCTATACGAATATAACACGAATATATGTGTATGTAAAATTTACAGAAGAAAAGTATAGTTTTAAAAATTACGTTTTTTATATATTGTTAACAAATATATAAACACATATTAACACATCAATATAATAGATTTGAATTTTAATACGAAGAGTATTATTTTTCGACGTGGAAATGAAAGGTGTAAACAATCACGGCATGATTAAAATATTAAAAATATTAAAATATATTAAAAAGATAAAAATAAGAAATATTATAAAAAAACAAAAAAGCCGACTGCGAAAAGAATTAAAAAGAGAAGAAACAAAAAACTAATTTATCAAATAAAATATTGATAGTAAATAAAATAAAAAATAAAATATAAATAGAAAGTATAAATTATCAATAATTCTTTTCGCAGTAAGATTTTTTGTTTTATTAATGTGGCGGACCCCTTGGAGAAGGGTTGATCGGACCCAGGTAGGAGCGTCGTCTGCGGGCTGGGACCTTGGACGCACTTGGTCGCCAAGCCCAAGCTCTTCCCGAGCGCACACTTAGTCGCCGGAAGTCTGTTCCTACCTGGGGTGCACATTTGGCGACCAGGTTCGGGGTTTTTTCCTTGGCGTGCACATTTGGCAGCCAACCCTTGACTTTCGCCAGGACACGGATGTTCGGTGCAAGGACACGAACTTTCTCCAAGGGGCACGTACAGGAAGCGACATCCCCACTCCAGAAGTTTCCTTGTTCGAAGGAAATTCCTGGAGGCGCGGGGAATAAATATAAGCGCGGATTCTGACGGATGACGAGGTCAGTCAGTCAAGTCAGTCAGTTCAAGTCAGAGAGTTCAAGTCAGTCAGTCGTTGTGAGTAGTCGTCATTCGCCGTCAGTTGTTCGTAGTCGTTTATCCGTAGTTCTTGTTTCATAGTTACTTCGTTTTCTTTGTTCCTTGTTACGTCGTTGAGTTTTTGTTATTTCATTAATAAATGGTTATTGTTGTAATGGGTGAATCCTTTATTTAACACCCAAACTACCACACATACCAAAATTAATAATATTTTTTATTTTTATCTCTTTAGCGTATGTCGCGGTCAGGTTTTTTGTTTGTTTTGTTTGAAACGTACGTAAATCGCCGCATCTGGATAAGCTCTAAAGGTTCGAGAAGGATAGCGAAGAGCCATCCCGAGACTGAACAAGATAGACATACTACGACAAGCGACCGCGATCGAGCTCTTGCACTTGAAAGCAGAGTTGGGTAAAATATTCATCGAAATAAAAATTTCGAATAACCAATAAAAGATAAAAAAATCTTTACTCGTCGAGAATCGAACAAATAATTTTATTCGACGAGAATTTATCCGACGAATAAAGATAATTTTTTTTATTCGAAGCGGATTTATTCGAACTTCGAATAATTTTTCCATCTTTGATCTGTATCTTTTATTCGAAGGCTTCGAATAAATCTTCGAATAACTTTTGCCAGCTCGAATAAACGGTGACGAGGTCCGACGAGCTCCGAACTTCAAAGACCCAGCGACTGACAAACGGCATACAATGTAAGCAGATAAAGAATCGCGCACGAATGAATGTTTAAACTTTTAGATTTTTCAATATACCTTCATGAAATTGTGACGAGTGAATTGATGGGATTTTCCTGATGAAAATGAGTTCAAATTCGAGTGTAATCGAACAATTTTCATTGATACGTAATGTTACGATAAAAATTACAATCTCATTGAAGATAGTTCAAATGATGTCGTGTTTGGACTCATTTTCATCGGTATAAGCTCTTTTCTTTTCTGATAAAAATCACACCGAACATGATATAATTAGCAACACATTTAATTGACGATTACAAATTGTATCAAGTACAAGCTTTCTGCACACAAGTTCTCGTACAATCGACCGAAGCAAGGATGTTTTGTGTGAGTTCTGGGCCAAGGTCGAATATTTTCATTTTATTCATACGAAACTGATCCGATTTCCACATATAATATTTGCAACGAGACACATACGTCTCGTTGCGAGCGAGTTTTCGACCAAGCCCGTACCAATCACCGACTAGGTCCAGCCGCACGCCAATCCGCGAAACCGGCCCGGGCGCGGACCAATCGACGTGCGCCGAAGGCTCGCGAACGAGCACACGAGGTCCGCGCTCGGGCTATAAAGATCGCGACGAAACCACCCGAGAGCGGAGTTGGTCTGGAGCAGCTCTCGGGCGAACACCCGACCCCAGATCCTCTCGCAGCCGCGCGGAATCGTGCTAGCCTCGGTCTACTATCGGACGAACACGCCGAAGCGCTGGGACCGGCCGAGGCGTACGTGGGTTTACGTCCCATACGCCGAAACCGAGACCGCGAATAGGTTCTGGGAGGCAGTCGATCGACGGCCTGCTCTTTTCAGAGCACCGTAGTTTCGACACTCCGGACCGTCATCCCCACTCCTCGGACCCGTTCCCGCATCCCGCGCTCCTGTCCGAGATTCCGCGCCGCGCTCCAGGAGTTTAGTCTCCAACCGACCGCAGCAGCGTGTGGAGCTCGCCTCACGGTATACTACCGGGGACGAGCGACCTCGCTGGTTTCGAGTCGTAGACCCTAGGTTTACGTCTGCGTCTACGTACTGCAGCCGCAGTGTCGCGGGGACGACATACGGAGCGTTCCGCGAATCCCGCACCTCCTCTCCGCGCCCTGCGAGCCCAGCCGACGCAGGAAACGTCACCCATTCACGATCTCTTGCTGGGCCGCGGCCGTTACGACCATCTCGCCGAGGCGACCGCGCGACGAGAATCGTGGGGGTTCGGGACCGCGCCGAGAGCGCCCGATCGCCGTGCCGACGCCAAGCGAGCCCGGCTCGCCCCGCGCTCCTCGCACCACCGTACCGTGCACCGTACCGAACCCGACTCCGGTTTTCTGCCGTCGTCCACCGACGGACGGCGCCCACCGCGATACTCCGGAACACCGAGACCAGTACCAGTACCGGAGATACCGACGCTCCGCGTATAAAGTAGGATTAAGCCGCGTTTTAGTAGATAAGTACGTTACACTTAGGTATTCCATCGGTTAGGATTAAGCACGCGTTATTCGACAGTCTTTAAGTTAGGTCCGCGCCGTTACCGGGTGTCCACACTCACGGTTTATTTTGTTTCTTTGTTTCTTTGTAACCAGGCCGGACGAGAGACAGGCTCCCGCCGAGACTCCGTCGCCGGACCAACGGGGAATCCGGCCACCGAGATTAATTAGAATAAACCATTATCATTTCTTTTGTTATTAACCGAGCGTTTCTCATTTAATCACCTTGTTCCCCCTCCCCAAAGAACCCTGGCCGCTGAGCCAATCCCGGGGAGGGCTCGCACGCCTCGCAGCGCTTCCCGCCACGAGGCATGCACCGTTACATATTTAAATGTTTAGTAATCTGTTCAATTCAAATTTTGTAATGTAACAAATACATTGTAATATTTGTTGTAATTTCTTTGAAATAATGCCACAACAATTTCTAGTGGTGGTTCAGAGTCACCACTCGAGTGCAAAGGGTTAACAATTTCTTTTTATCTTTTGTATAATGTGGTACTGTATGTAAGCTCATCGGTATACAAATGTGATCGCAATTTCATATGATACATGAAGCTACAGCTACGACTATGCTATATGCGTATATGGACAACTGCACATTGCTTGCATGAGTCCGAAACATCAAACTAGCGGAGTATTTGCATGTATAGGAAAATTATATACATATACACACATATACAGACGCACGTTGCCGATGAGCGAATAGGCGTCGAACATAACCACAATCTACGCTTGCAGTTTCCTCCAATCCCACTTCGACAGTCGTTCTACTTAGGCGCCACCTGATGAGCTCCAGCTCAACTAAACTTGTCACATTTCTTGCTCTATATTATCGATATCATGAATTCTGACGCTAGAAAGCCATGCCGAAACGGGAAACAAGTTTTCGCCTTTATTTCGCAACAGAATCAAGACAAATTATAGCTCAATTTGTAGCTGGAGATATTTTCTAATGCGGGCTGGTCTCTACATCATCCAGAAAACTCATCCAATGGCATAAAAATGCCTGAATTCCACGGCACGTGCATCGTCAATTTTTGGCGTACTTCTAACGCTCATATTTCTAAATATCTCCATAATCTCGTCAGCTCGTGACCAGCCCGCATTAGATTGAACCTTCCTCTTTCGAATGAGCCCTTTACCAGCGACAAAATATTCCTTTTTAAGGACGAGAACTTGATCCCCGTAAAACTGTATTTTGTCGGTAACGTAGTCACTCTACTTTTGGCAGTCCGGGCCCTTAAGGGCATGCGCACAGTTGGCGCGGGATATGAATGTCATTTGTTTTAAAACGACCGCATGCAGAAAAATGAAAATCGCTACGGTTATTCGCTATCGTGCATTCGTGAATGCAACATTTCGAAAGCAGCATTTCAATGGAAGGCATTTCAAAGGCAATGGAATCGGTAAGTTTCAGTCTCCTCTATGATATAATTAATCTAAAATATTATATATATTATCGGTATATCATTATATTATTTTTGATATGTTTTTCAGATTCGAGACCGTCGACCAGGGAGGACGATCCATAAACTGGCGAGGTATCAGACCACCTCGTCGGATGAGGAACCACGGCGACGGAAACGCCGCATCATTAGATCGCCCGGTGGCTCCGATGAGGAGCTACTACGACTTCTGGAGTCAGATTCGCCAGAACAACGGGGAACAACGGGGGGATTGCTTTCCAATCCCTCACAGGCACCCGTAACACCTATACCACCATCAACCTCCCCGATAGATTTATCCGCATCCTTCTCATCCTATGTACAACAATACCACTTATGTACAACAATATCACATCCTATACCACCACCTACACCATCCTATACCATGCATCCCCCCGGAGCGCTCACTATATGGCATTATAATGAGTTAATAAAAAGGATGGACCACATGGACCAAAAAATAGATAAGTATGTAATTTAACAAATTGACTTCCGTTTCCGGTTGCGAGAGAGATTGGCGTGTGTAGAGAGTGGAGAAGTGTTTGTTGAGAGAAAGTGAAGAGTGAGAGGTGTGAGAGGTGAGAGAGTGTGGGAGAAGAGAGCGAGAGGAATAGGGGTAGCTGGGCAAAAAAGGGGAAGAGTGAAAAAGGGAGCTGGAAGGTGTAAGAAAGGTGGAAGTGAGTGAGTGATTGGAGGTTAGGTTGGCGGCATCCTTCGTGAGGCGAACGCGGGAGTAGAGAGAAGGAGTGGTAGGTGGCGCTGATTGGTGGCGATAGGGTCAGGAGGAAAGCGGGAAATTTGAAGGTAGTATAGGTAGTGAGAGTAAGAGGAAGAAATGAGTAACAGAGGGGAAGGGGAAATGGAAGGTGGGAAAGGGGAGAGGGGTGAGGGGGGAAAGCCGACGGTCACGGAAAAGATAGGGAGAGGGGGAGGAAGTAGTGGGAGCAGTTTTGACAACCTATGGAAGAAAAGGGGGAGGGAGCAAGGGGATGAGGGGGACGACGAGGGAGAAGGGGAAAGGGGAATATTTAAAAAGAGTGCGAAGACGAAGAGGTCGCCGAAGGAGGTTCGGAAAGAGACGGAAGGGTTAGGCAAGGGTTGGGAGAACTTGATTAGAGAGATGATGGCGGGGTTGAGGGAAATAAAAGAAGGGATGAGGGAAATGAAGGAGGAGATGGCGGAGATGAAGGAAATAAAAGAGGGAATGAGGGAAATGAAGGAGAGTATGACGGAGATGAGGGAAATAAAAGAGGAGTTGAGGGAGATGAAAGAGGAGCTGGAGAAAGAGAGAGCGGGGGGAAGAAGGGAGAGAGAGAAGTGGGAAGAGGAAAGGAGGGAAGACGTGGAAAAGAGGGAAAGGCTAGAGAAAAGAATGGAAGGACTAGAGGGAAAGGTGGAGAAGGTAGAGAGGGAAGGGAGGGAAAAGGGGAGAAGGGATAGAAGATAGGATGGGGAAGGGGAAAGTAGAGGAGAATAGAAGGAGGATAAGGAGGATGGAGGTAAAACAGGATACAAAGGAGAGGGAGGAGAGGAGAAACAACGTGGTAATAAGGGGGATTCGAGCGGAGGGTGAGGGCATGGAAACTGAGGTGAAGAGGGTGTGGGAGGTGATGGGTCTGAAGGACGAGGGAATTAAGGAGATAAGAAAGATGGGAGGGGTGGGAAAGGAGGGGAGAGGGATGGTACTGGTGAAGATGGTGGACAGGGAACAGAAAAGGAAGGTGATGAGGGAAAGGGGTAAGTTAAGAGGGAAAAAGGAAAGGTTAGATGACGACCTGACGGAGGAAGAGAGAAGAGCAAGGTGGAAAATTGAAAGGGAAGCGGAGAAGGAGAGGAGGGAAGGGAGGAGTGTACAGGTGGGGTACATGAAAATGTGGGTGAATGGAAAGTTGAAGCAATGGGACGAAATAGAAGAAAGTTGGTTAGATGAGCAGGGAAACGGGCAGGGGAGGTAAAGGGGTGGGTGGGAGGGAAAGAAGGGGGAAAGGAAGGGAAGAAGAGGGAAAGGGAGGTTAAGGTGACATTCTGGAATGTGGCGGGATTGAGGAACAAGGACGAATACTTCTGGAAAGGGTTGGAGGAGTGGGATGTGATAATGTTGATGGAGAGTTTAGGTTAGGAAATGGTATGAAAGAGGGAAAATATTGGATGGATGAGGAGGAGAGAAAATGTAGAGTGTGTGGATGGATAAGTGAGACGTGGGAGCATGTATGGGAGGAATGTATGAGGCTGGATGAGGAAGGAGGTTGGCAGGAGAAGATGGGGGAAGTGTTGGATGATGAGGGGGGAGGGGAGAAGTGGATGAGGAGGGTGGAGGAATGGAGGGAAGGTGCAAATGGAGGATTGGGATGAATGGGGAGCGACCGGAAGAGCGGGTCCGCGGGATAGGGAAGGGGAGGTGTAGGAGGAGGAGTGTGTGTGCGTGTGGGTGCGTGAGAGAAAAGAGTGGTATGCTATGTTTTATTTGTTTGTCTTTTTTCCTTGCTGATGACAAATTAACGGCAGTTATTTTTTATTTATTTTACAGAATGTAATAGATTAAATGTATTTTATTTTATTTTATTATATTGTATTTATGGCGAGCGGTATGGCGAGCGTTATAGTTGATTTGTTATATTTTATTTTATTTTGATATATTGTTATTATTTTATAGTTTTAGGTCCGTTTTTTTTTTAGGTTATTATGCGTATAATATTGAAAAGCGACAAGTAGCTCTCTCTCTCTCTCTCTCTATCGGTGTAACTAGGGGTATGCGATGTTGCGAGTGGAAGGAGATGACATGTAATAGGATTGTAACCCTGGGGGGAATATATATATATGTATATATATGTAATTTAACAAATATATATATATGTAATTTAACAAATTGAAATTACAGTAGTGACAGTATGATGGCAATACTTAATAAGAATTAACAAAATTTACTTTTTCTTTGTAGAATATTAAGCAGGAAGGACAGACCCAGGCATTATGGGTGAAAGCCGGATTGTCTACTTCTTCAAACGAGGGTCAGACGAGCAGTACAATAATGTGGTAAGTGTATGCATTTATTCCACTGCTATGTGCGCGCGCACGCGTGAGTGTATATATTAACGATATATTATTTTTTAGGTTGACTACTTTGCCTACTTGGGTGGATCTAATTTAAAAGAGGCACTCAGTGCCTCTTTTAGAGAGGCTCTCACAGACAGCCTCTTACAATTTTATACGTGGTTTCGCAAGGAGTCGCCAACCATTGTATCTCACAAAGATTGTGCGGGCCCTTTTCGGTAAGAATTATTTATTACTTAATACATTACATAAATACTTTAATACATTAACATTAATATGGCCGTATAATAATCTTTGTAAATTAATGTTGCAGATGCAGCTTGCGAAAGCAGACCTTTTGCAAGGCCCACTGGCCTCAAATTTCAGGATTCGATTCGAGTGGTGCTGAAAGCAAGGAAAGAAAGGGTCCGGCACAAAAAGCCCTCCAGCAGTACGAGACCACCCAATCCCTGGGAGCAGGGACAACAGCAGTAACCGGGGGCGCAAGTGGAGGGAGGAGTTTTAGTGGGTAAACCCTCGCCATCACATCGCCCCTCTGAAAGGGGGGGGGGGCGATCGCTTGAGGAGTCCCACACTTTCTCGGGGTTGGAATGGCCCCGAGAAGTTGTGCGTAAAGCATTCAACCTCCCTCCACTTAAAATAATAAAAATAAAAAATAAAAAAAAAGCACCAAACAGCACTTTTCAGTGCTCCAAACAGCACTTTTTAGTGCTAATTTACAATTATATTGTATTATCCTAATTGTAAGAGTTTAAAAATAAATACAATGTAAATAAAACATTAATAGATATTAAAAATATTCCGTCATCCCTTTACAAATCCTTCTTCCAATCTTCTTCGAATCCACTTCCTCTCGCACGCACACTCTTCGCGCTCTTTTCTCTCTCTCTCTCTCGCACACTCCTCGTGCTCTCTCTGTCTCGCACACTCTTCGCTCTTCGCCTTCCACAACACGGCACTTTGTCTTTCACGACACATTGTGGTGTTTACGCATCACTTTATCTTTATTACGCATTGGAACTTAAATAAAATACCTTTTCCCACCCTACACAGGAAGACTTACTTCAATTTTTACCGATATTTACTGTTAGAACAAGGTTACGTCTGTTCTTAGTGCGACGGACCTGCCCTCTATACCGAAGGCACAGTTTAGCTCGAAATACCGCATGATTCCGCATGGAATTTTACGTGGAGACTTCGCATGGATTGTGACATCCATCTGTATCCGCATTCGACTAGGTATTTGGCGACAAATTTCAGTGCCAAAATCATACCACACGAGGATCAAATTCTGCTTCGAGCAGGGTTTGGTACAAAATACATAAGTCTTATGCTCGCAATGTGTGCAGCACACATTCCACTCGATTTGGTCGAGTGGGCATTTGGCTAACTGGGTACTAATATAATTCGAGTAAACACAAAATCCTACCGCTGATATAACGACATATAATAAAGAATTACGTAATTATATACGAACGAGTGGTAACGTAAAGAATAAAAAGAAAAAATGAGTAATCGTAACGCAATTGTCCATGAACGAGTTCAAAATTATTTAACTGTTATCGCAAGCAATCGGAAGGGGGGCGAGCTGCTTCACATTTCGTTTGTATACACCATTACTGGTTTTAACCGTAACTGTGAAATTGCGCGTCTTCGTGAAATGTGAAACATACGAGAAAAAACTGTAAGCAAGCCATGGGCCGAGTTCGGCGAAGACGCGTTGTTTACGTTTTTTTCCGCGAGAACGAATCCGGCGGTTGAGCCTGAGTGTGTGTGAGTGTGTGTTGTGTGTGTCGGTCGAAGTCGGTCGAAGTCGGTCTTCGTCGAAGTCGGTCGAAGTCGGTCGTCGTCGAGGTCGGTCGGTCAGTCTTAGCCGGTCGTGGCCAGTTAGTCGTAAGACGTCTGTCGTTGGCCGAACTAGGCAATACTATATACGTGTAAAATACAGAGTTTGTGTTCAATTCCTCTATAAATTCCTTCCAGAATTTATTTACGCAATCCAGTCATTTATTGGTTCTCATTGAACATTTGGCGACCGTGACAGGACTGGATTGCATCAGTGTAATGGATAAAATGAAGAGGAAGAGGGCTATACAGCGCACCGGCTTCACGAAGGCGCTGAACGCTTTCAAAGATACTCTCGGGGCAACCTCCGACAGCAAGGCCACGAGAGTTGCGTTTCAGATGCTCGAACTAAAGATGAAGGATTTAGAAGAAACAGACACTCAAGTGAGAGATATGATGTTCGAGTTGCCGGAGGCAACTGATGAGATGATCGAACATGAATGTAAAGAAGCGGACGATTATAAAAATAAATTCCTCGGCGCGAGGATAGAAATGGATGAGTTTTCGTCGACGTTATATGACGCACCGGTAATAATCAGTGCGCCAAGTGAACATAACGAAAAGAAGAAATCTCTCAAATTGCCGAGGATAGAATTGCGCAAATTTGATGGCAGTGTCCGCGAATGGTTGCCATTCTGGAGTGTATTTAAGAAGATTCACGACGACAAAGAAATTGTGAAGGAAGATAAGTTCCAATATTTGCTACAAGCCGTGGTTCCGAATTCGCGCGCTGACGAACTCGTGAGCAGTTTCCCTCCGACGGACAGCAACTATGATAAAGCGATAGCTGGTCTACGAAATCGTTTCGGACGGGAGAACTTGCAAATCAAAGTCTACGTGCGCGAATTTTTGCAATTAATGCTGCAGAACGCTCTGTCTCGCGGAAAAAATGTTGAGATATCCAGTTTATACGACAAGATAGAGTCACATTTAAGAGCGTTAGAGTCTCTCGGCGTGACGACAGATAAATGTGCGGCAATGCTGATTCCTCTCGTTGAGTCGTCGCTTCCGGAGGATTTGCTGCGGGTTTGGCAACGCTGTCCGTTGAACACCTTGTCACAGCTAGAGACAGCAGAGTCTGATGATTCGAAAACAGAGTTAGTTCAACTGATAAAATTTTTGGAAGGTGAAGTCCGGAATGAAATGAGAATTTCCATGGCAGTTGAAGGCTTCAGTTTTGCGACGGGGGATAAGACGGAGTGTGTGAAACAGAAAAAGGAAAAAATTTGTAACGATCCTGTCCTCGACGCGAGCCTTCCCCTGACCGCGCGCCGGCGGAGACCGCCGTGGCCGATCACACCGTAGGCGCGCCGCGCCAGTACGAACCGCGACCGCGAGAGGGCCAACGCCGCGACGGGCCGCTCTCGCGAGTAAAGGTAATCGGCCACGGGGATAAGTACCGCCACCGGGAACGGGGAAAATCAGTCCGGGTGACGAGCTACATGGTACCGTGAGTGGAATACATGAACGACCAGCACGCTCCAACCTCGAGACTGCACATTCTCCCTCTCTCTCCTCCAACGGGTCCAACGGTGACCGCGGCGAGTGCCGCTCCCGTTGCGCATAGCCCGCTCCCCGCCAACCCTCCGTTTACGGAGTGCGGAAACGGCGACCCTCCCACTCTGTCCGGTGCGCGGAGTGATAACAGGAGCACCGGACGCAGGAAGTATCTAGGCACGAACCCTAGCGCAGGCCGTTGAGGCCCCGGGGTGTCGCGACGCCGCCGCCCCCCACTCCCGTCCTCGGACAAGTGCCCTCCCGATGCCCGGCGCTCCCACCGGGCACCCGACCGCTCGGCGCGTCCGCCGAATAGCCGTAACCGTAGCCTGTAAGCCGTAGCCGTAGTCTGTAAGCCGTAGCCGTAGTCTGTAAGCCGTAGCCATAACCGTAGTCTTGTAAGCCGTAGCCGTAACCGTAGTCTGTAAGCCGTAGCCGTAACCGCCGTATGCAAACCGTCACCGTAGAGATACGGAAATAAACCAGTTTCCCAGCCGACACACGTCTCTCTTATTCGCGGCTCAGGAACCCGGACGACCGACTGAGCCGGCACGATTCTCCCGCACCGCCGAGCGTTACAAATTCATGCAGCTAAGGACGTTCCAACAGCATCTGGTTTGTTAACCACGAAGACCAAGAATAAGACGTGTCTATTTTGTGCTGCAAGTGAGCATGAAAGTGCTGTTTGTGAACAGGCCAGAAGAATGAGCCTTCCCGAAAGGCAAAATTCCGTGAAACAAAAGAACGCCTGTTTTAACTGTCTTAACGTTGGACATAGTTATAAAAAGTGCCGTTTAAATTTGAAGTGCGCGTGGTGTTCCCGACGGCACGTACTTTTAATGTGCCCATTCGTGCAGAAAACACAGACGGTGAATAACAATGTCGCGAAGGTGACAGAAGAAAAAAATCTCGCGAGTGTGGCTAGTGATCCCGAAGTTTACCTAAAGACATTGCGAGTGATATTGTTTAACGGAGATCAGAAGAAAACAGTGAGGATGCTTATTGACGATGGGTCACAAAGATCATACGTTACAAAGGCAGCCGCCACTCGATTGGGCTATCAGCCGATTGCCGAACAACTAATGAATCATTCACTTTTCGGCGGTGAAAAATCGGGGACAGTGAAACACAACAGGTATCTGATTCGTGTGAGCAATTTAGACGAAGATTTTAAATGCAATTTCAACGCCTTCGATCAGAACGTGATTTGTGAGGCGATTCCCGCTGTCAAAGGTGGGCCATGGAAAAAAGAACTGGAGGCGTTAAATATAAAAATCTCCGACATAGACAAGAGTGATGAAGCAATCTCAGTGCTTGTTGGAGCGGATATCGCGGGGAAGTTGATGACGGGAAGACGGCATATTTTGAGGTGTGGATTAGTGGCCGTCGAAACCTACCTGGGTTGGACTGTGATGGGTGCAATGGAACAGACAGAAAAACGAGACGACACCCGGTCATCACTACCCATGCGATGTTCGTAAATAGCCAGAAAGCAGCCGATTTATGGTCTCTAGACGTTCTCGGTATAAAGGATCCAGTAGAAAACAAATCGCAGAGGGATCATCAGAGAGAAGTGAAAGAAGATTTTTTAAAAACCGTGTACAAGAACACTGAAGATCGGTATGAAGTGAAATTACCATGGTTGAAGAGCCACCCGGCTCTGAATGATAATAAAACCATGGCTATGCGACGGCTGCAATCTACAGTTAAGAAGCTGAAAGCGGACGGATTGTTCGAGGAATATGCTGCTATATTCAACGAATGGCGCAGTGAAGGCATCGTGGAGTATGTTCCCGAGGAAGAAAAGGATAACTGGGGCCATTACCTACCGCATCGGCATGTCGTCAAGGAAAACAGCACGACAAGAGTGAGACCTGTCTTTGATGCATCAGCGAAGAGTCACCCCTTTCCATCTTTGAACGAGTGCTTGGAGAAGGGTGAGAATTTGATCGAACAGGTCCCCTCGATTTTGCTGCGTTTTAGAAAAGGTAATATGGGCGTTATTTCCGATATTAGAAAAGCGTTTCTTCAAATATCCCTTGATCGGAACGATAGGAATTTCTTGAGATTTTTGTGGATCAATGAGATGGATGAAATAGTAATGTTACGTCATTGTCGTGTAGTATTCGGGGTATCGTCCAGTCCTTTCATTTTGGGCGCGGTTATCGCCATGTATTTGGATAATGTCGTGAATTCTTTAAGTTGTGATCCAAAAGCGAAAAATATAAGCGAAAATGTAAAGAAGCTCTCTGAGAGTTTCTACGTTGACAATTGCGTGACGAGTGTAAACACTTCGGATCAATTACGTAGTTTCATCAGTGACGCGAAAACGGTAATGCAGTCAGCAGGGTTTGACCTTCGAGGGTGGGAGCATAGAGATGATGGCTCTCGCGAGAACCGGACCGCAGTTTTGGGTATGTCGTGGAATAAAAAGCAAGATACGCTATTTTTAAGTGTACCGGATTTCGATGCATTCCGGAATGATAAAGTTACGAAAAGAAGCATGCTTTCGATCGCGCACCGTATTTATGATCCTCTCGGTTTCGCGAGTCCAATAGTACTTTGTCCGCGACTTCTATTACAGGAAACTTGGACACGAAACGTATCGTGGGATGAAGAAGTCGATAAAAAATTAAAAGATAAATTTCTAAAGTGGTTGTCAAGCTTGAAAAACTTAAACAAAATTGAAATACCGCGGTGCATGATAGGAGATATTTCAAGCGAGGATCGCTTAAGCTTATATACGTTCTGCGACGCTAGCAAGAACGCGTACGCGGCTGTTGTTTTTTTGCGTGTCGAAAGCGATTCTGATGTGAGGGTAAATTTTGTTCAAGCTAAAAATAGAGTTGCACCAATGAATAAAGGCTCGACTGATGCGCGGCAAAGCATTCCGCGCTTAGAATTATTAGCAGCAACAATAGCAGTTCGTTTGACTGCTACAATTTTGGACGCGTTAAAATTAGATTGTCGTGATGTTTTTTATTGGAGCGATTCGTCGACAGTAATAACGTGGATTCGAAAAAATAGTAATTGGGCAACTTTCGTTTACAATAGGGTGAAGGAAATCCGCGAATTTTCAAATTCCGAGCAATGGAGACATGTGCCGGGTAATTTAAATCCCGCCGATCTGCCCTCAAGGGGATGTACGACGGATCAGTTGTTAGTTTCCAGATTGTGGGAGGGGCCAGAATGGTTACGTTTGAAATCTGAAAACTGGCCTACTAACGTATATGAGTACAACGAGGAAGAAGTGTACAAAGAACTGAAAAAATGTGCTGCAAAAGATGTGAATCGTATAATTTTACTAGTCAGGAACGAAAACAGTACGGGAAATGACAAGTTGCGCTACACAGAAAAATTTTCGGAATATAGGAAAACTGTGCGTGTTCTTGCGTGGATTAAAAGGTTTTATTTCAATATAAAAAGTAGATTAGAGACACGAAGAAATGGTGATCTAAGTATTGAAGAAATAGAACATGCAGAAACCACGCTGATGAAACTAATTCAATCGGAAATTTTTACTGAAGGGATAAATGATTCGCGCATTAAACATTTGCGACCTTTTAATGATAAAGATGGTGTGATGCGCATAAACATGAGAATCGTATTGCGCGAGGATTCGTACAATTTTCGGTGTCCCATTGTTTTGCCAAATAATCATCATGTAATCGATCTCATTATAAATGAAAAGCATAAACAACTTAAGCATACAGGAGTCGAGATTACGATGAACGTTCTGAGAGAAAATTATTGGATTCTAAAGGGTCGAAAAACAATTAGATCAGTTATAAGTAAATGTATTAGCTGTCGCAGACATGACGCGAGGTCGTTAGATCCGGTACCAGTACCGCTTCCATTAGATAGAGTTAAGGATGCGTCCGTCTTCGAAGTGGTCGGCGTGGATTTTGCGGGGCCGATCTACCTAAAAGGTGATCAAAAGGCCTGGATATGTTTATTTACGTGCGCCGTGTATCGAGCAATCCATTTGGAATTGGTGACGTCATTATCTACGGCGTCGATCTTGAGACGCCACATTGCGCGTAGAGGTAGACCGAGTGTCGTATACAGCGACAATGGAACAAATTTCGTAGGGACAGCCAATTTGTTAAAAAATGTAGATTTTGATAAACTATCGAAAATAACGTCAACGGAAAGGATCGAGTGGAAATTTAACCCTCCTACCGCGGCTTGGTGGGGCGGATTTTGGGAACGGCTTATCGGCGTTTTAAAACGATTGCTGCGGAGAACGCTTAAGAAATCGTGTCTGAATTATGAAGAAATGCTCACGGTTTTGTTAGATTGCGAAGCGGTTGTTAATTCAAGGCCGATTACATTTATGTCCGATGATAGCCCTGATGTAGTTCCGCTAAGCCCATCTATGTTTTTGCAGGAGGTGAAAGAGATAGGAGTTCTAGACCTCGATCATATTGAAAATTGTCAGTTAGATAAAAAATTCCGTTACCGTCAAAAATTGAAGGAAGCTTTACGTCAGAGATTCCGTAGCGAGTATTTGGGTGCTTTGATGCATAAAAGACGTAAAGCTAGTGTTAACTTTAGTGTGAATGTTGGCGATATAGTGTTCGTGGAAAAATAAAATGTAAAACGCATGGATTGGGCTTTGGCACGCGTAAAAAGAGTGTTTGTAGGAAAGGACAATAATGTGCGAGTTGTGCGTTTAGTCACAGCTGAAGGTGAAATGACAAGACCAATCCAGCGAATTTATCCGCTCGAAATTAAAGGTAACGAAAGTATGTCGAATGTTAACGATGTTTTAATTGAAAGATATAAGAAAGCGCCGAGGAATGGACCGTTGAGTGATGAATGTGAAGTGAACAATGAACATGATGTTAACAATGCGAATAAAGAACAAAGCTACGTCACCAGAAGTGGTAGGAAAATAGTTGGACCGGATCGGTTAAGTTTGTAAAGTGCGTTTTTTTTTGGGTATGAAGATTGAGATGTGTAGGACGATTGCTCATCTCAATGGTGGGAGGATGTGAAATTGCGCGTCTTCGTGAAATGTGAAACATACGAGAAAAAAGTGTAAGCAAGCCATGGGCCGAGTTCGGCGAAGACGCGTTGTTTGCGTTTTTTCCGCGAGAACGAATCCGGCGGTTGAGCCTGAGTGTGTGTGAGTGTGTGTTGTGTGTGTCGGTCGAAGTCGGTCGAAGTCGGTCTTCGTCGAAGTCGGTCGAAGTCGGTCGTCGTCGAGGTCGGTCGGTCAGTCTTAGCCGGTCGTGGCCAGTTAGTCGTAAGAAGTCTGTCGTTGGCCGAACTAGGCAATACTATATACGTGTAAAATAAAGAGTTTGTGTTCAATTCCTCTATAAATTCCTTCCAGAATTTATTTACGCAATCCAGTCATTTATTGGTTCTCATTGAACAGTAACTGCACGTGTGATGTTGTCGATGCCGGGGTGGATCTTCAAGATTCTTCCAAGGTTCCACTGGAGCGGAGGCGGGTGATCGTCCTTCAGGATGACAACCGTGCCTTCCTTGATGTCGTGGGATCCCTTCATCCACTTGGACCACCTGGTCCAGAAGTACTGTTTGACCTTTTGTATGTGCTGCCAATTTGACAGCCGATTGCTCGGACTCGCGCTGAAGTCAGCTTCAGGTACACTCGTTATCACAGTACCAATAAGGAAATGGGTAGGAGTCAATGCTACAGGGTCATTTGGATCGGAAGAAAGAGGAGTCAATGGTCGGGAATTTAGGATTCCCTCGATTTCGGTTACGAACGTGGCAAGTTACTCATACGTAAAAAGTTGATCACCGACAACACGTTTTAAATGATGTTTGAACGACTTAACAGCTGCTTCCCAGAGTCCGCCGAAGTGAGGAGACAAGGCAGGCATAAAATACCATGAAATCTTTTTGTCAGTGACAACTCTGTGAAGTTCGTTCAATTCGTTGTTGGCACCGACGAAATTAGTGCCATTATGCGAATAGATGTTATTACAAATACCCCTCCTCGCGATGAATCTTTTCAAAGCTGCTAAAAAGGCGTCCGTGGTCAGATCGGGGTCAGAATGGGTCCAGTTTTATGATTTGCCGGACGAAATCGCAAACAATATGAAATAATTCGGCGTAGACGGTCTATGCACGAATACCGCAATAATAAATCGAATGGCTGCGCACTGGTGATTGTAAAGCTTTGTATGTTACGCATTTCAGGTGTTTCTGAAGGAGGCTCAAAGCAAGATGCTGGCCATAAAGATTCGTCAGTTACGAGCCAATCTGGCCCGTTGCGCCAGATTTTGCTACTTGTCAAACTCCTGGGAGTTGTGCCGCGTGATAACAAACCCGCAGGATTATTTGATGACCGAATATGTTGCCATGCTAGTATGTTTGTTTTCGTTTGAATTTCCGCAAGCCGGTTGGCTACGAAAGTCTTCAATAAATTAGATTGTTTATGCAACCAATGGAGAACTATAGTCGAGTCTGTCCGCAAAATCGTCTCGTGTATTCTGTGGTTCAGACACTTCGTAATCGAATCATAAAGTGACGAAAGGAGGACAGCCCCGCAAAGCTCCAGACGAGCCAAACTGATGATCTTTAAGGGTGAAACGCGTGATTTTGCACAAAGAATTCGTACCTTTATATTTCCCGATACGTCAAGGGACCGAATATACAGTAAGGAGCAAAACCGAGTCCACACTATTCGAAGCAACATAACTTTTTAAAAATTAGATCAAATGACTTGAATGTTATTGAGAAGTTAGAAGGATTGGTTTATTAGACGAGGTGTAACAATTTTTGAAAAAAGTTTAAATTGGTCGGAATCGCAAAAGAAACAGTAAAAGTTGGTTTTTTCAGCTTTTTTATCTGAGCCTGTATTGCAAATTTAAAGAATGTGTTTGATTCGCTCGAATAAATTTATATCCATGCTGAAAATTTCATCGATATTCGTTAATTCGTTTACGAGTTATAAACGGTTAAAGGTGCGATTTTAAGTCGAAAATCGTGAAAAATGGCAATTTTCCCACTTTTAATCGTTTATAACTCGTAAACGAAGTAACCAATATCCATGAAATTTTCAGCATGAATATAATTTATTCGAGTTAATAGAATACGTGCACACAAACTCGCAAATAGAAAAAGCAGTCACAATTATTACAATAATTTAACTCTACGCAAAAATACTAATAATTTTTTTTACGCGTGCAGGTGGAAAAACCTTGAAAAGGCACGAGGCAAGGGCCGCACAGTGGGCAATTTGGACGAAATCGGATTCAAAATCAAAGAACTTTCGATAGAAATGAGGTAGAGCGATGAAATTTTTTTAAAATTAAAGATGAAACTTTGTAGAATATGGGAAAAATAGGGAGATTATGGTACGAACGTTTTTTAACCTTGAGAAAATTCGTTAAACTTGCACAATTTCAAGAAAATTGTGGTTTTTCCAATACCACGCGAGGAAAAAATTTTTTTTAACATGCTATACATCATTTCCCATAGATTTTTTCACGCTTTCTTCCATTCTCCAAAAAACTCTACCCAACACCAAAACTCCCGACAACAAATACATATTCTCCTCTCCACCCGACATACTGAACATCATAGGCGCGTACTACGAGGCAATTAACTCACCAAGATACCTGAATACAGACACGCCCCTCAAGCGTATCGTAGACTCCACAGCCTACGCAATAAAAAGCAACTTCACAGCAGACAGATCAGCCGGAATCACCATCACTCAATTCAATGACACCAACGAAGCATACTCACCAACAGTCCCAATCAACCAAGACCACCCCTTCTGTTTACCACAGACCATAGAACATATACTGAAAAACCTACCGAACAAAACCTCAAGTGGCCTAGACAACATCCCACCCATAGTTCTCAAACACCTACCAAGAACCATAATCAAAGACATAACCGCCCTTTTCAATAACGCTCTAAACCGCTCCTACTTCCCAAAAAAGTGGAAACAAGCCAAAGTTTTGCCTATCATAAAAAAAGGGAAAACCCCACACGATCCTTCCAGCTATAGACCCATAAGCCTCACCCCAAGCCTCAGCAAAGTAAGGCAGTAATAAATCGAAATATCAACTCATTTAACGTCAACAACAAAATAATCCCAGATTGCCAGTTCGGCTTCAAACATCGTCATTCTACCACCCGTGCTATCCACAAACTCCTATCTGACATCAACATTGCAGTTGCAAAAAATCACTTCGTCGGTGCAGCACTTCTTGATTTAGAAAAAGCATTCGACTCAGTTTGGCTTAAGGCGGTGGCCACGGCGTGCATCCCCTCCCTAGTTCCGCACATCGTACACGAAATTTGCAAGGGTACGGGATGCCCGCTCTCATTTGTTAACAATGCAAAAATAGTACTGTTCTGTAGTCAAAATTGCTAGATAAAAGTTCAATCTAGGGTGGAAAGGTCCTCAGAAGTCCTACTTTTGCGTTTTTTAACCGTAATTTGCAATATTCAGCAGCATACTGCTTGTCGAGTGACATTATCGTAAATATCGAGAGATTCAGAGCTCGTATGGAGTTCGTAGGACCTTTCCTAAATTACGGCTAAAAAACGCAAAAGTAGGACTTCTGAGGACCTTTCCACCCTAGATTGAACTTTTATCTAGCGATTTTGACTACAGAACAGTACTATTTTTGCATTGTTAACAAATGAGAGCGGGCATCCCGTACCCTTGCAAATCTCGTGTACGGTGTGAGGAACTAGGGAGGGGACGCACGCCGTGGCCACCGCCTTAACGGACTCCTTTACAAACTGAATAAAAAAAAACTGCCCAAAATGGCTCCTTTATACAATTTGGGATATGATAAGCCATAAAACTTTCACCACATGGGACGGCAAACTTCTATCAACCCAGAAATTCAAAATTCTTGAAGGTCTTTAACAAGGAACAGTCAACTCCCCCATACTTTTCAATCTGTTTCTAAGCGACCTCCCAAAGCTCTTCAATCTTAACACAGACGGAACCTCCTTCACATTAGCCTTTGTCGACGATCTTATCGTCTACTCTACCGGCAACAAAGTACACGCTGTCCGAGACGACCTTGAACTCCTCACGGAGAAAATAAACCAATATTACATATCCTGGAATCTCCGATTAAACCCTAGTAAATGCGAATCTTTTTTTTTTTTTTATCGTGAGGAAATGTTTTATACATACCCCGACTCCCTGGGGGAAGCCGGGGTTATGTGGGATTCTCCCCGGAGGATGAACCCCCGGAGACTACCCACTAAAACCTCACGCCCACCTAAGCTACACGGGAGGTGCCTGGATCACGCGAGTACTCAACAGGACACCTCCCAGCTATCATCATGCCCCGGGGGAGGGGTTAACCTCCCCCACTGCCTACGCTATAAGACCCCGGGCGGAGGGACCCGCCCGGTGTCCCCATCCCTGGAGCCTTCGGATTGGGCTTCCCGAGCCCCAGCTCGGTCCACCCACAGCTCCCGGAGTCTTCGTGCCCCGCTCGGGGCCGGTATCCCGAAGGAACCAGCCCCGGCCAAGGCAAGAAGACGCCGCCACCGGAAGGAAGGGCCGTCGGAGGCGTGATCCGGCACGCACCGACCCTTCCTTTCCCCAAACCCCCCACGGATCCCCCTCCCCAACCGGGGAGGGACGGACCGACACCCCCCTACACCAGGAAAATAACCCGGGGGTGTCGGCCTATCACGGGGAGAGCTAAGCTCCCCCCCGGGGGCCCAGGTCAGCTCACACCCCGGGCCCCCAAGTTCACCGCCCCCAGTTGTGGGGGCATAACAGGGCGCGGGGAAACTCCCCGCGCCAGCCCCACTCCGCCCCCCACCACCGGGGGCACACGTTGGCGCGGGGGAGACCCCGGCGCCCTCCCTACCCTCTCAGCCCCCCTCCTGGGGGGCACACGTCGGCGCGGGGGTCGTCCCCGCGCCCACACCCTCCTCGCGGAGCCCGGGTCCCGCTCCCGGGCCCGCTCGGCGGCCTCCTTCCGGGACATCACGTCCTCACAGAAGGAGGCCACCGCATTCCACGACCCCACGCTGCCGACCATGTGGTCGACCACGGTCGACAGCGCGAGGTCCCACCCGCCCACTGCGGCTCTCAGGACACGGCGCGGCCCGGCCCAAGCAGGGCACTCCTCCAGAGTGTGCCGCGCCGTGTCGACATCTTCGCCGCAGTGGTGGCACTGCGTAGTCGGCTCCCGCCCCATTCTATGCAGGTACTCTCCGAAGCAACCGTGGCCGGAGAGCACCTGCGTGAGGCGGAAGGTCAACCTTCCCCGCCTCCTGCACCATATATGAAATATGGGCAGGAGGGCCCGGACAATCGGACGTGTGGAGGGCGTTAGCAGCGCCCTCCACTCCGATAAACTTTCCGTCCGGGCCTGGCGATTCTGGCCCTCGAGCTCCAACTCCTCCTCGCGCGTGAGTTCCACCCCCGGCGGGCGGAGGAAGGAGCGGGCGATGTGGTATAGCTTCGCCCGCTCCGCCGCCACCCACAGTGAAGGGTGGAATCACGGCGAGGAGTCCCGCCGCCTCGGTGGAGATGGTGCGGTACCCCCGTATGACCCGCAAGCCCAGCCGCCGCCGCACTCTTTCAAAGAGCTTGCGGCTGGGCGTGCTGGCCTCGAGCGAGCGGTGCCATACGGGGGCCCCATACAGGGCTATAGACCGCACCACCTCGACATAGAGGCGGCGTACTTTCACATCCGGCCCCCCGACATTCGGCAGCAGCCGCGCCAATGCGGCTGCCGTCCTCTCTAGTCGGGGGGCGAGGAGCTCGAAGTGTCCATCGAATCGCCAGCGGCCGTCTATGACCAGGCCCAGGTACCTCATCCTGGGCCCGATCGCGACGGAGGTCTCAGCGACGCGAATCCGGAGATCCTGACCACGGGGTAGCCGCCACACCCGAGACGAATATAACCATATCGCCTCGGTTTTTGTGGCGGCCACGGTCAACCCCATTCTCCGGATTCGCCCGACCACGCAGTCCAGGGCGGCCTCACAGAGGTGCCTGGTTCTCCTCCAGTCCTCCCCCTCGGCATAAACCAGGGTGTCATCTGCATAGCAGATGACACCCGTATCCGGGGGGAGGACAACCCGCAGCACCGCGTCATATGCCAAGTTCCACAGGAGCGGTCCGAGGACCGACCCCTGTGGAACGCCGCGGTGCGTCTCCCTTGAGTGCACAATACCATACCGGCCGGTAAATACCATCTCTCTGTCGCGGAGATAGTCGCCGACCACCTCCCGGAGATAAGGGGGCACCTGGAAATAGTCCAGCGCCCCCACTATCTCCGACCAGGGCAGGGCGTTGAAAGCGTTGGAGATGTCCAACGACACCGCGATCAACACCCTGCCCCGAGCGACAGCCTGCTCACGGAGGAGGCGCAGACGCTCCAGGGCGTCTATAGTGGAGCGCCCCCTCCGGAACCCATACTGGCTGTCGCTCAGGTCGGGACCACCCCGCGACAGATGCTCGACGAGGCGGGCGGCAATTATCCTCTCGAATAGCTTGCCCGCCTCGTCGAGTAAACAAACCGGCCGGTATGCAGAGGGAGACTCTGCGGGTTTCCCCTCCTTTTGGAGGAGAACCAGGCACGCATCTTTCCACACCGTGGGGAAGACTCCCCGGCGCAGGCTCGCTTCCATGACGCTCCTGAACGCCGGGGCGAGGACCTCCATAGCTAAGGCCATTATACCACCGGGAACCCCATCGGGGCAGGGGCCTTCTTGCCCCTGGCCTGGAGCTCCCGGAGGGCCTGGTACAGCTCCCACTCAGTGACCCGGAACTCGTCCGACCATTAGTAAATGCGAATCTTGAAATCTCAGTAACGATCCCCGGCACCTCCACTCTAAAACCTATCCCCCACAAAAAGACAGTAAAGTACTTAGGAGTTCACATTGACCATTTACTTCGAGGCAATAAACACCTGGACATTCAAATTAACAAAACGAGATCAGCTTTTCTCTCCAATTGCAGAATATTCTACAACAAACACCTATCCGACCGAACAAAAATCATTCTTTACTTACTCCTCATAAGACCTGTTATAGCCTATGCAGCTCCAGTATGGTGGAACTGCAACCATACTACAATGGAAAAAATCCGCTGCCTCGAAAGAAAATGCTTAAGAGCATGCCCCAAAACTTACAGATCACAACAATCTAATTGGAAGCATTATATTAGTAACCAAAAATTATACAACTCGGCAGGCATTACTAGAATTGACTCATTCATCATAAAAACCGTTCGGAACTATTTCAACAAACTCCCCTCCATAGATAACGAAATAACCCGCTCCCTATACCAACAAGATCCATCTATCTCCCAGCAACAACTCACCAACGGATACACCACTCCTCAGGCCTTCATTCACTGCGATAAATCAGGACTCATCCAGAACGCAGAAAACATAAACGTTATTTACCACTGGAGACGCAATAAAGCGGATAAAAGAATAGCGTACCACCACCTTGACTTTGCACTCAATAGAGATAAATTTACGTACTCACAATCAATACCGCAGATAGACCGTCTAGACTTCCACCGCCTAGACAAGAAAAAATGCTGGTGGCTAACTCCAAATGACACTCACATGAGAGAACTATCCGAGAGAAAAATCAGATCCCAATTACCTCAATAGGATTAGTTAAGAAAGTCCGAAAAATAGAAATCCTCCATCGGAAAGCGACTGTACCGCGGGCACGATTGCCACCTTCATTGTAAATATGTATATAACGCTATTCTTAATTAGTAATAAGCTAGGTTTAAGTCGTATTCTAAGTAGTTCTAAGCAATTTCCAAAGACGGATGAGGGGGTTTTATTTTTAACTAAAAAGTTTTTCCCCCACGCGCCACCCCACTACCTATTAAGTTACTTTGTATTACTTATATTAACCAAGCCGGCACATAGTTCTTACAAAATCAACCACCGTCCAAAGATATGTATAACTCAGAGATTCGCATACAAGCGAACATTTAGTTATCAATGCAATATTGAGTGGTTATTTTTTTATGTTTGTTGTTACCTGTTATTGCTGACTGTACTAATCCTTCATTCAATAAACATTATAAAAAATAAAAACCGGCGCCGTTGAAAGTACCTTCGAAATATTGGGATATACCCTGCATAGTATAATTGTCGTTTTTTGTATTACGCAATTTTTAAAGTCTGGACGATGTTTCTCTGAACTTATGCATGTTTAATATTACATAATATATTTTTACGATAATTATAACTTACAAGGAGAGGCCACGACCTTCGGGTCACCGATTCGGTTGAAACTTTGCACACTTATAGATATCGTTCTCCTGTTCATGAATATATACCATTATAGGGGCAGATACCCAATAATTTTCGAAATATTGACGATTAAAGTTTCATTATTGCCTATGTAATGCTGTATTTTAACTAGGCTATAAGAGTCGGTGTGGCGCGACGGTAGCGTGCCAAGCTTTCAACCGGACGACCAGGGTTCAAATCCTGCCAACTAACGCATTTTTTTAAATTTCATTATGTTTTATATTAATTTCACGCATAAAATTACATTTTGAATTAAAAGTACATGTATTTCTTTACTAACAACAGGATTATTTACTATTATTATATATTAAATGATAATTAATAGTAATTAAATAGTAATAGTAATTTATATATTAAATATATATATTAAATTTTAAGAAGTCTTTACAAATATCTTGTGTTAACTTTCCGGATTTCGAACAAGTTACTATTACGTTTGTGTGATGTGACATAAGTTCATCTACCTTTTCTTGAACAAGTGCGGTCTTTTCTCCCTTATATGTTATTGTCCTTTCGAACGTTGATTGATACTGACAACCTGTCTGATCCGTGTTGATTATATATTTTAAATGGAATTGTGAGGTGATATATTTTACTGCTTTACGATAATTTTCGGCGGCCTGCTATATTTTATCAAAATGAAACCGGTACTTATCATTATATGCATTGAAGAAAAAGAATTTAAAACTAATCATTAGAGGAAAATTCAAACTTTATCACTGCGAGTACGAATGGTAAGTAATGTGACCCGCCGTTTTCAAACTGTGTCGCGTTCTCAAGAGTTTCCTCGACCCCAAGAGCGTCTCCGATATCACTGTTTATTGACTGTTTATATTGGGGATGATAATGCAACCAACGAAGTTCCGAACTGCATTTTCGATTGAAATTAATAATATAAATATGCAATGATAAAACA
Organism: Halictus rubicundus; assembly: GCF_050948215.1. Lineage (NCBI taxonomy): Eukaryota > Metazoa > Arthropoda > Insecta > Hymenoptera > Halictidae > Halictus > Halictus rubicundus. The sequence goes on along the minus strand of NC_135156.1, from coordinate 167,955 downwards.
TAATGAAGTTAAAAAAAAACGCGTTATAGTCGACAGGATTTGAACCCTGGTCGTCCGGCTGAAAACTTGAATTTGAATTTAAAGTCTCTTTATTTACATAACAGTGACTTACAAAGTATACATAACAACAGCAGTCTTATATATGTTTGTACTTTAACATCTGTTCTTGTAGTCCCTATCACAATGATTTACCTACTTACTATGTCTATTTGTACGTCTAATTACATTATATAGTAAATATATGTCGGAGCTTCTCCCTTGTTCGTTCTCTCACTCGTCCCCTCCATTGGAAGCACGCTCAATGATTCACACAATCTTATTTTTATTCGAGATACAACAAGCACAAATGTCGTCTTCGACGGTCTATTCGAAAGTGTCCCTTCGTCGCTCCCTTTCTCTCTCGGCAAACCAATCTGCCCGCCGCCGCGCTCCCCTCTCAGGAGCCCAACCATACTCGGCCGCGTGCCGAGGAAAACAAAACAAAACAAAACCCAAGGTACCCCATGGGTAAATTCTCCCATTTCTTATAATGGGCAAAAACAAAACTGCATAATTAAAACTTCTTCGGCCTTCGACATCTCCGACATATATAATATATTTCTAACTGACTATTCATACTACGTTTGTACATTATTGCAGTTGCGGTTTTATTTCCTGTTTTGAGTTTTTTGTAGGAAAAAAAAAGAAGAAAAACCTACTTATTTTAAGTTCAGACTTAGCCTCTGATCCTGTTTGTTTGTTCATTGCTTCTATATCACATTAATATATCTAGATATTTTCTAATTCTGTATTATATACATTTAAATATTAAATATTTTTTTTAACTCTATATTATATACGTCTAATTATTTTCTAAGTCTTCTATCTCTATATCATAAAATGGAAATTTGTACTTTATCTGTTGGTCCTTTATTGCACTTAAATGCTCTTGCATCAGATAGAAAAGATAAATTATTCATTTATTTTTTTTTTTTTTAATTGTTCGGCCGCCCAATTAAAAGTCTACTCTGATTGGTGCTTACCGAACCGGAACAATGAGCAAACACCACTATATAAGTGGATCACAAATCCGACACACATCAGTATCAGTGTGTCTTCTGAACCCCTGATGAAGCTAGCTGCAATGCTTGCGAAACGTTGGGAAAATTCTTCCTTTAGGACACGGCTTACACCCGAAAGCCTCAACAGACAAAACTGTTTATAATAATATCATTTGCAATTCTGAAAATTTGCTGTACTGTACTATGCCTATGTCTAAAACCGAATTGTTCGTTTCGTATTAAGGTCGCCCCAAACAAGACGGGCAAGATGCCGAAGTTGTTCGAACGGCCGAAGTCGCTGTCCATAAGGACCGAGCGTACTGACAGGCCACTTGAGAGGCGCTCGAAGGTCCTCGCAACAAAGGCCAAGTGCCGAAAACCGTAGTACTGTTTACTCCCCTCTACACCCCCGAGATGCCTATGCTGGAGCGTGTTGCCCACGGTCAACCCACAGACATGATTGAGCAGCGTTAGAAATCTCTGCGGATACGGACGCAGTCACGGTGCAGAATTTACTGGAAAAATTCAATATTCGTGTATATCACGATATGAAATACATTCCTTTTGCATAGAATGCGTATGATACTAAATGCGTAAGTATATGAGGATGGAAATTGTTATTAATAATCATATAATAATAATTTCGATGCACAAACTATTTTGCAAGGCAAAAATTAAAAAATTGCGGCCAGGTAAGACCGGCGAAGGACGCGTCGTTCGGCGATTCAGGTAGCTAATTGCAAGTGCACCGACTGATCGACCGCTATTCATCGGCAGGCTTGGAAAAACCAATGTCCTTTGTACTATGGATGGCATTAATCTTTACTGTACACTCGGAGTGTACAACACCCTAACAACAGTTTAGGTAAAATATGTAAATGACCTTCCCCGTGCTCTTCTTTTCACTACGTGAAAATTTTTATTTTAGGACAGACGCTGTCGACCCTCACTTCAAAATGTCTAAAGAATATCCAGCAACTTAATGGACACAAAACAATAAATAGTTCGGAAAAAAACGGAATTTCAAACAGGAAGAATCGTAAAATGTGGCCATATTTTTTCAAATTTTTTAACACTTCAACCGATGGTAAAATTTGCAAAACAAAGATATTAGTAATATTTTTGCATTAAGAAATCACATTCGAATATAAAATGATAAATTATTTAAAAAGAACAGTCTTTTGCGATGATGATTAAAAAAAGAAAATGTTTTTTATCTTTAATAATAACTGTGTTATAAAATGTGTTGTGTAGGCAGTTTTTGTAAAACTCATCCCAAATAGCAAACTTTGGTGGTCCGTATCCTTTAAACAATTTCGAAGATTACAAAATGATGGCTCAATCTTTCAGTTTCATCCAAATTCGAAACATGGTCCCAAAAAAAAAGATTGAATTCACATGGAATGATCCCCTTCCTAATTTGGATATTTCCTTAAAAAAATTGTGTAATTTACGTATAACATAAGGATGTGTGATGCTGTTTCACCAAGCGACAGGGACGATTCCTATCCCCATGATGTTGTAGAGGAGAGATACCGATAGTTTACCTAAGGAGCTGTGGAGCCCCTAAAAACATTTTTTTTGTGCCATGCACAGCAGGGAACGTGTCAACGTGCTCTCGAAAGGCCATCTGGACGTTCAAAGTTATGGCCCCAACGACGTCGGGGCGACGCCGGAAAGATTTCGAGCACGAAGACCAATTCCCGACCGGCAAATTTCTAACCCGTGTTCTTGAATCTGGCCGCCCAAACAACTTCGGCATCTTGCCCGTCTTGTTTGGGGCGACCTTTATGTATAATGTATTTTCATGTTTTTGCAACCTTTTTAGAATTATCTTTTCCGTTACTTTAGTCATAGTTGGTAGTGAACTGATAGGTCTATAACTAACCGGCTTTGTATCTGGTTTTCCTGGTTTCAAGATAGGGATAATTTCTGCGATTTTCCATTGTTTTGGAAAGTAGCTAAGTTTGAAAATGGCATTAATAATGTACATTAACTGAACTATTGCTTTTCTGCTGAGGTTTTTCAATACTATGTTCTGTATTTGATCCGGTCCTGGTGCTTTCATTGAGGGTAATTCTTTTAGCGTGTGTGCTACTTCTGCCGGTGATGTGCAGAAATTTTTCAAGTCTTCTGCACTTCTTTCTTTTCGCCACAGGTAATCCATAACGTCCTCTATAATCTGCTCTTGTTCCAAGGTGTTGTTTATGAGCTGAATTGAGTGGGCCTTCTTGAATTGTGCTGCTAGCATATTTGCTTTTTCTTTGTCCGATATTGCTGTTGTACCATTATTTTGTAGTGTAAGAATCATGTTATATGGCTTTTTTAGCGCTTTTGCCATTCTCCATGAAGTGTTATCTTTTGGTTTTAAAGATTTTAATTTATTTTCCCAGATTTTGTTTCTATGTTTATGTATCCTGTCTCTTACTAGTTGTGTTATGTTATTGTATTGTTTTTTTAAATGTGGCTGTCTCGTATTTTGCCATATTTTCCGGATCTTGTTTCTTCTTTTTATTAAGTCTATTATTTCTACAGGTAGATCGTCTTTAATACGGCCTGTCTTCTTCTTCTTAATGGTTTTGTTTATGGCCAGCTGAATGCTGTCTGTAATATTGCTAACAGCCTTGTCCAGTTCACTGTTTGAATTTAGTTCATTGTTAATCTTTATAATTCGATCCAGTACTTTCCTGAATTCTTGCCAGTCGGTGTTTTTATATGTATTGTCACGGGGCCCGCGTTTTCCGACCCGTCCGACGGAAGAAAACCGGGGCCACGACGGGTTAGGCACGTTCGGCCGCGCGGAACGTGTTTCGCCCGGTGACAAACGGTATCCCGTAGGTTCGACTTTTTCCCCGACGGAGGACTTTACCAGGTTCGGGACTCGAAACGGGCGCCAGACACTCGCAAGTGTCACACGAACAATTTCGAAGATTACGCGAGACGCTAATTATTCCGCCGAACCTACGAGGACCGCGCGAGGGCCTGAATAGCGGCAGCCTGGGCCAGGGTACTACGCGGAGGGAATGCGGGACGTTTCCCGCGGCGGAAAGGTTTCTCACGAAAGAAAGATAGACGAGAATGGGCTTCGACTTTACATTTATTAATCTTGCTGATTACAGAAGGCTGCCGGGGCGACCCGGCAGCGATGGAAACGAAGCCCGCGCGGTATTGTACAATGATTCGACAGTTGGACGGTCGCTCGCGCTTCTTTCTCCCGATTCTACTTTCCTACGCGTCGAACCCGATCGTAGGCGCGATGTACGGCAGCTACGAGTGGCAATTAGCCGGTCGAGAAGCGACCGGGTTCCGATGGTATACGCGGCAGCAATTCGAAATGACTGTGGCCGTCGGAATTAGCCGGAAACAGCGATACGGTTTTCGTCGCGTCGTCTCACCGTGGGACGTCCCCAGATTGGATTCGCCAAAAATCGGTAACGATACGGGCCCCCCGTCCGTTCACCGACCGACGGCCTCACCCCCTTCTCGATTCTATTCTGATCGCGATTCACGGCGAGCGAGGTTACGTCTTAAATTCGACTCGAAGTCCGGCCGATTCGCAAAAACGCTACCGAGCCAACGCGAAAATTATAATGGTGCGGAAAAACCTGGTCGGCACTTACCACGCGGCACGTGGCTTCCTAGTCGCTTCGCTCTCTCTTGACGGCAGCTCTGGGCTCCCTAGCGGCTTGTATTCTCCGGAATTCGGCAGCTCTTTCAATGCCTACCCTCGGCAGCGGTGACGATGTTCGAAAATACTTTGTAATTGACGCACTGGTAAAGTGACTAACCCGGACTAGATTCGGCAGCACAGTGCCCTACTTCGCGAAGACTCGCCAACGCGGAAGCGAGGCGTCCCCCACTATCCTACTCTTCCCTGCTCCCGCGCGACGCTCGAACCTATCGCTAGCTTTCGCGCGTCAGGGCCGCGTCCGGCGGTACGGGGCCCTCGGCTACGGATCTATCGGCTAACGCTTTCTTGGTGACGCGCGTTGATTGGCCGCTTCCCTTGGAGACAGACCGCTTGCCATTCCCTCGACGGGTGCGTGTAGCTTTTCGGGACGAGGCGGCGACGAGGTCGAGAAGATGTCCGCCTCAGACCCGTAATTCCTCGGCGGCGCCTCCGGGTTGGTAGGCCCGGGCTCGGTGTCCTTCTCGTTGGCTTTCTGCAGGGCGTCCTCCGTAGCCGTCCCCTGAACAGTTTCCCTCCGGATTTTCCGCGTTCCTGTGAGCTGGGAAAAGGATCCGGGTCCCCCTGGGACCCGGCCACGGTCCTGCAACTTCGTGTCGCGCCAAGTGGCGCGGCATTCAAACCGCGTCAATATCCGATCTGGGATCTCGGACGCTCCCAGGGAGATCGATCACGACCACCGTTATCGCGGTGGTGCTGCCAAAGGGCGGCCCGGTCTTTCGATCTCCGATCTGAGGGACGTGGACAATTTTGCCACGTCACAGTATATATGAGTTTTGGTGGTGTTTTGCTAATTGCATTACCTATTGTGAGCATGATGGGTCTGTCATCAGAGCTTAATTCATTTAAGACTGTGAGCTGTGAAACTGTACTTACGTTTTTATTGATAGCAATGTCTATCGTTGTGGGTGTCATGCTGTTTGTGGGATAATGTGTCGGCTCATCGGTGTATAGCAGTGAACAGTTATTGTCTTGTGTATATTTATATAAAGTTCGTCCATTTTTATTAGTCATATGGCACTTCCATGCCTTATGTCTAGCGTTTAGGTCACCGATGATAAGTACCTTGTTCCCTGTGCTCATGAGTCTTTCAATGTCTCTAATCTAGGAACTACAATAGAACATACGGGCATAAAAATAGAAAATAATATTACGATCATTTCAGTGTACAATAACCCTAGAAATACCATCATGGAGAGAGATATTGTTTTATATGGGATATTTTGTTTTATCAGAATTGCTACTCCTCCAGCAGAGTTATCTCTGCAGCTTTTTACTGTGGTGTAGTTTTTTAATTTGAATTTGTCTGTTTCCTTTATTTTTGTTTCATTTATGAGCATTACATCAACTTTGTGTACTGAGACGAAGTTTATTAATTCTCCTATCTTGTTTCTTACTCCATTAGCATTCCAACTACAGATTTTTAGAGACTCCAACATTATTCAATATTTTCACAAAATTGGACAAAGTGATGCAACTTCTCTACACCAGTTTTGCAGGTTGCTAGTTGAATATTCAACTGTTTCACAGATTCTAACATTTTTGATATATTTATGAAGTTATTTAGTTCTTTAATTTCATTTGTTAATTGTACTAATTGTGTGATTTCTGTGTTATTGACCTCTTGTACATTTTGAACTTGCACTGGGTTTGTCTGTTTAGTTGTTTTAACGAACCATGCATTTACTGTTCCTGTTGGCATTGTTGTTTGTGTTGTTTGTTTTGTGAATGTGAGTGCTGGGAACTGATCTTGATTTGTATTGTTCATTTGTGTTTTGTTTGAGAGTTTATTGATTTGTATGTTTGGTTTATGAGTTTGGTGCATCTTTATGTTTTGTAACCATTCTAGTCTATTCACGTATGCTACGCAGCTGGTTGCGTTGGCTGGGTGTGCTTCACCGCAGTTGACACACTTAGCTGGTTCGCTCCTAGGTTTGGCACAGTCTTTCGTATGATGTTTTTGTGCACATTTCATGCAAGCTGGTTCAGCATAACAATTACTTGCTGAATGTCCCCACTCTTGATATCTGTGACACTGTGTTATTTTCTGCTTCGTGATATAATTATTCCACGTTATCTTGGTGTAACAGATATATTTGATTTTGCTTTGTAACAGTTTAATGTTCACACTAATTGGTACTGTTACCATAAATAGTGGTCTCGATGTTCCTTTCATTTTGTTGATATTTATTATTTCCACTCCTGCTTCCTTGAGATCACTCTCAATGTCCTCCGGTGTAACTTCGTTGTGTAGTCCACTTAGAACATATACCCCCTTTTTCTCCTCCTTCTTTGTGTACGTATGGAAATTTATCTGCCTTTCTTTCCACGTTTTCTTTAGAGCTTCGTAGTCTGTGACTGTGTGTAGCAGAACACTTACACTATCCTCATTGTATTTAATATTAAATTTATCTTTCACTATATTTTTAATTAGCAAGATGAACATATTATGATTTTTAACGCTCCCATGCATTATTAGTGGCGGGAGTTTCTTTAACTTGTTATTATTAGAGACACCCTTATTTTGTTGGCTACTGTTGGCACTATTCTGATGACTGCTGTTGGCTTCATTTTCCACTTCCATATCTTGTAATAGTGCGTACCTATTAGAGGTTTCCACTATGGTTTTTAATGGTCTTTTAGGCGTGGCCATTTCGATTGGACTAGTCCACTTTCGTTTGCGTTTTGTAATTATTTGTTGCAAATCATTGTTGCGATCCACCACTTGGACTATATTCTCATTTTCTTCCAGCCTCTCGTTCGTCTTGTGACGGATCGGTGACACCACGTGGATGTTGAGGTTATGTTGAATTAGTATACCTAAAACTAGTGTTTATCAGTATAATTTTAACGTTCCCACCTAATTTAACACTAAACTATAAGTGTGAACGAATTCATGCAACACGATATGAATATTAACAGTAAACTATTAAATTCAGCCGTAGATTTCAACCGGAGATGTTACGACCAGCTCCAACCGAAACTTCGGCCGCTGAAAACTTGGCACGCTACCGTCGCGCCACACCGACTCTTGTTATAGAATAGAAAAAATACGGTATTACATAGGAAATAATGAAACTTTAATCGTCAATATCTCGAAAACTATTGGGTATCTGCCCCTATAATGGTATATATTCGTGATCAGGAAAACGAGATCTATAAGTGTGCAAAGTTTCAACCGAATCGGTGACCCGAAGGTCGTGGCCTCTCCTTGTTAGTTGTTGTGTATAGGAACTTCTACACGTCGGAACGATCTTGCACGCTCCGTGGTTTCGCTTCGTAGTGGAAGAAAGAACACTCTTGAAATTGCGTAGTGTTTATTAACTGATTTGTCGCTGCGATGAAGTTATACAGAGATTTACAGAATGCTAATTCGCAATACGCCAGTCTAGAAGGTTCTGGAGTAACTAAATCTTCGGCACGGCCCTCTTGCCGGAGGACCTCAGCCCTCCTCACTCCGTGACCAGGTCTTCGCTCAACTGTTTATGGCTTAGCGTCGTGCGACGTAGCATCGATGACGTCGAGCCATCGGCCACGTGCATGCACTCGAAGGAACGCATATCTCCTCGGGTCATAAACTACGCTACGCTATACAATGGAATACCGAAAAACCGTAACGGTGGGTCTCCGATTGCCTAAATGCGGCCGACAGATGTTATTATCCAGACCATCGTCCGGCTTAAGCTCTATTATGAATAGGCTGCGACGACGTCTCAGAGTGAGCCGAGTCTTGTTTAATCGTATTTTGTACGTATTTAATCGGGTTGTGTATTGATAGACGTTACAGGCGGAACTCGTTCTTCACCTGACGCTGATTCGTATAAAGTGTGCACACTGTAGGTGGAACGTGATCTTCACCTTATTGTTTATATCGATATTTTTATAAGCTAGGTGGAACGCGATCTTCACCATATGCTTGTTTGCATAAATATATATGTTGTAGGCGGGACGCGGTCTTCGCCTTGTTTGGCTGTTAGGCCCGTTCGAATCGTGTTACAATTTATCGTCGTCTAACTTTGAATTGTCGCGACGCGACATTAGTTTTTCACGGAAAAACGCCGAAAAAAGGGGTTTCTATTTTTTCCTACTATGACGCACCAAACGCAGGAATTTGAAAAAAATTGAGTATAATACTTAGGACAATATCTCATTGCTAAATTAATTCTGTTCTAGTGTCTCTTCGATTTCCATATGAAATCTGCATTTTTTCGTGTTTTTTTTTTATTTTTACGACCAGAGAACGGAAAAATGCAACGGAAAAATCTGAAAACGATTCAAAGTATGTGGTTTGGTATCCGAAATTGTGTCAGATTTTTTTCACAATTTTAAATTCTCATTAAATGGGGAAAATGGGCCAAAAACTGGATTTTCGATTTTCCTCTATAACTACCCTTACAGATGAGCTGTAGGGCTAAAATTTGGATCGAAGGTATCTTTTTTTGGTAGGCTCTCGAACAGCACAAATTAGAATAAAATCCCTTCCAGGGCAGATTTGACCCCCAAAACCGGCTATAGCCTTTCTAGCGACTTTTGCTAGAGTTGAAAACGTATGGCATTTTGTCTCCACCACTCCAATATACATGATTCCGGCGAAGTAAGTTTTTCTGTTGTATAGCTTTTCACTTGGTGTTGCAATAGACTGTTGGAGTCGCCTTCTTGCTGTTCAACATTTTTGAAAAAACTAAAAAGGCTTTGAGGTGATTGTAATGATGTCGACGATGATGCTCCTGCAAAAAAAGTTATTAGAAAATCTGACGTACTATATTAAACACAATCTCGTATAATTTTGTGATTCTTTTACACTCATTTACGTTTCCATCTGCAACACTTGCATCACTCGGTGGAGAGGATTTTTCATATTGAATTGCAAATGTATGCAATAATTCGATTGCTTCCTCTTTCTTCTCCGTCGATAACTATCGATCTTTTATGCGGGGGTCCAAAATCGTGCTAACTACCAAATAATTTGTGGTAGTAGCAAAGTTAAATCGATTTCCAAGTTCGACAATTAAATTCTGTTTGAAAAATAACGTTTCCTTGCCATCGTCCATTTCCAGCATACTCATTAGAGTATCGCGAATCCCATAAATTGTTGGAATGTATCGTGGAAGGGTGGGTTCATTTTCCACCGTTAGTATTTCTGTTGCCCCTTTGAACAACTTCAAACATTTACAATATTTTTGTATAGCCGCCCATTCGCGGCTGGTTATTAAATCCAGCATCCGCGGTTCGCACAGCACGGTATGCAATGCTCTACGCACATCGATAAGTCTCATCAGCATATCGTACTGCGAATTCCGCCTGGTTTTACAGTCATTAATTAATTTTAATGCTGTCCTATCCGGATATTGCATTAGTTGTTCCATTTTTAATTTCTCATTGGCCGCAGGCGATCGATGAAAATATCGCACTATTGCTCTACACTCTTGTAGAGTACTAATTAAATCCGGGCACGGCTTGATGGCATCCTTGATAACTAACTAAAAAAAAGTTGTTACATTTAGGCGTTAAAACGTATTGTTCATTGAGATAATTTCTACTTCATTAAATAATTGTTTATTAACATGTTTTTACCTGTAAAGTATAAGCGAAACATGGAATTCGCTCCCATGTAGGGCTTAATCGTATAGCCTTCACGATGTTCGCAGCATTGTCTGTCACAAGAAAAAAAGGAAAATACATTTGAAATTTAGCGTTGTCCAAATTCCACTCTGCCAGCGTGTTTTTTAGAAATAAATTTATGTGTTCGCTGGTGTGCGATTCGGTGACGTTAGATATTTTTAACGTAAAATTTTGGATGTTGAAGGTTCCATCCAAATAATACACCGTAACGGACAGGTAATTTTCATTGGATCTCGAAGTCCACCCATCCGTCGCACAGTGGGGTATTTGGCCCGAAAAACCGGAAAAAATTATTTAAGCGTTATATATAGGCTCAATGCCACAATGTAGTTGGTCGTTGAATTCGTCTTAACATCAGCTATAACATTATGAAATCGAAAATATATCTTAACAGTTAAAAAATTAAATTGATCCTCACTTTTTATAAAAAAAAATTTTTTTCCAAAATTTTATGTATTGAAATTTGTAGACATCTGAATACTGTTAATCTTTTGTTCGAACCTTTTTTTCCTCAGATTATCGGAAACCCTTGAACAATCGTGGCAATTGTGCAGTACGTGCACCGAAAAGCTGGAAAAAGTATTTTTACACGTAAATTATGTTTGTAACGTAAAGGATTGCGGTGGTTGTGGAATGACAGGAGTCGGAATATCTGGAGACATAGGATATATTTTCCAAAATGTTGTTAGTACAAAGAATGGGAGATAGGTTTTGTTATAAAATAGATTCTTTCAAGAGAGCGAGAGAAAAAGCTAGCAAGGATTAATTTAGGAAAAGATTTTATATCATACACGATACCACCATCGGGCGTCCGGTTTATTTCAACCGTACTCTCCCTCTGGGAATACGACGACGACGCGGTTTCGCCTGTTTTCTCATGTCCAATCGGCGGCCGGCCTTTATGGCCGTCCTCTCCGAAACGTACAGAGGAACCAGGCGTCCCTACTCTCGGGCGGCCAGGAAGCTACCCTGTTCTTTCCTCTCGGCGGGCGGCCGGCCTTCATGGCCGTCCTCTCCCATGGATCCAGAGAGGCGTCCAGGTGCAACCCCTGTCCTCTCCTGGGCTGCTGGGCGTCCGATAGCATTGCTTCGTACTCTCCCATCCTGTGGGCGGCCGTGGTCTTACTCGTCCTCTCCCACAGGTGCAGTTCTGCTGCTGGGCGTCCGATAGCATTGCTTCGTACTCTCCTATCCTGTAGCCGGCCGTGGTCTTACCTCGTCTTCTCCTACAGGTGCAGCAAGAGTCCTTGCTCCGCGGTAATCTACCGATATTTATATGGACTCGTTGCTATCTTTATCAATAACGCGTTACTAGGGGTCTAGAAGGTTCCAGACCTCGCGGTTCCCCTTGAACCGCCGGCCACGCTGCCTCGGCGCAATTCTTCTGTTGCATCGGGGGGGGGGGGGGTGACGAGAGGTCTTGACGCTTTATTGTTTCCTCGTCGCGTTACATGTTAAAATAATGTAAATTATTATTTTAATACAAAATATGTAGATCATGAAATGTTTTAATAAGTAGATATGTATTTTAAGAATATTTTTAAATTATTACCATTAATTTGTGTACTTAAAACACTTCTAAACGCTAATACTAAATTAGCTATAAAACGTCAATCTGGACAAATCTGGAACCAAACTTTATTAGCTTGGAATCACAAATCTCTACCGAATATAATGAGACCAAAAAGGTCACCGGGACTCACTCAGAACCATAATAAAATCGTTAATGAAGTCTTATAATTGTAAAAATAATTTCTGAATTATTGATCATCTACAAATATTAATAACTTTATAAATAAGTATAATAAAAAAATTAAAACAGTCTGAAAGTGTAGTCCATACTTACCTAAAAGATATCCATAATACAAAAAATTACACAGCTTTTTTAAAGCATGTAAAAATTATACAGTTTTGTCTGTTGAGGCTTTCGGGTATAAGCCGTGTCCTAAAGGAAGAATTTTCCCACCGTTTCGCAAGCATTGCAGCTAGTTTCATCAGGGGTACAGAAAACACACTGATACTGTATCAGTGTGTCTTCTGTATGACGCCGGGCCGTGAAAGTCTCAAATCTCTGATGTAAAGATCAGTTATAAATGTACGATATGTTATAGCATGATTGGAAAGGCAATACAAGTCATAGAATCTCTTGACTTTCGATTAAGTTTAGAGATTCATAAACTTACAAATGAATAAAAAAAATTCAGTACATTGTTCTACACACATTCAACAACTTCGAGCAATATAAAAATTATAGTTTACGTTAAATTTTTGAAATTGACTATTTTCCGGCTTTTCGGACCAAATACCCCACTGTGCGTCGTGCATTCAAAGGATTCCGTCTAAAAAAAATTACAAAGATTAGTTACAGATTTTTAAAAAAAGGACATTTCACTATTATCATTCAAACAAAATATTTTGACTTACATTTTCCATATCTTTTTTTAGTTGCGTCTCCAACCTTTTCTTTTCATTTTCGTACATTGCGGGTACCAGAGAGGATAGGAGAGTGCTCACGCCCGGGGTTTCGGCGTTCCCACTTTCGTGAAATCGCCGCTTTAGCATGGCACAGAACCGTGTCGTCTTTCTTGGAACAGAACCGAGCCACCGACGAGATATATATAAAGACTGCCAGCCCCCGTGTTAAACTGCGAGTCTCAAAGTGGCTGCCAGGTGGGTGCTGGGATCGGTCGGTAACGGCCCCAATGTCGAGATACTCTCGCACCGACGAGATATATATAAAGACTGCCAGCCCCCGTGTTAAACTGCGAGTCTCAAAGTGGGTCCCAGGTGGGTACTGGGAGCGGTCGGTAACGGCCCCAATGTCGAGATACTCTCGTCGGTTGTGGAACTAAGAACGTGGAACTATCACTGATCTCAAATACCAACATCGCTAAACATGCCGCGCTCGCTACCTAAATAGAACATTTGCTCGTGAATTACGGAAGAAACGTCAGTGACATAGGCAATAAATAAACGGATAATGCGTAGAATGAAAATAATTATTTTTTATTGTATAATTTCATTACACTGTTATTGCCTTCTTATTTTCCATATTATTCACCATTGTAATCATTATTTTATAATCGATAGTTTATAGGTGTAATTAATTAATTTGGAACTTATTGCGATATTTATAAAATAATGATTATTCAACAAAATATATTCTGTAATAGTTATAGAATAAAAAAAAAGAATAAATACAATATTCAAGTAATGACAAAATTCAATCGTTCTTATTGCGATCCGTAGTAAAAAACAGAAAATTAATTTTTTTACTTATTTAACCGATAATACCACTTCTAATGCTGGACTGCAATTATTCAAGTAAAGGTAGTAACGAAATAAAAGTGTTATGTAATGAAACTAACTTTCGACGGCTCTTATCCATATAAAGCTATTTGGTGGCAGTATTATTGCTATTTGTACAAACACACAGATACACAGATTCTTATATCTTGCAATGCACGTTGTTTTTTTCTCCGTCAACCGATTTCGATGAAATGTTCAGTTTGTGTATCATTAACATAGAGGTAGAGATAAAAGTTTTGAAAAGTGTCTAAGTCATTTTAAGTTTTAATTATAATTGTATTGTTTGCTATTTTTTATACCTTATAGAATTGTTTCTTTACATTTAATATTCTTTATATTTTATAAGTAATAAACTTTATGTATAATCATTAATTGTATTGTTAAATTTAACTTTCTGTGAGTAATTGTCAATACATATACATTAGTAACCACATCTATTTGTCCGCGGCGAAAACCAAGCTGTCGAACTCGAGACGGGAAGGACTCGCCGCGTCTCTTTCTTTCCATATGCTGTCCTTCTTTGCGTCCGAAACTTCCGTCGTTCATTACACAAGTAAATATCATCGGAATTTTGTCATATTTGGTACCGTTTTCCTTAGAAAAATGCCACGAGTATGTTGGTGAAAGTCCGATAGAAAAATAATTAATAATGAAAAAGTTTATTTTTTTATTTAAAGGCCTGAGCTCACGCCAGTCTTTCATCTTTTCCAAACGCTTTGACTCTCCGCGGCTCTTTCTTTCCCATACGCTGTCCTTCTTCGCGTCCGAAACATCAATCGTTCATTACACAAGTAATTATCATCGGAATTATATCATATTTGGTTTCATTTTAATCAGAAAAATGTCACGAATATGTTGGTAAAAGTTAAAAAAAAACAATAACGAAAAATAAAGAAGTTTTGTGATTGGATTAGTAGTGGTCTTCTGGTCTCACACCGATATAGCCGACAATGTGTGGCCCACTCCTCGGGCACGACGGTTCTCTAGATTCACTGTCCGCTTCTCCGTGCAACATTATATCGTAGACGGATATTTTCTCCTTTTGAATGCCAGTCATTTTGGTGTGCCCAGAGTTGGGCATTATTAGATAAAAATTATTTAAATAACGATTCGAATAAAAGATACTTCATCTTTATTCGTTATTCGAAGGTTCGAATAAAAAAGGTATCTTTATTCGACGAGTATCGAATAAATAATTTTATTCGACGAGAATTTATCCGACGAATAAAGATACTTTTTTTTATTCGAAGCGGATTTATTCAAACTACGATAAATTTTTTCATCTTTCATCTGTATCTTTTATTCGAAGGCTTCAAATAAATGCTCGAATAACTTTTGCCGAGTGCCGAGCTTCAAAGACCCAGCGATGACAGACGACATACAATGTAAGCGGATGGAGAATCGCGCACGTATGAAAGTTTAAACTTTTAGATTTTTCAATATATCCTCATAAAATTGTGACGAGTGAATGGAGGGGATTTTAATGATGAAAACGAGGTGAAATTCGAGTATAATCGTGCAAGTTTCACTGATACGTAATGTTACGATAAAAATTACAATCTCATTAAAGACAGTCCAAATGATGTCGTGTTTGGACTCATTTTGATTGGGATGAGCTCTACAACTCATTCGTATTAACAATATTGTTCTGATTAAAAACATAAAAGCATAAATTGCCAATAATGTTGGATTCTCCATCTGCTTACATTGTAGGCTGTTGGTCGGTCTTTATAAAAAAATCTTTATTCGTCGAATAAATTCATTACGTGTGGAATAGAGATAACATAATTATTTTTATTTGACGCGTAACAAATCATTTTTTATCTTTTATTCGCTGTTTGAAATGTCTATTTCATTAAAAATTTGCCCATCTTTGCTTCTACAATTATATTATTTCATATTATATTAATTCATCCACGTGATTCTCTCTCAAACTCTATACTATTCGGAATAGTACGTTAAATAAACGCTACTCTGGTTTGCAACATATTTCTGTTCCCACAGATCGATTCTTAGAACAATTATCTATTAAAAAAGTGTAAGGAAATAATGCTTGTTCATGAAATATTTTTAAATTACAAATTAAGGTATCTCATATGAAATTTGAAGTAGAAATTGATTTTCCTAAAATTATGCTTTAATCATTTATTACGCAAAATATTTTTACGAATTTTTCGTCTTTGATATTAGTTTTACTTTTAATATTTTAAATCTTAAAAAGCAACACTAAAAAAAATATCTGTTTAATTTGAATACGTTTGTCGGAGAATGTAACATTTGATAATCGATATGGTTCCGTGATGATTCACCTTCTCACCGACGAGAATTTCCTTCGTGGGCTTCTGCGCCGACGAGATACCGTCGTTGGCCTTCTGTTTCTTACTCCAGCCAAAATCTATCCTAGAGGGCGGTAGAAAACACCGTGTTTTTCGAGCGACACATTCCCCCGTAAGGCTGGCAGTATTTATATATATCTCGTCGGTGCTGCCAGCCTTGCGGGAGAATGTGTCGCTCGAAAAATACGGTGTTTTCTACAGCCCTCTAGGATAGATTTTGGCTGGAGTAAGAAACAGAAGGCTAACGACGGTATCTCGTCGGTGCAGAAGGCCACGAAGGAAATTCTCGTCGGTGAGAAGGTGAATCATCACGGAACCATATCGATTATCAAATGTTACATTCTCCGACGAACGTATTCTAATTAAACAGATATTTTTTTTAGTGTTGCTTTTTAAGATTTAAAATATTGAAAGTAAAACTGATATCAAGGACAAAAAATTCGTAAAAATATTTTACGTAATAAATGATTGAAGCATAATTTTAGGAAAATCAATTTCTACTTCAAATTTCATATGAGATACCTTAATTTGTAATTTAAAAATATTTCATGAACAAGCATTATTTCCTTACACTTTTTTTTATAGATAATTGTTCTAAGAATCGATCTGTGGGAACAGAAATATGTTGAAAACCAGAGTAGCGTTTATTTAACGTACTATTCCGAATAGTATAGAGTTTGAGAGAGAATCACGTGGATGAATTAATATAATATAAAATAATATAATTGTAGGAGCAAAGATGGGCAAATTTTTATTGAAATAGACATTTCAAACAGTGAATAAAAGATTAAAAAATGATTTATTACGCATCAAATAAAAATAATTATGTTATCTCTATTCCACACGTAATGATTTCATTCGACGAATAAAGATTTTTTTATAAAGACCGACCAACAGCCTACAATGTAAGCAGATGGAAAATCCAACATTATTGGCAATTTATGCTTTTATGTTTTTAATCAGAACAATATTGTTTATACGAATAAGTTGTAGAGCTCATCCCGATCAAAATGAGTCCAAACACGACATCATTTGTACTGTCTTTAATGAGATTGTAATTTTTATCGTAACATTACGTATCAGTAAAACTTGTTCGATTACACTCGAATTTGACCTTATTTTCACCAGGAAAACCCCCTCCATTCGCTTGTCACAATTTTATGAGGATATATTGAAAAATCTAAAAGTTTAAACTTTCATACGTGCGCGATTCTCCATCCGCTTACATTGTATGTCGTCTGTCGTCGCTTGGTCTTCGAAGCTCGGCGCTCGGCAAAAGTTATTCGAAGCTTTATTCGAAGCCTTCGAATAAAAGATACAGATAAAAGATGAAAAAATTATTCGAAGTTCGAATAAATCCGCTTCGAATAAAAAGAATTATCTTTTTTCGTCGGATAAATTCTCGTCGAATAAAATTATTTATTCGATACTCGTCGAATAAAGATACTTTTTTTATTCGAACCTTCGAATAACGAATAAAATTTTTTTTATCTTTTGTTGGTTATTCGAAATTTTTATTTAGATAAATAATTTGCCCAACTCTGCCATAAGAAACCTATGGCACACCAAAATGACTGGTATTCAAACGGAGAGAATATCCGTCTCCGATATAATATTGCACGGAGAAGCAGACAGCGAAACTCGAGAACCGTCGTCGCGTCCTCGAGGAGTGGGCCACACATTGTCGGCTATATCGGTGTGAGACCAGAAGACCACTACTAATCTAATTACGAAACTTCTTTATTTTTTTAACTTTTGCCAACATATTCGTGACATTTTTCTGATTAAAATGAAACCAAATATGATATAATTCCGATGATAATTACTTGTGTAATGAAACGGGGTGGAGATTTGGGGGTGGAGGGGATGGGAAGGTCTGGAGAGACTGCAAGAGAGGTTTTTGAGGTGGGTGCTAGGGGTAGAGAGGTGCACACCGGGGTACCTGGTAAGAGAGGAGTTACAGAGGGAGTTGCTGAGAGGGAGGGCGGGGCTAAGGGCGTGGGGCTACGAGAAGAAGCTGAGGGAGGGTAAAGGGGGAGAGCTAGCTAGGAGATGTTGGGAGCAGGTGAGAGGCAGGGGCAGAAGGGGAGGGGAGGAGACCGGATGGGAGATGGAGAGGAGGCGCTTTTGGGAAGAGAGAGGGTGGTCGATGGAGGAGGCGGAGGTGATGATGGAGGAGAAGATAGAGGAAGTGAGTGGGGAGCTGGCGAGGAGGGAAAGGAGGAAGCAGCGGGAGGAGAGATGGGAAAGGATAAGGAGCGCGAAATACAACGAGTGGTATGGGAGGGTTAAGGGTGAGGGGTTACCGGGTTACTTAGGGAAAGGGTGGGGGGAAAGCAGATGGCAGAGGGTAGCCAGGTACAGATTAGGAAGTGAGATGAGGGGCGGAAAATATTGGATGGGAGGGGGGGGGGAGGAGAGAAAGTGCAGGGTCTGCGGATGGGAGAAGGAGACATGGGAGCACGTGTGGGAGGGCTATATGAGAGGAGATGAGGGAAGGGGCTGGCAGGAGATGGCGGGGGAAATATTGGGTGATGACGGCGAGGGGGAGGATTGGATGAGGAGAGTGGATGAGTGGAGAGAAAGGACGTGTGGATGAGTGGGACGGGGAGTGAATGAAAGGAAAAGGAGTGAATAGGAGAGGAAGTTGAAATGATAGTGGGAGAGCAACCGGTAGAGGGGGTCCAGGATGTGGGAGGGTAGGGAAGGGGGGAGCAGAGAGGTATGTTTGTGTGGGAGTGGGAAAACAAGTATGTGGTGTGTGGCTAGATGTAAGATAGCGCTCTCTCGATCTCAGGCGTGTATATATTGTAAATAGTTTAAGTTAAGTTTAAGTTAAGTTAAGTAGATTAAGTAGGATAAGACTAGGGTTAAGAGCAGGTTAAGGGCGGGGGAAAGGAGGTGTGATTCAAGATTGTAACCCCGAGGGGAATCAATAAATGATAT
This sequence comes from Halictus rubicundus, assembly GCF_050948215.1. Lineage (NCBI taxonomy): Eukaryota > Metazoa > Arthropoda > Insecta > Hymenoptera > Halictidae > Halictus > Halictus rubicundus. Next base: position 149,014 of record NC_135156.1, on the reverse strand, counting down.
ATACTTGTGTAATGAACGATTGAAGTTTCGGACGCGAAGAAGGACAGCGAATGGGAAAGAAAGAGCCGCGGAGAGTCGAAGCGTTCGGAAAAGATGAAAGACTGGCGTGAGCTCAGGCCTTTAAATAAAAAAATAAACTTTTTCATTATTAATTATTTTTCTATCGGACTTTCACCAACATACTCGTGGCATTTTTCTAAGGAAAACGGTACCAAATATGACAAAATTCCGATGATATTTACTTGTGTAATGAACGACGGAAGTTTCGGACGCAAAGAAGGACAGCATGTGAAAAGAAAGAGACGCGGCGAGTCCTTCCCGCCTCGAGTTCGACAGCTTGGTTTTCGCCGCGGACAAATAGCCGAATTTCGGGCATAAGTCTAGATGTGGTTACTAATGTATATGTATTGACAATTACTCACAGAAAATTAAATTTAACAATACAATTAATGATTATACATAAAGTTTATTGCTTATAAAATATAAAAAATATAAAATGTAAAGAAATAATTCTATAAGGTATAAAAAATAGCAAACAATACAATTATAATTAAAACTTAAAATGACTTAGACACTTTTCAAAACTTTTATCTCTACCTCTATGTTAATGATACACAAACTGAAAATTTCATCGAAATCGGTTGATGGAGAAAAAAACAACGTGCATTGCAAGATATAAGAATCTGTGTATCTGTGTGTTTGTACAAATAGCAATAATACTGCCACCAAATAGCTTTATATGGATAAGAGCCGTCGAAAGTTAGTTTCATTACATAACACTTTTATTTCGTTACTACCTCTACTTGAATAATTGCAGTCCAGCATTAGAAGTGGTATTATCGGTTAAATAAGTAAAAAAATTTATTTTCTGTTTTTTACTACGTATCACAATAAGAACGATTGAATTTTGTTATTACTTGAATATTGTATTTATTCTTTTTTTTTTATTCTATAACTATTACAGAATATATTTTGTTGAATAATCATTATTTTATAAATATCGCAATAAGTTCCAAATTAATTAATTACACCTATAAACTATCGATTATAGAATAATGATTACAATGGTGAATAATATGGAAAATAAGAAGGCAATAAGAGTGTAATGAAATTATACAATAAAAAGTGATTATTTTCAAATAAATGCACACATTTATAATTTAATTAATTTAATTCTTAATTTTTAATTTTAATTCATTAATTTCTTTTAACGCTATAATATGTATAACTTTTAATTTATGATGCGCGTATGTTAGGTGTTGCGCGTTACGCGATCATGCGCAGTGCAGTTTGCGACACCAGACCGGGAAGAACACCTCTCACGGGTTTACTATTTAAGATATTTACAATTCTGACTTGAGGCCAAATTTGAATTGTATTGGAATTATCTAAACTACATCCGTCCACATGAAAATCCAATTGCAACTCTCCAGGAATTATTGGAGAACATTGAGATAACTGTTTAACTATTTTCAACTCTACATCAAAATGAACATACTCTCCTGGTTCTACCACAGAGGTGACCACACTGGTACGTGGTGTACCAATGAGCGTTCTTATATCTTTCGGCAAACTAGAAAAACACGAATGGGTACGTAGAAGAGATAAGATGTTGTTCCCCTGAGTGTGCGTTAAATTATTGTCCACAAAACAAGATGCTAAACGATCACGAAATGATACTTCTGAAAGAGTACCAGCAGATTCCCAAACCACATGATCGCATGAAAAGGTAGAAGAGGAATCATGCGTGAATGAAGATGTGGTGGGAATATTAAGAAGACTTTCATTACTATTATTACTGACAGGCACGGATAAAGAAGACGTGCTGAGAATGTTCTGCAGACTATCAACATTAGGGGGACTTTGTAATTCATTGTCACGTGAATACTTCCTCAAATTTAAGGTTATTTCGCGCCGAATATTTCGTTTCTGCGTATTTATTATACGGTTTTCGCGAAACCGACTTCTTCAAAACTCTACGATCCATGGGGGTAAAAGAAAACTGAATAAAGAATATACAAAATACATAATAATTTGTTACGTGTATTGGTAACAATACCACGTGGCAATACTTATCTGGCGTCTTCTCTGCTTCTATCCTTCTGTTCGCGATCGCGCGAACGTTCGCGGTGGGGTCTTCGTCTCGCGCTCCTCTTGCCCCGCCGTGACGTCGGCCCCCGAACGCGGTCTCGCGGAAAGCCGCTGCGCCAGCTCGCGTTACCCCCGTCTTTCCCCTCGGGATCCATCGATCGCGACCCAATTATCGATCGTGGATCATCGCGTGATCCACAAAGGACCAATACGCGACTTCCAGGAAGGCAGATTCGGTCGTTCTTCGAATTCTGCTTCCTTCTTCGCTGTGCAACCGTCGTGCGACTCGGTCCTTTTTCTCTGCGCTCTTTCTAATCGTTGGATTTAAACTCGTTATTCAACGCGTTATTCTGTATATATCTTGTATATTTCAAAGTACAGTGTTCGTACATTTTCACATTCATTTCACGTTCATACAGTTCAAAATACAGTCCACTTTCATCCAAAATACACGTGTTCGCCAAAGACTCTCTTTCACTCAACTTCGACGCACAGCGCTGTGCGATTCCGGCTCCTCCTCATTCCAAGTATCGTTCGGTCGGCGACCTTTTCCGATACACCTTCCTTCCTTCGAATCCACTGCTCATCCAGTCTTCACCGCTTCAGAGTTAATTCACGAACTTAATAATTAGTAATTAACTATCAAAGGAATCACTAATCAAACAAGACGAAATCAGTGCGCGTATCGAAACACCGACACCTTCGTCGTGAGAGCTGTTATTACAAGTCTGGTGTCGCAAACTGCACTGCGCATGATCGCGTAACGCGCAACACCTAACATACGCGCATCATAAATTAAAAATTATACATATTATGGCTTTAAAAGAAATTAATAATTTAAAAATATTCCGTCATCCCTTTCCATATCCTTCTTTCAATCTTCTTCGAATCCACTTCCTCTCGCACGCACACTCTTCGCGCTCTTTTCTCTCTCTCTCGCACACTCTTCGCGCTCTTTTCTTTCTCTCTCGCACGCACACTCTTCGCGCTCTTTTCTTTCTCTCTCGCACGCACACTCTTCGCGCTCTTTTCTTTCTCTCTCGCACGCACACTCTTCGCGCTCGTTCTCTCTCTCTCGTTCTCGCACGTAAGCTCTTCGAATTACACAACACGACGCTTTGTCTTTCACGACACATTTGTGGTGTTTACGCATCACTTTATCTTTATTACGCATTGAAAATTAAATAAAATACCTTTTCCCACCCTACACAGGAAGATTTACTTCAATTTTTCCCGATATTTACTGTTAGAACAAGGTTACGTCCGTTCTTAGTGCGACGGACCTGCCCTCTATAACGAAGCTAAAGTTTGGCTCCCATGCCGCATGATGCCGCATGGAAATTTTCCTGTAGGCTTCGCATGGATGTGACAAACATCTGCCTCCGTATTTTATTAGGAATTTCACGACACACTTTGGTGTCACAATCAAACCAAATGAGGACCAAATTCTGCTTCGAGCAGGGTTTGGTACGAAATACATAAGTCTTTTGCTCGCAATGTGTGCGGCACACATTCCACTCGATTTGGTCGAGTAGGCATTTGGCTAACTGGGTATATACAGGGTGAGTCACCAAACGTTAGCACCTCAAATATCTTTGTTGTTTCAAAAGATACGTAAAATATGGTAAAGACAAAGTTGAATGGTACAATGGGGCTGACACGATGCAAAAAAAAATTTTGTTTTTATGTAATTTTTTTGGAGATATCAAGGTCTCCATGACTTTTTTAAATGGAACCACCCTTTTTTAAACACCTACAATGATAGTCCCTTTCATTAGGAATTCAGTGACTATAATTAGTCCAAGGTCATTTAAGGTCAAGGACAGAAAAAACGTATAAAACTAAAATATGGAAGCAGAATACCTGTATTTTATAAATGTTCGAAATGATGGCCGTCTGCGTCGATACATTGTTGTAAACGAGCTCTGAAGGAATGTTGAACTCTGATAAGTGTATCCGACGTGATATTTGCACATGCTGTGATGATACGCTGACGCATATCTTCAACTGTTGTTGGAGCATCCGTCTACACGGTCTCTTTTAGCAGACCCCATAAAAAGAAATCCAGTCGATTTAAATCAGGCGAACGTGTTGGCCATGAAACTGTTCCGCCTCGTCCAATCCATCGGTTTGGATATCGAGAATCCAACGTTTCTCTTGCTACTCGTGCATAATGAGCAGGACAACCGTCATGTTGGTACCACATATCGTAGCGATTTTGTAAAGGGACATCTTCTAACAAAATTGGCAGATCTTCTTGCAAAAATTGAGCGTATTTCTGTCCCGTCATCATTCCGTTAACGAAATATGGTCCAATTACTTTGTCGTTCAAAATACCACACCACACGTTTACGTTCCATTGTCTTTGATGATCAATTTCTCGCAGCCAGTGCGGATTATCCACAGACCAATAATGGGCGTTCCGTAGATTAATTGAGCCATGATTAGTAAATGTTGCTTCGTCCGTAAACAAGACATTACAAAAAAATGAATGATTTTGAAGCAATCCCCATTGACAAAAGTTAATTCTATTTTGAAAATCATTCCCGTGCAATTCTTGATGGAGCGATATGTGGAACGGATGAAATTTATGTCGGGCCAGAATTCGTATTACGCTACTTTGACTTATGCCGGCTTCCCGGGCAATTTTTCTCGTACTCAAGTGAGGATTGACAGCTATAGCTGCTAAAATATTAATTTCATTGTCTTCATTAGTCGTGGGATTCTTCCGTTTGTACTGTCTTGCATGTACACTTCCAGTACTTCGAAACAACCTGTACGTATTAGTGAAAGTATGTCTAGAAGGAGTGTTTCGCTCGGGGTATCTTTCTTCATAAAGTAGTCGGGCCTGCACTGCATTTTTTCTACATTCACAGTAAATCGTGATCATATCACACTTTTCAGTCATCGAATATAACATAGCGGAATCGCGTTTGGAAACATACTGATAGTAAATAAGAATGCTGAATAACATTGAAGGACCTTAGTATGTTTACTTTAACTACGACCATAGTATGTTTACTATTTCCTACAAGTCTCAACCGTGATAAACGTATTCTGCTTCCATATTTTAGTTTTATACGTTTTTTCTGTCCTTGACCTTGAATGACCCTGGACTAATTATAGTCACTGAATTCCTAATGAAAAGTACTATCATTGTAGGTGTTTAAAAAAGGGTGGTTCCATTTAAAAAAGTCAAGGTGACCTTGATATCTCCAAAAAAATGACATAAAAACAACATTTTTTTTCCATAGTGTCAGCCCCATTGTACCATTCAACTTTGTCCTTACCATATTTTACGTATCGTTAGAAACAACAAAGATATTTGAGGTGCTAACGTTTGGTGACTCACCCTGTATAAGTTACGAGGCTTACTAATCTTAAATTCAAATCAACGAAGATTTCTCCAACCTAGTGGGTCCCCGATTCCGCATTGGGTGCGTTCACAAAGTTTCATCCTCCTAGTAGCTCCCCGGTTTCGCATCGGGTGCGTCTGCGTTTGACTCCAACCTCCCAGAGGTTCCCTGATTTCGCATCAGGTGCGTCCTCGACGTCAACTATCCTAGCCGCTCCCCGATTTCGCATTGAGTGCGTCCGCGTACCTAACTAACAAATTGAAATCATATTCCTGGGGTAACAACCCCTCGCCCCTCTCGCGTTGCTCGCAGCCCTGGCTCGTAACACATGCAAAAATTATTTTATAATCAGCCACGTATACTAATATAATTAATAAGTAATTATACTCATGAATTTGTATTAAAAATAAAAAATTTGTGTGCGTGAATTTACTTTCCGACTGGCGAAAATTTGACAAGAATTTTAGAAATTTGTAATTACAGGTAACCCTCCTACAACACGGCATCTTATAACACGGTTTCGCTACCTGTACGTAACCTCCCTTTTTGTACTGGCTCTGGGTCTCATACTACACGGCATTTTCTTAGGAACCTATCTACCGTGTTATAGGAGGGTTACCTGTACTACACTTACCACGATACTTTCGTTTTGAAACTCTACAATTGGCTGTGGCACTACCAATCCTTACTGTAAACAGAAGCAGAAGACCAGGAAAGTCAAGTACAAACCATATTAAAAAAAAAAATAGCATCGGGTACTCCGAATTCGACCGCGTCAACTTAAATACCCAATCGCGTGTTGACGTTCGAAGAGTGAAGACGAGGTACGCGTGTTATAATCTGCCATTGGATACAGCGAGTGTTGTGTTTCCTTATACCGTTGCTCGTCACGGTTGGAATCGCGAGTTTGTTTCCCCAAATTCTAATTGTCGAGAGATATATTCCTGTGTACAGGTATCTCTCCCACAGAAATCATGATCACAGAAAATGTACCGCAAGTTAAGAACACCACAGTAGCTACATACGCCAGTGTAATCCAAAAAGTTTGTTTCCCTTCGAAAGAATATGCCATAGTTCTAGACGCACATGATGACATCACCATCAAAGAATACATATTTGCAGTGGTAAAGGTCACCAATCCTATCAATATAAGGTTTGGCTCAAGAATCTTTAATAATAGTGTATGTATATACTTATCTGAGAAATCCTTAGTAGCCGAGATCACGTCAAAAAATGACTGTATAAATATTAAAAACCATCTAGTAACTGTTAGACCTTGTATCATGAAATCTAAACGCATTATTCTTTCTAATGTGTGCCCTGGTATCCCACATTCTGTGATATTGGACTCTTTTAAACAAATGGGAATTAGAACAGTTTCACCCATGTCCTTCATTAGAGAAGAAAAATACAGAGAGAAGAGAAAATACAAGTTAACTTCGAGGATACTTCATATTGGATTTTCATCTCAACGGATAGTCTAACTTGTTTCCTGTGTAAGAAGGAAGGTCATGTGGCTAAACACTGCCCGACCTCTATCAATAATCCAATTCAACAGAATAACGCTCCTTCCTTATTGACTCATGAAGAGGATCCTGACGTGGACACGATGAACTTTCCTCAATTAATCAGCCAAAAAGACTCGCAAGAAACTTTTCCTGATCTTGGTGAAACTAAAAATCTTGGGTTAATCAAAGGCTTTAGTAAAAGACCTCTCTCCTCTACCACGTCAAATACTTTAAACGGCATCTCGGAGGAACCTAACAAAGAACTCTCTACTGCTTTTTTGAACATTACTTCAGGTAATGAGTTAGCTGATGCAAACTTCTCAAATCCTATCTCAGCCAAAAGGTCAGTCGTTCCAGCTAAGAAGAAGAAAAAATTGAGAACTCTTACGTGTATCGATATCTATTACGAGTATCTTACGATACGATCAATACAAAGAATTTCTATCAAAAGCCAAGGGTAATTCAAACATCGTTCAACTGGCCCACTCCTTCACTGATGACCTATCTCAACTTGTGAAGATGCTTCGGGAAACCTACTCCAGTCTCTCTAGTAGATCTATTAAAAATAGAACCTCTAGAATTATCAAGAAGTTGGAACTCAACAACAGCTGGTCCGAAGATAAGGAAAGAGACATCTCTAACACATCTCTAGACCTTGGAACCGACTTCGATGTGACCCTCTCTCTCGAAGATCTTGCTCACACTCCACAGAAAACTTAAGCTTATCTACACTTTTCATGAATAATAATATTTCGAGCTCTCGCATTAACACTAACCCCAAAGTTGTCTTTTGGAATTGCAGGGGCATTTCTAATTGCAATGTAGAACTCCAAAAATATTTAGAGGATGTTGACATATTTACTGGCGTAGAAACTATGCTTAATAGTAACAAAAAATTCGATATTCCTGGCTTTCGTTCCTTTAGAATTGATAGGAACAACAGACCGAGTGGTGGACTCATATTTTTGGTAAGAAAACCACTTAATTATTGTCCTATACAAGGATTGTGTAATATGTCTAATAACTTGGAAGTAGGGGCTAGTAAAATTCATGGTGTAAGTCCGTCTTTAGTACTAACGGCTTGCTAGAGGGTCCCTGGCACACACACCTCTCAGATGGAGTGGGATCAGCTTTTTGCAACAGTAAGCTCACATGGCCCGTGTTTTATTGTTGGTGATTTTAACTCTCGCAGCATTCATTGGAACTGTTCCACAACAGATTCCAATGGCACTAAGCTTTTCAACTCCATAATTGATTGTGATCTAATTCTAATTAATCACTACACTCTCACACATATAGATACACACAGGAACAAATTTTCAAATTTAGACCTTGCCCTTTGTTCTCCTGAAATTTTTGATATTGTCAAACTTAATGTTATTGATGATACCTGGGGGTCTGACCATTTTCCTTTAAACCTCAATCTAAGAGTTGAAAAGACACACTACATTAAAGAACGCCGTCGACTCTCTTCCAAGAAAACAGAATAGATGCAATATCAATCTTTATTGGAAAAATCATACGATAACCTTCTTGGGCCTTGTTACGAGTCACTATATACTATCAGCAAATATAACTTTTTCACCAAATTAATTTCTGATGCTGTTGTCGAAAGTACTCCCACTCCTAAACTGGTGAGTCCGGTACAACATAGAAATCCTGTACCCTGGTGGAACGGGGAATGTGCGAAACTTATTCGCCTTAGAAAGGCTGTTTTTAAAAGTTGGACTTACACTAGCTGTATAAATGACTATATTGAATGTAAAAAACGTAAGGCCATTGGTGGCAATACATCAGGAAAAGAAAGAAGGACAACTGTAGAGAGTTCGCTGAAAGTATCAATTTCCAAGTAGATATTTCGCATGTCTGGAATACGTGTAGAATCTTAAAAAACAAATGGGCTAGTGTCAAAAATAACAAAAATAACTCCTCAATTCGTAATCGTAACGGTTAGACGTGGCGCTGATGATCGATACGCATGATCGATGCGTGTACCGAGCCGTGTTTGTATGGTGCGCGAGCTACCGAAATTTTAACGGCTGATTCCTGAACACTCCTACTTCACGGAATCCAAGAAATTGTTTCCTTTTTGGACTCCGACCGATTGGACACGTCCCGAATGGACGGGTTCCTTTTGGACTCCGTGCCGATTCGACTCGTGCCGTTTGGACGCCGTGCCGATTGAACTCGTAGCGTTTGGATGCCGTGGCGGTTGGATTCGTGACGTTCCCTAACCCTAACCCTTTTTTTTTCGTGGAAAAATGTCTTTACGCATACCACGGCTCCCTGGGGGAAGCCGGGGTTATGTGGGACTGCCCTTGGAGAAGATCCCCAGAGGCTACCCACTAAAAACCAACGCCCACATAAGCTAAAGGGGAGGTGCCTGGGTCACGCGAGTACTCAACAGGACACCTCCCAGCTATCATCCTACCCCGGGGAGGGGTTAGCCTCCCCCACTGCCTACGCTACAAGACCCCGGCCGGAGGGACTCGCCCGGTGTCCCCATCCCTGGAGCCTTCGGATTGGGCTTCCCGAGCCCCAGCTCGGTCCACCCACAGCTCCCGGAGTCTTCGTGCCCCGCTCGGAGCCGGTATCCTGAAGGAACCAGCCCCGGCAGAGGCAAGAAGACGCCGCCACCGGTAGGAAGGGCCGTCGGAGGCGCGATCCGGCACGCCCCGACCCTTCCTCACCCAATACCCCCCACGAATCCCCCTCCCCAATTGGGGAGGGACGGACCGACACCCCCCCCCAAACCGAGAAATTAACCCGGGGGGTGTCGTCCTATCACGGGGGGAGCTATGTTCCCCCCGGGGGCCGGGGTCAACTCACACCCCGAGCCCCCGAATCCACCGCCCTCAATGGTGGGGGCACCTCAGGACGCGGGGAACCCCCCCGCGCCAACACTACTCTACCCCCCTCTCCCGGGTGCACCCCGCGCCCTCCCTACCCTCGTCCCCCTTCCCGTGGGCGCAGCACGTGGACGCCGGGGACGGCTCCGCGCCCACACCATCCTCGCGGAGCCCGGGTCCTGCTCCCGGGCCCGCTCGGCGGCCTCCTTCTGAGTCATTACGACCTCACAGAAGGAGGCCACCGCTCTCCACGACCCCTCGCTGTCGACCATGTGGTCGACCACGGTCGGCAGCGAGAGGTCCCACCCGCCCACTGCGTCTCTAAGGACACGGAGCGGCTCGGCCCAGGCCGGGCACTCCTCTAAGGTGTGCCGCGCCGTGTCCACATCCTCGTCGCAGTGGTGGCACTGCGTGGTCGGCTCCCGCCCCATCCTATGCAGGTACTCTCCGAAACAACCGTGACCGGAGAGCACCTGCGTGAGGCGGAAGGTCAGCCTTCCCCGCCTCCCGCACCATATAAGAAATATGGGCAGGAGGGCCCGGACAATCGGACGTGCGGAGGGTGCCAGGAGCACCCTCCACTCCGCAAATACGTCCGCCCGGGCCTGGCGTTTCTGAGCCTCGAGCTCCTCCTCCTCCTCGCTCGTGAGTTCCACCCCCGGCGGGCGGCGAAACGAGCGGGCGATATGGTATAGTTTCGCCTGCTCCGCCGCCACCAAATGGAGTGGTGGAACCACGGCGAGGAGACCCGCCACCTCACCAGAGATGGTGCGGTACCCCCGTATGGCCCGCAGGGCCAGCCGTCGCCGCACTCTTTCGAAGAGGTCTTGGCTTTTCTGGCTGGCCCCGAGCGAGCGGTGCTACACGGAGGCTCCATATAGGGCAATGGACCGCACCACCTCCATATAGAGGCGGCGGACTTTCAACTCCGGCCCCCCGATATCAGGCAGCAGCCACGCAAGGGCGGATGCCGTCCTCTCTAATCGGGGGGGGGGGGGGCGAGGAGCAAGAAGTGCTCCACGTAACGCCAGCGGCCGTCGATAACCAGGCCCAGATATCTCATACTGGGCCCGATCTCGACGGAGGTCTCGGCGACACGAATCCGGAGGTCTTGACCTCGGGGCAGCCGCCACGGCCGAGGCGATCCACACAGCCAGATCGCCTCGGTCTTTGCGGCGGCCACGGTTAGCCCCATCCTCCGGATTCGCCCGACAACGCAGTCCAGGGCAGCCTCTGCCAGGTGCCTGGTTCTCCTCCAATCCTCCCCCTCGGCGTATAGCAGGGTGTCATCTGCATAACAGATGGTGTTATGCAGATATAATATTTTAGTTTTATACGTTTTTTCTGTCCTTGACCTTGAATGACCTTGGACTTATTATAGTCACTGAATTCCTAATGAAAGGTACTATCATTGTAGGTGTTTAAAGAAGGGTGGTTCCATTTAAAAAAGTCAAGGTGACCTTGATATCTCCAAAAAAATGACATAAAAACAAAAATTTTTTTTGCATAGTGTCAGCCCCATTGTACCATTCAACTTTGTCCTTACCATATTTTACGTATCTTTAGAAACAACAAAGATATTTGAGGTGCTAACGTTTGGTGACTCACCCTGTATATAATTTAATTGATACAATCCGAGCGGTAAGATTGTATCATGTGGGTTGAGTGTTACTGAACAGTGCGTGCGCGGCAAGCGAAGCATCGGTGCGTAGCAGTAAGATTTTGGCGCTCTCTCGAGACGGCACGGGGTTTCCTGCTATATGAAAACATTATATGTGTATAAATATACTCTGCGTAAATATACACTAAGTTATAAAACTAAAGACGTAAGATCTTTCTATGCACACTGTTACGTCCCGCGGCTCGCGAACGCGTTTTTTTGTAAAGTACGTCCGGCGTATGACTCGGGATTCGCGATATGGTTAATTCCAGCACTTACCGGCTCTGCTTCACTGCCTCGTTGTCGTCGTCGGCGCCGGCCCTTATGTGAAGTTTATTTATGACCTCGTTGTTGACCCTCGCGTATAGCTGCTTCCTTGGGTCTCGTGCAGGTATACGGGTGATGTTGTGGATCACTGGCAGAAGGGTAATTGGTACGAGCTCGTACTGCTGCTTCGCTGAAGGCTCTGCCTTCCGTCTAGGCTGCTGCTCGTTCGGCGATGGTCCGGATACGATCTTGATTCTCGCGTGAAACGCGGTTTCGCGGGTGACACGCGGGACCGAATATACACCGATATAAACTACGGGTTGCTTGATCCATGAAGTTGACTAGGGATGCCGACCCCTCGGCATAGCTGCGACCTGATGCTCCTTGTGCCAGTGAATTGATCACTGCGGTTTTCTCTATCGGGAACATTATGTGTTCGTTTAGCTTTGTGATGTCCTCGGGCGAGTAAATACCTCCGTTGGCTATATTCTTGGGATCCACGTACTTCCACGCGGATTTTGTCAGCGGTTGAATGGGTGGGAACGGCATGCTTTCCACCGGTTTTGGCAGCATCTTATAGTACGTACCGTGGAGTCGGTATACGGCCGGCATCACTTTCGCTTTGTTCCTATTGTTGTGAGGATGTGATTCCTCGGTGTTAAGAAGTACGAAGAATTCCGATAAGTGACCGGTAGCTCCTCGTAGCATTCTTCGGTTTTTCTCAGCGTGCAATCGACCGGAATACATTTTATGAGGTGTATTACTTCTCCCGCTTGCACTGCCATAAAACCATGTTCCCGGGCGAGGGTAGTGGCGACCTCGGCTGGTTCAGTGTGGATCATTGCGATGGCGTTTTTGAGGATTTGTCTCTCGAGCTTGCATTTCATCTGGAGCACATCGCGGTACATCGAGGTTATCTGGTTCTTGATGTGTCTCTCGAGATATACAAATTTTGTGTTGACGTAGGTGAAGATGTCCAAGTTGTTCACCTGGATTGGTTTGATTTCTTTGAAGTGCCCTTCCTTCCCTGTCTCCAGGATGAGGAGTTTGGGATGCTCGGTCCGGATGAGGGTGTAGCCACAAGCGGATGTGCGGCCTGTGCTCGTGAGCGAAAATGCTGTTTCGTCGGCTGTGACCGTGTAGATTACCGCTATGTTCGATTCCGGTGTTCGCGTGCGTGTGGCTTTCCCATCATAAAGGACTCGGTACTGGTTGAAATGGCATCGGTCTGTCGGCAGGCTGGTCCAGAATGTGTAGCCATCCTCAGAATCCAAGCAGGATTCCCTCTGAAGGTTGCATCTCTGGCCCGAAGGTAGATAAATCTCATTGGAAGTCAACTTGACTGAGGCGTAAAAATCTTTTAGGGTGATCCGGATTATTGCCTGGACCACGACGTCGGTCCACGTTCCAAACGGATCGCTGTAAGTGGCCCCGTTGCACGTGCCATCGTGTTGAACCGCACCGGCTAGGGCGATGCTTCTGGTTGAAGTCTGGTTCGGTGCAAGGCCAGCGATTTGTGTGGATGGCGGCAAGTATAAGATTCCGGTGGTGTGCATTTGATGGCAGGTATCTTGCGGTGTGTTTAATATGTACTGTTGTCTCCCGTTCTGTACTATGGATACATGGGAGTACATTCCGCAATGGTAGATCGTCCTGTCAATTTCAACTCGGCATTGGATAGTGGCTGCATCCTCGAATTCGGTAATCTGGAGCAGCTGGATTTTGGTGTCTTCGTTTACTGGGATGGCGTCGGCGGCGTCGCAATTAGGCTCATCGACGGTTGAGAAGGTTGTGATGTTTAATGTGGATCTTCCACAGTCGTATCCTATTATAGCGGAAGCGATGTGGAAAATGTTGACGGCTGCAAGGGCTGCTATGCTCGACCTCATCTTCATGGCGTCGGTTGTAGACTGGCTCTTTGGCAGTGATTGCGCGGATATATACCCGTTCTTATCGCTAGTCGCGCTGGAGGGAGTTGGGAGCACCAACACTGGGCACTTTTATGGTGCTTCGTCGTAGTCCGTTTCCTCGTCATTAGCTTCCTCTCGTGTCTGGCTGAAGACGTGTCGTGTCCTTGCCATTGCGATTTTGACTGAACATGGCACGCAATCTACGCAAGGGATGGCAAGGAGTACGTCCCCTCCACATCTCTCGCAGGTGTTGTTGTTAATTTTGGGATGGACCGCGTGGACGTACAATACCTCCGTTCTTTGCTTCGGTTAATTTTTGATGCATCGCCAGCATACTTCCGTGCCATCCTCTAAAATGAATATTCTTCCCAGGAAGCATCGGTATTGTGCGAAAAGCCAGAGGTGTTCTAATTTCTTTTCGTCAGCGGTTGTGGGGGGGGGGCGGCCTTGTTGACACATGGTGGTTACGTGGTGTATCTATTCGGAAGGGCGAGGTTAATTCCGGTATGGGAGTTAGTTTTCGCCTTTTTGAGCTTATTCGCATGCACTATCTTATGTCTATTATGTGTGCTTATCTTAACGTTAGTGTCCGATAGAATATCTATAATTTCGTGTGGTCCGGTGTATTGCGCATCGAATTTACCTTTCCTAGGTTCTTTTAATAAGTAGACCCTATCTCCGACGGCAAAGGTCTCTGTATGAAGTTTGCGATCATAGTAAGTCTTTGATCTTTCTTTCGCGGAGTTTAGGTTTTCGCGGGCTTTTACAGTCGTTTCTGCTATCTTATTTTGGAGTTCCGAGAGATAATTTGAATAGGACTCGTTGAAAGAGTCACATTTTTCGATATCGGCTGTCGGAGTTCGTGCTATTGTACCGAAGACAAGTTCGTGTGGCGTGAAGAGTGTACCCTCGTGTACGCTTGTATTGTAACTGAAGGTGGCGTACGGTAACCACTTGTCCCAATTTCCTTTGCTCATAAATTGTTTCAGATATTCTGCTAACACGCTGTGCGACCGTTCCAAGGAGCCGTTACTTTGCGGGTGAAATGCGGTTGTTTTAAATTGGGTGATCTTGAATTTACGCGCTACACTTTGCATGAGTGTACTGAGAAAATTACTGCCTTGGTCCGTTAATATAGCCTTGGGTGCGCCAAAGCGACAGATTAAATTCACGACGAATGCGTCGGCAATATCCGTGGCGGTGGTACTTTTCAAGGGAATGGCGAGTGAGTATTTGGTCAAAAGGTCTTGAATAGTAAGGATGTTGGTGAACCCGTTGGGAGAGGGAGGTAAGGGACCGACAACGTCCATCGAGACCTTGTCGAATGCTCTGCCCGGCGTGTCGGTCAGAACCATGGGTTGGCGCGTTTTCACTCTGACCAATTTCTTCTTTTGGCATGACATGCAGCTATTAACAAAATTCTGAACATCTCGCTTCAACGTGGGCCAGTAATATTTTTCACGGATACGTCTATAGGTTTTCGTAATGCCTTTATGTCCGGCAAAAGCTGATACGTGATTTTCTGTTATAATGTCTTCGCGTCTGTCTGCCCTGGGGATTGTAACTTCGTGAGAGCAGCCGAAAATTTGTACATTTGTCGTCGAAAAGAATTCTAATAGTAGATTTTGGAGAGAGGGCCAAGATACATCTTCTACTGCTGATTTTGATATGCTGAATGTTGATAATTGAAGCTCCACTATGACGTCGAGTAATGATCGAATGCATTCGACTACGTCCTCGTAGGAAGCTGAGTGGAGAATGGATTGTTTAACCGGGAGTAAAATTAATTTCTTCGAATTGTAATTTAAAACTTTAGCACGGTGGAGCGTAGTGTCTTTGAAGGGAGGAATTTTGTTGTTTAGGGTCAGATCTATGGTTCCAGTGTCGAGGGGGTGTCCGTTGAGTGTGATGAAGCCTACTAGATTGTCATTCCGCATAATTAATCTGTCGCGTGTGTGGATTAACGTTCGTCTTGGAGTTCCAGTCATAGGTATGGTCGCTGGCTCGAACATGTCTTCGTCGCTGCCATCGTCTGACCGGGTCTCAATAGCCATATCGTCGGTCGGAGGTGGGAAGTGATTAGGCGAGGAAGATGTGGAGGCGTAATCATGTGGCGACGTGACTGGGCTAATTGGTCGAGCGTCGTCGTCATCGGGGGGAGGAGGTGGAAACTGGTTGCTGATTCGGGGAGTGTTGTCGTTGGCGGACAGGAACGGAGGAGTGGAAATGGACGTGTTGGATCGGCGGACGGGATCAAAAGTGGAGGAATCGGATGAATCGGAGGTTGCGGAAAATGGAAGGAGCGGTACTGGGTTGCGTGATAATGCATCCGCATTCAGATTCGTTTTGCCTGTTTTGTATGTAACTCGATAGTCGTATTCTGCGAGTTTTAGGCGCCAACGCAAGAGTCGCGAGGTTGGATCTTTAACCAAGTTGACCCATACTAACGGCTGATGGTCAGTAATCAGGTTAAATTTGTGGCCGTACACGTACGGCCGGAAATACTGCACGCAATAAATGATAGCAAGGCACTCCTTCTCAATGGTAGAATAGTTAAGTTCGGCTCCATGCAAAAGTCGGGACGCGTACGCGATGGGCTTGTCTTTTCTGGGATTTCCTTGGCTTAAGACACCACCGATGGCGTATCCGGACACGTCTGTAGTGATGTTGAATTCCCGCGAGAAATCGGGATACTGTAATAGCGGCGTGGTTGTGAGGATTTCGCGGAGCGTATCGAAGGCAGATTCTTGTTCTAAGCCCCACTCGAACTTTTTGTCTTTCTTAAGCAGGTTGGTCAAAGGTTTCGAGATTTGAGAGAATTTATCAATGAAACGGCGGTAATAGCCCGCGAGGCCTAATAATTCGCGAACGGATTTAGCGTTCTTTGGACGTGGAAATTCTCGTACTGCTACGATCTCCTCTACGCGGGAGTTGTGAGAGCTGATTTTAGAATTAGAATGAGAATTGGAAATTGGGGTTGAATAAGCGTTTTCGCTCGAATTGGAAATTGAATTCGAATTTGAATTAGAAATAGCAAGGATTGCGTGAGAATCGGGTTCCGCGGCATCCATGACCTTCTCCACCTCCTCCAGCTCCATGATCGGCATGGGGAGATCGACGTCAGCCTCGGTCGTATTAACGACCTTTAAGATTGCCTTGCCGTCGGAAATCCGCGTAACGCAATGAGGAACGAGTACACCGGGCGATAATTCTTTTCTCGTGATATAGCCGCACTCGGGTCATGACCACATGACGACGGCTGTCATGGCCACATACGCGGACGTGCGAGCTTTTACCGCGAGTCTGCCCGTAGGAATAAAAGACGGAGCCGGCTAGTCCGTTGGTAGGAATAGGGAACGCGTCGGGAACAACCTGGAAATCGATCGGCTTTCCGAGGCACGTTAAGCGTGTTACGCCTAGGGAGGTAGTTGTCCCTTCGCCTATTCCTTCTAAAATTGCGCGCTTAGATCTATCGACTAATATATCGGGTTTTAATGAGGATAACTTAATAATATTTGTGCAGGCCCCGGTGTCTACAAGGAAGTCTGCCTTAGCCTTCAATTCTGGTATATCTAACTTAACAATTATAACGTCGTCGCCCGGACGAATGGTTATTCGCGCGACTCTTCGGGTTGGCTTTGCTCCGATCGGATCGTGATCGCGCAGATCGGTTGGCCTGCTTGGTTGTCCTCCCGTCGAGGGTTCGATGCGGACGGGAGGGCTGACCCGTTTCCCGATTGTTCGCGTACTCTATTGTTGTACTCCCTCTTACGGCACTCGTGTATGTCGTGGCCTGGGGTTTTACAATAATTACATAATTTCGCAGGTGCGCGCGATGCTACTCCGTTATCGTCGCGACGCTGTGGCGGCGTATATGCGTCTCGATTTGGTCGCGAGCTGTTATTGTTTACGGCGGTGTCACGATAAGAATTGTACCGAGGCGGCTCAGTGGACCGTTCATCGCGCGGCCGGTTGGTGTACGCGGTCGCGCGATTACCGTAACCCGATTCGTTCCGGATATCGATACGGATGACGATTATAATAATTTATAATTAACTTATCTTCTACCTTAACCTATGATGCGTCGCGGGTGACGTCATCAACAACACGTCGGTCGTCCGACGTGACAACACCACCTATTTATTTAACAAGGATATTAGGCAATAATTAAGGGTTGTAGATTACGCGAGTTAACAAACAAGACAAATATATTCTGAATTAAGATAATTACAAATGTAGTTGTTTGTGTCGTTAGTGAATGTAATAAGTGTACAATTGGAGAAATTGTTACCTATGATGCACGGTGTTGACGCACTGGCAATGCGGGGTTAGAGAGCGATTGTTGAATGCCAAATAGAATATATACCGAACTAACGGAATCTATAAGGTTACGAATTGATTCGAAAGGGACTATAACCCGATCTCACTAGAATTCACGCGACGTGACTGCACGAGTACTGAACCGCGTCTGAATCTCGACTGAACCGCTTCTCGACTAAACTAAAGAGGATGAAAATGAACGGGTTTATATACCTTGAAAATGAAAGGGGTCACAGTCACATTTTTTGTCACTTCTAATGAAAAGCAGGCCCCAGTTAGATTTTCGTTGAAAGGGGTTAATGAAGGTTATCCGGGCTATTTCCTATCAGAATATTGATTAACGGATGCCAGAAGGGAGTGTCTAGAGATTTTGATATAAAGAAGGCATACAGTATCTTTCGTTAATAAAAGGGACCTGTTGGGACGCTTTTCGTTCTCAGAAAAGAGATTAGAAATTCTAATCGAAATGAACGTGGAGAACGTCTCCATACGTAACACGTTAAAGAGATGTTTTTTCGATTTCTAACCGTTACGTAATTGTAAAAACATTTTTAAACTATGTTTAAACTATTTTTTAATAATTTTTCGGAAAAATATTTTTGGAGTACTTTCAGCCTTTAGTCATTTATGGGCTGTATTAATTATCTACTTAATATTGTTAATACGAATAAGCTTTAGAGCTTAAAAAAAAAAATTATCTTTATTCGCCGGAGAAATTCTCGTCGAATAAAATTATTTATTCGATACTCGTCGAGTAAAGATACTTTCTTTATTCGAACCTTCGAATAACGAATACAAATTTTTTATCTTTTATTCGTTATTCGAAATTTTTATTTAGATAAATATTTTGCCCAACTCTGGGGCCCAATGCCCCAATGATTTCGGGACTCTAATCTCCTAGGTAAGAAGAACCAGTTTCAACAGGCGCACCGTCCGTCCGCGTCCGTTTGAAGAATGGACATTGTTTTGCACTAAAAAAATTATATCGAAATTGTACACTACTTTCAATTGAAAAGGACCTAATGAACCGTGTCGATGAAAGCCAGGAAAAAGAACTCTGAAAATTCCGTTGCAGAACGGAACAAGTATACACATTTAATGGAAATTGAATACGAAAAAGTAGGATTGGAATAAACGGACTACAGAAATTAAAATTAATTTAACGTTATAAAATATATTATTTATATTTAAACCTTCTGCTATCAAATACAATTTTCAAAAGGAAGGAAAATTATTCAAAAGATTGTCAACAAAAATTTTAATGACAGTTGTTATGCGAGGTTCAATATTCGTTACAAGTTGCGGCATGTCTGTTATTATCGATAATTATTATCCATAAACAATTGTTTTAAAAGTGATAACAATAATAGTAAAATATCAACTAAATCTGAACTCCTGTATGCTTTTACGATATAACGATAAGTCAGATCAGTAATAAACAGAATTTTCTACAGATTTAGTGTTTATAATTAATAAATTCTTGTACAACTTATGAAAATATTTGGGAAAAAGAACTAATAATTTTATATGTAATGTTAACATATAATAACAGACACGCCGCAACTTGTAACGAATATGAAACCTCGTATAACAACTGTCTTTAAAATTTTTGTTGACCATCTTTTGAATATTTTTCCGTCCTTTTCAAAATTGTATTTGGTAGCAGAAGGTTCAAAGAAGCCAACAACAGTTTAGTAGTTTATTATTGATCCCCTCAGGGTTACAATTTTCATTATATTTCGCCTCCTCCTTCCATCCTCGCTCAGCTCCTATCCTTCCTTATCCTAAACGCAAAACAACGCAAAAACTCGACTCGCAAGAGAGAGACAGATAACATCGTCCTTATCTTAACGTAAAATAAAAAATAAAAACTTATCACTTCTGTTGGAGATTTCAACAAGGAATCGAGAGGAGGCGGATGGGGTTCGCAAACCCATTGTAAAAAATAGGCTTTTTGCCAAATGTGTATATTTCAGTATTTAAAACTTGTTCTGTAGCGAACCAACATTGTACAAAACTATAAATACATGACTCAGAAGACTGCATCGATCGGTCGTTAGCGCGATCGCTCCTAACGCCCGTCCCCCGCGCGGCCCGCGAGAGCCACCGAGCTGCAGGATCCACCCGGGACTCGCGGGGACGCGGAAGGGGACGCAGGGACGACGTCCCCTCCGTTCACACACACACACACACACACCTACACCCCCCTTCCCTAACCACAGGACCCCCTCTTCCGGTCGCTCACCATTCATCCTAATCGTGCATTTGCACCTTCCCTCCATTCCCCCACCCTCCTCATCCTCTTCTCCCCTCCCCCCTCATCATCCAAAAACTTCCCACCCTCCACCATCCCCCCTCTATTCTCATCTTTATTACCATCACTCCATCCCTTCCCCCACTTCTCCCCTCTCCGTCTCAATCTCCTTCCTTATTCCATTAACATACCCCCTTGCCCCCCTCATCTTTTCCTCTCTCCTTGCCCACTGTGCTTCCCAGACATACCCTCCTGGCTTACCTGTTCCCATCGTCTCTCCTCTATCCACGTCCCCATCAACATTATCACATCCCACTCCTCCAACCCTTTCCAGAAATCCTCATCCTTGTTCCTCAATCCCGCCACATTCCAACAAACCACCTTAACCTCTCTATCCCTCTTCTCTCTTTTCTTTCCACCCCTTTACCTACCTTGCCCGTTTCCCTGCTCAGCCAACCAACTTTCCTCTATTTCGTCCCATTGCTTCATCTTTCCATTCACCCACATTTTCGTATATCCCACCTGCATATTCCTTCCTTTCATCCTCTCCTTCTCCGTTTCCCTTTCAATTTTCCACCTTGCTCTCCTCTCTTCCTCCGTTAGGTCATCATCTAACCTTTCCTTTCACCGCGGTGCTCGCGGGGAACGGTGGGACGGTGCGGGAATGACGGCGCGCCGAACTGATCGATAGATCAACGTCAACATTTATTCAAACGTGTACATAGAAGGAAATGCGGTACAATTGCTAAAACTATTCTTTAACACCGTTCCTCCTTTGGCGACCTCTTTGTCTTCACACTCCTGCAACGAGACGCATGTGTCTCGTTGCAAGCCGAGTTGTACCTTAACCCGCACCAATCACCGGCGCGGGCCAGCAGCGCGCCAATCCGCGAAACCGGCCCGGGCGCGGACCAATCGACGTGCGCCGAAGGCTCGCGAACGAGCACACGAGGTCCGCGCTCGGGCTATAAAGATCGCGCCGAAACCAGCCAGAACCGGAGTTGGTCTGGAGCAGCTCTCGGGCGAACACCCGAGCCCAGATCCTCTCGCAGCCGCGCTGAATCGTGCTAGCCTCGGTATACTATCGGGCGAACACGCCGAAGCGTTGGGATCGGCCGAAGCGTAAGTGGGTTTACGTCCCATACGTCGAGACCGAGACCGCGATCGGATTCTGGGAGGCAGTCGATCAACGGCCTGCTCTTTTCAGAGCACCGTAGCTTCGACACTCCGGACCGTCATCCCCACCACTCGGACCCGTTCCCGCGTCCCGCACTCCCCTCCGGGATCCCGCGTCGTGCTCCGGACGTTCAGTCTCCAATCGACCGCAGCAGCGTGTGGAGCTCGCCTCTCGGTATACTACAGGGGGAGGAAACTCTTATGTATGACCTTGGACCGCGTAGTTCACTTGCGAGGGAATGAGCTTACAAGGAGAGGCCACGTCCTTCGGGTCACCGATTCGGTTGAAACTTTGCACACTTATAGATCTCGTTCTCCTCTTTACGAATATATACCATTATAGGGGCAGATACCCAATACTTTTCGGGATATTGATGATTGAAGTTTCATTATTTCCCATGTAATGTCGTATTTTTTCTAGCCTACAACAAGAGTCGATATGGCGCGACGGTAGCGTGCCAAGTTTTCAGCCGGACGACCAGGGTTCAAATCCTGCGGACTAACGCATTTTTTTTAAAATTTCATTATGTTTTATCATTGCATATTTATATTATTAATTTCAAACGATTAAATTTCACGCATAAAATTGCATTTTGAATTACAAATAACATGTATTTCGTATTTCGCAATTCCATTTAAATTATATAATCAACACGGATCAGACAGGATGTCAGTATCAATCAACGTTCGAAAGGACAATAACATATAAGGGAGTAAAGACCGCACTTGTTTAAAAAAAGGTAGATGAACTTATGTCACATCACACAAACGTAATAGTAACTTGTTCGAAATCCGGAAAGTTAACACAAGATATTTATAAAGAGTTCTTAAAATTTAATATATATATTTAATATATAAATTACTATTACTATTTAATTACTATTAATTATTATTTAATATATAACAATAGTAAATAATCCTGTTGTTAGTAAATAAATACATGTTATTTGTAATTCAAAATGCAATTTTATGCGTGAAATTTAATCGTTTGAAATTAATAATATAAATATGCAATGATAAAACATAATGAAATTTAAAAAAAAATGCGTTAGTCCGCAGGATTTGAACCCTGGTCGTCCGGCTGAAAACTTGGCACGCTACCGTCGCGCCATATCGACTCTTGTTGTAGGCTAGAAAAAATACGACATTACATGGGAAATAATGAAACTTCAATCATCAATATCTCGAAAAGTATTGGGTATCTGCCCCTATAATGGTATATATTCGTAAAGAGGAGAACGAGATCTATAAGTGTGCAAAGTTTCAACCGAATCGGTGACCCGAAGGACGTGGCCTCTCCTTGTTAGGTGGCACCACGTTCACAGCCATCACGTGATTAAACGTGATTGGACAATACTGATGTTCGAATCTTTGCTGCTATTGGACGCTACTATTGCCGCGAAAACCACTGCTGTATGAATGTGTATGAACGGATGGTCTCGAATTGAGTTGTCAACTACTGTCAATTGTGTGATTGTTGTTGCTGTGGACCACGCGGACCGTTGCTGATTTTCAACAATCTTCAGAACCAGATTTTCCAAGCTTCTTTTATATTATATATAACTTCTTTATATTATAGAACATTCGATTAATAAGCTCAGGAAATATTGAAGAAATATTGAAAAAATACTTTGCTCAGTGTTAAATCAATTTTAGAATTAATTTTTCAAAATTGAGGGACACTTAGTGAACTTATTTTTGAGCTTATTTTTCGAATTTTACTTTGTGCATTAATTAGAACATTTTTTAAAGTTTGTTTTAGAATAGTGAGGTGCAGAGGAGTGCAGCAGCAAGTGCAAAAAGTGGATAAAGACATAAGATACATTAAGTGAACAATTATTGTGCATAAGATACAGTGAACAATTATTGTGAAAATTTGATCATTAAAACAATGGTGAAAGCTTGTGCAGTTCCATGGTGCTCGTCGGGTGTTACTACGCTGGCATATTATTTTCCTAAAGACATGAAACAATCTGAGTCTTGGGCCAAAAAAGTTCAGTGTCCTATGATACTTAAACTGGCATGCAATGAAAGGCGGAAATACAGAGTATGCTACAAATACTTTGGAGAAGATTCATTTCTGCAGTATACTCAACTAAGAAGATTGAGACATGATGCTGTTCCAACTTTGCATTTGCAAGTGCAGAGTGGCAACGAAGAATATCCAGCCTTAGCTACACATCAATGCTGTGAAACAATTTGTGAAGACACAGCGTGGGATGTTAACAAAAACGAAGTAGCTGGTCCAGGTCACTCAACAGTATCAGGAGAGATAGAATTGTGTTCAACTCCACAGAAGACACAAAGAAATCAACTGCTGCAGAGCAACGTGAAAAGATGTCAATTGAGTCCTAATGCAGCAAGATTGTACAAAGTCGCTAGAAGATTAATAAAACGCAACCACTATGCGCACAAGAAGAGGGAAGATTTAAGGGCACGATTGGAATGAGCAACTGCGTTGTCAGAAACTAATTTAATAAATAGATTTGAAAATCTATCCACGACGCAGAGGATGCTCATCGAAATGCAATTACGGACATCCAAATCCATGCCACAGGTAAATAAAATTGTAGATGTAGTTAATAACTAGACTATGGATCTTTATGCAAAATAAAAACTTTCTATCTGAATTGCAACAAATTGGGTTGAAATAAAAATTTAATTTTTTTGATTATGTTTAATAGATTGAAAATAATATAACAGTACCTTTAAATTTTGCTACTGTTGTTACTGTTCTAAATTACACCTACTCATTTCTGTCATAAATGCATAAAATCTGCAGTCTATTAGTAACATACATGGTAATAAATAATACAATAGAATATGTAATATATAATATAATATATAATATATTATGTAATAATATAATATTTGCCACAACAAATCATACCAGTCACATTATATTAAATAAAGTAATAAATACTACTATTGTTCACATGGGTCAACATGATGTGATGCAGGCCGTAAGGAAGGTAATCTTTACAATTGTAATGTTTTTTTATATGCTGTTTCACATGCATGAAGTTGCACAATGTGCTTGAAGATGTGCTCCAGTGACGATGAACCCACTCTACATACTTGATTGTGCTTGAAAGACTGATGCTTGCTTGTAGTTTCTTCATATAACTACGACTAAATTTCTTCTATACTACTTATTTTTCATAGTTTCTACTTATTCGGTTCTACATCTACATACATCTTTGCTTCTACATTTTTATGGTTTTTAACTATAACTGGTTTTGTGTTAGGACATGGCTATAGGATTGTATTTGACCTCTAACTATTTATTGCTACTATGTAATATATGCTGTATTTTCATTGTATTATTTTATTGTAATTTGTTTGTAACATTATAAAATATGTTTTCAGGCAAGACGCTACACAACTGATGAGAAGATATTGGCCTTAGCACTTCTCAAGCAGTCCACAAAATCATACAAGCTCCTGAGGAAATTGTGTAATTTGCCAAGTGCAAATACACTGAAGAAAATGTTAAGGAAAATTCTAGTCGAGACTGAAGTATCACAAGTTGTAATGACATACCTACGCAGTCAAGCGGATTCCATGAGTGCTCAAGAAAAGTTGTGCGTAGTGATGTGGGACGAGATGTCATTGAAGCCTCATATTGACTACGATAGTAGTAAGGGCAAGATAATAGGTTTCGAAGACTGGGGCAGAAGAAGAACTTCAAGATTTGCAGATCACGCCCTTGTCTTCATGCTAAGAGGACTACACAGTGGGTGGAAAATGCCCATTTCCTACAATTATTGTGACAGCCAAACAAAAACGCCACAATTAATACAGTGCATCAAGGACATCATGAAAGCAGTGAAGAAAACTGGATTACAAGTTGTTGCCACTGTATGTGACCAAGGATCATCAAATGTATCTGCCATCAATATATTACAGGCAGACACACGTGCGAAAAAATGGAAACAGGGAGAAGAGCACCGTATGTATACATTATTAAGTTTTTCGTATAATTTAAAAAATATAATATTGTGAATCAATGCAATCATTTTGTACTTATAGGTGACATAATTGAAATAGATGGTATTCCATTGATACCATTCTACGATCCGCCACATTTAATAAAAGGAGTGAGGAACAACTTATTAAATAAGGACCTGGAAATTAATGTGACACCAGGAAGAAAAGAATGCGAAAGGCAATTCGCATCGTGGAAAATCATCGAACAGGCGTACAATATGGATGTCTCTGGATATGTGGTACGCCCTATGATGAAGAAACTGACAAATGAACATGTGGTTCCTCAAAAGATAAAAAAAATGAAAGTGAAGTACGCATCACAAGTGTTCAGCGAAACAGTGGCGTCACATATAAGATTCCTTAGCCGCCACCAATGTAAGTAAAAGATATATTTTGCTATATGAATAGTATGGACGTTCTGTTATTCCTGTATAATTGATAAAATATTCATTATTATAGGCGTTGTAGAAACAGACCAAGGCCCATTAAGAATACCAAAGGAGGAAGGCCTCACGACAGCGGAAGTCCTTAACTTCTTCAACAACATATTCGACTCCGTTAATGGGCACAGTGCAGTCTCAGAAGCTCCACTGAGGACGGTTTTATCAAAAACAAGTGCACACGAAGAATTCTGGTCTGATGCAATAAGAAGCCTGAAATGTATGCGGTATGTTCATTCAGCCTCAAAAATGCCAGTGTCTGGAGCACTGTGCTTGAAGAATTGGATAAAGACTCTCTCCGGATTTCAAATGTTATGGAGATTTTTGAAGACACAGGGATTTGAAAATTTCAAAACAAGATTAATTAATCAAGATCCCTTGGAAAATTTTTTTGGATGCATACGATCTGTTGGGCATCGGAACATACATCCTACTCCATACGGCTTCCAGACAGCATATAAAATAATGCTAATCAATAATATTGCCTCCAGCCAAAGTGTTGGCTTCAATTGTGAAGATATCTGCAGTGGACACTTTCTGTTTACCTTAAAGAAGCTTCTAACAGAAGAAGAGCAACAAGAAGGGGACATCCAATCTGCAGTATCTGAGGTAATAATAGAAGAAAGGAGTGCTGCGGCTCAACATACCGAAGATATAGCACAAGAAGAATCGGTGGAAATTGATAACACTGTCCAACACCAAAAAAATTTTGCAATACCTGTTGGGTGATTCTTATACACTTTGTCATCCTAAAACCGAATCTGAAAGTAGAATTGCTCCATCACGCAACGTTTTCGAAAAATTTTGGTTTTTGTAAAAATGCCCAATTTTGATACGAAACGACGTGTTACGCAAAAACTAAATACGCGAGAAAGTTCAAATTTGAGTCAAGAGATAGAGGGGACTCTCCTCTACATATTCATATAGTCAATTATATTTTTATGTACTTCCTAATAGTTGTAAATGGTTGTTAAAGTTTGAAAATGTGCCGACGCGGGTACTTTGTACGCTCTATTTTTGTATTTATGTGAAAAATCCTTTATCTAGCAGGAATTTACTATACAGGAATGCATTCTACAGACATTTCTGGTAAAGAAACCATTCACGAAAAGTATTTGGTTCCCTTAATGTACGAGAAGGATCAGAAAATGTTAATTGACAGCGTGTGCGCGACGCGTTCGCGCCAGACGGCCATTGCAGCCTTTTCGCGACTCGCCAGGGCCGTCGCTATGCGTAGTCGACGTTGGTACCACTCAAGTATGTCTTTGCTTACTATGCTTAATTACATACATTTTTTTTTGTCTTTTTGGGTGCCAATCATTACAAAAGATTATAAAAATACGAGTTATATTCACATTTCATTGTGGAAATGCTTAATAAAGAAAATTGACCGCAGCAATGCGGTGACTGGAAAATTTTATTTTCAGTAGTTGTTGTCTTATCTTTATAATTGTAATAACAATGGACATTCAAGATTCTTCCGATTAAAATAAGTCCAAACACTATGTAAATGGGACTATTTTTATCGATTTTATTGATCGAAGAACATAATTAAGACATAGATTGCTCTATATTAAATCGATAAAATCTCGCGGAAGTGTATAAATCATGACGAAATTATTTTAAAATCAAAACAAGGAATACAATTCCAGCATTAATCTTTCATCAAGGTATTTCAACAATGGAAAAACGTTACAAAGGAAAAGACTTATGTGCGGATGCTTGCTGATTACTGCTGGACACTTATTATTGAAAATCGGGATACCAGGAACAAACGTCAAGCAAGGCGGAAACATTTTGAATTTGTTTACATCAGAAATAGGTAAGTTTTTGTATTCAATTTTCTTTATTAAGCATTTCCACAATGAAATGTGAATATAACTCGTATTTTTATAATCTTTTGTAATGATTGGCACCCAAAAAGACAAAAAAAAATGTATTTAATTAAGCATAGTAAGCAAAGACATACTTGAGTGGTACCAACGTCGACTACGCATAGCGACGGCCCTGGCGAGTCGCGAAAAGGCTGCAATGGCCGTCTGGCGCGAACGCGTCGCGCACACGCTGTCAATTAACATTTTCTGATCCTTCTCGTACATTAAGGGAACCAAATACTTTTCGTGAATGGTTTCTTTACCAGAAATGTCTGTAGAATGCATTCCTGTATAGTAAATTCCTGCTAGATAAAGGATTTTTCACATAAATACAAAAATAGAGCGTACAAAGTACCCGCGTCGGCACATTTTCAAACTTTAACAACCATTTACAACTATTAGGAAGTACATAAAAATATAATTGACTATATGAATATGTAGAGGAGAGTCCCCTCTATCTCTTGACTCAAATTTGAACTTTCTCGCGTATTTAGTTTTTGCATAACACGTCGTTTCGTATCAAAATCGGGCATTTTTACAAAAACCGAAATTTTTCGAAAACGTTGCGTGATGGAGCAATTCTACTTTCAGATTCGGTTTTAGGATGACAAAGTGTATAAGAATCACCCAACAGGTATTGCAAAACTCGAAACAAGTTTAATTTTGTTGGACAGTGTAATTGTACAATTATAAAGAAGATCATTTCCATTAGCCCTCATAAGGAATGCCAGTTGTGCAAAGCATCTTTTTGAAGATTTAATGAAGATGCATCAATACAGAATGTATTGAAAAAAATGGATATATTGCTGCACAAAGCCATGCCCCATGTATATTTCAAAAGTAAACTCCAAGAATACATGGAGAACATGTTGTATGCGCAAATGAACTTTTCATTTATCAAATGTGAGCACCATGGAAACCAATTACAAAAAAGAATAATGAGTGTAAAAATTTCAAATTTTATTGGCAACTGGTGCACCAAAATTAATAATATCCTATGTGGGAAGGACGTCAGAAAACAACGAGACGCAGTATTCCAGCAAGCACAGTTGAAACACGTGAATCTTGGAAGATCCGCGCGAAAAAAGAAAAATTAAAATATAAAAAGAATAAGGATCTAATATCGTAATATTGTATTCTATTATGTTATATTTTTATATTGTATTGTATTTTTATATTGTATTGTATTTTTATATTGGATTGTATTTTTATATTGTATTGTATTATGTTACATTTTTATATTGTATTGTATTATGTTATATTTTTATATTGTATTATATTATGTTATATTTTTATATTGTATTGTATTATGTTATATTTTTATATTGTATTATATTTTTATATTGTTAATAATTATATTATATTGTATTATAATATTGTATTATTATATAGTATATACTTCCAGACAACAATGGTCATAGTTTTCCGAAGCATAAACATCGTTTTCATAATATCCCTAATAATATTTTTACTTGACAGAAACAGATACAACAATACCTCCCGACCCCAATATAATACTAGATTTATTATTAACAATAAGTAAAGTACCGACTAAAGATAAAAGATTTCATAGACAAGTCGATGCACTTATTCCATGTAAAAAAAATGTTAAGTAGATAAGTAATACAGCCCGTAGATGACTAAAGGCCGAAAGTACTCCAAAAATATTTTTCCGGAAAATTATTAAAAAATAGTTTAAACATAGTTAAAAAATGTTTTTACAACAGCGTAACAACAATCATACGGTTAGAAATCGAAAAAACATGTGATTAAAGAAAAAAAAAAATTGGACGGGGGCGAGATCCGAACCTGGTCCAAAAAGTCTTCAGCAGTTCCGCAGTCGGAGACCATAGCTACTGCACCAACCGGCGCCGTTGAAAGTACCTTCGAAATATTGGGATATATCCTGCGTAGTATAATTGTCGTTTTTTGTATTACGCAATTTTTTAAGTCTGGACGATGTTTCCCTGAACTTAGAGATGTTTAATATTACATAATATATTTTTACGATAATTATAACTTAGTTTTTCACGGAAAAAACGCCGAAAAAAGTGGTTTTTATTTTTTCCTACTATGACGCACCAAGCGCAGGAATTTGAAAAAAATTGAGCATAATACTTAGGACAATATCTTATTGCTAAATTAATTCTGATTGGGTCACTCTTAGATTTCCATATGAAATCTGCATTTTTTCGATTTTTTTCGTGTTTTTCGATTTTTACAGCCAGAGTTTACAACGGAAAAATCTGAAAACGACTCAAAGTATGTGGTTTGGTGTCCGAAATGTGTCAGATTTTTTTTCAGAATTTTAAATTGTCATTAAATGGGGAAAATGGGCCAAAAACTGGATTTTCGTTTTTCCTCTATAACTACCCTTACAGATGAGCTATAGGGCTAAACCTTGGCTGAAAGGTATCTTTTTGGTAGGCTATCGAATGGCGCAAATTGGAATAAAATCCCTTCCAGGGCCGATTTGGCCCCCAAAACCGGTTATAGCCTTAGCGTTTCTTATTTAGTGACCTTATCCTCCCTCCCCAAAGAACCCTGGCCGCTGAGCCAATCCGGGGAGGGCTCGCACGCCTCGCAGCGCTTCCCGCACGAGGCGTGTACCGTTACACTCCTTTTAAAAATTCTCCTTTCCCCTTCTCCCTTGTCGTCCCCCTCCACCCCTTGATCCCTCCCCCTTTTCTTCCACATATTATCTAACATGCTCCCACTACTTCCTCCTCCTCTCCCTAGCTTTTCCACATTCGTCGGCCTTCCCACCTTACCTCTCTCTACCTTTCTACCTCTTCCCACCTTAGCTCTTTCCCCCTTCTATTCCCTCTTCCCCTCTGTTAATCATTTCTTCCTCTTCCTCTCACTTTACTACCTTTCAAATTTCCCGCTTTCCCACCTGACTCTATCGCCACCAGGGTGTGCCACCTACCACTCCTTCTCTCTACTCCCGCGTTCGCCTCACGAAACTCCCACCAACCTAACCTCCTATCCCTCACTCACTTCAACCTTTCTCGCACTCCCCACTCCACCTTTTGCCCTTCTCCCTTTTTCCCCACCTGAACCTGGTCCACTCGCTCCCTTCTCCAACACTCTCTCACCTCTCACACCTTTCACCCTTCACTCTCTCACACAAAAACCTCTCCACTCAATTCCTACACCTCAATCACTCTCGCAACCGGAAACGTTCATATAAACAACAGTTTATATGAATCAATTTCAAGATAAAAATAGCGCTAAATAGGTATTGGTTTTGGGAAGCAAGGTATTTATTTAGAAAGAATAAAACACTGATATGATTTTGTACGATATTTGATCGATGTTTCCTCTACTAAGGCTAGGCTTAGACTGACTGACTTCGGCAGCTCGTCGATACGTTTTGAGAACGATAAACATCTGAATGGGACACGTCGGCGGACCAAAAGAAGCGCGGCTCTGTCTTTGATTCGTTCCTGGAACCGTATTACATATAATTTCTGTACATATATCTATAATAGGTACATCAATTTTCAACAACAATTTTTATTTGTTTAGTATCAATAAATAAAAGTTTATTTATATAAATTGAAAAAGCATTTACTCAGCTTTAAAATGTGTATAGGAACAGAAAGCATTGTATTTAAACAGAGATGAAATATTCAGGTTGAATTAATCGTGTAATGGCTCGTTTCGTTTACTTTTCCAGAATTGCGACTGTAACTTGAAAAATAGCCGAAATACGCGCTGTGCATTACACGACAGTAACAGTAAATTGGCAACTATGCGACGAATATTCTCGGATGTGATTTGGCAACTACGCCTTCGATACCTGTAATTCAATATAATTCCTAAACTCATCACTCCAAATCGTAGAGGGCATACCAAAACCTCTGATTTTTTGAACAGTCGATATTTCAGAACATGAGACATGAAGTCCCATAAGATGATAGGTCTATCCTTATACCTGGTCTGTGGTCCTATGAATTAAAGATGATGGTACTTTCGGATCCACTTATTTCACTGACGATGAGTGAAATTCACCATAAAATCTCTACGAAAAAAATACCATCTGAAGTTTTACGACAACTAACGGATGCATCAGTAGAAAATCAATGTATTGATTCTGATTCTCAGGATGAAACATACTAGAAATAAATAGATTTAAAAAAGTATTTATCATTTTGTTGATTTCTTTTGTACGACTAAAGAATATAAATTTCTTTTTATTTATGAACATTTGTTTAGAACATTGATGTTTCAATTTGACGTTTAAACAAATGTTGATGGATAGAAAAACGTTTATATTCTTACATAAATATATAAAATAACTTTCTTCATAACCTTTTTCTTCACAAAGGTTAATTAAAAAGGTTAATTAAAGGTTAATTAAAATGTTAATCTACCATTAAATTCGTGATCAGCAACATCAAAAACTTTGGTACACGGTATTTTTAGAAAGGTTTTCAATGTTCTCGTGTTTTTAATGCTTGGCCAGCTATTAAGCATTCTTGCACGTTTTGCGGCCGGCCCTATCTAGCCCCGGCGACGACCTAGTGCCAACCAATTCAATTATACCTATTTTTTTTTTTGAGATCCTGTAAATGATTCTATATATTTTAATAACGGTTCAGTGACAGCTTGTCCCAGATTAAAGGGTACTTGAAATCTAAGTTTAACTACAGTTTCTTTGCGGAAACTAATTGTAAAACCGAGCGACGGTACATGTACAGGGAGAAGGTGTTTAGAATGTTGACCTTGACAACATATTTCAAAGTCAAGGTCATTGGAGCTGGGTCCCCTTTGGTCAACATTTACTTTTCATATTTACGTTTTTATTAAAGTTACGTTAAGTTATTTTGTGAGCTCTGAAAACATTTGGTATTTAATAAGTTGGTAGGATTGATGAGCGGGAAAACGTATGTATGTAGGGCAGGGCTGCTTAACTTCTTTTCCGCCGCGAGCCACACGACGCTCCCACCATTCCCCCTCTAGAATCTCCTCGGAATGACAGCAAAATCTATTGAAAACAAAATTCTAAACAAATGCTGAGAAATCTTGTTGTCTCATTCTGCCGCGTTTCGCCTCGCTTGCTTTCCTCGTTGCACCCCCCTCCTCCAACGTCCATCGCGTAGACAAGAACATGAGCGAAACGGAGCGCGGCAGAATGAGACAGCTACAATTCTCCTTTCCCCTGTGACTGCCTAGCTTGTGGGGCGACGTCGTACACAGTGGGGGTTTCTTGTCGAAAAAGGAAGATAGGGGAAAGAGCCACGAGTGGTTCATGAGCCACCAGTTAAGGCGGGGGCCACGGCTCAAGATTGTGTGGGTGCATCCCCTCCCTAGTTCCGTACACGTACACGAGATTTGCAAGGGTACGGGATGCCCGCTCTCATTTGTTAATAATGCAAAGATAGTACTGTTCTGTAGTCAAAAGCGTTAGATAAAAATTCAATCTAGGCTGAAAAGTCCCTCAGAAGTCCTACTTTTGCGTTTTTTAGCCGTAATTTGCAATATTCAGCAGCATGCTGCTTGTCGAGTGACATTATCGTAAATATCGAGAGATTTAGAGCTCGTATGGAGTTTGTAGGGACTTTGCAACCTAGCGGGAACATATAGGATCTCAATGTAACGCCGATCACGTTGTATGCTTACGTATCAAACAAATGAGAGGGGGCACCCAGAAAAATTGGATCATTGAGTATTTCATGAGAATATAGTTCCGGCATTTTTCGCTACGAGCGCTGTACTCTGTTCCCGATCTCTCTCGTCGTTAGCAGTCACTGTATTGGTAAAATAGAGGAAGAAAGGAAATATGTTGCCGGTAAGTCAGGCTTCATCAGCAAGCATAACGTCACAATATCGCCACTTACAATATCGGACTCAGAAGTCCTATTTTTGCATCATCGAGAAATGGTTAGCAATATTTGGCAACATGTCGTTTGTCACGGAGGCTGTGGAAACTGACATGGCAGCACACTCACACACCGCATGGTCGGCGTGTACGTGTACCGACGAGGGTTGGAAGGGTCTGGAATTTCGTAACTTATTTCTCGATAATGCAGGGATGTGAATTTTCAGTAATGGTTCGCACTAGATGAAAAGATCAACCTAACATGTTAAATCCATAAAAAATCCTTAAAATTATTGTTTACGAAATGTAACAAATAGTTTGACAAACTATATTTCAACAATTGATTTTTTTCTAGTTTTTATCACTAGATAGAAGTGAACGCATTCTAAATATTTTCAGTAAAAATTTGATTTCAATATCTCTAATGGTTCGAAAGCAACCTGTTGCGAATTAGCATCTTGCGCCGATGGGCCGTGCCGTGACATTGAGACTGAAGGGTGTCATAAATTAGCCCTCTCACGGCACTGTCCCGCCGAAGACGAAAGAACTTTCCTGTAACCTCAGTGTAAAACACAGTCATTCTCTGAAGTCTGAAAAATCGCCGCTTCGCACGAATGTACGAATGCCTAGTAAATATGATCCAAATTATATCATGTTTGGTGTCAATTTTATCCGGAAAATTCCACGAATGTGTTGAGAGAGGTTTCATGAAAAAATAATGAAAAACAAAAAAATTATGACATTGCATTAGTATTGTCTCACCGATGTACTTGACCCTCCATTATGTTACACCCAACGACCGGCATGCTGAACCGACAGGCCGACTACGCTTGCAATGTTCCGCATTTTATATGGATTTCTGTATGTATTGTCGGGCTGGCTTGACGGTATGCCGGGTCATGTATATGGGTCAGACAATACTAATGGAATGTCATCATTTTTTTATTTTTCATTATATTTTAATGCAACTTCCCTAAACACATTCGTGGCATTCTCCCGATAAAAATGACACCAAACGCGGTATAATTTGGATCATATTTACTATACATTAGTACATTCGTCCGAAGCGACGATGTTTCAGACTTTAGAGAGTGACTGTGTTTTGCACCGAGGTTGTAGGAAAGTTCTTTCGTCTTCGGTGTGACAGTGTCCGGGAGGGGGGGGGGGGGGGGGGGAATTTATGACACCTTCCAGTGTCAATGTTACGGCGCAGGCCATCGTAACAGATGGGACGGGCCACAGAGTTGGTGACGTTGAAAAAATTGCGACGTCACTTTACCGCTCGGAGCGAAAGAGCGGAGAGACCGGACTGCCGAAAATAACGCTATCGCGGATAGTACGGCGCCTCGATAGGTTAGAAAGCGCTCCCCGAGGAACTTCCGGATCGACCTGAGATCCAATTTTGACGAATTTCGCGCGCGCCGAGCACGGCCAAGTTTCAGAGACGTGCTAACGGCACCAACGTACCCCGCTACCGATACCGAGGGGCGCCTCGATTCGCGGGACCATCCAACGACGGACCATGGCCAGTACGGAAAATCCGGTGCACCGGTCACTTCGGAGATTGGAGACGCCACACACGGACCAGACAACCCGGAGGCGACGATGTGGGACGAAGGACCCTGTCGGCCAGCCGACACTTTATTTCGCGGTCCTGCCGCCGCGTCACCTAGCCACTTGCAAAGGGGCCTCGGCGAGGATGGTGTAGGCGCTCCCATATCAGGGGCAATCGGAGACCTACCCCATTCCACGGCCGCGAAGCGCGGCCGGGATGATTTTTCGCGTATGGTCTGGGGCCAGTCGTGGACACGGTCCTGCGTCCCAGGATTTTCGCGCGCGTAGCGCGCCCAATTAGGGAAAGCCGGGACTAGGGCGTAGCGAGGACTCTGCCGTCGCGTTACCGTCTCGCAAAGGATCACTGTCGTGGTAACTTCCGATCGAACTAGATTCGCCGTTGTAACCGCTCTGCGTCCCCGTTTACCGATTCCCGGCGCGTGAACCGGCCTCCGCGTTTCCGCTTTTCGGCTCACGATACGTGCCCACGGCGGGTGAAGTGCGATTCCCGCTTCCCGATACCGGAAGACCTGGTCGAGAGCGAGCTCTCCCCGCACGAGAAAGCCGAGGTCGCCCGGAACCGCTGCCGAACCGAGTCGGGACCCGAGGAATTAGGAAAAACCACGGTAAGTCCACACAGTGGTCCTTCTTCGTCTTAATTATCGTCAGTTGGTTCTCGGGATTCTGTCCGTTATTCGCGTTTTTCTCAACGAGTTCCGTCGCGGAGCACATCGCATACCTTCCGCCGAGCGTTTCGCCGTCCGTCGGAACCGAAACCACACCACGACTGTGGAATTGTAATTACGCCGACCACCTGCGCGCCGCTAAGTTCTCGTCTCGGCTAGACCCTTAACCCGTGCCGATCTACCGCACGCGCGCGGCAGATTTTATCGAACGACTCCCACGTGCTGCGAACCCTCCACCGATTCGCTAATTTTGTACAAAGAGCGCGGGCTCTCGGGTGCGGCCACGTGGCCGCGTGTTTGTAACATCTGACAGGGAATAAATCATTTAGAGCCCATTTCGTATTGTGATCCTTTCAACCTGCGCGATCCGCCCTGCCGTGAGGGCTGTCCTCGCTATTTGCGTGTCCGAACCCCAGACCCCTTCCGCGCCTCCCGTCCTTCTCGCGGTTTGCGAAGGTTCGACTCCCGCCCTCCGCTTCGGCCGAGGACGAAAGTCTCCCGCGTTTCGCATGGCACCCTTCCGGTGCCTGGCGCCCGAGCAGAAGGCTCTTTTCGGTCTTGGAAAATCTTCGAGAACGCGTTAGTACCGGGAGGACCGCGTATTCACGGCCGTACACGGCCCGGCCTCAATGCCCGTAAATTCCCGGAGATAGCCCCGTTTTTGCCTTCCTACGCGGCGAAAAGGGCCAACGTTACAAGTTATAGAAATCAAATTTGTACTAAAAATATTTAGAATGCGTTCACTTCTATCTATTGATAAAAAGTAGAAAAAAATCAATTGTTGAAATATAGTTTGTCAAACTATTTGTTACATTTCGTAAACAATAATTTTAAGGATTTTTTATGGATTTAACATGTTAGGTTGATCTTTTCATCTAGTGCGAACCATTACTGAAAATTCACATCCCTGCATTATCGAGAAATAAGTTACGAAATTCCAGACCCTTCCAACCCTCGTCGGTCCACGTACACGCCGACCATGCGGTGTGTGAGTGTGCCGCCATGTCAGTTCCCATAGCCTCCCTGACAAACGACATGCTGCCGAATATTGCTAACTATTTCTCGATGATGCAAAAGTAAGACTTCTGAGGGACTTTCCAGTCTAGGTTGAACTTTTATCTAGCTCTCTTCACTATGAAAAAGTCCCGTCTCTGCATTATTGGGAAATGGTTGGAGGCATCCCGGACCCTTGCGATTTTCGTAGGCACACGTACACGCGGGAACAGGAAGCGTCCGCTGGATTTGGGGAGGACTTCGCCGACCACGTCGGTGGATAAACGGCCACGCCCCGGGGATCCACCACAACCGGAGATCCGAACCCTCCTCCCGGGGGAGTTGTCCGCCCTGATCGTGGAGCATGGCCTCGAGATTGGGGATATGGCGGGCAGATGCGGGAACCTGAAGGGGACATACCAGTAGGCCTTCAGGGACTCCTGCCGCATCATTGTGGAGTCCGTGAGGGAGCTGGAGCGAAGGGGTGTCCAGGGGGGACAACCTGCTGCCGTCTCCGCCCCTTCCCACGTGGACTCCGCCAGTGATGCGCTCCGGGAGAGGTGCGCGGCTCTCGAAAGGGAGCTGCGGGAGAAGCGCGAGTCGCTGGAGCCCATGAGGAGGGAGCTTATGGCCATGAAGCGGCTACGCGACGCTCCCCCCGGCCGGCAATTCCCGCACGTGTTGGCGAGGACGCTGCGACCCCCGCGGCCCCCGGGGTGCCTCTAGCGAGCGAAACCGCATCTGAGCTGATGGCCCAGATGCGGTCGCTCCTTGAGGCGGGCCACAACTCCATACGCAAGGAGGTGCGGATGGATCTACGCCGGGTGACCGGGTCCGGGGCTGCGGCTGCGGGCGTTCGGGCGACCAGCACCGAAGCCAGGTCCCCCTAAAGGAGAAACCTGGGTAGTGTTGCTGGGTAGAAAGGCCTTGGCTGCGTCCAAGGCTGTGACCGCCGCGGCAACGGCGCCTGCGGGCGTTCCCAAGAAGGGGAAGGCCGCTGCCCCCGCCCCCTAGGGCGGTAAGGCAGCGACCAAAGTAAAGGCCCCGCCCTGCTCTGCGGCAGCCACGCTGGATATCCCGGAGGGGAGTGGGGCCTCTTACGAGGAGGCCATTAGAAGGGCCCGCCAGGGCATCGACCTCGATGCCCTCAGCATTGAGGCCCTCCATTGGAAGCGAGCGATAACTGCGGGCCTCATCATTGAGGTCCCCGGTGCCGACGGGGGTCCCAAGGCCGACGTCCTTGCGGCCAAGATGGCCGCCGTCCTGGGGGGGAATGCAGGTGAGGGTATCCGGGCCCGTGAAGAAGGCCGAATTCCGCCTCACGGGCCAGGAGGGGTCTGTCATCCCCTAGGAGGTGGCCGAGGCTGTGGCGACGGTCGACGGCTGCGCCGCCGAGTCCGTGAGGGTGGGGGAGCTGAAGGCTCCGCCCAGCGGACTCGGCACCACTTGGGTGCAGTGCCCGGCCGTGGCGGCGTTGGGCATTGAGAAGGCCGGGAAGGTGCGCGTGGGGTGGTCCACCGCCCAGGTGGTGATGCTGGCACCACGACCAATGCAGTGCTTCCGCTGTCTGGCCCTTGGCCATGTCCAGCAGCGATACACTGCAGAGGTCGACCGCAGCGGTCACTGCCACCGCTGCGGGGATGCCACGCACCCGGCGGTGGACTGCAGGAGTCCACCCCATTGTGTGATATGCGCGGCCTTGGGGAGGCCGGCGGGACAAAAGGCGGGGAGCAAGGCGTACTCCCATGTCACCTGCGAAGACCGCTGAGGAGGGGACTAGCGTGGAGGCCAAATAATGGCCCACCCTCCGCGCCGTTGCCCCCTGGCTTAAAAATTACGAAATTGGTGGGTACAATCGGAAGGATTTTTGATTTATGACGTCCATGGTCGGTACGTCGTCAATAGGGATTTTTATACCTGGCCTTGGTCGCGTGCTTGTCACGTCGTACGTAAGGTCTTACGACGCAACCAAAAAAAAAACCATTTTACTGTCTCCATTTTTTCACTGTCACTATTTTTGGGGAGTCTATCGTTAGGTCTGCCTTTGCTCATCTCCGCCGCGCCCGCAGACCCAGTATATTGGCTTCGACGTCACATGCTACATAGTATATGTGACCGCTGTAGCCAATATTTCGACTGTAGCCAAACGTACGTGTGAAAAGAGGCCTGTCCCTTGGACTCTAATCCAATCGGCCGCGCATTCGTACCTATGCTCTGTCCAACGAGACCGAGGCAGTGAATGTTTACGTCTACTGTCTCGTCTCATTGGACAAGATATAGATACGCCATCGCAATCCTGCCAGGGAACCTTGCATCTAATCATTTTTAGGTCATTATGGACAAGAATTCAGAAGTTTTCCATATACATTTTTTCGTGTCGTAAGACAAAACGATGCAATTTATGTGGAATTAATTCTTCTTATTCTACAAATTATCATGTGATTGAGTCATTCCACACGATATCGGACACTTTTGGGTGTATTGTTTCGGATTTCTTCCACTTTCATTTGGACCACAACATATTTCAATGTCACCATAGTCCCCCAAAAATGATCGAATTCACAAGGCATGATCCCCTTCCTAACGTGGATACTTCCTTAAAAAAAAACAACTATTCTCTTTTTTACAGTATATGTATAATTTACGTTAATATATAAGGATGTGTGATGCTGTTTCACGAGGAGGTAGGAACGGTTCCTATTTCCATAATGTTGTAGAGGAGGGATACCGATAGTTTACCTAAGGAGCTGTAGAGCCCCCAGAATCCTTTCTTTTTTGTGCCACGCACAGCAGGGAACTGTCAACGCGGTCTCGAAAGGCCATCTGGTAATGATCAGCCGCTCGCCGGGGTCAAGCTCAACGGCGGCCGGTGGCGATAGTTCAATGGCCGATACGAAGGCGCCCGATCTTCGACAGATTATCGGCAACACGGCATTTGGACCTATAATCCGTACGTAAAACCCTCCGGTCCCGGCAAGTATGAATATACCCTAAGGCGGTGCTTGGTAAGCTCCGCCCTTGGGCGTCCCCGGTCGCGGAGAGGTTAGACCCAGAACTCCTGGGGTGCGTCGTAGATTCCCTCTTCCCCCTCGGAGATGGGGAAGAGGGGAGGTGGGAACGCGCCCCGGGTCCGACCATGGAATGGTCGGACGAGTTCCGGGTCACAGTGTGGGAGATGTACCGGGCCGTCCGGGAGGTCCGGGCTGGGTGCAAGAAGGCCCCCGGCCCCGATGGTATAATGGTCTTAGCCCTAGAGGTCCTCGCCCCGACGTTCAGGAGCGTCATGGACGCAAGCCTGCGCCGGGTTGTCTTCCCCACGTAATGGAAAAGTGCGTGCCTGGTTCTCCTTCACAAGGACGGGAAACCCGCAGAGTCTCCCTGTGCATACCGGCCGGTGTGTCTACTCGACGAGGCGGGCCAGCTGTTCGAAAAAATAATTGCTGCCCGCCTCGTTGAGCATCTGTCGCGGGGTGGTCCCGACCTGAGCGACAGCCAGTATGAGTTCCGGAGGGGGCGCTACACAATTGACGCCCTGGAGCGTCTGCGCCTCCTCCGGGAGCAGGCTGTCGCTCGGGACAGGGTGTTGATCGCTGTATCCCTGGATATATCGAACGCGTTCAACGCCCTGCCCTGGACGCAGATAATGGGGACGCTGGACCATTTCCAGGTGCTCCCTTATCTCCGGGAGGTGATCGGCGACTACCTCCGCGGCAGAGAGGTGGTGTTTACCGGCCGGTATAGCATCGTGAACACGAGGGAGATGCACCGCGGGGTTCCGCAGGGGTCGGTCCTTGGACCGCTTTGCAGACGCTGCACACCTGCTATGCAGATGACACCCTGGTTTACGCCGAGGGGGGAGGACAGGAGGAGGACCAGGCACCTAGGAGAGGCCGCCCTGGACTGCGTGGTCGGGTGAATCCGGAGGATGGGGCTCACCGTGGCCGCCGCGAAAACCGAGGTGATCTGGATGTATGGATCGTCTCGGTCGCGCGTGGCGGCCACCCCGCGGTCAGGACCTCTGGATTCGCGTCGCTGAAACCTCCATCGAGATCGGGCCCAGGATGAGGTACTTGGGCCTGGTCATAGACGGCCGCTGGCGATTCGAAGGTCACTTCGAGCTCCTCGCCCCCCGACTGGAGAGGACGGCAGCCGCCTTGGCGCGGCTGCTGCCGAATGTCGGGAGACCGGGTTTGAAGGTACGCCGCCTCTATATGGAGGTGGTGCGGTCGATTGCACTGTGTGGGGCACCCGTATGGCACCGGTCGCTCGGGGCCAGCCGGCGCAGCCAAGCACTCTTGGATAGAGTGCGGCGCCGGCTGGCTCTGCGGGCCATACGGGGTTACCGCACCATCTCCGCCGAGGCGGCGGGACTCCTCGCCGTGATTCCACCCTTCCATGTGGTGGCGGTGGAGCGGGCGAAGGTATACCATATCGCCCGCACCTTCCGCTGCCCGCCGGGGGTAGAACTCGCGCGCGAGGAGGAGTTGGAGCTCGAGGGCCAGAATCGCCAGGCTCGGACGGAAGCATTTTCGGAGTGGAGGGCGCTGTTGGCTGTTGGCTGTTGGGCGCTGATAGTGGGGATGGCTCTTTTGCGCACAGACGATTGTCCACGACGGCATGGCACACGGTTCTTTTGGACACGGTATTATTGGACACACGGTTCTTTTGGACACAGTAACATTGGACACAGTGGGTTAGGGTTAGGGTTAGGGTTAGGAAAGAGGAAAACCCACTGTGTCCAATGTTACTGTGTCCAAAAGAACCGTGTGTCCAATAATACCGTGTCCAAAAGAACCGTGTGCCATGCCGTCGTGCGCAATCGTCTGTGCGCAAAAGATGGCCTCTCGCTGATAGTCATCCGTTTGTCTCGTCTGCTCGTTTTACTAGTAACCGGTTGTCATTACAAGCCGACGATCGATTTGTTTATAACAACCTGATGTTTGAGCGTGAACAGCGTAACACCAGAATTTGTAAAACCGTCAAACAATAAAGATCTTCTTCCTATAATACAGAATAACGCGTTGAATAACGAGTTTAAACCCAACGATTAGAAAGAGCGCAGAGAAAAAGGACCGAGTCGCACGACGGTTGCACAGCGAAGAAGGAAGCAGAATTCGGAGAACGACCGAATCTGCCTTCCTGGAAGTCGCGTATTGGTCCTTTGTGGATCACGCGATGATCCACGATCGATAATTGGGTCGCGATCGATGGATCCCGAGGGGAAAGACGGGGGTAACGCGAGCTGGCGCAGCGGCTTTCCGCGAGACCGCGTTCGGTGGCCGACGTCACGGCGGGGCAAGAGGAGCGCGAGACGAAGACCCCACCGCGAACGTTCGCGCGATCGCGAACAGAAGGATAGAAGCAGAGAAGACGCCAGATAAGTATTGCCACGTGGTATTGTTACCAATACACGTAACAAATTATTATATATTTTGTATATTCTTTATTCAGTTTTCTTTTACCCTCATGGATCGTAGAGTTTTGAAGAAGTCGGTTTCGCGAAAACCGTATAATAAATTAAGCGCTAGGCAGAAACGAAATATTCGGCGCGAAATAACCTTAAATTTGAGGAAGTATTCACGTGACAATGAATTACAAAGTCCCCCTAATGTTGATAGTTTGCAGAACATTCCCAGCACGTCTTCTTTATCCGTGCCTGTCAGTAATAATAGTAATGAAAGTCTTCTTAATATTCCCACCACATCTTCATTCACGCATGATTCCTCTTCTACCTTTTCATGCGATGATGTGGTTTGGGAATCTGCTGGTACTCTTTCAGAAGTATCATTTCGTGATCGTTTAGCATCTTGCTTTGTGGACAATAATTTAACGCACACTCAGGGGAACAACATCTTATCTCTTCTACGTACCCATTCGTGTTTTTCTAGTTTGCCGAAAGATATAAGAACGCTCATTGGTACACCACGTACCAGTGTGGTCACCTCTGTGGTAGAACCAGGAGAGTATGTTCATTTTGATGTAGAGTTGAAAATAGTTAAACAGTTATCTCAATGTTCTCCAATAATTCCTGGAGAGTTGCAATTGGATTTTCATGTGGACGGATGTAGTTTAGATCATTCCAATACAATTCAAATTTGGCCTATTAACGTCAGAATTGTAAATATCTTAAATAGTAAACCCGTGAGAGGTGTTCTTCCCGGTCTGGTGTCGCAAACTGCACTGGGCATGATCGCGTAACGCGCAACACCTAACATACGCGCATCATA
Organism: Halictus rubicundus; assembly: GCF_050948215.1. Lineage (NCBI taxonomy): Eukaryota > Metazoa > Arthropoda > Insecta > Hymenoptera > Halictidae > Halictus > Halictus rubicundus. The sequence continues at coordinate 106,032 of NC_135156.1, read as the reverse complement.
AATTAAAAGTTATACATCTTATAGCGTTAAAAGAAATTAATTAATTAAAATTAAAAATTAAGAATTAAATTAATTAAATTATAAATGTGTGCATTTATTTGAAAATAATCACTTTTTATTGAATAATTTCATTACACTCTTATTGCCTTCTTATTTTCCATATTATTCACCATTGTAATCATTATTCTATAATCGATAGTTTATAGGTGTAATTAATTAATTTGGAACTTATTGCGATATTTATAAAATAATGATTATTCAACAAAATATATTCTGTAATAGTTATAGAATAAAAAAAAAGAATAAATACAATATTCAAGTAATAACAAAATTCAATCGTTCTTATTGTGATACGTAGTAAAAAACTGAAAATAAAATTTTTTACTTATTTAACCGATAATACCACTTCTAATGCTGGACTGCAATTATTCAAGTAGAGGTAGTAACGAAATAAAAGTGTTATGTAATGAAACTAACTTTCGACGGCTCTTATCCATATAAAGCTATTTGGTGGCAGTATTATTGCTATTTGTACAAACACACAGATACACAGATTCTTATATCTTGCAATGCACGTTGTTTTTTTCTCCGTCAACCGATTTCGATGAAATTTTCAGTTTGTGTATCATTAACATAGAGGTAGAGATAAAAGTTTTGAAAAGTGTCTAAGTCATTTTAAGTTTTAATTATAATTGTATTGTTTGCTATTTTTTATACCTTATAGAATTATTTCTTTACATTTTATATTTTTTATATTTTATAAGCAATAAACTTTATGTATAATCATTAATTGTATTGTTAAATTTAATTTTCTGTGAGTAATTGTCAATACATATACATTAGTAACCACATCTAGACTTTTGCCCGAAATTCGGCTATTTGTCCGCGGCGAAAACCAAGCTGTTGAACTCGAGGCGGGAAGGACTCGCCGCGTCTCTTTCTTTTCACATGCTGTCCTTCTTTGCGTCCGAAACTTCAATCGTTCATTACACAAGTAATTATCATCGGAATTATATCATATTTGGTTTCATTTTAATCAGAAAAATGCCACGAATATGTTGGCAAAAGTTAAAAAAAAATAACGAAAAATAAAGAAGTTTCGTAAATGGATTAGTAGTGGTCTTCTGGTCTCACACCGATATAGCCGACAATGTGTGGCCCACTCGCCGGCGACGACGGTTCTAGAGTTTCGCTGTCCGCTTCTCCGTGCAACATTATATCGGAGACGGATATTCTCTCCGTTTGAATGCCAGTCATTTTGGTGTGCCCAGAGGTGGGCATTATTTAAATAAAAAATTATTTAAATAACGATTCGAATAAAAGATACTTCATCTTTATTCGTTATTCGAAGGTTCGAATAAAAAAGGTATCTTTATTCGACGAGTATCGAATAAATAATTTTATTCGACGAGAATTTATCCGACGAATAAAGATACTTTTTTTTATTCGAAGCGGATTTATTCAAACTTCAAGAAATTTTTTCATCTTTCATCTGTATCTTTTATTCGAAGGCTTCGAATAAATGTTCGAATAACTTTTGCCAGCTCGACGAATAAACGGCGACGACGCCCGACGAGGACCGACGAGCGCCGAACGTCGAAGACCAAGCGACTGTCAAACGGCATACAATGTAAACGGATGGAGGATCGAGCATTATTAGCAATTTATGCTTTTATGTTTTTAATCAGAACAATACTGTTAATACGAATGAGTTTTAGGGCTTATCCCGATGAAAATGAGTCCAAACACGACATCATTTGGACTGTCTTTAATGAAATTGTAATTTTTATCGTAACATTACGTATCAATGAAACATGTTCGATTACACTCGAATTTGACCATATATTCATCAGAAAAATCCCCTTCATTCGCTCGTCACAATGTTATGAGGATATATTGAAAAATCTAAAAGTTTAAACTTTCATACGTGCGCGATTTTCCATCCGCTTACATTGTATGTCGTCTATCGTCGCTGGGTCTTTGAAGTTCGGCGCTCGGCAAAAGTTATTCGAACATTTATTCGAAGCCTTCGAATAAAAGATACAGATGAAAGATGAAAAAATTTCTCGAAGGTTGAATAAATCCGCTTCGAATAAAAAAAAGTATCTGTATTCGTCGGATAAATTCTCGTCGAATAAAATTATTTATTCGATACTCGTTGAATAAAGATACATTTTTTATTCGAACCTTCGAATAAGGAAAAAAAAATTTTTTTATCTTTTATTCATTATTCTTAATTTTTATTTAGATAAATATTTTGCCGAACTCTGGTCGGAGAATGTAACATTTGATAATCGATATGGGTCCGTGATGATTCACCTTCTCACCGACGAGAATTTCCTTAGTGGTCTTCTGCACCGACGAAATACCGTCATTGGCCTTCTGTTTCTTACTCCAGCTAAAATCTATCCTAGAGGGCGGTAGAAAACACCGTATTTTTCGAGCGACACATTCTCCCGTAAGGCTGGCAGTATTTATATATATCTCGTCGGTGGCTCGGTTACGAACGTGTAACGCATCTGCATGCGCTGCATGCAGAAGTGAACGAAGAGATCAATGAAACTTTACAAAAGTTTTGGGAAGTGGAAGCTACTCCTCAGGTAAACTTCCTTTCTGAAGAAGATAAAAACCCATTCCCGCGAATTGGATGGTAAATACGTGGTACGGTTACCTCTTAACACCGAGCCGCCTATCGGGATCGAGCTTTCTCATAACATTGCCGTAAAATCCCTTTATAGTTTGGAGAAAAGGTTGTCAAAGAATCCAGAACAAGCTACAGCCTATCACGAATTCTTGAAAGAATACTTGCCTCTTGAGCACATGCGAGAAGAATCAGACATTGACATACGGTCAAATCAAAATGTCTTCCTGTCTCATCATCCTGTCATTCGTCATGACAGTAGTACGACGTGGTTGCGCGTTGTGTTTAACGCTTTAATGCGAACTAAAAACGGCTCGACATTAAACGACTTTCTTTTAGTCGGTCCAAAATTACAAGCCGACATTGTCGCGATCATGTTAAAGTGGCGAAAGACTCGTTTCGTTTTTGCTGCCGACATAGCTAAAATGTTTCGGCAAATTTGGGTGGATCCGCGTGATACCCACTTTCAACTTATAGTGTGGCTCTCCGATCCTAAGCAATCTCTTAAAAGTTACGTATTACGAACAGTAACTTATGGAACTGCTTCTGCTCCATATCTCGCGAACCGAGTAATCAAGCAGCTCGCGATAGACGAAGGCAAGAATTTCCCATTGGCAACTCCAATTCTAAACGAACAAATTTACGTCGATGACGTGCTCTTTGGCGCCGATGATCGGGTGCTCGCTTTACAGTTACGTCGTCAAGTGACTGAAGTTCTCAGTCGTGGCGGTTTTCATCTAAGAAAATCGGCAAGTAATTGTCCTCGACTACTCGCAGACATTCCTGACAAGGAGCATGAACTAGCTTCTAGTCGACCCTTTCAAGAAATAGAAGGAGTGAAAATGCTCGGCTTATTCTGGGTACCTTCCCAAGATAAATTCCAATTCAAATTTAAATTTTTCTATCAGCCAGATCAAACCGACACTAAGCGAACTGTCTTGCTCGAATGTTCGATCAACTTGGATGGATTTCTCCGGTAGTTATATCTGCTAAAATTTTTATGCAAAAATTGTGGAGCGCCAAACTCAATTGGGAAGATCCGTTGCCTGTCGACCTACAACAATTGTGGAATGCTTATCCGGCGGAATTAAAGGAATTGCCACTTATCACCATCCCGCGATGGATCGGGTTAGGAACTTCGACATTAAGTTACGAAATTCATGGGTTCGCTGATGCCTCCCAACATGCATACGCTGCTGTAATCTTTTTACGAGTGATCACCATTCCTGAATAAATAACGCCGCATTTACTGCTCGCAAAGACTAAAGTTGCACCATTGAAACCGCTTACAATCCCAAGATTGGAGCTATTAGCTGCCGTTCTCATGGCTCGACTCATCGAATACATTCAAGTTACCTTGAAATTTCCAAACTGTCCGATTTACTGCTGGATGGACTCCGCGGTGGCGTTAGCATGGATTCACAAGCATCCGAGCCTTTTAAAGACGTTTGCCGCTCGTAGAGTCGCGGAAATACAAAGCCGTGTGCCAAATGCTACTTGGCGACACATACCGTCAGAATTTAACCCCGCAGACTGCGCTTCGCGTGGCTTAACTGTTTCTCAATTATTAACACGCCCACTCTGGTGGCGTGGCCCTCCTTGTCTAATAAAACCACCTAAGGAGTGGCCGAATGCAAACCCTAGTCCTACCAATGAGGTTAAAGAAGAGATAAAGATCTCCGTCAAAGCGTTGCACGTTCGAATTCACGTTGAGTGGGATCTGCCTACACGAGTCTCTTCTTGGTTGAAATTATTACGCGTTACCGCAATAAAGGTCATGAAAAGAGGTAAACCGCTAGCCAAATCAAGCCCTTTACTACGACTTAATCCGTTCTTAGACGAAGAGGCTATAGTTCGCGTTGGCGGGCGGCTCCGTCATTCTGAGCTGTCACATTCTCAACGCTTTCCGATCGTTTTATCGAATCATCGAGTCTCAGAATTGATTATCGCCGATTGTCACGAGAACATATTACACGGCGGTACTCAGTTAACTTTGAGCATCGTGCGTCACGTATTTTGGATCATCAACGCTCGACGACTTGTACGTCGTTTAATTCACAATTGCGTCAAGTGCGTGAGAGCTCGTGCTACCACTGCACAACAATTGATGGGTGATCTCCCCAAGGTTAGAATCACACCTTCACGTCCGTTCTCTCACTGTGGAGTGGACTACGCGGGTCCGCTTCAAGCGCGCGCCCTTTCCGGTCGAGGGTACAAAGCGCATAAAGTCTACATTGCGCTCTTCATATGTTTAGCCACTCGAGCTATTCATCTCGAACTAGTGCTCAACTATTCCACTGATGCGTTCTTAAGCGCGTTCGATCGATTTGTATCGCGCCGTTCTTTACCGTCCGAGATGTATAGTGATAATGGCACTAATTTTCAAGGCGCCGATAAAGAGTTAAGTGTCGCCTTTCAGAAAGTCATAGCTGACCCGGCCCTCCGTTCTCGCTTGGCAGGTGATAGCATCAATTGGCATTTAATACCCCCTGCAGCTCCTCATTTTGGTGGGATTTGGGAAGCTGGGGTCAAACGCGTAAAGACACACTTAAAGAAAATACTCGCTGCACATACTCCTTCAACTGAGGAATTAAACACCCTCCTATGTAAGATTGAAGCGTGCCTAAATTCGCGCCCCTTAGCTCCTTTAAATTACGATCTCGAGTCTTACGAGGCTTTAACTCCTGGCCACTTTCTAGTCGGTGGGCCCATAAAATCCGTTCCCATTCCGTCTGTTCTAGACATTAGCGAAAATCGATTGTCTCGCTGGCAAACAATACAATTGATGCACGAGAAATTTTGGAAAATCTGGAGCAACGAGTATTTGCAAAACCTGCAAGCTCGAACGAAGTGGCATACTCAAGCCCCTAACTTGCGAATAGGAGATCTCGTACTACTGAAAAGCGCAGCGCTCCCGCCTTCTAAGTGGGAGTTAGGTAGCGTGATCGAATGTCACCCGGGACAAGACCGACTAACTCGCGTCGTAACCGTCAAAACCGCGCACTCTCAGTACGTACGTCCTATTACTAAGCTTTGTAAATTACCTGTTAGTTCTTAAGGATCAATGTAAATAGTTCTAATGATTGCGTAACTTTCTGTCTGTTTGTTCATCGCATTGTTCTTGTATGTTTTTTTGCGGTTAGTTCTAAGTAATTACTTGGCCTTTTCTTTACCTTCGCGGTAACGATACCGCGAGGCGGGCGGTATGTTCCGTATTCACGGTACCGTTAAAATTACTTGAGAGTACTCGATGCTCCATCTATGAGAGAGAGTATTTTGTCACCGTCATTCCAATTTCGGCCGTTAGATTTAAGGGCGCTCGGTTACGCGCAACCGATTATTAGTCAGTCTCGCCTAATGCGGAATCAAGAGAGCACGCGTAACACGAGTACTAGAGCATTATCTCAATGCTACCGCCTGTGCTATCCTTTATAGTTTGTACAAAAAAAATTAACGAACTAGTTAAACGCCGAGAAAATAATTAATTATTCGCGCAAACAATTGCTATGTTACGATTCCGGATTCCCGGTCGGTCCGGCGAGAGTCGGTCCGGCTCGTCGGTCTGTGTCACGGGCGATCTACGGTACAAACGGAGAGTGGACAACCGGTTACTTCTGGCGATTAACGTGACAGAAACTTAACCTACTCTTAATCCTACGGCTATGTAGCTTAATCTATACGCGGGGGAGCGACGGTGCTCCGAATCGCGGAGCGAGACAGGTTCGCGGAACGGGGACGGGACCCCGACGGAGCGCCGTCCACCGGTGGACGACGGAGTAAAAACGAAACGGTGCGCGGTTCGGTCGCGGCTAGCGTTACTCGGGAACGCCTTAGTACTATGGTGCGGGGGGCGCGGGACGAGCGGGGCTCGTCGTGTGACGGCGCGAGAGAGAGAGCGCGGCGCGGCGGTTGGTTCTCTCGGTCTCGGTCTCGACCGCGAACGATCCCTCCTAGCACGGTTTATCGGTGAGGCGTTCGGGAACCTCTGCGGCTCAGCAGGAGGCAGTGAATTGTGACGTGTTCCTTCGTCGGCTGAGCTCGCGGGGCGCGGAGAAGTTCGTCTCCGGATCGGCGGGACGCTCCGTTCGCCGTCCCCGATCAACCGCGGCACGAGTTCGTACGTGCAGACGTAAACCTAATACGTACAGCTCGGTGCCGGCGTGGTTACTCGTCCTCGGTAGTATACTGCGGGGCGAGCTCCACACGCTGCTGCGACCGGTCGACGACTAAGCTCGCGGAGCGCGAGGCGCGATTTACCTCCCGGTTTTACCTCTCCCACTGCCTACGCTACAAGACCCCGGGGGAGGGACCCGCCCGGTGTCCCCATCCCTGGAGCCTTCGGATTGTGCTTCCCGAGCCCCAGCTCGGTCCACCCACAGCTCCCGGAGTCTTCGTGCCACGCTCAGGGCCAGTGTCCCGAAGGAACCAGCCTGGGCCGAGGCAAGAAGACTCCGCTACCGAAAGGAAGGGCCGTCGGAGGCGCGATCCGGCACGCCCCGACCCTTCCTTTCCACCTTGGCGAACCCTGGACCTGTCTCAAGCACCCAGCCCCTAGATCCTCCCACCAAACCCCCGAAGTAGGGTTGAGATTTTAGCGTAGTGGGGAGAACCGAGCTTAGATTTTTTGTAAGTCGTGTTCTCCCAGTCAGATCGCCCTAAGAAGTCAACAGTTAGCAAAGTCACCTAGTGCTCCTCGACCCATAGTTCGGACCGTGACTTGACTTCCTCTAGACGCTTTCTCACCTCGTAGTGCAAATATAGTTTTGTTTAAACCCATCTTGCACCTTTAATTCATTTCCTTCCGATCAAGGGAGGTGGTCCTTCGTACCTAGTAATAGTTAAATAGCGGGCACCTCGCAGTGCGAAAACAACAAACGTCCGAAAGATCACCAAGGATCTACCGCGGACATATAACATTGGTCCTTCGAGCCGGATTCGATACATTCCGGGACACCATCCCAGCACGGAACCTGAGCCTTTGGTAACCGATCTCGAACTATCTTCGCGTCCAGTTGCCGATAGTCTACGCACAGGCGGGTGGAGTTGTCCTTCTTCTTGATCAGGACGACTGGGCTCGCGTACTCCGAAAGAGAGGGTTGCGCGACGCCGTCGCGTCCCCACTCGCTGATCTGCCGGTTGACCTCGTCCCTTTCGGAAGGAGAGAGCCTTCTCGGCCGCTGGTAAACCGGCTCGTTATCTTTTAAGATAATCCGCATTGTGACTCCGACCTCTCGAATCGCGTTAGGCTTATAGTCGCGTACGGCCGTTTCTATTTCGTCGCGTAATTCCGTATTATCGACGTGTGAGACGTCGACCGCGTCGCGTGAGGGTTCGTGCCGTATATGCAGGATTTCGGGGATGCTGTCTACCGCTCGTGACCGCGTCGCCAACGTCATCACGCCGCTCTTTACCGTCCATTCCGCGGCGTCGATGAAGTCGAAGCCGAGCAACACGCCGTATTCCAGGACCGTGTTCTCCACGACGTGCAGCGTTGCCTCACGTATTTCCCCGTCGACGATTATTTCGGCCCCGAATTTCCCCAACGTGCCGCAGCGTTCCGCGCCTATCCCGCGTAGGTACAGTTCTTCGCGTGTTAACGTGGGTGCCCCGACTTCGCGGTATATGTCCTCGCGGATCAGCGACACGTCGCTCCCGGTGTCGAGCACGGCGACCGCGGCGCATCTGTTGACCCAGACGTCCTTGCGGTACTTGCTCGCGGTGGACACCGCGACGGCGAGGACGTCTTTCGCGGGCGTTTTCTTGGGACATTCGCGCGAGATGTGACCGTAGACGTTGCAGTTGAAGCACTTACGACCTTTGCTTTGGGCTGGGCAGCTCGCTGCGGGATGTCCTCGTTCGCCGCAGTTGGTGCATCTCCTCGGCGTGGCGCTCGCTGCGCTGGCGGGCCGGGGTGCTGGCGTTGCAGTTGCCCTCTTGGGCGGCGCGTTCGTAGCCGTCGTCCGGATCGCGATCTTCCCGAATGCCTCCAGCAGATCCGTCCTCGTCCGGAACCGCTGCAGCCGGGCCTAGTCTTGGAGGACGGGATCAGGTATCCCGTCTATGATGCAGTCGATCAGCTCGTCTTCCTCTATGGACACGCGGGTTGCCAGGATCACCTTCTGGCGGAGGTAATCGGCGAAGGACTCCCCTCGTTGCCACGTCCTTCCCTCGAAGAGTCGCCTTGCCTGCAGCCGGTTGGACCTGGAGTAGAACATGGAGCCCATCTGCTCCAGCAGCGTCTCGATCGGCATCCCCATGTGTTCCGGTCTGGAGTGGAACCAGTCCAGCACCTTTCCCCGGAGCCTGGAGACTATCAGGATGCGGCACGCGTCGTCTCGCAACCCGTAGGTGTCGCACAGCAGCCGGAGTTGCCTCGTCCACGTCTCGAAGGTGCCTTCCGTCGCGTCAAAGTGGCTGACCAAGTCCGCGATGGCCGTGATGCCCATGCGGAGGGGCTCCGTTACCGTGCCTGCTGCTTCCGGCCCCGTGGGCTGCTGTTCGCTGCAGCCCTGCGCTTGCCGCAGAAATTCCAGCTCACGTCTGGCCAGCTCGGCTTCCCTGACAGCCATCTCCTTCTCCCTTTCCAACAGCCCGAGCCGAAGCGGCAGGAGTGGCATCTCGGTGGCTGGCGTATGCACGTCGGGCGTCGGCGCAGATTTGCTGTCTCCGGTGCCCGGCGGGTCGTACGGCCCGAAGACGTCGTCCTCTCCAATTCCGTGCTCCAGCAGCTTTGCCACCAGCTCGTTCTTCGTACCGCTCGTGGACAGCACGCGCCTCCTCAGGATCTCCTTCAATTGCACCGTGGTGAGGCCTAGGAGCGTGGGGTCCGAGAACCTGTAGCCTCTGCAGTGGGACCATCTGTCCCACTGTCGAGCCGTTCTCTCTATTTGAGGGATGTCACAGGTCTAAAGTCCTCTCGCTCCACCTCCTCGTGGTGGACCCTGGGAACATACATAGTTGTGTGTTGCTAACGGAGCGAGGGGCATTCCGCGGGAAGTAGTCCCAATGATGTGTGAGGCAGGGCCTCCCATGCCGGTAAGGCTCACACGAAGGGATGAAAACCGCGGGACAATGTGTCCTGCGATACGACCGGGAAGGTCGCCGAGGGCCCCATACCGTAAACCGGTGGTCATGTTTTACCGGAACGGGGGGCTTGCCTTAATCGGATGCACCGCTCATGAACGTTTGTACAACATCGGAATACCTGCTGACCTCCCGTTGTATCTAGGCTTACCGGGGCAAGCGGCTCTGCCCCGGTGGACACCCCCTTCCGCTTGTTGTATTATGGGTATCGAGTGAAACGCCCTCAGAAATGGGGGCCTACTAACCAGGCCCGCTAATGAAAAAATTATGGAAATAGAAAACACACAGCCTCGGAAAAATTTGGATGAGGTTAAGGAGGGGTTCCCGCACCCGGAAGCGGACGGGAGGGAGCTGGTGGTTCTGATGCCACGGCTAGTTCCGGCGGATCTTATGCCACCGCCGGCCCCGGTTCCCCGGGATCTCAGGCCCCGGCCTGGGAGGGGTACTCCGGTGCCCGAGCAGGAGGATGACCGGGGTTCGGTCATCTCTTCGGCTGCCTCCTACAGCGGCGCTGGTAAAAAGCGCAAGCGGGAGGAGAAGGAGCGGGAGCGGGAGCGGCCGGATATAAGGAGTATGCTCCCCGGGGAATTGACCGCCTTTATAGCGGAGCGGTCCGACGATGTCCGGGAGCTTGCGGACAGCAGCCGCAACTTGAAGGGGACCCACCATAAGGGTCTCCGCGACTCCTCCGCGGACATCAAGGCGGCGGTGCGAAAGCTGGAGCGCAGGAGTGTCCAGGGTGGACACCCTGCCGGATGCTCCTGCCCTCCGCCCGTCACGGACCCGGCGGACAACGATCTCCGGGAGAGATGCGCGACGCTGGAGAGGGAGCTCTGGGAGACCCGCAACACGCTGGAGGCCATGAGGGGAGAACTGATGGCCGTGAAGCGGTTGCGGGATGCTCCTCCCCTGCTGGCTCCCGGTGTCGACGTGGCCGCTGCGGCGCCCGCTTCGGACGTGATGACGCAGATGCGGGCCCTCATGGAGGAGGGCCTGAGATCCCTCCGTGAGGAACTGCGGAGGGATCTGCGTAGCGTGGTTGGCGCGCGCGGGGCCCCCCAGCCGCCGCCACTGGTGCCTCCGACGCCGCCGCGGCCCACCCCTGCGCCCGCGCCACCGACGCCGGCACCCGCCCCTGCCTCGGTGGCGGGAGGGGCGGGAAAGAAGAAGATGAAAGGCAAAGATAAGAAGGCTGGGGAGGTTCCACAGCCTTTGGTCCCCCGTCCGGCGCCGCGGCGATATGGTGGCTTCGCCACTCGGCGACAGTGCCCCCCTGCTCCGTGGTCGACCGGGCAGGAGGATGATTATGGTAAAGTGTGGAAGATTTCTGGTCGTGGGGTGCTACAGCTCACCCAGTTATGACTCCGCCGAACTCAGGTGGTTCCTGGACCGGCTGGGGCTCATGATAACCCCGTACGTAGCCGGTCCGGTGCTGGTCCTGGGCGACTTCAACGCAAAGTCCACCACCTGGGGTAACCCCAGGACCAGCGCCCGAGGCGGCGTCCTGGAAGACTGGGCGGAGGGGATGGAGCTCCGGTTGTTAAACCGGGGCTCCGTGCCAACGTGCGTGAGGTGGAACGGGTGGTCGATCGTTGACGTATCGTTCGCGACCGCCGCCGGCTCACGCCGTGTGTCCAACTGGCGGGTCTGGAATGGAGAGACCTTGTCGGACCACAGCTACGTCCTGATGGACGTGGCTGTGGTCTCGGACTCGCCGTTGGACACGCCCCTCCGACGTGGCGCCCCGTCAGCGCCCAGATGGGCGCTAAAACGACTGGACGGGGACCTCCTGGGGGCCGTGATTATCGGCTCCGCCTGGCCTTCGGCCAGGGAGCGCGAGGCAGATCTGTACAGGGAGTATAGATCGGCGGCCGTGGCCCTCAAGCGTGCGATTGCCGCTGCTAAGGCCAAGGCCTGGGATGAGGTCCTGCTCACCCTCCGTGACGATCCGTGGGTACACCCGTATAAGGCGGTGCTTGGTAAGCTCCGCCCCTGGACGTCCGCGGTCACGGAGATGCATGACCCGGAATTCCTGGGGCGCGTCGTTGCAACCCTCTTCCCCCTAAGTGATGGGCAGGAGGGGAGGTGGGAACGCGCCCCGGATCGGACCATTGGATGGTCGGACGAGTTGCGGGTCACCGAGTGGGAGCTGTACCAGGCCGTCCGGGGGCTCCGGGCTACGGGCATGAAGCCCCTGGCACTGATGGGGTTCCCGGTGGTATAATGGCCTTAGCCCTGGAGATCCTCGCCCCGGCGTTCAGGAGCGTCATGAACGCGAGCCTGCGCCGGAGAATCTTCCCCGCTGTTTGGAAAAAAGCGTGCCTGGTTCTCCTCCAAAAGGAGGGGAAACCCGCAGAGTCTCCCTCAGCATACCGGCCGGTCTGTTTACTCGACTAGGCGGGCAAGCTGTTCGAAAGAATAATTGCCGCCCGCAATAGGTCCCGACCTGAGCGACAGCCACTATGGATTTCGGAAGGGGCGCTCTGCAATAGACGCCCTGGAGCGCCTGCGCCTCCTACCCTGGACGCAGATAATGGGGGCGCTGGACCATTTCCAGGTGCCCCCTTACCACCGGGAGGTGGTCGGCAACTACCTCCGCGACAGGAAGGTGGCTTACACCGGCCGGTATAACATCGTTCACACGAGGGAGACGCACCGCGGCGTTCCGCAGGGGTCGGTCCTCGGACCGCTCCTGTGGGACTTGGCGTACGACGCGGTGCTGCGGGTTGTCCCCCCCCCCGGATACTGGTGTCATCTGCATAGCAGATGACACCCTGGTTTATGCCGAGGGGGAGGACTGGAGGAGGACCAGGCACCTCGGTGAGGCCGCCCTGGACTGCGTGGTCGGGCGACTTCGGAGGTTGGGGCTGACCGTGGTCGCCGAAAAGACCGAGGCGATCTGGTTGTATGGATCGCCTCGGTCGTGGCGGCTACCCCGTGGTTAGGACCTCCGGATTCGTGTCGCTGAAACCGCCGTCGAGATCGGGCCCAGGATGAGGTACCTGGGCCTGGTCATAGACGGCCGCTGGCGATTCGAAGGACACTTCGGGCTCCTCGCCCCCCGACTGGAGAGGACGGCAGCCGCCTTGGCGCGGCTGCTACCGAATGTCGGTGGGGGGGGGGGGCGGATTTGAAAGTACGCCGCCTCTATATGGAGGTGGTGCGGTCTATTGCCCTGTATGGGGCCCCCGTATGGCACCGCTCGCTCGGGGCCAGCACGCCCAGCCGAAAACTCTTGGAGAGAGTTCGGCGGCGGCTGGCCCTGCGGGCCATACGGGGTTACCGCACCATCTCCGCCGAAGCGGCGGGACTCCTCGCCGTGATTCCACCCTTCTCTGTGGTGGCGGCGGAGCGGGCGAGGTTATACCACATCGCCGACTCCTTCCGCCGCCCGCTGGGGGTGGAACTCACGCGCGAGGAGGAGTTGCTATTGACGCCCTCCACATGTCCGATTGTCTGGGCCCTCCTGCCCATATTTTATATATGGTGCAGGAGGCAGGGAAGGTTGACCTTCCGCCTCACGCAGGTGCTCTCCGGCCATGGGTGATTCGGAGAGTACCTGCACAGGATGGGGCGGGAGCCGACGAAGATGTGGACACGGCGCGGCATACCCTGGAGGAGTGCCCAGCTTGGGCCGGGCCGCGCCGTGTCCTGAGAGCCGCAGTGGGCGGGTGGGACCTCGCGCTGTCGACCGTGGTCGACCACATGGTCGGCAGCGTGAGGTCGTGGAAGACGGTGGCCTCCTTCTGCGAGGAAGTGATGAAGCAGAAGGAGGCCGCTGACCGGGCCCGGGAGAGGGACCCGGGCTCCGCGAGGAGTGTGTGGGCTAGGGGGCGACCCCCGCGCCGGCGTGTGCCTCCGGTGGTGGGGGGCGGAGTGTCGTTGTGCCCCCACCATTGGGGGCGGTGAATGTGGGTGCCCGGGGTGTGAGCTGACCCGGGTCCCCGGGGGGTAGGAGCAGGGCTCCCCCCGTGACAAGCCGACGCCCCCCGGGTTAGTTTCCCGGTATTGGGGGGTGTCGGTCCGCCCCTCCCCGGCTGGGGAGGGGGATCCGTGGGGGGTTGGGGAAAGGAAAGGTTGGGGGCGTGCCGGATCGCGCCTCCGACGGCCCTTCCTCCCGGTGGCGGCGTCTTCTTGCCTCGGCCGGGGCTGATTCCTTCGGGATACTGGCTCCGAGCGGGGCACGAAGACTCCGGGAGCTGTGGGTGGACCGAGCTGTTGCTCGGGAAGTCCTATCCGAAGGCTCCAGGGATGGTGACACCGGGCGGGTCCCTCCGCTCGGGGTCTTATAGGGTAGGCAGTGGGGGAGGTTAACCCCTCCCCCGGGGTATGATGATAGCTGGGAGGTGTCCTGTTGAGTACTCGCGTGATCTAGGCACCTCCCACTTAGTTTAGGTGGGCGTGGGTTTTTTAGTGTGTAGCCTTCTGGGGAATTTTCCCCAGGGGTAGTCCCACATAACCCCGACTCCCCCTAGGGAGTCGGGGTATGCGTAACGTCATTTTCCCCACGGAAGAAAAAAAAGGCGAGTTAATAAAAGGGCGGCGGAAAGTTCGAGCCGTGGAACTGTCAGCGGTTTGACAGGAGCGACTTTAGATTTGGCGGCGAGAAAAGACACAACAATATGTCCGGACGAGGTGACGACGCGCAGATACACGACAGCGGCATAGGCGACGGTAGATGCGTCGGCGGAGCCATGGAGTTCGCATGAGGCGATATCGAGATTTTGGTGCGTCCATCGAGGAATCGCAAGAGACTTTAGGGCAGGTAATTCCGCATTTTATATATTCCAGCGATCGAGAAACGTTGATGGAAGTGGGGCGTCCCAACTGCATTTTTCCAACCACAGCTGTTGCATGAGAATTTTGGCATAGTCGGTGGTGGGAGTGACCCAGCCTAAGGGATCGAAATGGCGAGCGATCGTGGACAGGATCGCTCATTTAGTGCCTGCGGAATGATGGGTGTTTGGGATCGGAAGGCGAACACTAAAGAGCCGCGGTTTTCTGAGACAACGACTTTATTTCACCGTGAGGATCGTCGAACAAGAAACGATTACTTTGTACAGTTTGTAAACACAAATAAACACGTTAGCACAGTTTAGCTTGGCGTGGATATCTCCCGTCTATTTCGGAAGCCGGAGATAGCTCTTGTGGCGCGAAACCGGTCAAAAGACGCGAAGCGTTCACGTGAACAAGAAGCAGAGATAAAGATCGATTGCGAGATAGCTAGTTAGAGCGTCAGAAACGAACTGGACGAGCGAGCGAGCCGGCGAAAACGATGATAATCGATCGTAACCCGTCTCGTCGGCGCGGGCCAATTAGAGAGCGAGCTAACAATCGATTCTTGATCTCGCTTCTCTCCGCGATCCAGCCAATTGCGGGGCGTCGATCCGCGTCGGCGCGGGAACGCTGCCGACACATTCAGCCAATCCCAAACAATGGGGAAGCGTCACGCGGAAGCGAAATGCATCAGCATCTGGGCTCCAGGCGACTCCAAGGACTTTCACAGTTTCGTCGAACTGTCGTACTTTCTCAAGCCCTGTTCCGCGGTCATGCGGACTGATATCGCGAAGAAGATGTGGGGCGTTGGTCCACTTATGCAGCTGGAAGTGCGCTTTGCTGAGCATCGTGATCAATTGATTACGCGTTTCTGTTAAACGTGACTCGTCGGACGCGCCAAAAACGCAATCATGCACATAAAGATGGTTTTGAAGGACGCTCACGGCCAACGGAAAATTTGACCCTTCGTCTTCGACGAGTTGTTTCAAGACCCGAAGAACCAGAAAGGGAGCCGGTGCTGTGCCATAGGTTACGGTCAACAACTGATACCGATCGACGGGATCAGACGGGGACGACCGCCATAGGATACGTTGATAATCGACGTCCTGCGGATCTACGAGAATTTGACGGTACATTTTTGTAACATCGGCGGTTAACAAGTACCGATATTGTCGACACCGCAAGATTATTGTCGGGAGATCCGTTTGCAGTTTGGGTCCAATCAACAAATGGTCATTTAACGAGGTACCGTTGCTTGTGAGACTCGATGCATTGAATACTACCCGAAGATGAGTAGTTGCGCTGCTCTCTCGAATCACCGCGTGATGCGGAATGTACACGGTTTGGGTGCCGCCTTGAAGAGACGGAGGGACTTTGCGCATATGCCCGAGGTTCAGATATTCGCGCAAGAACTCATCGTACTCGGCAAACAATGTAGGGTTCGAATGTAGCCGCTTCTCGAGACGCGTCAGCATCCGTTGGGCGATGCGGTAGGAATTTCCAATGTCGATCGGATGGGCCCTTCGAAAGGGTAAACGAACAATATAACGACCGGAAGGGTCGCGTGTATGCGTGGTGCGAAAGTGATTTTCGCACTGTTCTTCCTCTTCCGTGTAACGGGAGGTATTAGGAATCTCGATTTCCCAAAAGCGACGAAGTTCGCTTTCGAGCGGGTCGGATGGGATGCAATGGTATGACGGAACGACCGGAGAGGATGTTGACGTCATCGAGCCGGCAGGACCCGACAGAAACCATCCGAATATGGAATTTTGAGCGATCGGTTCGTGAACAGATCCCGTGCGAAGGCCGTCCAACAGTATAAACCCGGATAGATCCGCGCCTATTATAATTTGTATGGGATAGGAACTCATAGGCTTCTTGTCCGCTAAAGCGAGGTCGCGAATATGTGGCCACGAAATGGTTCCTTCACATCGCTCAGGAACGTACCGCGTTAAGGATCGCAAAATCAACGTAGTGGTCGAGAGTGTCGGTCCGGTTCCGTTGGTGGACGATATCTGAATTGTTGCAGCGAGTCGCGCGGTTGTTTCGCGGCTCCCTATACCGGAAATCGAGACAGACACGCGACGTCGGTGTACACGTAATCGTTGCGCTAACGATTCCGTCATCAATGTAGTTGCCGAACCTTGATCGAGCAACGCGCGAACAAGTTCACCACGACCTGCGGCGGAACTTACTTCAACCCAAGCGGTCGCGAGCAGGATGCGTTGTGTTGCAATCACAGGTGGCGACGATATGTGTGACGCAACGGTAGTCTTCGCAGAGGGCGGCTGATCGGAACTCGATGACGCAGCTTGAGAAATGTTTGAACTGGTGAGCGCGGAATCGAAATGTAACAAAGAATGATGTCGACGTCCGCATTGTTGACAGGAGTACTTACTCGGACAGGAGGAGACAGCATGTTTTTCACTGAAGCAGTTTAAACAGCGTCGATCGCCTTTTACGAAGTCGAATCGCTGCGAGACGGTTTTAGATTTGAACTGCGGACATGTGTTCAAAAGGTGCTCGGTTTTGCACAACGGACACGACAAACGGTTGGAGGTCGCGGCGTGACTCGATACGTTTCGCTTCGATTGTTTTGATATCGGTTGTAGAGCATCGAGCGCGCGAATTCGAGACTCTAAGAATTTCTCGAGCTCGGCATACGTCGGGTAGTCGATGGAAGCTCCCAACTGCAACTCCCACGCTTTTCGAGATGATCGGTCAAGGCGCGCGACAATTAAAAATACAAGCATATCGTCCCATGTATCTACTGGACGACCGAGATTTCTCAGCGCTTGAATCACTGTGTTGGCTTTGTCCCGCAGAGAGGTCAGCTCGCTCGCGGATTCGGTCGAAACGTGCGGCAAGGAGTGAAGCGATTGCAGATGGAAATTCACGAGACCTCTCTTATTGTCAAACCGGGCATTTAACAAATCCCATGCAATTTTAAAATTCGCCTCGGTAATCGGCAGGTTACGGATAAGGTCACTCGCGGTGCCTTTCAAACATGACCCGAGATAATGCAGACGCTAGACGTCGGACAACGAGATAACTTTGATGATAAGGGCGGTAAACTTGTCTCGAAAGCTTTCCCAGTCGTGGAAGTCTCCGGAAAACGTGGGCAGTCCTATTCGAGGCAGTTTCGATGGCGGTTGAGCTGGTGGAGGCGCTCCCGCTAGAGGTGAAGGCGGCGGAAGTTTGGCGGCTAGGGTTTGGATCGAGTCCGCGATGAAATCCGCGGACTGTTTTTGTTATATTCATGACGAAATTATTTTAAAATCAAAACAAGGAATACAATTCCAGCATTAATCTTTCATCAAGATATTTCAACAATGGAAAAACGTTACAAAGGAAAAGACTTATGTGCGATGGTTGCTGATTACTGCTGGACACTTATTATTGAAAATCGGGATACCAGGAACAAGCGTCAAGCAAGGCGGAAACATTTTAAAATTTGTTTACATCAGAAATAGGTAAGTTTTTGTATTAAATTTTCTTTGTTAAGCATTTCCGCAATGAAATGTGAATATAACTCGTATTTTTATAATCTTTTGTAATGATTGGCACCCAAAAAGACAAAAAAAAATGTATGTAATTAAGCATAGTAAGCAAAGACATACTTGTCATCGTCGACTACGCATAGCGACGGCCCTGGCGAGTCGAGAAAAGGCTGCAATGGCCGACTGGCGCGAACGCGCCGCGCACACGCTGTCAATTAATATTTTCTGAACCTTCTCGCATATTAAGGGAACCAAATACTTTTCGTGAATGGTTTCTTTACCAGAAATGTCTGTAGAATGCATTCCTGTATAGTAAATTCCTGCTAGATAAAGGATTTTTCACATAAATACAAAAATAGAGCGTACAAAGTAGCAGCGTCGGCACATTTTCAAACTTTAACAATCATTTACAACTATTAGGAAGTACATAAGAATATAATTGACTATATGAATATGTAGAGGAGTTTGATTTTTACAAAAACCAATATTTTTCGAAAACGTTGCGTGATGGAGCAATTCTGCTTTCAGATTTGGTTTTAGGATGACAAAGTGTATAAGAATCACCCAACAGGTATTGCAAAACTCGAAAAAAGTTTGATATTGTTGGACAGTGTTATTTTTTTTATGAGACTTGCACCAATATATTTGTGGCATTATTCTGATTAAAATTATACCAAACGCTATATAATTCGGATCACATTTAAACTAATTTTCCGTTAATATCATCGGAATTATATATCATCGGAAATATGTTGAAAAAGTTTCATACAAAAATAACGAAAAATAAAGAAGTTTTGTAATTGGATTAGTAGTGGTCTTCTGGTCTCACACCGATATAGCCGACAATGTTGTGACCGCGACGGCTCTCGAGCTTCGGCCACTCACCGCGGTCCATTTCGGCCCAACATTCGATTTAAAAAGTCTCGAACTGGTCGACTAAAGTGTGGTGGTGCTCCATCGTGCATAAAATAAGTAAAACGACATGTCTCGCACGGTATGATATGTCAAGTCGGATAGCCGACGTGTTGCTGATAACGTCACCGGACTCATCATAGGTTAAGATAATGTTAAGATAAAAATAAGATATTGCATATATATATATGTTTGCGCGTGGCGAAGATGCGTGGATAACTGGAGCTATCCTGACGAGGATATTCAATGGGAGTGTTAGAAGGCAAGCAGGATCACTGATCACGTTTAAAAATTGTCTTTATTGCGAAAAGAAAGGATCGTGATGCTCACGGTTGTCAAGAGCTCCGCGATAAGCACGAGAACACTAATTGCCGCAATTTTATTGAGAGCGATTTACAGAACGCGATAGGCGCGGTTACACACTGTCGTTCGCTATGATAATCGAGCAAAAAAGAGAAGAAGCCGCTTGTCACCGTTGCGTGTATACTCTTCGAGGTGTCGATCGAGGAATGCCCCGTTACGGTCGACTCGATTCGTAATTGTAACGGTTAGACGTGGCGCTGTTGATCGATACGCATGATCGATGCGTGGATCGAGCCTTGTTTGTATGGTGCGCGAGCTGCCGAAATTTTAACGGCTGATTCCTGAACAATATATATATAACACCTTATAAATCATAAGCATATATTTTATCATTTGTTAGTAACATTAATAGTATTAATCCGTAGTTATTTTCATACGTCATAATTATAAGTCCGCCATTTCATCCGTAGGCGCGCGAAGACGCGCGGTATTAGGTCATCACGCGCTAGCGAGCCCCACCACGACGCAGCGACGCGTCACGAGCCCCACCGTAACGCATGATTGCGTCATGCTCCCCACCACACGGTCCCCGAGCGAAGGAGGTCCATGCAGCCCCGGAGACCTTCACCCTCGATCGCGACCGAGTCGCGCCTACACCTCGCGATTCAATTCCAAGCTCTACTTTTTCTAGCGTTTCTATCCACAAGTATTACTATTTCTCGCGTTGCTATATCTTACTATTTCCAGTTCTTGTTCACACCTCGTTCATTATATCCTAATTACTCCAATAAGTCTGGTTTGTACTTTGTATCATTATATTATCAAGAATATATTTAGGTAGTGTTAATGTTAACTCAATGTCATTTATTCTACTCCTGTTCTACGCCAAGTGAAGTGCTTCGCGATTCGCCTGTTCAATAATATACCGATTCCCTCACTGTACGCCAGAGCCCACCAGGCAGTCTCGGTGCAGTCACGGAATCCTCGTGTTAGCATTTGAATCCTTTACTTGATCGTGCGTCTCTGAGCCCACCAGGTAGTCTCGGCACGGCAACGAAAGATTCTAGGCTTGTAATCCTGCATTCCGTTACTTCGTGATTGCCCAGTAACGTACGTCATGCCGCGCCGAGCTGGAAGAAAGTACCAGCTTAGACGTCTTACCCGCGAATACGAAACAGACACGCGTTACTATAGATTTAGCCTGTACATCGGAGTTCATCCAGTACCGATAATTATTCCCGAGACCGTGCCTCACGCCAAGATCAAGGTCATCGCCAAGCCGCCCCAGACGCAGCTGCAGCAGGTACGAGGGGAAGACGAAGGACGACCGAAGCCGATGCAGACGCCGACCTTGGTTGACAACCAAAGCCATAAATTGACGCCGATCATCCTGCCACCTGTCATCCACGACACGGACAGAATACCTGTGGAAGACCCGAGGGAGCGGCTCTACACCGAGGTTAACGAGCGCCACCATAAAAACCTATTGAGAGCAGCGAAGACAAGTGCCGGAAACCGCGACGCGAATCCCGAGTTAGACGACGGACATATGTGCCGCGTTAACCAAAAGCCGGCGAATTAATTAAACACGTCCTTATTCCGCGTTAGTTCCACGATCCCCTTCTAAACCCGCGTTCGCGAGCCGCGGGACGTGACAGATAAGACGCATATCGGTCAATAATCGTGAACGTAAAAACTTAAAGTAATTCTCACTTGTTAAACGATGTGGAAGATAATAAGTGCCAATAATTCTGTTTCCTAGAATAGCTGCCCACACATTGACTGAAAAACATCCTTGATTGAAATGTTGTATCATGGCGTGAGGGTTTCGGTAATTCCATATTCTAACATTTTGCCTGTTTTGCAAACCGTGATTAGAAAAACTGCTCTCATCCGTGAAAATAATATTTTTTAAAAAATTCTGATTTCGGTGCAACTTCCGAAGCATCAGTTGACAAAACACTTTTCGAACATCATAGTCAATATTTCGGAGTGCTTAAACACTTTGAATTCGAAAAGGTCGGAGACCTCCTTCACGAATTATACGACGCACTGTGTTGAAAATATAGACAGGAGACTGAGGCACGGAGTGGCTCAGGATCGGTAGGAAAGTGATATAGGCTGTAACCGTACAGGTTACATATTGATACACCCCATATATCGAACATCGATGTCGACCCCACCATAACGTTCCGTGACGTAACCCGCGAGTCCTGACGGAGAAAAGGACCGCGAGATATCGCGACACTTGTCGCGATGCGCACGCATCGATCCCCACTCGATACCGATCGAAGGAGCTCGATGCGTGCCGCAGATAGATCACTCTACATCTGGAAGCGGTTCTAGCCGCACGCGTCTCGCGAAGTGTCCCGTCGGCGAAACACGGTACGCGATCGAGGGGTCAAAACCGACCCGATAGAACAGGCAAACCGACTGTTCTATCCTCGACGCGTAAGCACCTCAAACCGAGGAGTCACAGGTGCAAACTGCGCTGTGGCATTGCCGACCGTTAAGACGCAGTTTGTGTTCTGTGGAATTATCACGGGTTATTTAAAATTCATAAATCTTTCGTCGTAATCGTGGTACCGAGTGGACACTTCGTCATCGTAACTTTCGTGGTTCTCGTTCGAAATGCCCATCACTGCTTCGGTAGGATTTGCATGGTCGTGATCATTCTGCCGCTATCAACAAGGAACACGTTCGGAGGCCACGTATCGTGCTGAAGAGCGTAGTCCTTGGTAGCGTGGCGTGACCTACGGCTTGGTGTGCGTCTCTATCCATACCACTCGTACGAGCATTCGGACGAATGTATGGACGGTCTGAAAAGTCCACAATCGTGCAGTGCGTCGTACGCATACGGATTGTTCGAACGAACTCACAATTTCCCTTCGGGTCGATTCGATACGACCGAACCTTGCACAATCCTTGTCATTCTGCCGCTACTTACACGGAGATTGCTCGGAGGCCACGTATCGTGCTGAAGAGTAAACTTCTTAGTTGCGTGGAGTGCCAGGGGTTTTTAGTGTGTGTCTCCACTTGGGCCATTTGTACGAGAATTCGGCCAAATACTTGGGTGGTCTGACGGGTTCGCCTTCGATCGGTTACGAGGTCGAAACGAGTCGTTCAACCGTCACTGCGTCAGGCACACGGGTCGGATTAGAGCGAGCGGACTGTGCACAATTCTTGTCATTCTGCCGCTACCGATACGGAGATTGCTCGGAGGCCACGTATCGTGCTGAAGAGTAAACTCCTCGGTCGCGTGGAGTGCCAGGGGTTTTTAGTGTGTGTCTCCAACCGGACTACTCGTACGCATTCGCGGGCGGGTGCACGGTTGGTTAGAAAGGTCACGAATTCGCATATCGCGAGGCGCGATACACGTTTAAATCGTTAAAATCATTCATTAAAAAAAAACCAGGTGTAGAGGCAAAGCGAGCGAACTGCGTGCGTCGTAACACGGCATACATTGCGTGTTTACGTGTTGCGAGAACTCGGTACGGATTACCGATACGCGGTATTCAGCGCGTCGTCATAGAGGAATTTCTTGCCCCGTACGTCGGGACAGATCACGAGTCGTCCTGTAAACAAATAGCTCTTCTCCGAGCATACCGGAGAGATTGCTCGTCAAAACAGAAATAGTTCTTCCAAGAATATACTGCCATTTTACCAGTAATTTGTCTACAAGCTTTATTTGTCTCGTCCAAACCTCGCCGCTTTCCAGTGCCTGGAGGCACGAATCCATCTCCTTCGCGAATTTACACGCGTAGGGAATTGGGGGTAGTAACCGGCCCCCGTGTCTTAATATAAATAACCCTTGAGTCGTCGGGACAGGGATAAATCAAATCAACGCAGTCGAAAGAGGAATGTACGTGCAAGTGTAACGATTTGTTCTTCCACACGCCAATGCACACGCGGTCTACCAGCTTCCCTATAATTATTAATACAATTCAATACTGATTCCCCACCCCCAAAACGTTGGTCTTGTAGAGACTAGAGAAAGTTGAAAAACTGCTGAACACGATTTATGGTATATGTGACTAGATAAAGCTATTTTTGAGAGAACTGTTTAGTTTCAGATCCTAGCATGATTTTAGTTCGAGTTAGTCACAGTCTCAATAGCTGCATACGGGTACCATAAATCGCGGAGTGCCGAAGGACCTTTGACGAGAGGGCAGCGGTCGTCTGCGACCGGAGGAGCTCCACGTGCGCAAGGTCTGAAGGACACCAGCATTATTTGGAAGAGATTTTTCCCTTCCACAAGGACAGAGAGGATTATATAAGTAGAGAGGACGATGAAAACCTAGTCAGTCGTTAGCTACCAGACCAGATGTCACTCTGTCAGTTGTCCGTTCTAAAAAAAATATCCTTACGACAAATATCACGGGTTCATTGAACAAGACATTAACCACAGTCTACTCGTTGGAATTTCCGTCGATCAGGAACTTCTCTTGCACGCCTCCCAATAGTGTAAGCCACACTTTATATATTTCGCGTGCTTTGGCATAGTTTCCAAATGCTTCATCTATTGCACGAAGTATTTGTCGCATATTCATATATTTTCGCACCATCATACTATATCACACATAAATGACCGCTATAACCAAAAGCTAGACATAAACTACCAAACGAATGTGGTATCAATCAAGGCGATGCAATCAAAATCGCGATAGTGGGGATTATCCGAACTGTTTATGTGGCCTTTAACGCTGTAGCGGCGTTTCCATTCTCGCCATGACTGTATTTATGTTAACAACTAGCATTTCAATTTGAAATCTTCAACTTCTACGAATAAAATTCATCTTACAACCGACAAAACTTCCGCATCAATTTCTGGCGAAACAGTCTAGTTTGGACCCATGGTTTCTTTGGCACTTTTTACTCTCATGATGTATAGAATACAATGTAATGAAAATTTGACCTTGAAATTCAAAGTCAAGGTCAATTTTGCGGCAACTGTTTTTTTACAGATCTTCATCGATACGAAGATGTAGAATACGCGTATGCTTGCCAAAACCAAACATTTCTTTAAACTCTGTACGAATGAAAGAGCTCATAAAGTTCATAAACTCTTGGAAAGAGTGCGGCGCCGGCTGGCTCTGCGGGTCATACGGGGTTACCGCACCCTCTCCACCGAGGCGGCGGGACTCCTCGTCGTGATTCCACCTTTCCATGTGGTGGCGACGGATCGGGCGAAGGTTACCAAAACGCCCGCTCCTTCCGCCGCCCGCCGGGGGTGGAACTCACGCGCGAGGAGGAGTTGGAGCTCGAGGACCAGAATCGCCAGGCCTGGACGGAAGCATTTCCGGAGTGGAGGGCGCTGTTGGCGCCCGCTGATTGTCCGGGCCCTCCTGCCCATATTTTATGTATGGTGCAGGAGGCGGGGAAGGTTGACCTTCCGCCTCACGCAGGTGCTCTCCGGCCATGGGTGCTTCGGAGAGTGCCTGCACAAGATGGGGCGGGAGCCGACTGAGCAGTGGCACCACTGCGGTGAAGACGTCGACACGGCGCGGCATACTCTGGAGGAGTGCCCTGCTTGGGCAGAGCCGCGCCGTGTCCTTAGAGCCGCGGTGGAAGGGTGGGACCTCTCGCTGGCTGCCGTGGTCGACCACATGGTCGGCAGTGAGGGGTCGTGGATTGCGGTGGCCTCCTTCTGCGAGGACGTTATGTTGCAGTAGGAGGACGCTGAGCGGGCGTGAACCGGGCTCGGCCAGGAGAGTCTAGGCGCGGGGACGACCTCCGCGTCGACGTGTGCCCCCACGAGGGAGGCGGCAAGGGAAGAGAGGGCGCGGCGGTCCCCCTCGCGCCAACTGGTGCCCCCGGTAGAGGGGAGCGGAGTGGAGTCGGCGCGGTGGGACTCCCCGCGCCATGATGTGTCCCCACCATTGGGGGCGGAGGATTTGGGCGCCCGGGGTGCGAGCTGACCCGGTAGCATAGCTCCCCCCGTGATAAGACGACACCCCCGGAAGTATTCACTATGTGGGGGTGGGGTGGGTGTCGGTCTGTCCCTCCCATAGGGGAGGGAGATCCGTGGGGGGTTTTGGGTAGGAAGGGTCGGGGCGTGCCGGATCGCGCCTCCGACGGCCTTTCCTTCCGGTGGCAGCGTTTTCTTGCCTCGGCCGGGGCTGGTTCCTTCGGGATACTGGCTCCGACCGGGGCACGAAGACTCCGGGAGCTGTGGGTGGACCGAGCTGGGGCTCGGGGAGCCCAATCCGAAGGCTCCAGGGATGAGGACACCGGGCGGGTGCCTCCGCCCAGGGTCTTGTAGCGTAGGCAATGGGGGAGGCTAACCCCCTTCCCCGGGGTACGATGTTAGCTGGGAGGTGTCCTGTTGAGTACTCGCGTGATCCAGGCACCTCCCCTTTAGCTTAGGTGGGCGTGAGATTTTAGTGGGTAGTCTGTCGGGATCTTCCCCAGAGATAGTCCCACATAACCCCGGCTCTCCCCAGGTAGGCGGGGTATGCGAAAAGCATTTCCTCACGATAAAAAAAAAGGTTGGTTTTAGTGTTTGGTTCTTAACATCGCCCTATTTATATAATCGCTAATAACGGGGCTCACCTTGTTTTTCGGCAACAAGGACTACACACACATATACACACATACCGCATTTGTTGTCCTCGAATGATTGCCATGATAACTTTCTCACACAGGTATTCCTAGATAATATTTTGCAACCAAACTCAGGATCGGAAATCTTGTGTCATTAGATTTCCACCAATCTAAAATATTAATTTGGCGTGATACGCCTTCTAAGAAATAGCTCCGTATTTCCCGATTTTTGCGTGTATCAAAATTACACGTTTCAATTTCCGGGTTGCCCAACGTCTTATCAAAAAAATCTAGGAATCCCGATTTTCTTCCATGTAATCAGTAATACAATGGAGATTTCGAAGTTATTGGAATTAATTAAGAAAAATTGTACTTGTAACATAAAAATAAAAAAAATATACCAGTTTTAGCTATTTTATTCTGAGAAACATTTTCATCAGAATTATTATTGCAATCGTTATGCAAAGCTGATACTTGTCTACTAAATTTTTCTCCAATTGGCAGTAACGGATCTTTAAATCGTGGATCTGACAACATAGCATATATATATATATGTAAAGAGAAAATATCCTCTTTAATTGAATTTGAGCGCGCGTTGGATGCTCAGCGCACGCTTCGGAGTGTGATTGACAGGTGGCGCATCAGTTGCGACTGGGCATGAAAGTGAGAGAGAGAGAGAGAGAGAGAGAGAGGAAAGTGGAGCACACGTGCAATCCATAATTATCCGTAATTAACTTACTATAAATTAAAATTAATAAGAAGTTAGATAAACTGAATAGAGAAGAGGTGAAAATTAACTTTTATTGCCGTTTCTCTGTTTTGCAGGTAAGACCGTTGTACAAACTGTAAATATAATGTAAATAGTATAAATAAAATAACTCTGTTTTTCAGTGAAACAATTATTGGTTGATTTCATAACCTGTTCAGGAAAAAAAATTTATAATAAACATTATATATATATAAATCATGTTACTTTACAATAGGTTCGAAACGTTCCTGCAAGTAAAATATTATATTTAATTTAATACAACTTCTTAAGATTTCCTTTTTTGCAATTTGAGATCAAAATAAATAATTGAATGAAAGCAAAGTTTTCTGTACTAGCACAGGGTTCTACTTTTAGTACATTAATTAAACCAAAGTATAAAGGATAGTATTGCGAAAGAGTTGGGTACAGCTCGTCGCCATAATCTCCGTCGCTTCTTTAATTGGTTCGAGTACACTTAATACAGACTCGAGGAAATTCCAGTCTGCCGTACTCAAATTTTGCGGCATATTTTCTTCAATCGATATTAATACCATATTTAATGCTGTCCGTAATTGATATAATCTTTTAAACATTGTGTACGTGGAATTCCATCAAAATTCTTCATAGCCGTTTTAATTGTTAATTGTAGACAGTGAGCAAAACACGGTATTCTGCACCAACTGTTGTAAAGAAGTCGGGGTTTTCTAAGTCTAAATTCCACTCACTTAGACAATTTAACAATATATTTTGTATGTTCTTATATGTGTGTTTCTCCTGAACATGTTGTAAGTTCAACATATAATGAACTAATTGAAAATCTTTTGTTATATAATGGACAGTTAAAGATATGTAACTTTGGATTGCTCTGAATGTTCATCTATCTGTTGTATATGCTAATATGTTACCTTCTGTGAATAATGATATATGCATTACATATAAAACATATAAACTATAAACTGTACGAAATATATAATGTTCATAAAGGAAAAAAATATATAATTCATATAAATATAATTTACCGTCTTGTATGTCCGCAAATATTTTACTTCTTAATTGCGACTTCAAATGTTTATACATATTTGGAATTATTTCCCGTGAGAATATCGTTCGACTAGGTATCTGACATCGCGGTTCCGCGATATGTAACAGTCGCCGAAATCCAAAATCGTTAACGATGCTACATATTTGGTTGTAGAGCCATTCCGATCATATAGGTTATTCCATTTGTTAATTCCTTAGATCTAACTGAATTTTTGTGTCTAAGTAGATAATATTTATTTCTCTATTACTACTATTACTTGGCCCTGCTTCTGTATTGTCTGTTGAAGTAATTATTCCACGATGCACAGTTTTTAAGTGACGCGTAAGACTGGATGTGCAACTGTATTTTATATTAAATTTCCTTCAACAAATATTACATCGTGCTCCGTCTGGATTGAATCTTTCAAAATCCTGCCAAACATTGCTCTTAATCTTCCGTCTCTGTTTCATAAGTTCCACATTATTGCTACTATCGTGTAATATCAAGGTATCAGTACTGCCCGAATTGTGTCTCTCGCTTATGATTCAATTTTTATAGTATTTTTCGTACACTACTTAATAAACTTTTATTCATAAACCATTTAACCAAACTGTTGAAACTGTAACAAAATTGTACTGCTATAGGCTGTAGCAAGTTACTAGAACCAGAATAAACTGAAGATTGAGTTCAAGGAATTATTGTCGTGAACTCGAGGACAACCAAAGTTAAATAAACGAACGCATAGTATACAACAATGTACTACTTTCAAACTCGGCGACGAAAGTTATAGTTTCGCTGCTCAGACCGTGCATCATATTCTAATCCCAATTTAATCTTACAGAGATTCTACGAACAATAATATGTATTTTAAGGAAATGTAGGAGGCAGACGTGTGTGTGTGTGTGCGCGCGTGTGTTTGTGCGCGCGAGCGCATACGAGAGCGTTGACGGCGTTGTGAGCGTTGTGAAGAACAACAAGCGGCAGCGCCCGCGAGAACGAGCGGCGAACTTTAGACTATTTACGGTGACGACCAAATTGTTTAACAAAATCTAGAATGTTCAATGGAGACCGATATAAAAGGACGCGTCCGTGCCTCGGTAACGGTTGCAAAAGAATGTATTGTTACGATACGATCCGATTAACGATTTTGTATATTTTTCTCGACGTGCGAAGTATTTCCGTGATTCTCTGTGATTGACATCGTGCATATTTCTAATAAAAAGTGGTTATTTACACATACTGCTCTTACAATTGGGGGCTCGTCCGATTTTTAGACAATGTTCAGAAAGTGCGCGGTAGATATTGACGGTACGCGAGACAAGGAATTAAACGCGGAATACGTAATTTATGGCTCACAACGAAATGGCGGAGAAAAATCTCCTGAATCTCACCACGGCACGTTTGAAAGAGATCCTACGAGAGAGAACTCTCTCCACCAGCGGAACGAAAAACGAGCTAGTCGCGAGACTGCTCTAATACGGTGGCGAGGAGGAAGACCTTTGCTACGGAGGCGGGGATTTGGAAGTCGATAATCCAAAATCGACCAGACTCCTGCCATCTCAGACCAGGCTACGGAGATGGAAATGATGAGGCGCCGAATCGAATTGCTGGAGAAGGAGGAGGAACTGGCCATCCGAGAAGCAGAGTTGACCAGACGGGAGCTAGAGGTAGCGCGTCTAGCACCAGGCTATTACAGACAGCAGCCGACAAGGACAGGGGTCACAGGTACGGCAGCTGAACCTCTCTGAATGACCGTCACGGCCATTGCGGATCTTCTGAATCATTTCGATGGTTCGGGAGGCGCCTTTGAAACTTGGGCGAAGCAGTTTCGACTCCTACGGGACGGCTACGAACTGCGACACGACGCGTGTCATATCCTCATCGTGTCGAGGCTCCGGGGAAAGGCGCTGGACTGGTACCATTCTCGACCTGAGCACATGGCAATGGAGACCGAGACCCTGCTGGAATGCATGAAGGCCATGTTCTATTGTCGGCCGAACAAGCTGATGGAGAGGCGACGGTTCGAAGAGAGAACGTGGCACCGAGGAGAAACCTTCGCCGATTATCTTCATCAGAAGGTAATCCAGGCGAATCATATCACCATAGACGGGGAGGAATTCATCGACTGCGTCATCGACGGGATACCGGACCTTAACCTACAGAACCAGGCATGCATCCAGAGGTTCAAAACGAACGCCGATCTACTGGACGCCTTCGGGAAGATCGAGCTCGGACCGAAGACAACCACCACGATCTTCAAGGGAGGAGAGCCGGCGTCAAGGTCCTGTTAGGTATGGAGACGTTCTCCACGTTCATTTCGATTAGAATTTCTAATCTCTTTTCTGAGAACGAAAAGCGTCCCAACAGGCCCCTTTTATTAACGAAAGATACTGTATGCCTTCTTTATATCAAAATCTCTAGACACTCCCTTCTAGCATCCGTTAATCAATGTTCTGATAGGAAATAGCCCGGATAACCTTCATTAACCCCTTTCAACGAAAATTTAACTGGGGCCTGCTTTTCATTAGAAGTGACAAAAAATGTGACTGTGACCCTACGCGACATTAAATCTTAAACAGAGTACCCCTTTCATTTTCAAGGTATATAAACCCGTTCATTTTCATCCTCTTCGGTTCAGTTGAGAAGCGGTTCAGTCGAGATTCAAACGCGGTTCAGTAATCGTGCAGTCACGTCGCGTCTATTCTAGTGAGATCGGGTTAAAGTCGCTTTCGAATCAAACCGTAACCTTATAGATTCCGTTAGTTTCGGTATATATTCTATTTGGCATTCAACAATCGCTCTCTAACCCCACATTGCCAGTGCGTCAACACCGTGCATCATAGGTAACAATTTCTCCAATTGTACACTTATTACATTCACTCGCGACACAAATAACAACATTTGTAATTATCTTAAATCAGAATATATTTGTCTTGTTTGTTAACTCGCGTAATCTACAACCCTTAATTATTGCCTAATATCCTAATCTAATAATTGAACGTTCCCACACGATACAATCTTACCGCTCGGATTGTATCAATTAAATTATATATAAGTTACGAGGCTTACTAATCTTAAATTCAAATCAACGAAGATTTCTCCAACCTAGTGGCTCCCCGATTTCGCATTGGGTTCTTCCGTATCCTAGCAGCTCCCTGGTTTGCATCAGGTGCGTCTGTGAGTTATCCACCTTCCTTTCAAATCGGGTTCGCCGCATGTCTCTCCTAGTGTTTTAGACTTCTGGGGGATTTCAGTATTGAAATCTTACCGGTCAGTCTAAGATAAATGCGATAGCTAACGATCGACGAAACTCTAGGTGATCAAGCGGGACGGGTTTGAATCACGTAAGAACTGTCGGTTGTAGTGTCAATAGACGAACTGATCGATCAGCAGGTCGCGTCGATCCTCCGCGTCCGTCCCCCCGCCGCACCCGCGAGGCTCGAGCTGCTCGATCCACCCGCGGCGTTCGCGGGGAGCGAGAGGCGCGGTGCGGGGACAGCAGCGTGCCGAGGCAGATCGATAGATCGATGTCGTTATTTATTTTTCGTGTTTCGTATGCATCGTGCATTGTTATAAAATTGTACGTTGTAAAACTTGTTATAATGAGATGAGGAACTATGTACAATAGAAGTATAATGAAATAAATCTCTAACACCTAGTGACTCCCCGATTTCGCATTGGGTGCGTTCACGAAGTTTCATCCTCTTAGTAGCTCCTCGGTTTCGCATCGGGTGCGTCTGCGTTTGACTCCAACTTCCCAGAGGTTCCCTGATTTCGCATCAGGTGCGTCCTCGACGTCAACTTTCCTAGCGGCTCCCCGATTTCGCATTGGGTGCGTGCGCGTACCTAACTAACAAATTGAAACCATATTCCTGGGGTAACAACCCCCTCGCCGGCCTCTCGCGTTGCTCGCAGCCCTGGCTCGTAACAGTCCAGAGGCGACACGGCGACAAATGCAGCGACGGCAACGAGGAGGTGCACCAACTGTGTCGACCGAGGACACCCCACTCCGAAATGCCCAGCGCAGGACAAAGGTCGTAAATGCTTTGATTCCAACGAATTTGGTCACATTTCGCGCGATTGTCCAATGAAAAAACAGAGCGCAAAGAACGTCCTCGCTGTCGCCGAATCGGCGGAAACGAAATTCCGGAAAGATGTCCGCGTAAACGGGTGCGCCGCGGTAGCCCTCCTTGATACGGGTAGCGACGTATCGCTTATTCGTGAAAAAGGAATACGTCGACATCGGAGCTCCCCCGCTAACGAACGAAGAAATGCGTCTCCGTGGAATAGGCTCCGAAGAATATCGAACTCTCGGGAAGTTCAACGCGGAGATCGTAATCGACGGTGAAATACATGAAGCTACGCTGCACGTCGTGGAAAACGCGGTGCTGTTAGGATACGATTTTATAAACGCAGGGGAATGGTCGGTAAAAGACGGTGCAATGGTGATAGCGAAACAACCTAACGCGCAGAGCATCGGGTCCGAAATTTTATGTGTGGGCTACGTACACGAGCACGACGCGATCGACCTCTCCCATATCAAAGACACAAAAACATGAACCGAAATAGAGACGGCCGTTCGCGAATACAAGCCCAACGGGAGCCGCGATGTCGGGGTAACGATGAAAATCATCGTCAAGGACGACGTACCGGTATACCAGCGACCGGGAAGACTATCCCCCTCCGAAAGGGAAGGGGTTAACCGGCAGATTAACGAATGGATACGCGACGGCATTGTGCAACCCTCTCTCTCGGAGTACGCGAGTCCGATCGTCTTGGTAAAGAAGAAAGACGGCACCGCCCGCCTATGCGTCGATTATAGGCAGCTGAACGCGAAAGTTGTCCGAGACCGATACCCCCTTCCACTAATTGAGGACCAATTAGATTTTTTACGCGATGCCGTCGTCTACAGCACGCTAGACTTGCGAAACGCCTTTTTCCACGTTGCAGTCGAACCAGGAAGTCGGAAGTATACGTCTTTCATAGAACCCGATGGGCAATATGAATTTTTAAAGGTACCATTCGGACTATGTAATTCGCCCGTGGTCTTCCAATGATTCGTGAACGTCGCGTTCGAGGACCTCATCGCGGAGAAGGTTGTCTTGTCTTACATCGACGATTACGAAAGCGCCACGCGACGATTAAAATCCGTCCTGAAACGAGCGTCGGAATGCGGGTTAGTTATAAATTGGTCGAAATGCGAACTTTTGAAGACACGGGTGGAGCACCTCGGGCACATAGTGGAAGGAGGTACGGTGTGCCCCTCGGAGAATAAAACGAAAGCGGTGGCTCGTTTCCCAACCCCGACGACCTGTAAGCAGCTGCAGAGCTTTCTTGGACTATCTGGATATTTTTGGAAATTTATCCAAGAATATTCCGCAATCACACGTCCACTAACGCAATTATTAAAGGCAAATGTACCCTTCCGTTTCGGAGCGGAAGAGCAAAAGGCGTTCCAGTCGCTCAAGGAAGCTCTGCTCAAAAAGCCAATTCTGCGAATCTACTGGCCCGAGCGGGAAACGGAGCTGCATACCGACGCGTCTATGCACGGCTACAGGGCGATACTTCTGCAGCGCGATAATGAAGACGGTGCGTTTCACCCCGTGTACTACGCGAGTGGAATGACAACGGCGGCGGAAAAACGATACCCGAGCTACGAGCTTGAAGTATTAGCGATAGTACGGGCCCTAAGAAAATTTAGAGTCGACTTGCTGGGCATTCCATTCAAAATAGTAACAGATTGTTGGGCATTCGCGTTGACCATGCGAAAGAAAGGCCTATGCGTTCGAGTGGCCCGCTGGGCGCTGCTGCTCGAAGAATTCGAATATGCGATCAAGCACCGACCCGGAAGCGCGATGAAACATGTTGACGCGCTCAGCCGCAACCCCACGTCTACCTGTCTTGCGATCGAAAGCGAGGACGGCGTCACGGCTCGCATTCGCAAAGCCCAGGAAAGCGACGACGGCGTGCGAAAAATTGTAAAAAGCGTTAACGAACGTGGGATCGACGGTACGTAGTGAAACGGGAGCTCTTACTACGCGAGATAGACGGTGAATTACGCATCGTAGTACCGAAGGGGATGCAAACGCAAAAAGAAAATTATATGAAGCGAAATAATAATAATATCACAAATGTTCAGTTTGTTTTGAAAAGCCAAAAGATGGTAGATAATACCAAGTATTTTGTTTCTTTTGTATTCTACATGCAAATATTGAATAAAAAATTATTTTTGTTAAAATGTCGTATGTGTGTTCAGTTTTGCTCCTAACTCTATATGTATATCTAAAAATATTTGTGTTTCTCTCTTTGTACATACTGTGGCGGCCGTTAACCTGTCAGCAAAAACAGCTGACAGTGAAGGCTAGGAAAGAAACCGAAAACATGTATTCGCGTAAGCAAACTCGCGGGGCCGCGAGGACACATCCACGCGCGAGCACGTAAACACATCACCCAACGGTCATTAAAGGTCAATGCATATCTCACAGGCTGGCGAGCCTGCCGCTTTTTCCCAGTTTATAAGCATTTTGGGGTCCGGGACAGCCACTTGAGAGGGTTCGCTGGTTCTTGATGTCTCGTGGCGTGGCAGTACGAAGACAGAATGAACATGCTGTATTTATTTAAAATTCTATCAACCAGAACTTTTCAGAGTTCCTCGTGGTAATAGATGGGGAATACCTTGTTAAGGAATTTAAACGTTATAACAAACAAAATAACAATTTATTACTACGCTAACGAAAAAGAAAGAATATCATCTGACAATCTATGCGGCGAAACAATTCGTCATTATTTAAGAAGCTGTTAACTAGAACATTTCAGAGTTCCTCGTGGTAGTAGGTGGAGAATACGTTGTTAAGAAATTTAATCGTTATAATAAACAAAATAACAATTTATTACTATGCTAACAAACCTATCCCCACCTCAGCCGCGCCTGTAGGCCCAATGTTTTGACGTCGAACGTCACACACTACATAGTACGTGTGACCACTGTAGCCAATATTTCGAATACAGCCGAAAATGTGTGTGAAACGAGGCCCGTCTCTTCCACTCTGAACCAATCGGCCGCGCATTCGTATCAATACAGTGTCACCACTTCGAACCCATACGAAATGGCGTCTTACCACCCCCTACAATCGCGTAGTAGTGGGCAGTAACAGTTTAATATTTTAGCCCACTGCTATAACCCACAGCTTACGTCGAATATCATGGAATTAATCACACTGGAATTTCTTGGTAAAAATAGTATCTATTGCTATGTTTTCCGAGTAGAAGGTGCAATATTATGATTTAGTATGAGGAAGTTCCTTCCGGCATGTGTTGACCGTGCGTTTTCCTTCGTGTTTTCGTCGGACGGTGGTCATAAAGTAATTAAAACTCGTCGTAGAAACTAATTTTTACGCTAGTCTAATTTTTAGAGTTGACCAACATCTGACTTTGCCCGTCATAAAATTGATGGGCTTGCACTAACCGAACGGTACAACACCTTCTACCTGCATCATCGGCCTGCGTACCATACCTAAGCAGGTCATTTTTCTTGTAAATAAAAACACATATTTCTAGAACAAGAATGGACAGGTTACCTGAAAGATGGCAACAAGTCCTTACAAATAATGGAAATTATATCATTGAATAATATTAAACATGTGTTTTTATAAATTGATTCAAATGTTTTCTTTAAAATACGGCAGAACTTTCCCTCCAATCTAATATTATTTTTATAACAGTTTCAAATACCCAATATTTGCAACTTTTGATGCTCCGCGAATTAAAAAACGGAATTTCAAACGGGAAGAATCGTAGAATACGACCATATTTTAAAAAATATTTTTACACTTTAATCGGTGGTAAAATTTGCAGAACAAAGATGTTTCCAATATATTTTCATTAAGAAATTACATTTGCGTATAACATGATAAATTATTTAAGAAGTATTTTATATGTATAATTTACGTATGATAAAATACATATAAGGATGTGCGATGCTGTTTCACGAAGTGCCAGGAACGTTTCCTCTTTCCATGGTGTTGTAAAGGAGAGATACGGATAGTTTACCTAAGGAGCTGTGGAGAATTTTCGACCCAGCGCATGTATATAAACGCGAGCGGACGCCCGCCACCTTCTTCTTGTGTGTAACTCCTCAAGTGAATACCTCTCTCAATAAAGAATAAATCGGTGTGGTTTCGGAACACGTGTAATTTCCTTCAATAGAAATTATTTTCCTTTCCTGCGGGAACCGATGGCTGCGGATAAAACGTTGGTGGACGCCGAGGCATAATAAACGTTATTCTAAACTTAACGGCTAACGTCTTATCTTTAAACGCACACGGGATCGTGCCGACGCAGAACGGTACTGGCGTGGAGCGCGAGGCGTTACGGAAACGATTGCGGAACGGTACGGACTGCAGGGGTTTGTAGGAACCGCCGCGGTTCAGCGAGGTGTAATAGTGAATCGGTATTTCCTCGTAACACGCTGAGCTCTCGGGGATGCGGTTGGCCTCGTAGCCGGACCGGTGGGACGCTCGGCTCGCCGCCCTCAGCCCGACCGCGGTGCGGGTTTGTATGCACTTGAAAGCGCCCGAAAAAACGCATCAGCCCGACACCGGCGCCGTCGCTCCTTCACGGAAGCACCCGAAGAACGTGCGTCGAACGCGGCTGCGGGTGACCGAGGACTAAGCGCGCGGAGCGCGAAGCTCGGTCGAGGGACGGTGAGCAAGACCGCGGGATTCAGGAATCAGTAATTCTGGTCGCGGTAAGGGAGAGAGCCGGAGGCGCGGTGCGTCGCAGTGCCTGTGCTCACTGCTCGCCCAACTAGCCGTCCTGGGACTGACTAGCGGGATCGGTTACACACGCACAAAAGCGCCCGAGAATGCCTGCTTGGCCAATACCAGCGTGTTCACGCTCACGCACGGAAGAACGCGAGAGTGCGCGCTTACCACGCGGCTGCGAGTAGTCCGGAGCTCGGAGAAGTACCACCGGGAGCAGCTTCAGACAAACTCCGCTGTTCGCTTTTTTTTTTAATTACAGGAGTTTTTAGGACAGAGAAGGGGAGGGTCTCTATCCGGCGAGCCGGAGGCTCGCCGGGTGAGACACTTCTAGGCCTATATGAGCCGCACCTGGAGGCCTTTGCCTCCTTATCGGCTAATAGAGTTGGATTGGAATTACCTATGGATGTAAATTCAGACAAACTCCGCTGTTCGCCTGTTTCGGCCGGGTCTATATAGGCGATCGCGGACCACAACAAGAGCCCTGTCGCGTCGCGAGGAGCTCGGCTGCTATTGGCGCTCGCTGATAGGAAATCCTGCACCCTTGACGCGCTTTCCCTAAACGCGGAGGCGGTGTCGTAAAGGTGATACAGCGGGATTTCCTACGGGCCCGCGGTGCATGACGTGGCCGGCTGGCGCCTTCGGGTCCCTTCGGAAAACCCGAGGTTTATGGTACCCGCACGAGCTGTTGAGGACGGAGGTAAAAATCTAATGGCCAATACGTGCCATAACAAAAACTTCCAAGACGAGTACTGGCTTTCTCAAAAACAGCTGTGGGGCAACGGGTTGCATAAACTCGCTCGACCATTTGCACGCCAAATGTTGGTGATTGTAAGTGCCGATGGTCGCTACATACTTAATTTTGGATCATCTTCCACTCGAGATTTTAGGCTGTCATTATCAAATTGAACTGGTCGTCCACTTCGAAGCCTGTCAGAGAAATCATAATCACCAGCAGCAAACCTCCTGAACCAACGTTGATACTTGTTGACCTTCAATACATCCCCATAAACATTGCAAATTTTCTTTGTTATTACCGTTGCATTAAATCCCGCATGAGAATGAAAACGTATCCAATGACGAATATGATTCTCG
This sequence comes from Halictus rubicundus, assembly GCF_050948215.1. Lineage (NCBI taxonomy): Eukaryota > Metazoa > Arthropoda > Insecta > Hymenoptera > Halictidae > Halictus > Halictus rubicundus. The sequence continues at coordinate 68,651 of NC_135156.1, read as the reverse complement.
GAAGGTACGGACGCCGCCATTTTATTACAGGGTTGTAAAAAAAATTATACTTATTAGAATATTTTGAACACAAGCTGCTTTACCGAAAACTGTAAAAGCATACGTGTTTCCTCTTCAACGATTGGTACAGAACTAAAGGCAAAACAAATTCCTTGCAAATAATTGATAGCTTATGGGTACCCTTAGTATATTAAAAATCAATTATAATTTAAATTTTGTATACATGATGAGCCGCTTGCATTAGTCGGACTACTTAAAGGTGTCAAACTACACAAATTTGTCGGTCTGGGATCGAAACTCCAATTGTAACGGGCTATCCGACAATATTGCCCGACTTCGTCCGATACATTAGACAGCCCGCACAATCCTAGCTGCTAGTCTGTGTTTTAGGATATACAGGGTGAGTCACCCAACGTTAGCACCTCAAATATCTTTGTTGTTTCTAAAGATACGTAAAATATGGTAAGGACAAAGTTGAATGGTACAATGGGGCTGACACGATGCAAAAAAAATTTTGTTTTTATGTCATTTTTTTGAGATATCAAGGTCACCTTGACTTTTTTAAATTGAACCACTCTTTTTTAAACACCTACAATGATAGTCCCTTTCATTAGGAATTCATTGACTATAATTAGTCCAAGGTCATTCAAGGTCAAGGACAGAAAAAACGTATAAAACTAAAATATGGAAGCAGAATACGTTTATCACGGTTGAGACTTGTAGGAAATAGTAAACATACTATGGTCGTAGTTAAAGTAAACATACTAAGGTCCTTCAATGTTATTTAGCATTCTTATTTACTAACAGTATGTTTCCAAACGCGATTCCGCAATGTTATATTCGATGACTGAAAAGTATGATATGATCACGATTTACTGTGAATGTAGAAAAAATGCAGTGCAGGCCCGACTACTTTATGAAGAAAGGTACCCCTGAGCGAAACACTCCTTCTAGACATACTTTCACTAATACGTACAGGTTGTTTCGAAGTACTGGAAGTGTACATGCAAGACAGTACAAACGGAAGAATCCCACGACTAATGAAGACAATGAAATTAATATTTTAGCAGCTATAGCTGTCAATCCTCACGTGAGTACGAGAAAAATTGCAAAATATGGAAGCAGAATACCTGTATTTTATAAATGTTCGAAATGATGGCCGTCTGTGTCGATAAATTGTTGTAAACGAGCTCTGAAGGAATGTTGAACTCTGATAAGTGTATCCGACGTGATATTCGTACATGCTGTGATGATACGCTGACGCATATCTTTAACTGTTTGATGCGGAGTATAGCCAAGTGCTGAGTCAGAAGGACTCAGAAAAGGTGCAGTAGGGAAAGAAAAGTGAAATATGTAAGGAAGGAGGATAGTGTGAAGAACGAGAGAGTATATAATGAAAACAAAGGATATATTCACGAACGGTAACAGTAACGGTACAGGAGTGAACGCGAAGCCCGCAGACACTTGTATTAGACGGCGATCAGTCGATCGTAAAGACAATAAATCAGCGCTATGCAAGGATCAGTCGATCACGAGCAGGAGTCAAAAGAGACCCGTTTCGGAAGCGCAGGTCTACTTATACTAACGCGGGCCGTTGGTTTCGGCAGGATGAGGAGTGGGATTTTCGAAATAGACAAGGATGAGGCAGAGCAGCCCGTTCGTTAGGACGTCCTAACGGCGTCCCAACGGTCGGGGCTGCGATGGGAACAAAGGGTAGAGGCAGTGGATTTCGGAGTTTGGAAAACAACCAACGGCCCGCGCGGCGCGTGCATGAGAATCGCACGAGAGCCAGTGTTTACAAATTCGAACAGCTGACTGTTGTCGCGCGAGGAAGACGGTGTTTACCGGCGACGGGCAAAAACGCCGATGCGTGATCGCTCATGCACGACGCCGGTGTCGGTGGCAATAATACCCGGATTAAACGGTTAATTCGGGGAATCGAATTATAATGAAGACGGCGACGAGAAATCCGCCGATGCAGATTTTAAACATTCCGCCCGCCTTCGGCTATCGCCGAATGTGGACAGATCGCGGACGCGGGGGAATGTCGACGGACGGCGCGGCGCGACGGCAGGTTATGCCTGGTTCTCTCCGGTCTGGAGAAGTCGGACTATTTTTGTTACCGGCCGGGTGAACGAAGTGGTGGCTGTTCTAACGGTGATGACCCGGACATGGCCGTCGGCTCCAGGGTGGACGTCGGTGATGCGTGCGAGCGGCCACTTCGTGGGGGGGGTGGCTTCGGACTTCACCAGCACGAGGTCCCCGACGCCCAGGGATGGCTGGGTGGTTGTCCACTTCCTTCGCGTTTGAATTTGGTGCAGGTATTCTGCGGACCACCGTCGCCAAAAATGTTCCACCCGCTGTTGGAGTTGTTGCCACCGGGAGAGCCGCGAGGTAGGGACGTCGTGCAGCGTGGGCTCCGGGGTGGCCAGGAGGGGGCCTCCGACGAGGAAGTGTCCCGGCGTCAGGGGGGTCAGGTCCTCTGGGTCGTCCGTCAGTGCCTGAAGTGGACGCGAATTCAGGCACGCCTCCACCTGGCAGAGGAACGTCGCCAGCTCCTCGTACGTGTGAGCGTTGTCGCCGACGACGCGACGGAGATGGTGCTTCACGGAGCGGACGGCTGCCTCCCATAGCCCGCCGAAGTGAGGTGCTCCTGGTGGAATGAATTTCCACCGCACTCCCTCCTTGGACAGCTGTCCGGCGATGGCAGCTGCTTCCTTGGACGATGCCCGGAACATGCGGCGCAGTTCCTGGTCAGCCCCCACGAAATTTGTGCCGCAGTCGCTCGTTACAGAGGCGCATGGTCCCCGTCGGCCAGTGAATCGCCGGAATGCTGCGAGAAAGGCGGCCGTGGTGTAGTCCGACACAGCTTCGAGATGGACTGCCCGGGAGCTGTAACAAACGAAAATGGCCACATACCCCTTGATAGATTTGTGGCCACGTCCTGGCGCCGTTTTTAATTTGAACGGGCCGGCGTAATCCACGCCTGCGTGGGTGAATGGGCGCGATGGCGTGACCCGGTGGAGTGGTAGGTCGCCCATTAATTGGCTGGCGGTTGCCGCCCGCCATCGGAGACATCTGATGCAGCGGGAGACGCATTTCTTCACGTTTTGGCGTCCTTGTGGTATCCAAAATCGTTGGCGGACGGATGCCAGGGTCAACTGCACACCCCCATGCAGTGTCCGTCGGTGGTGCTGCTCGACGATCATCTCGGTCAACTTTGATCCTGATGGCAGAATGATGGGGTGCTGCTCGTCATAGGAGAGCAGGGAGTTTTTTAATCTCCCTCCCACCCGTAGAATGCCCTGGTTGTCGAGGAACGGGGTCGTCGCTCGGAGGGCACTGGACGGTCGAAGAGGTTGTCCATTGTTGAGAGCAGAGAGCTCTCGTTCGAAGGTCGATCCCTGCACAATCTTGATCCAGAGCGCCTCCGCTTGGCTCACCTCCTGTGGATGCAGGATCGGGAAGACGTCTCCTGGTGACGGAGCTGGTCGACGTCTCGTCCAACGCAGACACCAGGCAGTGACCCTCAAAAGTCGGGTCAGCGATGAGTAACGATGCAGCAGGGACTCGTGCTCCGTGTCGGCTATCCGGGTGTGGAAGCTGGTCGTCGTCGGGGCCCGCTCCTCCTCGGTGGTGTCGAGCGTGGGCGAGGTCGTGTCCCACGTCGTGGGATGTTCGGTGAGCCACGCGGGTCCGTGCCACCATAGGGGGTGACTCGCGAGCTGGCTGGCGGGAATGCCTCGCGAGGCACAGTCGGCAGGGTTGTCCTGGCTGCCGACGTGGTGTAGGCGGACGTCCGGTACAGTTCGGTGGAATTCAGCCACCCTGTTGGCGACAAAAGTGCGCCACCGCGTCGGTTCACCGTGTAGCCATGCGAGGGTGACGGTGGAGTCTGACCAGAGGTGACTCGTGTCGAACTGCAGTCCCATCTCGCGGCGTAGGTGGGATAGCAGTCGGGCCCCCAGTACTGCAGCGCACAGCTCGAGCCGTGGGAGAGACAGGCTCTGGAGCGGCGCTGTCTTTGTTTTTGCTGCAACCAGAGTGACCTGTGTCCGGTGTGGGTTGCTGGTCCGGATGTAGGCGGCTGCAGCGTAGGCTCGTTCGGAGGCGTCCACGAAGACGTGGAGTTGCTGAGTGGTCGTAGCTGGCTCCGTGCCCAGCCATCGTGGGAGCCTCAGCGACGTTAGGTTGGCCGCGTCGGCGGAAAGTTTCCTCCACGTTTCAGCTGCGGTCGATGGAAGCTGCTCGTCCCAGTCGAGGCGGTGCTGCCACAGCTGCTGAAGGAATATTTTCCCTCGGATGGTCGCGGGTGCCAGCCATCCGAGGGGGTCGAACAATTTTGCCACCTGGGACAACACATACCGCTTCGATAGTGTCGGAAGTGGAGACGTCGGAGGGCCCTGGAAACTGAAGGTCAGAGTGTCAGACTGTGTGTGCCACTTCAGCCCCAAGGCACTGCATCCCAGCTCTGGCTGCCAAGGTAACGTGGAGGACAGGGCAAGGTCCTCGTCGGGCAGGTGCGAGGTCAGGGCGGTGCTGTTGGCGCTCCACTTTTTTAGCGTGAAGCCGCCCGCCCTGCAGATTCCGACGAGTTCCTCCTGGGTTTGTCGGGCCTCGTCCTCGCTATCGGCTCCGGACAGGATGTCGTCCACGTAGGTGGCTTCCCTCAGGATGGCGGCACCTCGTGGGAATTGCTCCTCTTCGTCGTCCGCAAGCTGCAGCAGGGTGCGGATGGCCAGAAAAGGGGCGCAGGTCAGTCCGTATGTGACGGTGGTGAGGTGGAACACCTGGATCCTCTGGTCCGGGTTGTCCCTCCAGAGCACTCGCTGGTAGTCCCGGTCGTCGGGATGCACCTGGATTTGGCGGTACATTTTTTCCACGTCCGTAAGGAAAGCGAACTTGTGTCGCCTCCACCTCAGTAAGATGTCCATGAGGTTGCGCTGTAACTTGGGACCAGCGGAGAGGAGGTCATTCAACGAGCGGCCGGTCGAAGATGGTCGGGACCCGTTGAAGACCACCCTCAATTTTGCGGAGGCGCCCGTGCCCTTCATTACTCCGTGATGAGGCAGGTAAAAGTGCGGCGCTTGGGGACACTCGAGTTCCCTGGCGACCTCCTGCATGTGGCCGAGCTGCAGGTACTCTCTCATGAAGTTGTGATAGTGGTCACGGAGGGTCGTACTGGTCTGGAGGCGTCGTTCGGTGGACAGCAGGATGCGTCGGGCAACGCTGTGCGTCTCCCCTAATCCGTGGACTGCGTCCTTGAAACAGAGGCGAACCACGTACCGTCCGTCCGACTGCCGGTAGTGGGTCTGACGAAACCCCTCGTCGCAGGCCTCTTCTTCTGCGTTCCAGTGCCTGGTGGTCGTTGGAACTTCCTCCTGTTCCCAGAAGCGACGCACCAGAGCGGCCAGATCGTCCGTGGTGGTCGTGTGAGTGGAGACGATTCGGGAGGGTGATCCTCCTCTCGCAGTCGGCCCTGAAAGAATCCACCCGAAGATGGTTTCTTGAGCGACTGGAGCGTGTTGTCCACCGCGACGTATCCCTTCCAGAAGAATCTGGGGATACACATCCGCTCCGAGCAGGAGCTCGATCGGTGTCGCCGAGGTTGCCCTGGGGTCTGCGAGCGGCAGGCCGTTGATGTGGGGCCAGCGCGGAGTGTGGGTGGCACCAGAGGGCTTGTAGGCCGTCAGCCTGGGCAGCACCAGTGCCTCCACCGTGCATGACCGTCCGAGTCCGGGAACGGTTGACGTCAGGGTCAGTCTGACCTTTCCTCGGGAGGTTGCTGTGGCCTTTCCTCCGGCGCCGAGGACCAGGCGCGAACACGACGTCCGAGGAAGTCGCATCGTCTGGGCCAGTGCTTCGCTGATGAGCGACACCTCAGAGCAGGGGTCAATCAGTGCGCGAGCTGTGACCATCCGGCGTCCTGCAGTCGCTGTGACCAGGGCGGTGGCGAGCAAGACAGGAACTGAGTCCGAGGTGGAGTTGAGCCTCTTCGTGGTGTGCAGCGTTGCGACCGTCGATGCGTTGCTGGATCCGTCGGACGCCTCGTGCAGCATCGTGTGGTGTGGTTGGGCACACCGTTGGCACCGCTTTGCCGACGGACAGTTCCCGACGGTGTGCGGACCGAGGCAGTTTTTACACCAGCGGCGACTCGTGACCATTTGGAGACGGGCTGCAGGGGTCAAGGATCGGAACGCGCTGCACAAACACAGAATGTGGTCTCCTTGGCACAGGTTGCACCGAGGCCTCGATGCGGCGTCCGTGGCGGTGTGTAGCGCCTTGACCTTCGTGGGCGGCGGTTTTGATGGTGCGGGAGTGCGAGTCCCCTGACGGAACTCGAAAGCCTCGAGAGTTCTCGTCGTCGTCTCGAGAAATTCGAGGAGTTCCGAGAAGGCGGGGAGATTCACGCTGTTTCCCAGGGACTTTTCCCACTCCTTCAAGGTGTGTCTGTCCAGTCGACGGATGGTATGGTGGACGATCCAGTGGGATTCGTCGGTGACTGGTACCCCGAGGCTGTTCAGGACCGCCGTCGCGTTGCACGTGGAGTTCAAGAGGCCCTTGAGCTCCGTTGCACTGTGATTGACACATGGCTTGATGTTGTACAATGCGTCGAACTGCGCGGCAACCAGAAGTCGTCGATTCTGGTAGCGGTGCTCTAGCAGTTTCCAGGCCTGGTCAAAGTTGGCGGCAGTGACGGGAATCCGTTGAATCAGCTGCGCTGCTTCCCCGGTGAGGCTCGCCGACAGGTAGTGGAAGCGCTCTGCATCCGTCCAGGCCTCGTCGTCGATGACCAAGGACATGAAGAGGTCCCGGAATCGCGTCCAGTCAGTAAATTGACCGGAGAACGTGGGCAGTGTGATCCGTGGCAGTGACGATCGAGGTCTGGGCCCTGGCGTGGGTGGATGTCCTGCAGTTGAGGGTGCCTGACTCTGCTCGACGTCTTCGAGCATCGTGGACAGAATTCCCTTCTGATTGCAGTACACATCCTGCGTTTGGTCGAAGAAGTCCTCGGTGAAGTAGTCCACCTGACGGTTCTCCTCAGTAGTGGAGGCGATGATTTGAGCGTCGCGGTCTTGAAACTGCGCCCAGGCCTGGTCCAAACAAGACAGTTTGGCCAAAATCGTCCCCTTGTTGATATTCGCTTTGCCCTGCTTCCGGAGATTGTCCACGGTTCGTGCGATGCGCCCGAACAGAATGTGTTGATGGGCGATAAGCGAGTCCATGACGAGTAGAAAGGAGAAGAAGAGAAAGGAAAAGTATACAAGAAAAGAGATGGAGAAGTGCGCGTGGATGGAAAAGTGGAAAGGTATCCGGCTCGAAGGACCAAATGATGCGGAGTATAGCCAAGTGCTGAGTCAGAAGGACTCAGAAAAGGTGCAGTAGGGAAAGAAAAGTGAAATATGTAAGGAAGGAGGATAGTGTGAAGAACGAGAGAGTATATAATGAAAACAAAGGATATATTCACGAACGGTAACAGTAACGGTACAGGAGTGAACGCGAAGCCCGCAGACACTTGTATTAGACGGCGATCAGTCGATCGTAAAGACAATAAATCAGCGCTATGCAAGGATCAGTCGATCACGAGCAGGAGTCAAAAGAGACCCGTTTCGGAAGCGCAGGTCTACTTATACTAACGCGGGCCGTTGGTTTCGGCAGGATGAGGAGTGGGATTTTCGAAATAGACAAGGATGAGGCAGAGCAGCCCGTTCGTTAGGACGTCCTAACGGCATCCCAACGGTCGGGGCTGCGATGGGAACAAAGGGTAGAGGCAGTGGATTTCGGAGTTTGGAAAACAACCAACGGCCCGCGCGGCGCGTGCATGAGAATCGCACGAGAGCCAGTGTTTACAAATTCGAACAGCTGACTGTTGTCGCGCGAGGAAGACGGTGTTTACCGGCGACGGGCAAAAACGCCGATGCGTGATCGCTCATGCACGACGCCGGTGTCGGTGGCAATAATACCCGGATTAAACGGTTAATTCGGGGAATCGAATTATAATGAAGACGGCGACGAGAAATCCGCCGATGCAGATTTTAAACACTGTTGTTGGAGCATCCGTGTACACGGTCTCTTTTAGCAGACCCCATAAAAAGAAATCCAGTGGATTTAAATCAGGCGAACGTGCTGGCCATGAAACTGTTCCGCCTCGTCCAATCCATCGGTTTGGATATCGAGAATCCAACGTTTCTCTTGCTACTCGTGCATAATGAGCAGGACAACCATCATGTTGGTACCACATATCGTAGCGATTTTGTAAAGGGACATCTTCTAACAAACTTGGCAGATCTTCTTGCAAAAATTGAGCGTATTTCTGTCCCGTCATCATTCCGTTAACGAAATATGGTCCAATTACTTTGTCGTTCAAAATACCACACCACACGTTTACGCTGCATTGTCTTTGATGATCAATTTCTCGCAGCCAGTGCGGATTATCCACAGACTAGTAATGGGCGTTCCGTAGATTAATTGAGCCATGATTAGTAAATGTTGCTTCGTCCGTAAACAAGACATTAGAAAAAAATGAATGATTTTGAAGCAATCCCCATTGACAAAAGTTAATTCTATTTTGAAAATCATTCCCGTGCAATTCTTGATGGAGCCATATGTGGAACGGATGAAATTTATGTCGTTACTTTGACTTATGCCTGCTTTCCGGGCAATTTTTCTCGTACTCACGTGAGGATTGACAGCTATAGCTGCTAAAATATTAATTTCATTGTCTTCATTAGTCGTGGGATTCTTCCGTTTGTACTGTCTTGCATGTACACTTCCAGTACTTCGAAACAACCTGTACGTATTAGTGAAAGTATGTCTAGAAGGAGTGTTTCGCTCGGGGTACCTTTCTTCATAAAGTAGTCGGGCCTGCACTGCATTTTTTCTACATTCACAGTAAATCGTGATCATATCATACTTTTCAGTCATCGAATATAACATTGCGGAATCGCGTTTGGAAACATACTGTTAGTAAATAAGAATGCTAAATAACATTGAAGGACCTTAGTATGTTTACTTTAACTACGACCATAGTATGTTTACTATTTCCTACAAGTCTCAACCGTGATAAACGTATTCTGCTTCCATATTTTAGTTTTATACGTTTTTTCTGTCCTTGACCTTGAATGACCTTGGACTAATTATAGTCAATGAATTCCTAATGAAAGGGACTATCATTGTAGGTGTTTAAAAAAGAGTGGTTCAATTTAAAAAAGTCAAGGTGACCTTGATATCTCAAAAAAATGACATAAAAACAAAATTTTTTTTGCATCGTGTCAGCCCCATTGTACCATTCAACTTTGTCCTTACCATATTTTACGTATCTTTAGAAACAACAAAGATATTTGAGGTGCTAACGTTGGGTGACTCACCCTGTATATAGTCTATTGCTTGCTCTTAGGCATTTACGTTCGAATATTCTAATATTCTCCATTGTGGTGTGATTGGTGTTCCACCAGATGGGGACTGCGTATGTGATTATGGGTCTTATTAAGAACATGTATAGGATTGTTTTGGCTTTATGGGTGTGGTGTTTGTTATAAAATAGCCTACTATTCGCTTTGAAGACTGTGCCTGCTTTGTTGAGCTGGATGTTTACGTGGAAGTTACCTCTAAGGAGGTAATCGATGTGTAGACCGAGGTACTTGATTGTTTTCTTATGTATTATTGGATTCTTAAGAGTGGTGCCCGGAATTGTGGTCTGTATTTGGAACTTGTTTTGATGTTGGAGGAGAGGTAATGCAGTGGGTTATGGAACAGAATCGTCTCACATTTAGTTGGGTTTAATATTCATTTTTTTGCGGATCAGCCACCCGATGTCGACCTTCCTAGAGGGCAGCTCGGCTAGGCGAGCCCCAGCTCGCAATACCCTGCTGCCCCCAGCGATTGCCTACCTCGCTTAGGGGAAAGGGAACCTCTAGGTCCCCGCCCCGGTCGAGGGAGGAAGTCACCACTCGCTTTAAGAGGTGACCGGAGGCGTGTACCGGCACGCCCCGACCTCTCCACCCCACTCACCGTAGACGCAGCGGAGACGGGCGGCCAGCCAGCCGAATTAATAGGAGGAGCAATTGTGGGCTCCCCCCGCGCGCACGTCTGGTCCAACCCCGGGGGGGGGGGGGGGTGTAGTTCATGGCACCCCCCTACCCCATGGCGGCTGTGGGGGATTAGTTCCGCCTACCGCCGCCATCTCTGCGTCCGCCCCATAGTGGGGCCCGACGAGCCCTTTTCTTTCTATTAATTTCTTTATATACTTGATCTCAAACACAGAGTATTCCCTATTACACTTATTCGCTGAGTCTTCCGCGACTTAGTACACTAATTTTCGGCTTAACACAATCCTTATAAACTAAACAAAATTTTTCCGCTTTTATCCACTTACTTGCTATCGCACTTATCCTAATTCACTCTCTCTCTCTCTTCTCTATAAATATATTATTACGCTTAATTACTAAATATTTACTAGTTCCCCTCCTATATTTCCTTTTTGGCCAATAGAAGAAAGAAAAAGTTACTGTTAATTCTCCTGGGCTGAGATCCAACCCCACTTCCAGGTAAAAGGAAAAAATACACTAAGGCAAAAAGAACAAGAAAAATTTCTTATTATTTCCCCTTTGTGTCCCTAGCACCTTATCCTACCCTCTAGATTAGTTTCCTACTCTGGTTTGACCTTCTTATCTCTATCCGATACCGATATCGCGTTTGTTCGACCAGTTTTCCGCTCGAAACCTTCGCTACTACCCCCCTCGGGAGTTCCCTATCGCTTATACGCGTTTTCGCTAACTTTTGTTCTAAACGCGCTTTCTCAAATATTTCGCTCCCTTATTGTTCCAGCCCTCGGATCCGCTCGTGGCTCGCTATCGCTCGCCCGATCGCTATCTGCCTACTCGGTGTCAAGCTCTCAGAAATTATATACTTTTATTTTGCCTCCCCTAAGGGTTACAATTCCTTTTCCCTTACACCACCTCCTTCTATCGCCGACCTTCCATCTTCGCTTACCCTAACTTATACCTTATCTATCTTAATCTAACTTAACCTCACTTATACTTATACTTAGCTTAAACTAGACTTATATACTATATAGCTAGAAAAGAGAGTTTATTTACAATAGACCTTATGTTTATATCTTAACCTAGCTTATACATAACTTATCTATGCTTATGAACTATGTAGAGCTATGTAGAGAGACAGAGAGAGAATTGTATATACAAAAGACCTTATATTGCTAATCTTATATTTACCCCCCTACCCTTTGGACCTCCCCTTCCGTTCGCTCATCTCCCACTCCTCTCTTTTCCTTTCTCCCCTCTCTCCACACTTCCACTCTTCTCATCCATTCCTCACCTCCTCCCTCATCTTCCAACACCTCCCACATTCTCTCCTGCCACCCTTTTTCCTCATCCAATCTCATGCATACTTCCCACACATGCTCCCACGTCTCATTCTCCCATCCGCACACTCTGCACGCTTTCTGCTCCTCATTCATCCAGTACCACTCTCCTCTCATCTCGCATCCTAACCTAAATCTCGCCACTCTTTTCCATCTACTTTCCCCCCATCCTTTCTTAAGGTACCCGGCAGTCCCTCCCCTTTCACCATCCCATACCACTTGTTTGACTTTGACTCGTCTATCTTACCCCTTCTTTCCTTTGTTTGTCTTTCCTTTTCCTTTTTAATTATTTCCTCGCTCATTTTCTCCCTTCTTTCCTCAATCATTTCATTTATTATCTCACCCGACCATCCCCTCTCCTTAAAGAACTCCCACCTCTCCTTTTCCCACCCATCTCTTACCCCTCCCACCCTATCCCTTATTCTTATTTCTTCCCAACATAATCGTGCCCGTTTTCCCCCTTTCCCTTCCGCTAATTTTTTCTCGTATCCCCATGCCCTCAGTCCTGCCTTTCCCCTCAATAATTCCCTTTGCATTTCCTCCCTCACCATGTATCCTGGCGTTGTCCTTTCCACTCCCAGGACCCACCTTAAATATCTCTCCTGCAGCCTTTCCATGCCTTCCCTCTCTTTCCATCCCCAGATTTCCACCCCATAACTTATTACCGACCATACCAATTTGTCAAAAAGCCATACTCTCCTACCCCAATCTTTGCCAAACCTCCTTTTTCCTATCCCCCACACCTTCCCCATTATTGCTGTTCCTTTCCTCACTCTTTCCTCCACTTGCGCTTCCTGCCCACCATTCCTTGCTATCACGTATCCCAGGTACTTGTACTCCCTTACTTCCTCATTTTCCCTGTCCTTCCACCTCCACTTCATCTTTTTCCATCTCCCCCCGCCCTTCCTACATCTCATTATTTTAGATTTCTCCGCGTTTAACTGCAGCTTTTTCTCATCCAGGTACCTCTCCATCTTCCCCATCATCCCTCTCATCCCCTCCTCATCCTCCGCCAGCATCGCTATGTCATCAGCGTATGCTAGCGTATAAATTTTCTTCCCTCCTACTTTTACCCCCCCCCATCCACCCCACTCCAACTCTTCATCTACATCTGCCATTAGTAATGTAAATAGTAGTGGGCTTGGTGGGCACCCTTGCCTCACTCCCCTTACCGTCCAGAAGCAATTACTTTCTTCCTGCCCCACTCTAACTTTACTTTTCGTCTCCTTCATCAGCTCCTCGCACCTCTCCACTAGCCCCTCCCTTACCCCCCTCCTCCTCATTGCCCTCATTAGCACTTCCCTGTCTACCGAGTCAAAGGCCGCTTTTAAATCTATGAACATAATAATCAACTTTTTTGTTTTCTTTCTAACCTGTCTATTTATCAAATAATTTAACACATACACATTGTCTATACACCCCATCCCCTTCCTAAAACCTGCCTGACTGTCTGGTAGTAACCCTTTTCTCTCTATCTCCTCTCTCATCCTCTCCGCCAATACCGCCGCGTATATTTTATACGCTGTCTGTGTGAGCGTTATACCTCTATAGTTCTCCACCTTACTATTGTCTCCCTTTTTGGCTATTGGCACCACTATCCCTTCCTTCCAGTCTTCCGGCCATCCCTCCCCCCTCCAAACCTTGTCACAGACTCTCCATAACCATTCTTCCATCTCATTCCCTCCATATTTCCATACTTCATTCGGTATACCGTCCCCCCCGGCAGCTTTCCCTTCCTTCAAACCCCTAATCACCCTGCTGACCTCCGACTTATCTAGCTTCCTCTCCCCATCCCTCTCACTTCTACCCACCCCTTCCTTTCCTTCCCACCTATCTACTCCTCCTAATACTTTTTTAAAATATTCGTCCCACAGTTTCATCTTTATCCTTTCGTCTATCCTCGCTCCCCCCTTCCTTTCCATATTCACCACTTTCCATATCTGACTCTCATTTTTTAGTCCTTCCACCATCCTTTCCCATTTCTCTCTCTCTACCTTCTTCTTCTCTTCGCATAACTCCTTATATCTTCTCTTCTCTTCCTTAAATTTCTTACCCTCCCCTCCCTTCTTCCTCCATCCCCTTAGTTCCTCTCTCACTTTCCTTTTCCCTTCCCTACACTCCTCGTCCCACCATCCGCCCCTCCTTTTTCTCTCTTTCTTCCCCATCGTCTCCAACGCCTCTCCTATTCTTTTCTTCAATCTTTTCCACTCTTCCTCCACTCCTTCCTCTCCTCCCCTAAAGGCCCCAAATCTTTCTTTGAAGCCCTTTATTTCTTCCTCTGACCAGCGACCCCCCTTATTCCCCCTTCCTTTCCCTTTTTCCTCCTTTTTAAAATCCCCTCTATTCACTCCTTCTATCCAAACCGTCACTGGCATGTGATCTGAATCAATCTGTTCCCCTATGTCCACCCTTTCCACCTCTTCCCTTGTTTGCTCATTCCCTATAATATAGTCTATTACTGAGTTCCCCTTCCCCCCTACATATGTCCACTCTCCCGCCTCGTCTCCTTTAGTGCTACCGTTTAATATCCCCCATCCTCTCTCTCTTAGGTATCTGATCAGTCTCCTCCCTTCTACGTTTATTTTCTCATCCTTCGACTTTCTACTCCCTTCCCCTCTCTCCCCCTCTTCCTCCTCTCCCACTTCCCCCCTTCTCTTCCCGTCCTAGCATTGAAGTCCCCCCCTATAATTACTCTTTCCCGGATCCCTCTTTCTTCTGTCCATTGCCCCATTTTTTCCAACTTTCTTTCCAGATCTCCGTTTACGTAAACCCCTACCACCCTCCACCATTTCTCGCCTATCTTCACCCTTACCGTCATCATACCTTCTTCATCTCCTCCCTCCTCCCTTTCCCTCTCGATCTCTTTCCTTACTCCTATTAGCATACCCCCCATTGCCCTTCCCCTTTTTTCTACTCTTCTTGCCCACTGCGTTTCCCATATGTACCCCTTTGGTAGCCTTCTCCTTACCCCGCTCCACCCCCTTTCCTCGATCCACGTTTCCATTAATACTATTATGTCCCACCCCTCTAACCCTTTCCAGAATTCCGTGTCCTTATTCCTTAATCCTGCCACATTCCAGAAAGTTATTTTGTACCTTGTTTTCCCCCTCTTTCCCCCTCCTCTCCCTTCTCCCTCTTCCCGTTTCCCTGTTCTCCATACCACACTTCCTCTATCTCATTCCATCTCTTCATTCTTCCATTTACCCACATTCTCATGTACCCTACCTGTACATGCATTCCCCTCTCTCTTTCCTTCTCCGCTTCCCTTTCTATTTTCCATTTTGCTCCCCTTTCTTCCTCTGTTAAATCATCGTCCATCCATTCTTTCCTTCCCTTGAGTAACCTCCTTCTGTCCATTACTATCCTTTTCTGTTCTAAATTCGCCATTTTAACTAGCACCATCCCACACCCATCTTTTCCTTCTTTCCCTATCTTCCTTACTTCTTCTATCCCCTCTTCCTTCACCCCCACTAATTCCCACACCCTTTTTACTTCCTCCTTCACATCCTTCCCCTCTAACTGTATCTTTTTTATTATAATGTTCTTCCGCTTCTCTTCCCTTTCCTTCCTATCTTGTAATACCTCTATTCTCCTAATTCTTCTCTTATTTTCCTCTAACATTTCCCTCCCTATCCCTCCTTCTCCCCCTTTATTCCTCTCTTCCTCTTCCTCTTCCCTTCTTTCTATCTCCTCTACCTTTCCTTCTATTCTTTCTAACCATTTTTCTATCCTTTCCCATCTTTTTTCCTCCTCCTTTCTCTCTTCCTTCCTTTCTTCCCTCCATCTCTCCCTTTCATTCCTCCACTCCTCCATCCACCTTTCCCCTTCCTCCCTCAACCTTTCCTTCATCCTCTCGACTTCCCCTATTAGCCCTCTTATTACTTCCTCTATCTTCCTAACTTCTGTCCCCTCCTCCTCCTTCCCTTCTCTGGCGATCTTTTTGTTTTGTCACTTCTTTTAAACATTCCTCTTTCGTCCCTCCCCTCTCCTAACAATTCCTCTCTGCTCCTCTTTTTCCCCACACTTTCCACATTCCCCAAATTATCTAGACTAAACCACCGTTCTAACCTCTCATCCTTCATCATCCTTCCTACTCTTCCTTTTCCCGCCCCCTCCTCTATTTTCCCCACCCCCTTTTCTTCACCCCCTCTTTCACTCATTTCTTCTGCCCTTTCCTACTTTGTAATTGTCTCTCTTTTCAAATTTCCCGCCTCCTTAAGTTATTCTTCTCCCGCTAGATCGCGCCACCTTCCACTCCTTCCAGATGTAATCCTGCGCACTCCCCTCTACCGTCACCCGAACCTAACCTCTCTCTCACTCACTTTATCCTTCCACCAATGCTCTCTATCTCACTTCCCCGCCCTTATCCCTTTCTCTAACACCTGACCCTAACCTCAAGACACCCTTCTCCGCACACTTTCTCCCCACACACCTCTTTCTCTCAACACTTTCACCCTAAGTTTCCGTACACTCTCTTTCGCACCTCAATTACTCATGCGACCGGAAACGGAAGCTCTCAGAAATTAATGAACACTAATTTTCTTGGTTCCTGATTGAGCTATCGGGAAACGGTTTTTTTCTTGCGTATAGCTCTTTCTTGGGCGCACCGTTTGTATATTCTGGAATTTGTAAATTCCCCCTCTTTCTATTGGGTGACCTCGATATCTCGGCTCCTGGTGGTCCGATCAAAAAACGGTATAACTGATTTTTTGGTGGAGTGTCGGGGGGTGGGGGGCTGAGCCTTACGATTCTGTTTGCAGAATTCAGTCAGCTCTTTTAGTTTTCGAGTTATTCGCGAAAAACTTTAGGGCCACCACTTATGAAACGCCGACCTCCACTTATGCACCGACCTGTATTATCCAAATTACTCCAAATCGTGATCTAATACACCTCCAATAAGAATCTCCGAGTTCGGGTGATTTTTTCCACTTTTTCACTCTCTTAAGCCCTTTTAAGGACTTAGAACAAGTTTTTCCTATATAGGTTTTCGTGTTCGCTGTCCTATACCCTTTCAAACCCTCTGGTCGTTTTCTTATTAATTCTACTTATTTGTTTAAAAAACTTTTAATATCTATGTAATCAGCCCACAAATGTTATATATAAAGCCCCTATACTTATTTCTTTTCTCATCTAATTTAATTTAGACCTCTAAAAGATAAACTAACTAATAAAGAAATTACCTTTTATTTTATGCTTATCCCTATTTTAACTTATCTTTATTTTTAATTCCTTTTTCTCACTAATCTAACTAACTTATCCTCGGCCCCCCTTAACTGAAAGCCCAGGGTTTTTAGCCCTGTTTAATAAATTAGGTATACTAGCTCACCCCGTAAACTGCTTTAATCCCGGTGCTGCCGCCCTTTCCTTTCTGGTTGGCTGCTTCAGCCCTTTCCCGATCGGTTAGGCACCTCACCACACTGTTTTTACACGGTCTTTTTTTTTAAACAAAAGTACCAGTGTTCACGGCGTGGCTATTGCCTAATTTGATTAAATTAGATCTAATCTCGGTTTATCTCTCGGTATTAACTCTGAAATCTCTCTGCGTAACTAACTCTTAACTCGACCTGACACTGTTAAAGTTTCGAATCGCTCTCGGGGCCCGACGAGCCCTGGGTGGACGTCCCCCAGCGGTTTGCCTCCTCGCGGAGACGGGGTCTGCTCCCTCTCCTTCTTCATTAATTCTTCGCAGAAGGAGGACATCGCTTTCCACGACCCCCCGTTGCCGACCATGTAACGTAAAATGGATGAAAGACTTAAAAAAAGGAGAGTGGGAGTTACCCCGCCCTTTATTCCGTTCTTCACTAACTTAGAAAATACCGAAAAAATATAGATTTATTAAAACAGGGTTACAACGCGGAGATTCAGCCAAGATTGACTGCCCTGGGAATGTTCCCATACTTATAACTGGTCTTATTGATGAGTAATGCATTTTTGGGCCTTTAGTATCCAAGCGGATGTGATTCGACGAATGCTGTCGTGTGCACGTGATTCGGGAAATGCTGCGGTGTTGAAGTGGATATGATCCGGCATAGCTCGGGGAATTGAGGGTGTTACATGGTCGACCACAACCAGCAGCGAGAGGTCTCACCCGATAACTCCCCTTTTTCTTTCTTTAATCGTGAGGGAAATGCATTAGGCATCCCCCGAACCCCCTGGAAGGGGAACGGGGGTATGTGGGACTTTCCGGCGGTGTGTGCAATGTCGGGTATACCCACTAAACTCCACGGTGGCCTGCCTGAGCTAATTGGGAAGCGGTCGGGATCTCGAAATCGAATGCAACTGACCACTCCCCTACCTCTGGCAGCTACAGCCCCATTCCGGGGGGAGAGAAGCTCCCCCCAATTGATTCTACTTTAGTAGGACCCCGCGTGGGTCACCCACACGGAGCCCTCCCATCCGAGTCCCAGCTCGTGTCGTTCGCGGCCTACGGAGAACCCCCCGCTTGATGAAATGCTTCCAGGAGGTTATTGGTATAAATATTGTTACGAGTATCGATATGTTACGATATCGAACATCGCGCCGAATGGTCTTCGTTGCCGCGTCGTCTTAGTGACGACGATACAACGGAGACATTACAGAGTCGGTTGACGAGCGTCGCTGAGGGAAGACACAAAGCTGAGTACTCCTCCTCTATTTAATAAAGGTTTATTGGTATTCCACACGTTTTGTTCTTTGAAGATGCCCCGAACCCGTAACAATATTAAAGAGGATGGGGGAGTTCACTATGCCGTGTTGAAATCCTTTGGTTATGTGGTTTTGCCGTCCCAGATGATGATGCTTTTGTTGGTCATCATGTCCCAGATCGTGAAGAGAAGTCATTTTGGAAACATTTTTTTGTGGAGTTTGAAGGGGAGACTTTTGAGCTAGACCGAATCAAAGGCTTGTTCAAGGGTTGCGCTTACTAACTAGTTGTTACTGATTTTTTAATTGGTACTAAGTTGAATTTATGGATGGCGTGGGTTGTGGGGTAACGGTGTTTGAAGCCGAATTGGCAATCCGGGATAATGTTGTGGGTGTTGCAGAACTGTTATTTTATCGTTGATCATGGCTTCAAAGTATGTATTGTTGGGGTTATCCAGGTATCACATTTTTACCCTCCGTCCTTGGGATGGGCTGACTCTGGGAAATTCCGGGGGATGGCGCTGGTGTTTTATTGGGATATGGGTATATATAATAAAATCACACTCTTTATCTGTATACGAAATAGAATTTATATTTCAATAGATTCTCTAAAAACGCGTTGTCAAACACGTCTTTACGGTTTGAGAGGAACGTCGCGAATGAATCGAGAAATCGAAAACAGAGGAGCAACAGTCCAATATGAACAACTGAGGATCGAGGGTCCCATGCCGGAGACAACATACAATGTATATTAACTGCAGATACAATGTATATCAAAAGCCGATTCAAACGATCCTTCCTTCTAAAGAAATAACAGATTAATTTTGTCTCTGAAAAATCTAAAAAATCTGTAAAAAATACTCATTAATAATCACGATGAGACACAACTAACTGTGACGTTGCAAATCTAGCATCGTCCCTTTATCGCTCCGAACGGCAGAGCGAAGGGACCGGACTGCCCAAAACCACCATCCTCGCGAAAAGATTGACGGCTCGATAGGTCAGGAAGCGCTCCTCGCGGAACTACCGAAGCGACGGAAACTCGTAGTTTAACGACTTTCGCGCGCGCCGAGCCCGGCAAGTTCCAGGCGTGCTGACGGCACCACCGTATCCAGCCACCGAAAGGGAAGGGCACCGCGCTTCGCGGGACCACCCACGTCGAACCATGGCCATTATGGAAAATCCGGTGCACCGGTAATTTCGAGGAATTGGCGACGCCACACACGGGCCAGACAACCCGTAGGTGACGAAGCGGGCCGAAGGCCCCTGTCTACCAGCCGACCAGATATTTCGCGGTCCCGCCGCCGCCTCACCTAGCCACTTGCAAAGGGGGCCTCGGCGAGGGTGGTGTAGGCGCCCCCCCATACCAGGGGAGATCGGAGATCTGCCCCTTTTTCCGGTCACGAGGCGCGGACGGAACGATTTCCGCGTAAGGTCTGGGACCCAAGGACCCGACGTAGACACGGTCCTGCGTGCTACGATTTTCATGCGAGTCGCGCGCCGAATTAGAGGAAAGCCGGACTAGGGCACGGGGTGGGGATACGAGGACCTTTTTTTTTCGTGGAAAATGCTTTACGCATTCCCCGACTCTCTGGGGAGAGTCGGGGTTATGTGGGACTGCCCTTGGGGGAAATCCCCAAGGGGTACCCACTAAAAACCCACGCCCACCTAAGCTAAAAGGGAGGTGCCTGGATCACGCGAGTACTCAACAGGACACCTCCCAGCTATCATCATACCCCGGGGGAGTGGTTAACCTCCCCCACTGCATACGCTATAAGACCCCGGACGGAGGGACCCGCCCGGTGTCCCCATTCCTGGAGTCTTCGGATTGAGCTTCCCGAGCCCTAGCTCGGTCCACCCACAGCTCCCGGAGTCTTCGTACCCCGCTCGGAGCCGGTATCCCGAAGGAACCAGCCCCGGCCGCGGCAAGAAGACGCCGCCACCGGAAGGAAGGGCCGTCGGAGGCGCGATCCGGCACGCCCCGACCCTTCCTTTCCCCAAACCCCCCACGGATCCCCCTCCCCAATCGGGGAGGGACGGACCGACACCCCCCCCCCACACCGGGAAACTAACCCGGGGGTGTCGGCCTATCACGGGGAGAGCTATGCTCCCCCCTGGGGGCCCGGGTCAGCTCACGCCCCGGGCCCCCAAGTTCGCCGCCCCCAATGGTGGGGGCATAACAGGGCGCGGGGAAACACCCCGCGCCAACCCCACTCCGCCCACCACCACTGGGGGCACACGTTGACGCGGGGGAGACCCCCGCGCCCTGGGATACGAGGACCCTGCCGTCGCGCGAACGTGCCGGGAAGGATCACTGTCGTGGAAACTTCCGCATCGCGCTAACGCCAAAGTAATATCGAATATCGCGAGCCGTTTCAATTAATACCGGGCCACTTCCCTCGGAAATTCCACCGCTTCGCGCGCAGCGATACCATGTCGCGAGTGTAGCGCGAGAAAATTTACCGAAGTCGGGAAAGAAGCTGCCAGTCCGAGGACGGAGATAACTGCCGCAGCGATAGCCGAAACGGTAAGCCCACACTGTCATCCTTCGCCATAATTTATCGCGGGTTGGTTCTACGTATCGGTTCGGGGGACGACGTGGTCGGTCGACGTCGACTCCGTGCCCTCGCGGTCACGCGAGCTCGCAGGTCGCCCGTCGGGCGTATAATATTGTTTCTGCTATTAGGAGGAAAGTTACACTTGTTGGTTTACCGCAGGTATATATTAAGACATTTTAAACATTATTACATGGAAACAAGTAAGTGTTTGACCTAAGAAATGTTTTAAGAGAAAAAATTAATTGTATTTTGTGCGGTATATACGAGAATGTTCGTAACGTTTACAACATTGCCGGTTGGCACATCGGTTTAGGCGTCGGACTACGGAGCGGATACGCTGGGGTTCCTATCCCGTCGGTGGAATAGTTCTTTTTCCATACATCATCTTTATTTTTTCAATTTCTTATATGGTTTATTCGTGTGATTTTAACAATATTTTTTAATGTTTTAAAAATATTTAGGTAACATTTTTAACTAACTTTTATTTATATTACTCCGATTTTACTTCGAATTTAATGATATTATTTTCTTGGATTAGGCAATAAATTAATATTTATATTATTGTGTTCGTCCACGATTTGCGCCAGATATGAAATTGCTTGTGAAAATTGGTAAGATTCCGTGAAAAGAATTTTTAAATCTACTTCTGTCATTTCCAGAAAATCAAGAGTATTTACCGAGGATACTGTTTGAAATGGAGTCGTTTTGCAGTTCCAATTATTTCCAATTTTTGGAAAGGTTTTGTTGTCTACTTGTTTGTGTAGAAGCTGGTACTTTTGACATTGTATACTATGCATTGCCTCTACAACCCAATGAATTTTCGTGACTTTTCGGGAATAATTCGACTCTTTCGTCGAAAGTTGAGAACGATTACCTTTTAAAGCAGGCATGGGAACTCTGAAACCAAGATCTTTTAAATGAGATGTAACATCTCGAAAACCTCTGTCGACAATACAAAAGTCTTCCCTCTTCATGAGGGTTTTCAATCCATTTGGATTTTGAAGAATAATTCGCATTATCTCGGCATCCTTTGGATTGGCATAGAATGGACCGACCATGTCTACAATATAGCCATTCGTTGTGCAGATTGTGAAGGGTTTACACAACGGTACCTTTTTTGGACTGAATATGACTTTCGTTGATATGCGTTGTTTGTACTTTTCTAGTGACGAATATACGTCCCATCGAAAATAGTGAACTTCCTGGTCCGTATCATGAATGTCCACAGAACAAGTCTTTCATTCAAGTAACTATAAACGGAAATACTTCCTCATGTACGTTACAATAAAGAGGAATGGCTTAGACTTATTTGTACCTGATACCTTATTTTAAAAATAGTCGTAGTATGTAGCCCTTTTCTTTCAATTTGACAAAAACCAATACTTAGCTGCGTGTTATTTATTCAGAGTTCTTCTCATTTCCTCCCTAATTTCTGAAGACGCGAGGCTTAGAAACTAGATTAATGAATTTTAATATTAAGAATGTTAAACAGGACCGTAATGATGGACATATACAATCAGAGAATCGAGGAAGTAATAGATACTACAAAACTATTTTTGTATGTATTTTAGTTTAAAATGTTACCTAAATATTTTTAAAACATTAAAAAAATATTGTTAAAATCACATGAATAAACCATATAAGAAATTGAAAAAATAAAGAATATGTATGGAAAAAGAACTTTTCCACCGACGGGATAGGAACCCCAGCGTATCCGCTCCGTAGTCCGACGCCTAAACCGATGTGCCAACCGGCAATGTTGTAAACGTTACGAACATTCTCGTATATACCGCACAAAATACAATTAATTTTTTCTCTTAAAACATTTCGTAGGTCAAACACTTACTTGTTTCAATGTAATAATGTTTAAAATGTCTTAATATATACCTGCGGTAAACCAACAAGTGTAACTTTCCTCCTAATAGCAGAAACGGTGAAAAAATTCGGTTTTTCTTGTTTTTGACAAGGACTTCCCACAACAAAACATCTAAAAAAAAATTGACGACACTGCCTGTTATGGTACTTTATCGGGGCACTAAACAGCAAAATAGCATGTTTTCATATTTTTGAGAAATGTACATTTTTCGGATTTTTTTGAGGTTTTTCATTTTTTAAGACCACAGTTTGCAACAAAACAATCTGAAGAAATTCACAAAAATCTGTCTTAGGATCCAAAATATGCCACATTTTTTCAGAATTTTAGGAAGTATCAGAGTGTGGGAAATGTGCGGAAAAGCGCGAAATCTAATTTACCCTGTAACTACCCTCACGGGCAAGATAGGGGGTTGAAATTTTGCTCAGAGGGGTTTTTCTCGGTCAGCTTTCGAATGGTTCATTAATCATTGAAAAACCTCTAAGGGCAGTTTTGACCATCTTAATCGGCTAGGCCCTTTGAGTTTCTCGATTCGGCAAAACGTTAATCCGGGGGAGCTAAAAAAGAGCACGTCCCGGTCCCGGAACATTAGCAGTCAATTACTATATTGCAAACATTATACAGGGTGTTCGCGATAATTTGTACCAGCGTTTTTCTCGTAAAAGGTTGACATTGGAAAAAAACTGAAGAGGAGATAGTTGTAGTATATTTTACTAGCAACATGATAGCGTACTTATCCCCCGATAAGTGCATTACGGTTTGCACGCAGTTGGCAAGCTCATGCACCTTCAGGGGTCTAGCCTTCGTGTAAACCGATAAAGCATATAGTGCTAAAAAATGATAAGACGATGGATGTATTTGAACATTTCAAATAACATAATAAGATGTATGTACATTTTACACGCCCTATATATTAGATACATTCACCGAAGTGTCCATATAGAATTTAAAGTTTGCATCTTATACACAAAAAGAAGCTGAAGAAAGAAATATTAAAACATAGGCTGACCTTACTCGGCCAATATGATAGGACTCGTGTAATATTTTCGATTATTATATGCTCTGGTAGTAATCTATGAGCAGTGACTAGACGTAGACGTGTAAATTTTTGCATTCAGCTAAAACATTTGTTTCATAAATGGGTCAAGAAAAAACTTAGATAAAACCGAAATCGACCGAATCTTGTTCTTTTATTTTATGGTTGATAATGTTCTATAATTTTGTCCGGCTAAAACCAATACATGCCTATATTATTTTCTCTAATTTCTTTCATGTACAAGATAGAAACTTGCAATTTTATATACATATTTTGTAGGACATAAAATATGTAGGGTGATTACAATGTATACATATCCTATTATGTTATGTGAAATGAACAAATATATGAAACGTCCTATCATTTTGTCCAGCACTCTACACCACCCGGTCACCAGCAATACCTGCCCGTGCCCGTTCATAAACCCTCCCCGCCCCTACCTTTGTATTTTGCTATATAAGCGTCGGCATTCAGGTACGATTTCCACAGCGCATCATACCACGCTGCTCGACAGCCAACGCATCCTACAACGCTGCAGGAGAACGGAGCCACCTTGCCGCGATACTTACCATTGAAAAGAACCTAATGAGCCGTGTCGAAGAATGCTAGGAAAAAGAACTCTGAAAATTTCGTTGCAGAACGGAACAAATATGTACATTTAATGGAAATTGAATACAGAAAAGTAGGATTGGAATAAACGGACGACAGAAATAAAAATTAATTTAACGTTATAAAACATATTTATCTTTGAACCTTCTGCTATCAAATACAATTTTCAAAAGGACGGAAAAATATTCAAAAGATTGTCAACAAAAATTTTAATGACAGTTATTATGCGAGGTTCCATATATTCGTTACAAGTTGCAGCATGTCTGTTATTATCGATAATTGTTTTCGATAAACAATTGTTTCAAAACTGATAGCAATAATGGTAAAAGATCAACTAGATCTGAACTCCTGTATGCTTTTACGATATAACGATAAGTCAGACCAGCAATAAACGGAATTTTATGCAGATTTATTGTTTATAATTAATAAATTCTTGTACAACTTATGAAAATATATTGGAAAAAAACTAATAATTGTATATGTAATGTTAACATATAATAACAGACACGCCGCTACTTGTAACGGATAGGAAACCTCGTATAACAACTGTCATTAAAATTTTTGTTGACAATCTTTTGAATATTTTTCCGTCCTTTTGAAAATTGTATTTCGTAGCAGAAGGTTCAAAGATGCCAACAACAGTTTATATGAATCAATTTCAAGATACAAATAGCGCTAAATAGGTATTTCACTTTTCAACAACAATTATTACTTTGTTTACTATCAATAAATAAAACTTTATTTATACAAATTGAAAAAGCATTTATTCAGCTTCGACATGAGTATGGGTGTCATGTTCGGTGGTTCGACCGTCAACGAATAAACCCTCAGATAAAGAATTATTATGAATTATTACGGGAATCCAATGATGTCACGCGAGGAGAAATAAAAATAGGATTAACCCTTTGCGGACGGGGGCGCTCGACGAGCGAGCGTCGCTGTGGACGACAGGTATTGGAGCGCGCAGTAAAGAAAATGTTCAGGTCGCACGTTTGCGTTATAAAATCTAAAGCTTTATTCAAATAACATTTTTATAAAATCCAATAAAATCGTAAAGAAAAAAATTTAGTCGTCTTTACATAGGCGATGTTTTATATTCGTGCTTTGTGTGATATAGTTCGAAACAATCACCTATGTGCAAGGCCGGCTTAGCCGAACAAGTAGCACAATAGTACCTCGACTCTCTCCATCCGTGTTTTATTTTTCGATTAGAGCAGACGAGGCAATCTTTACTTCTTCCTGTCTCATCTCGCCTAAGAAGGCCTGTAGAAGGCCGTTGAGCCTTTCTGCTGTTCCAGAAGTCGCAGGAGCCTTGGGATTAGCATCTCGAAAATCTCCAATCAATTGACCTACCAAGTGACGTACAAATTGTAAATGGGATAACTTTTTTATATTGTATGTCGTGTGATGTTCTTGATATAATAGATAGGAATTTATCACTGAAACTTCCAATCCCCAAAAAAATAATTTTCGCCACCATTTTTGAGACTTTCTCATGAAACAGTACGTGCCTGTGTACTGATCTGCTTTATCTACCCCACCCATATATTTATTATAATTTATAACCACGTCTGGTTTCACAATATGTGTCCTTCCTTCTTTGCGTGACCTTTTAGTAACGGTTGTCGAAGATGAGGTAGGACAGGTGCTGAGCATGGTCACAATACGCTTATCTCTCCAAGCCAATAATAGTAAATTGTTCCGTCTGTATGCAACGATTTCATTTTTTGCAATCTTTGGATTTTTTATTTCACGTGGAATAAATTTCCTATTCGTCTGGATAGTTCCAGTTAGATTACATTTCATTTTCAGGAGTGCATCTGCCAAAGGAATGCTTGTGAAGTACCGGTCATTGAAGATATGGTATCCTACAGCGCCAGGATTGGATTGCAATTGTAGCGTCCGGTCGCACGCACACAAAAGAGTCTTTCTTTCGTGCAAACGGCTAACGCAATTTACGACTCTCGTTCGACGAAGCTATTTTTGAGTGGACATTTTCCAGACCTAGTCGAAGCATGTTTATTAGAGTGTTGTCCCAAAAACCTCAATAGCAAACTGTGACTGTCGTAAATTAAGAGACGAACTGAAGGGAACTTGAAGCGGACCCAACGGTATCGACACTTGGGTCAAGCATGGGTGGCGCGGAGGAAAGTCCCATCATCCTCTCCGATCACCTCGCCGTTCCGAAAACAAACACGCCAAGAGCGGAAGGAACGGGGGTAAGACGAAGAAAAAGAACAGCTCTGATTGGAAGGACCCAAAGCGTGGGTTAGCCAATCAGGGTTGTTTAGGATTTTTACCAGGGCAAACGAAGGCGTTAGAATTAAGTAGTACAGACGAGTCAGTCGGAAGTCGTCGTGAGACACACTTCGGATTTGTACAGAGTCACAAGCGTCGTCCAAAGATATACCTCGCGATTGTAAAGACGCGAACACTAAGTGTACATATTTCTATTAAAATCTGTTCGCCAGCAAAGTGTAGTTGATCATAAACCGACCCTACCCACACAATAAATTGTGATACAGTTGTAAGACTATTCTCGTGCTTATTGGCAGATCTGGTCTAACTAATTTCTCCGTAGTAAAACTACCATAATATGGTAAAATAGTTTGTATATAACCAATATTGGCGTCTGCAAGAACATAAATACGGATACCCCTCTTGGTTGGTTTCTGTGGGTTGTACGCAATAAAACTTATTCGCCCTTTGAATTTGACGATTGATTCATCCGCTGATAACTCCGCCCCGGGTACAAAATTTTCACGACATTTACTATCTATGTAATCTAAAAAATTGCTAATTTTTTGCGTCCTTGTTGCCATGTTTTGCGTACCTACAATATTTTCATTTGTGTGCAGCATCCAAAATACTTGTAAAAATCGGTCTCTCCTGAATATTTCGGCAAAGTACGGGATCCTACATTTCTTGTCAGTGGTCTAATAATCTTTCAAGCTCGGAAGTGGCATTGTCTCCATAAGCAATATTATGCCGAGAAATGCTCGCATTTCTTTGGGTGTGACATTAGTCCATGTATGCCATGTGGACCGCTTTCCTAGATGTTTTCCTTGTATCATATGATTTCCGTACCCATTAGTCTCCTCAACTATTTTTCTGATCAACTCATCGGTAAAGAACGAGTTGAAGAAATCTAATGGTTCTGTGTGAGTTGAATGTAGTTGTGAACCAGGGGTTCCTGATCCAGAACTAAATTGTATTTTTTGTGGAACGATGTTGTGATTTGTGACATTCGTCCATTCGTTATCACTACTGCTATCACTTTCCTGAATATTCATTTCTTCGTCACTACTATTATCACTGCCCACACTGAAACGCCTGAATGCATTCCTTGTTGCAAGGATTTCACTTCCACTCGATAAAGCACTGTCGTCATCTTCTGTGTTGTCAGATTCAAATTGGAACTCATCACTACTGTCATCATTGAACGTATCGTCTCTGGATCTTTTAGCCATCGTGTGTAGGATGTTATAAGATGTAAAATATGTGAAAAAATATGTGAAAATGTATGAAAACTTTGCTGGTTTCTCTGGTAGTGATACTGAAAGACTGACTCGGCAGACTGAATTCGTTCTGAACCTACCATGGTCTCGCATCGTAAGTTTACACTATACGGAAGATAAGATCTTATCGATACAAAGACTATAGGCCGACACTCGTCCGCAAAAGGTTAAGATATATGTTAATAGTTCTACGCAGTTAGGTAGCGAGGAAAACGACTCCAACTTATCTCCCTGCAAGACACGCAGATGAAGATCAGTTTACACCCTGAGAACAAACAGGAAGGGTCTCCAATTATGCCAAATCATAAGGAAAGACGCCGACTTCATAGTAAAAAGATCCTGTCGACACACAACTGACTAAGTCAGGAGACATCAAGAAGATAAAAAGATGCAAGATAGAGACTCCTGAGCCAGCATCTTTGAAAAACAAAGGACTGTCCATCTTATAAAAAGGGAACCAACTCCTCAAAGTCAGTTCATTCAGTTATAAACAGTTATTCGGTTCTCTCTTTAAAAAATCAACGTCAGTTCAGTTTCCGTTTTTGAAGTTCCGCGAGTTCTAACAGTTGTTCCGTGGTGGCGACTCTTACATGTTGCGAACGAATCCGAAACCCAGCGACTCGGTAATACTAATATTATTATTGTTATTATTGTCGTCATAAACGAAGTATATGTAACCACTCTAATACAGGGTGGGGCATTTAAATGGGAACACCTAAATATCTCGGTTATTATTAGTCGTACAAAAAATCTCCACAGAATAAAGTTGTACTGTTTCAAGGGGCGAATTTGATGATGGTAAAATTTTTTTCTCAAGGTCATTTTTTTTACAAGATTTTAAGGTCATCGATATTTTTTTAAATGGAATCATATTTTTTTATTATCGTTATATGATAGCCGACGTCAAGACGAATCCAACGATCTGTATTTATTATGACCTTCACGTGACTGAGTACGAAAAATTCATAAAAGTAGAACACATGATGTTGTAACGGTTGCGTCTCGCCTGCGTGGAGGCGCGAGCGAGGCGCGCGGTCCCTCCCCTGGATTCGCTCAGCGACCAGGGTTCGGCGGGGAGGGAGAAGGAAGTGGTCTAATAACTCAGGCCGTGTTGGTGAAAACAAAACTGATTTATTAATTGAAAGACGTGGTTGAAAGAAACAAAAGGAATAAGCTTGAGTAAATATAAAATGAACCGTGACGCGGTCTGCGGGTTATCCGCCCGGATTCCCAGACGGTCCGGCGGTGAGCTGGCGATGGCCGGTGGCCTAATAACCAAAAAATAAATAGACCGTAACGGTGGAGTCCGACGCGAGTATCTTATATTAATTATCTACGAGAACTAGCCTATAGTAACCGCGGGACGCCGGCACGGTCTTCGGTCTCGTTCGTACGCGGGAAATATTCGACGCGGGCGAGACGCGCTCGCGGGAACGGTGCCTGCCGTCGGACGTCCTCGGCGCGGTTCGGGTACGGTCGCGGCGTGTATCGAGAACGCGGTGCGCGGGGAGCGCGGGTGAGCCGTGCTCGCTAACGCGGTCCTGAGTCGGGTGCTCTCGGCGCGGTCCCGAGCTCTCCCGATCCTCGAGATGGTATATGCACCGCGGCCCAGCGAACGAGAGTGGATCGGCTTCGTTTCCTGGTGGCTAGGCACGCGGGCGCGGAGAGGAGAGGGTTAGGAATCCGCGGAACCCCCCACCCGTCGTCCCCGCCCAACCGCGGCTCGAGCACGTAGGCACAGACGTAAACCTAATGCCTACGGCCCGAAACCGGCGAGGGCGCTCGTCTCCGGTAGTATACCGAGAGGCGAGCTCCACACGCTGCTGCGGCCGATCGACGACTAACGTGCGGAGCGCGACGCTGGATCCCTGAGGGGAGAGCGGGACGCGGGAACAGGTCCAGGTGGTGGGGATGACGGTCCGGAGTGTCGTATCCTCGGTGCTCTGAAAAGAGCAGGCCGGTGACCGACTGCCTCCCAGGATCCTGGTCGCGGTCTCGGTTTCGCGTAGGGGACGTAAACCCACTCACGCTCTGCCGATTCCAGC
The DNA here is from genome assembly GCF_050948215.1 of Halictus rubicundus. Lineage (NCBI taxonomy): Eukaryota > Metazoa > Arthropoda > Insecta > Hymenoptera > Halictidae > Halictus > Halictus rubicundus. The sequence goes on along the minus strand of NC_135156.1, from coordinate 39,008 downwards.
GCCTCGTCGTGTTCGCCCGATAGTATACCGCGGCTAGCACGAGTTGGCGCGGCTGCGAGAGGATCTGGGCCCGGGTGTTCACCCGAGAGCTGCTCCAGACCAACTCCGGCTTCGGCTGGTTCCGTCGCGATCTTTATAGCCCGAGCGCGGACCTCGTGTGCTCGTTCGCGAGCCTTCGGCGCACGTCGATTGGTCCGCGCCCGGGCCGGTTTCGCGGATTGGCGCGCGGCTGGCCCGCACCGGTGATTGGTGCGGGCTAAGGTACAACTCGGCTCGCAACGAGACACATGTGTCTCGTTGCAATGTAAACAGTGAAATAACGATAACATGATCCCACTAGGGTTTCAAGAGATGTTCTTCAACCTTGACTAAAGACTGTAAACACGCTTACAACGAATTATAAACGCTGATACAAATTCTTCTCCCTGCGGTGACTCTAGTCAGTACGTTTAAGAAATTCATCGGGATTTATTCGATTGTGAAAGATAACGTTACTTTTCTGAAACGATGGTGTACAGTGATGTAGAAAAGGTAGAAATTATTTTAGTTTATGGTGAGGCTAAAAGTAACTAAGTGCAAGCATTTCAACTGTACGCAGGAAGATACCCTGAGAGAAATCATATTTCTCGATAAAGTTATGACCGCATAATTAAATTGTTTTGTAAAACAGGGAGTATTAAATCACTGAACAGAAAACGATCAAAGCCTGCTCCTGGAGAAAATGCCGAAACTTTTGTATTGGCTACAGTCAATATTGATCCTACTACAAGTTGTCGAAAAATTGGACGTTTTTTATTCTTTGTTCTTTATTGCAACGTCATAAATTTCATCCACACCATATTTCCTTACATCACGAGCTTCATGGCAACGACTTTGAGAATTGTGTTGCTTTTTGTACATGGACATTGTTGCAAATACAAAGACATGAATATTTTATGACGTTCTCTTTACTGACGAAGCTCCTTTTTCTAACCATGGACAACTGAATACACATAATATGCATTATTGGTGCACTGAAAATTCGAAATGGCTTCGACAAGTTGTACACCAGCGCCCATGGAGTGTAAATGTATGGTGTGAAATCGTTGGTGATAACAAACTCAAGGTCACGTGAATGTCATAATATTACAGGTCGTTGGATTCGTCTTGACCACGGCTATCACATAGCGATAATAAAAAAATATGATTCCATTTAAAAAAATATCGATGACCTTGAAATCTTGTAAAAAAATGACCTTGAGAAAAAATTTTTGCCATCATCAAATTCGCCCCTTCAAACAGTACAACTTTACTCTGTGGAGATTTTTTGTACGACTAATACTAACCGAGATATTTAGGTGTTCCCATTTAAATGCCCCACCCTGTATATGCGCTGTATACCGGGTGGTTCACGACAAACAGGCCACCTAAATAGCTCCGTTAGGATTAGAGATAGAAGAAAATGTTAGAGAGAAAAGTTGTACTGTTAAAGGGGGCAAATATGGTGATATAAGAAAATGTTCCTATTGTAGTCGTTTTCAAGGTCTTTTGAAGGTCATCGATGATTTTCAAATAGCACCACATATTTTTAACTTCACAGTGTTGTAGCTGATGTCAAGACGAGTTCAATGATGTGGTACACTATGACCTTCAAATGACCTTGAACTAGAAAACTTATGATAAAGCACACACACACACGCACACAATGATAACTTCAAAATGTGCAATCATTTTATTTGAACTAAATTAAATGTTCGAAATTATGACCTTGAGCAATAACACAAACATTTAAACGTTTTACAAGGCAATCAATTGTACTTTCAATTGTTTCTGTTGGAATTGATCTACAAGATCTAATTATTCTTTCTTGCATGTTCTCTGGTGTAGTCGGTTGATCACGATATACATAATCTTTGAGTGTTCCCCACAAAAAAAATCAAGAGGAGTTAGATCGGGGGAACGAGCTGGCCATAGTATGTGTCCATTACGTCCTATCCAGCGATTTGGAAATTTATTGTTCAGAAATTCTTTTACGATACGTGAAGAATGAGCAGTACAGCCATCGTGTTGGTACCACATTACTTGACGAATTTCTAAAGGAATATCTTCTAAAAATATGGGCAATGTTTCTTCTAAAAACGTAAGGTATCTAGTTGTGTTTAATGTGCCGGGAATAAAAAAGGGTCCAATTATTTTATTATTCAAAATTCCACACCAAACGTTGATAGTTCAGGGTCGTTGTTTATCCACTTGTCGTAACCATCGTGGATTCGCATTACTCCAGTAATGCATATTTCTTAAATTAACTTCACCATGATTTGTGAAGGAAGCCTCATCAGTAAATAATACGTTACTAAAAAATCGGCTATCATTTCTAATTTGCCTCAAACCCCACACAAAAATTTACGCGATTTTCGAAATCTCTTCCATGAAGTTCTTGGTGGAGCGATATGTGATATGGATGGAATTTGTGTAATCGAAATATTCGCATGATGCTTGCTCGGCTAACGCCACTTTCTCTACTGAGTTGTCTAGTGCTGATGCAAGGATTTACATTTACTGCACCAAGAACATTGACTGCATTTGCTTCATTTGTTACACTTCTCACTTTCACAGGTCTTTTATTTTCTACACTGCCTAATTCACGGAACTTTTTAACTAAATTTGAATAGGTAGAACGAGATGGACGTCTGCGTTCAGGAAATCGGTCTTTGTAAAGACGAACAGCTTCTCGAAGACATTGACGACTTTCGTAATAAATGGAAATAAGATCGGTCTTGTGTTAGTTTGAGTAACGCATCGCTAAACGGTTATCGATGAACTGATACACTCGCAATAATTCGATGACCATAACTGACTCGGCATACATACCAGTAGTTTGTTGATAATCTAGTTTGTGTACGCTTAGAGATCACCTTCCGTTAACGGAATACGTGTTATGAGACCTAATGACTGAAGGAATTAAATTTCCGTTGATCAAACAGAGTAGTCAAACTATATCTATTAATGAGTCCAAGGTCATTTGAAGGTCATAGTGTACCACATCATTGAACTCGTCTTGACATCAGCTACAACACTGTGAAGTTAAAAATATGTGGTGCTATTTGAAAATCATCGATGACCTTCAAAAGACCTTGAAAACGACTACAATAGGAACATTTTTTTATATCACCATATTTGCCCCCTTTAACAGTACAACTTTTCTCTCTAACATTTTCTTCTATCTCTAATCCTAACGGAGCTATTTAGGTGGCCTGTTTGTCGTGAACCACCCGGTATATATCCCTATTTGTAAAATCAAATTTGTAATCTCTGATTCATAACCGTACTTTGAATAAATCAGTAAGTTTGTTGTTTTCAAAATAAGGGTACAAACTTATTTAAACTATCCTGAATTTCCCGAACCGTAGCCGGTGTATGCAGGTAGGTTCGAAACTGTGTCTTATCGTCTTAAAATCACAATACGTCCCACTCGGGACGTAACAATGGAAACAGAAAGCATCGTATTTAAACAGGGATGAAATATTCAGGTTGAATTAATCGTATAATGGTTCGTTTCGTTTACTTTTCCAGAATTGCGACTGTAGCTTGCAAAATAGCCGAAATACACGCTGTGCATTACACGACAGTAACAGTAAATTGGCAACTATGCGACGAATATTCTCGGATGTGATTTGGCAACTACGCCTTCGATACCTGTAATTCAATATAATTCCTAAACTCACCACGCTAAATCGTAGAGGGAATACCAAAACCTCTGATTTTTTAACAGTCGATATTTCAGAACATGAGATATGAAGTACCATAAGATGATAGGTCTATCCTTATACCTCGTCTGTCGTTTTACCATTTGTCCCGGCTGGAGCCAGCTCCCCAGTACTAGGTCCGCGTCGGGGGTGGCGCGGTCAGGATCGGGTCTCAGATGCGATACCTGGGACTCGTCCTTGACGGCCTGTGGCGCTTTGATCGTCACTTTGGGCTCCTTGCACTCCCAAAGTTTGGTCGCCACCTTGGTCGCCTCCTCCCAAATCTCGGGGGGCCCTACGGACGGGTGAGGCGCTTATATGCCGGGTTGGTGCGAGGTATTGTCCTTTATGGAGTCCCTTTATGGCGTGCGATGTCGATGCCAGGAGGTGCAGCAGCACCCGGAGGCTGCTGTGCCGGATAGAGTGCAGGCTGGCTATCGCTGTCGTGCGGGGGTACCTCACCATTTCACGTGCATCGGCGTTGCTGATCGCGCATCTGCTCCCTCTTGTTTCGGAGGCTTTGGCTCTTTTGGAGGTCTTTGATTACTCCCGGGGCCTCCGGAGGGAGGGGGTGGCGAATTTCGGGCGTCACGTCCGGGAGCGCGTTGGCCTGGCGTGGCTACAAGACCTCGCCGAGTCAGTGGATGGTCGGCAGCGTGCTATTCGGGCCATCCTTTCTCAATGCCACCGGTGGACTCAGGCGGGGATGGGGCTGAGGTTTTCCTACCGAACGACGCAACTCATGACTGGGCACAGTTGCTTCGGTCGGTATCTGTGTCGGATCAGTAGTGAAGCGATGGAGGCGTGTAGCCACTGCGGCGAGCTGGTGGACAGGTCGGAGCACACCATACAGTAGTGTCCTGCATGGTCGGGCGAACGGCGTGCACTCCAGCGCGCAGTGGGGTGGGACCTTTCTCTCCCGGCTATTATCTCGGCAGTGGTCTGGAGCGAGGGGTCCGGAGGCCTTTCGCCTCCTTCTGCGAGCAGATAATGCTCCAGAGGGAGGAAGCGGAACGGAGACGGGAACGTATTTTCGCCCTCAGTCGTATTTTGGGGCGGCGGCGTCGCAGTTCCCCCTGACGCGGGCGTGGGCGCTTTTGATGATCTCGGGGAGCCTTAAAACCCTCCTTTATACTCGGTTATCGATTACTGATTATCAGTTATCGTCGTCGGGTGTTTTAGGCAGGGGGCCTTGAGCACCCGACGGGCGATCTCAAAGGGGGGGGGGGGGCATAATGTCGGTTGTTGCATGGTGTTCTCGATCAGAGTAGAGAGGAGGAGGCCGTTTCCTCCTTCTGGGTGGAATGTTGAAGCGGGGGTGTCCGGTTGGACATGCGCTCGCGGATCACGGGCACCCTCAGGAGCTTAGGGACGGACGTGGAGGAGTTAGTGGGTATCCAGTGTTACGTCCCGCGGTTCGAATGTGTGGTATGAGGCAAATCGCGAGCTCGCGGATCAAGACGTTAATAATTAATTCAGCCTTGGAGTCCACACGGCGAGTATAACCGTCTGTGACTCGGGTCACGACGCAACAGAATACACGCGTGTACAATTAGCGCTCACCGGATCTTGACTTAGAAAGTAGCTTTAGTCGTTGCGCTCGTACGGCGCGTTGACCAGGCCTTGGCGAAGAACAGGCTCCTCGTCTAGTGGTACTGGATAAACAGCGTGCTCGGCGGACTAGTTGAGAGCTCGGCCTCGAGGTTGACGGGAGTCAACGGGAATCGAGCTGGGGTCCAACAAGGAATCTGCTCCTTCTGGTTCGGGACGACGCGAATCTTCCACGTGAATATCGTGTGGCGAATGACTATTGGAACGGCGCGCGTACCGATGACTCTAGTGAATTCGTCCTTGTCGCTCTCTTCGAGAAAATACTCGCGATAGATCTTCCGCAGTTGATACTTGCGGCCGGCGGGAAGAGACATGTTATATTCTTAAATGACAACGTGCGCGAATGTAATATAACCGAAGCAATTGGCTTCATATCACACGCGACGAGCATAAGGGAATCGAAATAACTATAGATTGATTAATTTTATTAATATAAGATTTTAATTAGTAACTGCTATAGGGTAATACACCGTTACTGGCTATATTTAGGCTTACAATCGTCACGCAAGATATAGAAATACTGGTATGATAAATAGCAAGATATAGAAACGCGAGTTTAAATGAGGAATGACTCCGAGAGACGTCGTAGTGTCTTAAAGGAGTCCGGAATGAAATTGCATGAAAAAAATGATCCATTGATATCCTTCGGTATAGGATTTGTCAATGGAGTGGGGTAATTAGGAGTGGGAGTGGGCAGCAGATTAGGAGTCGCAAGACGGTTGATTAGGTTGATTAGTCGACGGTTGATACTAAAATAGAATGGACATGGAAATAGAGCGGTACGTGATGGTGCGTGAATCGCTTAATGCTACGAAATTGAATTTGTTCTTATAGATTCTCGTGTTTGAGTTACAATGGTTGTGTACTTATTGCTAACGGCATCTTAATGATTTTTACAGTAATTCATAATGATATAATCTTACAGATACGCAATACGTAATCAGACGTAACAGTAGTATATTCTGGCATATTCTGTTATATTCTAGTATATTCTGCTACAATCTAGTATATTCTGGCATATTCTGGTGTATTCTAGTTTCTTATTTATTCTGGAATATTCTGGCATATTCAGAAATATTCAAGTGTACTCTGGTATATTCTAGTACATTCTGTACGTTGTGGTCTGTTCTAGGATATTGTGGTATATTCTGGTATATTATCCTTATATGGTAGTACGTTCTAGTATTTTGTTATCTTCTCGTATATTCTGGTATATTCTGGTATATTATCGTATATTCTGGTATATTCTAGTATACTGTTAGAATCTCGTATATTCTAGTATTTTTCTGGTATTTTCTAGTATACTGTGGTATATTTTGGTACATTGTGGTATATTCTAGTATATTCTGTCACAATCTCGTATATTCAGCAGAATATACCACGATATACTAGAATAAACTAGAATATAACTGAATATACGAGCCCGCTATCGACGTCGGAACTCCGGGAGGCGCTCCAGGCGGCGGTGCGATCCGAGCAGCGGAGATCATTCCAAACCGAGATTGACGCCATTCGGCACGGTAAGACTGTTACGTCGACCTCTTCTCTCAAAGCGCTGGCGCCGTTCGTCGCCAACGATGGAACCCTCAGGACGGGCGGCCGGCTTCAGAACTCAGGATTTCCGGAGCCACTGCGCCACCTAGCCATCATGTACCGGACCTCTCATCTGATCACGCTGGTGATCCGAGACGCGAACTTAAAGACGTATCAGGGTGGGATCAATGCCACGATTCCCCTACGCCAACCTCGAGTGAAACAAATCCTGCACGAGTGCGTCACTTTCACGCGTATGCAAGCGGCTACAGGCCGACAACAAATGGGAAATCTTCCGCCGGCCAGAGTACAAATGTCGAAACCCTTTTCACATACGGGAGTTGACTACGCCGGACCTATTGCCTTCCGTACCGCTAGAGGCAGAGGGCACAAGAGCTACAAGGGTTAAGTAGTCGTTTTTGTGTGCCTAGCCACCAATTCCGTTCACCTGGACGCCGTAAGCGACCTTACTTCATCGGCGTACTTGTCCGCTTTCCACAGGTTCAGGGTCAGACGAGGCCACTGTCAACACCTCTACGGCGACAACGGCACGACATTCAAGGGCGCGGACTCGACCATGAAGAAGATGTTCCACGCAGCTTCTCAATTCTACGCCTCGGTGGCCGAGGAACTGGCAAACGACGGAATCGAGTGGACGTTTATACCACCGTACTCACCGCACATGGGAGGCCTGAGGAAATCGGCCGTTAAGACCATGAAGTCGCATTTGAAGCGAGTCATCGGAGAAGCAACACTCACCTACGAGGAGATGGCCACGCTGTTGATTCGCATCGCGGCGTGCCTGAATTCGGTGTGGTGGCCGGAGAGCACCTGCGTGAGCCGGAAGGTCAACCTTCCCCGCCTCCTGTACCATACATTGAATATGGGCAGGAGGGCCCCGGCAGTCGGACGCGCGGAGGACGCCATAAGCGCCCTCCACTCCGCGAACATGTCAGTCCGGGCCTGGCGACTCTGAGCCTCGAGCACCTCCTCCTCCTCGCGTATGAGTTCCACCCCCGGCGGGCGACGGAATGAGCGGGCGATGATAATGCTTCGCCCGCTCCGCCGCCACAACATGGAAGGGCGAAACCACGGCGAGGAGTCCCGCCGCCTCGGCGAAGATGGTGCGGTAACCCCGTATGGCGCGCAGAGCCAGCCGGCGCCGCACACTTTCCAAGAGTGCTTGGCTGCGCCGTCCGGCCGCGAGCGAGCGGTGCCATACGGGTGCCCCATACAGGGCAATCGACCGCACCACCTCCATATAGAGGCGGCGGACTTTCAACTGAGGCCCCCCGATATTAGGCAGCAGCCGCGCCAAGCCGGCCGCCGTCCTCTCCAGTCGGGGGGCGAGGTGCCCGAAGTGTTCTTCGAATCGCCAGCGGCCGTCTATGACCAGGCACAGGTACCTCATCCTGGGCCCGATCTCGACGGAGGTTTCAGCGACGCGAATCCAGAGGTCCAGACCACGGAGTGGCCGCCACGACCGAGACGGCGGGTCCTCTGCCTGGGGAAAACCCAAGGACCAGCGCCCGAGGCGGAGTCCTAGAAAACTGGTCAGAGGGGTTGGAGCTCCAGCTGTTAAACCGGGGCTCCGTGCCTACGTGCGTGAGGTGGAACGGCTGGTAGGTAGTGGATGTTTCGTTCGCGACCGCCGTCGCCTCGCGCCGTGTGTCCAACTGACGGGTCTGAGATGGTGAAACGTTGTCGGACCACTGCTACGTCCTGATGGACGTGCTACGCAATTCGGCCGGCCGAGCCCGCCGCCGGTACACCTGCGCCCATCGCCGCCATTTTCTGGACGGCGATGCGGAGCCGAGGTTCGCCGAGCTGAACGGGGAGTACAGATGTACGGCCGTGGCCCTCAAGCGAGCAATAGCTGCTGCCAAGGCCAAGGCTGGGGATGAGTTTCTGCGTATAAGTCGGTGCTTGGGAAGCTCCGCCCCTTTGCGTCCCCGGTATCGGAGAGGTTGGACCCGGAAATATTGGGGCGCGTTGCTGGTACCCTCTTCCCCATCAATAACGAGGAGGGGGTAGGGGTGCACGCGCCCCGGAACCGACCAGGGAATGGTCGGACGAATTCCGGGTCACCGAGTGGGAGCCGTACCGGGCCGTCCTGGCACTCCGGGCTCGGGGCAAAAAGGCTCCTGGCCCATATGGGGTTGCCGCTGGTATGATGGCTTTGGCCCTAAAGATCCTTGTCCCGGTGGTCTCGACCTAAGCGACAGCCAATACGGATTCAGGAGGGGGCGCTCCACTATCGACACCTTGGAGCGTCTGCGCCTCCTCCGGAAAAGGCTGTCGCCCGGGGCATAGTGTTGATCGCTGTGTCGTTGGACATATCCAATGCATTCAACTCCCTGCCTTGGAAAGAGATAGTGGGGTGCGCTGGACTTCTTCCAGGTGCCCCCTATCTCCGGGAGGTGGTCGGCGACTACCTCCGCGACAGAGAAGTCGTGTATACCGGACGGTACGGGATGGTGTACACGAGGGAGATGCACCGCGGTATTCAGTAGGGGTCGGTCCTCTGGCCGCTCCTGTGGAACATGGCGGCCGCTGCGTGGTCAGGACCTCCGGATTCGCGTCGTCGATACCTCCATCGAGATCGGGCCTATGGAGTTGGTGCGGTCCATAGCCCTTTATGGAGCCCCTGTGTGGCACCGCTCGCTCGGGGCTAGCCGGCACAGCCAAGCACTCTTGGAAAGAGCGCGGCGCTGGCTGGCCTTGCGGGCCATACGGAGGTACCGTACCATCTCTGCCAAAGTAGCGGATCTCCTCGCCGTGGTTCCGCCATTCCATTTGGTGGCGGCGGAGCGGGCGAAGCTATACCACGTCGCCCGCTCGTTCCGGCGCCTGTCGGGGGTGGATCTCACGTGCGAGGAGGAGGAGGAGCTCGTGGCTCGAATACGCCAGGTCCGGTCGGACGTGTTCACAGAGTGGGGGAACTTATCGGCGCCCTCGGAACGTCCGACCGTCCGAGCCCTCCTGTCCATATTCGATACATGGTGCAGGAAACGGGGAAGGTTAACCTTCGTTCTCACGCAGGTGCTCTCCGGCCATGGTTGTTTCGTGGAGTACTTGCACAGGATGGGACAGGAGCCAACTTCGCAGTGCCACCACTGCGGCGAAGATGTCGATACGGCGCGGCACACATTGGAGGAGTGCCTGGCTTTGGCCGAGCCGTGTCGTGTCCTGAGAGTCGCAGTGGGCGGGTTTGACCTCTCGCTTGCGGCCGTCGTCGACGACATGGCCAGCAGCGAGGGGTCGTGGATGGTGTTGGCCTCCTTCTGCGAGGTCGTAATGACGCAGAAGGAGGCCGCCTAGCGGGCCCGAGAGAGAGACCCGGGCTCGGCCAGAAGGGTGTGCGCGCGGGGACGTCCTCTGCGCCGGCGAATGCCACCCACTCGGTGGTGTGCTATGGGTGGGATGGCGCGGGGAACACCCCCGCGCCAGTTGGTGCCCCCGAGAGAGGGGGACGGTGAGAGGTCGTCGCGGGGGGACTCCCTGCGTCGCGCTTGCCTCCACCATGGGCGGTGGATGCGGGGGCTCGGGGTGTGAACTGACCCCGGTCCCCGGGGAGGAGCATAGCTCTCCCCGTTTTTGGTCGCCCCTCCGACGGCCCTTCCTTCCGGTGTCGACGCATTCTTGCCCCGGCCGGGGCTGGTTCTTTCGGGATACCGTCTCCGAGCGGGGCACAAAGATACCGGGAGCTGTGGGTGGACCGAGCTGGGGCTCGGGAAGCCCAATCCAAAGGCTCCAGGGATGGGAACACCGGGCGGGTCCCTCCACCCGGGGTGTTATAGCGTACGCAATGGGGGAGGCTAAACCCCTCCCTCGGGTATCATGTTAGCTGGGAGGTGTCCTGTTGAGTACTCGCGTGATCCAGGCACCTCCCCTTTAGCTTAAGTGGGCGTGGGCTTTTAGTGGGTAGTCTGTGGGGATACTCCCCAGGGGTAGTCCCACATAGCCCCGGCTTCCACCAGGGAGCCCGGGTATGCGAAAAGCAGTTTCTCACGGAAAAAAGGTGTGCCCGAATTCCCGGCCGTTAACGCCGCTGTCCGAGGATCCGCAGGACTGCGGCTCCCTTATGCCCGGTCACTTTCTTATTGAGAAACCCATTCATGCTCCCCCCGATGCACTGACTTGTGACGTCACACGCACACTCACTTCGCGTCTCGTGTCTAACATGCAGGAACATTTTTGGAGCAGGTGGAGCAGAGAGTACGGGAACGACCTCCAACAGCGTACAAAGTGTCTGAACCGCCGAGAAAATCTACGCATTGGGACGATCGTGCTGCTGAAGGACGGCGTCGACCCGTCGACCCGCTGGCCACTAGCACGCGTTGAGGAGGTGATCCCCGGAAACGATGGCCTCGTTCGCGTCGTGACCCTGGGATCAGGCTCCCGTTTCTTCCGCAGGATCGTCACCAAGGTGATTCCACTGCCTGTGCACGAGACCACCGACGCACGCCGATCGCAGTAAAATTTGGACAGCGATCGCACCACTACACGGTCCCGGCGGGCGGCTTAAGGTCAGACTATGCAAGACGGCTGGGTCATTATCTCGAACGTCCGACCATTTCCAGATGGCCTTTCGGGTGCGCGTTGACCGTTTCCTGCTGTGCATGACACAAAAAAATGTTTTTAGGGCCTTCACGGTCCCTTAGGTAAACTATCGGTATTTCTCCTATACGACATGAAGATAGGAAACGTTACTGCTTCTTGGTGAAACAGCATCATACATTCCTATATTATATGTAAATTATACATACACATATTGTAAAAACGAAAATAGTTGTTATTCTTTTTAAAGGAAATATCCGCATTAGAAGGGGATCATTCCATGTCAATTCGATCATTTTTTGAGGACTATGTCTCTAATTTTTATGACATTGAAATATGTTGTAGTCCAAGAGAAAGTGAGAGGCGGGTGTTGAGCCGAGTTGATACAGATCATCAAAGTTTGCCATTTTGGACGAGTTTTACGAAAACTGCTTTCACAACACAATTTATAACATAGTTATTAGTAAAGTTGGAAACATTTTCTTTTTTTTTATCATTATCACGAAAGACTACTTAAAGACGTTCTTAAATAATTTATTTTTTCGTACGCGAATGTCATTTCTGAGTTCAAAAATATTAGAAACATATAGAATCGTATTTTATTGGGGTATTGTGTAGTCCTAGTGTACAGTAAACGTAAATATCATCATTAGCACAGGGGACATTGGTTTTTCCAAACCTGCGGGAGAATAGCGGTCGATCAGTCGTGCACTTACAATTGGCTACCTGAATGGCCGAACGTCGCGTCCTTGCCTGGTCTTACCAAATTGAAACGTTGGAGGCTCCAAAAATTAAAAAAAATTTCAAAGAGGAAGCATCGAAGTACTGCTCTGTAACTATTATGTTAAAAGAACTATTATATTCACTTTTTCACCAGGTGTTACGGGTGTTCGTAAAAATTTGAATGTGTCTTTGGTGACCTATCAATCGAATCTCAAAGGATTTTTTGATATCGTAAAAAAATGTTGATTTCACAAACCGAATGAAAATGAGTTTGTGGGAGTTTATAGCGAAAACATAAGAGTGAATACGATCTAATGAAAATGGTAACTTGTTTAAAAAAAAATGGTCACTTTAAAATCGACGAAATTAGAATTATTTGAAGAGTGAGCACGTCGGCCTTTCGAGGCAGTGTACCGCGGAGCCACGTTCGCTTGAAATAATTTAAATTCGTCGATTTTTGTAATGAGAGCGGTCTTGGTCGACCGGAAAAAATGAATGTGAAAATGAGAATGAAAGGTAGAGTCTGATTGGAGTTATGGATGGATGCGTGAGAGAAAGAGAGAGAGAGAGGAGTGAAGGAATGGATAACGGACAAATTTAAAGGGAATGTAATGGAATGAATGGATATAGAATATTGAATCTGCGATAAATAGATTTATTGCACTTGAAACTGAGTAACAAGATTGTCTAAAATGAACAATGTAATGAAAAGGAAATAAAGAGAAAACGATTTGAAAACTGAATTGATTTATGCGCTGACTGAGGCGATAAAGAGAGCGAACCGCCGTTGTCTCTTTCTTTTATTGACTCGATCCCTCTGGAACGTTCTATGCGCGTAAACATTTCCGGTTTTGCATAAGGCGACCGTTCTAGAAGGATCGAGAAGAAATTCGGCCAATTCCGCTCGTACCTCGGTACGCACGCAATTTCCGCGAGTCGCGTATTGGCCGATACATTGCTCGCATCGCGCTGCCTGTTTGGCGGGATCGCGTGTTTGGCGGGGTCGCGTGTTTGGCGGGATCGCGCGGTGTCGCGAAGGCAACATGGCGTTTGCGCGCCAATCGTGAACAATTTTAGAGTATCCATTTTTTTACAAACAAGTCCGCAAATGGGACACTTGGGGCTTTATCCACATTTCTTCCAAATTTTTTTGTATCCCTCTGCTATTTTTTCCACCTTTTCTTTACAGCAATTGAAAAATAAATGGTGAAAATACCATCTCTTTGGTATTCCATTGTTTTCCATTCCAATGGAACATACTTCCAACGTTTGCCATTTGGCAAGGTGTATTGCAGACGGCAATAATGAGGGTAGAACGTGCTATACCGTTCGTCCCTTAGCTTAAGCCCATAAATTTTATGACAGACAAAGTCAGATACTGGTCAACATTAATTTCTGCGACGTGTAAATTACTTTATGACCACCGTCCAACGAAAACACGAGGAATATCGAGAAGAAGACAGTATAGCATTTCTTGATTGTACATTTTCTATAACGCGTGATTTAATCTATATACCTAAGTGCATTTAACTTATTCTCGGTATAATCTTCTATCGATAGCTGTCGCAGTGCTTCAACCACTAGCGACAATACGCGTGATAGCAGTGGGCTAAGGTGTTAAACCGTCACAACCCACCATTACACAATTATAGGGGGTGGCAAGGCACCACTTTGTATCGGTACAAGGCGGTGAGAGAATATAGATTTCTCAGGAATAGTGACACTTTAAAAATGGGGAAATTAAAATGATTCCAAGTGTACGCTGCACCGTGATATTGCCTTGTTTTGGACGGCAGACGAGCGGTTACGAGCAGCGGCCGGGCAGCTGTACTTGTCGTCCTTACACCGTGTACATATGCGACTGCCACATGATTTAATACCATTATTAATTATTGGGGATGGTTCAGATTTTGTTGAAATGTGAATATGTTGTAGTCTCTAGTGACTTGTCAGCGAATCTTAAAGGATTTTTCGATGTTTTAAACATTGTTGATTTTACAGACGCGTAAAAATATGTGTCACCCTTTTTCCATTAAATTATAAGACTAAAACCATCGCACCGATGAAAATGAGTTTTTCGGAGCTTATAGTGAAAACATAAAAGTGTTTACCGAAAATGTTGTCATTTGGAAGCAATGTTTGTCTACCATTTGTTTGGCAATTATTTTAAACATGTAACAGACCTGGCTGCGCCAGGCCTGTTCCTAGCCGTACGCGCCCCGAACTCGAACCGCCCCGAACACGACCGACGGATACCGAGATCCGTCGGTACCCGCGAGCGCACCCTCGCGACCCCCGCACCGCCGAACCGATCTTGGCGGGAACCGGAACCCGCCACGACGCGACACCGTCGCGCCGGATGCGTGACGACACCGGAAAAGCCGGCCGCGAACCGCACCGCACCGCATCCCCTCGCCAAGCAAGACGAGCGAGACAAGCCGGAAAACGCTCTTTGGCTTTCCGCTACGCTCGCGCTTGGACGTACTTTCCCGATCCGATCTCTAGCCGCCGATACCGACCGCCCGATCACGACCGGAATCGTCCTTCGCGACGCCGAGAAGCCGCCCGTAAGCTACGACTCGCGAGAGTATATTTTACCCGCGGAAATTGTAACCGCGAGTGTGCCGAAATTTCCGCGCGACCCGCGAATCCAGAATACGCCGCTGCGTACGGCCATGACCGCGCCGTGATACGACACGCGCGCGGGACCCGAATCGCGACCGCCGTTACTCGACCCCGAAACTCGTGCCGTTAATCTCCCGTTCCCGACCGCCCGTATCCTGCCGTAACCCTCGCGTTATCCCGCCGCGAACCTTGGCACGGCGAGCCAAATCCGGCCGCGAGGAACCGTTGTACGAGATCCGCCGGGAAACGGACTCGTACAACAAACAAACAAACAAACAAACAAATGCTATGTTAGCAATGCTATGTTGCTATGCTATGTTTTCGTAGCAGGTACTTTTTTAAAAATAAGAAAAAAGTTGAGGTTATAGCCCCAAGTGTCTCCTTTACGGACCTGTTTTTAAAAATCGGACACTTCAAAATTGACGAAATTAAAATTATTTTAAGTGAACGCTGCACCGCGATACACAGCCTCGCACGGTTGGCGTACGATAGAAGCAGCACCCGGGAGGTCATAGGCGCACGGTCGGCCTAACAGTCTCCCGGGCGTTCCTTCTATCGTGCGCCAACCGTGCTGGGCTGTGTATCGCGGTGCAGCGTTCACTTAAAATAATTTTAATTTCGTCAATTTTGAAGTGTCCGATTTTTTAAAAACAGGTCCGTAAAGGAGACACTTGGGGCTGTAACCTCCATTTTTCAAATTTTTAAGAAGGTACCAGCTACGAAAACATAGCATTTGTTTAAAATAATTGCCGACTAAATGGTGAAAAAAACATTTTTTCCAAATGACAACATTTTCGGTAAACATTTTCATGTTTCCACTATAAGCTCCCAAAGACTCATTTTCGTCGGTGCGATAGTTCTAGTGTTATAATTTAATGGAAAAAGGGTGACACGTATTTTACGCGTCCGTAAAATCAACAATTTTTAAAACATCGAAAAATCCATTGAGATTTGATTGATATGTTACGTCGATATATTCCGTCGATTAGCAGTTCTAATCTCTTTTCTGAGGACGAAAAGCGTCCCAACAGGCCCCTTGTTTATAGAAGGGATGATTGTGCTCCGGCTGGACGCAACTGGCACGAAGCATGATTGAGTAACAGCACCCTACGATTTTTTGTTATGGAAATCTTGAAAACATTCCCTTCTGGAATGTTTTGTCAATATAGTCTCTGATAGGAAACACCCTGCCTAACCCTTCGTTTTACCCTTTAAACAAAGATCCATCTGCAAACCTTAAACTCACTAGAAACGATAAATACGAGTATGCGACCGTAGAATAAAATAGACACATTTCCTTCTCATTTTTAGGGTATATAAACACATTCATTTTCATCCTCTTCGGTTCAATCGAGATTCAGAAGTGGTTCGGTAGCGTTTTAGTAATCGTGCAGTCACGTCGCGTTACACGCATAAGAGTCAATTCTAGTGAGATCGGGTTAAAGTCCCTTTCGAATCAAATCGTAACCTTTGGAACTTGGCTCCCTCCTCGCAGCGTGGGAAGGCGGGAGTAAGGTCCACTCCGGGAATGTATGGGCGCAGAGGCCGGGCCGCGTATGGCCGTGAATACGCGGTCCTCCCGGTACTACCGTATTCTCGAAGGTTCTTCGAAACCGAAAAAGAGCCTGCTGCTTGGGCGCCAGGCACCGGAAGGGTGCCACGCGAAACACGGAAGAAGTTCGCCCTTAGCCGAAGCTGAGAGCGGGAGTTGAACCTTCGGGAACCGCGAGAAGGACGAGAGGGGCGAAAGGGGTCTGAGGTTCGGACACGGGAGGAGCGAGGACAGCCCTCACGGCAGGGCGGATCGCGCAGGTTGAAAAGATTGGAAGCTGAGGTGGGCTCTACAATGTTTATTGGCGTCAGATATTACAATGCCGCGGCCATGTGGCCGCACCCGAGAGCCCGCGCTCTTTATACAGAATTAGCGAGAAGGTGGAGGGTTCGCAGCGCGCAGTTGTCGATCGGTAAAATACTCCGCGCGTGTGCGGTAAATCGGCACGGGGATGTGCTCTCGCCGGAGCGAGAATTTCGCGGTACGCTGGTGGTCGGCGCAATTACGATAGGACTGTCGCGGCGCGTTCCGGTTCCGACGGATGACGAACGCTCGGCGGAAAAGTCGCGGTACGCTACGCGACGGCTCGAGAGGGAACGGACGATTGCAAACTTTAACGGCGGCGGTTCCTCCGAGGAAGACTTCCGTACGATATTTTCACGGGAACTCGGCGTCGTGGCTCACAGTACCGACGGATTCGGTACGAGCGGAATGCACGAGGCGAGAAGCGCCTCGGCACGCGAAAATTCGGGGAACGAGACGCGATATTATACGTCCGACGGGCGACCCGCGAGCTCGCGAAGCCGCGAGGGCACGGAGTCGACGTCGACCGACCTCGTCGTTCCCCGGATAGATCACCGAGAACCAACTCGCGAGAAATTACGAAGAAGAATCACAACGAGGTCTTACCGCTTCGGCTTTCGCTGTCGCCTGGTTAATAATCCTCCGGACCGGACCCGTCCTTCTTCCGTTTGCGGTAGTTGTGTTCCGCACTCCACTCGCGCGGCGGAATCGGTAGGCGCGCGAAGCGGCGAGATTTAAGTTGGAACCTGGG
Organism: Halictus rubicundus; assembly: GCF_050948215.1. Lineage (NCBI taxonomy): Eukaryota > Metazoa > Arthropoda > Insecta > Hymenoptera > Halictidae > Halictus > Halictus rubicundus. The sequence goes on along the minus strand of NC_135156.1, from coordinate 21,625 downwards.
TCGTCGCACGACGGGATTCGGTATCGAACTCGCGGTAATCGGGATGTACAAGCGTTTGCGCGAGGCGGAAGTTAGCACGACAGTGATTCTTCGCTAACCGGCACGCGACGGCAGGGTCCTAGCTATCCCCACTTTACGCCGTAGGACGGCTTTCCCTAATTGGGCGCGCGACTCGCGCGAAAATCGTGAAACGCAGGACCGTATCCACGTCTGGTCCTTGGGCCCCAGTCCCTACGCGAAAATCGTCCCGGCCGCGCTTCGCGACCGGGGAAAAGGGGCAGATCTCCGATCTCCCCTGGTATGGAGGCGCCTACACCACCCTCGCCGAGGCCCCGTTGCAAGTGGCTAGGTGAGACGGCGGCAGGACCGCGAAATATCTTGTCGGCTGGTCGACAGGGGCCTTCGTCCCGCATAGTCACCTCCGGGTTGTCTGGCCCGTGTATGGCGACGCCAATTCCTCGAAATTACCGGTGCACCGGATTTTCCATAATGGCCATGGTTCGACGTGGGTGGTCCCGCGAAGCGCGGTGCCCTCCCTCTCGGTGGCTGGATACGGTGGTGCCGTCAGCACGCCTGAAACTCGCCGTGCTCGGCGCGCGCGAAAGTCGTTAAGATACGAGTCTCCCGTCGATTCGGAAGTTCCTCGGGGAGCGCTTCCTAACCTATCGAGCCGTCGTTCTATTCGCGAAGGTGTTGTTTTGGGCAGTCCGGTCCCTTCGCTCTGCCGTTCGGAGCGATAAAGGGACGATGCTAAATTTGCAACGTCACACCTTATATATTCCGTTAGTTCGGTAAATATTCTATTTGGCATTCAACAATCGCTCTCTGACCCCGCATTGCCAGTGCGTCAAAACCGTGCATCGTAGGTAACAATTTCTCCAATTGTACACTTACCACATTCATTCGCGACACAAACAACTACATTTGTAATTATCTTAATTCAGAATGTATTTGTCTTGTTTGTTAACTCGCGTTAGCTACAACCCTTAATTATTGCCTAATATCCTAATCTAATAATTGAATGTTCCCACATGATACAATCTTACCGCACGGATCGTATCAATTAAATTATATATAAGTTACGAGGCTTACTAATCTTAAATTCAAATCAACGAAGATTTCTCAAACCTAGTAGCTCCTCGGTTTCGCATCGGGTGCGTCTGCGCTCGACTCCAACCTCCCGGAGGTTCCCTGGTTTCGCATCAGGTGCGTCCTCGACGTCAACTATCCTAGCGCCTCCCCGATATCGCATTGGGTGCGTCCGCGTACCTAACTAACAAATTGAAACCATATTCCTGGGGTAACAACCGCCGGCCTCTCGCGTTGCTCGCAGCCCTGGCTCGTAACAGATAGGTCATTATTATGGGTAAAGTAGTTTTTTAAACATTTATAATGTTTTTCTCCCTTCGTGCGGCCACGCCACGGCACGCAGTGGTGCCAAGGCGGCAAAAAATCCATTTTATAAATTTTCGGTTTTTATAAAAAAAAAATTATTTTTATATAGCCTAATAGTGCGTGCGTAATGTGCCGAAGTCCGATTAAAAAAAATTTTTACGGAGATATATGCATGGTAAATAATCATTTCTTCACTCCTGAGAATTCATCAGTTTTTAAGTATTAATATCAACTTTCAGAATTTCCAAGAATGAATCGCGCTGGAGTCACAATTATTTGATGTTTCAAGTGAAATTTTTTAGGAATATATCATTTATAATGAAGAAAAATGTGAAATAGTTAGATTTATTTGTTTAAATAAAACAATTTAATAATAATTTCTTTATGTTAAATAAACAAGTCTTTCGTTCATTAGTGAAATTTTTAAGGGATATATACTAGATAACAAACAAATGTGACATTCGTACGTATAAAAAAATATTTGTCGTAGCGCGAGCGTTGGAACGCGACCCGTGCGCTTCGGTGTTCTGCCGTCTCATTGTCGCGTGTCGGGCTGCTAAGCGATCTGACGGTTTGACTCTGCGGAGACGCTGATTACGATCGTTCGAGACCTAAACAGAATCTGTCGCCCGGTCTAGGGCCATCGAGTGCCTTGCCTCGCATTTTCCCCACTCCGCAGAGTCACTCCGTCCACGTGCACGCATTGTAAAGGAGCCGATTCTGATTGTCGCAGCCGATCAAACGTTTCGGGCGCGCGCCAGACAAACCGATCCTGACTGTCGCGGCCGATCAAACGTCTCGGCCGCGCCACAATGTAAATACACGCACGAGCACTCGGCAGCCGACTTCGGTAACTTCCATTTAGCGATAAATGCTTAACCTACTATGCTTAATCTACGACATATTTAATAACAATTTTTTTTGGTTAAATAAACAAAGATTTTGTTCACTGGACCACTGTTGCAAACATGCAACAGGCATTTTTCTGACAGTGGTTTAATGAGCGTTATAAAAATAATTTATATAACAAAAAAAAATTGTTAATGAATATTTTTGTATACATAAAGAATTAATAAATTATATGCATTTCACATTTTCCTTTATTATTTGGAAATATTCCTAAAAAATTCACCTAAAATATCAAATACACCGTAACTTCCGCACGATTCATTCTTGGAAATTTTCAAAGTTGATATTTAAACTTAAATAGCGGCGAAAGGGTCAGGAAGGGTCTCAAGATTTTTTACACAACGATAGTTCAATATTATACCTTGCCAAAACGATTAGTGCCAGACCAAAATCTATTAAAGGATTTGTTGTATGCTTCCATAAATAAAAAATGGGCATAAAACAGAGATTTCCGATTAGCCCTGTTTGTGCTTTTCAGAGCGTGTAAAACTCCGTATCCGCTTATTGTAAAACAAAAGTACTTGGTAAAGTTCGTCTTGTTATAATTGACGCGTTACACACGGTGCTCCACAAATGAACTGAAACTCGTGCGGCCGAATGGTGTAATAATGGTGAATCGTTAACCCGTGTTCTCTGAAGCGTTCGGCGTCGCGATCCAGACAAGACTGCCGAAGTCGCTCGTTCTCGCGTGGGATGAGAACGCGCCCGCGGGACTCTCCAGCATGCAAGATGCCGCGAATTTTAAAACAGGGCGAAATGGCTTCAACAGCCCATATTACCTAATGTTTAACAACTTAAAAAAAATTTTTTTTTGCCAAATAAGCGTTGTACCTGTGACAATGTCTCTATAAATTTTCAAACAAATTCATTGGATAGATTCGTTTTTACAGATTTTTTGCCGCTTTTTGGCCACTTGGCACCACAGTGCGGCGTCCGGGGTTGCTGAGTATTCTTCGCCAAAAATATTTCGTACCACCACGACCGGGCCTCGGTCGGTTCTACCATAGGATCCTCAAGCGTAAGAAGGGAGTAAACGGTTCTGGGGTTCTGGTAGCAAACCCCCGTGGATGTGGAACTTGGCCTTTTTTGCGAGCATCTTGAGCGCCTCTCAAGTGGCCTTCGAACACGGCCAACTCTGTATGGCCTACGAAAACGTGCCCCGTTCCCGGACACAGTGAGGACCGTCTTGTATAGTCTGACCTTTACTGCGACGTCCTTACCCCGCGAGGGACAAGGCCGGACGAGCTCCCTTCCAGGACGATCAACTGCACGCCATGCGGGCCCGATGCTGTCACCAACGAGAGCAATTTCGACGCGATCGTAACACGTCGAGGCGGGCGTCATGTTAGAGATTTTGCCTATTGTTTTCATTATTTATTTATTAATTCACAACAATTGTAAAATAACGTCTGTACAAAGATTAATAAACACCGACATCGATCTATTGATCGGTTCGGCGCGTTGCTGTCCCCGCACCGTGCCCCCCCCATTCCCCACGAACGCCGGGGGTGGATCGAGGTAGTTCGAGCCTCACGGAACGTTGGGGAGGGGGGGGGGGCGTGGATCAACACGCTCCGCCGATCATTCAGTTCATGTATTGACACCGCAAACGACATCGGTTATTGAACACCCGTCTTCTCTGTTTTTTCGGTAATCGTTCGTCGAGTGAACTCCGTATCTTTCATATCTTAGATGGTCGGTAACGTTCCAACTTGGAAACGCCCGAGAATCTAAAACATTGGAATATATTGTAACAGCATATAAAAGAATATAACAGAAGATACGAGAATATACTAAAACATACTAGAATATACAAGAACATAACAGCAAATATCAGAATATACCACAATGTACCACAATATTCCAGAATATACTAAATGATAACAGAAAATACAAGAAAGTATCAGAATATACTAGAATATATGAGATTGTAGTAGAATATACTTGTAACCATTTTACTACGTCTAACTGAATTTACGTTTCTTTCGGTTTCCCGAGATTAATCTCTACTATCTCGCGGGGGCCAGTTACTACCCCAATTTCCCTAGACGCGTAAATTTGCGAAATGAGATGGATTCGTGCTTCCAGGCACTGGAAAGCGGCGAGGTTTGGACGAGATAAATAAATTGTTGGAGATCAAAATAGACTAACCAAAAGGCAGTATATTCTTGCAAGAACTATTTACAGACGGGACGGCCCGTGATCTATTATGACGCGTAGGGCAATAAATACCGACGTGATGACGCGCGGAACAATGGGTATCGGTAGTCCGTACCAAACGCTCGTATACATAAGCGGACTGCGCCTTACATGTGACGAACGCTGGCGTCTCGCTCGCTTTGCCTCTACACCTGGTTTCCGAATTCAACTAGAACCATAATTCGATCTGGATCGGGGCCCGCGATGTAGCAGTTCGTGACCCGTCTAACCATTCATGGATTCGGACGAATGCTCGTACGAGTGATCTGGACGTAGACACACACAAAAACCCCTGTCACTTCACGCAACCAAGAAGTATACTCTACGGCACGATGCATGGCCTCCTAGCAATCTCTATGGAGGTAGCGGCAGAATAGCACTGATCGTGCGAGATCCGATCCCTTTAACTCGACCCGTATGACCGACGTCGCGACGGTTGAACGACCCGTTTCCGTACGTCGCGATCGAACGATGTTCAATACATGCGACGTGTCGATATGTAACCCACACCGTTACATACAAGAGTGTACGAGAATATACGAAAACGTACTGGAATATACAAAAATCTGCAAGAATATATCAGAATATACCAGAATATACCATAATGTACCATAACATACCAGAATATACCAGAATATACCAGAATATACTAGAATGTACCAGAATATACTAGAATATACCAGAATATAAAAGTATACAACAGGATATGCCAGAATATAACATAATATAACACATTATATCAGAATATACTATAATATACCAGAATACCAGAATATACCAGAATATACCAAAATATACCAGAATATACCAGAATATACAAGAATATAATAGGATATAGTAGAATATAACGTAATATTCCACAATATACCAGAATATACTAGAATATGCCAGAATATACCAGAATATATCTGAATATACCAGAATATACCGGAATATTTCAGAATATACCAGAATATACCAGAATATACTAGAATATACTAGAATATACCAAAATATACCAGAATATCCTAGGATATACCAGAATATAGCTGAATATACCAGAATATACAAGAATATACCATAATATACCAGAATATGCCATAATATACCATAATATACCATAATATACCAGAATATACTGGAATATAATAGAATATACCAGAATACACAATAGTATAATAGAATATATCGTAATATTCCAGAATATAGTATAATATACCAGAATATACCATAAAATACAATAATATACTAAAATATACCAAAATGTACCAGAATATACTAGGATATAACAGAATATACCAGAATATACCAGAATATACCAGTATATACCAGAATATAGCTGAATATACCAGAATATACAAGAATATACCATAATATACCATACTATGCCAGAATATACTATAATATACAATAATATACTAGAATATACCAAAATATACCAGAATATACTAGGATATACCAGAATATACCAGAATATACTAGAATATACCACAATATACCATAATATACAATAATATACTAGAATATACCAAAATATACCAGAATATACTAGGATATACCAGAATATAGCTGAATATACCAGAATATACAAGAATATACTAGAATATACCATAATATACCAGAATATACCAGAATATACCAGAATATACCATAATGTACTAGAATATACCATAATATGCCATAATATACCAAAATATACCTGAATATACGAGAATATACTAGAATATACCATAATATTCCAGAATATACCAGAATATACCAGAATATACCATATTATACCATAATATACCCTAATATATCAGAATATACAAGAATATACCAGAATATACCAGAATATACTAGAATATACCAGAATATACAATAGTATACTAGAATATACTATAATATTCCAGAATATACAAGAATATACCAGAATATACCATAATATACCATAATATAACAGAATATACGAGAATATACTAGAATATACCATAATATACGATATTATGCCAGAATATACTAGAATATACCAGAATATACCAGAATATACTAGAATTTACCAAAATATATAAGAATATACCAGAATATACCATAATATACCATAATATAACAGAATATACGAGAATATACTAGAATATACCATAATATACCATATTATGCCAGAATATACTAGAATATACCAGGATATACTATAATATACTAGAATATACCAGAATATACAATAGTATACTAGAATATACCGTAATATTCCAGAATATACTATAATATACCAGAATATACCATAAAATACAATAATATACTAGAATATACCATAATATACCAGAATATACCAGAATATACCATAATGTACTAGAATATACCATAATATGCCATAATATACCAAAATATACCTGAATATACGAGAATATACTAGAATATACCATAATATTCCAGAATATACCAGAATATACCAGAATATACCATATTATACCATAATATACCAAAATATACCAGAATATACGAGAATATACTAGAATATACCATAATATACCATAATATACCAGAATATACCATAATATACCAGAATATACTAGGATATACCAGAATATAACAAACTATACCAGAATATACTAGGAGATACCAGAATGAACAGAAAATACCATAATATACTAGGATATAGCAAAATATACCAGAATATAGCATAATTGTTAGAGATTTATTTCATTATACTTCCATTGTACATAATTCCTCATCTCATTATAACAAGTTTTAGAACGTACAATTTTATAACATTGCGAAAATAAACAACGACATCGATCTGTCGATCAGCCTCGGCACGCTGCTGTCCCCGCACCGCGCCTCTCGCTCCCCGCGAACGCCGTGCGTGGATCGAGCAGCTCGAGCCTCGCGGGTGCGGCGGGGGGACGGACGCGGCGGATCCACGCGACCTGCTGATCGATCAGTTCGTCTATTGCCACTACAAACGACAGTTCTTACGTGATTAAAACTCGTCCCGCCTGATCACCTAGAGTTTCGTCGATCGTTAGCTATCGCATTTATCTTAGACTGATCGGTAAGATTTCAATACTGAAATCCCCCAGAAGTCTAAAACAATAATATACTCGAATATATCACAATATACCAGAATATACTTGGATATACCTGAATATACCAGAATATACCAGAATATACTAGAATATACCAGAATATACCATAATATACCAATAATGTATAAGAATATACTAGAATATAAAAAATATACAATAATATACTAGAATATACCAGAATATACCATAATATACCATAATATACCAGAATATATCATAATATACCATAATATATCCAAATATACCTGAATATGCTAGAATATACTTGAATATAGCATAATATAACATAATATACCAGAATATAACAGACTATACCAGAGTATACTAGGAGATACCAGAATGTACCAGAATACACCATAATAAACAAGGATATACCAGAATATACCATAATATACTAGAATATACCATAATATACTAGAATATACCACAATATGCCAGAATATACTTGGATATACCTCAATATACCAGAATACATCATAATGTATAAGAATATACTAGAATATAACAAAATATACAATAATATACTAGAATATACCAGAATATACCATATTATACTAGAATATACCATAATATACAATAATATACCATAATATACTAGAATATACCACAATATGCCAGAATATACTTGGATATACCCGAATATACCAGAATATATCATAATGTATAAGAATATACTAGAATATAACAAAACATACAATAAAATACTAGAATATACCAGAATATACCATAATATACTAGAATATACCATAATATACCGTAATATACCAAAATATACCTGAATATACGAGAATATACTAGAATATACCATAATATACCACAATATACCAGAATATACCATAATATACCATAATATACTGGAATATACTATAATATACCATGATATGCCAGAATATACTAGAATTTACCAGAATATAGCAGACTATACCAGAATATACTAGGAGATACCAGAATGAACAGAATATACCATAATATACTAGGATATACCAAAATATACCAGAATATACCATAATATACTAGAATATACCACAATATGCCAGAATATACTTGGATATACCCGAATATACCAGAATATATCATAATGTATAAGAATAGAATAGAATATAACAAAATATACAATAATATACTAGAATATACCAGAATATACCATAATATACTAGAATATACCATAATATACCGTAATATACCAAAATATACCTGAATATACGAGAATAAACTAGAATATACCATAATATTCCAGAATATACCAGAATATACCAGAATATATTATATTATATCATAATATACCAAAATATACCTGAATATACGAGAATATACTAGAATATACCATAATATACCACAATATACTAGAATATACCATAATATACCACAATATACCAGAATATACCATAATATGCCATAATATACTGGAATATACTATAATATACCATAATATGCCAGAATATACTAGAATTTACCATAATATACCATAATATACCATAATATACTAGAATATGCTATAATATACCATAATATGCCAGAATATACTAGAATTTACCATAATATACAAGAATATACCATAATATACCATAATATACCATAATATACAAGAATATACCAGAACTTACCAGAATATACTAGAATATACCATAATATACCATAATATACAAGAATATACTAGAATATACCAAAATATACAAGAATATACCAGAATATACCCTAATGTATAAGAATATACTAGAATATAACAAAATATACAATAACATACCAAAATATAACAGAATATAGCATAATATACTAGAATATACCACAATATACCAGAATATACTAGGATATACCAGATTGTACCAGAATATACCATAATATGCTAGAATATACCATGATATACCAGAATATACTAGAATATGCCAAAATATACAATAATATACTAGAATATACCATAATATACCATGATATACCATAATATACCAGAATGCACCAGAATATATCATAATATATAAGAATATACTAGAATATAACAAAATATACAATAATATACTAGAATATACCAGAATATACCATAATATACTAGAATATACCATAATGTACCGTAATATACCAAAATATACCTGAATATACGAGAATAAACTAGAATATACCATAATATTCCAGAATATACCAGAATATATTATATTATACCATAATATACCCAAATATACCTGAATATACGAGAATATACTAGAATATACCATAATATACCACAATATACCAGAATATACCATAATATACCATAATATACCATAATATACTAGAATATGCTATAATATACCATAATATGCCAGAATATACTAGAATTTACCATAATATACCAGAATATACCATAATATACAATAATATACAAGAATATACCATAATATACCATAATATACCATAATATACAAGAATATACCAGAACTTACCAGAATATACTAGAATATACCATAATATACCATAATATACAAGAATATACTAGAATATACCAAAATATACAAGAATATACCAGAATATACCCTAATGTATAAGAATATACTAGAATATAACAAAATATACAATAACATACCAAAATATAACAGAATATAGCATAATATACTAGAATATACCACAATATACCAGAATATACTAGGATATACCAGATTGTACCAGAATATACCATAATATGCCAGAATATACCATGATATACCAGAATATACTAGAATATGCCAAAATATACAATAATATACTAGAATATACCATAATATACCAGAATATACCAGAGTAATACCATAGTATACCATAATATACTAGAATATACCATAATATACCATAACACGCCAGAATATACTAGACTTTACCATAATATACCAGAATATACCATAATGTACAAGAATATACTAGAATATACCAAAATATACCAGAAGATACTTGGATATACCTGAATATACCAGAATATACCTGAATATACCATTATGTATAAGAATATACTAGAATATACCAAAATATACAAGAATATACTAGAATATACCATAATATACCATAATATACATTAATATACCATAATATACTAGAATATACCATAATATACCATAATATACCAGAATATACCATAATATACCACAACAAATTGGAACATACTATAATATACCATAATATGTCAGAATTTACTAGAATTTACCATAATATACCAGAATATATAACAATATACATTAATATACTAGAATATACCATAATATACCATAATATACCATAATATACCAGAATATATCATAATATACCATAATATATCAAAATATAACTGAATATACGAGAATATACATGAATATAACATAATATTCCATAATATACCAGAATATACTAGGATATACCAAAATATACCAGAATATAGCATAATATACTAGAATATACCACAATATACCACAATATACTAGGATATACCAGATTGTACCAGCATATACCATAATACGCTAGAATATACCATGATATACCAGAATATACTAGAATCTGCCAAAATATACAAGAATATACTAGAATATACCATAATATACCAGAATATACTAGGATATACCAGAATATACGAGAATATAGCATAATATACTAGAATATACCACAATATACCAGAATATACTTGGATATACCCGAATATACCTGAATATACCAGAATATACAAGAATATACTAGAATGTACCAAAATATACAAGAATATACCAGAATATACCAGAATATACCATAATGTATAAGAATATACTAGAATATAACAAAATATACAATAATATACTACAATATACCAGAATACACCACAATATACTTGAATATAACATAATATACCATAATATACCAGAATATACCATAATATACAATAATATACAAGAATATACCATAATATACCATAATATACCATAATATACAAGAATATACCAGAACTTACCAGAATATACTAGAATATACCATAATATACCATAATATACAAGAATATACTAGAATATACCAAAATATACAAGAATATACCAGAATATACCCTAATGTATAAGAATATACTAGAATATAACAAAATATACAATAACATACCAAAATATAACAGAATATAGCATAATATACTAGAATATACCACAATATACCAGAATATACTAGGATATACCAGATTGTACCAGAATATACCATAATATGCTAGAATATACCATGATATACCAGAATATACTAGAATATGCCAAAATATACAATAATATACTAGAATATACCATAATATACCATGATATACCATAATATACCAGAATGCACCAGAATATATCATAATGTATAAGAATATACTAGAATATAACAAAATATACAATAATATACTAGAATATACCAGAATATACCATATTATACTAGAATATACCATAATATACAATAATATACCATAATATACTAGAATATACCACAATATGCCAGAATATACTTGGATATACCCGAATATACCAGAATATATCATAATGTATAAGAATATACTAAAATATAACAAAACATACAATAAAATACTAGAATATACCAGAATATACCATAATATACTAGAATATACCATAATATACCGTAATATACCAAAATATACCTGAATATACGAGAATATACTAGAATATACCATAATATACCACAATATACCAGAATATACCATAATATACCATAATATACTGGAATATACTATAATATACCATGATATGCCAGAATATACTAGAATTTACCATAATATACCAGAATATACCATAATATACCACAATAAATCATAATATACCATAATATATCAAAATATACCTGAATATTCGAGAATATACTTGAATATAACATAATATACCATAATATACCAGAATATACTAGGATATACCAGAATATACCAGAATATAGCATAATATACTAGAATATACCACAATATACCAGAATATACTTGGATCTACCCGAATATACCTGAATATACCAGAATATACCATAATATATCGGAATATGCGAGAATATACTAGAATATACCATAATATACCATGATATACCATAATATACCATAATATACCATAATATACTAGAATATACCAGAATATAGCAGACTATACCAGAATATACTAGGAGATACCAGAATGAACAGAATATACCATAATATACTAGGATATACCAAAATATACCAGAATATACCATAATATACTAGAATATACCACAATATGCCAGAATATACTTGGATATACCCGAATATACCAGAATATATCATAATGTATAAGAATAGAATAGAATATAACAAAATATACAATAATATACTAGAATATACCAGAATATACCATAATATACTAGAATATACCATAATATACCGTAATATACCAAAATATACCTGAATATACGAGAATAAACTAGAATATACCATAATATTCCAGAATATACCAGAATATACCAGAATATATTATATTATATCATAATATACCAAAATATACCTGAATATACGAGAATATACTAGAATATACCATAATATACCACAATATACTAGAATATACCATAATATACCACAATATACCAGAATATACCATAATATACCATAATATACTGGAATATACTATAATATACCATAATATGCCAGAATATACTAGAATTTACCATAATATACCATAATATACCATAATATACTAGAATATGCTATAATATACCATAATATGCCAGAATATACTAGAATTTACCATAATATACCAGAATATACCATAATATACAATAATATACAAGAATATACCATAATATACCATAATATACCATAATATACAAGAATATACCAGAACTTACCAGAATATACTAGAATATACCATAATATACCATAATATACAAGAATATACTAGAATATACCAAAATATACAAGAATATACCAGAATATACCCTAATGTATAAGAATATACTAGAATATAACAAAATATACAATAACATACCAAAATATAACAGAATATAGCATAATATACTAGAATATACCACAATATACCAGAATATACTAGGATATACCAGATTGTACCAGAATATACCATAATATGCTAGAATATACCATGATATACCAGAATATACTAGAATATGCCAAAATATACAATAATATACTAGAATATACCATAATATACCATGATATACCATAATATACCAGAATGCACCAGAATATATCATAATGTATAAGAATATACTAGAATATAACAAAATATACAATAATATACTAGAATATACCAGAATATACCATAATATACTAGAATATACCATAATGTACCGTAATATACCAAAATATACCTGAATATACGAGAATAAACTAGAATATACCATAATATTCCAGAATATACCAGAATATATTATATTATACCATAATATACCCAAATATACCTGAATATACGAGAATATACTAGAATATACCATAATATACCACAATATACCAGAATATACCATAATATACCATAATATACCATAATATACTAGAATATGCTATAATATACCATAATATGCCAGAATATACTAGAATTTACCATAATATACCAGAATATACCATAATATACAATAATATACAAGAATATACCATAATATACCATAATATACCATAATATACAAGAATATACCAGAACTTACCAGAATATACTAGAATATACCATAATATACCATAATATACAAGAATATACCATAATATACCACAACATATTGGAACATACTATAATATACCATAATATGTCAGAATTTACTAGAATTTACCATAATATACCAGAATATATAACAATATACATTAATATACTAGAATATACCATAATATACCATAATATACCATAATATACCAGAATATATCATAATATACCATAATATATCAAAATATAACTGAATATACGAGAATATACATGAATATAACATAATATTCCATAATATACCAGAATATACTAGGATATACCAAAATATACCAGAATATAGCATAATATACTAGAATATACCACAATATACCACAATATACTAGGATATACCAGATTGTACCAGCATATACCATAATACGCTAGAATATACCATGATATACCAGAATATACTAGAATCTGCCAAAATATACAAGAATATACTAGAATATACCATAATATACCAGAATATACTAGGATATACCAGAATATACGAGAATATAGCATAATATACTAGAATATACCACAATATACCAGAATATACTTGGATATACCCGAATATACCTGAATATACCAGAATATACAAGAATATACTAGAATGTACCAAAATATACAAGAATATACCAGAATATACCAGAATATACCATAATGTATAAGAATATACTAGAATATAACAAAATATACAATAATATACTACAATATACCAGAATACACCACAATATACTTGAATATAACATAATATACCATAATATACCAGAATATACCATAATATACAATAATATACAAGAATATACCATAATATACCATAATATACCATAATATACAAGAATATACCAGAACTTACCAGAATATACTAGAATATACCATAATATACCATAATATACAAGAATATACTAGAATATACCAAAATATACAAGAATATACCAGAATATACCCTAATGTATAAGAATATACTAGAATATAACAAAATATACAATAACATACCAAAATATAACAGAATATAGCATAATATACTAGAATATACCACAATATACCAGAATATACTAGGATATACCAGATTGTACCAGAATATACCATAATATGCTAGAATATACCATGATATACCAGAATATACTAGAATATGCCAAAATATACAATAATATTCTAGAATATACCATAATATACCATGATATACCATAATATACCAGAATGCACCAGAATATATCATAATGTATAAGAATATACTAGAATATAACAAAATATACAATAATATACTAGAATATACCAGAATATACCATATTATACTAGAATATACCATAATATACAATAATATACCATAATATACTAGAATATACCACAATATGCCAGAATATACTTGGATATACCCGAATATACCAGAATATATCATAATGTATAAGAATATACTAGAATATAACAAAACATACAATAAAATACTAGAATATACCAGAATATACCATAATATACTAGAATATACCATAATATACCGTAATATACCAAAATATACCTGAATATACGAGAATATACTAGAATATACCATAATATACCACAATATACCAGAATATACCATAATATACCATAATATACTGGAATATACTATAATATACCATGATATGCCAGAATATACTAGAATTTACCATAATATACCAGAATATACCATAATATACCACAATAAATCATAATATACCATAATATATCAAAATATACCTGAATATTCGAGAATATACTTGAATATAACATAATATACCATAATATACCAGAATATACTAGGATATACCAGAATATACCAGAATATAGCATAATATACTAGAATATACCACAATATACCAGAATATACTTGGATCTACCCGAATATACCTGAATATACCAGAATATACCATAATATATCGGAATATGCGAGAATATACTAGAATATACCATAATATACCATGATATACCATAATATACCATAATATACCATAATATACTAGAATATACCAGAATATAGCAGACTATACCAGAATATACTAGGAGATACCAGAATGAACAGAATATACCATAATATACTAGGATATACCAAAATATACCAGAATATACCATAATATACTAGAATATACCACAATATGCCAGAATATACTTGGATATACCCGAATATACCAGAATATATCATAATGTATAAGAATAGAATAGAATATAACAAAATATACAATAATATAGTAGAATATACCAGAATATACCATAATATACTAGAATATACCATAATATACCGTAATATACCAAAATATACCTGAATATACGAGAATAAACTAGAATATACCATAATATTCCAGAATATACCAGAATATACCAGAATATATTATATTATATCATAATATACCAAAATATACCTGAATATACGAGAATATACTAGAATATACCATAATATACCACAATATACTAGAATATACCATAATATACCACAATATACCAGAATATACCATAATATACCATAATATACTGGAATATACTATAATATACCATAATATGCCAGAATATACTAGAATTTACCATAATATACCATAATATACCATAATATACTAGAATATGCTATAATATACCATAATATGCCAGAATATACTAGAATTTACCATAATATACCAGAATATACCATAATATACAATAATATACAAGAATATACCATAATATACCATAATATACCATAATATACAAGAATATACCAGAACTTACCAGAATATACTAGAATATACCATAATATACCATAATATACAAGAATATACTAGAATATACCAAAATATACAAGAATATACCAGAATATACCCTAATGTATAAGAATATACTAGAATATAACAAAATATACAATAACATACCAAAATATAACAGAATATAGCATAATATACTAGAATATACCACAATATACCAGAATATACTAGGATATACCAGATTGTACCAGAATATACCATAATATGCTAGAATATACCATGATATACCAGAATATACTAGAATATGCCAAAATATACAATAATATACTAGAATATACCATAATATACCATGATATACCATAATATACCAGAATGCACCAGAATATATCATAATGTATAAGAATATACTAGAATATAACAAAATATACAATAATATACTAGAATATACCAGAATATACCATAATATACTAGAATATACCATAATGTACCGTAATATACCAAAATATACCTGAATATACGAGAATAAACTAGAATATACCATAATATTCCAGAATATACCAGAATATATTATATTATACCATAATATACCCAAATATACCTGAATATACGAGAATATACTAGAATATACCATAATATACCACAATATACCAGAATATACCATAATATACCATAATATACCATAATATACTAGAATATGCTGTAATATACCATAATATGCCAGAATATACTAGAATTTACCATAATATACCAGAATATACCATAATATACAATAATATACAAGAATATACCATAATATACCATAATATACCATAATATACAAGAATATACCAGAACTTACCAGAATATACTAGAATATACCATAATATACCATAATATACAAGAATATACTAGAATATACCAAAATATACAAGAATATACCAGAATATACCCTAATGTATAAGAATATACTAGAATATAACAAAATATACAATAACATACCAAAATATAACAGAATATAGCATAATATACTAGAATATACCACAATATACCAGAATATACTAGGATATACCAGATTGTACCAGAATATACCATAACATGCCAGAATATACTAGACTTTACCATAATATACCAGAATATACCATAATGTACAAGAATATACTAGAATATACCAAAATATACCAGAAGATACTTGGATATACCTGAATATACCAGAATATACCTGAATATACCATTATGTATAAGAATATACTAGAATATACGAAAATATACAAGAATATACTAGAATATACCATAATATACCATAATATACATTAATATACCATAATATACTAGAATATACCATAATATACCATAATATACCAGAATATACCATAATATACCACAACATATTGGAACATACTATAATATACCATAATATGTCAGAATTTACTAGAATTTACCATAATATACCAGAATATATAACAATATACATTAATATACTAGAATATACCATAATATACCATAATATACCATAATATACCAGAATATATCATAATATACCATAATATATCAAAATATAACTGAATATACGAGAATATACATGAATATAACATAATATTCCATAATATACCAGAATATACTAGGATATACCAAAATATACCAGAATATAGCATAATATACTAGAATATACCACAATATACCACAATATACTAGGATATACCAGATTGTACCAGCATATACCATAATACGCTAGAATATACCATGATATACCAGAATATACTAGAATATGCCAAAATATACAAGAATATACTAGAATATACCATAATATACCAGAATATACTAGGATATACCAGAATATACGAGAATAAAGCATAATATACTAGAATATACCACAATATACCAGAATATACTTGGATATACCCGAATATACCTGAATATACCAGAATATACAAGAATATACTAGAATGTACCAAAATATACAAGAATATACCAGAATATACCAGAATATACCATAATGTATAAGAATATACTAGAATATAACAAAATATACAATAATATACTACAATATACCAGAATACACCACAATATACTTGAATATAACATAATATACCATAATATACCAGAATATACTAGGATATACCAGAATCTACCAGAATATAGCATAATATACTAGAATATACCACAATATACCTGAATATACTTGGATATACCCGAATATACCTGAATATACCAGAATATACCATAATATATCGGAATATACGAGAATATACTAGAATATACCATAATATACCATGATATACCATAATATATCTGAATAATCGAGAATATACTAGAATATAACATAATATACCATAATATACCATAATATACTAGAATATAGCATAATATACCATAAAATGCCAGAATATACTAGACTTTACCATAATATACCAGAATATACCATAATGTACAAGAATATACCAGAATATACCAGAATATACTAGAATATACTAGGATATACCAGAATATAACAAACTATACCAGAATATACAAGGAGATACCAGAATGAACAGAATATACCATAATATACTAGGATATACCAAAATATACCAGAATATAGCATAATATACTAGAATATATCACAATATACCAGAATATACTTGGATATACCCGAATATACCAGAATATACCATAATATGCCAGAATATACCAGAATATACCATAATATACCATAATATTCCAGAATATACCAGAATATACCAAAATATACCAGAATATACCAGAATATACCATAATATGCCAGAATATACTAGAATCTACAAGAATATACCAGAATATACCAGAATATACCAGAATATACTAGAATATACCATAATATGCCAGAATATACTAGAATATACAAGAATATACCAGAATATACCAGAATATACCAGAATATACCATAATATACCAGAATATACTAGGATATACCAGAATATACGAGAATATAGCATAATATACTAGAATATACCACAATATACCAGAATATACTTGGATATACCCGAATATACCTGAATATACCAGAATATACAAGAATATACTAGAATGTACCAAAATATACAAGAATATACCAGAATATACCAGAATATACCATAATGTATAAGAATATACTAGAATATAACAAAATATACAATAATATACTACAATATACCAGAATACACCACAATATACTTGAATATAACATAATATACCATAATATACCAGAATATACTATGATATACCAGAATATACCAGAATATAGCATAATATACTAGAATATACCACAATATACCTGAATATACTTGGATATACCCGAATATACCTGAATATACCAGAATATACCATAATATATCGGAATATACGAGAATATACTAGAATATACCATAATATACCATGATATACCATAATATATCTGGATAATCGAGAATATACTAGAATATACCATAATATACCATAATATACCATAATATACTAGAATATACCATAATATACCATAACATGCCAGAATATACTAGACTCTACCATAATATATCAGAATATACCATAATGTACAAGAATATACCTGAATATACCAGAATATACTAGAATATACTAGGATATACCACAATATACCAGAATATACCGTAATATACTAGAATATACCATAATATACCATAATATACTAGAATATACCAGAATATACTAGAATATACCACAATATACCAGAATATACTTGGATATACCCGAATATACCAGAATATACCAGAATATACCATAATATACCATAATATACCAGAATATACTAGGATATACCAAAATATACCAGAATATGCCAAAATGTACCAGAATATACTAGGATATAACAGAATATACCTGAATATACCAGAATATACGAGCATACACCAGAATATACCATAATATACAAGAATATGCCAGAATATACCAGAATACACCAGAATATACTAGAATATACCAGAATATACCATAATATACCAGAATATACTAGGATATACCAAAATATACCAGAATATGCCAAAATGTACCAGAATATACTAGGATATAACAGAATATACCTGAATATACCAGAATATACGAGCATACACCAGAATATACCATAATATACAAGAATATGCCAGAATATACCAGAATACACCAGAATATACTAGAATATATCACAATATACCAGAATATACATGGATATACCCGAATATACCAGAATATACCATAATATACCAGAATATACCAGAATATACCATAATATACCATAATATACTAGAATATACCATAATATATCATAATATGCCAGAATATACCAGAATATACCATAATATACCATAATATTCCAGAATATACCAGAATATACCAAAATATACCAGAATATACCAGAATATACCATAATATGCCAGAATATACTAGAATATACAAGAATATACCAGAATATACCAGAATATACCAGAATATACTAGAATATACCAAAATATACCAGAATATACCTGAATATACTACAATATACCAGAATAAAACAGACTATACCAGAATATAATAGGAGATACCAGAATGTACCAGAATATACCATAATATACCAGAATATTTCATAATATACCATAATATACCAGAATATACCACAATATACAATAATATACTAGAATATACCATAATATATGAAAATGTACCTGAATATACGAGAATATACTTGAATATAACATAATATACCATAATATACCAGAATATACTAGGATATACCAAAATATACCAGAATATAGCTTAATATACTAGAATATACCACAATATACCATAATATACCATAATATTCCAGAATATACCAGAATATACCAGAATACATCATATTATACCATAATATACCAAAATATACCTGAAT